>NC_064621.1:599216382-600466382 GCF_023898315.1 Schistocerca nitens
TTACTAATTTCCAGAAGCATTCAATGTAATTAGGGCACTGTCTATCATGTCCCCGAGGTTTCCAGTATTATGTCTGGGTCCTTTTCATACTAAATGTTTCCAGAAATAGAACTGCTTAATAGATAAAACCTAACTGCAAGAATCAGTGAAGAAACAAAAGACACCAACTTGGACAACACAAAGAGTGTAAATCATAACACTTTTTCCATCAAAACTTAAAAGATGGTAGAATAAGAAAGGTGAACATTTTCATGTTTTTGCTTACTCTGAAGACAGCTGAATGATATACAGCTGAAATATTATAAGAAGAAATGGAATTTATGTGCTGCATACCTGACATTTAATGAGCAAGAAAGATGAATTTCTTCTACCACTGCAAGAAACTGAAAAAAATAAAGAAATTTCTACAGATGACCTATAGCAACACAAAATAGTCTGAAATAACAGAATTTGACCAGGTGTACTTTTGCACAAGTTGCTATCACATTACTATAGGCATACTATACAGAATAGGGAGTGGTTGTATGACTAATGTGCTGATCAGCTCCTTGAGCACAGCACTTACTAATAGGCTTAGGAACATAAAACACAATGAATCTGGAAGTAAGCAGGCCTCCAAAAAGTCGACTACGCAATTAGAGAGTATACTGATAAGACATTGTAGAAATATCTGCAAAGTGATAATATGTGCAATTTCAATTTTGATTCCTGTTGGATAGTACTGATTGAAGGTATCTAGAGTTACTGATGTCCAGCTTTACTAATAGTCCCAACAAGAATAGAAGAAAAGTCACTGGTAATTACTTTATATATATTATTGTGATGATAGCTGAAAAGAAGAAATAGACCACTAAAAACAGAGCCATTAGATTTATTTAGATAGGTATTGCATAGTCCACCATCAGACATCAGTGTTGCCAAATAAATTGTAAAAAGAGATCACAAAAATAATTAGGTTATTGAAAAGCAGTAACTCTTTTGCCAATGATGGCATGAAAACCTTAGCACTATAATCTTATGCTGATCTCCTTGAGTTATCTTTGTGACTTGCTGAGTCAAGGTTTACTTCTTGAGAGACTAAAATGTTTAATGGTGACACCCATTTATCACAGTGGACTTAAGAAGTGACCTTAATTATTGATCCATCTTCCTCCTTCCCATGATCTTGGAAATCTATCTCATTCTGTTGAAATGCACATGAGAGAATACTTTGCATTCTATATTGTACTACAGGTTAATCAACTGAGGAAATGCACTTAAGGTAAGAAAAGTATTTATTCTACATCTCTGTATACAAGAATACTGCATAAAGTTGGTAACCAAGCATTTTGCATAGGCCTCTTCAGGAAACTAAGGATTCTTACTCTTGTACACCAGTACATTTACTCCATAATACTATTTGCATTAACAAGAATGAATTTAGTATAAACTGCAAAATTCACAGTCACAGTGCTAGAAGAAAAATAATCTCCATATGGACTATGCATCATTATTTAGGGTTCAAACTGGAGTTTCATATTTTGGTGGAAAAGGCTGTATGTAGATTGTGGACAACAAGCAGAAAATGGAAAATACCCCACATACTGAAAAAACAAAATTAAAAATACCTTATTATCTGCTATTCACGTGATTGATCAAAATATTTGGACTCAGGGACATAAATCCACTTAATTACTTTTGTATTAACCAGATCTTGACTTTGCGAATATAGAAACAACTGATAATGTTTTGTGCACAGTTACATGAATGCTTTGCTTGACATATTAAATAAAAACTGCAGCTGAGTAGCATAAGAGGAAGAGCAATGGTCTTCACCAAAGTAAAAGTTTTTCACATAACAAACATACATATAAATATAAGCCAATCAACTAGTAATTCCCACAACAATCAGTGTGAGTACATTAGAATGAGTCATCTTTTGTTGTTATCATACTGCACAGAAATAGCCTGCAGTGACCTATTAATGTATAACTGAGTTAGTTTCACATACTTGAATGGTCTTCTCCGTGATGGGGTTTATGGAACATGTTGTGCAAGTGAATGAATGAATAAATGAATGAATGAAAAAGAAAGTTGAGCATCAACTGAGGCAAATTTGGCTACTATGCAAAGGACAGATGATCATGATCAGCTTTTTGGAGAGTGGCTACAAAGAATGATGGATTTTCTGTCTGTCTGGTGGTGAAGCATGAGGCTGTAGTTTAGATTTACAGTAGGGGAAGATGCTCAGTTAGTATATTGACACAGTTCTCGAAACACATCAAATAAAAGTACTGTAAGTATGCATAAATGGCTTTGAAAGTATAATTTTATGGATCTGAATTGGTAATTTCCATGGTGTTTCATAATGGCTTCATGATAAGTTTTATATTGTTGGTAGAAGAGAATTTTGTATAGCCTATCTTTGTTTATTACAGTGAGGAACAAGCCAGTGTAAAGATGCACACTACAACTGCGGTCTCTCGTGGTGGCTAACAGGATAAGTTTTACTGAACCCAAAGATCAACTGTAAAAATTAACTGCATGGCTTTTAATAAACAAGCTAAAGATGTATTTGTTCATGTAATTATACAGCTTTTCATTCAAGCAGTAAAATAATTTCTAAAGGATAGCAGGTTAAGACTGTCTAGGTTTTCAACATGTCTATCAGTTTTAAAGAGAGAATGTTTAGGGGCATGACAATCCCACAGCCATAGTGTCCCAGATTAGACCATCTTCTTTTACAAATTTCAGATTTCTGAAATGAAAAAAAATCAGTTTGGTCTCTCTCTTTGGAGTGTTAATATTTTGTTTCATGTAACATGCATTGACTCTACTTGCACACATAATAGTATGCAGAGGGCAGCAATTAATGCTGGCAGCTGCCACTAGGATGGATGGGTGGTGTTAGTTTAAATAATTGACGTAGAGTACAACAAGAGATTGTAGCCAGCTGAACACACTAACTGCCAGTATACAACAAGAATATAAGTAGTTTGAGCATAAAACTTTATATGAGTGACCCTCACACAAAAAAGACTGAAGAGCAAAACTATCCTTTGATAACTAAATAATGCATCCACTACAAATGATTTTCTTCAGTGTTAATTATACTTTAGCTCACCTGCAATTTTGATGAGATGTCCTTAATTGTATCATGATCTGAGGCATCAAATACAGATGATATAACTCCAGTGTACACAAGTATTGCTATAATTACTCCTTGGCTATAAAAGAAAGGAATAAAAATAAGATAAAATTAGTACACTTAAAGAAAAGCTAACCGAATCTGTCGACTATTTTGCAGCAACCACTAAAGTTAATAATTATTCACAGTGAATGATATGATTCTGAACACAACAGAACTTCTATGAAGTTATATATGTCATATGACGGCTGTTCAAAAAGTGAGGCGACTTTTCAAATTGCACAGGCAACGTACATTTGATTATTGATCTTTTTTTTGTTATGCTGGTACACGTTTCCCAAACATACATTCACAGTTTCAAGTGTGCAGCATACTTTCTTTGTTTTTGACAGATAGAAAGGTTAGACATGTTTTAATGTGTTCACTGATTTTCAAATTGTTATAAAAGATAGAGCAAAGAATTTGGCATCGAATTTTGTGTGAAAAATGGAATCAAGTGCCCTAAAATACTTGAAATGTTGACAGTGGCATATGATGAGTCTGCTTTAAGTAAAAATAATGTTTACAAGTGGTACAAGCTCATCCAAGATGGCTGAGAAGATGCCAATGACAAACCTCGCTTTGGACGACCCAGCACATCAAAACAGACGATAATGTCGAAGCTATGAAGAAAATCGTTTTGGAAAATTGTCAAATTACCATAAGAGAAGTTGCTGAGGATGTTGGCATTTGAGTCGGCTCGTGTCATGCAATTTTTTCGAATGTTTTGGGCATGCGAAGTTTGTTCCAGAATTTCTCAGTTTTCATCAGAAGAACTGTCGCTTGAGCATCACTCAGGAGCTCTTGAATGACGTCAGTGATGATCCTGATTTGTTCAAAAGGGTCATAACTGGTGACAAAACATGAGTTTATGGTTATGACATTGAAAGCAAAGCCCAATTGCCCCAATGGGTGCATCCCAGAGAGCCAAGATCGAAAAAAGCATGTCAAGCTCGATCAAATGTCAAAGTTTTACTCACTGTTTTTTTCAATTACCGTGGTGTATTGCATCATGAACTTTTGCCTCAAGGTCGTACGGTCCAGTAAGGAGTATTACCTTGACATTATGCACTGTTTGTGAGAAGCAATACACAAAAATTTTCTTGAATTGTGGAAAAATAATTCACGGCATTTGCATCACGACAATGCACCTGCTCATTCATTGTTGCTTGTGAGAGATTTTTTGGCCAAAATATTCTCCGTATTTGGCCTTCTATAACTTTTTCCTGTTCCCAAAAACTGAAGAGACCTATGAAAGGATGAAGATTTTTAGTGACTGAGGAAATAAAAACTGCATCGCTGGAAGTACTCAAGGCTGTACCAAAAACTGCTTATGAGAAGTGCTTCAACGATAGGAAGAAACGTTGGCACAAGTGTATTGTATCTCAGGGGGATTACTTTGAAGGGGAAACATGAATACTGATGAATAAATTTTTTGAACTAGCATTCGATTCCGCAAATCCAGGACCTTCCTAACTTCACAAGGTTACCTTGACTTAAGAGAAGGTAATTCTTGTATATCATTTGCTTGCAAAATTGCACAAACTTTGATCAAGTTTAATTGTTTGAGAGTTGCCTTTTGAAGCCAGCCTCCATACCAGAGTTGTAAAACGAAGGTAAGTGCACTGAACTGCTATGTGGAGGACTCAGGTTTAATGCCGGATACTGCCAGAGCAAGCAGTAAAGGAAAGAAAAGAAAAGTTTGAAGTAGGCATTAAAATCCATGGAGAAGAAATAAAAACGTTGAGGTTCGCCGATGACATTGTAATTCTGTCAGAGACAGCAAAGGACTTGGAAGAGCAGTTGAACAGAATGGACAGTGTCTTGAAAGGAGGATATAAGATGAACATCAACAAAAGCAAAACAAGAATAATGGAATGTAGTCGAATTAAGTCGGGTGATGCTGAGGGTATTAGATTAGGAAATGAGACACTTAAAGTAGTAAATGAGTTTTGCTACTTGGGGAGCAAAATAACTGATGATGGTCAAAGTAGAGATGATATAAAATGTAGACTGGCAATGGCAAGGAAAGCATTTCTGAAGAAGAGTAATTTGTTAACACTGAGTATAGATTTAAGTGTCAGGAAGTCGTTTCTGAAAGTATTTGTATGGAGTGTAGCCATGTATGGAAGTGAAACATGGACGATAACTAGTTTGGACAAGAAGAGAATAGAAGCTTTCGAAATGTGGTGCTACAGAAGAATGCTGAAGATTAGATGGGTAGATCACATAACTAATGAGGAGGTATTGAATAGAATTGGGGAGAAGAGGAGTTGGTGGCACAACTTGACTAGAAGAAGGGATCGGTTGGTAGGACATGTTCTGAGGCATCAGGGGATCAAAAATTTAGCATTGGAGGGCAGTGTGGAAGATAAAAATCAGAGGGAGACCAAGAGATGAATACACTAAGCAGATTCAGAAGGATGTAGGTTGCAGTAAGTACTGGGAGATGAAGAAGCTTGCACAGGATAGAGTAGCATGGAGAGCTGCATCAAACCAGTCTCAGGACTGAAGACCACAACAACAACAACTGCCAGAGATTTTCTACCTTGGTTGGGAGACTGGATTGGCGTGCACTCAGCCTCACTGTGGCCAACAGAGGGGCTACCAGAATCAGAAGCATTGGCTTCAAGGTCTGTAAAGCTGTCAATGGCTGCGATTAAGATGTGCCAGCCTCACGCCTCTCCATACTATACAAAATTGTTAAGGCTTTCATGGCCACTTGTTGACGATGTTAGTCTGATGATTTTACTGTCGTTTCGTCAGCAAGAGTGGCTGGTATTGTCGAAGCTTCACACTCCATTGCCGGTGGTGAACTGGAGCCGAGCTTGCAGCCGCAGGCTATATGTACCTGGCGCGCCAACGTCAAAGGACTTCTCTGCGGTCATTTCCAGTGTGGTTCTTTCGCTACCTGCAACAGTCGCTTGCTGCGGTATCCGAAGCCAGGATCCATTTACCTTAGGGCTTTCTTCTTTCTTGTTGAAGCTATTCCTGAGTTTGTGTATTTCTACAGCTTCTATGAACAAGTGGGTGTGATAGTGCTTCTCTACAGCCAGAACTTTGATGTCAATGAATTTTATTACATGGTCAGTCTCACTCAGTGCGTGCTCTGCCATGGCCGATTTCTCCACCTGCCCCAACCTACAATGTCGCTTACGATCTTTGATCTTGTTGTTGATTGATCATCCAGTCATTTCAACATAAACTTTTCCACATGTGCATGGTAACCGGTATATTCCCAACATTGCACGTGGGTCCCTTTTCTCCTTATGAGATTTCCACTCTGCAGTGGAGTGTGCACTGATATGAAACTTCCTGGCAGATTAAAACTGTGTGCCGGACCGAGACTCGAATTCATGACCTTTGCTTATCGCAGGCAAGTGCTCTACCAACTGAGTTACCCAAGCACGACAAACGCCCCATCCTCACAGCTTTACTTCTGCCAGTACCTTGTCTCCTACCTTCCAAACTTTACAGAAGCTCTCCTGCGAACATTGCAGAACTAGCACTCCTGAAAGAAAGGGTATAGTGGAGAGATGGCTTAGCCACAGCCTGGGGGATATTTCCAGAATGAGATTTTCACTCTGCAGCGGAATGTGCACTGATATGAAACTTCCTGGCTGATTAAGGAGTGCTACTTCTGCAAGGTTCACAGAAGAGGTTCTCTAAAGTTTGGAAGGTAGGAGATGAGGTACTGGCAGAAGTAAAGCTGTGAGGATGGGGCGATTGTCGTGCTTCAGTAGCTCTGTTGGTAGAGCACTTGCCCGTGTAAGGCAAAGGTCCCGAGTTCAAGTCTCGGTCCGGCACACAGTTTTAATCTGCCAGGAAGTTTCATATCAGTGCACACTCCGCTGCATAGTGAATATCTTATTCTGGAAACATTCCCCAGGCTGTGGCTAAGCCATGTCTCCACAATATCCTTTCTTTCAGGAGTGCTAGTTTTACAAGGTTCGCAGGAAAGCTTCTGTAAAGTTTGGAAGGTAGGACAATAGGTACTGGCAGAAGTAAAGCTGTGGGGACAGCGTGTGAATCAGGCTTGGGTAGCTCAGTTGGTAGAGCACTTGCCCGCAAAAGGCAAAGGTCCCAAGTTCGAGTATCGGTCCGGCATCTGCCAGGAAGTTTCATTTATTTTTCTGATTTCTTACTTTGCCACGTGTTTGGCTCTGTTACACTTCTAAGATCATTTGTGGAGTACCTATTGCTCTTCAGAACACTTTCCAGGTGTTGCATTTCGTGTTTGAGGTGCTGCGACTCACATATTCGTCCTACTCGCGTTACGAATGTATGAATCATGCCTCTTTCCTGGCTCGGGTGGTGGTTTGATAGTTTGTGCAGATATCGGTCCATGTGTGTCGGTTTTTGGTACACACTATGTCCCCGGTTTTCGCCATTCCTTGCTACCAGCACATCTAGAAATGGTAGTCTTTTGTCCTTTTCTATTACCATGGTAAATTTTATGTTGGCACGGAGGCTGTTCAAGTGTCTTAGGAAGTCACCTAGCAGTTCTTCACCATGGCTCCACACAATGAAAGTAACGTTGATGTATCTGTACCACACCTGAGGTTTATAAGTTGCCAAGTCCAGTGCCTGTGCTTCAGAATGTTCCATGAAGAAGTTGGCCACCACTGGACTAAAAGGACTACCCCTGGCAACGCCTTCCAGTGGTTTGTAGAAATTGGCATTCCACGTGAAATGGCTCGTCGTGAGACATGCATTGAAGAGCTTTGTAATGTCTTGTGGGAAAATGGAACCGATGTGCTCAGAGCGTCACTGAGTTGTAGTTTCGTATACAAAGAACCACTATCAAAGCTGATATGACACTTCCTGGCTGATTAAAACTGTGTGCCGGACCGAGACTCGAACTCAGGAACTTTGATTTTCAGGGGCAAGAGCTCTACCATCTGAGCTACCCAAACACGACTCATGCCCTGTCCTTACAGCTTCACATCTGCCAGTACCTTGTCTCCTACCGCCCTAACTTTACAGAAGCTCTCCTGCGAACCTTGCAGAACCAGCACTCCTGAAAGAAAGGATATTGCAGAGAAATGGCTTAGCCACAGCCTGGGGGATGTTTCCAGAATGAGATTTTCACTCTGCAGTGGAGTGTATGCTGATATAAAACTTCCTGGCAGATTAAAACTGTGTGCTGGACTGAGACTCGAACTCGGGACCTTTGCCTTTTGCGGGCAAGTGCTCTACCATCTGAGCTACCCAAGCACGATTCACGCCCCATCCTCTCAGTTTCTCTTCTGCTAGTACCTTGTCTCCTACCTTCCAAACCTCACAGAAGCTCTCCTGCAGGTCCTGAGTTCGAGTCTCAGTCCAGCACACTGTTTTAGTCTGCCAGGAAGTTTCATATCAGAGCACACTCCACTGCAGAGTGAAAATCTCATTCTGAATATCAAAGCTGATGAGGATGTTGTTTGGTGCAAGTTTTAGTTTCTTCAGCTTCTCAATGAAATGTCCTGAGTTCTTTATGTATGTGTCGGTCTTCCCCATGTGCGGGTGGAGAAGAGGGGCCAAGTGTTTTGCCAGTTTATACGTCAGTGAGCCAGGAGTACTAACAGTTGGTCTTAGTGGAATGTTGTTCTTATGGATCTTAGATAATCCATACAGCTGGGGTTGTAGGGCTTCTGTGTTGCGCAGGTTTCTCTGTATGTCCGCAGGCAGAGAAGATGCCTTGATTAACCGATTCATATTCTGTGTGATACATTGCGTCGGATCTGTGCTTAGTTTTCGGTACGTCGTTGGATCTAATAGTTCTTGGATCTTTTGCTCATAATCTTTGGTCTTCATTATGACGGTTGCATTCGCCTTATCGGCAGGCAGTAGGCAGTACCAATAAACTCTTGTCGATGTTAAGATTCTTAATAGCTTGTACCTCTTCTTTCTTCATATTGCAATCTGGTGGTTTACCTCAGCGCAGTATCCTGGCTGTTTCAGTGTGTATTTCCTCTGTCTTTTCACAAGGAAGGGTTCGAATGGCCGCTTCGGTGTTAGCAATGATGGCCTCCATATGTATAGTTCTTGGGATGATAGCGAAATTTTTGAAGAACATACACTTCCTCTTTCGTCAACTGTCGTTCAGTGACGTTGACCACAGAGCGTGACATGTCAGGAATCGCCTTGTCAGTCTGCTTCCATCATCTTCCTAACTTTTTCTTCTGTCGCTCAGTGCATGTCTTGACTTCGTTCTGCATGCTCCTGTGAGTGATGCTGTCCATCTTGTCCCAGTCGTCTCGATGCATTCTGCTACTTAGTTGATAGAATATGTCCAAAAGTTCCTGATCCGTTCTTCCCAAGACTCTCCATGTTGTATGAATTCACTCACAAAGAAAAGCTTGTTCCTTTCTCTCATAGATACGATGTGCTTGGGCGGTGATGAATAGGTGCTTACATTTCAAGAACATTGGTGTAGCATTTTCATCTCTGCACCACGGAAGGAAGGCGAGAGAGGACATCAATCGCGCTTTCTTCTTGCGTCGTCGGTACATACTATGTCCAAATGTCAACATCTGACAGAGGCTAACACAGTGATTGACCAATACTGTGTGATCCTTTAGGCCTGATTGTGGAGTTACTTCTTTTAAATTCTTTGTATTTCTGAGATACAGACGAGAGGTCACCTTGGCATTCACAAAATAAATGATGGAAATCACCTATAACTGGTATAGCAAATGCAGACTGGCTAGTGTCAGAGAAAAACAAACATTAATTCAGTGTGGGGTACTAAACCTGGACTAGCTCACTTTGCTGTCACAAAGTATAGCATTCTTGTATTACAGTACTTAAACATGTTTAAATCATTCACATTTTATGAATATTTTCATTAACTTAACAATAAAATTTCTACTGAGTATGCAGAAAAAACTATACTTACAAGAATGAGAAAAACACTACAGCTTTAATGCACAGGAACTTTCCAATAGGGTGCATAGGGTTGAGCTCCTCTCGGTTAGCACGGTAGAATAGCACCAAACAGTACATAGCAATGAACTGTGAAAAGTTGTTGATAGCTATCATGTAGGGAAATGCAGCATCCGCTCGAAATTCACCCTCGTTGTATACACCATTCAGCTCACAAATACTGCACAGACATGTAATACAGTCTGTAAGTATCATATTGTACTGCACAATACAACTAAAATTCATAACAACAAAGCTTGTGGTACGATAGTTTAGAGATATACATTTCTTATGTTTGTATAAAAATGAAAAATAGGAAATGAAGTATTCCATCTTAACACATAGAACAGTCAGTCACTTTGGGTGGGACTATATTAATTGAAACAAGAATTATGCACAAAATATTTAACACAAATAGTGAGTGTGTGTGTGTGTGTGTGTGTGTGTGTGTGTGTGTGTGTGTGTGCGCGCGCACGCGCGCGCTTATCTTCCAACACAGTTTTGCGTTATTGTATTAATATGATTATTTATTATCTAAATGAATGGTTGAGTGTAATCTGATTAGAGGTGAAGTGTAGCTCAGTTTAAGAAGGTGGGATAAGTATTTGTCAATGACTTGCTGAAGAAACCATCTCGCTATTTACCAAAAGTGGTCTAGGGGACACCACAAGAAACCTAAAACGCCACACTGGAGGCAATTTTAGCATTTCTCCACTCAAGTATGAATCCAGAGCTATGTCACCAAATTGCCTAATTTCAAAAATTAGCAGTGTTACCCACTGCCCTAAAAACTACTGTATTGAAAGGAATTGTGTCCATTGCTCTGAGTTTCTCCTACTAGTGCTACATCATCTATAACATGGACAGTATTTTCAATAGAAATATTTGTACAGAAATAGTGACAGTGCACAATTACTCAACAAGGAAACCATGTATGGGAGGTACTGGGACAAATTTGAAAAGAGAATAACAGTCCATAAACAGCAAAACTAATTGATTAAGAGCAGAACCAATCATCAATTTATTCATCATTATGTTCTGTAGACCCCATCATGAAGGAAGAAGTTTACAAATGTGAAAAGAGCCAAGTTGTACATTAACAATCAAAATGTGTAATGCCACCTGTTATAGACAAAGGAGCTCCATCATCTACATTTTTTTTAAATTTCTGACAAATATTTCTAACACAGCTAATAAAATTTCTATTCCACAACTGTTTACTGTGTAACCAGAACGAACAATGCTCCTATCAAACCACAAAAATGGTAACTATGTCCTGGGCAGAGTTAGGGATGTAAAGATGGGAACTAGCTCTTCTGGCAACTTCAAAGACACTTAAATCAAATATCTTGACACATTTGTGATCTTTTACTTGTTGTTATTAGTAATAATGCCAAGTAATATAATGCAATGTGTCAAGTAAAGTAACACAATACCTGATGTCATATGCCATCACGTCATACAACATGGCATTTGTCATGATGTGCAGTATGACACAACATGTATAAAGTTTAGGATGCATGCATTCCCACTCTGAGATACTTCCTATTATAGATGCACCCCCACTCTGGATACTTCCTACTGTACATTCATCCAACTCTCTAGAATCACATAGATATGTGTCTACTTGCTCTTACACCCCTCACCACACATGTAACAGGAGATACCGGTAGGTTTGGTATCAGAAATGGTACCGTAGGGAAAAAAAATCAACCCCTTCTCCACCCAGAAATTAAAAAATTGTTTAACATCCTCCTCAACCCCTTCTCCACCCAGAAATTAAAAAATTGTTTAACATCCTCCCAAGAACAAATCCATCCCAAATCTCATCTCCCCATAAGATATTTTAACTATTATATGTATGCTCTTAAGCCACATGATTATATATACTGTTTACTATTGCTGGCAAATCTTCTGCATTTTGGGCACAGGATCAGGGAATTTAGCTTATAAATTGCAAGATGCAGGCGTGGCAACACCTTGCAGCAAAGAGAGCACACTGCGTTGCATAAGTCAGGTTAACTCATAAAAAAGTGGAAATATGGCAAGATGTTTTGATTTAGATGTCTCAGAAGCTGCCAGATAAAAAAAAAAAAAAAAAAAAAAAAAAAAAAAAAAAAAAAAAAAAAAAAAAAACAAGTTCCCTTCTTTTACATTCTTAACTCTGCCCAAGACATATTCACTTTTTTGTGTTATATGATAAGAGCAGTTTTCATTGGGGTTCCCATATTTTTCTCTGCCATAATTGTGACATTAGATCACTATAGGCCAGTAGATTTTTGTTAACTTGGGCGATGACTAATCAGATATAGGCTTTCCATTGTCTTTTGAACCACATTGCTTATGAGTGGCAAGGGTTAAAGCCCTCACAAAACAACAGCACAACCATTAATAAAATGTATTTGTATACTTTCTTACAAAATCTGAACCAATTCACACAAGCACGAAATTCACAAAAAATGTGTATTTTGAATGTACAATCTGAATGAAGCTACATTTTGAAAGAAACATTTCAATTTTATCACATACATTCAGTTCACATGTAAGAATGAATTTCACATATTACATTTATTTCGACTTTCATCCATTGCATCCCAACGATGGATAATGATCATTGCATAAAAAAATCTTTTTGACTTTATCTATTCATCTACCTTTGTGCAAAATTTGAACCAATTCATACAAGTTTATAGTATAGAAGTGTCATGCTTCAAAAACCTCCCAGAAAAAAGTGTTTCTGCGCATAACATCCCAATGGTGCCATTACTGAGCATTAATTTCAGTCCAATTAAAATATTTTGCAAAATGAATGAATTGATTTGCACAATTGGCCTGGACACCAGCTCCAGTTCATCATTCAAACCTTTCTTAATATACTGTAACAGCAACAGTGAGACAAAGTTCAAATGGCTATACAAATGACCACCAGTCTGGGGTAAACCAACATTTTTTTACCCTATGTTCATAGCTCAAATAGGAACTGAGGACCACAATTCTATGTGCTGCCTTTTCAGACATATTTGCTACAGTGCTTCTGTACTTTAAGAATGCAGCAACTAGAATGTTACTCTTAACAACTAATCTTATACACTACTTTGAAACATTCCAAATAAATGAAAAACATATTACTTTACATTTGACATGTTAGATCTGGGTGCAAATCAGAATCTCGAGTCAGGTCGCTGTTTCATTTTGGTCACAAAAGTAAATTTTATTTCAAAATATTCACGCTGTTGTCAGTCACGACATAACTCCATGATTGCTGATAGAGTCATTTTCTCAGTTCAAGGAAGTTATGTACTAACATATTTGGATTTGTATATACTTACAAAGAGATGAATGTTGTTAAAGGCCGTACCACAGTATACTGTAAGATTCCATGTTTACACATGTGAATGAACTCCCTGCAAAAATAAGAACACTTTAACATTAGCAAATGAACATGAACCAACATAAAAATATTAAATTAAATTTTGAAATATCTAAGATGACTTATGAAATTGTATCAACACACATAATTCATACACCCCTTCACATATTTTCTCTCATAAATTCCATCATAGACAAGAGCCTTCTGGTACGTGCAAAGGGTCAAATTGTGTAACAACACATAGAACCCACCATTGCGGGCTGCTTCTGTGACGTATACTAACAACCCATTACAACTAATGCTAATCTACTCAACATTGTGACATATGGGATTTACTTCTAGATTATATTTTTTACCATTTTATAAATCAGAGTATTGTCTGTATTAGTAAAAAAAAGCAGCTATTATGAAAAAAATCCAATACTCTCCCTATTGCACTCATGAGCTTTTGGTTTTGTTCACTATTTCATGCTAGGAATTTACGTAACCATAATGATTTTAGAGAATACTATCAGTTGTCTGTATAGTGAAAAAGTTAGAACCTGTTTGATATGAAATTAGTATTGGCCAGAATTTCCACCTCCCCAGACTAGATAAAATGCCTAATCACAGACAGGCTCAACAAAAAGATTGTCAAATGTGAGCTTTTGGCCAAGAGTAAACAATGCACGCACACGTTCATGCAAGCATAACACACACATACACAACCACTGTCTCTAGCCACCAGGCCAACCAGAGATAGTGGTCATGTGTGCGTAAGTTGTACTTGTGTGAATGTGAATCTCTCTCTCTCTCTCTCTCTCTCTCTCTCTCTCTCTCTCTCTCTCTCTGTGTGTGTGTGTGTGTGTGTGTGTGTGTGTGTGTGTGTGTGTGTGTGTGTGTGTGTGTGTGTGGTCTATTTTAGATGAAGGCATTTTGGCCAAAGACTCACATGTTTGGCAGTCTTTTGTGGTACCGTTTGCGAATCAGCATCTCTTCTATATGGTGGCTAGTGATCTGTCCTTTTAATACTGTCATTATTCCGTCCTTGACTTTCCATTGTTTGATTTGGACTAGATATAAGATACAAGAAAAGCTATGCTTGTAGGACAGAAATGAAATGATAAGAAGCCTTTTAAATATGGTACTGCATGAGACTGTTGAAGATGATGATAATGATTTAAGATGCTAAACTGTAGGTTCATCAGTACCCTTACAGAAAACAATTAGAGAATGTCAGACATTTCATCTTAACTGGAAAAATAAAAAGAAAAAAACTAATGCCGCATACAGTAATATTATCTTACCAGAAACTATTCTATTCATTTGTATCAAATCATCACCCACCCACCTACACCCTCCCCCCCCCCCCCCCCACACACACACACACATTAATGCGCCCCTCCACCCCTTTCAGCTAGCGTCAGGACTTTGATGATTCTTATGCCATTATCGAGAAAATGATAAGACATTATAATTTTCCATCACAGACCCTGGGCATATGATTTTGCAGTATGATTCATTAAAAGATGACTATTTTCTTCAAAATGATGGTTGATATTATTATCAAATTCTTCTTGGGACCAAGAGCTGGCTGAAATCTGAAGTATGAAGCTCCGAGTTATTTAGCAATTCATGGAATGTATATCGAAAGCACAGATTAGACACTGTAGGCGGGGGGATGTTCAATGCAGTTGACAAAAATATTGTCTCTACTGAGGTCGAATTTGTCTGTGACAGTAAAGTTATCTGATCACGTATAACAGGTCTAGATGAAGTCAAGTTAACTGTTGGAATTTTCACTGGCCACCTGGTTCTGCTGTGACGGTTTTGGAGTCATTGCCAGAAAGTCTATGGTCGGTAGTCTGGAAATACTCAGACTGTGCAATATTAGTTGGAGACAACTTGAACCTACTGAGTATAGACTGGGACATCTATGGATTCATTGCAGGCGATACAGACAGACAGTGTTGTGAAGTTCTTTTGAACACTTTTTTGAAAACTGTCTTGAGCAACTAGTTCAACAGCCCCCACATAATGGAAATATTTTAGATCTCACAGCTACAAACAGGCATCAGTATAGAGACAGGGATCAGTGAACATCATTTCATCATAGCAACTTTGGTCACTGAAGTTAATAAATCAATCAAGGAGGCTAGGAGAGTATTTCTGCTAGAGAGAGCAGATAGACAGTTGTTAGTATCCCTCTTAGACAATGAATTTGTATCATTTAGTTTCAGTACTACACTCCTGGAAATTGAAATAAGAACACCGTGAATTCATTGTACCAGGAAGGGGAAACTTTATTGACACATTCCTGGGGTCAGATACATCACATGATCACACTGACAGAACCACAGGCACATAGACACAGGCAACAGAGCATGCACAATGTCGGCACTAGTACAGTGTATATCCACCTTTCGCAGCAATGCAGGCTGCTATTCTCCCATGGAGACGATCGTAGAGATGCTGGATGTAGTCCTGTGGAACGGCTTGCTATGCCATTTCCACCTGGCACCTCAGTTGGACCAGCGTTCGTGCTGGACGTTCAGACCGCGTGAGACGACGCTTCATCCAGTCCCAAATATGCTCAATGGGGGACAGATCCGGAGATCTTGCTGGCCAGGGTAGTTGACTTACACCTTCTAGAGCACGTGGGGTGGCACGGGATACATGCGGACGTGCATTGTCCTGTTGGAACAGCAAGTTCCCTTGCCGGTCTGGGAATGGTAGAACGATGGGTTCGATGACGGTTTGGATGTACCGTGCACTATTCAGTGTCCCCTCGACGATCACCAGTGGTGTACGGCCAGTGTAGGAGATCGCTCCCCACACCATGATGCCGGGTGTTGGCCCTGTGTGCCTCGGTCGTATGCAGTCCTGATTGTGGCGCTCACCTGCACGGCGCCAAACACGCATACGACCATCATTGGCACCAAGGCAGAAGCGACTCTCATCGCTGAAGACGACACGTCTCCATTCGTCCCTCCATTCACGCCTGTCGCGACACCACTGGAGGCGGGCTGCACGATGTTGGGGCGTGAGCGGAAGACGGCCTAACGGTGTGCGGGACCGTAGCCCAGCTTCATGGAGACGGTTGCGAATGGTCCTCGCCGATACCCCAGGAGCAACAGTGTCCCTAATTTGCTGGGAAGTGGCGGTGCGGTCCCCTACGGCACTGCGTAGGATCCTACGGTCTTGGCGTGCATCCGTGCGTCGCTGCGGTCCGGTCCGGTCCCAGGTCGACGGGCACGTGCACCTTCCGCCGACCACTGGCGACAACATCGATGTACTGTGGAGACCTCACGCCCCACGTGTTGAGCAATTCGGCGGTACGTCCACCCGGCCTCCCGCATGCCCACTATACGCCCTCGCTCAAAGTCCGTCAACTGCACATACGGTTCACGTCCACGCTGTCGCGGCATGCTACCAGTGTTAAAGACTGCGATGGAGCTCCGTATGCCACGGCAAACTGGCTGACACTGACGGCGGCGGTGCACAAATGCTGCGCAGCTAGCGCCATTCGACGGCCAACACCGCGGTTCCTGGTGTGTCCGCTGTGCCGTGCGTGTGATCATTGCTTGTACAGCCCTCTCGCAGTGTCCGGAGCAAGTATGGTGGGTCTGACACACCGGTGTCAATGTGTTCTTTTTTCCATTTCCAGGAGTGTATAAGCATAGAGGAATTATGGGCAAAGTTTAAACGGACTGGAGAAGTAATTGCAAGTAAGTGGATTAAGGGCAGAAAAGACCCACTGTGGTTCAGCAACAAAATTTGAATATGCTAAGAAAGCAAAGGCTATTGCAATCTCCATTCAAATGAGAATGTGCAAATGATGATAGGCAAATATTAATAGAAATTCGTGCATCTGTAAAAAAGACCGACACGTGAAACATACAACTGCCACTGTCATACTTTAGCAATAAATCTTGCCAAGAACTCAAGAAAATTCTGGTCCTACATAAAATTGATAAGTGGGTCCAAGGCTTCTATCCAGTCCCCACCGACTGGTCTGGTGCTGCAGTAGCAGACAGAAAAAGCAAAGCTGAAGTTTTAAATTTCACGTTCAAGAAAGTGTTCGTGCAAACATACCGCTGTCTGACCACCCCACAGACTCCCATATGGAGGATATAGCAATAACCATTGCAGTTGTAGAGAAACAACTGAAAGAGTTGAAAGCAAATAAGTCACCAGGTCCTGGTGGTATATTTTCTGAATAAAAAGATGTGATAGCTTCACAACTTCCCTGTTGTCTCTTTACAATTATAAACACTTTCTGGTACTGGAATTGCATTTTGTTGTTGTACTGCCATATTATTTTTGTTCACGAGTGCTCAAGTGGACATAATTGCTCACCATGCGGCCATTTGATCCAAAGGTGGCGGGGGAAGTTTTAATAAGACTAGTGAGCTCCAAAGAAGTCTCGTGAAGAGCCATGGAAATATTTATCCAGTCTGAGCTCTCTTGACGGGGAAGGTCTTATGCAACTGAGGTGCGTCATGTCGCCTGAGATTGCAGATTTATTGAAATTTCATCCTGAAAGCTTTTAAAGCATGACCCGCTTGTATTTTTGAACTACTGCAATATATTATGTGCAAATATCCAACATAAAAATGTTTTTCTTTGACTCTTTTATAAAATAAAGGAGTGAACTGATATTAATAATTATCACTTTACAAACTTTTTTGAGAAATATTAAATTAGCTCACAATTATACAATATTGAGGACTTCAAAGACAATGCATGATTGTGGTGACAATTATGACTATCACATTACAACAGAGAATAAAATAATCTTAGAATAATATATTTTTGCTTACCATCCCATTTCCCATGGACCAAGACAGCACAGGGGGAAGATGTGGTGCACTTGTGGCTTCAGTTCTAGATTGGCCTCCAGATCCATCTCAGCATTCAGATAATTTAAAAGATATGTCATAAAATTGTATATAACATATGCTTCATAACATTCTCTGAGACTATCATAATAAATTGACTGCTGTGGACAGAGAAGACCTATCCACTGCAACAGACAAAAGACATACGAAAACTAGATTAAAAGATGAATACAACAGTACCAAATAAGTGACTGTACAGATATACAGCACTGAAAGAACTAAGTCAAAACAAGGCCCCGGCAGTAGACAACACTTCATTAGAACTACTGATAGTCTTGGGAGAGCCAGCCATGACAAAACGCCACCGAGACGCCCCCCAGGTGGAGCAAGCGCAGACAGTCCTGAATCCGGTGGACCAGAGGGTGCACAGGGTAAAGAGCTTGGATACTGAGGAGAGAGCTGAGAGAATCTGAGCAGATAACGTACTGTATCCGCCGATGGCGGCGGATGTAGTGGACAGCCTGGAGAACAGCGTAAAGCTCCGCAGTATACACCGAACACTGGTCGGGAAGCCGAAATTGATTTGGAGTGTCGCCAACAATATAGGCACTCCCTACACCTAACGATGTTTTCGAGCCGTCGGTGTAAATAAATGTGGCGTCCGTCATTTGTGCGCATAGAGCAGCAAATGCCCGACAATAAACAAGTGTACGGGTACCATCCTTGGGAAATCGACAAAGGTCACGGAGCAGGCAGAACCGGGGACGGAGCCAAGAATAGACGGCCGAGCAGAGGAGTAGACTATGCTTCCATAATCCAATTTCGAGCGCACTAAGGCGCGATAGAGGCGGAGAAGGACCACTCGGTCTGCTCCCCAGGAGGTACCATTCAGGACACGGAGGGTGTTAAGCGATCGCAGACAGCGAGCCGAAAGATAGGAAACGTGGGAGGACCAGCACAGTTTTCTGTCAAACATAAGACCCAAGAATTTAGCGGCGTCTGAAAACGGAAGGTTGACAGGTCCTAGATATAAGGAGGACGGAAGAAACTCCTTACGTCGCCAAAAATTAACACAAACGGTCTTACTGGGAGAGAAACGGAAGCCTGTTTCGATGCTCCAAGAGTGGAGGCGATCGAGACATCCTTGAAGACGTCGTTCAAGAAGGCTGGTCCGTTGAGAGCTGTAGTAGATCGCAAAATCATCCACAAAGAGGGAGCCCGAGACATCAGGAAGGAGACAATCCATAATTGGATTTATAGCGATGGCAAACAGTACAACACTCAGCACGGAGCCCTGGGGTACCCCGTTTTCTTGGGAGAAAGTGCGGGAGAGAGTAGTGTTCACCCGCACCCTAAATGTGTGCTCTGCCATAAATTCGCGAAGAAAAAGGGGCAGCCGGCCTCGAAAGCCCCAAGAGAACAGTGTGCGGAGGATGCCTGTCCTCCAACAGGTATCGTATGCTCTCTCCAGATCAAAAAATATTGCTACCGTTTGGTGTTTCCGGAGAAAATTGTTCATGATATAAGTGGAGAGAGCAACAAGATGGTCAACTGCAGAACGATGCTTTCGGAATCCGCATTGGGCAGGTGTTAAAAGACTGCGGGATTCCAGCCACCATGCTAAACGGTAATTCACCATACGCTCCAAAACCTTACAGACACTACTCGTGAGAGAAATGGGGCGATAGCTAGAGGGGAGATGTTTGTCCTTTCCAGGTTTCGGAACAGGAACGACGATAGCTTCCCGCCATCGTCTGGGAAAAGTACTGTCGGTCCAAATTCGATTATAAAGGCGAAGGAGGTAACGCAGACTATGGGTTGATAAATGCAGCAACATTTGGACGTGGATACCATCTGGTCCTGGGGCGGAGGAGCGAGAAGAAGAGAGTGCATGTTGGAGTTCCTGCAAGGAGAAAAAAGTATTGTAGCTTTCGCGATTTTGAGAGGAGAAAGCAAGATGTCGCACTTCCGCTGCACGTTTCTTCGGGAGAAACGCTGGCGGGTAATTTGAAGACCTCGAAATTTCGGCAAAGTGCTGACCCAACGAGTTAGAAATTGCGACGGGGTCCACTAATGTGTCATGCGCGACAGTGAGCCCAGAGACCGGGGAGAAACTAGGCGCGCCTGAGAACCGTCGAAGCCGACTCCAAACTTCCGAGGAGGGTGTGAAGGTGTTAAATGAGCTAATAAAGAATTTCCAGCTTGCCTTCTTGCTATCGCGGATGACACGACGGCATCGCGCTCGGAGCTGCTTATAGCGGATACACTTGGCCAAAGTAGGATGGTGGCGGAAAACGCGGAGAGCACGTCGCCGCTCACGTAGTGCATCACGGCATGCCTCGTTCCATCAAGGAACTGGGGGGCGCCGGGGCAATTCGGAGGTGCGTGGTATTGAATGTTCCGCAGCTGTAAGAATAACGTCGGTAATATGTGTGACCTCATCGTCGACGCTGGGAAAGGGACGGTTATCGAATGTCGCTAGAGACGAAAAAAGTGTCCAATCGGCTTGGGCAAACTTCCAGCGTCGCGGGCGCATATATGGCTGTTGAGGCTGCAGTCTAAGGACACATGGAAAGTGGTCACTCGAGTGTGTATCATCAAGGGCGAACCATTCGAAGCGCCGAGCTAGCGGAACAGTACCGACCGCAAGGTCCAAATGAGATAAATTTGTCGTGGAGGCAGACAAAAATGTAGGTACCCCAGTGTTGAGGCAAACTAGATCTGCTTGGTGGAAGACGTCTAGCAATAGTGAGCCACGTGGACAAGGATGTGGAGATCCCCAAAGCGGGTGGTGGGCATTAAAGTCCCCAACCAGCAAATATGGGGGTGGAAGCCGACCAAGAAGATGGAGGAGATCAGCTCGTGCCATTGATGTGGACGATGGAATGTATACAGTACAAAGAGAGAACGTGTATCCGGAAAGGGAGAGACGGACGGCGACAGCTTGGAAGGAGGTGTTTAAATGGATTGGGAGATAATGGAGAGTTTCGTGGAGAAGAATCATGAGTCCTCCATGTGCTGGAGTGCCTTCAACAGAGGGGAGATCATATCGGACGGACTGAAAATGAGGGAGAACAAAGCGGTCGTGGGGACGCAGCTTTGTTTCCTGAAGACAGAAGATGACCGGCGAGTAGGATTGTAAGAGGATCGACAATTCATCCCGATTAGCTCGAATACCGCGGATATTCCAGTGGATAATGGACATAGGGTGAACAGAAAATGGAGGAATGTGACCAAGGTCGCTGTCAACTCAACGACTGCTCTGAGCTTGCGACCGACAGCATGGAATGGCATTCAGCCGAAGGCAGAAGATCCTGATCCATAGGTTGGTCAGGAGCAGCTCCTGCCACCAGCGACCGGCCGGTTGATCGGCCGCCAGCAGTGCGCCTCGGCGACACAGAAGACGGCCGAGGGCGACTTCCGCCAGGTGGTGCTGTAGATGGGACACGCCGTGGCGGAGAAGGAGAGGAACTGGGTTTCTTTGTAGCCTTCTTGGAAGTATGATGTTTAGAGGAAGGAGGAACCGATGGTTGGGAAGTTGCCATACGTAAAAACTCTTCACGAGTATGCTCTTTTTTCAAAGACTTGGCGTCTGACTTTTGGGCTCGAGATTTAGCAGAACCCGACGAAGGGTGAGCCATAGAGTGGGCAGGCGAAAGTGGTGAGGTTGAATGGGCGATCTTTGCGCTGGCCGATCTGACGACCATGGTACTAAAGGTGAGGTCGCAAGTCTGCGTGGCCGCCTCCTTTGTTGGCTGATGAGAAGCAAGGACAGCGCTGTATTTTCCTTTCTGAGGCACGGTGGGCTGTTGACTGGCGAATAATTTTCGAGCAGCAAAGGTCGACACCTTTTCCTTCACTCTTATTTCCTGGATGAGTTTTTCATCCTTAGAAACGGGGCAATCTCGAGAGGAAGCAGCGTGGTCACCCATACAGTTGATGCAGCGAGGGGATGGAGGCGGACAAGCACCCTCATGGGCATCCTTGCCACACGTAACACATTTGGCCGGATTGGAACAGGACTGGCTGGTGTGATTGAACCGCTGGCATCGATAGCAACGCGTAGGGTTTGGGACGTAAGGGCGAATGGAAATTATCTCATAGCCGGCTTTGATTTTCGATGGGAGTTGAACTTTGTCAAATGTCAAGAAGACAGTGCGGGTTGGAATGATGTTCGTGTCAACACTTTTCATAACTCTATGAACAGCCGTTACACCCTGGTCAGACAGGTAATGCTGACTTTCGTCGTCAGACAATCCATCGAGGGAGCGTGTATAAACGACTCCACGTGAGGAATTTAAGGTACGGTGCAGTTCCACCCGGACAGGGAAGGTGTGGAGCAGAGAAGTACGCAGCAATTTTTGTGCCTGGAGGGCACTGTGTGTTTCTAACAACAGGGTGCCATTCCGTAATCTGGAACAAGACTTTACAGGACCTGCAATTGCGTCGACACCTTTCTGAATAATGAAAGGGTTGACCATGGAGAAGTTGTGACCTTCGTCAGACCGAGAAACAACAAGGAACTGTGGCAACGATGGAAGAACAGTCTGTGGCTGAGACTCAGTGAACTTACGTTTGTGAGCAGACATAGTGGAAGGTGAGGAAACCATTGCGGAAGAATCCCCCATGATTACCGGCGTCTCCGATGGTGCGCTCCTCCCTTGTGGGGGCCCTCACTGAGGGCACACCTGCCTTAGGTGATTGTTCACACCTCAGGTCACACCTCCCGACAAACGGACGACCAATCGGCACTTTCGGAAGGTATCAGCTCGGGTAATCACCCCACCCAGGGCCTGGCCGTTACCAGGGGGTACGTACGTGTCCTACCTGTCTACCCGGGGCGGGGAATTACGCGTTACCCCGTCACCGGCTACGCATGGAAGTGCGTGGGTCGGCCTTCAGACACGCACAGGGAGGAAAAAAGAGAAAGAGAAAGGAAAGAAGAGAGGTCTCAAACGCCGCAGCGGAGAAAAGGGTAGAGAGAAGAGGTAAGGATAAGGAAGGATGAAGACTTACAAGCAAGGAAGGCGAAGAATGTAGTATATTTACAAGCGTCCGTCTCCGGACGTAGGCACAAACCAGAACCCCAGAAGGGGAGAAAGGGAAAGAAAGAGCCAGAGGTGAGGGGGGGGCGAAGATGGGGGATGGGGAAGGATGCGGAAAGGGAAGGCATGCAGCCCGGAAAGGAAGGAAGGCCACATCAGCTCGGGGTCCTGTGCTCGCTACGCACGCATCCACAAAAGAGTTGTGGATCCCCTGGGGGGTCAGAATGTCAGTGATGGTGTTCACATGCCAAAAGCAGTCTGAGGGGCTTGTGGTTTCTAGTCTGTAGAAGCTGATGCTATGTCTTGCATGCCACCAGTCTAGCCCTCAGCACACGGTATTACACTCTCGACACAGATATGTCTAAAGGTGTTGCAGTAATCCAACATCAACCAAACACTGTTGACAAAGCTGTTCCATTAGTTAAGGTCATGTAAACAGGATGACGATCAACCAGCTCTGTGCTCACATTGTGTTATCCAGCCATGATATATGACCCTCTCCAATCCACTGTTTACACACACACACACACACACACACACACGTGCATACGCGAACCCATGCACGTGCACACACGTCACTGTCATAGCCTGTGGCTTGCATGAACCACAGTGTCACAGTAAGATAAACCCATTTCCTAGAGACCAATCAGTCTGCCACATTTGAACTCACTGACATGCTGATATTGCATCCTTTGACACTGGTAGTCATACCAGCACTTGCTCACTGTTTCCACTTTGTTTGGCACTTTTGCACCTACTGTGTGTGCTGCAACAGTGATGTATCTGGCCACACAAAAGAGGGCACTGCTGGGCCAACATGCATGCCATCTCTCTGCAACCTTAATTACTTATTATGATTCCAATGTTCTGCACATACTCCAATTTTGAAGTGATTCAAAGATGATTATCTCCAGGTGTTGCAATTTTCACAAACAGTTGCAGCTCTGTGTGTGTGTGTGTGTGTGTGTGTGTGTGTGTGTGTGTGTGTGTTGGGGGGGGGGGGGGGGGGGGGCAGGCTTGCATGTCACACACATAGCAACAACTTTTTTCCAAGCATAATAAGGACAATTATACGTCTCGTCTCATCACTGTGATGATTAACAATATGACCAACACTCATGATGATGAAAATCTTATCTCTCTCCTTTTCATAAGGCACATCTTCTGAATTTTTTAAGAATGAAAAGTTACTTTGTGAATTAGGTACAGCAGTGGTTAAGACACTATTATCATTCATCAGGGCGAGAGGTTGTTGAAGCCCTCACTGAAATACCAGTGTCAAATTACAGAGAATTATCCAATATGACATTTTTTTGGTGCTGTTTTTTTTAAATAGTTTCCCACTGCAATGGCTATTTTGTTACTGAGAAACAAAAAGTTCCAGGACTTTTTTAGTTCAGATCCCAACATAGAGATTTGTGAGTTAGTCACCAAAACTGATTCCAAATATACTTACAGCATTCAGTGCATATATTGGAACCATCCATAGTATCCTGCAACCAGAAACAATGGAGAAGTCAGTTACATAAATTGAAACACAAAGGTCAGAATGTAATTTACAGACAGCGACAGATACAGAGAAAGAAAATTACACAAAACACAACACTGGAAAATTATAGATGGAATACAAACAACAGAACAAGTACACACCATCTCTCAATGTTTAGTGACGTTGAAGCAGCTGGTTTTAGGACCCTAATTCCTCAAAAAAATTGAAAATATGTCTAACATTAATCCAGTAGTCACGTAAAACTGTGGACATACCTCTAGTCAAACCATTTATTGCTCTCCTGTCACCACAAAAATAAGATTCAGTTAAAATATGGCACACTGTTGCACAGTTGTCACATGTGGCACATTCTAGAGGCACTTTAGTAAGATGTGTGTATTTATTACAGTGTAGCATGTTGCCTATGATTTAAGTACAAACTGTATTCATTTGGACTCAAATTATTACTAATCAACAGACATTCCTTTCTCTGTACATCAGCAACCAGTGATGGAAAATGGACTATTAAAGTTACACAATACTTCTTCCTAACATTGCAAGTTTTTTACAATTAATGATGCTTATGCCATACCCAACTATATCTACTTATTACTGTTCTACAACTTGTTTCCTTGATATGGTCAACTGACATATGCTATAACTAACTGAAACTGGTTATGAATAAAAATGACTCCATTTTTTGTCTGCAACTGTCCACAACACATTCTGTCATGCCTTGGTCGGAAGGCGTGTCCTGCTGGTTTCTTGAGTCCAGAGGAGTTTGTTATGGTAGAAGCTGCCTCTTCTGTTGTCTGCTGGCTCCACAGTTGCAAGAGATGACTCCCCTTTCCTGAAGGATTATCACTGTTGCTGATGAGGAGTGTAGCCACACACCACATCACATCACCCTGGTTCTAGTTCCTTGGGTGGCAAAGATACAAACCACAGCTGTTTTTCCACTCCAGTGCTATCATTATGATTGCCATGTGAGTGCTGCAGCTGTTGACTCCAGCAGGTTCTCCTTACAGCCACCCACTGTGCAGCTGATGGGGGTTGATTGATAAGATGACATGCTACCCAAGCCTTTTCCTCAAACAGCATCGGCAGTACTGTCCAAGATCTGCCATTTTGTGTTGCAACACATTATGTTCTTGATGTCAAGTCTTACATGGTGGTTCAGTTGTTGTCAACTAGTATCAGCAACATTGGCATACAGAGGACAACCACATAGGTTTCATTGCACCCCATTCCATGCCAGTAGGTGGCCTAAGGCCCATAACCTTGAGTATCATCCCATAGTTTCCAGGAGGGTCTTATTTTGGATGGTGTTTGCCTGTTTTCTGTCTACCAATTAAATTCTGCAATTCGTAATGGATTTGTGCCTTTAGCTTATGTATCACGATTTTTTTCTGTATCTGGAGATTGAGTGGGCATATCCAAAGTATTACCTACAATGCCTCAACTGACACAGTATCAAAAGCTTCTATCACCAAAAGAAGTATTCCACATTGGACCCTATTAACCACCTATGCTGGTGTTATTAGCAGAAGACTAGGTACCCAAGCACTCACGCAGTATCCCACTACCACAGTTAGGATAGCCTTATGACTCATTTTGTTATTTGTCTTGGTCGTTTATAATCATAACTGGCTAAACTAATAATTCTGTTCATCTTGTCCTGCCTCTCTTGCACAAATCTTCAATATGTCCACAATGATTTGTCGTTTGTCCAAAAAGGTGCCAAAGTATCTGGTGATGGACTTTCTCTTTATGAACCTGCTGCTTAGTTTCATGATTGGGTGTCTTAACAGTTTTTCCTTATGCAGCCTTCTCAAGTTAATTATGAGGCAGTATGAAGCCACAGGTCACATGGCAATACCTTACTTCAAGTAGAGCTATAATGCTCTTATTTTGTTCCAGTACCTGGTCAAGCAATCAGTTTAAGTATTTATGTTCATTCTCATTCTCTTCCTGCAATTCTCTTTTCCATATACCAATAGCTGTCATTCACACCGGTTATTATATCATTGACTGCAAGGAGACCTTACACAGTGTCACTGCATTTTCCACAAAAAATGGTTCAAATGGCTCTGAGCACTATGGGACTTAACATCTATCGTCATCAGTCCCCTAGAATTTAGAACTACTTAAATCTAACTAACCTAAGGACAGCACACAACACCCAGCCATCACGAGGCAGAGAAAATCCCTGACCCCGCCGGGAATCGAACCCGGGAACCCGGGCGTGGGAAGCGAGAACGCTACCGCACGACCACGAGATGCGGGCCGCATTTTCCACAAAAACTGATTATGATATGTGTTAGTACCAGCAGAACAACCCTAATTACCAACAACCTTAATCACCATTTCTGCAAAGAGATAGAAAGTGAGGGTTCACTAGGTTCCATGCAGAGGCTTGGAACAGTGCTGTAGGAAGTATGATACTCGGGACTGTAGTTACATATAATAACTAACAGGTTGTATGATTCCACAGAAATATATTTTATTGTCCTCCAAGATAAAAAGCATGTTGTCACAAACATCGATCAGAGAGAACTAACTGCAGGTCCAGAGAGGTTAGCTGAGCTACCTCAGGGCAGCGATATCGTTCTGGGTGACCCCATGGAGTTAAGTCCCCACAGAGCTACAAATCTCCTTTAACTGCCTGAGACCTAAATGGTTTACTACATCCAGCCTCTCTAGATATAACATTAAAGCTGAAACTTAGATGGTAGAAATGTAGCCTGTATAGTACTTGATGAAGACTCGGATGCATTGTTGTAGACAAGACCTGTTTGCATCCTAGACATCTCCAATGATACACTTTAAAAATGTTTTGAGTGATCTAACTTTAAGGTTTTTGAAATGCTGGTTGCCATGAGAGACATCCATCAAATATGAGACCCAAAACTTGACTGAATGATTAAAATGGAGCATGGTGGCACCACCAGAAACATTATGTTATCAGTGAGAAATAATTACTTCCTTCTATCCTCATATCAGTCTCTCAAGTGTAACAGACAGGTTCTGAATGCAAATTGTGAGGAGTTGCAGAGTTTTGACATTTCAGAGTAACCATAACAAGTTCTTAACAATCCCACAGAGACCTCTTCAAAAAGCTAGGTATTTTGACAAGTACTATACAATCCATATAGTCAGTATGTCATTTGTCATTAGCAGTAATTCTCTTTTCATGAAAAAATAGTGAAAACTGTTAAAAGAGTAGCAGGAACAAAAACAACCTCTACAAAGACATCAAGGGGCAATGACAGTACAGAAAAGTCTTGGGTACAGGTACAGACGTATACAACAATCCGATAGAGCACATGAAATGTCATGTAGAGAATTTATGAGAAAATTAAGACTGAATTGCACAGCTTCTATTGGGCAACTGCTTTTATTCTACTGAAGAATATCTTCACAGGTTAATTTTGAATTATAATTAGCACTCTAAAACAACAGTGTAAACCCATTTCATTGTACTGCACTTAGATTAAATTAAATGTATGTCTTTGACTTCTTTCCATTTCCCAGAGACCACGTTCCCTTGGATCCATGGAGTTTAAATAATGTAATAAAGGCTTCTGTAAAAACCTAAAACATCTACTCCGTTTCATTTACTGATTTTTCCTCATCGATTATTTCTGGACTATGTTAATGAAACTTTCTTACTATACATCTACTCATCAGCTTTCTTCCATTCCCATCTGACATAAGGAATTCTGCTACGGGGAAACACACATGGATTAAATCCTGTATTTAAATGGTAAAAAGAGATGCCATATACATTGTGGGACTAGTGCAATGGGTATCATGTAGACACTATTTCAAGGAAATTGGTATTATGATAGTCTCTTGCATGTATGTTTATACTGTAGTCAGGCCTACCTAATATATACTAAAGAAAGCATGGTTAACTTTGATCTTAGGATGTCAACAGACTACCATAACACAATAAATGGATATGTAATCTATATGCCCAATGTCAGGTTTGCAAAGGACCACATCAGTTGTATGTGCCTAGTTGTCTTACATATTTTAACAAACTACCTAAAAATATCCACTTAGTGAATCTGAATAAATTTCAGATCATAAGGGTATAGCATGTTATAAGGTGAAAGATTTTAAGTGTGTACAATAGATGACTGAATTTTGATTCTGGAGTACATTCCCTATATAAAATTATGAATTGTAATATTTTTTGAAGTTCTTAATGTGACATGTTGATTCATTTGGCATACCATATTAGATTTATGAACAAAGGTCAGCATGTATAACAGTGTGCATTACTATAGTTAATGCCTTTTTGTAACATAACTGAATAGTGTAATGATATAACTAAATGTATATAGCTTTCACATGACAACAATAACTGCATGTCAACACGTTTAAAGCTGAATAAATATTCTCTTATGATGATGTAGTCAGGCCTTGTGCAATACTGAGCTGTGTGTTCTGCCTGTTATATTTTATTAGGCCTAACATTGTGCGGAGAACCACTTAACTGTCATGGGCATTTTATTCACATATTCAAGAGCTGAAGTTTTTGCATTAGGCTTGATTATAACACTTGCATCATCAACAAAGAGAATGATTTATGATTCTTGAATCTATGGTAGCAGACTGAATACTGATCCTTGGGTACATCAGCTGTGATTATTGGCCATTCTGAAGTAGCTATGCACTCCCTGGATTTTGTAATTTAACACAGTGCATTATTTTTGTTAGACTGAATGAAATCCAGTAATCAGAAAGTGGTCCCATACCACAATACTAGAGTTGCTCTACGAAAATACAACGGACTGCTCATTCAAATGATTTTGATAAGTCACAGAGAACATCAGCTCCTAGTATTCTGTCATTTATGTTTTGTATAATCTACCTGAAAATGGCACTCCCAGCTTGTTTATGTGGGGTACCAGTACACTGTAATCAAGTACTTGTAAGCAAATGGGAGACTGCTGTATGGCCTTAAAAACATGCACTCAGTATGCTATGTTTGCAATACTGGTACAGACCATTAAGTTGCATTACTAAACACTACCTACTTCCAAGAAAGACCCAGTAACAATCGTCTAGGTCATAGATATTACTTTAAAATAACAACAATCATCAGCCCTAGTTCAATTATTATAGTTTTATGATGGCATAAGCTACCCAAGTTGCTCATCTGGCATTTTGAAACTAAGGATTAGGTTTGGCATTACAAACGTGTAAAATCTAACTTGCAGTTCGTTATTGTCTTCCATTCATAAGTTGACAGGTGAAGTTTGTAAACACACACTTACCTGATAATGTGCTTCTGTAGATGCGGTTTTGTGTAAAATACCATATGCTGAATGATTTCCCATATCGAGATGGGTAAGGCCATTAATGCAAAGACTCCACCAACGAGTGTCCCTTGGTCTTCCTTCGTGAAACCATTGTTCATAGCATTTACAAGAAGTACTGGTAATACTACAACTATTACAAGAACATAAATAACCACTACGACAGGTCTTATCCACATCCGCCATTTCTGAAAGAATTCGCGGCACGACTCCCCACACATTTTTCGCTATCATTACATACACAGTAGCAAACAAATATCGAGCAACTTCAAATGTCAAAGTATTATCCGCAGCTGACTGCCATCCGCCATAGCTAATGTCGACAAACGAAGTTCAACAACGCTTCACCCGATTTACAGAAGCGCCGTCAGATGGCGACACCGAAGTACTTAGTATTTGATTAATTACGCGGGTTTTTTAAGAACCACTCCGCGCAAGACATGTACGTATGTCGTCCGCAAAAGAGACGGAGGATTTTCTGGATGGGTTATTTCTCACAATATGCTGAATTGGTTTGGACGCTGTAAGTTAGTCATTATTCTTTACTGTTCGTTTTACAGTTGCTGTTTTTGTGGCCTTAACAGGCCATACTGGGGTACCGCCGAGGTGAGCCTGCGCGAAGAATGCAGGCACATTGGTGGCACTAAGACTGACTGAAAAAGAAAGAGGAAGGACGGTCTAAGAATTAACCGTCTATTGCTAACATGGGTGGCACGAAGACTGACCGTATAAAAAAGAGGAAGGACGGTTTAAGAATTTACTGTCTATTGCTAACAGTGCACTTCGTTCACACTGCTGTCACCTGCATAGCTCGCTCATGTTTAACAGTGGAGTTCTTATTGCTACTTAACCGCGATGTTGTAGGTTCTCAAAGATCGGTGAACGGATGCTGAAGCAAATGTGCTACTTGAGCGAAGGGTTCCGATTTGTTCACGTCTACTCCGGGTGGTGATTGGAGCGAGATTCGAGGACCGCGGAGAGAGCAAGCAAAAGAAGGCGAGGACCATATGTAATTTACTTGCCCCTCCAGCGATAATACCCTTGCGGCTCCCAAGTTTAGTTCAGAAAGATCAGATATGCAAATAAAAATTCAGGAACAAGCAGGAATATCAAGTAAATCATATTACGGAAGTTGTTAGTCGTTGTGTATATAGACAGCTACACTCTGTGTGTATATCTAGATCAGTGGTTCTCAACCTGGGGGTAATTACCGCCTGAGGGCCAAAATTTACTTTTTATATTTTCTGAGGGATAAAAAGTAAACGATTCGATTCTGTTTCAGCCGTGAAACTAAATTATTTTCAAAAGATCATTAGTATTATCACAATTTTGTAAGACTTTAATAGTGATTATACAGGGTGTTACAAAAAGGTACGGCCAAACTTTCACGAAACATTCCTCACACACAAAGAAAGAAAATATGTTATGTGGACATGTGTCCGGCAACGCTTACTTTCCATGTTAGAGCTCATTTTATTACTTCTCTTCAAATCACATTAATCATGGAATGGAAACACACAGCAACAGAACGTACCAGCAAGACTTCAAATACTTTGTTACAGGAAATGTTCAAAATGTCCTCCGTTAGCGAGGATACATGCATCCACCCTCCGTCGCATGGAATCCCTGATGCGCTGATGCAGCCCTGGAGAATGGCGTATTGTATCACAGCCGTGCACAATACGAGCACGAAGAGTCTCTACATTTGGTACCGTGGTTGCGTAGACAAGAGCTTTCAAATGCCCCAATAAATGAAAGTCAAGAGGGTTGAGGTCAGGAGAGCGTGGAGGCCATGGAATTGGTCCGCCTCTACCAATCCATCGGTCACCGAATCTGTTGTTGAGAAGCGTACGAACACTTCGACTAAAATGTGCAGGAGCTCCATCGTGCATGAACCACATGTTGTGTCGTACTTGTAAAGGCACATGTTCTAGCAGCACAGGTAGAGTATCCCGTATGAGATCATGATAACGTGCTCCATTGAGCGTAGGTGGAAGAACATGGGGCCCAATCAAGACATCACCAACAATGCCTGCCTAAACGTTCACAGAAAATCTGTGTTGATGACGTGATTGCACAACTGCGTGCGGATTCTCGTCAGCCCACACATGTTGATTGTGAAAATTTACAATTTGATCACGTTGGAATGAAGCCTCATCCGTAAAGAGAACATTTGCACTGAAATGAGGATTGACACATTGTTGGATGAACCATTCGCGGAAGTGTACCCGTGGAGGCCAATCAGCTGCTGATAGTGCCTGCACACGCTGTACATGGTACGGAAACAACTGGTTCTCCATACAGTGACGTGGTCAACGTTACTTTGTACAGCAGCAACTTCTCTGACGCTGACATTAGGGTTATCGTCAACTGCACGAAGAATTGCCTCGTCCATTGCAGGTGTCCTCGTCGTTCTATGTCTTCCCCAGTCGCGAGTCATAGGCTGGAATGTTCCGTGCTCCCTAAGACGCCGATCAATTGCTTCGAACGTCTTCCTGTCGGGACACCTTCGTTCTGGAAATCTGTCTCGATACAAACGTACCGCGCACGCAATTGTGCAATCACGTCATGAACATAGATTTTCTGTGAACGTTTGGGCAGGCATTGTTGGTGATGTCTTGATTGGGCCCCATGTTCTTCCACCTACGCTCAATGGAGCACGTTATCATGATTTCGTACGGGATACTCTACCTGCGCTGCTAGAACATGTGCCTTTACAAGTACGACACAACATGTGGTTCATGCACGATGGAGCTCCTGCACATTTCAGTCGAAGTGTTCGTACGCTTCTCAACAACAGATTCGGTGACCGATGGATTGGTAGAGGCGGACCAATTCCATGGCCTCCACGCTCTCCTGACCTCAACCCTCTTGAATTTCATTTATAGGGGCACTTGAAAGCTCTTGTCTACGCAACCCCGGTACCAAATGTAGAGACTCTTCGTGCTCGTATTGTGCACGGCTGTGATACAATACGCCATTCTCCAGGGCTGCATCAGCGCATCAGGGATTCCATGCGACGGAGGGTGGATGCATGTATCCTCGCTAACGGAGGACATTTTGAACATGTCCTGTAACAAAGTGTTTGAAGTCACGCTGGTAAGTTCTGCTGCTGTGTGTTTCCATTCCATGATTAATGTAATTTGAAGAGAAGTAATAAAATGAGCTCTAACATGGAACGTAAGCGTTTCCGGACACATGTCCACATAACATATTTTCTTTCTTTGTGTGTGAGGAATGTTTCCTGAAAGTTTGGCCGTACCTTTTTGTAACACCCTGTATAAGTTATCATCAGTTACTTTTTGTCAGTTAGTGGCATTAATCCGGTGGAGGTTACAGGTTCCTCACATGGTCCACCCACTAACACATATGTTGTGCCTTGTCTCGTAGACAGCTGATGACAAAAGTGAGGCATTCGCATAGGAAGTGCTAAATATCTCAAGAAAATGTGTTTTCCAATTTCGAAATAGCACCTACAGTATTTCAGAAATTGCTTCATTGTCGCTTCAAAACAGGAAAATGAATTAATTGACAGCACGACACAGAAGTAACTACATTAGGCCGTACGCAGTATTATTACACTGAAGCGCCGAAGAAACTGGTACAGGCATGCGTGTTCAAATACAGATATATGCAAACAGGCAGTTGTTAGATAGGTTACAGCTGTTACAATGGCAGGTTATCAAGTTTTAAGTGAGTTTGAACGTGGTATTACAGTCGGCGCACGAGCGAAGGGGCACAGCACCTCAGACGTAGCGGTGCAGTGGGGATTTTCCCGTACGACCATTTCACGAGTGTACCGTGAATATCAGGAATCCGAATAAACATCAAATCTTCGACATCGCTGCGGCCAGAAAAAGCTCCTCCAAGAATGGAACCAACGACGACTGAAGAGAATCGTTCAATGTGACAGAAGTGCAACTCTTCCGCAAATTGCTGCAGAAACATCATCGATATGGGCTTTCGGAGCCGAAGGCCCATCCGCCTACCCTCGATGACGCTTTACGCCTCGCCAGGGGCCGTCAACACCTACATTGAACTGTTGATGACTGGAAACATGTTGCCTGGTCGGTTGAGCCTCGTTTCAAATTGTATCGAGCAGATGGACAAAATGGCTCTGAGCACTATGGGACTTAACATCTATGGTCATCAGTCCCCTAGAACTTAGAACTAATTAAACCTAACTAACCTAAGGACAGCACACAACACCCAGCCATCACGAGGCAGAGAAAATCCCTGACCCCGCCGGGAATCGAACCCGGGAACCCGGGCGTGGGAAGCGAGAACGCTACCGCACGACCACGAGATGCGGGCGAGCAGATGGACGTGTACCGGTATGGAGACAACTTCACACGTGAGGAATATTCCAGAACTGGTCGCACGAGTGATTTCTAAGCAATCTCTTTTGTAGACCGATTGCATTTCCCCAGTGTTCTACCAATAAACCGAAGTCTACCATCTGCTTTACCCACCACTTCCTATGTGATCATTCCATTACACCCAAATATTTGTATAAGTTGGCCGATTACAACAGTGAGTCATTGATAGTACAGTCACAGCATACTAAGTTTTTTCATTTTGTGAAGTGCAAAGTTTTACGTTTCTGAACTTTTAGAGAAGGTTGCCAATCTTTGCACCACTTTGAAATCTTATTAAGGCCTGACTGAATATTTATGCAGCTTCTCTCAGATAGTACTTCATTATAGATAACTCCATTATCTGCAAAAAAGCCTGATTTTACTATTAACATTGTTTGGAAGGTCATTAATATACAAGAACAGCAATGGTCCCAACACACTTCACTGAGACACACCCAAAGTTACTTTTACATCTTGCGACGACTCTCCATCCAGACATAACACGCTGTGTCCTCCCTACCAAAAAGCCCTCAAACCAATCATAAATTTCTCTTGATACACCATTAGATGTGGTACTGAGTCAAATGCTTTTCGGAAATCAAGAAATGGTGCAACAACCTGATTGCCTTAATCCAAGGCTTTCAGTATGTCATATGGGAAAAGTGCGGCATTTGTTTCCTGTAAGGAAGCTCCTGTGTCCGTTTAAGCAGCCTGATTTTTTCTAACAATTCTTCATTTGTACCGCTATCGTCCCATGTGCGGCGGCGTTTGTTGCAGTGAGATGGTATTGTGCTTGGCAACGTTCCTCTGTGGTAATGGCGGGAAAATCTCTTTGGTAAGATCATTTCCTTCGGTAACTGACGTACTGTATCGCAGTTCTATCTCTGCCAATGTCTGGTTTAGGGTTAGGACATCTGCTAACGTCAACTTTTGACGTTGTTGCAATGTACAGGGTGTATATAAAGTCCGGGAACACTTTCAATTATTTATTGCGCATGTGCAGATGTCATACATATTGCATTTTGAAGGGAAACTCTGAAAGTTTTTTTTTTTTACAAACATTCGATATGCGAACCATGAACGGCCTGGCAGACGTCAATACGGTAATCGAATTCTTGCTATACCCGTCCCAGCATGGCATCGTCGACTGTGGCAGTCGCTTCTCGTATTCTCTCCTGGAGCTCTACTACATCACGTGGTAGAGACTGTACATACACCAGATCTTTAATGTGTTTCGACAGAAAAAGTCACACGGATTGAGATCTGGTGATCGGGGAGGCCATTTCCTGAAGCAGCTCTCCCCTTCTGCAGCACGGCCGATCCATCGACGCGGCAGCTCCGTCTTCATGTACCCAGGGACTTCACAATGAAAATGGGGTGGAGCCCCGTCCTCCTGAAAGATGATCGGAGAGTCCGATTGCATTTGAGGCGTCAGCCATTGCTGCAACATGTCAAAGTAGGAATATCCAATGACACTGCTCTCGGCGAAGAAGAATGGCCCGTACAGTTTTCGATGTGACAAGGTACAAAAAAACATTTATCTTTGGGGAATCATGCTCAAATTCAATGCATTCGTGTGGATACTTTGTACCCCAGATTCGACAATTATGCCTGTTCACTTTCCCATTAGTGTGAAAAGTGGCTTCGTCACTAAAAATTAAGCGATCAACAATGCCATGCCCATCCTCATTCAATTGTTGCAACTGCGAATAAAACTCAAAACGCTTATCTTTGTCGTCGTCATGGAGCTTCTGCACTAGCTCCAATTTGAATGGTTTCATAGACAGCTTCTGTCGCAGGGCTTTCCACACTGTCATTAGAGCCATTTCGAGTTCACGGGATGAACGACGCACCGATTTCTTTGGACTCCTTGTGAACGTCTCTCCTACGCGCTCCACATGCACCTCACTCACACTGGGACGTCCGCTTCCCATCGCCGGACACAAGCAACCCGTCGTAACGAATTTGTTGTGCCAGTGACCTTCCTTGTTGGTGGCTTCTTACCGTACTTGGATCTAAACATCCGTTGGACAGCTGTAGCACACTTGTTTTATTCGAACTCCAACACACAGAAAACTCGCTCCGCTCCTGAACTCGCCATGTTTGCGACTAGCGCTGCCTATCGGCAGATTACCAAACTAGGCTGAAGCGGTATACATGGAAAAAAAAAACCTCTCAGGGCTCCTCTTCAAAATGACATATGTATGATATCTGTACTATGTTTGGTTCTTGTGCAAAAAATAATTTAAAGTGGCAGCCGGCAGCCACCACGTAAGTGACCACTCTCATTACAAACATAGCAAGTTCCTACTTGTCCGTTGTAAATTACGTGTACCTGATACCCACAAATCACAATATACGAGAGAATGTTAAATGTCAAATGAACGAACCCTGCTGTAATATTGCAAATTTGCGTTGGCTCGACCATTTCTCGTTTCTGATTTGTTTGATGTCACCGTATTTTGCAAGGACGTCTCTTAGAAAGTAACTGTCAACATCCGATGGCCAACTGAAAAGTCGAACCCGTTTAAATCCTATATCGGCATTTCCACTGTACTCACTGATTGACCCTGATTCCGGACTTCTGCTTTTCCTCTCGTTTTCAGCACGACTTTTTCCAGCTGTAACGGGTTAAGACACTTTACCCAAAAACAGTACTGGCCATGACATAGTACGCCGTGTGGATCTGGTCTGACGTGATACATTGATATCATCAATGCGTTCATAAATTTCCGGGGAACTGGGTTGCACATTTCTAGATTCCTTTTCGAGTTCAAAATACACAGTACTTTCGCTGGGAACCATTCTAGCCATATCTGTGCACAAAAGCAGTCGAGACCGATAGCAGTTAAACCAAGTTTGTGTTAAAACTATTTTGAATCAACAGAGGTTAAATAACAGTCATAGTCATAAGGAGAACTATGTAAACGTGGCCTGTGGCACTACGACTTACGGAAGAACGGCAAGTCCGATTGCTGTCGCGCCTCAAGCGGAACTGTGCACTCAGCTAAGGAGGCGGACTCTAAAGTAACACTGTACCAGTTCTGAATTGGTTTTACTTGTGCCTCTCATAGTAAATTACTAAATACGTTTCCAAATCTGTCAGAAAGGCATCTCTTACATCGGTCACAATAGTTACCACATATGAAAAAGTCGCCTCTGTATCACATCATGTTACGAAGTAGAACTTCATTGTTGGAAAGTCGCTTGGCAAATAATTCTCGAAAAGTACGTATTAAGTCATAACGTCTGATATAACGTTTTTCTTTAAGTCGCTAATTTTGTAATGCATTAAAAAATTTACTCACAATATTTTATATAAATTGAGGGAACTACTTATTACTACAGATACTGCAACGGCTGTAACGTCTGAGCGTTTTATTGTAATTGTTATTTTTTAAGAACCAAACGTGGCTAGTTCAGCGTTGGGTTTCCTGATTGTGTGATACGTTTCTCTGTTTTCACAACTAGGACAAGCAGCAAGTGAGAGCTATCACAAAAATAAACTCTATTTATGTGCATTCTTAAATTTTGTCTTCGTGTTCCTTTATCACTGTTGATCAAGCGTTAGTAAAAGTTCGCAATGATTTCGAGTGAAGGCTGCCTTACCAAGTAGTAACAACTTTTACATACACCGCTATAACTATGCAAAATTAGGCATATATTTAACAGGTACTAACGATAAATAAAACGAGGAAAAGTCTACTAAATTGCACAAACACAATTTTAAAAATGAGTCACTTAAATCTCCATTTTTCTTGCGTTTTGAGCATGGAAGAGAAGCACTGGGGACAACAGTCCCCGTTCATTTAGAAGATCCTGAGAATTAATGTCCACCGACTCCAAACTGAGGGTCACTCAAAGCATCTGCAAGTTTTTTGCATCCTGTTGAGATCTTATTTTTTTGTTTCCATGTTCTTAATGTCACAAATAACACTGAACACGTCGCAGCAGCTACTGAGCTGATGAAATCTTTCCTTCAGAGACATAATAGCGGTGTCTACCACAACACATAAGTTAGCCCTTCAGCGTTTCTCTTTCCCTGAAATTGGTTCATCCTTACTTTCGTAACAAAATTGCCTTTTAACAACTGGAGATCTGGATTCTGTTAACTCAATATTTTCTAAAGCTACAACCAATTTCCCTGCTTCTTTTTTAGCCTTTTCAAACTGTTGGCTCTATATTCTTCAATATCACTACAGTGCTGATTTCATTAACTTTACTGTAGTGTCTAATTGCGTATCTTATTGCTGAAATGCTTTATTGACTCTGTTGACAAGGCAAAGGATGCTACTCCATATCACTGCACACAAAGAAACATTTTGTGATTGGAAAATGGAAATGCTGTGTGGCTAGGGCCTCACGTCAGACAGACCGTTCGCCTGGTGCAAGTCTTTCGTGTCGACGACTTGTGTGTCGATGGGGATGAAATGATGATGATGATAAGGACAACACCCGGTCCCTAAGCGGAGAAAAATCTCCGACCCAGCCGGGAATCAACCCCGGGCCGTTAGGCATGACATTCCGTCGCACTTATCACTTTTTTTTCATTTTGTTCGTTGTTGATCGTTGTGTTTGGTCGTCGCGGACGTTACATGACATCCGTTCAAGTTAGTTTGTTGATCCTTCCACTCGGTTTTTTATTACAGAGGTCAACCAGACCACTCAGCTACCAGTGGCGGACAACTTTGTGCTTTCTTCAAAGAGAATAATGCTCCACTGAAACACATTGGATCATTTTTGCAAGTGCTCTTTAACTCTGATAATGCAAGTCTTATGTTTGCATCTCAAATCTCACAACCCGAACACTTTCAATCCTAGTCTCCCATATTGTATCACACAGCGGTTTCGGAGTCAGGTTTACGTGATTCTTGGGTGCTTGCCAACGCTCCACAGAGGCAGAAAATAATGTGAACAATCTTTGAACTACGCCAAAAAATATATAGCTCAATTATAGACGATTTAACTGCATCACTAACAATCAAGTTCAAGCCATGATCACAGCTAGGGATACAATGAGCTCTTGGAGTTTCTTCAGTGATATGAGCTACAGTACAACACTTCTTGCCCTTCTTATTGCTTCCGTTGTCGTAAGATTGTCCCCGACAATCTGCAAGCGATATGCCAAGTTAGGTAGCATCTGAAGTAATAGTTCTGTAAGACCTTTTTCAATAGTGTCGCACTTTTTTTAAAAGCTATTCTTCAGTTGCAACCGGTATGGAAAATACATCTATCACTCTTAAAACCAAGCTTAATTGCCCCTTGTAACTTAATTCTGACCAATATTGCTGAATAATATTTATTTGTAAGTATGTTATTCTTCACGATAGATACAATCTCATCAGAAATTATGGTAATGATTTCATTTTGTATGTCCTTACTTAATTGCGTAAGCATTCTTCCAGGTTTAGCCACACAAATGATATGATCATTTAACACAGGATCGAACTTGGCCAATAATTCTACTTTCCCCAAAAAGTTTCCATTTCCTAGCTTTCCCAACAATACATGGTCGTCTCTTAATGGAAGAGTTCTTTCCGCAAGGAAACATACGACGGAAAATAACGTTAATGAAACCGATCTCCACCTCTTTTATTCCGGATCAATTAGATCTTGAGTTGCCAGACATATTAACTTTGAGTTTTTAATTCTCTGCGAAAGCTCTATCCACTTGTTCATTTCAATAATATGGTTGTAGTACAATTCATGGCTACAGAAAATTTTTGACAAGCTTTGCAAGTCTCTTAAGCCATTTCTTTGGAAAGAGCCAGCACTCGAATTGAATAACTTGTAATAAAAGCAACACAGAGCATCTTTTCGTCGAGAATACACAAACCACTTTCGCTTAACTTATTCGTCATTTGAAAGATGAGAAAGCTGTTAAAAACAGTGAAACACCTTATTGTCTCGCTATTCACATGAAATTTTACATTTTTTCACTAATGCGTTGGGGACCTGTCTGCATTGCTCTTACCTTAAAATTATCGTTTATAATACCTGGCCAGGTTCCGATAGCTAAGATCATCGACAGCTTGAAAGTCGTTACCACTCTTAGATGATTTTTTTCTTCTTGGTGATGTTGACCTGCTCCTGTTCCTTTCGTAGTAACACTATGCAAACTATTTCCGCTGGTCGAACAGTTTCATCAGCTACTAGTTCTTGCTTGCACGTAACATACTGCTCTTCAGCAGTATCAACTGAGGAAGTCCGCCCCTGGTAGCTAAGTGATCAGCGCGACGGACTGTCATACTAACGGCCCGGGTTCGATTCCCGGCTGTGTCGGAGATTTTTCTCCGCTCAGGGACTGGGTGTTCTTTTGTCCTTCTCATCATCATTTCATTCCCACCGACACACAAGTCGCCGACGTGGCGTCATCTCAAAAGACTTGCACCAGGCGAACGGCCTACCCGCCGGGAAGCCCTAGCCACACGGCATTTCCATTTCCAACTGAAGAAACTCTAGTAACTCTACATTCCCTCACATCAGACTGTGCATTCACAGGAACGCTCTCAGTTCAGTTTAAAAATTTACTAAATGAACACTTGTTCCCGCAACCTCTCTTTTAGGATGTCACTCGACGAATACTTATGGCCCACTCGACACTTGAATGGAACAAGTGATAGGCTCCAATAGCATCACCGATCCGGTCGGCGACTTCAAACGTTTTTGGTTCTTCTGCATAAGACGGCGGTCGACTGGGAGAGAAATCGATATATGTATTGTTCTCGGTTTACGTGGAGAACGACTACCACGGTATTCATCAAAGCTGTCCGGTTTAAGGAAAAGTAGTATCCCCATTTACAAAACAGTTATAAGACCGGTTGTTAGGTATGGTGCCGAGACCCGGACCATAACTGCAAATGAGGAAAGGTTCAAATGGCTCTGAGCACTATGGGACTTAACATCTGTGGTCATCAATCCCCTAGACTTAGAACTACTTAAACCTAACTAACCTAAGGTCATCACACACATCCATGCCCGAGACAGGATTCGAACCTGCGACCGTAGCGGTCACGCGGTTCCAGACTGAAGCGCCTAGAACCGCATGGCCACACCGGCCGGCGAAGACAGAATATGCAAGAGGATTTCTGATGGCAAGGCTGGAGGCGGACGACGGAAGGGATGTCCAAGAAAGAGATGGGTGGATGGAATTAAAGAAGACAGGAAAAAGCTGGCTGTCAGAGGATGAAGACGGAAAGCCGTGAACCGGATAGAATGGCAGGATATTGCGATGCAGGCCAAGGTCCTTCAGGCCGAGGAGTAAGTAAGTAAGTGTCAACAACGAAGGTGCTCTTGGCAGCCAGTTTACTGTGAATGCAGCCCATTAACATTCTAAATTTTAAGAATTTCTTCTTTTAGCAGGAAACCGAACTGTTTGTTAAGTTAGGACAAATTTTGACAGGGATCATGGCGGGACACCACAGGCTTGGGGCACCCACGACTGTGGTTATTGCGGCAGCTTTAAACTCACCCAGTTCCTTGATCATGTCTCAGAATGTGTTCTATCAACCGATCCCTTCTTTTAGTCAAATTATATCACAAATTTCTTTTCTCCCCAATCATATTTAGTACTTACCCGTTAGTTAACGCGATCTACTCATCCAGTCTTCAGCGTTCTTCTGTAACATCACGTTTCAAAAACTTCCGTTCTTTTCTTGTCTCAACTGCTTATTGTCCACGTTCCACTTCCACACATGGCTACAATCAGACAAATGGCTTCAGAAGAGATTTCCCAAAATTTAAAATTGTATTCGATGTAAACATGTTTTTCTTCTTCAGAAACGCTGCTATTTCCACCGCCAGTCTAAAATTTGTCTCTACTTCGGCCATCATTTGTTATTTTACTGCCCAAATATCAAAACTTATTTATTACTTTTAGTATTCTATTTCCTAATTTAATTCCCTCAAAATCGCCTGATTTGATTCTACTACATTTCTTATACTTGTTTTGCTTTTGTTGATGTTCATGTTATATCATTCCTTCGATAAAAGTCCATTCGTTCAGTTGCTCTTCCAAGTCCTATGCTCTCTCTGCAGAATTACATTGTCATCAGAAAAGCTCAAATTTTTATTTTCTCTCCCTGAACCTTAAATACTTCTCCATTTTTTTTTAGTTTCTTTTACTGCTTGTTCAATGCACAGGTTGAATAACATCAGGGATAGGCTACGGCATCGTTTCACTACCTTCACCAACCACTGCTTCCCTTTCACGCCCCTAGACTCTTATTACTTCCGTATGGTATGTGTAGAACTTGTAAACAGTCTTTCACTCCCTGTATTTTACCCCTGCTACCTTCAGAATTTCAAATGGGTATTGCAGTTAACATTGCCCAAAGCTTCCTCTAACAAGGGGAAGGCCTCAGACACGGCCAACAGATAAGGCTCAAATTTGGCAGGTCGCTTGTGTACAACCTAAAACGAAGGACTCTAAGATATTTTGGGTCAACACACCCGCAATTTTGAGAAAACCACCCCTAAAGGTTATGACGAGCAATCGACTCAAACTTTGGCGGGATCGATAGATAATTGTAAATAGAGCAGTTTTCATCGTCAGGTATGATGTCCGCAAACGCAAACTTTTGCAGAAATCGAGGAAACAAACTTTTACAACTGCCGCTTCTGTACCCACATGGTAAACGCTATTCGTCGACAGCGCCGATAGTACAACAGGCAAGGTAACTGGTTGGGAATCGGAAAACCCGGGTTCGAATCTCGAAGAAACCTAGCGTATGTTATTCTTTTCGTTTGTATTTTTCCATATCTCAATTGATAGAGATAGGAGGGTTAATTATTATTATCATTCCTTATTGATTTACTTGCCTTATTAACCCTATCAGTTCAGATATGGAAAAAGATAAACGAAAAGAAGGACATCCGATAGGTTTCTTCAAGATTCGAACCCGGGTTCTCCGATTCCCAGGCAGTTACCTTTTTTTTATCTCATTTTGTTCCACATTGTTCGTAGAATTTGTTTGGTGCGGACTTCCGATGGCACCCGTTTGGATTCTATGTTAATTCATTCACTCAGTTTTTTTTGTTATGGAGGGTAGCTAACCCCTCTGACCGAACACGCCGAGGTACCGTGCCGGCGTTAGCTTGGCCGTTGCGCTATCGGTGCTGTCAGCGAAAAGCGTTTACCATGTGGGTACAGAAGCGGCCGTTGTAAAAGTTTCTTACCTCGATTTCTAGAAAAGTATGCGTTTTCGGACCCGGTACCTGGTGAAAAAGTGCTCTATTTACAATTATCCATCGATCGTTCCAATTTTGAGTCGACTGCTCGTCATAAACTTTAGGTGTTGTAACGCCGGAAATGCATATCCTCCTATTTACATCTATAGTACTATAATTTTTTTTCCTTATTTTGTTACCTGGAGATATGAGGTTTCTGTGTCTTTGTATCTTCTTCTTCTTCTGCTTTTACGGCCTCATTGGACCACTTCAGTCAATCATTTCTGGTCCTCTTCTTTGGTATTTTCCCCTTCCGAGTGGCCCAGTATCTCTTCATTCGTTCCGATGCTTTTCGTCGTTCCTCATCTGTAAATACCCTTTTCATTGTATGTCGTTTGTCAATTTTTGGTTTAAATCTTATTTCTGTGTCCCTCAACTTCTTTAAATTTGGCGTTTTGTTCTGCAAATCATCCAGGGTTATTTCCAGTTCTTCCATATCCTCTCTTATTTCCTTAAGCCATCCTCCTTGTTGTTTCAACTTCCAGAGTTTCTCAATAATTTTCCTTGATAATCTGGTTTCTGGTGTCCTCAGAATGTGACCACAAAAAGAGATCCTTTTCTTTCGTATAGTATCAGTGATGGGCTCCAGTTCTCTGTATACCACTTCATTTGGAACTATCCGCCATTGCCCAGCTTTTTGATATTTCTTATTTATGCATGTTCTAGCAATTCTTCTCTCTACTTTTAAAATTTTGTCAATTCTGTTTTTCTGGGTGACTTTAAAAAGAGTTTCACTTCCGTATGTAACCTCTGGTTGAACCACCGTCTTGTAATGTTTTAATTTTGTTTTAATTGATAGACATTTTTTATTGTACGTAGACCACGTTAGTTTTTGAGCTTTTATCATTTTATTAGTTCTTGCTCGCCATGCAGGTTTCTCGTCCAATTTATGTGTTATAATTTCACCCAGGTATTTAAATTGTTTCACTATTTTAATTTCCCTATTATTCACTGTGATGTGATCTATTACAAGTGGATCCGTTACCATTATTTCAGTCTTTTCAAATGATATTTGGAGTCCTAATTTTTGTGCTATATTTTGTAAGCTTGTTATTTGTTTCGTGGCTTCCTGAATATTATTAGCTAGTAATGCTAGGTCATCAGCAAATCCCAAGCAATTTAGGTTTATTTTATCTTTCTTAGTTCCAATTTTAATATTCATAGGATTTTCCTTGTACCATTTTCTCATTACATATTCAAGAGCACAATTGAATAGCAATGGTGATAAACAATCTCCCTGTCTCAACCCTGTTTTAATCGTAAATGGTTCAGATATTTCTCCTCTAAATTTTACTTTGGATTTGGTGTTTGTTAAGGTTAACTGTATCATTTTTATTAATTTAGGATGAAGTCCAAAATTCCTTAATATTTTCATCATTGAAGATCTATGGATGCAATCATACGCCTTTTTGAAATCTACAAAGGTTATGACTAGTTGTTTTTGCCTTCTTTTGTAGACATCCATAACTAACTTCAGGGTGATTATCTGTTCTGGGCAGCTTCTCCAGGATCTAAATCCTCCTTGATATTCTCCCAGTTCCAGTTCTAGTTGATCTTTACAGCGGTTGTATAGTATTCTTGACATGATCTTATACGTGCAGTCCAAAAGGGAAATTCCTCTATAGTTGTCTGGATTTGATTTTTCTCCTTTCTTATGTAATGGATGTATTATAGCAGTAGTCCAATTTTCTGGTAATTTCTCTTCATTCCAGATTTTTACTATGCATTTGTGTAATGCTATCTTTACTGGTTCTGCTGCATATTTCCAAAGTTCAGCAAACGTTTGATCTTCTCCACTTGCTTTGTAGTTTTTGAGTTCTTTCAAAGCTCTGTAGACCTCATTAATTGTAGGTGGATTTATATTTTCTGCTGGTGTTTTAATTGGGGTTTCTGTGTTTATCTGAAGAAGTTCTGGGGGATCTTCACAATTTAGTAACTTGTTAAATGTTTCTGCTAGAATTTCTGTATTTTTACTATTGCTATGGGCTAGGCTATTATCTTTATCTTTTAACATTAATGTTGGAGGATCATATCTTTGTAATTGTCTGCCAAATATTTTGTAATAGTCTCTTGAGTTTGTTTTTTCACTATTTGTTTCTATCATTAGAAGTATATCTTTTTGGTACTGACGTTTAACTCTCCTTATTATTTTTTGTGTTGTCTTCCTTTGTTTTGTGAGTTCCAAATATGATTTTTCTGTTTTTTCATTTTGATGCCTTAACCAGGCTTGGTGTCGATCCAACACTGCTTCATCACATTCATCGTTCCACCACTGGTGTTTTTTCCTTGGATTTATAGGGGCAACTTGTTCAGCTATTTGTTTCAATTTGGGAATTATTTCTTCCAGATCATCTGTTATTTTTATATCCCTGGTTTGTGCTTCATAATCCTCATTTTGTATCAGTTTATGAGGGTCATAGGTTCTCTTCTTCTTCTTCTGGTGGGATTTTTTCTTTGCTAATGGGGTTAATTTAATTTTAATTTTTATCATGTAATGATCTGATCCGGTATCTGTCCCTCTCAGTACTTTCACATTGTAAATTTCCTTGTGGTAATTCTTATCCATGCAGACATGGTCCAGTTGCCATTCTCCTTTTTTCCAGTCTGGATGTTTCCAAGTTTTAAGTTTACTTGGTCTTCTCTTAAAATACGTCGACTTTGAGATCATGTCATGGTTTCTGCAAAATTCCACTAGTCTTATGCCATTTTTGTTTGTTCTTCTTTGTGCTGTCCATTTCCCTATTATGTCTCTATATCTCTTTTCCCTTCCTAACTGGGCATTGAAGTCTCCAATTAAAATTTTGATGTGATTTTTATTAATGTTATTCGTCGTTTGATCTAAGAGCTCCCAAAATTTTTCTACCTCTTCTCTGTGTTCTTTTTTATTATTTTTATCATTTGTCGGGGCATGGGCATTTATTATTGTGTACATTTTATTTGCAGCTTTTAGAGTTAATGTTGAGAGCCTGGGAGATTGTGCTTTAAATTTTATTATGGACTCTATTATTTTCAGACTCACCACGAATCCTGTTCCAAATTGTGGACACTGTTTCATGACTCTTTTTCCTGGTATTCCCTTATAAATCCTATATCCTTGTGATTCTATCGGCTCCTGATCAGTATTTCTCATTTCTTGAAGTCCGGTTATGAGAATCCCCTTGCGATCCATTTCATCCGTCAGAATTTTGAGTTTGCCTGGTTGTATGAGGGAATTTATATTGTGTGTCGCAATGTAGTTTATTTGTCTTGTCTTGAGTTTTGGTCGTCTGTCCGTTTTGGGTATTTTCAGATGCTCCGACTCATCCAAGTCATCTTTCAGGTGACTGCCCACCGTATCCGAGTGCAGTCTTCCTTGGTTATTGCCAAGCGGTGGATTATTCCTTGAAAGATTTCCTTCCATGTTTGACTTTCAAAGGTAGTCAACCTTGTATGGAGCAAGCTCCGAGTTACAACTGCGGTTGTTAGCCGTAGAGGTTGTTTAGTGTTTGGTCCGCGAGAGCTATTTTATTTCGCTCAAGTCCGCCGGTAAACCGGTGAGGACCCCCCTATCCGCCACCTGGGACGCGCCACGTCGGAGTATCACCTCTCCGCCTGCTACGACACCGTAGTAGGTTCGTGGGTGTCTTTGTATATTGTAATTGTTTTACTATTTGTATATATATGCGTTTATGTCGATGTATAATTGGTTTGTTTTGTAAAGATTATTTGTATTTTTACGCTGGGTCTGGCCTAGGGAAAACTATGCTATCGAACGATTACATCGATAGGTCGTGTGGTGAACCAAAGTGTTTAAGATCTTTGGTAGTATCAACTCTGCCGCATGGAGCGCGGGCAGGGGGTGTGTGGCTGGAGTAGGGCGGTGGAGCAGGTGTGTTGTGTGACGCTCCCGCGAGTTGCCGCGCTTTCGGGCTTTGACAGCATGTAATTGCGCTCGACTTGCTATGATAGTTTCTGACACGGTGTCGGGGACGGGAACGTTAGCTGGCTCACATCAAGAGCCCGTTTCGGTTGGAGACCCTGTCGAGAAAAAGGCGCGCCAACATCCAGCTTCTGCAACAGCGACGGCCGACAATGAGTGACTCGCCATCTCCTCGATCGACAGCTTCAAACCTTCAATCAACCAACAAGGAAGACTGGAAGCACGTAAAGTTTTAGAACTGTATGGCAAACCTCAGCTTTTCAAACTGTTCCATTTTCATAACTAAAATTACAGCAACTTAGTATGAACATTTGTTGCTCATTGTCCCAATTGCATTACCAAGCAAGGTCCCTTCCTTTTCTGGAATGAACCCGAGTGTCGTTGAAATTCGAACGCCAGCATTAAAGTAATATCATTCCATTTCACTGTGTTAATTTCAAAGTTCAGTTAAAGTATTCATAGCTGGCTACAATATTTAGATTACACAAGCACAAATTAAGAGTGCGAGTTTTGTTACCATATTTTAGCTTACCTGTGACTGTAGCTCAGCTTGGTATGTACAAAATTTTACTATTGTTAATTGTTCAGAATCATTTAATTCAAGTTCAAAGTTAAATCTCTTATTTCTAAATTGCGTAGATTCAAGTAGCTTTTGAAATGATTGTTGAGGTAGCCCAAGACTAACCGTATTTTACTGAATTTCGAAGTGCTTCAGCAACAAAGCTCACTATTAATTTCAGTCACTAAATTAACTTTCAATTTTCCGGTTTTATTAATTCTTTTGCTAAATTAAGTCAGAGTGTAGCGAAATTTATTACTTCTGACAAACTTTCAGTTTTCACACTACACATGTCAACCTTCAGTTGCCACACTTCTAGTGCTAATTATATGTGTAATAACCTTTCTTTTTCAGTTACTGTAGTAATTGTCCATAGGACTGGCGACCGTAATTTCCCCCAAATCTCAAATATCTAATTACCGCTAGTTAATTGTTAACGTAACGGCCGCACATTTACTTTCTTTATTAACTTTACCCCTTTTCAGAATTAATTTCCACCAGTTTCATTTGCATTTTTCCTTTCATTTAGATGTAACCCTTTCCTCCCTCTTTACCGACAGAATTACTTCAGTGACGATTGCTTTTTCCCAAATTTCCATTAGGTACACGCGGTTTAATTTTTCACTGTCATTAAGGTCGATAAGTGAGGGGGAGGTTACAGGGTGACTTTCTCAAAAACGCGGGGGCGTTGACCTAAAATATCTTAGATTTCTTCGTTTTAGGTTGTACACAATCGGCCTGCCAAATTTGAGCCGAATCTGTTGGCCGTGTCTGAGGCCTTCCCCTTGTAAGTCTACAAAAGCTATAAACACAGGTTTGTCTTTCCTTAACCTGTCTTTTAAGACAAGTCGTAGGGTTGGTATTGCCTTCTGTATTCCTACATTTCACCGGAACCCAAACTGATCTTCCCCGAAGTCAGCTTCCTCCAGTTCGTGTTAGTATTTTGCTACCGTGACTTATTATACTGATTGTTCGGTAATTTTCACATCGGTCAGATGCTTTGGGGTTGTAATTATTACATTCTTCTTGAAGTGAGAGTTTATTTCGCCTGTCTCATACATCTTGCATACCAAATGGAAGATTTTTGTCATGTCTGGCTCCCCAAGGCTATCAGTAGCTCTAACAGAATAGCGTCTACTCCCGTGGCCTCGTTTCGACTTAGGTCTTTCAGGGCTCTGTCATTTTCTTCTCTCAGTATCATATCTCCCGTCTCATCTTCATCTACGTCCACTTCTCTTTCTATAATATTGCCTTCAAGTTTATCTCCCCTGTATAGGCCGTCTATATATTCCTTTCAGCTTTTCCCTCTTTGGTTAGGACTGGTTTCCTATTTAAGCTCTTGATATTCGTGGAGCTGTTTCTCATTCCCCCAAAGGCTTCTTTAATTTTCCTGTAGGCGGAAACTATATTTCCCCTAATGAAATATGTTTATAATTCCTTACATTTGTCCTCTAGGCATTCCAGCTTAGTCATTTTGCACTTCCTGTCAATGTCATTTTTAAACGTTTGCATTCACTTTCGCCTGTTTCATTTTTATATTTTCTCCTTTCATCCATTAAGTTTAATATCTCTTTTGTTATCCAAGGATTTCTACCAGGCCTTGTCTTTTTACCTATTTGATTCTCTGCTGCCTTCACTATTTCGTCTCTAAAAGCTACGCATTCGTTCTCTACTGTATCCATATCCCCTGTTATGGTCAACTGTTGCCTAACTCTCTCTGAAACTTCCAGCAACCCCCAGTTCTTTCAGCTTACCTAGGCCGCAGCACACACACGTGCCAAAGGTTGCAGACGGCGCGTGACACAATGGGAGGCAGACAGCAGCAGCGACAGCGGTAACGATGGAGGGCAACGCTTCACAGCAGACGGTGCACGAAAGCAGTGGCAGCAGTGTGAAGTCCAACGGTGAGTTAAAAGACTAGGAGGCATGTCACGAAACTGAGGTAGTGCGTCCGTCGCAGGTTCTGGAGCGCCTGTCACAAAGTAGGCAGTTCCTTACTTGTCAGATATGCTAAAATGACTACTGCAATCGTCTGATAACACTAAGACACGCTAAATGAATTCCTTGACAATTGTGATCTTGCGTTTGAACTTATAGACCAAGAGCAACGTGATACCCATTTCAAATTTGTTAAAACTAAAATAGTGGGCTCAGCATGCAGCAAGTTGCGAGGGTAATACCAAAAGTAAGGTCTTCTAACGATATTTAGACGTATCAGGTGTCCCATATCACTCCAGCTCGTGACGCCCCACACCATTACAGAGCCTCCACCAGCTTGAACAGTCCCCTACCGACATTCAAGATCCAGGGATTGATGAGTTTGTCTCAAAAATGGCTCTGAGCACTATGGGACTTAACATCTATGGTCATCAGTCCCCTAGAACCTAGAACTACTTAAACCTATCTAACCTAAGGACAGCACACAACACCCAGTCATCACGAGGCAGAGAAAATCCCTGACCCCACCGGGAATCGAACCCGGGAACCCAGAACGCTACCGCACGACTTGAGTTTGTCTCCACACCCGTACACGTCCATCCGCTCGATACACGTTAAATGGCTGTGTTCACTTAGCCGCTGCAGCTGTGTAAGGCGGGTGACCTTGAACGGGACTTCGCCGCTGCACGAGGCGGCACGGGGATCGCACTATAGTTCTAAGCGCGATCCGCAGAATTGCTCCGTTTCCGGCGCCGCCATTGCGGTTTATCAGCGCGCCACTTCCTGCCGCGCCCAGTCTTATCAGTAGGTAGTTCCGCTACTAAGGCAGCTGCACACTCATTCCATTCGAGGCAGCCGCACAGTACAGACAGCCATGCCATTGCGGTTCCTGACCGATTAAAGTACTCGGTAGTGAAGCCACTTTATAAAAAGGAAGACATTGATAATGTTGACAATTTTAGACCTATTTCTATGCCATCGGTGTTTGCTAAAGTTATCGAGAAGGTTGTATATACAAGGTTCCTGGAGCATTTAAATCCACATAATTTGCTGTCAAATGTTCAGTTTGGTTTTAGAAATGGCTTAACAACTGAAAATGCTATATTCTCTTTTCTCAGTGAGGTTTTGGACGGATTAAATAAAAGGTTTCGAACTCTAGGTGTTTTCTTTGATTTAACGAAGGCTTTTGACTGTGTTGACCACAAAATATTACTGCAGAAATTGGGCCATTATGGAGTAAGGGGAGTAGCTTACAATTGGTTCGCTTCTTACTTTAAGAACAGATAGCAGAAGGTAATGCTCCGCAATATTGAGAGTGGTAGTGATGTTCAGTCCCAATGGGACACTGTAAGTTGGGCGTTCCCCAAGGGTAGGTGCTGGGGCCACTGGTGTTTCTTATTTATATAAATGATATGCCTTCTGGTATTACAGGTGATTCAAAAATATTTCTGTTTGCTGATGACACCAATTTGGTAGTGAAGGGTCTTGTGTGTAATATTGAAACATTATCAAATAATGTAGTTCATGAAATAAGTTCGTGGCTTGTGGAAAATAATTTGATGCTAAATCACAGTAAGACCCAGTTTTTACAGTTTCTAACTCACAATTCAACAATAACCCATTATTTTGATCAGACAGAATGGGCGTATTATAAGCGAGACGGAACATTTCAAGTTCCTAGGCGTTCGGATAGATAGTAAGCTGCTGTGGAAAGCCCATGTTCAGGATCTTGTTCAGAAACTAAATGCTGCTTTATTTACCATTAGAACAGTATCTGAAATAAGTGACAGTTCAACACGAAAAGTAGTCTACTTCGCATATTTTCATACGCTTATGTCATATGGTATTATTTTTGGGGTAATTCTTCTGATTCAAAAAGGATATTTTTGGCTCAAAAACGGGCTGTTCGAGCTATATGTGGTGTAAGTTCGAGAACCTCTTGTCGACCCCTATTCAATAGTCTGGGAATTCTGACATTGCCCTCACAGTATATATTTTCTTTAATGTCGTTTCTTGTTAGCAATATTAGCTTATTCCCAAGAGTTAGCAGCTTTCACTCAGTTAATACTAGGCAGAAATCAAATCTGCATGTGGAATGCACTTCCTTGACTCTTGTGCAGAAAGGAGTGCAGTATTCTGCTGCATCCATTTTCAATAAGTTACCACAAGAACTCAAAAATCTTAGCAGTAGCCCAAACACTTTTAAGTCTAAACTGAAGAGTTTCCTCATGGCTCACTCCTATTCTATCGAGGAGCTCCTGGAAGAGCTGAAAAATTAAGCAAATTCTAGTGTTACATTGTTGATTTTCTTTATTTAAACTTACGAATTGTCGCCTGAATGTGTTTCTTATATTTCATTTTATCTGTTTCTACTATCGTTTTATAATTTCATGTATGGTTCGTTCCATGACCATGGAGACTTCTTCTTAATTTGGTCCCACGGAACAATAAATAAATAAATAAAAAATAAGTAAGATTATACAATTGGAGTGTCAGGCAGCAGTGCGTAGATAACCTAGTTAGGAGAAATAGTTTGAGAAATGGTAGAGAGTAAATCCAGACGACCGGTTTAGGATTCAGGGAATAGCTAATGCCGTTGCAAGGACTGAAAAACCGTAACTCTCTAATTACGAACGACAGACGGTATGCAACTGAGGCACCGTTTTCACGTAATTGGGGAAGATGTGGATATTCCATTTGACGGGCTGGTGGACAGAGACTTTTTCAAAGAACATGGACTCATAGTTGTGCCACCGGAAGCCTGTGGGTCCGAGGGGAATAGAACAGAATGAAGACAGAGCAAGAGTGTGACTTCCGTCCAGTGCAGATTGGTATCAGAAGTCGGAAATTTGCTAACACGGTTGTACAGGTACAAGAAGGAGAAGGCTCTTTCAGATAAACATCAGACGCTGAGTCAAAGGCGTGTAACGAAAGGAGGATGGAGTCTCAGGGTGAGCTCCGCATACCACATTCAAAGAACACAGAAGCCTCTTGCTAGAGATGCTCAAGTGCAAAGCGTGAAACATGAGGAAAGGCGTGAGCACATAGTGACAGAAACTCAGTAACTGTCGGAATGCAAGAGCAGTGGTGCAGAGGTAATGCCGGAGAGAGGCAAAAAGAGAGCAAACAAATTGTTTCAGCATTAACAACAGGACCCCGGAAGAATGGGTGCGTCGAATAAAAATAGAGGCGAATGGAATGAGAGAGGCTGTCATTCTGAAACAGAAAATCGCCAGAGGCATGTATGTCCCTGAGGCATTGGTAAAAGTAGGATCAGGAGAATGCGCAACGAGTGTGCTAAGCACTGCAGATGAAACTGTGTCAGCAGGCTGCCCACAAGTGGCAGCAGAAGCAGACATTCTAGCAGTAAAGATAAGCCAGAGCTGGAAAGAAGAATGTGTACTAAAGGAGAACATCTACACGAACCATTTGAATGCTGAAGGGAAGCAGCAACCGTAGACTTACACGGATAGTAACAGGCACGAAATTAGACTGGTACCAGAAAGAGAAGGTAGGGTAATATGTTCGCTACCTTACAGAATACCGTAAACACAAAAGGTGATGTTCCAGCAGGAAACTGGAGAGATGTTATAGGATGAAAGTATAGTACCAAGTAAAAGTGGTTGGAATTTTCCCTTGATTTTCACTCCAGAAAAGATGGAAGCCGGTGGAAAGCAGACTATAACAACTTAATGAGGTCCCCGTAAATTTAGTGTAGCCATTGCCAAGAACAGACGAAATTCTTAACGTTTTAGGAAAGGCAAAGTACTTCTCGACCCTCAACTTAACGAAGAGCTATTATCAAGTCTTACCAGACGAAAAGGAACGAGAAAAGACGGCTCTCAGTAGCCGTATGGGCATTACGTGTACAAAAGAATGTCCAGGGGTCAGCTCATTGTACATTTCAGAAGCTAAATTCCGTTTTGGCAGGACTACAAGGTGCCGGCCGAAGTGGCCGTGCGGTTAAAGGCGCTGCAGTCTGGAACCGCAAGACCGCTACGGTCGCAGGTTCGAATCCTGCCTCGGGCATGGATTTTTGTGATGTCCTTAGGTTAGTTAGGTTTAAGTAATTCTAAGTTCTAGGGTTTGCCGGCACGGTAGCTCAGCGTGTTCGGTCAGAGGGTTAACAGCCCTCTGTAATAAAAAAACTGAGCTAATCGATCAACAACGAACTTACACGGATGTCTTACAACGTCCGCCCCGAACAGATGCAACGAACAACAGTGAACAAAATGAAATTTAAAAAAAAAAAAAAGGGGGGGGGGGGACTAATGACCTCAGCAGTTGAGTCCCATAGTGCTCAGAGCCCAGGACTACAAGGTGACAAATTGTTCATCTATTTGGATGACGTGGTAATATTTGCTCCTCCGTAGAGGAACATACGAGGCCTATTCGGAAAGTAAAGTCCGATCTGTCGCAAAATGGAAACCACTGTGAAAATCAAATATGTTTTATTTGTAACAGTTAGCTGTACCTTCCAGCTACTTTTCTACATAGCCGCCGCTCCGATTTAGACATCTGTCCAAGAGAAAAAAAGGAAGACCCTGTGCAGAATGGAAAAATCAAATGGACGAGAATATGAAACGAAGAAATTTGACATTTTTGTACTATTCCCAGTTGGCTGCAAAATTTTTATTTAGCTTGTTCTGGTCGTATTTCTTCACTATAAGCTTGTTTCGGTTAGTATGCCATTGTCAATTGTACGCTTTGATGTTACAATTAATAGAACTTAGTTACATCTATGTATGTCTCATATATAGTTGGTTTACTATACGTCTAGGTGCAACGACCTTCATAATGCGTCTTGGAGCGGATATTAGTCTGGTGAGAAATTGTATGAATCACGTATTTTGGTTGTATAGAATACTGTGTCTGACTGATAAAATAACAGTTCTGACGCTTACTCGATGCTCCATGCTTACACACAGACGTACATCACTGTGTGGTTACAGAGCTGATCATAACCCTATAGGTGGTTTTTATTCGTTTCACTGTCTCCAAAATTTCAATAAAGTTTTCAATATAATTTTTGTGTTTCAAATTGGTTTGAAATTTTCGAAAAAGGAAACTAATAAAAACCACATGATACACAAAAACAATAGACAATCTTTAAGAGCAGTTAACAACAAAATTCTAATATCTATTATGTAACCACGATTTCTGACCTTCAGAGATACTACTCTGAGAACATAGAGCAACGAAGGAGCAAGAACTGTGATTTTATCGTCAAAAATAGTATACTATACAGACGAAATTGCTTGATTCGTACAACTTTACGCCAGACAAGCATCCACTCCAAGATGCATAAAGAACGTCATTCTACGCAGGCGTAAGTAAAATTATAAAACAACTTTGTATGAAAAACACATAGACATAAGTGATCTACATTAACTGTAACATCAGCAGGTACATTTGACAGTGGCATACTAGTGTAACCAAAGTTGTAGTGAAGAAATATGACTAGCACAAGATGAATAAGATATTTTGCTGTTAACTGGGATTCAATTTATATAAAAATGTCGTATTTTGATCTCATACATGCTGCGTGCCCAGCAGAGAAGAGGAAATTTAAAAATAAGAAGAACCTGGGTTTATACGAGGATCGAGAGGCTTCGGTAAGAGGTTACAAGAAACGACCTAAAGAGCTGTAAACAATTTAAAAACGTATTCATGTATTTTCTCCATACAATGAAGTATACAATGTAAACATGTGTTCAGATGGCTAAACAGAGTAAAAACTCTAGAGGCCAAAAGCAACAAAACCTATTTTTGCGCCATAATAATTAACCTTATGACTACCTTTCGTGCGAGACGAAGAGAGAGAAGGGTAACAGGAAACGAATACGAGAGTACTGGGTGCAAGTTAAGGGAAAGGAAAAGACACAGGAGAAATAACGTGATCAGCGAATGACTGGAACGAAAGAAGAAAACAAAAGAATAGTAATGATCCTCGCGAGATATTCAGAGTAAGTGAAGACAGTAGCACGGGCGTAGTATGGCTGATGAAACACGTAAGTGAGAGCTCAATTTTGTCTGCTACAAGGGGACTTGAGCTCTGGAAGCGAGGTCGAAAATTTGTTCTATTACCAACCGTCCTCTGCGGATCTGACCTTTGTGACTCGTGAAACAGCAGCTGGTGAGAAGATGCGGGAAGCGGACCTTTTAATCTGCTACAGGAAGGAGCACCTTCATAATCTCCAAGCAATTACACGAGGGCGGTAATGAATTCGAAACGATGAAAGGCAGCGCGTGCGTCGTCTCTTCTGATCAGCGATAAAACACTTGCAGCGGATTTGTATTCTTCGCGGGCCTCGGCTGTACTCATTACGCCCTAACGAACGAATTTCCATCCGAAGTAATTAGACAAAAGAAGACAGTCGAACGAAGGACACCTCTGCGCTGCCGGCGCCTTTTGAGAGTCAGTAGCGACTCGAGGAACGTTATCTTAATTAAAACGGCGCGCCTTCGCCGGCTGTACGGAGTATTTCATTAAAGACGGTAAATTACGCAGGAGGGACCTGCTAGCAGAAGACGACGTCCTCTTGCGCCACCGAAGCGCACTTGACTCCATGTTCTACGGCCTCGTCGGGTAGCTGGAAGAAACAGCCGTAAAGAACGCTCGAGAACTGAGGTTTAAGGGCGAAGCAGGAAACAATTAAAATCGTTGCCTAGGCCGCCCCGTGGCTGCCACCTTAGTGAGATTAGTGCTTCCCTGAGAGCGGAATGAGACTGTAACTCAGGTGCCAGTGCCTTCTGGGCGTGGATACAGAGCAGGAAACCATGCCTCCGCAAGGCAGCTCTTATGCAATCACTGAAGTGCCAAAGAAACTGGTATAGGCATGCTTATTCAAATACTGGGATATGTAAACAGGCAGAATACCGAGCTGCGGTCAGCAACGCCTATAACAACAAGTGCCTGGCGCAGTTGTTAGACCGGTTACTGTTGCTACAACGGCAGATTATCACGATCTAAGTGCGTTTGAAAGTCGGCGCACGAGTGATGGGATAAAGCATCTCCGAGGTAGCGATGAAGTGGGGATTTTCCCGTACGACCATTTCACAAGAATACCATGAGTATCAGAAATCAGGTAAAACATCAAATCTCCGGCATCGCTGCGGCCGGAAAAAGATCCTGCAATAACGCGTCCAACGGCGATTGAACAGAATCGTTCAAAGTGGCAGAAGTGCAATCCTTCCGCAAATGGCTGCAGATTTCAATGCTGGGCCATCAACAAATGTCGTCGCAGGTTCGAATCCTGCCTCGGGCATGGATGTGTGTGATGTCCTTAGGTTAGTTAGGTTTAAGTAGTTCTAAGTTCTAGAGGACTGATGACCACAGATGTTAAGTCCCATAGTGCTCAGAGCCATTTGAACCATTTGAACCATCAATAAATGTCAGCATGCGAACCATTCAAAGAAACATCATCGATATGGGCTTTCGGAGCCGAAGGCCCACCCCTCTACCCTCGATGACTGCACGACACAAAGCTTTACACTTTATCTGAGTCCCTCGACACTGGCATTGGACAGTTGATGACTCTCGGGTTCCCGGGTTCGATTCCCGGCGGGGTCAGGGATTTTCTCTGCCTCGTGATGACTGGGTGTTGTGTGCTGTCCTTAGGTTAGTTAGGTTTAAGTAGTTCTAAGTTCTAGGGGACTGATGACCATAGATGTTAAGTCCGATAGTGCTCAGAGCCATTTGATTTGAGTTGATGACTGGAAACATGTTGCCTGGTGGGACGAGTATCATTTCAAATTGTATTTATTTACTTATTTATTTATTGTTCCGTGGGACCAAATTAAGGAGAAGTCTCCATGGTCATGGAACGAGTCAATACATGAAATTATAACACGATATTAGAAACAGATAAAATGAAATATAAAAAAACATATTCAGGTGACAAGTCGTAAGTTTAAATGAAGAAAATCAACAATGTAACACTGGAATTTGGTTAATTTTTTAGCTCTTCCAGGAGCTCCTAGACAGAATAGAAGGAGTGAGCCATGAGGAAACTCTTCAGTTTAGACTTAAAAGAGTTTGGGCTACTGCTAAGATTTTTGAGTTCTTGTGGTAGCTTATTGAAAATGGATGCAGCAGAATAGTGCACTCCTTTCTGCACAAGAGTCAAGGAAGTGCATTCCACATGCAGATTTGATTTCTGCCTAGTATTAACTGAGTGAAAGCTGCTAACTCTTGGGAATAGGCTAATATTGCTAACAACAAACGACATTAAAGAAAATATATACTGTGAGGGCAATGTCAGAATTCCCAGACTATTGAATAGGGGTCGACAAGGGGCTCTCGAACTTACACCACATATAGCTCGAACAGCCCGTTTTTGAGCCAAAAATACCCTTTTTGAATCAGAAGAATTACCCCAAAAAATAATACCATATGACATAAGCGTATGAAAATATGCGAAGTAGACTACTTTTCGTGTTGAAGTGTCACTTATTTCAGATACTGTTCTAATGGTAAATAAAGCAGCATTTAGCTTCTGAACAAGGTCCTGGACATGGGCTTTCCACAACAGCTTACTATCTATCCGAACGCCTAGGAATTTGAACTGTTCTGTCTCGCTTATAATAAGCCTATTCTGTCTGATCAAAATATCGGTTCTTGTTGAATTGTGAGTTAGAAACTGTAAAAACTGAGTCTTACTGTGATTTAGCATCAAATTATTTTCCACAAGCCACGAACTTATTTCATGAACTACATTATTTGTTACTGTTTCAATATTACACACAAGATCCTTCACTACCAAATTGGTGTCATTAGCAAACAGAAATATTTTTGAATCACCTGTAATACTAGAAGGCATATCATTTATGTAAATAAGAAACACCAGTGGCCCCAGCACCTACCTTGGGGAACGCCCCACTTAACAGTGCCCCATTGGGACTGAACATCACTACCACTCTCAATATTGCGGAGAATTACCCTCTGCTTTCTGTTCTTAAAGTAAGAGGCGAACCAATTGTAAGCTACTCCCCTTAATCCATAATGGTCCAACTTCTGCAGTAATATGTTGTGGTCAACACAGTCAAAAGCCTTCGTTAAATCAAAGAAAACACCTAGCGTTCGCAACCTTTTATTTAATCCGTCCAAAACCTCACAGAGAAAAGAGAGCATAGCATTTTCAGTTGTTAAACCATTCTAAAACCAAACTGAACATTTGACAGCAAATTATGTGAATTTAAATGCTCCAGGAACCTTGTATATACAACCTTCTCGATAACTTTAGCAAACACCGATGGCATAGAAATAGGTCTAAATTGTCAACATTATCAATGTCTTCCTTTTTATAAAGTGGCTTCACTACCGAGTACTTTAATCGGTCAGGAACCGCAATGGCATGGCTGTCTGTACTGTGCGGCTGCCTCGAATGGAATGAGCGTGCAGCTGCCTTAGTAGCGGAACTACCTACTGATAAGACTGGGCGCGGCAGGAAGTGGCGCGCTGATAAACCGCAATGGCGGCGCCGGAAACGGAGCAATTCTGCGGATCGCGCTTAGTTAGAACTATAGCGCGATCCCCGCGCCGCCTCGTGCAGCGGCCAAGTCCCGTTCAAGGTCACCCGCCTTACACAGCTGCAGCGGCTAAGTGAACACAGCCATTTAACATGTATCGAGCGGATGGACGTGTACGGGTGTGGAGACAAACTCAAGTCGTGCGGTAGCGTTCTGGGTTCCCGGGTTCGATTCCCGGCGGGGTCAGGGATTTTCTCTGCCTCGTGATGACTGGGTGTTGTGTGCTGTCCTTAGGTTAGATAGGTTTAAGTAGTTCTAGGTTCTAGGGGACTGATGACCATAGATGTTGAGTCCCATAGCGCTCAGAACCATTTTTGAGACAAACTCATCAATCCCTGGATCTTGAATGTCGGTAGGGGACTGTTCAAGCTGGTGGAGGCTCTGTAATGGTGTGCGGCGTCACGAGCTGGAGTGATATGGGACACCTGATACGTCTAAATATGACTCTGGCAGGTGACACGTACGTAAGCCTCCTGTCTGATCATTTCCATCCATTCATATCCATTGTGCATTCCGACGGACTTGGGCAATTGCAGCAGGAAAATGCGACACCACACACGTCCAGAATAGTTACATAGTGGTCCCAGGAACACTCTTCTGAGTTTAAACACTTTCGCTGGCCACCAAACTCCCCAGACCTGAACATTATTGAGCATATCTGGGATGCCTTGGAACGTGCTGTTCAGATTTTCACCCCCTCGTACTCTTACGGATTTATGGATAGCCCTGCAGGATTCATGGTCTCAGTTCCCTCTAGCACGACTTCAGACATTAGTCGAGTCCATGCCACGTCGTGTTGCGGCACTTCTGCGTAGTTGAGGGGGCCCTACGCGATATTAGGCAGGTGTTCCAGTTTCTTTGGCTCTTCAGTGCAATACCGGACCTATTGCTTTGGGAGTCTATTTCCACGTATAGAATGACTAGCTTAGCGCCTGCTGCCTCGCTTGCATAGTATGTATGGTCTACACAGATTTTGCTTTCTGTTTTTCTTTAATCGAATTTTATGTTGTTCACAAATTACAACACCTTATAAATTTTTCACGCTAATTAAGGCCATAGAAGCGTGATCTATTTCGAATGTACTTGTGATCAAAAAGCGATTCTGGTAGCTGGAGTCCAATGTTTTTGTTAACCCTTAGCTTACCATGTCATTTTTTGCCACCCTCTGTCCCAGATGCGGCATGACAGACCGCCGTATTCAAATAGCCATAAGCATTGCGTTCAGAAATTTCAGTAAAAACTCAGTTCTTTGTGTATAAGGTTGCGTTAATACCACACGAAAATATATTTAAGTAAATTTTAAAGTTTGTTTTTATAAAAAAAACGCATCTAAACAGAAAACTGTACAAAATGAATATAACATCACACGATAATATTGCTGCTATTCCAACATGCAGAAAAATAAAGCCACTGGCCGTCGTTGGAAGAAGCTACGACGGCCTACGATACTGGTTTCGACCGAATGTATTTCTGGCTGAACGTTTAGCTAACGGATCAGTCCCTGAACTTCTGTCTTCATCACTATGATCACTTGTTTCATTCCAGGAATTCACAGGTGGCAAAACAAGTTCGTCTTCATTTGCTTCCTGTTCCTATTCTGAATTACGTTCACTTTCAGTTCCGTTGTCAACATCTCATCCAACATCACTTCCTAAACTGTCCTCACACTGTTTCAAAACGGTATCCTCAAAGTCAGGGTCCGCAAAACGAACAGTAGACGATGACGTGACTAATGAATGCACAACGCAAAGTCCCAGGTGCGGCCTCAGAGACTGCCAACACAAAAGAAGCAGTACTAGCAAGCCCCCGTGTTGCATTAACAACAGAGTAACAATAAATGCTAGCGGTCTGTGAGGCCGCACCTTTCGCGTTCTTGTGGCGATATTACCATGGAAACTTTCATCCCCTAACTTTCATCCCCCTTATATCAAGTCGAGAACTGACATACAAATTACAGAAGTTTTAGTCCCAATTTTTTTTTAATGTAACGAAATATTTTCTTAAAAATTTTCATCTCCTATTTCAACCGCTTGCATGCTGAATTTCCAAAAACAATAAAATACGTATTTTTTTATTTCTAACAGAGAAGACTACAAATTTTCATAGATTTAGCACACTGGTCTCGCATTCAGGAGGACGAAAGTTCAAATCCCACGTCCGACCATCCTAATTTAGGTTTTCTGTAATTTCCCTAAATCGCTTCACGCAAATGCCGGGATGGTCCCTTTGAAAGGGCATGACCGACTTCCTTGCCCGTCCGTCCCTAATCCGATGAGAGCGACGACCTCCCTATTTGATCTCCTCCCCCAAATCAATCAACCAACCAAGTGATGTATAAGCAACTTCCGCGGATCTTTGCAGAAGTTACCTAAAGCTGTAGAGAGATACTCTGAAAATCGAAACTCAGGATAGTCGAAGGCCACCAGCGCATGGTTGACAACGTATGGAAGTTTTAGTCTAGCTGTGAGTCATGCACAGATAGCCAAATGTCAATGAAGTTTCCGGAAAGTTTTGTCACAGTCGTTATGAGACTACTCCACGGAGCCGCACCCGGAGTGCTCATCAATGGACGCTTGGTGGGGCCCATCACCATTTCACTATCGGTCAGACAAGGGTGCCCGCTGTCGACGATATTGTACGCCATCGCTGTCGAGCCGCTGCTCCGCAGTCGACTCCAAGGAATGACCATGAGGCACAACAAGTTTATATGCAGAACATACGCGGATGACCTAGTGTTTTTAGCACGGTCAGGCGACGAGTCAAGAGCGGCCCTGCATTGGATTCATTTGTATTGTATGGCTACGGGAAATCGCCTGAACATGGAAAAGTCGGGAGCGATGAGCATTGGGAGAGGACTCCCGACAGGAAGTGTAGCACCATTACAGCCGATCAACAAGATGAAATGCCTAGGAATTATCTTCACTACAGACGTTCGACGCACGGCGGCACTGAGCTGCAGACATCTTCTGCAAACAATTCGTGCGAGTGTCCGAAGTCACAGGTTACGGGCACTGGATATGATACAACGGGTCACCTTTGCCAACACTTATCTAGCTTCTTGCATCCCCCACCTGGCACAAGTTCTTCCCATGCCGGAGGTGTTGGCCCGCCGAATCCTAGCGGCATTAGGATATTTTATGAGCACAGGTCTCCTTTTTAAGGTCGGATACGAAACCCTCACCCTTCCTCGTAGTCGTGGATGTCTTGGACTAGTCCACGTACGCGACCGAGCAGTGGCTATTTATGTAACCACGATGATAAAGATGTGGACACGACACCAGACAAGTCTGACGGGCACCTTGATAGACGAACTGGCTCCACCTTCTCGTTCGGCTCCGGTAGCGGTGTCTCACATCTCACCATCGCTTGCCCATATGCGAATGTTTTTTGTGGAACAATGTTACGTAGATATGGAACTACCGACTATCAGGACGGCAACGGCACGTGATATATATCACATCTTGACTCGACGATGGCCGAATAATGACGTAGAGCGCCGCCAACCAACAGTTACGTGGTCAGTGGTATGGTGTACAGTGCACCACCCACACCTTGATACAGGAACGCGCGCACTGTGGTATCAGGTGGTAAATGGGAAATACGTGACTCGTTCCAGGTTGCATACAATTCATATGGCGGACGAGCCACTGTGTCCGCAGTGCAATGTTATAGACACAGAGGAGCATCGCCTGATATGCGGGCCTTCGGCGGACGTATGGTGTTTGGTCAAAAAAATGATCGCCTTCCTCCTTCGGGTGGGGCCGCAAGCAATAGAACCACGGATACTACTTCTCCCAGATATGACCTATTATCCCCGAACAAAGACAAACGCAGTGACTTGGATTCGAGATTTGACTGTGCGTTATTTTTTCCGAGACGGCAGTAAGAATGTACTCGACTTTTGGGCCACACTACAAGAACATCACTAACAGCTTATGAGATATCCGAGATATCGAACATAATACGCAAATTTTTTAGGGAGTGCCTTGCTTGATCCCCCACCCAGTTGGAGTGTCCCGGGTAGGAGAATGTAATTATTGCCTATAAGTATCAGAACAAGAAAGCACCAGGACAGTGGAGAGGATCCACCACTACACGTGAAGACGTACCAGACACCAAAGCGAGGTATAACGGGATTAGCGAGGTACGAGCCCCAGAAGAGGAACGTGGTCCGTTATTGTTTTGTACTGACAGAAGCAGGATATTTTTTCACTGTTATGTAAAAAAAGTCCACTTATTTACGTTTCCCAGAAATATTTTATTTTATAAAGGTCATCGTCTTATACACTGCTGGCCATCGTAAATGCAACACCCTGAAGGAAGCATCCGAATCAAGTGAAATTTACACCATGGGTTTGCAGCGATGAGATATGCAACTGATTAGAATTTCAGCGCAGACGCACATCACGCGCGCCTGTGGCGCCACCTCATAGCGCCATTTAAGGCGTGGCGATTTCGACGAGTGTACGTTCGGCACGTGTGTTTACCTTGTGGTTGTTTCACAAGACGATCAGTTATGCCTCGTAGACAACAGCGAACATCTTTTGATCAAGTATCCGAGTTCGACAGAGGAAGGATAGTGGCTTACCGAGATTGTAGATTATCATACAGAGAAATCGCTAGTCGTATTGGACGAAACCAAACAACTATAATGCGGATATGTGACCGTTGGATGCAGGAGGGTACGACGGACCGACGTGGTCGATCGCATTCACCTCGGTGCACCACTGCACGTGCTGATAGGCAAATTGTGCGCATGGCAGTGACGGGTCGCTCAGTGAAATCCCGAACCATAGCACAGCACATTGCGTCTGTAACGCATCATCCAGTGTCTGCGCGTACCATTCGACGCCGTTTACAGCAGAGTGGTCTGTCCGCAAGACGTCCATTGCTTCGTCTACCATTGACGCAGAACCACAGACGTCTCCGTCGCCAATGGTGTGATGACAGACGGATGTGGACGGCAGAATGGAATGACGTTGTCTTTACTGACGAGGCACGCTTCTGTCTGCAGCACCACGATGGTCGGATTCGAGTGTGGAGACACCGTGGAGAGAGGATGCTGGACAGCTGCATTATGCACCGCCACACTGGTCTTGCACCGGGTATTATGGTATGGTGTGGTATTGGATATTACTCTCGCACGCCTCTAGTACGCATTGCCGGTACTTTAAATAGCCGGCGCTACATATCCGAGGTGCTGGAGCCAGTTGTCCTTCCTTACCTTCAGGGCTCGGCCACAGCCATATTTCAACAGGATAATGCGCGACCACACGTGGCACGCATTGTCCAAAGGTTCTTCGTCAATAACCAGATTGAATTGCTTCCCTGGCCGGCTCGCTCTCCGGATCTTTCGCCGATAGAAAACATGTGGTCCATGGTTGCTGAACGAGTGACCCAGATTACATCCCCAGCTGCCACACCAGATGATCTTTGGCAACGTGTGGAAGCATCTTGGGCTGCTGTACCCCAGGAACACATCCAACGTCTCTTTGACTCAATGCCGAGACGTGTGGCAGCGGTGATCTCCAACAATGGCGGCTACTCTGGCTACTGATTCTGGCAGGAACCACATGTCACAGACGTCTGTAAACGTAATCATTTGATACTTGGTCAACATTTTATCTACAAAATAAATCTTGTTGTGCTACCTCTTGTCTTTCTTGGTGTTGCATTTACGGTGGCCAGCAGTGTATATTAAAAAAAATGCTAGAAAAAAATGGTGAGGCGACCGCTCGCGATAAGCGGGAAATCCGGGTTCGAGTCCCGATCCGGAATACATTTTCCCTGTCGTCCTTCCATTCTACAGCTGATGGTAGTTCTTATTCGGAACTGTGCATTCATTTACTGTGTTTCGTAACGGTTGTGGCCACCGCAGTGCCCGTTCCTCAGGACATGCGCGCATGTGCAAAGGAACTTCACATCGTAGTCAGAATAGCAGAGGCACCGCAATATCGTATAATCCTTGGTGGCAACAGATGTGTACGCACAGGTCACGCAGTTTCCGTAAATTACGGGCTGTGGGTGCGAAGCTGGCGCCGATGGCGTTCCAGACGTGTTTCGTTGGATTCAGATCAGTCGAATTCGTTGGCCAAGACATCATTATCATGCTCCTCAAACGAAAGTAGCAAGATTCTGTCCATGTGTGATGGATAATTATCCTGCTGGGATTCGCCAATGCCATAGGGGAAGACCTCAAGCATGAAGGGCTACAGTTGGACACAGAAATGTTCATGTGGCCCTCAGCTGTCACGGTGCATTCGATTACCATCACAAGTCCCAGGACGCTAAGGTCAATGTCTACCATAACATAATAATGCCCCCAAAAGCCTGCAGCCATGGCGCGGAGCATGTTTCAAGCAGCTGTTCGCCTGAATGAAGGCGGATCTGGACACAGCTATCGGCCTTGTATAACAAGAGATACGATTCATCTGATGAGGCTACACTTTTTGATTGATCCCAGTCCAATCTCGGTGATCCCGGACCCATTGAAATCGGGACTGACGATGTCATTGCCCATATCATTTGGTCCATAGCTCAGTGGATTACCCCATCGTCAGTCCGTATTGCTGCTAGAATGTTTCCATATTAATCTGGGCTTCGCTTACACACCTTCCAAACACATTAATGCCAGCAGCTGTGAAAAGCGTGAATAAGCACCTTTTCCAGCGTGCATCACTACAAGACGTACAGGGAGAGAGTCACTGAAGTTATGGACGATACCAACAGAGATGTGGAGTCATTCCGACCCAAGTGCCGTAGCCAGCGCGTGTTTCTCGGCTGAGGATCCATGCTACGGGCATCCTGATCGAACTGGTTCCGCAGATTCTCGATTGGGTTTTAATCCGGGGAGTTTGGTGGTCAGTGAACTCATCTTAGAACCACGCATGTACACTGTGAGCTGCGTGACACGTTGCATTGCCCTGCTGGTAGACACCATCGCGCTGAGGAAAAACAAACTGTATGTAGGGATGGACAGACAGATGGACACTTGTGTTGATCCATTGTACCATCAAGAATGACGAAAACACTCCCCAAATCACACCGCCCAAACCTCTGGCCTGGACCCTTCCAACGATTGTTGTAGGGTGCTTGCTTCCAGACGTTTCCCGCCGTACACGACAACGGCCAACTGTCCGGTGGAGAATAAAGCGTGATCTTCTGAAGAGACCACCTATCGCCACTCAATGGACGTCCAAGTGCGGTACTAACGTACAGATTCTAACCTCCGTCACCAATGAACAGAAGTCAACATCGGTACACCGAGCGAGGTGGCGCAGTGGCTAGACACTGGACTCGCATTCGGGAGGACGACGGTTCAATCCCGCGTCCGGCCATCCTGATTTAGGTTTTCCGTGATTTCCCTAAATCGCTCCAGGCAAATGCCGGAATGGTTCCTCTGAAAGGGCACAGCTGACTTCCTTCCCCGTCCTTCCCTAATCCGATGAGACCGATGACCTCGCTGTTTGGTCTCTTCCCCCAAACAACCCCAACTCAACATCGGTACATGAACGAGGTACCTGCTGCTGAGATCCATACATAGCAACGTTCGCTGCACGGTCGTTGAGGAGACACTGTTGGTAGCTCCTTCGTTCACTTGAGCTATCAGCTACTCAACAGGTGCACTTGTATTCGCCCACACACATATCCACAGCTGTCTTTCAAGCCTATCATCTATAGCCCATGATGCACCACAGTTGCCTCGTCGCCGGTTCTGGACAGTGCCGTTTCGCCTTAGTTGAACCACGGTTCCACGCGAACAGTTTACGAACATAGCCGTTTCGGAAATGCTTCCACCATTGTCCCGAAAGCCAGTGATCATGCCCTTTTGGACGTCAGAAAAATCGCCGTGTTCCGCATTACGACAGCGGCTGCACTATTTTCCGCCCCCTCCCCCCTTTCACCCCAAATTTGCCTTATATACCCTCTATTGCTACCTGCCATTTGCTGTCTGTGAGTGGTTATTGCACGTTAAAGTCGAACATAAGCAGTGGGCAGATTAATGGCTCAAATGTCTCTGAGCACTATGGGACTTAACATCCGAGGTCATCAATCCCCTAGGACTTAGAACTACTTAAAGCTAACTAACCTAAGAACATCACACACATCCATGCCCGAGGCAGGATTCGAACCTGCGACCGTATCAGTCGCGCGGTTCCGGACTGAAGCGCCTAGAACCGCTCGGTCACAGCGACCGGCGCAGATTAATGTTCAAAAAGAAACAAGCCAGAGGCTGCAAAATGAAAACCGCTGGAGAGATCTTATTGTGTTCGCTACCGAAGAAGGAATGGTCCCAAACTCCCCGCTAGAAGGACATGGGAGCACACCGAAGTGACGATAGGGTTGTAATGTTCTTTAAAAAATAGTGAAATAAAAGCTTTACGATTATGTTGAATGAAGTCTGAACTGTGGGATGGATACAAAACTCGAATTGTCGTGTGGCTTGTTGTAACTGCAAGTGGCGTGCTTACTCCTTGTTATTGTTAGCAAAACTTTACACGAATCGATTGGACAATGCAACTCCCAATACCAATAACGAAATACTGCCACTACAAAATACATTCAGTCCCTTAGGCACTGAATCATCTGGCCCTATTAAAAACTGACAACTTTGGTCCCTGTGCACATAACATATAAATTAAATTATCTTTCCTCTAGAGCAGCAACGGAGTAACGCGATATATTCTGGTCTCTCACAAGTAATATGAATGCTAGCTACAGGCTCAGCAGTGTGCAGTGCTGGTCGTAATACTCGAAATGCACATGAAATTCATTTGGCTGATAAACGAGAACATTTAAGAAAACTCAACTTCTTTAAAAAATATATGACCTGGACTGGGAGGCGGTACTGACTATGGTAAATTAATAACACACTGTTTTTTATAGCAAAATTATATTTCAAGTTAAGTTTGACTTTTCAAAAACATCTGACAATTGAAGTTACATTACTCACAATTGATTCACAAACAATGAGATTTAAATAGCAAGTATTATCTAACTTCATTTATCCAACATAAATGCAAATCATCAATTTACATATAGCTCTGTTAATAAATCTTAAAAGCATTACAAAAATGAAATATCTAACTAGCCTTTTGTCAAAACCGTTTACGTACATTCTGGGGTTACTCAACAATTGCAAATTATTAGCCAACTCATCTATACTATCACGGTGGCAAATACAGAAATCATAATTATTTAATATTTTTACCTTGGTTGCATGAAGACTTCTGCTTCCATGGTCAACAATATTGACATATCTAAATTCATCTAACTCTTGGTGGCTTCACCCAGCACACCACAAAAACTGCCGACTCCATCGTCTTTCCCTCACAGACAGCTAGCTACCTACGACTGTGCTCTTGGCGCTCTCTTAATCCAACAAAGCAGTACAGTATCTTTGGCTCTGCGGTCGCGCACAGTCAATGATGCACATTATCGAGCCTATCAGAGACATTCATTGTTTATAGTACAGTAGTTTCATTTTAATTTATTAATATTCTTATATTATTCTGGTGCCACAAACAAGTGTACGCCAGTATATTCCTTTCAGGGTGAGCAAGTGCAGACATCGACAGTCCACTGCAATCAGTAGAACTGAAAACAAGAAATGCAGGCTTGAAAATAAAAACAAACGGATGTAGAGCGTTTCCCTAAAGCGGAAGGAGAGAGGGGAATGAAAATCCCTCGAGAAATGGGACAAGTCTGCTGTCTGTTACAATTCCGAAATTTCATACCAGTTGGATAACATTTTTTCCCGATAATGATGGACAGCACCCAAAAATAGTCGACTAATAAAGTTTTTAATATCTTGTGATATAGGTCCGCGGCCTATTGTTTGAAAGACATGCTCTGATGATCCAAAACATTATGACCACCCACTGAACAGCTTGTTTGTCCGTCTTTGAATCGAAATACAACACTTATTTTGCTTATCAGGGATCCGACTGTTTGTTAGTAGGTTTATGGAGGTATGTACATTAGTTGGCTACGCACAGTTCATACACTACTGGCCATTAAAATTGTTACAACAAGAGGAAATTCAGATGATATACGGGTATTCATTGGACAAACATATTATACTAGAACTGACGTGTGATTACATTTTCACGCAGTTTGAGTGCATAGATCCTGAGAAATCTGTACCCAGAACAACCGCCTCTGGCCGTAATAACGGCCTTGATACGCCTGGGCATTGAGTCAAACAGAGCTTGGATGACGTGTACAGGTACAGCTGCCCATGCAGCTTCAACACGATACCACAGTTCATCAAGAGTAGTGACTAGCGTATTGTGACGAGCCAGTTGCTCGGCCACCATTGACCAGACGTTTTCAATTGGTGAGAGATCTGGAGAATGTGCTGGTCACGGCAGCAGTTGAAGATTTTCTGTAACCAGAAAGGCCCGCACAGGACCTGCAACATGCGGTCGTGCATTATCCTGCTGAAATGTAGGGTTTCGCAGGGATCGAATGAAGGTTAACTCATCTGAAATGTAACGTCCACTGTTCAAAGTGCCGTCAATGCGAACAAGAGGTGATCGAGACGTGTAACCAATGGCACCCCATACCATCACGCTGGGTGATACGCCAGTATGGCGATGACGAATACACGCTTCCAATGTGCATTCACCGCGATATCGCCAAACACGGATGCGACCATCAGATGCTGTAAACAGAACCTGGATTCATTCGAAAAAATGATGTTTTGCCATTAGTGCACTCAGGTTCGTCGTTGAATACACAATCGCAGGCGCTCCTGTCTGTGTGACGCAGCGTCAAGGGTAACCGCAGCCATGGTCTCCGAGCTGATAGTCCATGCTGCTGCAAACGTCGTCGAACTGTTCGTGCAGATAGTTGTTGTCTTACAAACGTCCCCAACTGTTGACTCAGGGATCGAGACGTGGCTGCACGATCCGTTACAGCCATGCGGATAAGATGCCTGTCATCTCGATTGCTAGTGATACGAGGCCGTAGGGATCCAGCACGGCGTTCCGTATTACCCTCCTGAACCCACCGATTCCACATTCTGCTAACAGTCATTGGATCTCGACCAACGCGAGCAGCAATGTCGCGATACAATAAAACGCAATCAAAAATGGCTCTGAGCACTATGGGACTTAACATCTATGGTCATCAATCCCCTAGAACTTAGAACTACTTAAACTTAACTAACCTAAGGGCATCACACAACACCCAGTCAAAAACGCAATCACGATAGGCTACAATCCGACCTTTATCAAAGACGAAAAAGTGATGGTACGCATTTCTCCTCCTTACACGAGACATCACAAGAACGTTTCACCAGGCAACGCCGGTCAACTGCTGTTTGTGTATGAGAAATCGGTTGGAAACTTTCTTCATGTTAGCTCGTTGTAGGTGTCGCCACCGGCGCCAACCTTGTGTGAATGCCCTGAAAAGCTAATCATTTGCATATCACAGCATCCTCTTCCTGTCGGTTAAATTCCGCGTCTGTAACACGTCATCTTCGTGGTGTAGCAATTTTAATGGTCAGTAGTGTTTAATTCGCGTAAATAACGGACCGCTGATTTGTGTACACGTTGATGGCGCCCCGATCCTATGGGTTCCATAGGATTTTCATCAGACGAATTTGGTCCCCGAGATATAAGCATTACTATAATGCTCATATCAACGTGAGTTTGCTATAATTCTCCTGAAATCATTGTAGCAGGGTTCCGGCCACGAGAGACGGACATTTATACAGGGTGATTCAAAAAGAATACCACAAGTTTAAAAATGTGTATTTAATGAAAGAAACATAATATAACCTTCTGTTATACATCATTACAAAGAGTATTTAAAAAGGTTTTTTTTTCACTCAAAAACAAGTTCAGAGATGTTCAATATGGCCCCCTCCAGACACACGAGCAATATCAACCCGATACTCCAACTCGTTCCACACTCTCTGTAGCATATCAGGCGTAACAGTTTGGATAGCTGCTGTTATTTCTCGTTTCAAATCATCAATGGTGGCTGGGAGAGGTGGCCGAAACACCATATCCTTAACATACCCCCATAAGAAAAAATCGCAGAGGGTAAGATCAGGGCTTCTTGGAGGCCAGTGATGAAGTGCTCTGTCACGGGCTGCCTGGCGGCCGATCCATCGCCTCGGGTAGTTGACGTTCAGGTAGTTACGGACAGATAAGTGCCAATGTTGTGGCACTCCATCCTGCTGAAATATGAATTGTTGTGCTTCTTGTTCGAGCTGAGGGAACAGCCAATTCTCTAACATCTCCAGATACTGTAGTCCAGTTACAGTAGCACCTTCGAAGAAAAAGGGACCAAAAACTTTATTGGCTGAAATGGCACAGAAAACGTTCACCTTAGGCGAGTCACGTTCATACTGAGTTGTTTCCCGAGGATTCTCAGTGCCCCATATACAGACATTGTGACGATTGACTTTCCCGTTAGTGTGGAAAGTTGCTTCATCACTAAACACAATCTTTGAAACGAAAGATTCATCTGTTTCCATTTGAGCAAGGATAAAATCGCAGAAATCGATTCTTTTAATCTTATCAGCTGCAGACAGTGCTTGAACCAATTTCAGACGATAAGGTTTCATAACTAACCTTTTTCGTAGGACTCTCCATACAGTTGATTGTGGAATTTGCAGCTCTCTGCTAGCTCTGCGAGTCGATTTTCCTGGGCTGCGAACAAATGCTTGCTGGATGCGTGCTACATTTTCATCACTCGTTCTCGGCCGTCCAGAACTTTTCCCTTTGCACAAACACCCATTCTCTGTAAACTGTTTATACCAACGTTTAATACACCACCTATCAGGAGGTTTAACACCATACTTCGTTCGAAATGCACGCTGAACAACTGTCGTCGATTCACTTCTGCCATACTCAATAACACAAAAAGCTTTCTGTTGAGCGGTCGCCATCTTAGCATCAACTGACGCTGACGCCTAGTTAACAGCGCCTCAAGCGAACAAATGTACAACTAAATGAAACTTTATAGCTCCCTTAATTCGCCGACAGATAGTGCTTAGCTCAGCCTTTTGTCGTTGCAGAGTTCCATCAGTGGCACCCAGTAATGTTGAATAGGTGCAGACAACAACAAGTAACACCCTTTCAGTATAAGCAGTTCCATTAGTGGCACCAGCAATGTTGAGCAGGTGCACACAGCAACAGGTGACATCTTTTCAGTAGAAGCAGTCCATCAGTGGCACCCAGCAATGTTGAGCAGGTGCAGACACCAACAAGTGACATCATTTCAGTAGAAGCAGTTCCATTAGTGGCACCAGCAATGTTGAACAGGTGCTGACCGCAGTCCATAATATTCACTTTCACTAATCACACTGTTCATCAGCAGAAATTAAACATGTCCTAGTGGCACGAATCATGTAGAAAAAGTGCAAGTAACAGTCCATAATATTCACTATCACTAATCACACAGTTCATGAGCAGAAATTAAACATGTTCTAGTGGTACCAATCATGTAGAAAAAGTGCAAGTAACAGTCCATAATATTCACTATCACTAATTAGACAGTTCATCATACAAATAATAATAAACACACAAATGATATCAGGTAATTGTCATATTAACTATTACAATACACAAATAGCAGTAAACCTATAATATTTATGGGTGTGAGTGCAAGCCACAACAAACAAGTAAAATAATATTTAGGAGATAGGTTGGGATCACTTCTCTGGGATTATAAAAGGAAAACACACAAAACACACTCACTCATCTTTCATCCACATTTAGTGCTCCTGTGTAGTTGAATAGTGTTAACTGTGTAAATGCAATTCTGTCAAAATTTTATGTTCATCATGTGTATCAAGTAGTAGTGGCAGCAATGTATAACAGTCAATAATAGTTAGTCAACGTCATAGTCATCATGTCAAGACCAATGTTTGCCAAGCCAGATCAAAATGTACGGTTGCTGAACAACTGTCAGTGTGCCAAGATATGCAAATGCTTCCTCTCTCAAAAAAAGTATGTACTGCTTATTGATTTAACAAAGTGTGTGTGTAGACAATCTTCCTTCTACTTGAGTGTTCTATTCTGCCATCTTCATCCTCCTTGTTCCATATAGACCAAAAAAAATATGCTCCTCACTTACTTTACCTCTTATCCACCAAAATTCCAATAATCATCAGCATCACATAATCTCAATACTTCAATAATACCTCTTACGTCGATACATATAAACCTTATCATCAATATCATTTACCTTACCTCTTGTTCACTAAAACTCCAATAATCATCATCATCACTTAATCTTAATACTTCAATAATACCTCTTACGTCGATACATATAAACCTTATCATGAATATCATTTACCTTTTCTCTTGTCCACCAAAACTCCAATAATCATCAACTTCACATCATCTCAATAATACCTCAATAATACCTCTTCAATACGTCGATACATATAAACCTCAGCACCAATATAATTTCACTTCCATAAGAACTTTTTCCTCTAGTCAGTCTCCTCGAACAAGTACAGACAAAATCCTAGTGCAACTTCAATTCATCATCCCATACAATCCGAAGACACAGTGTCCACACACAACCTCTGTGTAATCCATCTGACCCAAATTTTCTACTCATTATAAATTATAAGATACATTTTGGTTCCTTGTCCATCCTTAAATATAAGAAATGCATACATGACCTCTAACAGCCTTTAGTTCGAAGAACTTTCAGTAATTAAGTACGATTACGGAGTGTTAATGATCATAATATTTCACAGTGTGTACACCACTTCAAGAATTATGGCAAACAGAAGCAAACATGTGGAGTATTTCTTGTGTCAAGTGTCACTTCCTATTTCAATTACTCACGAAAAATGCAGTGTAATAACTGTCAATGGTCTAACCTAGTGTTGGTATGTCATGTCGTTAGCTTCCTTCCTATTAGCATAAATTTATACAGCTTCCATAAAACCTCCAGCTCATGTGACTTCTATGCAGTTTCTTGTACCAATGTCGTTCGTAGAGTTATAGCAATTCATTTTCTTATCTTAAAAATATCAGGCACTGAGCGTAAGCAAAACATGCAATAGCGAGTAAATATACCAGTAGAGAACAGAATGTTAACAAGTGGATGCAGCACAATCCCTATAACGAGTCTCTGCCAAGCGAACAATCTATAATTAACACCATGGTGTGACCTAAACTCCATGTTCGTACACCGTATATCAGTATTCTATATACCAAATTAAAGAGTAGTTATGACAACAAAAGGAAATGTGTTAATATGCAATCCATACGCAAAGCAGCAAATATGTATCTTACATAATAAACAGGTCATTATCATCATATCAGCATAAGCAAATAAATGTTCATACGTAATCTTAATAAGTAAACATGAAGGCGCAAGCAGATAAATCACAAAGTGTAACCTACATACATAACCACAGTCAGCACAATTAATCAGGTGACAATTATAACTTAAATAAATAAGCACAACAGGCACATAATAAAAAAAATATGACATCAGTGAAAAAGCATAGCAGCCAAGCGATGCATAATATACGCAAGTAATAACACTGTTCAATAATAAAACATTGTCAAAATCAGTAAATGTACACAAGCACGTCGCTTCACAAGTAAATTCATAGAACATGAAATTTAGCACAAAGTATGAATCACGTAATCGGGAGCAGCAAATTACGTCTAAAGTACGTACCTAAGTGGAAATATGTTACCTGAAAAATAAACTCAATTAATAGTTACCCTTTTTAGTTTATTACTTTCTTCTTCGAAATTACATTCTTCCTGAAAATTTCTCGATAGCAAGTCGTCTTAACGTCGGACACGCACAGAATTTACCTGAAGGTCTTAAATACTTTATACAACCGTATCCTGAAAAATACTGAACGTTAATAACATAATTTATCAAGTCACTATAGCTTTATACTGAATTTAATCCGAGAAATTAGACTGCGTATTTGTTTACGTCTGTCAGTGCATTCGCACTGAGCGCTCGATTAGCTGTAGGCGCGTGACGTAGGAAGTGATTGTTTGCGGTCAACGACTGCCTTGTGCGGCGCGCAGACTTCACTGTTGTTTTGAGTATCTGCCGCCGCCGGAACACGGCGCAGTATCCTTGCATTCTCTGCATGTTTACATGTAGCTGTTGGTTTCTCAAAAGTATGTCATTCCACAAAAATTTTTACGTTCGATATATGATGTATTCCCTTAGAGCGCCGAGATTTAAGAGTTTCTACTTCAACAGTGTTATCATGAATGATTTTGCGAACCCTATATGGACCATTATAAAGCAGAAAAAATTTGCGACACAAGCCTTTTCCTTTATGAGACAAACGATGAGACTTAATTAATACCTTTTGACCAACTGACAAAGTTTTTTAAACGACCAGGACGTTTAGCTGATTTCTCTCTTCTAGCAGCCGCAGATGCAATATTTCGTAGAGCCAGGTTGACAACTTCAGAATGCCGCAGTTTCCGTGTAGGCGGAAAAGGAACAATTTCAGAAATGCGATTTGACGGTGCTTTGTTTTTTAATATCAATAGAGGTGGTAAAGAAGTTGAGTCATTAGGAAGTTCATTCAGAATGTTTTGAAAAATATGAAGATACTGATCCCAAGTTCTGTGATTCTGATGACAATAAAGACGGCACAATTTATTGATTTCCTTCATCCATCTCTCTGAAGCGTTAGATTGAGGGTGAAAAAGTGAAATGAAAATTGGTTTAATCTTACGACGCCGTAGAGTACGAAGCCAAATTTTAGAGCGAAACTGTGATCCATTATCTGATATAACCTTATCAACATGACCAACTTCTTTAAGAAAATGTTTGATGAAAGCGTTAGATACTGAACGAGCTGTTGCTTTGCGTAACGGTGTAAAACACACATATTTTGATGTTAATTCCACTGCTACGAAAATATACGCAAAACCATTAGTAGAACGAACCACTGGACCGAACAAATCGACTGCAGCCATGTCCTTTAATTTCGCTGGAATGATAGGAAACAACGGTGCTCTGTGAGAAATCGTTGGCGGCTTAGCTTTTTGACATAATTTGCATTTGGCAAGAACAGATCGAATACGTTTTTCCATATTACTGAAGTAGCAATTTTCTCGTAATTTATGAAAGCATTTTCTGGGACCAAAATGTGCATAACTGAAATGTGTAAACGAGGTGTGGCCAAATCATCCAATCTAACAAAGCGTCTAAGAAAATTACAGACACCAAGGAAACTACGAACATCACGTTTTGTGGTATGAACAGCGTAATTACGGATAGCGTCTAGTTTCTCTGGATCAGGAAGAATACCTTCTGTAGAAATAATGTGACCGAGAAATTTCACCTGAGAACGACCAAATTCAGATTTTTCCAAGTTCACAGTAATGCCAACTCTTGCAAAGATACGTAATAATGAATCCAAAATTTTGTTGTGCTCACACCAAGAATGTTTAGCAATAAGAATATTGTCAACATATGAAGTAATATTGTCACGAAGATAATCAGGTAAAATTTCATTTAAACTACAAATGAATGCTGCAGAAAATATAGTAAGTCCAAACGGTAATTTCCAAAGTCACTTTTGGGTAAAACAGTCAAATCCGGTTATTCTTTACCTATTGTCTAGATAGATGGATAGTAGAAGAATTGTTTTTTATAGATGCAAAGAATAGTGAAAGAGTAGGCAGCGGTGCAGAAAACTAAAAGGGAAATAGCACCACTACAGCTCGGGGCCCTGTGAGCGCTACGGCACATATTCACTTAGTGTAGTGAATCCCCTGAGGACTTAATAGCTGCACATAAATTTCAGTTTGTGACTTAGTGGCAAATTTGCCGGAAGTACGTACGTAAATTGATCTAACCATGAACATGGATGTATGTCGTTCTTAGCATTGCGGAAGATCTTAAATTTCCGAACAGTCAAAAAGTGTTTATAGTCAAAGTTTTCTCCTCGTGGCGACAAAGACCTACCGCGTCTGTCCCAGTCCGAATGTCGATTATTGTCAAGTTCGCGCGCCTGGCGCTCTCTTGTTGCATCTCGTAAACGAAATAAATTACTTTCTTGAAACCCCTCTGCTATCTGTGATACTAAAATTCGTCTGCTGTCTTTTCCTACGATTTCGCTTTCAATATATTTGTCTTGCTTTTGTAATGCCTCAAATTCCCTTTTGACGCGTTCATTAACTTTTCCCTTATTTTCAACATGCTTATTTATATTCTGGTACTCTTCGGTTTCTGCAAATGGTAACGGAGCTGTATCATCCGAATCTCTATCCCCATTTAAACTAAGACTTGTCAATTTATCTGAAACCTCCTCAACTCTTTCCGATAAGTCACCTATTTTTTCTTTCTGTTTACTTACGTCTTCCATAAGTGTCGCGACTCGGGTTTCAGTATTGACACATTTGGTAGTTAACTGTTCATACTGTTGTGTTATGTCATTTAATCTGTCATTTGATACGAACTCCTCGATTATCTCAAGTATTTCTTCCTTATCGTGTGCACATTGTAAATTTAACTCTGAAAATTTCTGTACTATCACGCGATCTTTTTCTTCCTGTTCCCTACCCTGTTCCTCTTGTCTGATTTCTGTTGAAATTAAGCTATTATTGTGAGCCTTCAAAATCGGTTGTACTTCTTCTCTAATTTCTTTATTTGATTCATCATTCGTATTTTCGAAACATGTCCCTATTCGTGAGCATAACCGTGTTGTCATCGCTTCCATCTCCATTCTAATTTCAGATCGCAAAGTTCCCATCTGTGATCCCAGTGATTCCATTGTTCCCATCTGTGTTTTAAATTCAGATGCCAAATTTAATATTGCGCTCATCAACTGCTCCATATCTTTTGTCGTTAATCTCGTATTCTGTGAATTTTCTGATTGAGAAAAATTTTGAAATGGTTCCGGACTACTTTCCCGACTTATTAAATTGTTTTCCACTTCATTATTCATGATGCTGTTTTCCTCTGTTGGCGAGTTCGCCATGTTAACAATTTCGTCATTCTCACTATCCATCATTTTTGCCTTTTTCATCGATCGCGTAATCATTTACAAAACATACAAAACTCGTCACTATATGAAAATTACACACAATGACACTTTATCTCCAACAATACCATTTACACGAAATGTTTCCCTCAAACACGATTAATCGAACAATTGAAATAATTGCACTAATTGTCAAACCCGTAGACAAGACAACAGAAATGAAATTTTGCAAAAAAATTACCATTAGAAGAATGACAATTACCAAATCTACACATGCAAAATAGACTACAATTACTAAACTACAAATTACTACAACAATACTACTGTCCACTATTTTTACAATCAGAAGAATTCCAAGGGACGATCCGAAGCAGCGGTCGCCACGTGCATGGGGGCTTAATTATTATAATATGCAAATAATTTTAATTTTTTGTTTTTGTAGCTGTCTGTCCGATTACGAAGTCTCGTAAACGGTTGGCCCTGACTAGTATTATTACGCTATCTGACTGCATAGAACAACAACAAAGAATGAAATGGAAATTTTCATTAACACAATTAATTAATTAAGTCCCCAGCAACTATAAAACCTACGAAACCAAAGCACAAGTATAACTGTTCTGTGTGTGGAAGTGTGGCTCAACGTACGCATCTGGCACGGTTCTTCTTCAATAACACAAGAAATTTTAAACAACATTTATACTGAATTAATTAAAGAAAATAGAAATACCATAATTACTCAAGAAAACCAGAATTACACTCTAATACAAGAACACAAGCCAGATGCTTTGTTGACTGAACCTGTAATGACGCATTATTTAAGACACTGAAATAATGAAAAACAAAAAAAAAAAAAAAAAAAAAAAACACGGAATATTTTACCTTCATATATATTGACGAAAAGCACTCTGATCACTACAATATTTCCATTCGAATAACATCTGCTGTCTAGCCCATCAAACAACTGCATAAAACATGGAACAAGCACTCCTTACTACAACATCTCGACAAGCACACTCCACCACGACCTCTCAACAGGAACTGACTACTACGAGTCCTCGACAGGCACTGCCCACTACGACATCTCAATAATCACTGCCTACTCCCTCGTCTCGACAAGAACTCTGCCAGTGGAGGCGGCGAAACAATACTCTCTAGCGCGATCTCTGGCGCTGTGGCTCAGTGTAGCCACCTTTCAACGATCATCGATGTAGTGTAGAAAAAATGTGATTTGAGGGAGTAGCCGACACGTTTCCGTTGATCGGCGGTCGAATCCTTTGGTCCCGTGCATAATGCAATAGTATTTGAGGATGTCGTTTGGTCAATGTGTGTATACGTTGGGGTGGTCTCCTCTGGAGCTCCATGTTCTACAATTCGATTCTACACAGAGCACCCGAAAGAACGTGCACCCTTCTAACAGCCGTGTACCGAAAGTCTCTAGAGGAACGGAAGGTACCAAATGATTGGAAAAGAGCACAGGTAGTTCCAGTTTTCAAGAAGGATCGTCGAGCAGATGCGCAAAACTATAGGCCTTTATCTCTGACATCGATCTGTTGTAGAATTTTAGAACATGGTTTTTGCTCGCGTATCATGTCATTTCTGGAAACCCAGAATCTACTCTGTAGGAATCAACATGGATTCCGAAAACAGCGATCGTGTGAGAACCAACTCGCTTTATTTGTTCATGAGACACAGAAAATATTGGATACAGGCTCCCAGGTAAATGCCATTTTCCTTGATTTCCGGAAGGCAGCCGGCCGCGGTGGTCTAGCGGTTCTAGGCGCTCAGTCCGGAACCGCGCGACTGCTACGGTCGCAGGTTCGAATCCTGCCTCGGGCATGGATGTGTGTGATGTCCTTAGGTTAGTTAGGTTTAAGTAGTTCTAAGTTCTAGGGGACTGATGACCACAGATGTTAAGTCCCATAGTGCTCAGAGCCATTTGAACCATTTTGAACCGGAAGGCATTTTATACAGTTCCGCACAGTCGCCTGATAAACAAAGTAACAGCCTACGGAATATCAGACCAGCTGTGTGGCTGGATTGAAGAGTTTTTTAGCAAACACAACACAGCATGTTGTTCTCAATGGAGAGACGTCTACAGACGTTAAAGTAGCTCTGGCGTGCCACAGGGGAGTGTTACGGGACCATTGCTTTTCAAATGTTCAAATGTTTGTGAAATCTTACGGGACTTAACTGCTAAGGCCATCAGTCCCTCAGCTTACACACTACTTAACCTAAATTATCCTAAGGACAAACACACACACCCATGCGCGATGGAGGACTCGAACCTCCGCCGGGACCAGCCGCACAGTCCATGACCGCAGCCCCTGAGACCGCTCGGCTAATCCCGCGCGGCATAGCTTTTCACAATATATATAAATGACGTAGTAGATAGTGTCGGAAGTTCCATGCGGCTTTTCGCGGATGATGCTGTAGTATACAGAGAAGTTGCAGCATTAGAAAATTGTAGCGAAATGCCGGAAGATCTGCAGCGGATAGGCACTTGGTGCAGGGAGTGGCAACTGACCCTTAAAATAGACAAATGTAATGTATTGCGAATACATAGAAAGAAGGATCCTTTATTGTATGATTATATGATAGCGGAAAAAACACTGGTAGCAGTTACTTCTGTAAAATATCTGGGAGTATGTGTACGGAACCATTTGAAGTGGAATGATCATATAAAATTAATTGTTGGTAAGGCGGGTGCCAGGTTGAGATTCATTGGGAGAGTCCTTAGAAAATGTAGTCCACCAACAAAGGAGGTGGCTTACAAAACACTCGTTCGACCTATACTTGAGTATTGCTCATCAGTGTGGGATCCGTACCCGGTCGGGTTGACAGAGGAGATAGAGAAGATCCAAAGAAGAGCGGTGCGTTTCGTCACAGAGTTATCTGGTAAGCTTGATAGCGTTACGGAGATGTTTAGCAAACTCAAGTGGCAGACTCTGCAAGAGAGGCGCTCTGCATCGCGGTGTAGCTTGCTGTCCAGGCTTCGAGACGGTGCGTTTCTGGATGAGGTATCGAATATATTGCTTCCCCCTACTTATATCTCCCGAGGAGATCACGAATGTAAAATTAGAGAGATTCGAGCGCGCACTGAGGCTTTCCGGCAGTCGTTCTTCCCGCGAACCACACGCGACTGGAACAGGAAAGGGAGGTAATGACAGTGGCACGTGAAGTACCCTCCGCCACACACCGTTGGTGGCTCGCGGAGTATAGATGTAGATGTAGATGTGCGATGAACGATGTGTTCCGAAACACCTGTACGTGCATCAGTATTGTGGTCTTGCGGCAGAGGTGCTACAAATCACCATCTATTCTGTTTTACAGAGCAGATAAGGCTCCTAAACCCACGTTCTGTCAAGAATCGTGGACGTCCAACCGATTAGCTTCTAGCGGTAGTTTCACTGTTTTCCCATCTCTTCCCCTAGATGCTTACGACAGTAGTACCTGAACATTCGACCAGCTTCGCCTGTTTCGAGATACTCGTTCACAGGCACTGCGCCGCTTGTGTCAATGGATTTCCCCACTTGCAGCCTATATCTTCATTAGGGTGATCCCCCAGCCGTGTCTGTTTCGCTTACATTCATTTGTTACCACATCACGCGCCCGCAACGCCACCAGGGGGCATCCAACGCTGCGGTGGCCAGTGGTCATAATGATCTGGCTGATCAGTGTATTTTCCTACTATGACTGCGAAAATTTTTATGCCGTAATTTCAGTTCCGGCGTTGCGCCATTATCAAGCACACAATACAAATTATTATGAAAACATAGCGAGGAGGCAAAAATACACTCCTGGAAATTGAAATAAGAACACCGTGAATTCATTGTCCCAGGAAGGGGAAACTTTATTGACACATTCCTGGGGTCAGATACATCACATGATCACACTGACAGAACCACAGGCACATAGACACAGGCAACAGAGCATGCACAATGTCGGCACTAGTACAGTGTATATCCACCTTTCGCAGCAATGCAGGCTGCTATTCTCCCATGGAGACGATCGTAGAGATGCTGGATGTAGTCCTGTGGAACGGCTTGCCATGCCATTTCCACCTGGCGCCTCAGTTGGACCAGCGTTCGTGCTGGACGTGCAGACCGCGTGAGACGACGCTTCATCCAGTCCCAAACATGCTCAATGGGGGACAGATCCGGAGATCTTGCTGGCCAGGGTAGTTGACTTACACCTTCTAGAGCACGTTGGGTGGCACGGGATACATGCGGACGTGCATTGTCCTGTTGGAACAGCAAGTTCCCTTGCCGGTCTAGGAATGGTAGAACGATGGGTTCGATGACGGTTTGGATGTACCGTGCACTATTCAGTGTCCCCTCGACGATCACCAGTGGTGTACGGCCAGTGTAGGAGATCGCTCCCCACACCATGATGCCGGGTGTTGGCCCTGCGTGCCTCGGTCGTATGCAGTCCTGATTGTGGCGCTCACCTGCACGGCACCAAACACGCATACGACCATCATTGGCACCAAGGCAGAAGCGACTCTCATCGCTGAAGACGACACGTCTCCATTCGTCCCTCCATTCACGCCTGTCGCGACACCACTGGAGGCGGGCTGCACGATGTTGGGGCGTGAGCGGAAGACGGCCTAACGGTGTGCGGGACCGTAGCCCAGCTTCATGGAGACGGTTGCGAATGGTCCTCGCCGATACCCCAGGAGCAACAGTGTCCCTAATTTGCTGGGAAGTGGCGGTGCGGTCCCCTACGGCACTGCGTAGGATCCTACGGTCTTGGCGTGCATCCGTGCGTCGCTGCGGTCCGGTCCCAGGTCGACGGGCACGTGCACCTTCCGCCGACCACTGGCGACAACATCGATGTACTGTGGAGACCTCACGCCCCACGTGTTGAGCAATTCGGCGGTACGTCCACCCGGCCTCCCGCATGCCCACTATACGCCCTCGCTCAAAGTCCGTCAACTGCACATACGGTTCACGTCCACGCTGTCGCGGCATGCTACCAGTGTTAAAGACTGCGATGGAGCTCCGTATGCCACGGCAAACTGGCTGACACTGACGGCGGCGGTGCACAAATGCTGCGCAGCTAGCGCCATTCGACGGCCAACACCGCGGTTCCTGGTGTGTCCGCTGTGCCGTGCGTGTGATCATTGCTTGTACAGTCCTCTCGCAGTGTCCGGAGCAAGTATGGTGGGTCTGACACACCGGTGTCAATGTGTTCTTTTTTCCATTTCCAGGAGTGTAGTATGAGCAACAAATTCGGAAATTACAAATTAGTCGTATTTACAGAGAACTCTGAAATATTAGCCCACTTACCAGCATGACGTTGCAGCCCTTTAAGTCTGACGCATGCGCCGATTCGGTTGGAAAGCATACTAAAGCCGTTGTATTCTCTCTCGAATCAAGCTGCCCAAGAACTGTTGTAACTGGTCCTTGATACCCAGTTTATCCGTATGACTGGAATACTTACTGTAAGCACCTTGTCGTAGAAAATTAAAGTCCACTCTGATCGGCTGCATTTTCCTTCCCTTTCGAAAAATCCTTTATTAATCCGTGCCTACAGTAGAAGCTCAACACCCTCCCCAAATTTCATGTTTCTGTCGTGGGCGGTTTGGGCTGAGCGATGACGTGCTCCTCTGTAGCGTCACACCCAAAGTCAGCAAAGCCTTCAAGCTGCCTAAAAGCGCTTCAGCTTTTACAGAGGAGGCAATGGCAGTTTTGGAAGCACTCAAGTTTGTACGAGTATACTCAACTCCATTCTTAAAGATATTAACCGTGCTCCCTCCGCAAATTGCAAACCATCCTCTGGCTAACATTTTGACTGTACGTTCCGTCACCTTCTCCGCCGGAATGATAAATCATCTCTCTTCAACAAATTTAATCGCGGCTGCCCGAAAGGACAGTTTCCGCGCTCACCTTCCACGGTCGCACTGCAACTTACATGTAACAACGCGCACTGCTTTAATCGGACTGTGACAGTAGCTTCTCATTTTCTTTACCCATTCACGTGACCAGATTAGTTCCTGCTATTGCCGAATTATCACTTCGTCTTGCCGAATGATATAGAATTATCGCATCGCATCGGGATTGCTACCTTCAAGTCCTCCTCAGAAGAAAAGTAAGAATCCGCACTGCGAATAGACACTCGCCACAAAACATGCTTCGTTTGCATGACCCCTGCCCCTGGCGACACTTACTCACTCACACAGTGTACCCTCGTTTAAAATCGACTTCGTTAAAATTTGTGCGCTGTACTTAATTTGTAAATCATTTGATTGCTCGACTCGTTAGTTCGGAAATGGCAGAAATTTCAAGACTTCAGACGGCCAAAGCTTTGTGTCGAACCATTGCCTCAAATAATGAAAGTAATAATACTAATAATCACAATAAAATAATAATAATAATAATAATAATAATAATAATGTGTAGGCCCTACAGCAGAGTAGTAGCCATTACATTTTTCCTATTGTGTTGTCCTGTCAGTAGTTCGTTTATTGTTGGAAAGCGAGTAATGAAGCATTTTCTGGTCAATCGCAGGAATTACGTACAACTCACAAGGGGAGGCCGCCAATTGTGAAATTCAGATTCGATTCATACTGCGCATAATAAAAGCTCATGCCCAGAGGTGTAATGTGGCAAAGCACCAAGATGCACTTCTCAGCCGTTGTCGAGAAAATCGACAGAAAAAACCGTTGCGGTGAAATACTCTCTACGATTAATAATGTTCTACAGCGTCGTGGCGCAGCAGTAAGCGCTCGGGTTCGTAATCCGTAGGTCGCCGGATCGAATCTCGCGCTATGCAACACTTTTATTATTAGTTTTTTGTAATTCAAATATATATATATATATATATATATATATATATATATATATAAACTATTAATGAATTGCTTATGCATGTTGGTGAAGGCGGATCGCTCTCCAATTGTACCGCCTTCATTTTTCCGTTTGTTTAACAGGGTGTACCAAAGCTCTCACGTCCGCACTGGTTTTCGAAGATGTTATAAGTTGCGCTAGGGATCGCATCTACCTTCTTTCGAAGTTAGCAGGCAACTACGCTGTTACGCGGCGGCTCGTTTCGGCCCATTCAACATCTGTCCTTCAAGTGTAACGAGCGAGTAACGGAGTTTATGTTTCATACCTGCCACAGCAAATTTGTGTTCGTGGGGTTTCTATTCTAATTCGAACGTTTGACTTACGCTATACGTATTCGTTTCGGAATATCGTTTCTACGTCTTCCGTTAACTATACGTGGTTAACATTATGAAGACAATTAATAACATTTGTGAAATACAACTTTGCGGAAAACATAATGATGTTCGAAGTCGCCAGTTTTTCCACGACAAACAACTTTCAACAACTTATTATATGCATAATTGTTGCAACTGATTGCCGGGAATTATATATATATATATATATATATATATATATATATATATATATATATATATGTGTGTGTGTGTGTGTGTGTGTGTGTGTGTTTATACACAGATTTGAATTACAAAAGACAAATACTAAAAAAAAAAAGGTTGCATGGCGCGAGATTCAATGTGCGTATTTGCACCAACCTTCGGATTACGAACCCGACCGCTTACCGTAGCGCCACGACGCTGTAGAAAATTATTAATCGTAGAGAGTATTTCACCGCAACGGTTTATTTTAACTGTCGATTTTGTCTACAACGGCTGAGAAGTGCATCTTGGTGCTTTGCCACATTACACCTCTGGCCATGGGCTTTTATTATGCGCAGTATGAATCGAATCTGAATTTCACAATTGGCGGCCTCCCCTTGTCAGAGAACACATTTTCGTATTTAAGCATATGTGATATACATTGACGGAAAAAATCGCAACACCAAAAAATAATAAATGTACAGTAATGGAATTTCAGAAATATCTGAGTAACATATTTAAGCGGATAACGTCTCAAGACCACAGGTTAATGTAAGCGCGAGATAAGACACTGAAACTATAAAATGCTGGTACATTAATAACCGGTATAATCACCACAATGTTGAATGCAAGCATACAACCGTGCATGCATTGTGTTGTACAGGTGTTGGATGTGTTTGTGGGATGGAGTTCCTTGCACGTCCTATTTGGCCAGTCAGTACAGGGACAGTTGATGGTGTTTCAGGATGTCCCATGTGTGCTCGACTGGAGAAGGATCTGCTCATCGATCAGGCCAAGGCAACATGTCGACAACACTCTGTAGAGGAGGTTGGTTTACAAAAGCGGAATGTGTGCGTGCGTTGTCCTGTTGGAAGACACTCCCTGAAATGCAGTTCATGTATGGCAGGACAACTGGTCGGATCATCATGCTGACGTACAGATTGACAGCCAGATTTCGTGGGATAACCGCAAGAGTGAGTTTCCTGCTGTCATACGAAATCGCATTCCGAACGATAAGTCCAGGTGTAGATACAGTGTGTGTAGCACGCAGACAACTCGGCTGCAGGTCATCAACTGGCCTCCTAATCAACACAAGGCCATCAGTGGCACCGAGGCAGAACCAGTTTCCACAGGAAACACAACAGACTGTGAGGCTACATTACGATAGCTGGAGGCAGCGCGAGCCATCTAGCGACAAAAAGGTGACGCTAAGTGGTAGAATTAATATAAAATAACGCCGAGAGAGGGCAGCAGGGAACGGAGACAGCCAGCGAGAGGCTTCTAGCGCCTTAAAAGAGAAACGGTACTGCTAGCGTTACCCGGGGACAGTACTCCCCCTTTGAAAATGTAAATAGTGTGTAAGGAAAATAGATAATAAGTAAATGAGTAAAAATAGTAAACTCCCAAATAATTTGACAAGACGCGAAATTCAAGAAATTGTTTGATCGTGTAGGGATCCTAATGGCTAGCTTTCGAACATCTCTCAAGTGGCACCCACTGGTCGTTTTGCGTCTACACCGGTCTCTCTAGTCATATTTTGATGGTAGCATAAATGATCTCACAGCGATTTAGAGCTAAAGGAAACAGTTAGAGCTTTTGTCATGCGTGCTACAAGAGGGAACCGTATTTAAGTCTGTTGCAAATCTTCAGGGGAATTTTCCTTGGAGAATTAATACTTATGCCGCTGTAGCCAAAGTTGCTAGCAGGGCGGCTGGGAGGGAGCAGAGAACTTTCCATATATCCGACAAAGTTCCCTCCTTAAGAGGAACTCTTGTTCTCGGGCGGGGCAGCGTCACACGCAAAACTTGCGCTTGTTTCGGTCTGCCGTGGAACCCACAAAAGTATAAGCGGCGCCCCCAACCCTCCCATCACCAGCGAGTTTGTCCCCTCTCTTCGTTCCTGGTGCTTGCCTAGCCTCCGCTGCAGTGGCTGGATAAATGAAATGCCTGCTCCCCCAACAGCTGGAGCAAGTTCAGCAAGAACGCCTTCAGTCCCGAGAAAGAACTGCAATATCCCTATTTCTGTACTGACCCAGTGGCACTGTGGGACTGTAGGAGAGCGTCAAGTCTGACCTAAAAGAATATTTATAATTGCATCTCAGCATCGAGCATAATACTAGGGCGAGCTGAAAAGTAACGTCTACGAATTTTTTGTGGTGATAACTCTTTTTAAATAAAGCTTAAGTTATTAACATTCTGCACCTTTTTCTTTATGTCTACATACATATTTCTCAAATCATCACCATGGCGACGAACACATTTCTGCCAACGAGAGACCATTTTGTTGACACAGATATTGTATGTAGAGAGCCTCACCTCCGCTTGCACCGCTTCTTCACTATCAAAGTAAAGCCCTCGAAGATGTTGTTTAAGTTTTGGAAACAGATAACTCGGATGGGGCCAAGTTGGGACAGTGTGGAGGATGGTCGGTGGCAGTGGCAGTGAACCCAAGGCGCCTGACTTTTGCAGATGTCGTCTCGCTCGTGTGTGGTCTGCCATAGCCATGCTGAAGGAGGGGTGCTCCATGTGTTGCCGAAATGATCGATTTCGAAACTCGATAACAGGACACTGTTTCTCACGCACTGACTTGAACTGAAGAGCCAAAATATTATGACCACCGCGACGTCGGATACTGTCTGGTGGTATTGCAGGCACTTGATGCAGTAAGAGAAAGGACGGGGGATCACCGTAGCGGTGATGTGGAATAGAAATGGGGAAATCTATTGAGACAAGCCAGTTTGACAAAGGGCAGATTATCGTTAAGTAGAGCCTGTGAACGAGCATCTCGAAAACGGCGAAGCTGATCGAATGTTCGCGTGCTACTGTCGTGAGCATATACTGGAAGAAGTAGGACAGTGAAATTACCACAAGGCGCTAAATTGTTTGACTTTCAGGACTCTTCACAGAACGTGTAGTTTGGAGACTTGTCTACTCGGTAAAGTAGGATAGATGGTTCAAAATGGTTCAAATGGCTCAGAACACTATGAGACTTAAGTTCTAAGGTCATCAGTCCCCTAGAACTAACTAACTAGCCTAAGGACATCACACACATCCATGCCCGAGGCGGGATTCGAACCTGCGATCGTAGCGGTCGCGCGGTTCCTGACTGTAGCGCTTATAACCGCTCGGCCACCTCGGCCGGTGATCTGTGGCATCTCTGCCGCAAGATTACGGTGCTGGTGCACAGTCAAGTGTTTGGGAGCACAACATTCATCGTACATTGTTGAACACGGATCCTCGCATCAGACCATCACAACGCGTTCACATATTGACCCAAAGACATAGTCAGTTACGAATGCAGTGGGCACGGAACGATCAGGATTCGACCGTTGGTCAATGGAAACGTGTCGGCTCTTTGGGTGGATCACATTTTTGCTACACTAGCTCGATGGTCGTCTCCACAAACGCCGTCATCGAAGTGAACGGCTGCTGGAAACGTGCAGCGCACAGAGGGCACGGGCTGATAGGTGCAGTACTATGCTATGGGAGACATACTACTGCACCTGCGAGGAATTTGTGGTAGTGAACGAAGAAAACTGCTGACAACTGCGAACCACCTGCATTCCTTCATAATGTTTCCGCATAGGGATTCGACGCCGTGACTTTTGGACTGCCGTCCCCTACGCCTTCCGCTGCGTCAACTGCTGCGTGGGGAATATGCGTCCGATCAATACCACAAATGCTGTTTCTTCCTAAACTCTTGGCCACCCGGAGCTCCCACTTCTGCAACTTTCATTTCTGGTCAAGTCCCGCACATAACACAAATCTGAACGAGCTCGATGATGACGAGCAGGCACGGTCCTCTTGTGAGCTAAAAATGACCTTTCAGGATATGTGACAGTGTGGAGAGTGCACGCAATCCACATTGTCGCCCGCAGTTTGGAGACGCGAAGCGGACGCTACTGGAACTGCAATGAAATGCAGATTTCCACTACTGGCCATTAAAATTGCTAGACCAAGAAGAAATGCAGATGATAAACGGGTATTCATTGGATAAATATATTATACTAGAACTGACATGTGGTTACATTTTCACGCAATTTGGGTGCATAGATCCTGAGAAATCAGTACCCAGGACAACCACCTCTGGCCGTAATAACGGCCTTGATACGTCTGGGCGTTGAGTCAAACAGAGCTTGGATGGCGTGTACAGGTACAGCTGACCATGCAGCTTCAACACGATACCACAGTTCATCAAGAGTAGTGACTGGCGTATTGTGACGACCCAGTTGCTCGGCCCCCATTGACCACACGTTTTCAATTGGTGACAGATCTGGAGAATGCGCTGGCCAGGGCAACAGTCGAACATTTTCTGTATCCAGAAAGGCCCGTACAGGACCTGCAACATGCGGCCATGCATTATCCTGCTGAAATGTAGGGTTTCGCAGGGCGCGTGTAACCTCCACCTCACTTATCGACTTTAATGACAATAAAAAATTAAACGGCGTGCACCTAATGGAAATTTGGGAAAAGCAATCGTCACCGAAGTTAATCTGTCGGTAAAGAAGGAGGAAAGGGTTACATCTTAATGAAAGTAAAAATGCAAATGAAATTGGTGGAAATTAATTTTGAGAAAAGGGTAAAATTAATAAAGAAACTAAATGTATAGTCGTTACGTTAACAATTAATTGCCGTTAACTAGATATTTGAGATTTGGAGAAAATTATGATCGCCAATCCTATGGACAACTACTATAATAACTGAAAATGAAAGATTAATGCACATATAATTAGCACTAAAATCGCGGCAACTGAAGGTTGACACGTGTTGTGTGAAAACTGAATGTTTGTCAGAAGTAATAAATTTCGCTACACTCTGACTTAATTTAGCAAAAGAATTAATAAAACCGGAAAATTGAAAGTTAATTTAGTGACTGAAATTAATAGTGAGCTTTGTTTCTGAAGCACATCGAAATTCAGTAAAATACGGTTAGACTTGGGCTACCTCAACAATCATTTCAAAAGCTGCTTGAATCTACGCAATTTAGAAATAAGAGATTTAACTTCGAACTTGAATTACATGATTCTGAGCAATTAACAATAGTAAAATTTTGTACGTACCAAGCTGAGCTGCAGTCACAGGTAAGCTAAAATATGGTAACAAAACTCGCACTCTTAATTTGTGCTTGTGTAATCTAAATATTGTAGCCAGCTATGAATACCTTAACTGAACTTTGAAATTAAAGCAGTGAAATCGAATGATATTACTTTAATGCTGGCGTTTGAATTTCGACACTCGGGTTCATTCCGGAAAAGGAAGGGACCCTGCTTGGTAATGCAATTGGGACAATGAGCAACAAAGGTTCATGCTACGTTGCTGAGAAAAATTTAACAGTTTGAAAAGCTGAGGTCTGCCATACAGTTCTAAAACTTTACGTGCTACCAGTCTTCCTTGTTGGTTGATTGAAGGTTTGAAGTCGTCGATCGAGGAGGTGGCGACAGTCACTCATTGTCGGCCGTCGCTGTTGCAGAAGCTGGATGTTGGTGCGCCTTCTGCTCGACACGGTCACCAGGCGAAACGGGCTCTTGATGTGCGCCAGCTAATGCTTCCCGTCCGCGACACCGTGTCAGAAACTATCATAGCAAGTCGAGCGCAATTACATGCTGCCAAACTCCGAAAGCGCGGCAACTCGCGGGAGCGTCACACAACACACCTGTTCCACCGCCCTAACCCAGCCAGACTCTCTCTGCCCGCGCTCCATGCGGCAGAGTTAACACTTCCAAAGACCCTAAACACTTTGGTTCTCCACGCGACCTATCGATGTAATCGTTCGATAGCATAGTTTTCCCTAGGCAAGACCCAGCGTAAAAATAGAAATACGAGTAGTATTTACAAAACAAACCAATTATACATCGACATAAATGCATAAATGTATATATACAGATAGTAAAACAATTACAATATATAAATACACAGAAATATCGTATCTTCAGGTAATAAAATAAGGAAAAAAATTTATAGTACAATAGATGGAAATAGGAGGATATGCATTTCTGACGTTACAAGCGAATGAAGGGTAGAGCCACGGGTCGTAAAACATCTGAAAAGTAACGTCCACTGTTCAAAGTGCCGTCAATCCCAACAAGAGGTGACCGAGACGTGTAAATAATGGCACCCCATACCATCACGCCGGGTGATACGCCAATGTGGCGATGACGAATACACGCTTCAAAAAAATGGTTCAAAAGGTTCTGAGCACTATGGGACTTAACATCAGAGGTCATCAGTCCCATAGAACGTAGAACTACCTAAACCTAACTAACCTAAGGACATAACACACATCCATTCCCGAGGCAGGATTCGAACCTGCGACCGTAGCGGTCGTGCGGTTCCAGACTGAAGCGCCTAGAACCGTTCGGCCACACCGGCCTGCATGCACGCTTCCAATGTGCGTTGACCGCGATGTCGCCAAACACGGATGCGACCATCATGATGCTGTAAACAGAACCTGCATTCATCCGAAAAAATGACGTTCTGCCATTCGTGCACCCTGGCTCGTCGTTGAGTACACCATCGCAGGCGCTCCTGTCTGTGATGCAGCGTCAAGGGTAACCGCAGCCACGGTCTCTGAGCTGATAGTCCATGCTGCTGCAAACGTCGTCGAACTGTTCGTGCAGATCGTTGTTGTCTTGCAAACGTCCCCATCTGTTGACTCAAGGATCGAGACGTGGCTGCACGATCCGTTAGAGCCATGCGGATAAGATGCCTGACATCTCGACTGCTAGTGATACGAGGCCGTTGGGATCCAGCACGGCGTTCCGTATTACCCTCCTGAACACACCGATTCCATATTCTGCTAACAGTCATTGGATCTCGACCAACGCGAGAAGCAATGTCGCGATACGATAAACGGCAATCGCGATAGGCTACAGTCCGACCTTTATCAAAGTCGGAAACGTGATGGTACGCATTTCTCCTCCTTACACGAGGCTTAACAACAACGTTTCACCAGGCAACGCCGGTCAACTGCTGTTTGTGTATGAGAAATCGGTTGTAAGCTTTCCTCATGTCAGCACGTTGTAGGTGTCGCCACCGGCGCCAACCTTGTGTGAATGCTCTGAAAAGCTAATCATTTACATATCACAGCATCTTCTTCCTGTCGGTTAAATTTCGCGTCTGTAGCACGTCAACTTCGTGGTGTAGCAATTTTAACGGCCAGTAGCGTAATAAAAACCTGGGCCATTATTGACTCCAGGTTAACAGAAGTAACATACCTCGAGACAACGATTCCAAAGTTAAGTATCTGGAATCATTTATTAAATGTACTCCACTCCAAACTAACGCGAAGTGCTCTTGGCTCCATACACAAACTCTGAGATATTATTATCGCGAGTAGCAGCGAGCGAGCAGTTGTCGAGGGGAGTCGGAAATAGTCGGACGCAGCGTGCGGTGGAAAGAAGCCGCGAGACATTAGAGGTCGCAGCCTGCCGTGATCGTGCTGGTAAAGCCGGAGGAGGCTTTGGTGTTAACTGAGGATTTTTTGGTAACTTGCCTTTTCACTGCACGTAGTTATTGGTTGCTTGCGCACTGGAGGTTCAAAAAATGGCTCTGAGCACTATGGGACTTAACATCTATGGTCATCAGTCCCCTAGAACTACTTAAACCTAACTAACCTAAGGACAGCACACAACACCCAGCCATCACGAGGCAGAGAAAATCCCTGACCCCGCCGGGAATCGAACCCGGTAACCCGGGCGTGGGAAGCGAGAACGCAACCGCACGACCACGAGATGCGGGCTGCGCACTGGAGGGATTTTGTCAAATTTATGAATGCATACACTCAGAATAATATTCGTATTGAAACGTCCCCTTTGGAAAATTATAAATGACTGTGCTGATAAACCTCTTACGTTATTTGATTTACAAACAGCTGAGCAAAACTGAATGTACTCAGACATTTCTCTCTTTACTTATTCTAAACTGACACACAATAGCGCAACGCAATCTGACTTCCAATACAAAAATCTACTGCAATACAGCGAGCGCCAATACTGCCAACTAAATGAAATATTCTAACTACTGAAGGTACTGACGACTGATAGGCATAGTTAGCAAATGAAAGATTTTGATGGAGAACAAACAATGTATTTACCTTAATAGTGTTCAAAAGTCATCATATATATCAATTCATTACATCCGCGTTTAAAAATTTCCTTTTTCTGACAGACACGTCCAGATCGTCCGTTCTCAAAACCCTGGCATCTCACTCCCCACATCCACCACTGCTGGCGGCTCACCTCCAACTGCACAACGCTACGCGCTGTTTACATCCAACTGCCCAACACTACAATAGCGAATATTGAACAATGCCAACCAGCCACAGACTGAACACAGCACAATCAGTGATTTTCATACAGAGCGCTACGTGGCGTTACCAACATAAAAACCTAAAAAGCCTACTTACACCATCTTTGCTGGGGCCAGAAACGTATTTATTGAGTATAGACATTGTGGAAAAATTAAAAATCTTTGTAAAGTTTGTCAGCATATAAATCATCAATTTTCTAAATACAGTAAATTAAAAGTTTTCTTTCATTTTTCTTTACATTGCTTAAGGTTAGTTGACCAATTTCTTCCTGACCAAATTTCTGTGTATGGCAGTAATTGTTGCGATTAGTCCATGCATTGATCTCTACGTGGATCGCAGCATTGCTTTTTGAAATATCTTAGCATGTTGCTGATGATGCAGTTGCAGCGGCAACACGAGGTAAATTGTCTGTTGCATACACGATCATTGCAGAACAGTTGTTAGGAGACGTTAGAAGATATTTTAAAACTCGGAGTCAGATGGCTGACAATTGATTTCTTTATAATTCGTGGGAGCAGTAACTAGTTCTCTCTTCAAATTTCTGTTTTCATTTGTGGTCTGTCAGAATACTATCATTGTCAGAGACGGTACATCATACACATATTTTCGCACATTAAATGAAACAACAAGTTCACTGTCGCATTTAAAGTATTTCCGCACATCTTTAAAAAAACAATTTACCAAAAAAAGAGTTTCAGGAGCTTGAACTTCAACTAAATGTTTATAATAATATCATTGTGTTAGCTGGGTATATAAAAAGAGTCACATGTCCGCCCCGATAGCTGAATGGTACGGTAGCTCAGCGTGTTCGGTTAGAGGGATAGTTGCCCTCTGTAATAACAAAACTGAGTTAATGGATCAACAACGAACTGAAACGGGTGTCTTTCGACGTCCGCCCAGAGCAGATACAACGAACAAAAACGAACAAAATGACATTAAAAAAAATGGTCAGCGTGACGGACTGCCGTCTTAAAGGGGCCCGGTTTCGATTCCTGGCTGGGTAGGGGATTTTCTCTGCTCAGGGACGGGGTGTTGTGTTGTCTTCATCATCATTTCATCCCTATCCGGCGTGCAGGTCGCCCAATGTGGCGTAGAATGTAATAAGACCTTCACCAAGGCGGCCGGATCTGCCCCGTCAGGGGCCTCCCGGCCAATGACGCCAAACGCTCATTTCCATTTTCCAAGTGTCACATGTCGACTGCCTAACTACAGTGCTGTTTCTACAATAAGGCTTATTATCTTAACAAATTAGGGACATTGCAGTACTTTAAACATAGCTGATTAAATATTGAATCTTTACCTAATAAACATCACAAAAAAATTCGCATCCGTCATAATTACCCATTGATAGGAATTAATAGTTTGTCTAGCTTTTACTGTTCAGCTGTAACCATTCTCTTGATCTAATTGAATTATTAACTTCGCCCTTTATTACAGTAAGGATTAGCTGGAACAAATTACTTTAAACGCAGAGCGTATCGCACACTCGGCGCTGGTTGGCTGACGTATGAGAGCTCTACAAAGGTACAATTTCCACTTACGGTTCTACGGAAAGCTGTGCTCGATTCGACGTCCGATACTCTGCTCTGACCTTATTGGGCAGTTTTTCTATCCTGTGTGTTCGAATATTCCACATCAAATAAGAAAAAATAAGCTGAACCTAGCAATCAGGTACTCTGACCTATCAGTTTGCCCTTTCAGCACACAATTTTTTTTGGAGCGAAAGATATTAATGTACAGTTCCTTTAATTAATGTCGTAGTCTGAAGTAACAATATGAAAAAATAAAAAATTGTACCGCTTCGTTTTCCAATGTGGGAAAGGGTGGGAATTACCAGGATTATTCACACGAGCGGTGCAAGACTTTTTTTCTCGGCCAGTTTCGACTGAAAAAATGCGGAATTTTTATGGGACGTTGTGGAATATTCTCACTTCAGCCCCTTCAGTACGCCTTAGATAAGTTCGTACCGACTAAGGTCCAAAGCGAGGGGAAAGATCCACCGTGGTATAACAATCATGTACGAAAGGTACTACGGAAACAAAGAAAGCTTCATCATAGGTTTAAGAGTAGTCGAATCATAGCTGATAAGGAAAAGCTGAACGAAGCGAAAAAGAGCGTAAAGAGAGCAATGAGAGAAGCATTCAACGAATTCGAACATAAAACATTGGCAAACAATCTAAACAAGAACCCTAAAAAGTTTTGGTCATATGTAAAATCGGTAAGCGGATCTAAATCCCCTATTCAGTCACTCGTTGACCACGATGGCACCGAAACAGAGGACGACCGAAGAAAGGCAGAAATACTGAATTCAGTGTTCCGAAACTGTTTCACTGCGGAAAATCGTAACACGGTCCCTGACTTCAGCCGTCGCACGGACGCCAAAATGGAAAATATTGAAATAAACGATATCGGAATTGAAAAACAACTGCTATCACTTAGTAGCGGAAAAGCATCCGGACCAGACGAGATACCCGTAAGATTCTACAGTGATTATGCTAAAGAACTTGCCCCCTTTCTATCAGCAATTTATCGTAGATCTCTGGAAGAACGTAAAGTACCTAGCGACTGGAAGAAAGCGCAGGTCGTTCCCATTTTCAAGAAGGGTCATAAATCAGATGCGAATAATTATAGGCCTATTTCGCTTACGTCAATCTGTTGTAGAATAATGGAACATGTTTTATGTTCTCGTATTATGACGTTCTTAGATAATACAAATCTCCTTCATCATAACCAACATGGATTCCGCAAACAGAGATCATGTGAAACTCCGCTCGCCCTATTTGTCCAAGAAATTCACAGTGCCGTAGACACTGGCGAGCAGATTGATGTCGTATTCCTGGACTTCAGGAAGGCATTTGATACGGTTCCGCACTTACGTTTAGTGAAAAAAATACGAGCTTACGGAATATCGGACCAGGTTTGTGATTGGATTCAGGATTTCCTAGAAGAAAGAACACAACATGTCATTCTTAACGGTTCAAAATCTGCAGATGTAGAGGTAATTTCGGGAGTACCGCAAGGAAGCGTGATAGGACCTTTATTGTTTACAATATACATAAATGACTTAGTTGACAACATCGGTAGCTCCGTGAGGCTATTTGCAGATGACACGGTTGTCTACAAGAAAGTAGCAACATCAGAAGACTCGTACGTACTGCAGGAAGACCTGCAGAGGATTAATGAACGGTGCGACAGCTGGCAGCTTTCCCTAAACGTAGATAAATGTAATATAATGCGCATACATAGGGGCAGAAATCCATTCCAGTACGATTATGCCATAGGTGGTAAATCATTGGAAGCGGTAACGACCGTAAAATACTTAGGAGTTACTATCCGGAGCGATCTGAAGTGGAATGATCACATAAAACAAATAGTGGGAAAAGCAGGCGCCAGGTTGAGATTCATAGGAAGAATTCTAAGAAAATGTGACTCATCGACGAAAGAAGTAGCTTACAAAACGCTTGTTCGTCCGATTCTTGAGTATTGCTCATCAGTATGGGACCCTTACCAGGTTGGATTAATAGAAGAGATAGACATGATCCAGCGAAAAGCAGCACGATTCGTCATGGGGACATTTAGTCAGCGCGAGAGCGTTACGGAGATGCTGAACAAGCTCCAGTGGCGGACACTTCAAGAAAGGCGTTACGCAATACGGAGAGGTTTATTATCGAAATTACGAGAGAGCACATTCCGGGAAGAGATGGGCAACATATTACTACCGCCCACATATATCTCGCGTAATGATCACAACGAAAAGATCCGAGAAATTAGAGCAAATACGGAGACTTACAAGCAGTCGTTCTTCCCACGCACAATTCGTGAATGGAACAGGGAAGGGGGGATCAGATAGTGGTACAATAAGTACCCTCCGCCACACACCGTAAGGTGGCTCGCGGAGTATAGATGTAGATGTAGATGTATGGTTTCACGAAGTTCCGATAGATAGCGGCGCTATACGTAGCCTTCAAAATGGCGACTGTAATGGAGATTAGCTCCAAGTAGAGAGCTGTCACTGAGTTTCTTTCGGTGGAAAACGAGGGCATCCCAGATATTCACAGGCGCTTGCGGAGTGCCTGAGGAGACCTGGCAATGAACAACAGCACGCTGAGTCGTCGGGGGAGACGTTTGTCAACAAGACCGGGCAAGCCTGTCCGATCCCCTGCGTGCCGGTCGGCCGCACACAGCTGTGACTCCTACAGTGTTGCAACGTGCGGACACTCTCATTGGAGATGATCTTCGGATCACAATCAAACACCTCGCTGAACAGCTGGACCGCTCTGTTGGTAGTGCCGACGCACTCGTCAACCAGTTGGGGTACTCAAAGGTGTGTGCCGATTGGGTTCCTCGCCGCCTAACAAAAAACCATAAAAAGCAGCAGAGGACCATGTATGAATTGCTTGCATGCTTCGAAGCTGATCGTGATAATATTTTTGTCGAACATAGTGACAGGCGTTGAACCATGGATCATCACTTGGAACCGGAAACAAATGCAGTGGTGCCACGCCACCTCTCCTCCGAAGAAAAAGTTGGAAGGCGTAACCCTCAGCCGACCAGATCATGGCGCCGATCTTCCTGAATTCTGAAAGGGTTATTCTGTTTGATGCCCGCTCTTATGGTGCAACGATCAACTATGAAGTGTACTGTAATATCCTTAGGAAACGTTTGAGTTCAGCTGCTTATGCTATTAGGGTTATTGTAAACTTAGTCTACTACGCCTATTTTCAGAATATTTTCACTCTGCAGTGGAGTGTGCGCTGATATGAAACTTTCCTGGCAGATTAAAACTGTGTGCCGGACCGAGAGTCGAACTGCGGACCTTTGCCTTTGGCGGGCAAGTGCATTCTGGAAACATCCCCCAGGCTGTGGCTAAGCCATGTCTCCGCAATATACTTTCTTCCAGGAGTGCTAGTTGTGCAAGCTTCTCAGAAGAGCTTCTGTGAAGTTTGGAATGAAGGAAATGAGGCACTGCTAGAATTGAAGCTGTGAGGACGGAGCCTGAGTCGTGCTTGGGTAGCTCAGTTGGTTCAAATGGCTCTGAGCACTATGGGTCTCAACTTTTGAGGTCATTAGTCCCCTAGAACTTAGAACTAGTTAAACCTAACTAACCTAAGGACATCACACACATCCATGCCCGAGGCAGGATTCGAACCTGCGACCGTAGCGGTCTCGCGGTTCCAGACTGCAGCGCCTAGAACCGCACGGCCACTTCGGCCGGCTAGCTCAGTTGGTAGAGCACTTGCCCGTGGAAGGCAAAGGTCCCGAGCTCGAGTCTCGGTCTGACACACAGTTTTAATCTGCCAGGAAAGTTACGCCTATTTTCATCACTGCTTTCATATGGCGCCATATTTTGGGGTAATTCGTCATTAAGAGAAAAGTACTCATGGCACAAAATCGTGTAATCAGAATAACAGCTGGGGTCCACCAAAGATCACCTTGCAGAAATTTACTTAAGGGCCTAGGGATATTCACAATACTTTCACAATACAGATGTTCATTTATGAAATTTGTTATTAATAAGCCGTCCCAATTGAAAAATAACAGCAAAGTACATAGCTACAACACTAGAAGAAAGGATGATCTTGACTATTCTGGGTTGAATCCGACTTTGGCACAGAAAGCGGTGAAGTATGCTGCCGCAAAAGGCATTGGTCATTTACCAAATAGTATTAAAAGTCTGACAGATAGCCAACCAGCATTTAAAAACAAATTAAAAGAATTTCGAATGAAAACTGCTTCTACTCAGTAGGTGAATTTTTGGATATGAGGTAGAAAATGTAAAAAAAAAAGAAAGAGTTAATTGTATCGTGTGAAGAAACCTTGTGTTAAACTGACACGTTCCACATAATTACAAAATGTCATGTTCATGATTTGTGGAACAAGTATTAATGTAACGTGAAGAAAAACTTCAGCGCGTCCGTCGCCATAAAAATGCAAACGAACCTCCTCTTCTCCATGACAACTCAAAGCCTCGGCCAAGTCTGCGGACCCGAGAGGAGCTCACAAAACTTCATTAGACTGTTCTTCCTCATCCACCCTGCGAGGTAAAACAAATCTGTTTCTGAAAGGCAAGTACACTCTACCCCCCTTGAGCTGCCACTTTTTCTATCACGCTATGGACAATTATTAAAACTACAAGAAATTATCTGGGCCATCAAGTGGACATTCCACTTATTTTAGCGATAATTTGATTAAGAATCTCCCCTAAAATGTATGGCACAGGGACGGGATATTAAACGTCACACCTGAACTATTGAAATCATAACCAGATTGCGTATCACTATGAGATATATTATTTTAGGACACAGAGATATTTCAGTATACAACGTAACGATTCTGCAGTATAATCAACAAAAATGTGTTTCAGAATGGGCTGTTGGCAGAGTCAAATGGGAATCTAATGCGTACCAACGGTTCCCACCATTCTAGTGAGCAGGATGAAATGTCAAACAGACCAGAAACTCGATTACGCTGTGGAACAGTGATCAAGTAACATTACTCATCTATAGTTTCACACATGCAAATAATCTTCGGTGTGGCCACAGTGCATTGGTGCGCGCAGATGACAGCGTCAGCATGTACAGACAAGTTCCTACTTTGCCGGTGCTGCACATACTTTAAAAAACTGTGAAGTCGGATCGTGGGTAGAAAGCTGTCAGCAATACATTGTTCTGCAGCCTGTAATCAGGATTGCCGACCTCCGTTAAGAGTTACGACCACGGAGAATTTGCCGACAAGTCACAGGTTCAGAAGATAACTTATTCCGACCGACGCTCTCGAATGGTATCAGCGAAACTCCGTCTGAGCTACCGTGACAGTAATCACTCCTATGCCGACCAAGAATTTGGTCTTGTACTCCACAAACAAACACTGTCTCTGACGGCCCAGATGAGATTCCACGACATCTCTTTCTGATGGTCCAGATGAGACTCCATGACATCTCTCTCTGATGGCCCAGATGTGACTCCACGACCTCTCACTCTTTTGGTCCAGATGAGACTCCATGACACCTCTCTCTGATGGCCCAGATGAGACTCCACGACCTCTCACTCTGGTGGTCCAGATGAGAATCCATGACATCTCTCTCTGACGGCCCAGATCAGATGAGATTCCAAGACCCCTCACTCTGGTGGTACAAATGAGACTCCATGGCACCTCTCTCTGATGGCCCAGATGAGACTCCACGACCTCTCACTCTGGTGGTCCAAATGAGACTCCATGGCATCTCTCTCAGACGGCCCAGATCAGTTGAGACTCCATGACCTCTCACTCTCGTGGCCCAGATAAGACTCCATGACATCTCTCTCTGATGGCCCAGATGAGACTCCATGGCATCTCTCTCTGATGGCCCAGATGAGACTCCATGACCTCTCACTCTGGTGGTCCAGATGAGACTCCACGACGTCTCTCTTGGGTGGTCCAGAGAAGACTCCTCAAAAAACTGCTCTGTGCACTAGCTCTGTAAAATTAGCGCGCCTCGGCCTCCCCAATCGTGGCTGTGTGCACGATCATACACCCCCCCCTCCCCCCCGCGCAAAGCCACCACGCAAAATCCAGTTCCAGCGGAGAGACTTGCCGCCAAATTTGCGCAGCATTCTATGGCGTCAGCATGAACCATCTGCAGTCCTCCAATTATCTTGCACCTTTTTTGCCGCTGGCGGGACGACAGAGGCGTGAAAAACTGCACCAGGTAACTGCAAAAAGGGTCTATGTGTGGCGCCTCTCAGGCACCCCACGGTGTCAGACATCAAGTTCTGTGAACGCCAGCCTCACAATTCACATGTCTGGCACCGAGACAGGGACCAGCACGCCATTCTCAGCACTAAAGCTATTTTGCGAGACGCCAGCCATCCATTCAAAACTTCTGTGGGGCCGATGGCCTCTACGTCCAAGCTGACACAAAGGCATATCGCAGACAATTCTCCAGGGGTCGCCTGTGTTCTCACCTCACTACTGTCACCTTCCGACCACTTTCCGGCCACTGGCCCGACCACACGCGATTCTCTCAAGCGCACTACTACTCATAGAGAGACCACCTACGCAGGTCCAGGAGAAAAATATAGAAACGAGACCGCAGCCAACACCAACGCCCCATTTAATCAGAGCAAATGGAGTTAGAGCTATCAGCACCCGATCACTTGTTATTCCATGACCACTGAGAACATTTCGAGTTGGTGATAAAAATGGAAAACAATGGAAGAGGACAAGTCAGCAAGGGCTTGGCGTCATTCAGTTCTACAGCCCGGATCTCACACCACCCGATTTCCAACTGCTTGTCCCAATGAAGGATGCACTCCACAGGATGCAGTACGTCGGTGGTGGGGAGGTTATTGATGGAGCAAGACGTTGGCTCCGACGTCGACCAGCAGAATGGTACCATGTGGGCATTATCAGGCCTACCCGTGTGACACTGATAGGTAGCAATAATGTGCAGAAAATTGCCTTTGGTTGGGGGGGGGGGATGTAAAGGAGTTGGAAAAAATATGAAAACGCAAAAAATATCATATTACCGTGCCCTATACGGTATAGTAAACCTGTTGGCACTGAAGACAGCTTTCAGTCTTCCAAAATAGATAAGTACAGCTCCTGTATGATTTTCAGTTGAATCTTATTCCATACTTCCTACAAGATAGTGACAAGTTCAGGTAATAGGGGCGTTGTAATAGGGGGTGACTTTAACTTGCCAGGTATAGATTGGGAGTGTCATGCTATGAAAACTGGTGCCAGAGATAGGGATTCGTATGACATTGTTCTGGATGTCTTGTCCGAAAATTAGTTTGAACAGATAGTTAGAGAAGCATCTCGTGAGGGTAACGTCTTAGACCTCCTGGCAACAAACAGACCCGAACTTACGAAATCAATTAACGTAGAGAAAGGTATCAGTGATGATAAGGCTGTGACAGCATCTATGACGATGCGTCCTACAAGGAATGTTAAGAAAGGTAGGACGATATATTTGCTTAGCAAGAGTGACAGGATACAAATTTCAGAGTATCTGAGTAGTCGGCATAAAACATTCGGTGATGAGGACGAAGATGTGGAAAACAAATGGAAAAATTTCGAAAGATTCGTGCAATATTCCCTACACAAATATCTTCCGAGTAAGGTCTTAAGGGGTGGGAAGACCCACCATGGTACAATAGCCATGTTAGAAAGCTGCTATGTAAACAAAGAGAATTTCCCTCAGATTGAAGAGGAATAAAAACCTAGCTGACAAGCAAAAATTGAACGGAACGAAAAAGAACGTAAGAAGAGCAATGAGAGAAGCGTTCAATGACTTTGAAAATAAAACTTTGTCAACCTATCTGAGTAAAGAGGTTTTAATCGTATGTAAAATCGGTAATTGGATCATTCACTCGGTGATCACACTGGCACCGAAACGGAAGATAACAGTGAGAAGGCTGAAATACTGAATTCGGTCTTCCAAAATTGACTCATCACGGAAGGTAGTAACACGGTCCCTCCTTTCAATCGTCGTACGGACGCCAGCATGGCAGATATTGAGATAATCGATCGAGCAATAGAAAAGCAACTACAATCGCTAAGTAGTGGAAAGAGGACAGGACCAGATGAGATACCTGTCAGATTCTACAAAGATTATGCAATAGAACTTGCAGTAATTTATCGTAGAGCGCTTGAGCAAGGAACGGTAGTTAGCGACTGGAAGAAAATGCAGGTCATTACCGTTTTTGAGAAGGTCTTAGGACAGATGCACACAATTATAGATCAATGTCGTTGACGTCAATCTGTTGTAGAATTATAGAACATGTTTTATGCTCAAGAATTATGACGTTCTTCGAAAAGGAAAATCTCCTCTACAAAAATCAACCTGGATTCCGCAAACTGCGATCCTGCGAAACTCAGCTCGCTATGTTCCTCCATGACATCCACAGTGCCGTAGACAATGGTGTTCAGGTTAATGCCGTGTTCCTTGACTTCAGAAAGGGAATTGACACCGTCCCGCACAGCCGTATAGTGAAAAAATTACGAGCTTATCGAGTATTGGAGCATATTTTCGACTGGATTCAAGACTTCCTAGCAGACACAACAAGTCGATCTTAACGGAACAAAATATACAGTTGTAAAGGTAGCTTCCGGTGTACCCTAAGGTTACGAACGTCACTGTTCACAGTGTAAGGTACATAAGTCTCCTAGCAGAAAGCGTCGAATTCTCTCTAAGGCAGTTGGCAGATTATGCCGTTGTCTGTAACAAAGTAGCAACGCCAGAAGATAGTAACGATTTGCCGAATGACCTCCAGAGAAATGATGAACGGTGCAGGCTCTGACAGTTGACCCTAAACGTAAATAAATGTACCATACTGCGCTACATAGGAAAAGAAATCCACTACTGTATAGCTATGCTATTGAAGACAAACCGCTGGAAACGGTGTCTGCCGTACAATATCTAGGGGTAACTATCCAGAGCGACCTCAAGTGGAATGACCATATAAAACAAATAGTGGGAAAAGCTGATGCCAGACTCATATTCACAGGAAAAATCTTAAGGAAAAGTAACTCATCCACGAAAGAAGTGGCTTATAAGGCGCTTGTACGCCCGATTCTTGAGTATTGTGCATCTATCTAGGATCTCTACCAGATAGGACTGGTAGAAGATACAGAGAAGTTACAACGAAGAGCGGCACGTTTCGCCACGGCATTGTTTACATGGCACGAGAGCATTACGGAGATAGTCAACAAACTTCACTGGCAGACGTTACACGAGAGATGTTGTGCATCACAGAGAGATTTATTATTGAAATTTCAAGAGAGCACTTTCTGGGAAGAGTCGGACAACATATTACTTCCCCCTACATACGTCTCGCTTAATCACAATGAGGAGAAAATTCGAGAACTTAGAGCCAATACAGAAGTTTACCGACATTCATTCTTCCCACGCACTGTTCGTGAGTGGAAAAGGTTTGGAGGGCTCAGTTAGTGGTACAAAAAGTAGCCTCCACCACACACCATTGGGTGGCTTGCGGAGTATGATGCAGATATAGAGATGTAGATGTAAGGGAGATGGAGATGGATAGCGATTACGCACGTTTCTCTCCAAAGTAGACCATAAAGGCTGAATAATATTGAAATCTGATGACTGTGGCGGCCAAGAAAGGTGCGACAGTTCGTCTTTCTGCTTACAAAACCATTGCTGGAGGACGCGAACTGTGTGAACATGGGGGGCCCTGTCGTCTCGGAACACAACCTCACCACTGAACGGCAAACATTATACCATGAGATACAACTGATGAGTCAAAATTGTCACATATTCCTTGGCAGTAATGCGACGTCACTGAGTAACCATGGAGCCCATGGAGTACCACGATGTTGTTGTAGTGGTCTTCATTCCAAAAATTTGATTCAGCTCTCCATGCCACTCTATCCTGTGCAAGCCTCTTCATCTCCGAGTAACTACTGTAACCTACATCCTTCTGAATCTGCTTAGTGTTTTCATCTCTTGGCCTCCCTCTACGATTTTTACCCTCCAAGCTTCCCTCCAATACTAAATTGGTGATCCTTTGATGCCTCATCATGTGTCCTCTCAACCGATCCCTTCTTCTAGTCAAGTTGTGTCACAGATTCCTCTTCTCCACAATTCTGTTCAGTATCTCCTCACTAGTTACGTGATCTACCCATCTAATCTTCAGCGTTCTTCTGTAGCACCACATTTCAAAAGCTCTTTTCGCTTCTCGTCTAAACTGTTTATCGCCCTTTTTCACTTCCATACGTGGCTACACTCCACACAAATACTTTCAGAAAACACTTCCTGGCACGTAAATCAGTACTGGATGTTAACAAATTTCTCTTCTTCAGAAACGCTTTCCTTGCCATCGCCATTCTACATTTTATATCTGTCGTAACTGTCCCTTAACAGTTAGAGGGCCAACACAACAGACAAGCAATGTGGGCTGCAGATCTCCCTTCAAGAGCTCATATCACAACATCGCCATTGGATGTAAAAATCAACAGACTTCCCGCATAAACACGACACTGCTTCGTGAAAAGCCACGTGACAGAGATCCACCAATTGGAACTAATGTGACTAGGTATAGCACTCTGCCGAATCGGCGTTATAAGCACGCCCGCAGAGTCAGACTGGCAGTGTGTACCTACAGCTAGGACAGCTCCGGCCAAAACCTACGCTGGCTCTAGCATGGTAGACACTCGCCGTAGCTTTCAGTAGAAAGTTGTATCTTTCTAACTGTGTAGAGTAGTATGTTGGAAATTATTTTCTTTTCATTGTCTTGTACTCTTATCTGGCTTTTACCACCACAACAATTGTTGTACTTCTTGTTGTTCTTGCGTTTGGAAATTAGTGCACTCCAACAAAGCGTTTCAATTATAGTAAAGTGTGTTCAAACTTGATCGCTGGTTCTTTCCTGTCGACCGCAGGAGACTACAGTATCATCTCTACTTCGACTGTCATCAGTTATTTTGCTTCCCAAATAGGAGAACTCGCCTACTGCTCTAAGTGTGTCATTTCCTAATCTAATTGTAAGTAGGCTGTTTAGGTTTTTTTATTGATAACGCCACCTCAGTATGAAAATCACCGGCTGTGCCGTGTGCAGTCTGTGGCTGCTTTGCATTGTTGTAATACTCAACCATTGTAGTGTTAGGCAGCTGGCTGTGAACAGCGCGTAGCGCTGGGCAGTTGGAGGTGAGCCGCCAGCAGTGGTGGATGTGGGGAGAGAGATGGTGGAGTTTTGTAATTTGTCATGATATCAAGGTAAATACATTGTTTGTTCTCTATTAATATCTTTCATTTGCTAACTATCCCTATCAGTAGTTAGTGCCTTCCATAGTTTGAATCTTTTATTTAGCTGGCAGTAGTGGCGCTCGCTGTATTGCAGTAGCTTGAGCAGCGAAGATTTTTGGTGAGGTAAGTGATTTGTGAGACGTATAGGTTAATGTTAGTCAGGGCCATTCTCTTGTAGAGAATTTTGAAAGTCAGATTGCGTTGCGCTAACAAAATATTGTGTGTTGAAAGTCAGATTGCGTTGCGCTAAAAAAATATTGTGTGTCAGGTTAAGCACAGTCGTGTAAAATTGTTAAAAGGGGACGTTTCATATGTCGACCCATAGCCTAGGATACCTCACTGGAATCTTCTGATTTTTTCTTGTAGTTTGTGTAATTAGTGTAGCTTTTGTTTATTGCTAGCGCGTAATTTTAGAGAAAATCTCCTTTGTAGTTGTAGTTTTTCATTGTTGTACAATAAAACAGTTGTGGTATGCATGTAGATTTGCACCAAGTATTTCGCAGCTGCAATTAACTAGATATTATTTTCAGTGTTATGTTAATGTGTTCTCTTATTTTTGCTCTTGAAATTGTGTTTTTCTGTGTTGTCGTGTGAAATACTGTGACAATAATGGCGTGTGAAAAACGTAACACTAGGCTCCAAAGCAAACTGAGAAATAATAGTGACGACGAGCGTAGTTTGCCAGCACCACTGTGTAAGGAATTAACAGACGTTCAAAGTAGTAATTTGGTAATTGTGCATAGGGAAATGGAGCGGGTTGCAAACAATGGTGTAGACAGCGAAACAATTAGAGAACAGGGAAGCATTATCGATCGATCGGTCGGCAATAGCGCGGCTCAGGAATCCGAAATGACACGAGACGATCTCACAAATACTGTAGATTCAGGTTTTGGATCCTCACCGTTTTCTCAAATAAGTCAAGACACATTTTCTGCTTGTCAAAATGTGAATGTTGCCGGTGCAAATGCACTGCCGAAAAGCGTAGAGGAACAGATTCCAGACACTAATGCATTGTTATTACAGCTAATGCAACAAATGGAACAACATCAGAGACAAACACAACAAAAGCTTGAAAAATTAGACACAATCGAACAAAATCAGAAACAAATGGAACAAAATCAGAGTCAAACACAGCAACAGCTTCAAAAGTTAGACTCCACGGTTGAACAAACACGTGAAGATTTAACTACTGAGTTACATCACATTGAATCGAAATGTCAAAAAGTCTGTAATGACGTAAAAACACAAATTTGTGAGCATTTTCAACCTATTTTTTCGCGGCATGAAAATGCATTACAGAATCACGAAGCAGCTATAAAAGAACTGCAAACCATTGTTCATGAAAATCATGAGACCTTGTCGGCTAAAATTGACTCAGTTGCATTTACCGATTCGGTTACGCAACTTGCAAAAACTCAAGAAAATTTAAAGGACACAGTAGATACTCTGAAACTTGGTTCAGAAAAATACACTGAGGAAATAAGTACACTATCAGAGAAAGTAGCCGAACTTTCGGATCAGTTCACTAATTTATCTACGAAGGTAGATGAAAATCTGAATGACACAAAACCGGTAGTCTTTAATGACACAGAAGAGAGCGAACAAATTAGGAAACTGAAACAAAATCTGAATCAACACCAAAGAGAAATCCGGGAAGTACAAGATCAGCTGACAGAGGTAATACAAGAATTACGTATTTCAGAGGACACTCGCGCCCCAATACAGGAAGAGAGAGACATAGAAATACGGAACAGCCACAAAATAATAACACAGCGCATTTCGGAAATTATGAAAGAAATTGGCAAGGTGCACCGAATTTTGAAATGGAACCGCCGAAACGACGTAACAATGACCGATATGCGACTCGCCGACATGATGACTTTGACTATAAGCTGTTCATTACTACACGTAAATTCAAAACGTTTAAAAATTCTGCCAACGACATTCATCCACAAGCGTGGCTCCATCAATTCTCTCATTGTTTTCCTCCCAACTGGTCATTAGAACACAGATTAGAATTTATGTGTGGCTATTTAGAGAATGAACCAGCTGTAAGAATGCGTTCGGTCATTCACGATTGTCATAGTGAAGGAGAATTTTACCATGCCTTCCTCTCAGCATATTGGTCTCAAGCCACACAAGACCGAGTAAAACATAGCATCATAATGATGAAACATTTCGAACAATATGAATTCTCCAGTCTTGTGAAATATTTTGAAGACATGTTGCACAAGAATCAGTACCTGTCAAACCCATACAGCCCCTCAGAACTCATCCGCATTTGCTTAATCAAACTGCCTGAACATTTGCGACACATTATTTTGGCAGGACGTTGCAAAGACGACATTGAAGCATTTCAAGGACTCTTACAAGAACTGGAAATTGACACTGACAATCGCGGAACCCACGAGCACAACAATTACAGATCACATCCGTCGCAATTCCGCGATGAAAGAAATAATAACTGGACGCGACAAGGCTATTCTCACAACACAAATCGTGACCGAAACAGACACCACCCGTATAACAACCGTTGGCAGAGTAGTAATAATTACAGGGAAAGATCACCTCTCCGCGGTAATGACTATCACAGAGACAATCAGAGAAACAGACAATATGGGAACGAAAACAATTATTATTACGATGGACAGAATAACTTTAGACGCAACGGTCCAGCGCGCAGTCACGATTCAGGGAGAAATTCTCCACCACTTAACCGACAAGAAAGAAACCACAGAAACTACCGACATGACGACAGACGATGTGATCGTAACGACAGACCTGAATTGCATCAGAACTGGCGGGATTTAAACAGGGCAGGGCCGTCTCGTCATGGTGAATTTGTAGAAGTTAGGTCTCCAAACCCCAATAATGACGCGCGCCAACAAAGAGACAATAGGCAGTGACTCATACAGCTGGCAGCCACGAAACGCACGTGTGACACTAACGACGCAGCTGCCGTAGCAAGTAATTACGTAAAAATGGAAGACATTAGGGACATCTTACTCCAAGAACACGACGTAAAACATAACAACATTGCATATCCTGTGATTCACATTACAGTAAATGACGTAAAATTTACGGCAGTACTTGACTCTGGCAGTCCCATTTCAGTAATTAGTGAAACAGCTTTTAGAAAATGCAACATATCGAACGATTGCCCCACACTTCCGTTACGTAAGATTAAATTACAAGGTGCAATCTTTGGAAAAAGTGTAGATGTACGCCAACAAACCTACTTAGAATTCTTTTGTCAAAGCCACAGCTTCTCTATGAACTTTCTTATTGTTCCATTATTGTCGACGGAAATTATACTGGGAGTAGACTTTTTGAATAAATACAAAGCAATCTTAAGCTTTCACGATGCTGAAATAAGTTTAGAAAAAGAAGGTAAGTCAGTAGCTTTGAATTTTGAAGATTGGCTCTCAAACCATGACGAAGAAATTAATCGGCTTTACCTCCTGTTAGACAACAGTTCGGAATTTTCGACGGAACTTGACACTAACAATCACTCTGCAAGTACTGACAGGGGTGATATCGACGGCGCATTTGATACTAATGAGTTAATTCAGAATAAAATTCAAACAATTGAGAATTGTAATGACAATGATAGGCAAGACCTTTTTGAGATTTTACAAGCACATTCCACAGTTTTTACTCATAAAACAGGAACAATCAAGGGATTTCAATACCAATTTCGTGTTCGTGAGCATACTAAATTTTGTGTTAGACCATACGTAATTCCGGCGCATTATAGGGACCGTGTTAGAACAGAAATACAATCTATGCTTGACGAGGGCATTATTGAGCCTGCAGTAAGCTCATACAACAATCCATTACATGTTGTTGAGAAGAAAAATGGATCGATCAGGCTTGTCTTAGATTCGAGACAAATCAATACTATCATTATTCCTGAAACAGACAGGCCGCAAACGTTGGAAGAACTTCTTCAAAATTTCAATGGTGTAAATGTGTTGTCTTCCATTGATCTCAGATCCAGCTTTTATCAGATCGAACTTCATCCAGAATGTAGAAAATACACAGCTTTCCTTTGTTTCGGCGTTTGTTATCAGTTTCGGAAACTTCCTTTTGGTTTGAACATTTCTTCAGCAGCATTCATTCGCGGGCTAAATTCCATATTACCTGAGTTCTTAAAACGTCACATCACCTTATATGTGGACGATATTCTAATAGCAGAAGCTTCATGGGAACAACATAATCGCATCCTCAACAGTTTGTTACGTATTTTTGCAGAATCTGGAATTACAGTTAACTTGGAAAAGTCTGAATTCGGTAGGTCAAAGGTGAGGTTTTTGGGACATATTATTTCTTCTGAAGGCATTCAGCCGGATCCTGAAAAGTTAGAAGCAATCAGAGCCATTCCAGTTCCATCCACAAAAAGACAAGTCCGCAGTTTTCTAGGTCTCGTAAATTTTTACCGTCGTTTTCTGAATATGCAAATCCTTGTTACACCAAAACTTTGTTCTCTCACTGGAAAAAATACTATTTGGAACTGGGACGAACAAGCACAGTTGGAATTCAATTCTTTGAAAGAATCGCTACTTAACGCGCCAATTCTAGCTCATCCAGATCTGTCACAAGATTTCTGCCTTAGCACGGATTCTTCTAAAGTCGGTCTTGGTGCCCATTTATTTCAAGAAGCCACAGAAAATGACACTACTGTTCAGAAAACCATTGCTTTTGCTAGCCGAGTGCTAACAAAATCTGAAAAAAATTATTCCGTTACTGAATTAGAAGCTTTAGCTATCGTTTGGGCATTTAACAAATTCCGTTTCTTTCTTTCTGGTAAGCACGTAAAGGTATACAGTGATCATCGTGCATTACAATTTCTTATGTCCTCAAAATTAAATCATGACAGGTTAAAACGTTGGGCATTGTTTCTGCAAGAATTCCGCTTCACAATAGTCTACATTCCCGGCAAGGAGAACATTGTTGCGGACGCACTGTCACGCGCACCGGCTGGGCTTGAGAAAAGTAACACAGAAGGCAACCTCGAGAAAAATTTCAGTATTCTTTACATTCAGAAAGTCGCCTTTGAAAACTTCATCACCACATCTTTAAAGGACATTGCTCATGAACAAGATAAAGATCCGATTTGGAAAGACATCAAAAGCAAATGGCATGAAAAGACACACACACAGATTCGGCATTATTATCTGGTTAGAAACAACATACTGTTCAAACGCTGCACTGTTGATGACAAGCTATGGGTACTTTGCATTCCTGACGATTTTGTTAATAAGCTCATTTGGTACATTCATTTCAGCTACGCACATTTTGGTCCACGAAAATGTTATCATATTCTTCGAACGACTTGTTATTTTAACAATATGGAAAAGAGAATTCGAAGAGTCTTGTCTATTTGTAAACTTTGTCAAAAGGCGAAACCATCTACTGTCTCACATCGTGCTCCGTTGTTTCCTATTATTCCTTCTAAATTAAAAGAATTTGCTGCAGTTGATCTATTGGGACCCCTTGTCAGAACATCGAATGGATTTTCGTACGTTCTAGTCGCTGTTGAACTTACTTCCAAATTTGTTTCTTTCACTCCGTTACGTAAAGCCACTGGACGATCTGTATCCAACGCCTTTGTTAAAAATTTCTTACGTGAAGTTGGCCACGTTGCTAAAGTCATTTCAGATAACGGACCGCAATTCAGATCTGCTGTTTCGTCTCGCATGCTTCGCAACCATAAAATCAAACCTGTTTTTATTTCATTGTACTCACCACATTGTAACCCCTCCGAACGGATTATGAAAGAAATCAATAAGCTTTGCAGACTTTATTGTCACAGAAAGCATCAGCATTGGGACAGATATTTACACTTATTTCAAAACGTGCTGAACGAAATGCCTCATGACTCCACTGCTTTACCACCTACTCTTGTACTGAAGAATGAAAAACCACCGAACAGAATCAGAGAGCTTGTACCTTTCCCGAATACACGTAAACTTCGACACAAAGACATAATTGATTTGGCTCTTAAAAATATAAAATCTGCAGCAGATAAAAGGAGAAAACTACACGGTGAAGCAAATGCAAAGAAATTGTATATTGGTCAGAAAGTTCTCATTAAAGCTCATTCATTGTCACATAAGAAGAAACACTTGAGTCACAAATTCTTTCTAGTTTACAATGGACCTTACAGAATCCGACGTATACCACATGATAATTGCGTTGAAGTTGAAACTCTGCGTACTAGGAAGAGTAAAGGTTTACACCACATTTCACACGTAAAACCGTTTATTGAAAGATAATCTGTTTTTTTTTTTAATGCAACATTTTGGTTTACTTGCAAATACATTATGGATTCAAGGTGCTTTCTGAGAGGTACCAGGTGACACAGTGGTTAGTTTATTTGACAGCTACACGACTATATCACGACGCTACTAATGTGTGACACAATTTACCTTGTTGCTTTTGCGGTGTATCTGTTTTATATCTGCACAGTTTTTCTGACTTCTTCTGGAAAGTAAAACATGTTTTAGTAGTAACTTTTGTGGTATAGCTACAATGAGACATCCTTTTTCGTAGCACAACAATACGTTACAGTACAGTACTTTCTTCATCACAACAATAAGCGTAATAACTACGATATCTATACACAAAGCATTTCACTTTTGTGTATCATGAGGTAAGTACATTGACTTTAGCAGAACTTTGCTTACAGAGGACGATAACTACGACAGTTTCATAGAATTATCTTACAACATGACGCACAGTTTAGCGCTACAGGACACGTATTTGAGTGATTAATTTTATACTTAAAACATTTATTTTAAAGATTATTTTTACAAAGAAAGTTTTCCGTGATACATTTCATTCCATTGCTGTAATCTGTAACACCTGAGGGTATAATTACATTAATCCTCAGGGGGGTACACGCTTACTTTGTGTACCATGTGTGTGGCAACCACAAGGAACCCTAGCTAATATGGTATTTGCTTATACAACTTTACACATCGGTACCATATTTCTCCAACACAGTATTACACAGCTATCAGATCATTTAACTGAGAGAGACAAACATTTTTTTTACTACATTAGTGACAGATGCTTACGTAATTACACAGTTGAATAACTTCACACTTATGAAATTGTATTTTGTTTGTACTTTGTAAACTGTTCATATTTTTTTGGAACCATTGTGATACTATGTGAGCTTTGAATGATGTGTTTGGTATGGAATCATGATTTTTAAAGTACGTTTGAGGCAGATGACACTTTTGACATGAGCAGAGAATTTTTTTTAGGTTTTGAAATTAGAAAGCTACGACGATTTTGAGAGTTGACTGAGGTGTTATGATGTTATTTTTACGGCGACGATGTGTATTATGTTGTTGAGGTATGTTTATTATCAATGAGATGATGCTATATGAGGAATCTGATTATGATACGTATGTTACGATGAAATATTGAAGTGTCGACGAATATGTATATGTATAATAAGGTAAGGAGTAATGAATAGTGGATAGGAACTCTGCTTTGTGGAAAAGGATGTTGGAAACCGAGAATCGTACTTTTAGAATTATGAAATGTGTGTAAATGCGTGAATGTATCACAATGCTGACGAATATTTTTTTTTGGACACTTATATTTATAGGATTTTGTTTCTACAGATTTGTAACACAAATGCTTGACCTATGAAATTTTTATATAAGACTGCCATTGTAGCGAAAACTGCTGTCGTAAATATTTCCGTACGAAAGTTAAGTGACCACCTGCACGTAATGCGTCGCGGGCACCCACCTGGGCGACAGCCGCCCGAAAAAAAAAAAAAAAAAAAAAAAAGGCCATTAGCCTTCCAGCGGCACAGGTAGAAAAACAAAAAGGGAGGCCATTAACCTCGCTTCTGACATTCTTTTGTAGAAAGCATCGCAAAAACGACACCGTCGAACTTGAAAACATATGATTACACTGGATGCCTAATGAAATGACGAGAAATATTTTTATGTCTATACACCTGATTATGACTACTGTCTCTCTAGTTGAGAGATTTTTCCACTAACTTATGAAATGTCACATGACTATTGAATGATATTTTTATGCTTTGCCTTTCATAGTTGCTTATTTCATTTGATATCTAGTTTCCAGCTGTGTTGCAGCATAGGTTTTATATAAAAAAAAAATTCATTTGCTAATGTGGACACTTTCTGTCAACAGATCTATTAAATAATTATTTTATGACCCACATTCTTCGAAAAAGGAGCTCTTGGAATGGAAAGACCAATAAGAAGGGACTAATAACAGGAACTGCATACATAATTTTCTTTTCAACTACTTGTTAATTTTTTTCGTAGAGTAAGTTTTTGTGATGCATCACTCTAGTGTTAAGATGTGACGTAAGTTTTAAACATGGCCATTTTTTACTGTAATATTTTTTCTGCTTGAGCTATGTCATGTTTAGGTATAAGTTGCTGCTGTTTGCCAGGCATAGTGTTATTGAATTTGACTTTGTATTATTCTGTTAAGCCAGTTTTACTAATGATTTCTTGTTATTATTTGTTGCACATTGCCTTAGATTAGTTGTAATATTACAATTGCTTTGCTAATTTCTTAATGCTGCTTGCTTCGCAAATCTGCGTTTTTTTTCATTGCTGTTTATATTAATTGTTTTATGTGATGCTGCATTGCCTCGTCCCTTAGTTTAGCATCTGAGCTCAGTAGATTTAAGTTAGCGTAAGAGGGGTAGACTATATAAGAAACAGATTTGGCAAAAATGAGTATTGTGCACTAAGAACTAACTATTTTGAAAGAAATATGGTTGGAACACAGAAAAGAGGTACAGATAGGACTTTTTGGGAATAATGATGAACGAAGGGAGATCTCCAAGAACAAAAAAGGTTTTGTTCGCAAAATACTGCAGTACCAAAAGTTACGCTGAAAACGAACCCTGTCCTTTCCTTTTGTGTTATCTCACTATGTGTTTGTGTACTCTTTTATATTTGTGTTTTTCTTGTCTTTATGTGTTTAGCTAATAAGATTTATGTTGTATAATTTTTCAAATACTATGTTATTTACTTTGTAAAGATGTTTAGACATTTATCTGTTCTGTTTTAATGCTCATGTGTGATGTTGATGTTCCAAAAGTTATTCTGATCTTTATGTATGTACTTATGTCATTATTTTTGTAACACTGATGTATATGTTTATTTCTATTCTTTTGTAAAGCCCCTATTACCGCAACTGTTATTTGTATTGTTATGTTCTTGAATGATGTGTTTTGTATCTTTGTTATTGTGTTCTTATGTTATAAAATTGTAATTGACACCAGGTCATCAAATTAAGCAACTTGTAAGTTACATTTCACTGCACACGTTTTTGTTGGTCATAGTATATGGACAATATGTGACAAGTAGGGACTGTTAGTGTTTGCACGTGTGTTAATAATTCAGCAAGGGACTGGATAACAGCATTGCTTGTTCTAAGGACAATTCCAACAACTTTGTGAGTGCACAAGTGGTGGTTATGGACTTGTTATATTATCCGCAAGACTCTTCAGTGGTGATTGTGTACCTGCACAGTCACAACAGATGGCTGCTGGCCATCTCTACAAGGACTACAGTGGGTCTGCGCCTCTGGTGGCCCACCAGTACCATTATATCTCTACAAGGACTGCAGTGGGTCTGCACCTTTGATGACTCACCAATACCATTATTTCTACAAGGACTGCAGTGGGTCTGCACCTCTGGTGGCCCACCAATACCGTAATCTCTACCAGGACTACAGTGGGTCTGCTCTGTGATGACCTACCCACCAATACTCTTCAAAACTTCGACTGACTCCGCTGTGAGTTTGCTCTCTTGTGGCCCATTACCTGTCAGCATGTCGAGAGTCAGCACTGTCTTTCCGTTGGAAGGACAACGATACTTCTTCAAGACTGCATGGAAATCCACTACTTCCGTGTGCATTTTCTTTTACTGCTCAGACTTTGAGAAAAACACTGCAATGTGATGAATGATCAGGACTGTCTTTATGGACTGTGAGAAAATTTTAGCTTTTGACCAACATTGTATCAATAAGTGTGTGCATTTGATTTCTTTGTTATTGTAATTGTGAAAAAAAAATTTTAACAAATATGTATTGGCCAGTGCCCAACAAAATTTGTAAAATTTTTTTGTGGGGAGCATGGGGGCTATGTAAGTAGGCTGTTTAGGTTTTTTTATTGATAACGCCACCTCAGTATGAAAATCACCGGCTGTGCCGTGTGCAGTCTGTGGCTGCTTTGCATTGTTGTAATACTCAACCATTGTAGTGTTAGGCAGCTGGCTGTGAACAGCGCGTAGCGCTGGGCAGTTGGAGGTGAGCCGCCAGCAGTGGTGGATGTGGGGAGAGAGATGGTGGAGTTTTGTAATTTGTCATGATATCAAGGTAAATACATTGTTTGTTCTCTATTAATATCTTTCATTTGCTAACTATCCCTATCAGTAGTTAGTGCCTTCCATAGTTTGAATCTTTTATTTAGCTGGCAGTAGTGGCGCTCGCTGTATTGCAGTAGCTTGAGCAGCGAAGATTTTTGGTGAGGTAAGTGATTTGTGAGACGTATAGGTTAATGTTAGTCAGGGCCATTCTCTTGTAGAGAATTTTGAAAGTCAGATTGCGTTGCGCTAACAAAATATTGTGTGTTGAAAGTCAGATTGCGTTGCGCTAAAAAAATATTGTGTGTCAGGTTAAGCACAGTCGTGTAAAATTGTTAAAAGGGGACGTTTCATAATTCCCTCAGTATCACCTGCTTTAATTCGACTTCATTTCATTATTCTCGTTTTGCTTTTGCTTATGTTCATCTTATATCCTCCTTTCAAGACACTGTCCATTCCGTTCAACAGTTCTTCCAAGTCCTTTGCCATCTCTGACGAAACTGGCGTTCTACGGATCGGAGCGTGGAATGTCAGATCCCTTAATCGGGAAGATAGATTAGAAAATTTAAAAAGATAAATGGATGGGTTAAAGTTAGGCGTAGTGGGAATTAGTGACGTTCGGTGGCAGGAGGAACAGGACTTCGGTCAGGTGAATACAGCATTGTAAATACAAAATCAAACAGAGGTAATGCAGGAGTAGGTTTAATAATGAATAAAAACATAGGAACGCGGAACAGCATAGTGAACGGGTTAATGTAGCCAAGGTAGACACGAATCCCATGCCTGCCACAGTAGTCCAATTTTATATGTCAACTAGCTCTGCAGATGACAAAGAGATCGAAGAAATGCATGATGAGATAAAAGAAATTATTCAGATAGTGAAGGGAAACGAAAATTTAATAGTCATGGGGGACTGAGATTCGTTAGTAGGAAAAGGAAGAGAAGGAAATGTAGTAGTTGAATATGGACTGGGGGTAAGGAATGAAAGAGGAAGCCGCCTGGTAGAATTTTGTTCAGGGCGTAACTTAAATCATCTCTAACACTTGGTTTAAGAATCATGAAAGAAGGATGTACAAGGGGAAGAGACATGGAGACATCGGAAGGTTTCAGAGTGATTATACACTCCTGGAAATGGGAAAAAGAACACATTGACACCGGTGTGTCAGACCCACCATACTTGCTCCGGACACTGCGAGAGGGCTGTACAAGCAATGATCACACGCACGGCACAGCGGACACACCAGGACCCGCGGTGTTGGCCGTCGAATGGCGCTAGCTGCGCAGCATTTGTGCACCGCCGCCGTCAGTGTCAGCCAGTTTGCCGTGGCATACGGAGCTCCATCGCAGTCTTTAACACTGGTAGCATGCCGCGACAGCGTGGACGTGAACCGTATGTGCAGTTGACGGATTTTGAGCGAGGGCGTATAGTGGGCATGCGGGAGGCCGGGTGGACGTACCGCCGAATTGCTCAACACGTGGGGCGTGAGGTCTCCACAGTACATCGATGTTGTCGCCAGTGGTCGGCGGAAGGTGCACGTGCCCGTCGACCTGGGACCGGACCGCAGCGACGCACGGGTGCACGCCAAGACCGTAGGATCCTACGCAGTGCCGTAGGGGACCGCACCGCCACTTCTTAGCAAATTAGGGACACTGTTGCTCCTGGGGTATCGGCGAGGACCATTCGCAACCGTCTCCATGAAGCTGGGCTACGGTCCCGCACACCGTTAGGCCGTCTTCCGCTCACGCCCCAACATCGTGCAGCCCGCCTCCAGTGGTGTCGCGACAGGCGTGAATGGAGGGACGAATGGAGACGTGTCGTCTTCAGCGATGAGAGTCGCTTCTGCCTTGGTGCCAATGGTGGTCGTATGCGTGTTTGGCGCCGTGCGGGTGAGCGCCACAATCAGGACTGCATACGACCGAGGCACACAGGGCCAACACCCGGCATCATGGTGTGGGGAGCGATCTCCTACACTGGCCGTACACCACTGGTGATCGTCGAGGGGACACTGAGTAGTGCACGGTACATCCAAACCGTCATCGAACCCATCGTTCTACCATTCCTAGACCGGCAAGGGAACTTGCTGTTCCAACAGGACAATGCACGTCCGCATGCATCCCGTGCCACCCAACGTGCTCTAGAAGGTGTAAGTCAACTACCCTGGCCAGCAAGATCTCCGGATCTGTCCCCCAGTGAGCATGTTTGGGACTGGATGAAGCGTCGTCTCACGCGGTCTGCACGTCCAGCACGAACGCTGGTCCAACTGAGGCGCCAGGTGGAAATGGCATGGCAAGCCGTTCCACAGGACTACATCCAGCATCTCTACGATCGTCTCCATGGGAGAATAGCAGCCTGCATTGCTGCGAAAGGTGGATATACACTGTACTAGTGCCGACATTGTGCATGCTCTGTTGCCTGTGTCTATGTGCCTGTGGTTCTGTCAGTGTGATCATGTGATGTATCTGACCCCAGGAATGTGTCAATAAAGTTTCCCCTTCCTGGGACAATGAATTCACGGTGTTCTTATTTCAATTTCCAGGAGTGTATAATGGTTAGACAGAGACTTAGGAACCAGTAAATTGTAAGACATTTCCAGGGGCAGATGTGGACCCTGACAACAGTTTATTGTTTATGAACTGTAGATTAAAACTGAAGAAACTGCAAAAAGGTAGGAAATAAAGGAGATGGGACCGGGATAAATTGAAGGAACCAGAGGTTGTAGAGAGTTTCAGAGGGAACATTAGGGAGCGATTGACAATAACAGGGGAATGGAGTACAGTAGAAGAAGAATGGGTAGCCTTGAGAGACAAAATAGTGAAGGCAGCAGAGGATCAGGCAGGTAAAAAGTTTAGGGCTATTAGAAACCCTTGTGTAACACAAGAAATATTGAATTTAATTGATGAAAGGAGAAAGTATAAAAATGGAGTAAATGAAGCCGGCGGAATGGAATACAAACATCTCAAAAATGAGATCGACAGGAAGTGCAAAATGGCTAAGCGGGAATGGCTAGAAACAAATATGTTTCACCATTGTGGTGTAAACGCGGCCTGAAGTTGGAAACAGTGTCCAAATGACTTTCTTTTATTACTCTATAGTCCAGGATTTATGACCACCACGTTTCCCAGTTACGATTTTCCTCACTGGTGTCAGGCTCTCGAATTCCAGCTTGCCCTGCGACAGTCTGCTTCTGGAGTGCCCTTCGTTATTTTGACGCCGACAAAGTTCACGAGTTCGACATTCACTTCTACAGTGAGTCTTGCAGCTGTCGAACTCCTAATTTTCGTCACAATATTTTACAATGACTATCTGTCACGATCACTCAACAGATATAACTCTTCAGGCTTTCACGGCGATCTAATGACATCTTGGGTTGTCGGGTGTTCTGCCGGATATCGGCGTCGTACTTGCACGATATTTCGGTCACGTAGCTCGTAACCTTCATCAGGTGCGACCTGAGACTGCTCCTCGAGTTTTTTTTTTTTTTGCACTTTTCATTCCCTTCTCAGATGGAGAAGGGCGGGCTGTTTTAGAGCGTGCGTTTAGCTCTTTTCAGCCAAGGGGTATAGTTAATTCTGTTGTGGCACTCTTTATTTCTCTCGCAGGGGTGCAAAGAAGGGGGGGGTCCTCCCAATTGGGAATTTATTTGCAGGACTTTGTTGGGGACAGTTCCGGTATTTACCTTAGCGGCCAAGGAAAACCTGCAAAACCCGGCCAGAACTGCTTGTTGTGACTTGCCTTATCTTTATTTGCCGTGTTGCCAGCGTTGGCGCTGGCGTTCACGGCGGGCAAGGGCGGCTTCGCGTCTTCTGTCACGCTCCGCCTCTTGCTCCTCTTGCCTTCTTCTGAACTCCTCTTCTCTGGCTTCCGCCTTTCTTCTTATGAGCTCCTTGCTTTGTAGGAAGCTCATCTGGTACTCGTCTCGCGGGCTGTCGTCGTCCAGGAGTTCGCCGTTCACAAGTTCCGCCCTGCAGTTGACGAACTCCTTGGTTTGGACGCTTGAGTCCTGACGTGCAACCGCTTCTCCCTTGCCTTCTAACGAGGCCTGTGCGGCTCGACTTATTGTCATCTTCTTAGGCCAGGCCGTTTGTGTGGCCCTGTCGCGACTGGGCTGTGCTGCTGTTGTTGCCAGCCTGTCGTCTTGGTGCTGCGCCTCCTTCTTGTTGGTGTTGCGGCTAAGGGATTCACGTAGAGTGAGGCAGGCGGCCTCCATCTCCGCATGGAGAACCATGCGGAATCGTGATTCCGCCTCCCGGAGGGCCGACTCGACGTCGGGACCAGCTGTCGCCGCCGTCTTCCCATTCGCTGCGTCGCGCTGCCGTCCCCCTCCTCCGCCCTTGCCACAGGCGGTGGGTGAGGGCGGCCGCACGTGAGCGGTGGCCGTCTTCGAATCTCCTCCGGGTGCCGCCGTTGTTCGCGCGGCGTTGCCTCCTCCTCTCGCTGCTGCCCCTCCGTTGCTCGCCGCGGTTGCAGGACACTGTTGCCTCCTCCTCCTGCGGCGTCGCCTCTTGGTCTGGGGCGCCGTCTCTATTGCAGTGGCGGGATTTCGGCCGTTGAAGGCCTGACATCCGCGCCAGTTGGCGACGTGCTCACCGCCACAGCGGGCGCACGTCGGTTTGTCGTCTTTGGTGCTGTTACAGGTGCGGGTGTCATGATGACGTCCGCACCTGACGCACCTGGCGGCGTTACGGCAGTGCTTTGCCACATGTCCTTCCTCCTGGCACTTGAAGCACTGTGGCTTCGTGTCCAGGTGGGGTGGGAGAGTTTCCGGCTGCACGTGGAAGCCCAATAGCTTCCGGATGTCCAGAATGTCCGCTCCGTTGTCCGCCGCTGGTGTGGCGACAATAAACAGAGGCGGTTTCTTCTTATTGGTTTTGTTGTGCAACCTTACGGTTGCCTCAACAAAACCTTGGCGGCGCAGTCCTTCTTTCACCGCTCGCTCCGTGAGGATCCAAGGCAGTCCCCTCAGGAGCGCCTTGGTGACTTCTTTGCGACGAGTCTTTTGACCCATCGCACCTCTTCTTTCCGGGGCGTCCACTGTGTGAGCGGCTACAAGGGCCTTCAGGGCCCTGTAGTCGTTCCAGTCAGTGGCCTGGAGCTCGATGGTGGCGTCGGAGTCGACGGACTCAACGACGACCTCCTTCTCGCAGCTCTGCCCCATCTCATCATATAGTTCCACCCACTCGACCTCCCTGCACTTGATGTACAGGGCGGGAGCGGGGGAAACTTCTTCTTCTGTCGCCGAGTTGCCACCTCTCGCGACATCACGTCCCACGCTACTCATCTTAACCATACTGCGCGCTAGGGTTAGACAATTTGCTTTTTTTGCCGTCAAAACAGCAACACGACAATTTGCCACCCGCGCGCAGTACGGTCTCCTATCTAACTCTCCGTCAGAAGCAGGGCGCCGCGTGCAACAGTGACCTGCGCGCTACGGCTGCCACAACTCGGCTCCTCGAGTGGACCTGGTCCAGTATTTATGCCTATGGCCTTCCCCCTCCACCAACGGCTGCAGGCGCTTCCTCTGTGGTCCGCGCCCATACCCTGCGACCTGCTGGAGCGTTGCTGCTCCGTTTTCCGTCCGCTGCCGTTCTAGGTGTTCCCTCTGCGGTCCGCGCCCACCAAACCCGCTCCTGGGGGTTTCATCTACGGTCTGGGGTATCAAGCGTTCCGCCTGCGGTCCGCACCCGCTCACCACGACCTGTTGGAGCGTTGCCGCTCCATTTTTCGTCCGCTGCGGCTCCGGATGTTCCCTCTGCGGTCCGCGCCCACCAGTCCCACTTCTGGGTGTTCCATCTTCGGTCTGGTGCGCCTGGCAGTCCGATAGGGGCTCGTTTTCCATGTCTCTGGATCTTCTGTTTGTGTAGTGTTGCAGCTGGCCCCGTTGCTCCTTTAACAATTCCAGAGCCGGATCCCAGGCTCTGCTTAGCTGGTACCCTGTGTGACGGTTCATAAGATCGTCAGCCATTTTTATTTCTATCGATTCTCTTATAACACTGTCCCAAAATCTGGGTGTTTGTGCTAGAATCTTGGTATCCTCATACTTCATGGCATGATCTAGTTCTAGACAGTGTTCAGCTATGGCTGACTTAGTCACCTGTCTTAATCTAGTGTGCCTCTGATGTTCTTTGCACCTGATCTCCACAGTTCTTGTCGTCTGGTCAATGTAGGACATGCCACATTGACAAGATATATTGTAAATCCCTGGTTTTCGTAACCCCAGGTCGTCTTTGACACTCCCCAGCAGTCCCCCGATCTTGTTGGATGGACAGAAAACACACATCCTACTGATTCTGGCAGAAATAGAGCCAGCATAGGGCAGATATGCCACCTTCTTTGCTTCAGCTCGGTCTTCTTCAGGAACCTGTGGTATAGTGGCTGGTTGGAGTGCCCTCTCAATTTGTCTGTCCGTGTATCCATTCTTGGAGAAAACTGTTTTGAGACTTTCTATCTCTATTCTCTTGGTCTGACAGGGCACGTGCTCTGTGGATCAAAGTCTTCAGAACCCCATTCTTCTGTGCAGGGTGGTGACAGCTGCTGGCCTGCATATATAAATCAGTGTGTGTTGGTTTTCGGTACACACTGTGGCCAATTGATCCATCTGCTTTCCTCTGGACTAGTACATCCAGAAATGGCAGCTGGCCATTCTTCTCCAGTTCCATGGTGAACTTGATATTAGGGTGGCATGAGTTAAGATGTTCAAGAAACTCATTGAGCCTGTCCATCCCATGTGGCCAGACCACGAAGGTGTCATCCACATACCTAAAGAAGCATGTGGGTTTAAATGTGGTTGTCTCCAATGCCCTCTCCTCAAAACTCTCCATAAACATGTTGGCAACCACAGGGGACAGTGGGCTGCCCATAGCTACACCTTCAGTTTGCTCGTAATATTGGTTTCTGTACAGGAAATACGTGGATGTCAGTGTATGACTGAACAGATCCAACAGAGCACCGTCAAATTTCTCTGCAATCAGTTCTAGTGAGTCCTTCAGTGGGACCCTGGTGAACAGCGATACCACATCAAAACTAACCATGATGTCCGAATCTGTGATGTGCAGTTGCTTGGGGCGTTGCAGGAAATCTTCTGAGTTGCGGATGTGGTGAATACATTTTCCCACATACGGAGACAGGAGACCTTTCAAGTACTTGGCTGTTGTGTACGTAGGTGCCCCAATATTACTGACAATTGGACGTAGGGGCACGCCCTCCTTGTGTATTTTAGGCAGACCATACAGTCTAGGTGGCACTGGCGCTTTTTCCCGTAGTTGTCTGATGATCTTATCGGGGATCCCTGATTCCTTCAAGAGAGCACTAGTCTTCTTGGCCACCTTGTCCGTGGGGTACCACTCCAGAATTCTGTATGCAGGGTCCTCCAGAAGTTGGCGTACATTCTCATCATAATCCACCTGCTGCAAGATGACAGTGGAGTTCCCTTTGTCTGCTGGCAGTACCACAATGCTGTTGTCTTCCCGGAGTTTCTTGAGTGCAAGCCTCTCCTCGGTTGTGATATTCTATTTCGGCGGCCAGGCCTTGGTGAGGGCCCTACAGGTCTCTCGGCGGACTTCCTCTGCCACATTAGGTGGAAGTGTGGCTGCAACTTGCTCTACTGCACTGACGAAACCTGGAATGGGTACGTTTCTAGGGGCCATAGCAAAGTTGAGACCCTTGCTGAGTACCTTTAAGGTTGTATCATCAAACTGTATGCCACTCAGATTCGTCACAGTGCGTGTCTCTTCCATCTGCTGTGCTTTCTTACTCATGCGGTCAAACTTTGCAGATTGGCAAGATGAGGCATTCCTTCTAGCACACTCCGCTAAAGACCAGGAGGCATGGTCTACCCAATCCCAATCTTCTCTGGTTAAGGAGGCTGCCATGTACAGATGAATGTGTAACAGCTCCCTGGCCACAACATCTAACCTGTGGCGCATATCTCGAATCCTCTCTCTCACCAGTGCCATGCTGGCTCTGCGTTTTATCTTGTTCGCCGCTCTGGAGTTGATGTGATGTTTAATACTGGCAAATACTGGATCCACTTCTCCATCTCGACATCTCAGCAAAAAACTGAGAGAACTCAGCATCTTCCCTTTCTTCTGCCGAAGCTTGTCCAGCTTCTTGATATTCTGATACATCTCCCTGTAGAGACTTTTGATGTAACTCTTCAGGCTTTGGCTCAAAAATGGTTCAAATGGCTCTGAGCACTATGGGACTCAACATCTTAGGTCATAAGTCCCCTAGAACTTAGAACTACTTAAACCTAACTAACCTAAGGACATCACACACACCCATGCCCGAGGCAGGATTCGAACCTGCGACCGTAGCAGTCCCGCGGTTCCGGACTGCAGCGCCAGAACCGCTAGACCACCGCGGCCGGCTCTTCAGGCTCCCGGCGATCTAATGACATCTTGGGTTGTCGGGTGTTCTGCCGGATATCAGCGTCGTACTTGCACGATATTTCGGTCATGTAGCTCGTAACCTTCATCAGGTGCGACCTGAGACTGCTCCTCGAGTTTTTTTTTTTCCTTGCACTTTTCATTCCCTTCTCAGATGGAGAAGGGTGGGCTGTTTTAGAGCGTCCGTTGAGCTCTTTGCAGCCAAGGGTAAGGTTTATTCTGATTTGGCACTCTTTATTTCTCACGCTGGGGTGCAAAAAAAGGGGGGGGGTTTCTCCCAATTGGGAATTTATTTGCAGGAGTTAGTTGGGGACAGTTCCGGTATTTACCTTAGCGGCCAAGGAAAACCTGCAAAACCCGGCCAGAACTGCTTGTTATGGCTTGCCTTCTCTTTATTTGCCGTGTTGCCAGCGTTGGCGCTGGCGTTCACGGCGGGCAAGGCTTCGCGTCTTCTGTCATGCTCCTCCTCTTGCTCTCTTGTGTACTGCTCGTCTCGGGCTTCCGCCTTTCTTATTATGAGCTCCTTGCTTTGCAGGAAGCTCATCTGGTGTTCATCTCGGTCGGCCAAGTTTGGGTTGGTGACGTCCAGGATTTCGTTGTCCACAAGGGCGTCCCAGTGATTGACGAACTCCTTGGTTTGGACGCTTGAGTCCTGACGTGCTGCCGGTGCTCCCTTGCCTTCTAACGAGGCCTGTGTGGCTCGACTGATGGTCATCTTCTTCGGCCAGGCCGTTTGTGTGGCTTGGTCACGACGTGCTGCTTCTGTTGCCGGTCCGTCGTCTTTGTGCTGCTCATCCGTCTGCAGCGCCTGCGTCTCCTTGTTGGTATCGCGGCGGAGGGATTCACGGAGAGTGAGGCAGGCGGCCTCCATCTCTGCATGGAGAACCATGCGGAATCTTGTTTCCGCCTCCTGGAGGGCCGAGTCGATGTCGGGACCAGCTGTCGCCGCCGTCTTCCCACACGCTGCGTCGCGCCGCCGCCCCCCACCACCGCCTTTGCCACAGACGGCGGGGGAAGGCGGCCGCACGTGAGCGGTGGCCGTCGTCGATTCTCCTCCGGGTGCCGCCGTTGTTCCTGCGGCGTTGCCTCCTCCTCTCGCTGTTGCCTCTGTCCCTCCGTTGCTCGCAGCGGCTGCAGGACGTTGCCGTCTCCTTCTCCTGCGGCGTCGCCTCTTTGCCTGGGGCGCCGTTTCCTGTGCAGTGGCGCGATTTCGGCCGTTGAAGGCCTGGCATCCGCGCCAGTTAGCAACGTGCTCACCGCCGCAGCGGGCGCACGTCGGTTGGACGTCTTTGGTGCTGGTACAGGTGCGGGTGTCGTGGTGACGTCCGCACTTGACGCACCTGGCGGCGTTGCGGCAGTGCTTTGCCACATGCCCTTCCTCCTGGCACTTGAAGCACTGTGGCTTCGTGTCCAGGTGGGGGGGAGAGTCTCCGGCTCCACGTGAAAGCCCAAGAGCTTCCGGATTTCGAGAATGTCCCCGCCGTTGTCTGCCGCTGGTGTGGCTACAATGAACAGCGGCGGTTCTTCTTATTGTTTTTGTTGTGCAACCTGACGGTTGCCTCAACAAAACCTTGGCGGCGCAGTCCTTCTTTCACTGCTCGCTCCGTGAGAATCCAAGGCAGTCCCCTCAGGAGCGCCTTGGTGACTTCTTTGCGACGAGTCTTCTGACCCATCGCTCCTCTTTCCGGGGCGTCCACTGTGTGAGCGGCCACAAGGGCCTTCAGGGCCCTGTAGTCGTCCCAGTTTGCGGCCTGGAGCTTGATGGTGGAGTCGGAGTCGACGGACTCAACGACAACCTCCTTGTCGCAGCTCTGCCCCATCTCATCATAGATTTCCACCCACTCGACCTCCCTGCACTTGATGTACAGGGCGGGAGCGGGGGAAACTACTTCTTCTGTCGCCGAGTTGCCGCCTCTCGCGACATCTCGTCCCATGCTGCTCATTTTTACCATACTGCGCGCTAGGGTTTGACAATTTGCTTTTCTTGCCGTTATAACAGCAGCACGACAATTTGCCACCCGCGCGCAGTACGTTCTTCTCACTTACTCTCCCGCAGTAGCAGAGCGCCGCGTGCTACGGTGACCTGCGCGCTACGGTGACCTGCGCGCTACGGCTGCCACAACTCGACTGCTCCTCGAGTGGACCTGGTCCAGTATTTATGCCTATGGCCTTCCCCCTCCACCAACGGCTGCAGGCGCTTCCTCTGTGGTCCGCGCCCATTCCCTGCGACCTGCTGGAGCGTTGCTGCTCCGTTTTCCGTCCGCTGCGGTTCTAGGTGTTCCCTCTGCGGTCCGCGCCCACCAAACCCGCTCCTGGGGGTTTCATCTACGGTCTGGGGTACCGAGCGTTCCGCCTGCGGTCCGCGCCCGCTCACCACGACCTGTTGGAGCGTTGCCGCTCCATTTTTCGTCCGCTGCGGCTCTGGATGTTCCCTCTGCGGTCCGCGCCCACCAGTCCCACTTCTGGGTGTTCCATCTTCGGCCTGGTGCGCCTGGCAGTCCGATAGGGGCTCGTTTTCCATCTCCATGTCTCTGGTTCTTCTGTTTGTGTAGTGTTGCAGCTGGCCCCGTTGCTCCTTACACAGTTCCAGAGCAACGGGGCCAGCTGCAACACTACACAAACAGAAGAACCAGAGACATGGAGATGGGAAACGAGCCCCTATCGGACTGCCAGGCGCACCAGACCGAAGATGGAACACCCAGAAGTGGGACTGGTGGGCACGGACCGCAGAGGGAACATCCAGAGCCGCAGCGGACGAAAAATGGAGCCGTCACCGTCACCGTCACTTGTCCATACGGGTCTGCCCTGAGCCGTGTTGGGAGCAGGCTAAGCATACACTGCTATTCCTGCATAATCCTGTATCTGTGGAGTGGCTTCCTCACGGTACGAATTGGCCTGAGGGGTTTGCTGGGGTGGAGTTGTCCTCTCTGCCACGAGATATTAATCTCGTAACAGGTCAGGCCAACGCGTGGTTGGCCTGTGGTGAATAGGATGGCCCAAGTCCCTAATGATCCTATTGTCGGACTGTACAGTCCGCTCATAGAAGAGCCGCGCCGATTGTTTAAATCGGTGGCGGAGGAAGGGGATACCGGTTTGACGGTGTAGCCGAGCGGTCGAATAGAGCCTCGGCAGGCGCAGAGCGAGCTTGAGCGCCCTGTTCTGCACCCTCTGCAGCTTGGTGATGTGTGTGTCGGCTGCGTTGCCCCACACCACGGCCGCATATTCCAGCACTGGACGAACCAGCGCCAGGTACAGCGTGATGCCTTGGTGGGGAGGCAAGGCAGACGACGGGTTGAGCAGAGGGTACAGAACGCGTAGGCGCCCTATTGCTCTGCCCCTGACGTCCTCGATGTGGGCTTTCCACGTTAGCTTCTGGTCAAGAAGGACTTCCAGGTAGCGGCCAGTTCTGCTCCATGGGACGGGGCTTCCCATGACGGTGACTGGCGGAAGATCTGGTGGCAGTGATCTTCGCGTGAACACCACTGCCTGGCTCTTCGCCGTATTCTGCTTCAGACGCCACTTCGTCGACCACGCACCAAGGGCCTCACATCCACGCTGGAGCAGGCGGCGCATCTCGACTGCCTTCATACTCCGCACGAATAGCGCCGTGTCGTCGGCGTAGAGTGCCAACTTCACCAGCGTCACGCGCGGAGCGTCGGCCGTGAATAAGGAGTAGAGCAGGGGGCCGAGAACGGACCCCTGCGGCACTCCAGCACGGATGGGTCGGTGAGTGGACGTCCCCTCGTCCAGGCGGACGTGGAAAGTCCTGTCAGCCAGATACGACCGGAGTAGGACCCCGTGCGACGTCGGGACCCCGTGCACAAAACGTTTGTACATGAGGCCGTCATGCCACACACGGAGTCGAATGCCCTGGAGACGTCGAGGAACACCGCCCCAAGGTATTCCCGCGTCTCCAGGGCGCGCATGGCCTCTTCCACCAGCCGCATCAGCTGATGGACCGTGGAGTGACCCCCCCCCCCCCCCCCCCCCCGGAAGCCGAACTGCTCATCCGGTATCACTCCTTCTGCTGTCACGTGGCGAAGCAGGCGCCTGGCGTAGAGGCGCTCGAACACTTTGGTGAGGGCCGGGAGCAGACTGATGGGTCTGTAATTGGCAGTGTCACGCGGGTCCTTGTTCGCTTTCGGGATGGCCACCACCTCTGCATGTTTCCACACAGAGGGGTAGACACCCGAGCGAAGGACCTGGTTGAAGATACCCGCCAGCAGCGGATGGGCCCCTGCTGGAAGGTTCCTCAGCAGGTGGTTGGTGACCCCATCAGCGCCTCCGACCTTCCTAGGATTGAGCGCCTGCAGCCGTGCGGCCACCTCCGCCTCGGAGATGGCTTCTATGACGTCCCCGTCGTCCCTTGCCTCCAGGAACACTGGGAGTTGCTCTGCTACCCGCTGGATGTGGTCTTCATCCAGATTGTCGTCCACCGGGGTGAATGACGATTGGAATTGGTCCGCCAGGACACCTGCTTTGCCGTCTGGGCTGCAGACGACGTCTTGCCCAACCAGTATTGGTGGTATGCGCTGTCGTAACCGCAGGAACGACTTCACCGCGCGCCAGATGCTGCCGTCCTCTGGGTTGAGGGAGGCGACGAAGGCTGACCACACGCTGTTCCTGTGCACCTCAGCCGCTGCTTTGATGTCTCTCCGCATGCGGTTGAGGCGTCGCTTCGTCGCGGGTTGGCGGTTGAGCTGCCACTCCCGGAACAGCCTGTTCTTCTCCCTGATTGCTTCCCGTATCGGAGGCGGTAGGTTGCGGGAGAAGTCCCTGGGCCCCTGTGGTTGGGGTGGGGTGGCTGCGTCGGCTGCGTGCAGTAGCTGGCGGGAGAGGACACGCAGAGCGGCGTCTGCGCCCACTGCGTCGGGATCGGGTGTGTCCGCGATCGATTCTAGGACTATCTCCTGGAAGCGCTCGCAGCCTATGCGCCGGTACGTCTGTCGGCGTGGTGGCAGCGTGGCTCCGGCGACATCTATGTCGAAGACCACCGGCAGGTGGTCCGACGACATGGCACACCGTGTGGAGGCGGTCGTGTGGTGCCCGATGCCTTTTATGACTGCGACATCGAGCACGTCCGGCCGTCCCCTGGCTGGGTAGATTGTGGGCTCCTGTGGGCCCAGGATCAGGGCGCCGTTCCTCGCGGCAGCGCGGGAAAGTCGGCGGCCACTGACATTCGTGAGGCGGGAGTTCCATTCCGGGTGCTTCGCATTGAAGTCACCCGCAATGAACACCCTCCCCCCAACTGTCAGCAGCGCGTCGACGTCAGCCTCCTGGAGGTGTCCGCGTGGTGGCCTGTAGACTGCCACGAACGTGATCTGCCCGGCTGTCGTGGTGACCGTCACCCGAGTGGCTTCCAGGGTTGCCGGGTCCGGAAGTTGCACCGGGTGGTGCCTGAGTGATGCACGTACATAGATGGCGGTGCCACCGCTGGCTGTTGGCCTGTCATTGCGGTAGAAAACGTAGTTTGCTACACGCACGTGGACCCCAGGTTTAAGGTGAGTTTCGCCGACCAGGCAGAGGTCAATGGCCTCGTCCTGCATGTACTGGCGAAACTCACCTTGATGGGGGAACAGGCTGTTTGCGTTGAAGCCGCAAACGGTCAGTCCATGGATGAGTAGATTATCCATGGTGCGGCTTCATGGTGACGGTAGCAGCCTGGAGGGCCTCCGTGACTGCCGTGACTAGCACGGGCAGTTGTTGGAGCAGGGCAGAGAGAGAGCCCAGAAGGGCTCCCAGGTCTGCGGCTCCTGGTCCTGTTGATGGTGCAGGTACAGCCGCAGCGGTGGGCGCGGGGACGGCCGGGCGCGGCGTGGCCGTCGCGTCCGTTCGCTGGACCGCGCGCCCAGCGGCCTGCGGCGCGGGAGTGTTGAGTGGACGGGCAGTGCGTCGTCCACCCTGGTGGTGGTCGGCCTGGGAGTCAGCCTGTGGGGCTGACGAGCCAGGCGCGGTGGATGGTGCGGTCTCGTTCGAGTCCCGTGGCGGAAGTGGCGGGAAGGCCGCTTGTCGTCTCGTGGTGGCGTCAGCGGACTCCCCCTAGGTGGCGGAGGTGAGGCTGGTGCCAGGTTGCACCTTCCTGGCAGGTGCTGATCGTCCGTTCTGCCGTGGGCGGCGGCGGAATGCAGTGCAGCCTCTGTAGCTCGCCACATGTGGCTCGCTACAGTTGCAGCACTTTGGCGCCTCCTCTCTCTTCTTCGTACAGTCCCGACTCTGGTGGGAGTCGGCGCACTTCACACAGCGGGCCGGCATGGAGCAGTAGCGAGCCACGTGGTCAAGGCCCTGGCAGGAGAAGCACTGGGCGCGCCTCCCCTTGGCCTTGAGCGGCTCCACTTCCACCCCAATGCGGGCCACCATCTGCAGACGGAAGATTTTTCGGTTTTCGAAGTTGTCTGGGAGGACAACTAGGAAAAGAGGCATGTCTCGCCTCGTCCTGGGCGACTTCATGATGGTCACGGAGCTGGCCGTGTAGCCCAGCCCCGCCAGTTCTTCTTTGAGGTGCGAGGGCTCCATTTTCAGCGGGAGGCGGCGGAAAACCACCTTCAGCTGCTTTACGGGCTCCGCATTATGTGTAAAGCAGTGGAGCTTGTCGGTCTCAATGATCTTCATGGCTGCGCGGTAGTCATCCATGGTGGAGGTCGAAAACCGGTATAGGTCTCGCCCGACACATTTGACCTTGGCAGCGGACGCAACTGTCTCAAATTTATCAAGGAAAGACTTGTAAGTGCCCGTCCATGAGACAGTTATCGGCGGTGGGGCGGGTGCCTGCCTCTTGGGTGGCTCAGTGGCCTCCATTGACTCTGGCTCGTCGACATCGATGAATGAGTTCGTCGTCGGGAGCGGCTGCACTGTTTGGAGCCGTTTGGTCCGAGCAGTGTGCCGCCGCTTCGGGACAGTGAACCCATCGTCTGGTGTCTGGTCTGCCTCAGTGGGGGCAGGGTCGTCTGCCATCTTCTGCTTCTGGCTTCTCCTGCAGGCAGACTGAGAGAATGTGGAGGAGTCGTCCTCCTCTATCGCTGCCGGCCTCTTCCTGGAGGGCTGCGGTGTTGCCATGGCTTCCACCTCGAGCAGGTCGCCAAGGTTGGCCTCTACGATAGTGGCGTCACGTGGCAGGACGGTGACGTCTTCTCTCGTCACGCCTGGCGGTACGGGAAAAATGGAGCGGCAACGCTCCAACAGGTCGTGGTGAGCGGGCGCGGACCTCCAGGCGGAACGCTCGGTACCCCAGACCGTAGATGAAACCCTCAGGAGCGGGTTTGGTGGGCGCGGACCGCAGAGGGAACACCTAGAACCGCAGCGGACGGAAAACGGAGCAGCAACGCTCCAGCAGGTCGCAGGGAATGGGCGCGGACCACAGAGGAAGCGCCTGCAGCCGTTGGTGGAGGGGGAAGGCCATATGCATAAATACTGGACCAGGTCCACACGAGGAGCACCGAACCCATACTCAGACTACCAGTTCATGAACCCACTTTCATAGGCTTCCAAGGCACATCAAACCCAGACCACATCCTCTATAGCCCAGACCTCCACGACACCATTACTGAACCTAAAGTAGGCGACTCCATCACAAGTGACCACCTCCCCATCACATTCACAACAACAGCCACACAAACACCTCCCACACACCCGACCAGCAGAACCATAAAATTATACAGAAACGCTGACTGGGACAAATATCGAGACATACTAACAGAAGAACTAACTGCCCCCGTCAGTGTCACAGACCCAGGTGACCTACAAATGGTTGCCCACAGACTTGAATCAGCCTTCCAAAGAGCCATAACAGAAGCAGTACCAACAAAAACAATAGAGAACTGGAAACCCTCGATCCCCCCAGAAGCAATAAATCTCATTAGACAGAAAAAACGACTACAAAGACAAATGAGACGTGGAGACAACCCAGAACTTAAACGACAGTGGAATAGACTAAATGCTAGGGTCAAGAGAATCATTTCAACAATGGGACAGCAATGGGACGACACCTGTGCTGTTGAACTACAGGGAGGGCAGAAAGTTCTGGAATAGATTCAAGACCCTAACAGGACAACGAAAGACGACTCAATCCACACTACTGGTAAACAACGACCGACCACAAAGAACAGACAGAAGCTTTCAAACAAGTGCTGCAAGAAGTCTACTCATTCCCAGCTGACGACAAATTTGACGAACAATTCAGACAACATGTAGAGTCCCAACTACCTCGAATCCTAGAAACCCCCACAACCGAAACAGAAGAACAACTAACCCTCACTAAAGACATAACAGAGGCTGAAATATCAGACGCAATATACACGGGACGAAACTCTGCCCCTGGTGAAAATGGTATCCAACGACTCCACCTCCAAAAAGCTCCCTTACATATCCTCACCCCTCTACTATCCCTCATATTCAACTTTTGCATGACTTACGAAACTATCCCGACAAATTGGAAAACCAGCAGAACAATAATGATCCCCAAACCCGACAAACCAAGGACTGACCCCCGTTCATACAGACCAATATCACTACTAGACGTGATAGGAAAGACATATGAACGGATACTGACAGACAGGATACGGAAATACACAGATGACAAAGGACTAATCCCCCCTATACAGGCAGGCTTTCGACAGAAGCACTCCACCAACGACACCCTACTGAGACTGACTGACAGCATAGCGAAAGGACACTGCACTCTCGCTGTACTCCTGGACATCGAGCGCGCCTTTGACAAATTGTGGCACAACGGACTACTTTACAAATTAACAGAAATAGGAATTCCAACGAAAATGACAAGAATTATAAAAGCTTACCTAACCGACAGAACCTGCATAGTACATGTAGGAAAAGAAAAATGCGAAGCCTTCACCCCACAAGCAGGGGTACCCCAAGGCGGAATATTATCGCCCCTACTCTATACGCTATATACAGCCGACATACCCACTGTCAGGACACGAACCGAAACCGTAGGACTGTATGCAGACGATACAGCTTACTGGTGCACCGAACTAAGAACAAACACTGTACAACGAAAGACGAACGACTACCTTATACGACTAGAGCAATGGATGACCAAGTGGCGAATTCGGCCCAATCCCAACAAAACACAGACAGTTCTTTTCAAACACAGACATTTGACAAAAAAACGACAACAAGACGACAACGACATCCGACTAAGACTATGGAACACGCCACTCACACTGACCAACTCAGCCAGATACCTTGAAGTATATTTAGACCGACACCTGAACTGGAAAACGCACCTAAATCACCTTCTGAACAAAACACGACTACGACAAAACTTAATAAGACAGGTTCAAGGACGCTTCCACGGATGCAGCGACGAAACAGCCCTACATACATATAAAACATTTATAAGACCAATACTCGAATACGCAGTCGCCCCACTCGGGGGAATACAGGCCCACGTAGCGGAAAAACTGTACAAAACGGAAAGGAGGTTAATACGCAGCATCACCAAGTTACCCCCTACAACCCCCAGCAACGAAGTATATACGAGCTCTGGTATAGAACCACTCCAAACCAGAATGACCAAACTGAGGGCGAGTATGGAAACCACATTATCCACAACAGACCGGACATGGAGGACATTCTCACCATAAACGCAAGAGAAAACAGAAAACCGAAATACAAATACATTCCCCCATCACGCACAATAGCCCAAAACACAGCCAAAACATTCCCTGACCTCATCCCGATCCTACTACCCTTAACCGCAGACACAACAACACCAACTCACCTTGACGAAAGAACAACAGATTAGCCACAAACACACTCACACACACACACACACACACACACACACACACACACACACACACACAACAATCCACCACAGGAAACACAAACAATCCAAACAACACCAAACAGCGCTCACCCCCTCTCAGGGAAAGAAAAAGAAGAAACAGGATAAATGATGTATCACATACACCTATTTGTTATGTATTCTTCAAATTAAACTATGGGAATATATATATATATATATATATATATATATATATATATATATATATATAAAGCCAGCTACGCTCGGAATCTGTAATAGACACAGACTAACTATATACATACATGTATCAACTTCACACACCACAATATCAACCACACACATAAACGCAAGACATGTATCAATCATCCAATAAATTCCCATAATGTTAACATAAATTTACATTCTATATGTCTTTTGTACCCCATTTATTTTGTATTCTATATATCTCTGCTCTTTCACTGCTAATATACCTGGTTATTTTATCCTCATTCATCTTCACTTATCTTCATTTCTTGTAAACATAAATTGTACAATGTTAACAAAATTGTTTATGTTACTTTCATTATCTTTTCTTTTACTGTAAATTTAAATTTTATTATGTTAAAATACTTGTTTATAATGTCTTAATTCTGCTAAAAACCTGCAGAAACAAAATTGTCAACAAATTATAAAAATGCACTTGCAGGAAAAATAAATTGTACCAAATAAAAAAATAACCATGTAAAAACCCAACGGCTGAAAAGGGACATCAGCATGCCCTCAAACAGCCCGCCCTCCTCCATCAGAGGAGGCAAAAAAAAAAAAAAAAAAAAAAACCACGAGGAGCAGTCTCAGGTCGCACCTGATGAAGGTTACGAGCTACGTGACCGAAATATCGTGCAAGTACGACGCTGATATCCGGCAGAACACCCGACAACCCAAGATGTCACTCAACAGATAGTTTCGTCAGCGTTGTGACGCAGTGGGTGTTGTTTTTCGCTTTCCCTGTATGGGGTATAAATCTTCCATAAGGAACCACCCACCATACTAGCACCAACAATATTCCCACGTTCGAGTTCGCTTAGCTCCGAGGTGACGCACTGGCACCTACATAGAAGATTGTTCTGGCCACGACTGACAACTGCACAGCACAGAAGGGACTGGAAAAAACCGGTCGGTTAAAACCGACACCGGCATTTTAGTTTTGAATAACCGGCATTTTTTGGTATTTATTCGACCTCTGTGTAACATGCTTTTTTAATTTTTTACAATTTGCCATAGCATCAGTGCTCAAAATTTTGGTTTTTAAAAAACACTTAAAAAACGATTAATGTTTTTCCATAGAAATTCAATTACTTTGAAATACTGCATCATTATAGAAAATCGGAAAAGCACATAGTGACGTTTTAGAAACGACAGTTACTGTTAGAAACTAGCAAAAAAGACATGATTTAAGAATGGGTACAGCACTGCTCAGACAAGAATACTCTGAAGAGCCAAAGAAACTAGTACACATGCCGATATCATGTAGGGCCCCTGCGTGCACGCAGAAGTGCTGCAACATTACGTGGCATGGACTCGACTAATGTCTGAAGTAGTGCTGAAGGGAACTGACACCATCAATCCTTCAGGGCTGTCCATAAATCCGTATTAGTACGAGGCGGTGGAGATCTCTTCTGAACAACACGTGGAACGGCATCCCAGATATGCTAACTTCATATGCTCAGTTCATGTCTGGGGAGTTTGGTAGCCAGCGGAAGTGTTTAAACTCAGAAGAGTGTTCCTGGAATCACTCCGTAGCAACTCTGGACTTGTGGGGTGCCGCATTGTCCTGCTGGAATTGTCCAAGTCCGTGAGACTGCACAATGGGCATGAATGGATGCAGGTGATCAGACAGGATGCTTATGTACGTGTCACCTGTCCGAGTCGTATCTAGACTTATCAGGAGTCCCATATCACTCCAACTGCACACGCTCCACACCATTACGTAGCCTCCCCCAGCTTGAACAGTGCCCTGGTGACAGGCAGGGTCCACGGATTCATGAGGTTGTCTCCATACCCGTACACGTCCATCCGCTACATACAATTTGAAACGAGACTCGTCCGGCCAGGCAACACGTGTCGGTGTTGACGGGCCCGGGCGAGGCAGTCATCAATGGTACACGTGTGGGCCTTCGGCTCCGAAAGCCCATGTCGATGATGTTTCGTTGATAGGTTATTACGCCGAAATTTGTTGATGGCGCACCAGTGAAATCTGCAGCAAAATCAGATGGGCTGCACTTCTGTCACATCGAATGATTCTCTTCAGTCGTCGTTGGTCCCGTTCTTGCAGGATCTTTTTCCGGCCGCACCGATGCCGAAGATTTGATATTTAAGGGGCTCCGGAAAGGCTTAAAATCATGAAAAGTTCAATTTTTACTTTTTTGCGTTTTCTGAATCTGCAGACTATTACCTTTTAATAGATATATAATTTATTCAATTCCGAAGACTACAACTATTTTAAAATTTTTTTTGAAATGTGTTCTACATAGGCGTGACCCACTGTGGCGCTGTTAAACTGCTGTCAAATGGTGTTATTATTAACGTCCGTGTTCATCAGGTACATTTTAGTGATGTGAGATAAAGTATGTGTTGTGGCTAACCTGTGATGGTTCAATATATATCGCTGGTGTGATTGTCGATTGTTTCATGTTTATTTACTCTGTCGTTATCTCGAAAATATTCGTAATTAATTCTGTTTCTTGAGTCTCTGTTTTGTTGAAGTATAATAATGAGTAAAAGTAAAGTTATTAGAAATCCTCTGAAGGCTTTTAAGAAAAGGAGAAATGTTGGAAAGCCAAAGGTATGTGTTATTAATGTAAACAATAAAGACGATGAAAATCCCCAACATAGCTTGTGTCCCAAAGAAGAAGACAGTTGGTGTAAAAATAACAAAGGATTGCTAACTGGTGAAGTGTACACTCATAAGCATAGTCTGCCTCATGCAATAATGGAGGTGATAAAACCTATTTTCAGAGACTTAGCAGCACCTGAACTGTCGAAAAAGTGTATTCACGGAAAAACTCAAAACCCCAATGAAAGTGTAAATAGTGTTATATGGTCGAGAATCCCCAAGACTGTATTTGTTGGAATAGAAACACTTCACTTTGGTGTGTATGATGCTGTTGCGACTTTCAATGATGGCAACATTGTAAGGTGCAAGGTATTTAGAAATATGGGAATGAAGATAGGTTCTAACATGGTACGAGCGATGCTTGCTTTAGACAAGGAACGCCTTCGGGCTGCAGACAGGGCTGTAAAGAGTCTAGAAATACAAGCAAGAGTAAACAGGAGGAGGAACAAGAGGAAGCTGGAGGAGGAGTTTGCAGAGGATGAAGATAATCCATCCTATGGACCTGGAATGCACTAAAAAGTTAATCCAATCTTTGTTGCTCGATTCCCAAAACTTTTATTTTCTCATACTAATTACAAGTTTTCTAAGGATCTTCCAAACATATTTGTTTCAAACTTTCAGTAAATGTTACACAGTACCTTCTGCATAATTTAACACAGCCTTTTTTCCAAAAAACTGTATATTTTTGAATATATAAATAAAAAATTGCAAGAAATGTTGTGAATTTTCATTACAATGGAAAAAAAATCATCTTTAATAACTGAACTAAAATTTTGTAAAATACCTGTGTTAAGTTGTAGCCCATATTCCAATAAATAATCTGTAAAAAGTTCAACTTCCTACCTGAAATACTTTGTGAGGAAAGATGTAATTTATAAGCGTTATTTTAACATTGCAAGTATAGGGCGTTCCGGAGCCCCTTAACCGGATTCCTGATATTCACGGTACACTCGTGAAATAGTCGTACGGGAAAATACCCACTTCATCGCTACCTTGGTGATGCCGTGAGCCGTCGCTCGTGCTCCGACTATAACATCACGTTCAAAGTCCCTTACATCTTGATAACCTGCCATTGTAGCAGCAGTAACCGATCTAACAACTGCGCCAGACACTTGTCTTATATAGGCGTTGCCGACCCGCAGCGCCGTGTTCTGTCAGTTTACATTTCTCTGTATTTGAATACGCATGCATATACCGGTTTCTTTTGCGCTTCAGTGTATATCTGTTGCCCTGGGGCGTGGCCTATTAGATGGTACGTGAGTACGTGCAGCACCGACCTGAGTGGACGTGCGGTTCTAGGCGCTACAGTCTGGAACCGCGTGACCGCTACGGTCGCAGGTTGGAATCCTGCCTCGGGAATGGATGTGTGTGATGTCCTTAGGTTAGTTAGGTTTAAGTAGTTCTAAGTTCTAGGGGACTGATGACCTCAAAAGTTAAGTCCCATAGTGCTCAGAGCCATTTGAAGCAAGTACGTGCAGCGTGCAAGACGCCACCATCTGGTCTATATGTTAGTTTCTTGCTGTTGTCCTCTGACATTGGTTGTATTGCAGAATGGCACCATCCTTAGTTTGGAAGTATGTTACCAGGTGTGGTAGCCGTGAAGTAAAATGCTACATTTGTTTTAAAAGATTAAAAGCTGGAGGAGGAACAATAAACTTGGCCGACCGTAGTGGCCGAGCGGTTCTAGGCGCTTCAGTCTGGAACCGCGCGACCGCTACGATCGCAGGTTCGAATCCTGCCTCGGGCATGGATGTGTGTGATGTCCTTAGGTTAGTTACGTTTCAGTAGCTCCAAGTTCTTGGGGACTGATGAACTCGGATGTTAAATCCCATAGTGCTCAGAGCCATTTCAACCGTTTTTGCACACTGTCTCTGGAAAAAGAAGGTAAATTTGGTTGATATACCTATAATTTAACTGATTTGGTATTAACCTGAGGTAATAAGTGAACATTTAATTTTGTGGTAGCTTCAGGGCGAAAAACTAATACCTTTGACAGGAGACAGTTGAAGACAGTAAGACCGAGTTCTGCCACAGCCTCAACCCCATTTCGATCGAGATATCCTGCTGCTTCACCTTCACTGGAATATTTCAATCTTTGTTCAGAGTATATGTTTCTTACTGGAAATAACAGCGATGAAGAACCGATAACCTGTTATTACAGAAACCAATTGTTTTGAGCGGTTTTAACAATGAGGTTAATCAAACTTCCTGGCAGATTAAAACTGTGTGCCCGACCGAGACTCGAACTCGGGACCTTTGCCTTTCGCGGGCAAGTGCTCTACCATCTGAGCTACCGAAGCACGACTCACGGCCGGTACTCACAGCTTCAGTTCTGCCAGTACCTCGCTTCCTACCTTCCAAACTTTACAGAAGCTCTCCTGCGAAACTTGCAGAACTAGCACTCCTGAAAGAAAGGATATTGCGGAGACATGGCTTAGCCACAGCCTGGGGGAGGTTTCCAGAATGAGATTTTCACTCTGCAGCAGAGTGTGCGCTGATATGAAACTTCCTGGCAGATTAAAACTGTGCCCGACCGAGACTCGAACTCGGGACCTTTGCCTTTCGCCGGCAAGTGCTCTACTAACTGAGCTACCGAAGCACGACTCACGCGCGGTACTCACAGCTTTACTTCTGCCAGTACCCCATCTCCTACCTTCCAAACTTTACAGAAGCTCTCCTGCGAAACTTGCAGAACTAGCACTCCTGAAAGGAAGGATATTGTGGAGACATGGCTTAGCCACAGCCTGGGGGAGGTTTCCAGAATGAGATTTTCACTCTGCCAGGAAGTTTCATATCAGCGCACACTCCGCTGCAGAGTGAAAATCTCATTCTGGAAACCTCCCCCAGGCTGTGGCTAAGCCATGTCTCCTTTCTTTCAGGAGTGCTAGTTCTGCAAGTTTCGCAGGAGAGCTTCTGTAAAGTTTGGAAGGTAGGAGACGAGGTACTGGCAGAACTGAAGCTGTGAGTACCGGCCGTGAGTCGTGCTTCGGTAGCTCAGATGGTAGAGCACTTGCCCGCGAAAGGCAAAGGTCCCGAGTTCGAGTCTCGGTCGGGCTCACAGTTTTAATCTGCCAGGAAGTTTCATATCAGCGCACACTCCGCTGCAGAGTGAAAATCTGATTCTGGAATGAGGTTAATCTTTTATTTACTTTACTTTTTACTTTACATGTGGCAAGGGCCTTATCGACCATACGCCTGCTCTATGAGCCTCTTCCACTTCTGCCTGTCCAATGCGCTGTTTGTCCAGTTGCTGTTGCTGTTGATCCTAGTTGTGTCCTCCCGAATGTTATCCCGCCATCTGATTCTGGGTCTCCCTCTTCCTCTCGTTCCATCTATTGTTCTGCTGAACGCCATTCTAGGTAGTCTATTCTCTGTCATTCTTGCTATATGGCCTGCCCAATTCAACCTTCTCCTCTTGAGCACTTCGACGACGTTACGGTGTTTGTACAGCCCTCTTAATTCTTTATTTATTTTTATTGTCCATTCCATGTTATTTTCGTCGTATACAGGTCCAAAAATTTTCCTTAGTACTTTTCTTTCGAATATTAACAGTTTTTCTTTATCTTTCTTTCTAAATATTAATGTTTCACATCCTTATAACATCACAGGTATAATGGTCGATTGATATAAGCGGATTTTGAAGTTACTGCTAAGTCATCTTTTTCTTAGAATTTTGATGAAACTAAAAAGTGTCTTGTTTGCTGTTGATAAACTAGCATCTATTTCTATATCTGTTCTGTTGTTATTACTAAAAATATTTCCTAGGTACTTGAAGTAGTCAACAGTCTTGAAATATAGTCCATCTACAGTCAGAGGCGCATCTTTTCTGGTTTTCTTACTTATGGGCAGGTATTCTGTCTTTTCTTCATTAACATGTATACCTGTTTTCTCAGCAATTTTGTAGTAATTTTGCATCATTCTTATTAATTCTCTTTTGGAACTACTTTTTAGTGCTACATCGTCTGCATAGGCAAGTCTTGTCATGTTCACATCCTGTAGCTGGATCCCTTGTGGAGTGGTTTTAGAAAATTCTCTATCGATCTTCTCTAGGACAAGGTTAAATAAAATAGGTGAAATGGCATCCCCTTGTCTCAGGTTAATCTAGAGACGTAAAACACAGGGATAGCCGAAACCCGGTTCATTCAGGAATAACCGCCATTCCTATTGCCCAGGTGCCGATAGTGGTCAAATACGACAGCGCAACTTGCAGTGTTGGGCAGCATCTGCAGGTATGTTCAAGCTTGCATTTCTCGCCGTGTTTCCATTTTTTGGGGCAATACCTGTACTTCCGAATGGCAGTGAAAACATTGCGCAGGTGAACCAATGAGGCGCTCCCATGCCGACGGAAGACTGACGCTGAGGAGAGACGTCTGTTTGCTATGCGTTCTCTCCCTCTCTCCCTCCCCCCCTCCCGTCCCTCCTACTCCATCACCTTCATTGGAATATTTCGATCTTTGTCAGAAGTTTGCATTTCTTACTGGAAATAAAAGCAATGGAAAACCTGAAGTCTATTATGTCAGAAACCGATTTTTGTGAGCGGTTTTAATACTCAGGTTAAACAGGAGACGTAAAAAGCCAGTTATGACCGAAAACCGGCTCATCCCTATAGCACAGGTGCCGTTTGTGATCAAATACGACAGCGCCGCCTGCAGGCTTAGCACCTACACTGAAACATGCATTTCTCGGTGATTCTATATTTTTATTCAACCACTGTACGTCCTGCTGCGCTAGTGTTAGTCTTAGTCGTAGAAAGGGGGAATTTTGTTAAAATTCAGTAAAGGTACGGTTGGGCGATAAAGTGTGGGGCCTCTGGCAGTGCAGTAATAGTCGGCAGCCAGTAGGCCAGACGGGGTAAACATGGCACGGAGTTGCGATGGCGTTATTGCACGCACGATGTGTTCTGAGTGGTGCAACAACGACGCAGGAAACCGCAGAGTTGCTTCAAGTTATTGCGATGTATTGAAACATCCCCTTAGAAAAATTAATGAAATACTGTGCTGATAAACCTCTTACATTATTTGATTTTCAAACAGGTGAGCAGAACTGAACGTACTCAGACATTTCGCTCTTTACCTATTCTGATCAACACTAAACTGACACACAATATTTTTAGCACAAAGCAATCTGACTTTCAATAATCCCTACAAAAGAATGGCCCTGACTAACAATAACCTATACCTTTCATAAATCACTTACCTCACAAAAATCTTCATTACTCGAACTACTGCAATACAGCGAGCGCCAATACTGCCAGCTAAATAAAGGATTCTAACTACTGAAGTCACTAACTACTGATAGGCATAGTTAGCAAATGAAAGATTTTGATAAAGGATAAACAATGTACTTACCTTAATAGTGTTCAAAAGTCATTATATATATATATATATATATATATATATATATATATATATATATATATATATATATATATATACTCCTGGAAATTGAAATAAGAACACCGTGAATTCATTGTCCCAGGAAGGGGAAACTTTATTGACACATTCCTGGGGTCAGATACATCACATGATCACACTGACAGAACCACAGGCACATAGACACAGGCAACAGAGCATGCACAATGTTGGCACTAGTACAGTGTATATCCACCTTTCGCAGCAATGCAGGCTGCTATTCTCCCATGGAGACGATCGTAGAGATGCTGGATGTAGTCCTGTGGAACGGCTTGCCATGACATTTCCACCTGGCGCCTCAGTTGGACCAGCGTTCGTGCTGGACGTGCAGACCGCGTGAGACGACGCTTCATCCAGTCCCAAACATGCTCAATGGGGGACAGATCCGGAGATCTTGCTGGCCAGGGTAGTTGACTTACACCTTCTAGAGCACGTTGGGTGGCACGGGATACATGCGGACGTGCATTGTCCTGTTGGAACAGCAAGTTCCCTTGCCGGTCTAGGAATGGTAGAACGATGGGTTCGATGACGGTTTGGATGTACCGTGCACTATTCAGTGTCCCCTCGACGATCACCAGTGGTGTACGGCCAGTGTAGGAGATCGCTCCCCACACCATGATGCCGGGTGTTGGCCCTGTGTGCCTCGGTCGTATGCAGTCCTGATTGTGGCGCTCACCTGCACGGCGCCAAACACGCATACGACCATCATTGGCACCAAGGCAGAAGCGACTCTCATCGCTGAAGACGACACGTCTCCATTCGTCCCTCCATTCACGCCTGTCGCGACACCACTGGAGGCGGGCTGCACGATGTTGGGGCGTGAGCGGAAGACGGCCTAACGGTGTGCGGGACCGTAGCCCAGCTTCATGGAGACGGTTGCGAATGGTCCTCGCCGATACCCCAGGAGCAACAGTGTCCCTAATTTGCTGGGAAGTGGCGGTGCGGTCCCCTACGGCACTGCGTAGGATCCTACGGTCTTGGCGTGCATCCGTGCGTCGCTGCGGTCCGGTCCCAGGTCGACGGGCACGTGCACCTTCCGCCGACCACTGGCGACAACATCGATGTACTGTGGAGACCTCACGCCCCACGTGTTGAGCAATTCGGCGGTACGTCCACCCGGCCTCCCGCATGCCCACTATACGCCCTCGCTCAAAGTCCGTCAGCTGCACATACGGTTCAGGTCCACGCTGTCGCGGCATGCTACCAGTGTTAAACACTGCGATGGAGCTCCGTATGCCACGGCAAACTGGCTAACACTGAAGGCGGCGGTGCACAAATGCTGCGCAGCTAGCGCCATTCGACGGCCAACACCGCGGTTCCTGGTGTGTCCGCTGTGCCGTGCGTGTGATCATTGCTTGTACAGCCCTCTCGCAGTGTCCGGAGCAAGTATGGAGGGTCTGACACACCGGTGTCAATGTGTTCTTGTTTCCATTTCCAGGAGTATATATATATATATATATATATATATATATATATATATATATATATATATATATAATCAGTTCATGAAGTCCAGTCTTGCAAATTTACTGTCTCTGATGAACACTCGTCCAGATCATTCTCTCTCAAAACTCCGCCATCTCTCTCCCCACATCCACCACTGCTGGCGGCTCAGCTCCAAGGCTCCAACTGCGCAACGCTACGCGCTGTTCACATCCAACTGCCCAACACTACAATAGCGACTATTTCAACAATGCCCATTAAGCCACAGACTGCACACAGCACAGCCAGTGATTTTCATACAGAGCGCTACGTGGCGTTACCTAAACAGCCTACTTACAAGATGAGGCGAGGCAGTAGGCCAGAACCAGGAGGGCGATGTGTAAATGGCTGACGTACGGGAATTTACCCCTGCCATAGTTTCTGTCTCTCTCTCTCTCTGACACTACGTCAGAAGTGAAGAGAAAAGCAGTATAAATAGACAGGCAATTTTAGCTAGAGACAAGTGTGTGCCAGGTGAGTCGAGAGTCGGGTCGGACCTGTGCTGGTCTACGCTTATAGGGGCCAGTCTGGCAGCGATGTTGTAAATATCCTGTGTAAGCTGTTCTTTATATCTATGTACTTGCTCGGGCTGTATTCTGCCTCCGGGGACACAACACCGGGGCGGGATGGAACGGCAGCCGGGTACTTGGAGATTGCACGGTCTGCCTGAAGGAGGGCAGTGACAGCAATCTGCAGCGGGTCCAGGACGGGCCATGTTCGCTTCCCATCTGGCGTACTTGGGCACAGCAACCAGGAGGACGCGGGTCCGAGTGCGGTCCTGTCCTGGGAGCACTGGCGGTCCTAGGGCCACGGGTGACCAGCACAGCCACCCTCGTCCCATAGTCAGACAGAGCAGGCCAAACGGGGCGGAGGGCGGCGGAGACTGCAACAGTCTCTGGACTCGCGGGCGGCTATACGCAACATGCGACGCCTCGGCGAGCGGAGACCGGGCGAGTGCGGCCGAGTTCCAGCTGACAAGGGGAGGCCGCCAATTGTGAAATTCAGATTCGATTCATACTGCGCATAATAAAAGCTCATGGCCAGAGGTGTAATGTGGCAAAGCACCAAGATGCACTTCTCAGCCGTTGTCGAGAAATTCGACAGTTAAAATAAACCGTTCTGTGAAATGCTCTCTACGATCATCAATTTTCTACAGCGTCGTGGCGTAGCGGTACGCGCTCGGGTTCATAATCTGAAGGTCGCCGGATCGAATCTCGCGCCATGCAACATTTTTTTTAGTATTAGTATATATATATATTAATGAATTGCTTATGCATGTTGGTGAAGGCGGATCGCTCTCCAATTGTACCGCCTCCATTTTTCCGTTTGTTTAACAGGGTGTACCAAAGCTCTCACGTCCGCACTGATTTTCGGCGATGTTATAAGTTGCGCTAGGGACCGCATCTACCTTCCTTCGAAGTTAGTAGGCAACTACGCTGTTACTAAAATGTAAACTTTCACGGCCGGAAATATCATGTCCATTATAATTATCCGGGCTGTTATGCCGTGGTCGGTTGATGAATTCCGTATTGTTTCCCAACGTTTCGTCTCCGACTGCGGGAGACATCTTCAAGGGGGTCCGTAGCTTGATGGAAGGTCCAACACACACACTGGCTCGCTACTGACTGCCGCTAAATTCCGTGTCCGCGCGCCCCCGCGCCGCGGCGTGACGTCACGTGTTTTGAAAACGTCAGTGCAATTGGCCGCTGTCCGTCGCCGTCGATCGCCGTTGCCATCACCCAGTAGTGGACGAGTGGTACACATCTTCTTTAACACCGGCATCCATATACCGTTTAATTTGACGCCCTCCTCCTTTCGGTTGAAATTATTTGGGTGTTTAGCGATTTCGATTGCCTCCCTGTAGAGCCTTTCGTAGTATCCGCTCGTGGCGGCTAGTACTTGCATCTCCTCGAAACGAATATTGTGGTTCCCTGGCTGGAAAGCATGCTCCGCAACAGCTGATCGTTCCGTTTCTCCTCTTCTACAATTTCCCTTTTGCTCTTCCAAACGTTTAGAAACAGTTCTTTTGGTGGTACCCACATAAACATCACCACAGCTGCATGGGATCCTATACACTCCAGATTTTTCCAACGGTTTGCGAGCGTCCTTGGCAGGCCTAAGGTATTCCTGTATCTTCCTGGTGGGCTTGTAAATTACGGTAATATTCCGCTTCGTCAAGATCCTCCCTATTCTTTCCGTTACATTTTTAACAAACGGCAGGAAAACCTTAGATTTTGCAGTAGCCTGTACGTCAGTATGATTTCTGCGTGGCTGCCTCAACGCACGCTTTATTTCGGCGGACGAATATCCGTTCTTCGTTAGTGCATTGTGGAGATGTTCCATCTCAGCGTCGAGCAACTCAGGTTCACAAATATTTCTAACTCTGTCCGCTAACGTCTTGATAACACCCCGCTTCTGTTGTGGGTGGTGGTTCGAATCCCGGTGCAAATAACGGTCAGTGTGCGTGGGTTTGCGGTACACTGAGTGGCCCAAACTACCATTTTCGTTTCTAAACACAAGCACATCGAGGAAATGTAGTTTGCCGTCTACCTCCTCCTCCATTGTAAACTGAATTCTTGAGTTTATACTGTTCAGATGTTCGTGGAACCGGCTTAGTTCCTCCCTACCATGTCTCTACAACACAAACGTGTCATCCACGTATCGGAACCATACATTTGGTTTCTTGCTGCCAGTACCTAAGGCCTGTTCTTCGAATTTCTCCATAAAGAAGTTTGCAATTACGGGACTTAGGGGGCTTCCCATAGCCACGCCATCCGTTTGCTTATAAAACTGTTCATTCCACTTGAAGTATGTGGTCGTCAAACACTTAAACAGCTCTAAAATATCGGCAGGAAAAATTCGATCCAACTGTTCCAATACATCATTAAGTGGAACCATGGTAAACAGCGATACCACATCGAAGCTGACCAATATGTCCTCCGGCTGGACCACTATGCCATTCAATCTGCTGATGAAATGTGTCGAATTCTTTATATAAGAGTCCGAACGGCCCACATGTGGTTTTAACAGCGTAGTCAAAAACTTGGCTAACGAGTAGGTGGGCGAACCAATGGCACTTAGTATCGGTCTTAACGGAACATTTTCTTTATGAATTTTGGGCAATCCATAAAGCCTCGGTGGTAGCGCAATATTACCGTAATTTACAAGCCCACCAGGAAGATACAGGAATACCTTAGGCCTGCCAAGGACGCTCGCAAACCATTGGAAAAATCTGGAGTGTATAGGATCCCATGCAGCTGTGGTGATGTTTATGTGGGTACCACCAAAAGAACTGTTTCTAAACGTTTGGAAGAGCAAAAGGGAAATTGTAGAAGAGGAGAAACGGAACGATCAGCTGTTGCGGAGCATGCTTTCCAGCCAGGGAACCACAATATTCGTTTCGAGGAGATGCAAGTACTAGCCGCCACGAGCGGATACTACGAAAGGCTCTACAGGGAGGCAATCGAAATCGCTAAACACCCAAATAATTTCAACCGAAAGGAGGAGGGCGTCAAATTAAACGGTATATGGATGCCGGTGTTAAAGAAGATGTGTACCACTCGTCCACTACTGGGTGATGGCAACGGCGATCGACGGCGACGGACAGCGGCCAATTGCACTGACGTTTTCAAAACACGTGACGTCACGCCGCGGCGCGGGGGCGCGCGGACACGGAATTTAGCGGCAGTCAGTAGCGAGCCAGTGTGTGTGTTGGACCTTCCATCAAGCTACGGACCCCCTTGAAGATGTCTCCCGCAGTCGGAGACGAAACGTTGGGAAACAATACGGAATTCATCAACCGACCACGGCATAACAGACCGGATAATTATAATGGACAACTACGCTGTTATGCGGCGGCTCGTTTCGGCCCATTCAACGTCTGTCCTTCAAGTGTAACGAGCGAGTAACGGAGTTTATATTTCATACCTGCCACAGCAAATTTGTGTTCGTGGGGTTTCTATTCTAATTCGAACGTTCGACTTACGCTATACGTATTCGTTTCGGAATATCGTTTCTACGTCTTCCGTTAACTATACGTGGTTAACATTATGAAGACAATTAATAACATTTGTGAAATAGAACTTTGTTTGCGGAAAACATAATGATGTTCGAAGTCGCCAGTTTTTCCACGACAAACGACTTTCAACAACTTATTATATGCATAATTATTGCAACTGATTGCCGGGAATTGCATATATATATTTGAATTACAAAAAAATACTTAAAAAAAAGTTGCATGGCGCGAGATTCGATCCGGCGACCTTGAGATTACGAACCCGAGCGCTTACCGCTGCGCCACGACACTGTAGAAAATTGATGATCGTAGAGAGTATTTCACAGAACGGTTTCTTTTAACTGTCGATTTTCTCGACAACGGCTGAGAAGTGCATCTTGGTGCTTTGCCACATTACACCTCTGGCCATGAGCTTTTTTTATGCGCAGTATGAATCGAATCTGAATTTCACAATTGGCGGCCTCCCCTTGTGAGTGGACTTGCAGACGGCAGCAGCGGTGTCCGCATACCAGGAGTTGCTGAGCCGGCTGGACTTAGAGCGCGCAGGCGGCATGCCGACATTGCGCTTCTGTAAACTAGTTGAATAAAGAAACGCTTCCGAATACTGTTGTATCACTCTGAACTGCCGCTTGACGCTACTTCAACTGGTAGGTAGGACAGCTTGGCTGTGGAAGACAGACAACAGTATTCACAATTACAAGCACCCAAGCTTTAATGATCTTCCAGCAATAAAGGCTCTTAACAAATCTCAATTAAGCGAGGACATAAACTTGGTTACAAACATATGTTAACCTTCAACCAGTGAATAACCCCAATAAAGAATTCTCATTTAAATAAAACATAGATAGGAAAATGCCTTACCAAAATGCTTGAATTGTGTAAAATCATGAAAAGCTGAGTTACAACTTTTCTCACAAACTACTTAGGAATTTACAGCAAATAAACAAGTTTGATCTGTTTAACAAAAGGTAACTGCCAAGTCCAAGCGACCGAAGCCACTCAGAGCGGACGACCGCCCCAACACTGGTCATCAACCGACATCGTCACGGCCCAGTGGCCACCGTGCTAAAACAGACTAACGTTTCGGTAAGCGACCGACAGCAACACAGGAGTAACAGTGACTGAAAGTCTGCGTACGCCTTACGAAACACGGCACACCCTGAAGCGGGAGCAGGCACAGCTGACTAGCGGCCATGCAACCGCGAGCAAACAAATCTCACGCCGCCCGTACTAACGCGGGAAATGATAGCGAGCGACAAGGCGCCACGCGCAAAGCAGCAACCGTACCTACCCTTCTACCACAGAATGTGCCCTGTCTCCTTCTCTATGGTAATACAATTTATAGCACACAAGAAACGGTTTAATAATGGCATTAGTTCAACGCAACATCAGTTAACAGTTAGGTCCAGTAAAGATTTACCAACGGATCTACCTTCAAACCAACTTCCGGACCACAGGCGGAAATGAGTAAACTTGGCGTAAGTTTTCACCAGACCGATAAACAAGAAATCAAATTAAACAGCTGCCAAAAATACAGTCACGTTACACAAGCCCTTCAAGACCTTGCTGTCTTACAGTTATCATTAACGGCGAAACTTACACAAATGAATGGCAAGAAATTCACCATTGGAAAAAAAAACACCACAAAGGTTAAATTAATTAATTTGCAGACGAGCCAGTCACTGAAAGCTCAGTTCCACAAGATTAGTACTAACCTCACTCGGCAGGAATACATTTGTGTGCGTGATAACTAGGTTGCCCAAACAGGACTCCAAAACCCAAAACAACAGGTCACACGTTAGCTGTCTTGTTCTCGGACACTAGGCACCACCGTGCTAAGACAATCGCGACGAAAAAAAAACCTGAAATTACAGCTGCCTGCAGCAAAACAAATGAGTCAGGGTGCATGAACGTAAAGCACAAGCCACTGTTCCAGCCGGAGCGTAACCTTGTCAATGCACATACGGACAGAACAACACACGTGGGCATAAAGGGAGCAGCAGATGCGTACCAAGCAAACTATACTGCGCCGAAATACGACCCACGTCACGTCCACAAACCGGAGCACTGCTCCCGGAGCTGGTGTCTGCTCGCTGGACTGCCGCATTTCTCTGTCCCCCGGAAAGCGACGCTGACTGCCGCCTTGCTCAACGCTCCCTTCTCGGCCGTGCACAACAACTCTTCTCTTGTCGCCTCAGAGTGCGGCCGCAATGTCCGTTCTCCCCTGCTGTCCGCCCCAGACTCCCGCACTCGCATTCGCTCCCTCGTTAGGACCCGCTCCGACAGGAGGCGCTCGCACATAATGCCAACTTCAACCAGAGGAGTGATCGATAGCGTCTTGCGCCAGAGAGCCACGCCACGGGTCACTACTGAACTTGCTCAGCCTCCTGACGAAAAGCGGTGCGGTGGGTCCCGGCTTCAGCTCGGCCTTCTGGAGTCCCGGATTCGACCGTTGACGCCCCGCAACAGCCCAAATGGCAGTGAAAACATTAAGGAGGTGAAGCACTTTAACGTCTATTGACAATCAGCTGCTTTTTTATCTGGAACCTAAATATCGACCGGTTTCAGTCACAGACCATCTTCACGGATTGGGATTAACCCTCTAGTACCCACCGTTACATATATGCATCCTAAGTTTTATATGGGTTTTAGTGGTGTTCAGTCAATGCTAATTCACCAGTGCCCACTATTAGACAGTTGTACAAGACATGCAGCGCATTCTGTGAGGAATAATTGGAACTACTGTAGAAATATTGTCTTTGACCGTGTTTGTAACTTCTTAGGTGCTTCAGGGCAGAAGCTGGTCGCCATCATGTCGCGCAAGGTATGTGCGATCCTCTGTTTGTGTGGATAATATGTTTTATATCAGAATAGAATAATATTTTCTCTTTAAATAAGTACTAGTGGACCAATAATTTGTATTTAACAATTGATGACATTCCTAAGGTTCTAAATAATCCTGATTGTAACTGCAGAATTGTACGCCGTAGTGGTCAAGCAGCTGGGGTGGCAGTCGCGGTGCTTGTGGGGGAGGGTCGGTTTCTGGTGTCGCTCCCAGTATGGAGATGGAATCCCACTCCTGACACAGCTGGGGTGGCAGTCGCGGTGCTTGTGGGGGGGGGGGGGGGGAGGGGGCGGTTTCTGGTGTCGCGCCCAGTATGGAGATGGAATCCCACTCCTGACACCACTTTTCTAATGGGGTCTTTTGGACAGCCGAGTAATATGTTATTGCGTCCATTTGCTGTTAGGATGGGATGCGTGGGCGGTAGTTCCGGGTAGTGCAGAATGTGGAACACGGAAAACTTAGTTTTACCATTTATTAATAAAGACATGCATTACGCACGTCTGGTAACCCGTCATCACTGCGTCTAGAGCGATACATGTCCGCAACTGGCCGGTCTCAGACTGTCTGCTCTTCGTAGCCGGTGGCTGTGTACACGCCATGGCGCGCGACTCAGATTGCATTTGCCGTCAGCATTCCGCGTGATAAGCGACTCTCACGCTGTCCGCGACGGCCGTACGTACAATTCTGCCGTTACATGATGAAAGTTATTTTTAAATTCCGACTAATGGTAGCACATATCATGACGGCAGAGAAACTTCTACTCCAGAGGTGTAGCAAGAGTCGGATGTTTTTCAGTAAATCCTGATTGATGTTCCAGAACATATAGAGTTGTGGATCGATGGTGACTTTACTCCAGAAATTCATCCACTTGTACAGCTTCCAAGAGACGAACCTGAAGAAGTTCTCACCTCTTTGCAGTACTTCAGATCTCTTGTGCCAAGTGAAATGTTGGAACTCTGTATTCAACAAAGCAATATTTTTAGTATTCAGAAATTGGGTACAACTATTGACATTAACCTAGCTGGGCTGGAGCAGCTTTTAGGTATTTATTTGCGAATGGGCTTGGCTCAGATGCCCGGTGTGCGATGTTATTGGGAAAAACACATGGCATATAATCTGTTTCTGACATAATGGCTCGAAGGCGCTATCAGAAACTAGTATCTCTGTTGCATTTCCAGGACAATCTTATTGTTACTGAACGAACATAGAAAGAAGATAAGCTATGGAAAATTCGACCTTCTCTTACTTTGTTCTCACAAGCTTGCTTGAGAAAACTGCCTTAGCAGAATCAGTGTGTTGACGAAATAATGATCCCTTTCAAAGGACACAGTAGTCTTCGACAGTATTTACAAAACAAGCCAACCAGATAGGGATTAAAAATGTGGGCTAGAGCTGGTTCCTCAGGATATCTGTATGATTCTGAGGTATACCAAGGTGCAGCTTCTAAGACAACAAAGCATGTACCTGGAAAAGGTCTTGGTTACAATGTTGTGATGAAGCTAACGGTAGCATTTTTTAGGGCGAGCCGGCCGGTGTGGCCGTGCGGTTCTAGGCGCTTCAGTCTGGAACCGCGTGACCGCTACGGTCGCAGGTTCGAATCCTGCCTCGGGCATGGATGTGTGTGACGTCCTTAGGTTAGTTAGGTTTTAGTAGTTCTAAGTTCTAGGGGAATGATGACCTCAGAAGATAAGTCCCATAGTACTCAGAGCCATTTGAACAATTTTTTTAGGGCTTATGCAAACAATTTCTTCACATCGTATCATGTTGCTGAGAGCCTACTGAGAGGAGTATTTATTATACAGGCACAATAAGAGCTGGAAGACGAAAAGCAATGTACTCATCCCGACGAAAAGCAGATGAAAAGCTTCACACGTTTAGACAACGGGCAAGTTCATCGTTGTGAAATTGTATGATAACAAATGTGTTACACTGTTATCTTCGCTAACAGGTGTAGAGCCAAAGGATATGGCAAAAATATGGGGTAGGACTAAGAAAGAAGATATTCTTGTCCCAAGACCATCCATTGTTCAAATGTACAATTGTAATATGGAAGGAGTAGAAGCTCATAGTATGTTGACATCGCCATACAAATATCCCATAAAATCCAGAAGATCGTATTTGCATATTTTCTGGCACCCAATAACAATAGCTGTTGTCAATAGCTGGCTGAAATATAGAGAAGACTGCAAGGCCCTGTCTGAAAACTTGTTTGTCTCAGTTTCAAACTAAACTTGCAAGTGCATTGATATCTGCTGGACAAGGAAAATTCAAGAGGAGACGTCCAAGTACTGAAGATATGCCCAAAAACATTCAAGAAACCTGCTACTACAGTAACTCCAGAGCTAGAATGCCAAAAGGACGAAATTGACCACTTTTCTCAGTGGAATAACACAAGAGGAAGGTGCAAAATTTGCAAGAAAGAGAATAGTTTTGTTCAATGCGAAAAATGCCAAGTTGTTCTGTGCTTCAATAAAGACAGAAACTGCTTCAGATGATTCCACTACTAAAAGAAATGTATGTAAATACGTTTATTGTTACATTATTGTATGAGCTTTCGTAATAAACCGATTCAGAACGCAAAACCGTGATTATACATTTATCTTACCCGTGCCGCTACCGTTACCTTGAATCCCAATGTTACATACGTGTAACGCATTGTAAAAAAGGACTCAAAAAAGAAAAAAGCTAAAAGTTGTACATTTGTCCTCCAACATATTGGCAAATCTAAATAGTACTCTGCTAAGAACAACCTAAAATTAATATTAATTGTTGTGGGTCCTAGAGCGTTAAAACAGTATAGGCCACAACATCATAGCTGTCATCACTTAAATAATGTCCACGTCTCGTATATAGAACATGCCATGAATTCCAGCATAACCCACAGGCCTTTTAAAGGTAAACATGCCAATAAGATGAGTAAACAGAGCAGTATACATCTGATCTTCTCTTCAGAACTGCTCTGTTTACACATATTATTAGTATGTTTACCTTTGTAAGACCTGTGTGTTGTACTGGAATTCATGGTATGCTCGACATATGAAACGTGGTCATTATTTAAGTAATGACAGATGTGATGCTGTTGTCTAAACTGTTTTAACCCTAATCGGTTACGATGGTATTTGACTGACACCGGTCAATATGTGGTTTTTAAATAAAAAAAGCAGCTGACATAAACGTAGGCTTCCGCGGCAATTACCACAGTCAATAAAATTTTTCTGTCTTTCTGACTGCATTGTCAATAAAATAAAAGATGTTCTTCGCACAACGAAAGGTGCAGTTGACAAACTACATGCTGCTGGAGTTTACGAAATCAGCTGCGGATGTGGATTATTGTATGTAGACGAGAGGAAGCGAGCCATCAGCAGGTGCAATGATACCTGAACACGAAAGATACATCCTGCTAAGACAACACACCAAATCAGCGGTGGCAGAACACCAGGGTGAGTGCGGCAGACAGATTGATTTTAGTGAAGCTCACGTAGTGAGGAATCAGCCTCTTGCTTTCGGGAGAAAGATTAGAAAGGCAACAGAAGTACCCAAGACATCCGCCAACATGAACAGAGAAGACGGGTACCGACTTCCGACGTCTTGGCTGCCAGCAATAACAGCGTTATGGGACGAAAGCTCCCGTGAAGCAATGCACAGAGGAGAGCGGGAGACCGCAGCGGCCGCAGGTACATACACTACTGGTCATTAAAATTGCTACACCAAGAAGAAATGCAGATGATAAACGGGTATCCACTGGACAAATATATTATACTAGAACCGACATGTGATTACATTTTCACGCAATTTGGGTGTATAGATCCTGAGAAATCAGTATCCAGAACAACCGCCTCTGGCCGTAATAATGGCCTTGATACGCCTGGGCATTGAGTCAAACAGAGCTTGGATGGTGTGTACAGCTACAGCTGCCCATGCAGCTTCAACACGATACCACAGTTCATCAACAGTAGTGACTGGCGTATTGTGACGAGCCAGTTGCTCGGCCACTACTGACAAGAGGCTTTCAGTTGGTGAGAGATCTGGAGAATGTGCTGGCCAGGGCAGCAGTCGAACATTTTCTGTATCCAGAAAGGCTCGTACAGGACCTGCAACATGCGGTCGTGCATTATCCTGCTGAAATGTAGGGTTTCGCAGGGATCGAATGAAGGGTAGAGCCACGGGTCGTAACACTACTGAAATGTACGCCCACTGTTCAAAGTGCCGTCAATGCGAACAAGAGGTGACCGAGACGTGTAACCAATGGCACCCTATACCATCACGCCGTCTGATACGCCAGTATGGCGATGACGCTTCCAATGTGCGTCACCGCGATGTCGCCAAACACGGATGCGACCATCATGATGCTGTAAACAGAACCTGGATTCATCCAAAAAAATGAAGTTTTGCCATTCGTGCACCCAGGTTCGTCGTTGAGTACACCATCACAGGCGGTCCTGTCTGTGATGCAGCGTCAAGGGTAACTGCAGCCATGGTCTACGAGCTGATAGTCCATGCTGCTGCAAATGTCGTCGAACTGTTCCTGCAGATGGTTGTTGTTTTGCAAACGTCCCCATCTGTTGACTCAGGGATCGAGACGTGACTGCACGATTCGTTACAGCCATGTAGATAAGATGCCTGTCATCTCGACTGCTAGTGATACGAGGCCGTTGGAATCCAGCACGGCGGTCCGTGTTACCCTCCTGAAACCACGGATTCCATATTCTGCCAACAGTAATTGGACAGCCTATACAAAACGTGGAAGACATGATCGTAATAGTGGGCGCAAGTCAAAACTAAACGACACAGATCGTCGTACGCTAACACGGATTGTGTCAAAACAACACAACACTACGGCAGCTTAAGTGAGTGCAGAGCTCAATATCCCTCTTCGAGACCCTGTATCTATCGACACATTCCGCTGAGAACGCCATAGAGTTCAAGGACGAGCTGCTATACCGAAACCATTAGTGACGACAACCAACTCAGAGAAGTTTAAAACATGGTGTCAGGAGAATAAACCCTGGACGGCTAATCAGTGGAAACACGTCATATAGTTCGATGAGTCAACTTTTTCGTTATTTCCAAAATTGGGCCGACTTTACGTCTGGAGAACGCGGAAAGAAGGCTACAATCCTGATTGCTTGATTCCAACGGCTAAGTGTGATGGTAAGGGCAGCCACGTCATTGTATTCTGCTGGTCCCATCATTACTCTTAAAGTCCGTGTCACAGGCAACGATTGTGTGAACATTGTAGGTGATTACGTTCACCACATGATTCAAATGTTGTTCCCCAAAAGTGATGCCATATTTCAGGACGAGAACGCAGCCAGTCACACAGCCAGGACAGTACAATCATGGTATGAGGAGCATGCAACTGAACTGCAACGTCTTCCCTGGCCAGCACAGTCCGTGGGCTTCAACATTATCGAACCCTTGTGGGCGGTATTGGCGCGCAGATTCCGGAGCAGATTGCCGCCTCCCTTGTCACTACAGGAGTTAGAAGAGGTTCTGATCGAAGAGTGGCATAACGTTCCACTGGAGATCGTACAATACGCCAGTATTCCAAGAAGAATCACAGCTGTATTACGGGCAAACGGCGGTCCAGCCCCTTATTAATAAACGATTCCCAAGTAAGTACAGGTGTTCACATTATTTTGGCTATCCCCTATATAAAACAAACAAATGAACCGTGGTACTACTCAATTCTTTAGAAAATCAAAATTACAATCTCACTACAGTTATTTAAAGAAAATAGGAAGCCTGGGATCACTGGTGATGGACAAGCTTGTGATTGTTTTATAATTTTAATTTGATTCAAAACAGACTTTATTATAACTTCAATTCCGAAATTTGCCCTCTTACTGATGAAATATACCAATGTTCACTTTAACTCAATTACACAAACACGAATAAGAATCATATTTTGCATCCGCAACCAAAACATAGATAGTAGGCACGGTGAATAATCAATCATAAAGAATCGTTCTTGTTTAACCGTATCTCAAAAGTCTAGTAACACTATACACTTCCAACCCAAAGTTACACAGCCACACAATACCACAACTTCATTTAAAAAACAAGATCTTAAAGCTTACTAAAACTGAACTACCCACATAAGGTCCACGGTGAACCATACTTACACAAAAAATGCAAAGTGGGCCAACCAAAGTCGCAAAACTGCTACACAGGAAAAATAACAAGTTCACATTCATTAAAGATACACAAATGACTAAAAAGTGTTGAACGAGTAAAATAACTTACAGAAACGCTAATATTAACAAAGTGGCCTCACTTAACTTTAGAGAACCGCGTTATGGCTCACAGCAGTATTTGGAAGGAATAACGCTACGGCCGGCAGGCAATACGAGCGTTCACTCCCCACGGCTTGTGCACAGGCTAACAAGCACGCGGCATATATTTATGTATAGTCCGACCGGCCTCACAATGCGCGGTCCTGACAAGAAAACCATAACAGCACCGACGCCAGGAAACGAGCAGACGTAACAAATGGCCTGCAGCACAAATAGATTGCAATGAAAACGAGGTCAAATCACAGCCACACTGGAATATATAATAAGCATGCCCCCAAATTCTTATGGAGCAATACTCTTAACAGTACCCGTCTCCCAGTAAATTAGCACAAACTTGGAGATCAGCTGCAGTTGCCTTAAGGGGCTCTGGAACGCCCTATACTTGCAATGTTAAAATAACGCTTATAAATTACATCTTTCCTCACAAAGTATTTGAGGTAGGAAGTTGAACTTTTTACAGATTATTTATTGGAAAATGGGCTACAACTTAACACAGGGATTTTACAAAATTTTAGTTCAGTTATTAAAGATGATTTTTTTTCAATTGTAATGAAAATTCACAACATTTTTTTGCAATTTTTATTTATATATTCAAAAATATACAGTTTTTTGGAAAAAGGCTGTGTTAAATTATGCAGAAGGTACTGTGTAACATTTACTGAAAGTTTGAAAGAAATATGTTTGGAAGATCCTTAGAAAACATGTAATTAGTATGAGAAAATAAAAGTTTTGGGAATCGAGCGACAAAGATTGGATTAACTTTTTAGTGCATTCCAGGTCCATAGGATGGATTATCTTCATCCTCTGCAAACTCCTCCTCCAGCTTCCTCTTGTTCCTCCTCCTGTTTACTCTTGCTTGTATTTCTAGACTCTTTACAGCCCTGTCTGCAGCCCGAAGGCGTTCCTTGTCTAAAGCAAGCATCGCTCGTTGTTGTGTTCGTAGATTTTGCTACCATTTTCTTCAGTTGCAGTTACTGCAACACTGTTCCAAAAGGTGGTCATGTATGAACACTTATCACATTTCAGTTGTATTTCACTAGCAAGTCCTACGTGCTTTATTATGGAGAGTTCCAGACCAACTTCACTACAATGAATACATCTTACACAGTTTGAAAAAATTCCTTTGAGCACCGACATATCAAATATTTCATTCACATCCGATTCACCCATAAAACATTCATAGTTTTCACTCATTGAACCAAGCTTCTTCTGTGAAGTATTTTCTTTCCCACTTTGATTGCTATGGGCAGGTGTACGTGAGAGGTTAGGTTCACTCACTTGGTTATCGTCTTTATTGTTTACAGTAATAACACATACCTTTGGCTTTCCAACATTTCTCCTTTTCTTAAAAGCCTTCAGAGGATTTCTAATAACTTTACTTTTACTCATTATTATACTTCAACAAAACAAAGACTCAAGAAACAGAATTAATTACGAATATTTTCGAGATAACGACAGAGTAAATAAACATGAAACAATCGACAATCACACCAGCGATATATATTGAACCATCACAGGTTAGCCACAACACATACTTTATCTCACATCACTAAAATGTACCTGATGAACACGGACGTTAATGATAACACCATTTGACAGCAGTTTAACAACGCCACAGTGGGTCACGCCCATGTAGAACACATTTCAAAAAAATTTAAAAATAGTTGTAGTCTTCGGAATTCAATAAATTATATATCTATTAAAAGGTAATAGTCTGCAGATTCAGAAAACGCAAAAAAGTAAAAATTGAACTTTTCATGATTTTGAGCCTTTCCGGAGCCCCTTAAGGCACTTTCAACATCAAATAAACATACCAAATGCTGCCGTGACAAATGATTAAACCATTACGGCTGCCGGGCGCGTACACAACGGCAACCAGTCCCCAAGCGGTCAATATGTCCCAAAAGAAGTTAAAACTTGCATGAAAACCACTTAAAACACACACTCCACAGATGATGAGAAACGAAATGAGGAAGATCAGCCTCCTTAAAATAGCCACTGTGGAACCAAGTTCAGAACCATCTGCGGCAGCTACCCATGCCACAATAAGTTTCAACAATCTTCTTAGTTAAACACAGAATAACTTGGAGCTTGCAAATTACGAGCTGGGAAGCTGTTCAGCGTGAGACGACGAACCCACCACAATTTTGCACGTCAAGGCGCCCAATGATCGGCACCGTACATCCGGCGCGACAAAAGACAAGGACGGCGAGCACGGCGAGGCCCGTGCACCACGGTTAAGCCGTCGGCACACGGACCGTGCTGTCGAACGTCAACGTTGAGCGTGCCAAGTTCAACGTGCTGCTGAACGCTCAGGAACGATGCGACTTGTGCACACGGTACGTGGGCCCCAACGTGGTAAACGCGATCGCAACGTACTGCAGCGGCAGTTGATTGGTGTTCCTAGTTCGTAAGTCACACTGTTTACTCAACGGGCGCGCGTAAAATTCCCACATTAGCTCTATTAAAACGCAAATTTCCTCCGTCGTCCACGAAAAGGAAAGTACCATGTCCAATCAATAAGTACACAGGCTTATAAAAGTTCTGTTACAAACATAGCAGTACAAAGTTGAAATACTTCTCCGCATAAGATAAACATTATTTCATCATTCCCACATTTTAGTAAAACCCCAAGGTCAGTCTTACTTGATCGGTGTTCCTACCCAGTAGCAGAATCTTTGCAACATGTGAATTACGAAGCGTAAAAGAAAAATGAGCAAAATATCTTTATACAAGTAGCGCAAGCTGTCCTGTAGATTAAGCCAATCCAACAAAGTCGTCCCTAAAAAAAAGGTGAACTTACATTTACATAACATCAAATATTATAGTATATACTTATATTAAACTAATAATAAAGTATCAGAACCCAATAAAAGCGCCAATGTTAGGAAAAAAATTGGAAGTGGCAAGACGCGAACCACCGCCCCATCAAATTTTCCTAAGCTGGGCAGTGACGCTAGTCAATACGCTACACCAGTAACAGATAGCGAACGTCTAATCACAGTATGTTAGCTCCTACAGAAAACCTTAATGGTAGATATGTTACTAATTGAAATTTAATTATAACAAATTGTACCAAGAACAATGCGTTTTTGGTGGATCTTCAGTGCGTTGCTGCCTTCAAATAGCCTACTCTCATAATACGCAAGTTACAATAATTCTTTTGCCACGAATATGATGTTTCTCATTATTTCATTGCAACGAATGACACAGTTAACAACGGGTTTTCGAGTGATTCTCAATTTGCTGGTGCTCAGAAACGGCATATATACATATAGGCTTGAAATGAATGCCAATATGGCGCCTCACAACTCTGTACTGAAGGGACACGGCGTGCGTGTGACGTAGGTGGCGTTGTGACATCTCATTGGTCCACGCTCAGACGCACGCTCAGAATATTTGACAGGCCAGATATTGCTCTGCACGTTCGGAAAGACTCTCGAACGTGCTATTCCACGCTATGACGTCAGAAACTCGGCACGCTCAACGCTCAACGTTCGGATGCACGGTCCGTGTGCCGACGGCTTTAGGGACGCCGGCTTGTTTTCAACACAAGTTGGCTCGACGAACGCCGACCGGAGACACTTCCGTCACACGTTCACCCGGAAAACACGCCAGGGGGAGCAGTCAAAGATAGCGAGACAGCCGAATATCGATATCAGCGATGCTAGTAGAACACCCTAGCGACAGCCGCCACGGGTGTACAGTCAGCAGTAAACAAAATACCGTGAAATACCTTGCAACAGTGACCGAAACGTCGGTAGTTTTACAAATTGACAATGCGGTCACAAACCCAGAAAATTTTTATTGACTAAGCTTCTGATGGTCAAATATGAGTAAGGTCGCAACGGCCTTGCACCTTACTTGAGTCCATTTAACGTGACACTTTAGGTTTTGTTGGAGTAATACTCTAAATTAAGGTGTAGGAAAGCTATGTGGAAACGCATCGACACGCGAGAATTCCGCGATTTTGTAATTATAAGATTTCGCGGAAAGGCAGTACGCGAGACAGAGCTCGGCTACCTCCCCGCCTAGCCGCCGAAGGCCACAGCCTGACGGTACGAATGGTGAATTGGTGGATTTCTGTAATCCGTTTAGAGAGGCCACAGCGGTCGCCAACCTGTGAGGGACGTGCGGCTGCAGGTGTTCAAGTGTTTGCCAAAACAGAGCAGTGGATAGCTGGACGGGCTTTCCTGTGCGTGCTCTCGCCTATGTCCCGCTAATTTTACGCCTTCGAGTATCTCAAGTGGGGCAGGCCAGGAGTTCCGGATAACAAACTTTCAATGGAAGAATCTGTGTTCGCTACGATGGGGAATCTTGCCGGGAAAATCTCGAGTGGTCTCTTGGGAGAAAACTTCCAGTAAACATGGTATTGCCCACAGCTGTGGTTCTTACCAGCTGGCGAGGGCGGAGTTTACTTGTGGAATATTGTAGAAATAAGAGAATGGTGGAAAAGAGTTCTGTTCCCAGGCGTTACATTGGTCGGCACTGGCAAACTGGGTATTTTGAGACCTTCTAGTGATGTGATTCGCTCGGTAAAAGTTGAGGGGAGAAAACAAAGGTGAAGAGCGATCTTGCTGGACTTTCAGTAATGGGCTTCCGTTCTGGGCTCTCGTACTGAGAGGATGTTAGCCAAGTCGTCTCCCGTCTTGGTTTTTCGTTCTGAGTGGACGTTAGCCGCGCCAGCTCTTTGCTGCCGGGGAGATCGTTGCAAATAGAGAAGTTTATGGACAGCGGTCTGTTGTCCGAGTAGTGTAGGAGTGTACTTTCCGAGACGCCACACGCCAACCGCACAGCCGCGCCGTCGCCGTCGGAGAACGCCGCTATAACAGGAACATTACGGTGAGATCGCTCCAGCTTCGGCCTGTGTTAGGAGTAACGTTAAATAGTTGGATCACGTGGAATTGCTGTTTCCACAGAGGTTTCACGGTACTTTGGAGTGTAGTGGTTCTTCGTATTTTACGTTTTGTGTCGATGTCAATCGGTCAGCGAAGTTATAAGAGATCGCGTTTTGGACCAATTTTAACACACTTCACTGCCAATGCCAGTCAGGAGGATAATTTGTAAATTGTTCATTGTGTTTTATTCAGCATTGATCTGAAGGTTATAATAAAATTATTGTGGTTCAGTAGAGCCTTTACTTTCAGTAGTTGATCCTGAATTCACCCTTTTGCGTTATATTATTTTTGTGTATGTGTTTGATGTCACTGAACACCCTAAGTCAGGGGCGGGCAAACGTTGTACGCGGCTCATGAGCGCACAGCGCTGCACGTGTGCTGCTCGCGTGCAGGCGTCGACCGGGCCTGTGGCGACAGCCGGCAGGTTGCGGCAGTGTAGTGCCAGGCTAAGCTGCGGACGTTCATGCGAAGCGAGCACTATGTAGTGAACGTTGTATTTCAAGAAACGGAGAAGTGGAGATTTGCTATCTTTTAAAAAGTAATGGGAGAATCATTTTTTCTTTGTGCAAACACGTGAAAATTCGAAATGTTTAATATGTGGCAGTATTCTCGCTGGTCAACGGAAGTTTAGTATTGAAGGCCATTATAACAAATTTCACAAGGACGAGTACAATTTATTGTCGGATTCTGAGCGGATGGGGAATTGACTGAGCTTAAGAAGACCGATCTGACGATACCAGATGAATCTGTCGTAGTTGGCCGGCCGGAGTGGCCGAGCGGTTCTAGGCACTACAGTCTGGAACCGCGCGACCGCTATGGTCGCAGGTTCGAATCCTGCCTCGGGCATGGATGTGTGTGATGTCCTTAGGTTAGTTAGCTTTAAGTAGTTCTAAGTTCTAGGGGACAGATGACCACAGCAGTTAAGTCCCATAGTGCTCAGAGCCATTTGAATTTGTCGTAGTTGCTGTTGTCACGAGAGATCTGCGACTTTCTCTCGTCATGTCTCTCATCTAACTGATCTAACATTTTATGGAGCACTGTTTTCAAGTTTTCAGGACGACAACAATAATAGCCCAGCGGCATGTGCAAGTTATAAGACTGCGCTTAATATAGCGAGAGCTGGAAAACCATTTGATGAATTAATAAGTCTCGGTTAAGAGCAAACATCAGTGATGAAAATTTACGTAACTGTTTGTGTTTGTCTGTATGTAGAAATTTTGTTCCAGATATTAAACGTATTGTAAACTCCACCTGTGATAATTAAATAAAACGTATCGTAGGTAAAAGGTACTCTTTCAAACCATGATTTCTTTGAAGCACTCCTACTAACCTTATTGATTAACTCAATAAAGCTAGGAAACAAAACGCATTACAGAGGAAGGAGCGGACAGAAGGTATGGTGGGGATGGGAGATAAGCGGGTGGCCAGCTTGCCCCTGTGTGCACGCGGAACACCTGTTAACTGCACGCGTGCAAGTGCACCGCACATGTGCAGGATTCCTGCCCGCCCCTGGTCTAAGTGTTCATCATCATTCATGTTTGGAAGTAAAAACAGATGTGATTCATCGTCAACGCTACCACCGCAGATTAATTAGGGGTGACAGGGCCACATTTAAATCTAGCGTTATCCATTTTTGCGTTCAGTTCGCCGGCCGGAGTGGCCGTGCGGTTCTAGGTGCTACAGTCTGGAGCCGAGCGACCGCTACGGTTGCAGGTTCGAATCCTGCCTCGGGCATGGATGTGTGTGAAGTCCTTAGGTTAGTTAGCTTTAATTAGTTCTAAGTTCTAGGCGACTGATGACCTCAGAAGTTAAGTTGCATAGTGCTCAGAGCCATTTGATCCATTTGCGTACAGTTCCACTCCCAATTTCTCTGTAAGTTCCTAGAATGAACTTTTCTCTCTACAGCAGAGTGTGCGCTGATATGAAACTTCCTGGCAGATTAAAACTATGTGCCGGACCGAGACTCGAACTCGGGATCTTTGCCTTTCGCGGGCAAGTGCTCTACCGGCTGAGCTACCCAAGCACGACTCACGTCCCGTCCTCACAGCTTTAATTCCGCCAGTACCTCGTCTCCTACCTTCCAAACTTCACAGAAGCTCTACTGCGAACCTTGCCGACTAGCATTCCTGGAAGAAAAGATATGGGGAGACATGGCTTAGCCACAGCCTGGGGGAAGTTTCCAGAATGAGATTTTCACTCTGCAGCGGAGTGTGCGCTGACATGAAACTTCCTGGCAGATTAAAACTGTGTGCCGGAACGAGACTCGAACTCGGGAACTTTGCCTTTCGCGGGCAAGTGCTCTATCAACTGAGCTACACAAGCACGACTCACGCCCCGTCCTGACAGCTTTAATTCCGCCAGTAGCTCGTCTCCTACCTTCCAAACTTCACAGAAGCTCTCCTGCGAACCGTGCAGAACTAGCACTTCTGGAAGAAAGGATATTGCGGAGACATGGCTTAGCCACAGCCTGGGGGCTATCTTCCAGGAGTGCTAGTTCTGCAAGGTTCGCAGGAGAGCTTCTGTGAAGTTTGAAAGGTAGGAGACGAGGTACTGGCGGAATTAAAGCTGTGAGGACGGGGCGTGAGTCGTGCTTGGGTAGCTCAGTCGGTAGAGCACTTGCCCGCGAAAGGCAAAGGTCCCGAGTTCGAGTCTCGGTCCGGCACATAGTTTAAATCTGCCAGGAAGTTTCTCTGTAAGTTGTTTGACAGGGGCGAACAGAAGCAAAAATGGGACAAGCAACGGGTGGGGTGTTACATATACATTTTATACATTACTTGACGGCTGTTAGCAGTCACCTTCTAAAAATGTTCAACAGTTTAGCGTGTGACTGGCTGCTTGTAGCCAGGAGCATTCGCCAGTGATGAAGCCTCTCCCAGGCCGATGGAAGACTGGCGCTGATGAATGAGGCAGCGGCAGGCCTGTTTGCTAGGCGTTCCCCCTTCTCCTCTCCCTGTCCAGCCCTGTGCCAACTCTCACGTTCCGGCCCGCAGCGCACTGCCAGCTGTGTCGGCGGCGCGCTGACCGCTGCTGGCGCCTCCTGCCATTCGTCTCTGGCTGGACGCCCTCGTCAGCGCGCGCGGCTCCAGCCGCTCGCGGCATCAGCAGCGCTGGAACGCGCAGGCAATAGGGCGCCGGCCGCGCGCCCCATTAGCCGTGATTTAGGGCCGGCGGTGGCGGCGGCGGCGGCGCTGAGTATGCGCTCGCTGCCTCGCGGCCGCGGTGGCGCGTCGCGGCGCAGCAGATCTGCCGGCCCGCTGGGCTATCTGCGGCCTCCACTCCGCTGGCCACGCCGATGAATCCCGCACGGCCCAGCACTGCGCGCGCAATACTCGCTGCCAGCTCTGCGACGGATGCCACTGCTCCCCGACGGCCGGGCTGCACGCGGCAAATACAGCGTGGTTGTAATTAAGCTGACGGTGTTCCCAGTGCAGTAACGCGGGCTGAGGACATCTACATCTACATCCATACTTCGCAAGCCACCTGACGGTGTGTGCCGGAGGGTATCTTGAGTACCTCTATCGGTTCTCCCTTCTACTCCAGTCTCGTATTGTTCGTGGAAAGAACGATTGTCGGTATGCCTCTGTGTGGGCTCTAATCTCTCTGATTTTATCCTCACCGTCTCTTCGCGAGATATACGTAGGAGGGAGCAATATACTGCCTGACTCCTCGGTGAACGTATGTTCTCGAAACTTCAACAAAAGCCCGTACCGAGCTACTGAGCGTCTCTCTTGCAGAGTCTTCCACTGGAGTTTATACAGGTCGATTCAAAAAGAATACCACAAGTTTAGGAATTTAAAACTCTGCAACGACAAAAGGCAGAGCTAAGCACTATCTGTCGGCGAATTAAGGGAGCTATAAAGTTTCATTTAGTTGTACATTTGTTCGCTTGAGGCGCTGTTGACTAGGCGTCAGCGTCAGTTGATGCTAAGATGGCGACCGCTCAACAGAAAGCTTTTTGTGTTATTGAGTACGGCAGAAGTGAATCGACGACAGTTGTTCAGCGTGCATTTCGAACGAAGTATGGTGTTAAACCTCCTGATAGGTGGTGTATTAAACGTTGGTATAAACAGTTTACAGAGAATGGGTGTTTGTGCAAAGGGAAAAGTTCTGGACGGCCGAGAACGAGTGATGAAAATGTAGCACGGATCCAGCAAGCATTTGTTCGCAGCCCAGGAAAATCGACTCGCAGAGCTAGCAGAGAGCTGCAAATTCCACAATCAACTGTATGGAGAGTCCTACGAAAAAGGTTAGTTATGAAACCTGAACGTCAACTACCCGAGGCGATGGATCGGCCGCCAGGCAGCCCGTGACAGAGGACTTCATCACTGGCCTCCAAGAAGCGCTGATCTTAGCCCCTGCGATTTTTTCTTATGGGGGTATGTTAAGGATATGGTGTTTCGGTCACCTCTCCCAGCCACCATTGATGATTTGAAACGAGAAATAACAGGAGCTATCCAAACTGTTATGCCTGATATGCTACAGAGAGTGTGGAACGAGTTGGAGTATCGGGTTGATATTGCTCGTGTGTCTCGAGGGGGCCATATTGAACATCTCTGAACTTGTTTTTGAGTGAAAAAAAACCTTTTTAAATACTCTTTGTAATGATGTATAACAGAAGGTTATATTATGTTTCTTTCATTAAATACACATTTTTAAAGTTGTGGTATTGTTTTTGATTCACTCTGTGTATCATCTCCGTAACGTCAAAATTGTTAAGGCTTTCGTGGCCACTTGTTGACAAACTGCCTATTGGCTTCTGTCTCGGGTTCTTCGGCCGACGTTCATCTAATGATTTTTCTGACGTTTCGCCGATCTCGCGGCCGCAGACTATATGTACCTGGCGCGCCGACGTCCGAGGGCTTCTCCGCGCTCATTTCCGGTGCGGTTCTCCTCTTGCTACCTGCGACGGTCGTTCGCTGCAGTACGGGAAGCCAGGATCCGTTTACCTTATGGCTTTCCTCGTTCTTGTTCAAACTGTTCGCGTGTTTTTGTATTTCTACAGCTTCTCTGAACTAGCGCGTGTGATAGTGCTTCTCTACAGCCAGAACTTCCATGTCGGCGACTTTTATTACGTGGTCGGTCTCACTCAGTGCGTGCTCTGCCACGGCCGATTTCTCCACCTGCCCCAACCTGCAATGTCGCTTATGCTCTTTGATCCCGGTGTTATTGGATCATCCAGTCATTCCGACATAAACTTTTCCGCATGTGCATGGTATACGGTATATTCCCGACATTGCAAGTGGGTCTCTTTTCTCCTTCGCCGATCTAAGACACTCTTTGATCTTCCTTGTCGGTTTGAAAATCGTCTTTACGCCATGTTTGCGCAATATACGGCCAATTCTGTCCGCCACTCTGGGAATGTATGGCGGAAAGGCCGTACCCGACATTTCTTTTTCTGGTTCCTTACTTCGCCGAGTGTTTGGCTCTGTTACACTTCTAATATAATTTGTGGAGTACCCATTGCTCCTCAGGACAGTTTCCAGGTGTTGCATTTCTCGTTTGAGGTGTTGCGGCTCACATATTCGTCCTGCTCTCGTTACGAGCAGTTTGTCGATCTCCGTAACGCTTTCGCGATTACTAAATGATCCTGTAACGAAGCGCGCTGCCCTCCGTTGGATCTTCTCTATCTCTTCTATCAACCCTATCTGGTACGGATCCCACACTGCTGAGCAGTATTCAAGCAGTGGGCGAACAAGCGTACTGTAACCTACTTCCTTTGTTTTCGGATTGCATTTCCTTAGGATTCTTCCAATGAATCTCAGTCTGTCATCTGCTTTACCGACGATCAACTTTATATGATCATTCCATTTTAAATCACTCCTAATTCCTACTCCCAGATAATTTATGGAATTAACTGCTTCCAGTTGCTGACCTGCTATATTGTAGCTAAATGGTGTAACCTCCCCGTGTAATTAAAAGAAGTCAATGACTATAAAAAAATGTATGCTATACATTGTCTTCCCACAAAATTAACGTTAAGGAATGAAGATTGATCATTAAACCCACAATAATGTTAATTAAATAATGAACCATGAACTGGATGTAACATCTCAACACAAATAATTAAACCTGATAAATTTTATAAGGGCAGCAGCGCTGACCTTCGGCCCTGTGAAATAATGAAACCTGATAAATTCTTACTTCAGTAAAATTGCATCTATATCTGCTCTTATTTTTCGGCACAGCTTCCTGCAATGCTGGCCTATATTTAATTTTGATTCTTGGAGGAAATGCATAGGAAATATTCTTTAAATTGAAATGAATGCTTTTTCTTCAAAAGAGTGGAAAAATTCTTTAAATTGAAATGATTACTTTTTTTAAAAAAGATTTACTTTATAAAAAAAATTATTATTGGGGCATTTCTGGAACAAATTAATTACAATTACCATACATTACTAGATGTGCGCAATGCTGCTTCATTACCTTCTACAACGATACTCATCGTCCACCACAATCCTGACCAGATTCGGAAGAACAGCACGCCGTCGACGCATGCCGACGCCTGCTCAGTACAACCGTCCACTCGCTACAACTACTGCCGACAGACTACTACTGCAGACAGAGTGCAACTCGCAACTGTTCCTGCCGACTCGCTACACGCAACTGCACCAGACTGCTACTACTATCCAACTGTCGACTCGCGCGGTCAAGCGCAGACTAGCAACGATAAATAACTCTCTGGTCAGAGATTCTGTCATGCCTCGCCATCGCTGGTTATGAATACATACGTGTTTCATAAACCTCCAATGGGGGGGCAAAAATTTGGCAGCGATGGTGACTCATTTGGACTTGCCATGAGCAACAAATTTTTTCCTAACTAACTAACTTTACAATCACAGAATATACAGATATATAGGTGTAGAACATGAAGTAAATATAGTGCACATGCACTGAGTACGGAACATATCAGGTAATGACAAAATATATATACAATGAGTACAGAACATATCAGCAAATCACAAAAAATGTATATGCAATGAGTAGAAATCATGTTAACAAAATAACAAAAGTGCAGATGCACTGTAGTTCAGAACATATTTGCAAATCACAAAAATGTATAGGCCATAAATACAAATCATGATAACAAAATGATTTTTTTTACTATGTCACAAGAATTAGGATAGGAAAGGGAAGGATTGCGTCATGGTTGTAGCACTGTAGGTTGCACGCAGCTGCACTGAAAGCCCATATCTTTCTACAGAAGCACAACACCAAGTGAGGCAATCTACAATTCTTTTCCCAGAAGTATTACTCAGCGTAGCCAAGACACTGAAATGCCGTAGTAATATTCCATGTTATCCTTTTGGTAGTACATTAGGTACACCAAACAGTGGGACCATAATAGCATCTTCATCGCTCATGGTGGTGGACAGCATGTCGTGTCAACACCACGTTCTTGTCTGTTACAACAACGTAGAATTAGTGCAAAAACCAAATATAATGCTCCATGATCATGAGGATATACAGGACAAATGGATATTGCAGTAATTCCAGGTAATTAGCTTAGAAGGTGAAGGACATTACGTCACATACTAGTCTTCATTGAGAATTACACTAGTAATGGGTGGCACTCATTGCCCAGTCATTGAACATTTCTGTACCATGTACGTAGTATTACAGAATAATGTTCATGAGTATCTTTACAGAGAACATTGGCACTCATTGCCTAATTGTAAACCATCAGAAGTCATTTACAGAGAACATTGGCACTCATTGTCTAATTACAAACCATCAGAAGTCATCATAGTATTACAGAATAATGTTTACATAATAATATTCATGAATTGTTTTTACAGAGAACATTGGCACTCATTGCCCAATTGCAAATCATCAGAAGTCATTTACAGAGAACATTAGCACTCATTGAGTAATTACAAACCATCAGAAGTTATCATAGTATTACAGAATAATGTTTACATAATAATATTCATGAATTGTTTTATAGAGAACATTGGCATTCATTGTCTAATTACAAACCATCAGAAGTCATCATAGTATTACAGAATAATGCACATAATTAATGTAATTAAAGTAATCATTGCCATTCATATTTTTTGCTAGCAATGCATTGCGTTAGGTAATTACTGGAGAATGAAAATATTTGCTTTTAAATTATTGCTGCAAATGAAGATGTGTAACGTCATTCGTCTTGAGTCAGCTGTAGCAAGATTATGAAACAAGTAGAGTATATGTAATCACATTCATAAATGACATGGGTTTAATGAACAACTGCTTATAGCACATTAATTTCGTAAATAATTTCTCCTGCAAAATATACACAAATGGATTATTAAACTGAAAGAAGAAACGCATTTTATGCTGAAAAGTAGTGAACTTCGAATTAACAGGTAGTGAAATGTGTATAAAAAATATGTGTGTTCCCTAGCTGTCCTTTCCAAAACCTTCAGTCATCCTACTATGCAATATAACACATACTGTCAAAACGAACTGCAACAAATACTTAAATAACTACATAGCATAAATACATAAACTTCAACATCATCCTCATCTGTAAAGAAAAAACTTCATTATCCATCACTTCATTATCCATATTATCATAACTCCATTATTATCATGACCTGTAAAGAAAAACTTCATTATTCATAGTAGCATATTCTTCATCATTATTCATCATCATTCATTATCATCTGCAAAAAAGTCACTTCGTTATTCATTATACAATTATTCCTTATTTGTATCATATTTCATCACTAAAACTAATATGTGAAGTTCTGTCTGACAGCCTGCATCAATCGCTTCGTATTCAGAAAGAAAAAATTAGTTAAGACTGCTATTCTACGATGTGTATAGTATATTCTTGTTAATGCTTGTTAATCCTGATCCATTTACTCTTCCTCATAAGGTTTTTGCATCTTCTTTCGTTTATTCTGTAGGTGAAATTCCATTTCTGTTTAATTTATTTCTTTCACACGTTATTTCTTTCTGAAAATGATGAACAAAGATTAATGTCTTGCATTTAAATCATATACCCATTAAATAAAAACTGGTTTATAGTAACATAATTGAGCATACAGCATACCATGACAGGAAACGTAATATGTCAAAAATATAGATAGTATTCAGAGGCAAAAATGTACCCAGTGTATCACAATGTAGCAGCAAAAAAAAAAGTAAAGTAGTCACGATGTTGAGATATCATAAGGCAAAAATGTGAAAGTCAACTGGTGTTTGCTATATCTTAACTAATTCATAGTGCATACAAACAAAACATGAAAACATCGTGTTCAGCTTGTATGTTGTGTAGTTAATAGAGGCGAGAATTAAAGACTTTAATGGAGAGAGAATTTAATAAAATTAATATGTCACTAGGAAAAATTGCATACTTATTCATAAGATACGTAAGTTTATCTGGAAAAATGTGCACGGTCTGATGTGTAACGACAAGAAGAGAGACCTGCTAACTTTACCTTGCCGGGCACTTGCCAAGAAAAATACGACAATCATCAGTAAGTATTCATGTGAATATAATTGCATAAGTGGTCATAAAAATTAGGAAATTCCACTAAGCATGTTAAATCATAAAGTATCTTCATTCAATAAAAGGTTTAATATTCGATATGTGGTGGTTTCCTTTGGATTTTCTGGTTCTCAAAGTTTCGACGTTTACAACATTGGGGTGAGGAATGCTGCGAATCCGATATGGACCTGCGTATAGAAGTTCAAATTTACTGCACCTACCTTTTATTTTGTTGGATAAATAGTGTGTACGTACTAATATCTTCTGTCCAACGTGAAATTCACGGCGTGTACAAACCTGTTTTTGCTGTCTTCTCCGGCGCTCTGCGGCACGTTTGATGTTGTTCAGCGCAATGTCAATTATTTCATGGTGTCGTAGTCGACGAGATGTAAGAAATGTTACTAATTCTTTAATTTTGTTAGGTGGTTCAACGTTTTTCAGTATAACAGACGGAGATAGCATAGTAGATTCATTCGGTATGGAATTAATTACATCTTGGAATGAGTGTATGTGTGTGTACCAATCAATATGTCTTTTATGGCAGTAAATTCTACACAGTTTACCAATTTCTTTCATTAATCGTTCACAAGGGTTCGAAGAAGCATGGTACCTGGATATATGTATCGGAGAAATGTTTCTAGCTCGTAACATACGTATCCATATAGCAGATCGAAACTGTGATCCATTGTCGGAAATTACTTTCAACACATGCCCTACATGAAATAGAAAATGTTTTACAAATGCCTTCGAAACAGTTTTAGCAGTAGCTTTGCGTAACGGGGTGAAGGTAACAAATTTTGAAGTGAGTTCAACAGCGACAAAGATGTAGCAAAAACCTCTATTAGTTCTGGGAATCGGATCAAAAATGTCTACAGCGGCCATATGTCTTAATTTAACAGGTACAATGGGATGTAATGGAGGAATATGAGAAGTTGTGTCTGACTTAGCTTTCTGGCAGATTTTACATGACGCTAAAACTCGTCGTATACGTTTCTCCATGTTGGCAAAATAACAGTTCTGTCTCAGTATAAGAAAACATTTTCTAGCTCCGTAATGTGCGTAACTTAAATGAGTATACCAGATTAATTTGTTAACAAGCTCGTCAGGAATGCATAATAACCAATTGTTGTTGTCAGGATGAGAGCGGCGAAACAGAATGTCATTGCGTACAGTGTAATGGTTTCTAATCGTAACATTATTCCTATCTTGCCAGAGGTGTTTAATCTCTTTCCACACGTTGTCTTTACTTTGCTCTTGTGCTATGTCCTGTAATGACGACGAAATAAAATTTTCAAATGCAACTTGTTGAATGTACATGACGCTGAAATTTTATTTGCAGAAGTTGGTTGCGATGTCTTGCTGATTGTTGCCGAGAGAACGAGATAGTGCGTCTGCTACAATATTTTGTGTGCCGGGAATGTGAACTATTGTAAAATTAAATTCCTGCAAATAAATTTTCCATCTGCTTAATCTGTCGTGAGTAAATTTAGCTGAAAGTAAAAACTGTATAGCTCTATGGTCTGTGTAGACGGTGGTGTGTCTTCCATAAAGAAAATGCCGAAATCTCGTAAAAGCCCAAACAACACATAATGTTTCCAGTTCTGTAACAGAATAATTTCGTTCAGCAGGTGACAGAATGCGACTTGCAAATGCGATGTTTTTAATTATTGTAGAACCATCTTCTTCAATTTCCTGGAAAATATGTACGCCTAAAGCGGTGTTAGAACTGTCGGTGGCAATGGAAAAATTTCTAGTAAGATCTGGGTGCGATAAAAGTTGTGCATTCAACAAAGCTTCTTTCAGGTTCATAAATTCAGAATGTGCTTGCCTATCCCAAGACCAAATAGTGTTTTTCCCTGTCAATTGGCATAATCTAGGGGTGTCTAAAGCAGAGTAATGAATAAATTTACGAAAATAGTTAATTAAACCCAAAAAGCTGCGTGGTTGTTTTTTCGTCGTAGGAACAGTAATGTCACGTAAGGATTCAAGTTTTTCCGGGTCAGGCGTAATGCCTTCTGCTGAAATTACATGTCCAAGAAATTTTATAGAAGTTTTACCAAAGTTCGATTTACTGAGATTAACTGTAAGTCCTTGTGCACGAAAATTTCGTAACAGTTGTTCAAGAATCAGATTGTGTTCAGACCAGTTAGCTTCTGCAATAAGAATGTCGTCTACGTATGTTGTAATTCTGTCTTTAAGTTCAGTCGGAAGTATTGTATTCAAACCACGAATAAAAGCTGCTGAAGAAATAGTTAAACCGAACGGTAATTTACCAAATTGATAACAGTCGCCAAAACAGAGAAATGCTGTGTACTTTCTGCAGTTCGGATGGAGCTGAATTTGCCAAAATCCCGATTTTAGATCTAATGTAGAATAAATAGCAGTACCGTGAAATTTCTGTAGAAGTTCCTCTAGTGTCTGTGGTCGATCTGTTTCATTAATAATTATGTCATTGATGTGACGCGAATCTAGTACGAGGCGAAGTGAACCATCTTTTTTCTTAACAATATGGAGCGGGTTTATGTACGGACTAACTGCCGGTTCAATAATTCCTTGGTCGAGCATATCTTGCAATTCCTTCTTAACTTGTTCTCTATGGATATATGGAATGGGATAATGCTTGGCTTTAAATGTATCGTGCTGTTTGACTTGAAATTCATACATAAAACCGGACATAGTACCAGGAATGTTGTCGAAAACTGGAGCTTGCTGTAAAAGAATTTTGTGTAGTTGCGTGCGTTCGTCGTCTGTATTTGCACTGCTCTGTTTAACTTTATCAGAAATCATCTGCATAACGTCGTAGTCAGCTTCGTCTGGAGTATTATAGTTATGTACGTACGTATCTGTGAACAATGTGGAATTACAGTCTATGCTACGTGATACGGAAATGACCTCAGTACAATTAATTGTTTGTTCTTCCGCAGATAAAGAATGCTGAAATTCTAAAGCCAGTTGTACATTTTCATCCTTCAACATTAAATAGGAATTTTGAAAATCAATAATTGCGTCGTGTTGTACCAGAAAATTCGTACCTAAAATAACGTCTGTTGTCAATAAAGGAACAATCCAAAAATCTGAGTAAAATGTGTGACCTGCAATGCAAAATGATAAATGTGTCTGTAATTTAACGTCTACTCCTTTACTCGATACTGCTCCTTTCACTTTCGTTTTACCTAATGGTAACGTAGGATAGGCATTCTCTTTGTTACACTCGTTGAAAGTTTCTTCATTTATAACTGACATAGGTGATCCAGAATCGATTACTGCTGAAAATTTCGATGATCCAATTTTAATTTCGATGACAGGGTGTGAAATGGTTTTTTGAACAACTGGTCTTTCCTGCAAAAGAGTGGCTCGGATGTCGTCAAAAGTAATAACATTTCCGTGAACAACATTCTGCGTGTCAAAAGTAGTGCTTGTGTTACTGGAAGATGCGACCTGTACAGTATCTAGTCAAATTCTATCTGACGTATTATTATTATCAGGAGAATTCTGTGGCATTTCGACTATTTGAACTGTTCAGTTATTTCTTCCAGACGTATTACGTTCTGGATGATACCTACTGTCGGGTTCATTCATGAGAATATGTTGTTGCTGATCATTTTGCTGCTGGTAAGATCGACTGTTATTAAACGTATGTTGATAATTGTGCTCATTGTTTTTACCCTCTGTCGTGATAGTCATTCCTATACGGTGCATTGCGATAGGAATTGAAGTACTGTGTTTTCTGCAAGTAGTTATTTCCTTGCTGCCGTGTGTTACTATTTGTTGGAGCTGAGACTATATGTGCACGCGGCGAAACATTAAAGCCTGGTTGACCTTGTACATTACGTTGTTGGTTAGGTATGCTAACCGGTTGGTTTTGTTGCTGTTGTTGGAAAAAACGTCTATTGTTACCGAAATGTGGTTCCTGTTGCTGATAATTTTGACGATATTGATAATTAAAATTGTGTCTGTTATTAAAGTTCTGGTGGTTGTCGTTCCTAAAGCGTCTATTAGCTTTGCTATTGAAATTGCGTGCCTGATCATAATTGCTGTATGTTTGTTGCCCTTGGTTATTATATGAAAAATTTTTGTTTATAAAGGAATAATCCGATTGCTGCACTTCCAAAAGCTGTAACAGATCCCTGAATGCCGAGATATTTTCTTTTTGCTGGCCCGTTAAAAGTGACACTCTTAATGATCGTGGCAATTTAGAAATACATAATTGAATAAGTGCAGATTCACTGTATGGTTCACTTAGGTACTGGTTTTGTTGGACCATGTGTTCAAAAAATTGCGTGACAGTGGAAAAATTTGAGTTCTCATTATTTGGTAAACTAATTAGTTGATCCTTAATTCCGCGCTGTGTCGTCTTCGACCAATACGCTGACAGAAAAGCATTCAGAAATTCTTCTACCGAATAACATTGTCTCGCGATCAGTCTCATACGAGTTGCCGGTTCGCCTTCCAGAAAACTGCAAATAAATTCAAGTTTGTGCGTTACAGGCCAAGTCGGTGGAAAAGCAAAGCTAAATTGTTGTATCCAATCCAGTGGGTGAATCTGTGTTCTGTCATTTTTAAATACTTTAAATTTTCTCACTGATAGAAAATGTTTGTAATCAAAATTATCGTCTCTGTATGTCGGAACCGGTTCAGGATTGAATGTAAATCTATTTGACTGGGACTGTTCGGAATCTAACTCACGTACTATTTGCAGATTACCTAAATTATACTGGCTGTGTGAGTGTGAGAAATGTTTGGAATTCGCCGTATGCTGTGACGTGTTATTAACTGAAATATTTTTTATCTCTGTTACCTCTTGCTGTGAACTTGACAATTTTCTACGCAATGTGTTATTAGACGAATCGATCTCATTGATTGTCTGTTGTAGATTTTGGAATTCAGGTGTTTGGTTAAACGAGATCGGTGCAGTATCGTCTGATTTGCTGTCATTATTACTTTCAATAACGTCAACTGGCCAATTCATCATATTTTTCAGTCAGTATTTTTACCTGATAATCGGTTTTCGTGTCAGACGCATTAATCTGTTTTTGTATTTTAGTGTGGTTTCGCTCAATTTTTTAATGTCAGCTTTGATAACATCAGAATTCTGTGTTAGTTCTAATTGTTCGAGTCTGTCTGTCACTGTCTGAAAGTCTGCTGTGTGTGTGTCTGTTTTCGATTTAAGATCGGAAATTTCATCACGTAATTCTGTGTTCAACTGTTTGATGGTATTAATTTCGTCTGACACTGTAGCAATATTGTTGTCTACGTATGTTTTTGCCTTCGCAAACAATTTACGTTTATCATCCTGTCTCTGTGATTGTTTCCATGACTTGTCGTTTTACTTTATTCTGTTCCTGTATGAATTTACGGAAACGCGTATCACTGTTTTGTAGGTGAAGATTGAAACGCTCGTCAATTTGAGTGTTCTGTTGGTCGAATTTCGCGTCTATCTTTGCATCCATTGTCCGCGAAAGTTCTACTGTCATTAATTTAAACTCGTCGCGTAATTGTGTTGCCTTCTCAGAGCATTGTTTACCGACTGCACTAATTTCGCCTGTAAGTGATGCTGTTGTAGCTGTTTGCATATCCCTTAATTCTTGAGCAACTGATCTAATTTCTTCGCTACTTTTCCTAGCACAAGCCTCAATTTCCTCACGTAATTGTTCTTTAGTATCATGACATTGTGCGGCAACGGCTGTAATCTGCTCACTAAGCTGTCTGGAATCGTTGTCTAATTTTTCATTCAACTGTTTGGAAGTGTTGTCTAGTTTTTCATTAAGTTGTTCGTGATTGTAATCTTGTCTTTCATTCTGTTTCATTAAGTTGTTGTTTGAAATCTTCTTTAAGGTCGTCTTGTTTTTCATTAAGTTGTTTCAAACTTTCCCTAAGTTGTTTATTATCTTCACTCTGTTGTTTGAAATTTTCCTTAAATTGTTTGTTATCTTCACTAATTTGTAGCAATAATGCCATAATTTGATCCGACCCAAAATTAGCATTTCTATTCTCTGTGCTGTTTGATGGTGTACCTGCAATTGTCACGTTTTGTGTATCCATTTGGATATTCTCTGATTCTTGAAAATGTTTGTCAATCGGATGTACACTGTTGGTCACTAAATCGGAATTAAATAAGTCCGACGCATTCTGATTACACTGTTCGGTTTCATTAGAGAAATTTGTCTGTTCATTACGTAAATCTTGCAAACCGGTTGTGTTAAGCTGGACAGCGCTCATTGCAACAGAACGCCCCGCGTCATCAATTGTCGTCAAATTAACAGAGGACACAATTGAATTCGTCTGTTCATCACTAGGATCAAAATCAACATTAGTGGTCGGTACACACCTATTGTCTGCAAATGGAGGATTGTCATCATTATACTGCATGTCGCAAGTACTATCGGTCAAGTTGTTTAACTCTGTTATACCTCGCGATGTACTATTAACAGTTTTTCGCGGCATTTTTACATAAATCACAATTATTCAATAATGAAACAAAGACAATACAAAAATGCAACAAACACAAATACAACAAAGAGCGACAAATTGCCGATGATCTGTGAAAGAAAGTGACAAAATTAGTAAAAGCGTTGCGCCAAATGCTAATTATATTAAAGTAAATAAGAGCAGATATCTGACTATTTATCAGAAGATTCACTAAGAAATACGATCCTGGTCCGGATGTCGCCAAGTGTAACCTCCCCGCATAATTAAAAGAAGTCAATGATTATAAAAAAATGTATGCTATATATTGTCTTCCCACAAAATTAACGTTAAGGAATGAAGATTGATCATTAAACCCACAATAATGTTAATTAAATAATGAACCATGAACTGGATGTAACATCTCAACAGAAATAATTAAACCTGATAAATTTTATAAGGGCAGCAGCGCTGACCTTCGGCCCTGTGAAATAATGAAACCTGATAAATTCTTACTTCAGTAAAATTGCATCTATATCTGCTCTTATTTTTCGGCACAGCTTCCTGCAATGCTGGCCTATATTTAATTTTGATTCTTGGAGGAAATGCATAGGAAATATTCTTTAAATTGAAATGAATGCTTTTTCTTCAAAAGAGTGGAAAAATTCTTTAAATTGAAATGATTACTTTTTTAAAAAAGATTTACTTTATAAAAAATTATTATTGGGGCATTTCTGGAACAAATTAATTACAGTTACCATACATTACTGGATGTGCGCAATGCTGCTTCATTACCTTCTACAACAATACTCATCGTTCACCACAATGCTGACCAGATTCGGAAGAACAGCACGCCGTCGACGCATGGCGACGCCCGCTCAGTACAACCGTCCACTCGCTACAACTACTGCCGACAGACTACCACTACTGCAGAGAGAGTGCAACTACTGTTCCTGCCGACTCGCTACACGCAACTGCACCAGACTGCTACTACTATCCAACTGTCGACTCGCGCGGTCAAGCGCAGACTAGCAACGATAAATAGCTCTCTGGTCAGAGATTCTGTCATGCCTCGCCATCGCTGGTAATGAATACATACGTGTTTCAATGGTAAGGGATCTATCTTTCTATGTATTCGCAGCACATTACACTTGTCTACATTGAGATTCAATTGCCATTCCCTGCACCATGCGTCAATTCGTTGCAGATCCTCGTGCATTTCCGTACAATTTTCCATTGTTACAACCTCTCAATATACTACAGCATCATCCGTAAAAAGCCTCAGTGAACTTCCGTTGTCATCCACAAGGTCATTTATGTATAATGTGAATAGCAACGGTCCTACGACACTCCCCTCCGGCATACCTGAAATCACTCTTACATCGGAAGACTTCTCTCCATTGAAAATGACATGTTGCGTTCTGTTATCTAGGAACTCTTCAATCCAGTCACACAATTGGTATGATAGTCCGTATGCTCTTACTTTGTTCAGTAAATGACTGTGGGGAACTGTATCGAACGCCCTCCGGAAGTCAAGAAACACGGCATCTACCTGGGAAGCCGTGTCTATGGCCCTCTGAGTCTCGTGGACGAATAGCACGAGCTGCGTTTCACACGATCGTCTTTTTCAAAACCCATGATGATTCCTACAGAGTAGATTTCTAGTCTCCAGAAAAGTCATTATCGCAGGACGCCGAAACATTGTAGGTACGTTCATCGTACGGTGCACTCGGGAGCGTGCTGAAAAAATACTAGTTTCACTTTCTGCCACCAGGTGAAAATACGGCGCCGTAAGCGGTCAGAATGCGATCTGAGTGCAGAAAAAGGGGAGGAACGGTCAAACAGACCCCAACAGTCGTTCCGGCCTGTTTATTAGAATACGGCCACAAGTTACAGCATGGATCCATATAACCTCCCGACTGATGTTATCGGAGCGGTATGTCGTCGTCTGCTAGCTTTCAAATCAGTTAACATGGCTCTGAGCACTATGGGACTTATCTTCTGAGGTCATCAGTCCCCTAGAACTTAGAACTACTTGAACCTCAGTAACTTAAGGACATCACACACATACATGCCCGAGGCAGCATTAGAACCTGCGACCGTAGCGGTCGCACGGTTCCAGACTGTAGAGCCTAGAGCCGCTCGGCCACTCCGGCCGGCTCAAATCAGCAGTAGCTCGTGAATATACATTCTGGCTGTTCACAAACTTTTAGATTCAAATACATATGAAAGTGTCAAATTAATAGCATCTGCTGTTTGACAGCTAGACTTATCAAGATATTTACAAAACTTGTCACTGCCAATAACAACAACAATAATAATAATAATTGATGTGAAGGTCGATGGCAGCATGTCATGTCCTCACATCACATGCAGGATGCTTTTCGATCGGTATGCCTGGGATATGCAGTTGGATGCTAGAGGCTAGCACGAGTGGGGTGGCTGTAGGAATCTGGAACATTCTATAACAATTAGTACTGGAATACCTTAGTAAATAACTTTTACTTTGTCCTGCTACTGCAGTCCAGGAATATAACTAATAACAACTATCTTTCTTGAATACAAATGACTCATTAACAAACATTAACTGGATTATACAACGAGCAAGATAACACAGTTCTAGTATTACGTGCTTAATACATGCGCGAACTAGAGGCTGCGAACCTAGCGAGCTGAAGGCTATTCTAATCTGACTTCGCTCACGACCTGTAGCTGACTCGGCCGGTGCGATCTGCAAGTCTCTGTCCGTGCCATACGGCGGCGCTGCAAGCGCCAGCGATTCCAGAGAGGTTGCAAGTGCTGGACCGCTATCGATTATCGCAACCTCTAGCGCAGGGCTTAACAACTGGCCGGTTTTGAGCGCGAGTACTCGCGTCTGCTCAGGCACTTGCACGCGAGCAGGTGCAAAGTCCCGGAGTAGGGTGGCAGGGGAGGGAGGGGAAATGCGCGCGCACGTTTGAATGTGATCTCGCGTTCTTAGCAGATTTAACTAGCCACCTGAATGCTTTGAACATTTTACTACAAGGTAAAGATCTGCTAATTACTCATTTCATAGATTGAATACGAGCTTTTAAAATGAAATTGACACTTTGGGTGAGTCAGCTGGAAACAGGAAACCTAGCTCATTTTCCTAAATTATCATCCATGCAAGATGTTCACAAAGACTGTGAACGTTATTCACATAGTTTAGTTGATCAGCACTTTCAAGATCTGACAGCACTAGACAGTGATTTTGATCTGTTCTCTCCATATTCAGCGAATATTTAAGAGATTCGTCCTGAGCTGCAGCAAGAAATTATTGACCTGCAGTGTGACAGAGAATACAGAGACAAATTTCAGAACAAGAAAAACATTTTGGAATTCTACAGACACTTCCCTCAGGATAAATTTCCTCGTTTGCACAAACTGGCGACTACAATAATATCAATGTTCGGTTCCACGTATATTTGTGAACAACTGTTCTCTGCAGTGAAATGTAACAAAACGCGCCTGAGAAACGCATTGTCTGATCGAAATTTAAACTGCACGCTGCGCCTAAAATGCACAAGAACTATTACTCCCAACATAGACGCAATTGTAAAGGGCAAAAAGTACAAGATTACCGAGAATCCCACACTTCAGTGACACCTTTTATTGTGTAACAGTTCACAAATTAATGCGAATGTAGAGACATACACTAAGCTAATAAAATTATGTGGCATGTGTACATTCTCCTTTATTTGTTTCATTTGTCGCAGTAATAATTCGTGAGTGATATCCCTGCAGGTGGCCGCGGATTTACATTGACTGGCGGCAGCTGTTGTGTGCCCCACGTGACTCTCCCCACTCTCCGCTCTGGTCCGGTAGTGGGGGTAGCGTGCTCGCGCTGCTCCGTGCTCGCGCCTTGCTGCTCACAGCTTGCTCCGCGAGCACGTATGTTGTGAAGGCCTGCTCTAGCGTTGTGTATACCGCTGACACCATAATAATAACAGTAATAATAATAATAATACAGTAATGGACTCAAACATCCCAGAGCAAGCAAACAAAGAACAACACGCATCAATTAAACAATCAGAAGGAAACGAAATCTTAAGACAGCCACCAGAACAAGCACAAATAGAACACGAAGTGACACACATGTTAGATATAGAAGAAAAATTTCAGCTGACATATATAGAATACAAAGACACAAATACAGACATTAGACCATTCTTGCATAGACCACCAAATAACCCACAAGTCGAAACAACAATAACAACTATCTACACAATCATACACGACAAAATAAATGAAAATACAACTATGGAAGAGTTACAACTACTGGTTTATATAGGAGCACTCACTACACTAAATATACACACTAGGCAGAGATCAGAACCAACCAACACACAGAAGAAACCTACAAAACCAGCATGGCAACACAGGCTACAGACCAGAATAGAAAAACTGAGAAAAGACATCGGACAGCTAACGCAATTTATAAAAAATGAAATGTCAGAAAAAAAAAACGAAAAAGGTTAGGTAAAATCTCACAAGAAGCGATAGAGCAATTAGATGAAAAGAAGCAGAAATTACAAGCATTGGCCAAACGACTTAGAAGATACAAAAAAAGTGAAAATAGAAGGAAACATAACCAAACATTCAACACAAATCAAAAGAAATTTTAACAGACAATAGATAACACACACATTAAAATAGACAATCCACCAAACATAACAGACATGGAACACTTCTGGAGCAACATATGGTCAAACCCAGTACAACATAACAGGCATGCACGGTGGATACAAGCAGAAACAGACACATACAAGATGATACCACAAATGCCTGAAGTGATAATTTTGCAACATGAAATCACCCAAGCAAATAATTCTACTCACAATTGGAAAGCCCCTGGAAAAGATAAAATAGCAAATTTCTGGCTAAAGAAGTTCACCTCAACACATTCACATCTAACTACATTATTTAACAGTTACATTGCAGACCCATACACATTCCCTGATACACTTACACATGGAATAACTTATCTGAAACCTAAAGATCAAGCAGACACGGCAAACCCAGATAAATATCGCCCAATAACATGCCTGCCAACAATATACAAAATATTAACTTCAGTCATTACACAGAAATTAATGACACATACAACACAGAACAAAATTATAAATGAAGAACAAAAAGGCTGTTGCAAAGGAGCATGAGGATGTAAAGAGCAACTGATAATAGATGCAGAGGTGACATATCAAGCTAAAACTAAACAAAGTCGCTACACTACGCATACATTGATTACCAAAAAGCTTTTGATAGTGTACCCCACTCATGGTTACTACAAATATTGGAAATATACAAAGTAGATCCTAAATTGATACAGTTCCTAAACATAGTAATGAAAAATTGGAAAACCACACTTAATATCCAAACAAATTCAAATAATATCACATCACAGCCAATATAGATTAAGCGTGGAATATACCAAGGAGACTCATTAAGTCCTTTCTGGTTCTGCCTTGCTCTGAACCCACTATGCAACATGCTAAATAATACAAATTATGGATACAAGATTACTGGAACATACCAACAGAAAATCACACATTTGCTATACATGGATGATCTAAAACTACTGGCAGCAACAAATCAACAACTCAACCAATTACTAAAGATAACAGAAGTATTCAGCAATGATATAAATATGGCTTTTCGAACAGACAAATGTAAGAAAAATAGCATAGTCAAGGGAAAACACACTAAACACGAAGATTACATATTGGATAACCAAAGCGATTGCATAGAAGCGATGGAAAAAACAGATGCCTATAAATATCTAGGATACAGACAAACAATAGGAATAGACAATACAAATATTAAAGAAGAACTAAAAGAAAAATATAGACAAAGACTAATAAAAATACTGAAAACAGAATTGACAGCAAGAAACAAGACAAACGCTATAAATACACTCCTGGAAATTGAAATAAGAACACCGTGAATTCATTGTCCCAGGAAGGGGAAACTTTATTGACACATTCCTGGGGTCAGATACATCACATGATCACACTGACAGAACCACAGGCACATAGACACAGGCAACAGAGCATGCACAATGTCGGCACTAGTACAGTGTATATCCACCTTTCGCAGCAATGCAGGCTGCTATTCTCCCATGGAGACGATCGTAGAGATGCTGGATGTAGTCCTGTGGAACGGCTTGCCATGCCATTTCCACCTGGCGCCTCAGTTGGACCAGCGTTCGTGCTGGACGTGCAGACCGCGTGAGACGACGCTTCATCCAGTCCCAAACATGCTCAATGGGGGACAGATCCGGAGATCTTGCTGGCCAGGGTAGTTGACTTACACCTTCTAGAGCACGTCGGGTGGCACGGGATACATGCGGACGTGCATTGTCCTGTTGGAACAGCAAGTTCCCTTGCCGGTCTAGGAATGGTAGAACGATGGGTTCGATGACGGTTTGGATGTACCGTGCACTATTCAGTGTCCCCTCGACGATCACCAGTGGTGTACGGCCAGTGTAGGAGATCGCTCCCCACACCATGATGCCGGGTGTTGGCCCTGTGTGCCTCGGTCGTATGCAGTCCTGATTGTGGCGCTCACCTGCACGGCGCCAAACACGCATACGACCATCATTGGCACCAAGGCAGAAGCGACTCTCATCGCTGAAGACGACACGTCTCCATTCGTCCCTCCATTCACGCCTGTCGCGACACCACTGGAGGCGGGCTGCACGATGTTGGGGCGTGAGCGGAAGATGGCCTAACGGTGTGCGGGACCGTAGCCCAGCTTCATGGAGACGGTTGCGAATGGTCCTCGCCGATACCCCAGGAGCAACAGTGTCCCTAATTTGCTGGGAAGTGGCGGTGCGGTCCCCTACGGCACTACGTAGGATCCTACGGTCTTGGCGTGCATCCGTGCGTCGCTGCGGTCCGGTCCCAGGTCGACGGGCACGTGCACCTTCCGCCGACCACTGGCGACAACATCGATGTACTGTGGAGACCTCACGCCCCACGTGTTGAGCAATTCGGCGGTACGTCCACCCGGCCTCCCGCATGCCCACTATACGCCCTCGCTCAAAGTCCGTCAACTGCACATACGGTTCACGTCCACGCTGTCGCGGCATGCTACCAGTGTTAAAGACTGCGATGGAGCTCCGTATGCCACGGCAAACTGGCTGACACTGACGGCGGCGGTGCACAAATGCTGCGCAGCTAGCGCCATTCGACGGCCAACACCGCGGTTCCTGGTGTGTCCGCTGTGCCGTGCGTGTGATCATTGCTTGTACAGCCCTCTCGCAGTGTCCGGAGCAAGTATGGTGGGTCTGACACACCGGTGTCAATGTGTTCTTTTTTCCATTTCCAGGAGTGTACTTATGCTATACCAATATTGACCTACTCATTTGGAGTAGTGAAATGGAGTAACACAGATCTAGAAGCACTCAATACACTTACACGATCACAATGCCACAAATATAGAATACATCACATACATTCAGCAACAGAAAGATTCACATTGAGCTGAAAGGAAGGAGGAGGGGATTTATCGACATAAAAAACCTACATTATGGACAGGTAGACAATTTAAGAAAATTCTTTCTAGAACGAGCAGAAACTAGCAAAATACACAAAGCAATCACTCATATAAATACATCGGCTATGCCACTGCAATTTCATAACCACTTGTGGCGCAGTGGTTAGCACACTGGACTCGCATTCGGGAGGACGACGGTTCAATCCCGCGTCCGGCCATCCTGATTTAGGTTTTCCGTGATTTCCCTAATTCGCTCCAGGCAAATGCCGGGATGGTTCCTTTCAAAGGGCACGGCTGATTTCCTTCCCCATCCGCCCCTAATCCGATGAGACCGATGACCTCGCTGTCTGGTCTCCTCCCCCAAAAACCAAGCAACCAACCATCATAACCACTTCCACAACCCTTTAGATCACATAACATCAACAGATACGAAGAAAGTAAATTGGAAAAAGAAAACACTACATGGCAAGCACCCGTATCATCTAACACAGCCACACATCGATCAAGACGCATCCAACACATGGCTAAGAAAAGGCAATATATACAGTGAGACGGAAGGATTCATGATTGCAATACAGGATCAAACAATAAACACCAGATATTACAGCAAGCATATTATTAAAGATCCCAATACCACAACAGATAAATGCAGACTTTGCAAACAACAAATAGAAACAGTAGATCACATCACAAGCGGATGTACAATACTAGCAAATACAGAATACCTCAGAAGACATGAAAATGTAGCAAAAATAATACATCAACAACTTGCCATACAACATAAACTAATAAAACAACACGTTCCCACAAACAAGTATGCACCACAAAATGTACTGGAGAATGATGAATACAAATTATACTGGAACAGAACCATTATAACAGATAAAACAATACCACATAACAAACCTGACATCATACTCACCAATAAAAAGAAGAAATTAATACAACTAATCGAAATATCCATACCCAATACAACAAATATACAGAAGAAAACAGGAGAAACAATTGAAAAATACATCCAACTGGCTGAGGAAGTCAAGGACATGTGGCACCAGGATAAAGTTGACATTACACCAATTATACTATCAACTACAGGAGTCATACCGCACAATATCCACCAGTAAATTAACGCAATATAGCTACATCCAAACTTATATATACATCTACAGAAATCTGTAATTATTGATACATGTTCAATTACCTGAAAGTTCCTAAATGCAATGTAACATATACCGTACAGTTAAAAGGAAGTCACGCTTGATCAAGGTCCGCGTCACTTTCCATTTTTGACCAGACATAACGTCTGAGAAAAGAAAGAATAATAAATAATAATATGCATAACTTGTCTAAAAAAAGAAAGATTTTTTGTGGAATTTTGTTATTTTGTACACAATTAAGTACAGTTTAAAAGCAAGAACGAAACAACTTTTAAGCTTTTCCTAGTCTCCGTTTCGCATTTTTGTGTAAGTGGGTGTTTTCATGCTTTTTTATTTTTTCGGACAAATGTACAAGGTCCCTAACACTTGCTAGTTAACGCAAACTTCCGGGCTGAAAATCAGACATTCTTACGTTGCACCCACACAACAATTTACGCTTTTTATACTGTTATTTGTTAAATGTTCGCTTGTAGTGACGCTTATTTGATTTCGTCACTTTCTCAGTCAACGGATCTGCTCTGGGAGGCGTTAGTTCCTTTGCGGCCAACTTCTTCTGGTAATTTTCTTTTCTGTCAGCACTTAAAACAGATTCATCAGAGTTCATGTTGACACTGCGCACGAAAGCCGGTTCCCGCACAGTAAACAGTTAGCTACAAACAGAAACTGCCGTTTGTGCGAATGAGTAGTACTGTCTACCAACATGGTCACTTGACTAGATTACAAATGAGACCCTGACAACCATAAAGGTCAAAAGCACTCCGAGCTCACATTTAAGTGAATATCAGAGAAACCAGTGAGACAGCTTTCCGTAAATGTACATATACGAGGGTTGGAACTTAAGTAGTGGTAACTATTTATTCACAACCGATACAAAAGAGTTACATGTCTGCACCTGTTACTGTCCTTAATAGTAGTAGTCACCAGAGTTGTGCAGAACCCGTTGTGGAAGGTGTAGTATACCGTTAGCACAGCCTGTTCTACTGATGTTGCGAATGGAGCGGTCTGAAGTTATGGTGATACTCTTGTACGACTGTGATGGTGTGATCCTAACGCATTACGTTCCTCCACGGCAGACCATCAATGCACAGTATTACTGTTCGTTTTTGTAGCATCACCTGCGTCCAGCTTTATGGGCGACACTTTCTGCTCGTCCCACCCATCATTTTGCACGACAATGCGCGGGTGGATACAGTTCAAGCTGTGGCTGCTCTGTTCGGTCGATGGGACTGGGAAGTACTATACCATCCACCATACTCCCCGAACTTAAGTCGTTGTGACTTTGATTTGATTCCGAAGATGAAGGAACCACTTCGTGGCATTCGCTTCAGAACTGTTCTAGAGATTCGACAGGCAGTAGATCGCTCCATTCGCACCATCAACAGAACAGGCTCTGCTAACGGTATACTACGCCTTCCACATCGCTGGCAACGGGTTCTACACAACGCTGGTGACTACTTTGAAGGACAGTAACAGGTGCAAACATGTAACCATTTTGTATCGGTTGTGAATAAGTAGTTGCCACTATTTGAGTTCCAATTCTGGTATAAAATGTGGGCTTACAGTACAGATAAACATGACCCACCATAAGATCAATAAGTGTCAGAAGCATAATAAATTCTACAGTCTCAAACTTTACGGTTTTCAGCGCTACAAGTGGATTACTGTACGATAAAACCCATAATTTTATGTATTATACTTCGTACAGAATGCCACGAAATAGGCTTTTTATCAGAATAACTGTAACGTGTACTTACGTCCGATCTAATTTACTATATAGTGATCGAATTGGCACATCTGAGGATTGTGGTACCGTCTCGTGGGATTTGTCCCAAACGAACTGGAATAAAAGTCTGCTGCAGAGTGCTACCACCTGGTGGCATTGACGTAAACTCGTAGTTGACTGGTATTGACTAGCTGTGCTCGCCATGAACCGTGCATATTGGTTATCAAGTCCCTATGTATTTCACCCATAAGGCAATTACGTCACGCCAGTTGCGCATGCGCAAAAGCTCATTAAAATGTACACAAACCAAGGTGTGCTCGCGACCCTGATGACAAATTTAATGGGTCTAGAGGAGTACTTTTAGTTCTGCGTATTTCAGATTACCGCCTCTGCAAAGCGTTTAACAACATTCAAAGAAAAATAACCAATAAATTCGCAAGGTGTCAAAAGATAGGCTGTTCACGTGCTCTTGTGCTTTTCCACAACAGCTGCCACTGCCCTCTACAAGAAGTTACACGGATTTAGGTCTGGGTGCCTGGAAGGCCACACATCCTGAGGGTGGCCAGGGACGACGTGCTCGTTACCGAAGGCTTCTCGAAGCAGATCCTTCATCTGGCAAGTGACATGTGGTGTGGCCCCATCTTACCTGAAAATAGTGGCGTGTACACAGTCGCGTTCTTGCAAAGATGGAATCACATGATGGACAAGGAGGTCCTTTTAATACGCAAATGCCGACCGAAGTGGCCGTGCGGTTAAAGGCGCTGCAGTCTGGAACCGCAAGACCGCTACGGTCGCAGGTTCGAATCCTGCCTCGGGCGTGGATGTTTGTGATGTCCTTAGGTTAGTTAGGTTTAACTAGTTCTAAGTTCTAGGGGACTAATGGCCTCAGCAGTTGAGTCCCATAGTGCTCAGAGCCATTTGAACCATTTTTTAATAAGCAAATGACACTGCACATCCAAATGGCTCGCGAGGTGTCATCTCATTGAAGAAAAACGGCTAGAATGAAGAATTTTGTCAAATCACACTACACAGTCAGGTAAGATGAGCGTAGTGGATGTTCCGGCACATCATGTTGCAGAGAAGAGCCACAAATGTGACATTTCTGTGCATTCATGGCACCTTGCAAAGTAAAATGAGGTGCGTTCATCCAAAGAATATTCTCCAGCCACATGTCATCCTTTTCCACGTGTGCCAAAAACGAAGGACAAAGTCACGCCGTGCGGTTAAAGGCGCTGCAGTCTGGAACCGCAAGACCGCTACGGTCGCAGGTTCGAATCCTGCCTCGGACATGGATGTTTGTGATCTCCTTAGGTTAGTTAGGTTTAACTAGTTCTAAGTTCTAGGGGACTAATGACCTCAGCAGTTGAGACCCATAGTGTTCAGAGCCATTTCAACCACTTGAACGAAGTCACGACGTTGTAGCCTATTTGCTGGACATTCTGAATTTTGTAGTGATGCCAGTCTAAAATGCACCGAAAAATCTCTTGAACTGATGAAAGGTCTCTGTTATATTCCTTTCATGTTAATTTCTTAAATCTGTTGTCATTTACGGGATACATTCCACTTCTAAATTTACTGTGGTGTTTCTGACTCTATCTGGGAGGACACTGAGCAGTGGAACGTGTTACTTTTACACGTAATCAAGAACGATCTGTCACACTACTACACTTTAAAACACAGTTTATATGTAATTCATGACACAGTCTCATACAGAACCTACATCCGCTTTCTTTTATATACTGTATATGATAAGATACTGTCATCCCCCTTCGCTTCTGTGTGAGAGGATGAATGAGCAAATGTATTTCTAGTTGCATGCTTGATGGTAGCAGACAAGCCTGTCTGCTAGAGAACAGTAGGACCAACGTCGGAACAGGTAGCTACGCTTTCTAAAAGCAAAGAGGTTTCTTTTCTTAGTATGGTCCTGTCTGTCCCTTGTCATGTTGTATAGGAAGCTGCCTCTCTGGTCACTTCCGTTTGTATCTGTGAAGCACACTCGGTAGGGGCCCACGCCAGTCTGTCCATGGCGAGCGTCTGAAGTGGTAAGATCTCCGGCTAAGCGCGTCTCTGCTAAGTCTGTAGGACAATGGATGTCTTAAGTTCAGCATAACTGAAAATTTAATCACCTTTATTTCAGGTTTAGATCTAAAATATCTTATGTTATCTTAAATTGCAATGCAGTGTAATTCGAGTGTGAAGTTCAGAATATCTTCCAGTAGTTGCTTTGTCACTACTTTGTGAGCAAAGTGGAACCACATGTTCATGATCCGTAACTCTAACTAAGATCATCAATCTTAAATGCGAATGTGCGTGAGATTATAACTTCTCGTCTTGACAATATTTTTCAATATAGCAACTTTTCTTTACGTTCAACCCACGTGGGGTGTACTTTGTGAGACCAGTACCACGTGCTTATACAATTGTTTGACCCATCAGGTTAATAGTAAGACGATAGTAACCAGTTGGAGGTTTTTCTTTTGTAAATTGCGTTTCGATGTAATTTATTTTAATTATCAAAATTATTGTGCAGTTACACTCTTTGCTTAAACCAAGTTGACCCCATGAAGCATGTGGTGTAATCATCAAAGTAGACCTCGGCTATTCTTTTCGGGAAGATTTCACAGAGAGTTAGTATGAATTTAGTATACCAGTGTGTGGTAATTTCATGACGGACAGGATTGCGCTCTGAATGTAACTTCTTTGGGTGAAAATTGAATCGGTTGGTTGTGGTTAATTTCCTCTTGCATATGTTTCAACATTCTTCGAGTGTTATTTTATGAATGCAGTGTTGTATGCAGTCCCCAAGTCTTGGCTCCATATTTGATGTGTTCCGTAAGACCTGGATAAACCTACTAAACCAGAGGTTGTACAGAGTTTCAGGGACACCATAAGGGAACAGTTCACAGGAATGGGGGAAAGAAATACAGTAGAAGAAGAATGGGTAGCTTTGAGGGATGAAGTAGTGAAGGCAGCAGAGGAACAAGTAGGTCAAAAGACGAGGGCCAGTAGAAATTCCTGGGTAACAGAAGATACATTGAATTTAACTGATGAAAGGAGAAAATATAAAAATGCAGTAAATGAAGCAGGCAAAAAGGAACAAAAACGTCTCAAAAATGAGATTGACAGGATTGTCAGGCTAAGCAGGGATGGCTAGAGGACAAATGCAAGGATGTAGAGGCTTATCTCACTAGGGGTAAGATAGATACTGCGTATAGGAAAATTAAAGAGACCTTTGGAGAAAAGAGAACGACTTGTATTAATATCAAGAGCTCAGATGTAAACCCAGCTCTAAGCAAAGAAGGGAAAGCAGAAAGGTGGAAAGAGTATATAGAGGGTCTATACAAGGGCGAGGTACTTGAGGACAATATTATGGAAATGGAAGAGGATGTAGATGAAGATGAAATGGGAGATACGATACTGCGTGAAGAGTTTGACAGAGCACTGAAAGACCTGAGTCGAAACAAGGCCCCCGGAGTAGACAACATTCCATTAGAACTACTGACAGCCTTGGGAGAGCCAGTCCTGACAAAACTCTACCGTCTGCTGAGCAAGATGTATGAGACAGGCGAAATACCCTCAGACTTCAAGAAGAATATAATAATTCCAATCCCAAAGAAAGCAGGTGTTGACAGATGTGAAAGTTACCGAACTATCAGTTTAATAAGTCACAGCTGCAAAATACTAACGCGAATTCTTTACAGACGAATGAAAAAACTGATAGAAGCCGACCTCGGGGAAGATCATTTGGATTCCGTAGAAATGTTGGAACACGTGAGGCAATACTGAGCCTACGACTTATCTTAGAAGAAAGATTAAGGAAAGACAAACCTACGTTTCTAGCATTTGTCGACTTAGAGAAAGCTTTTGATAATGTTGATTGGAATACTCTATTTCAAATTCTGAAGGTGGCAGGGGTAAAATACAGGGAGCGAAAGGCTATTTACAATTTGTACAGAAAGCAGATGGCAGTTATAAGAGTCGAGGGGTATGAAAGGGAAGCAGTGGTTGGGAAGGGAGTGAGACAGGGTTGTAGCCTATCCCCGATGTTATTCAATCTGTGTATTGAGCAAGGAATAAAGGAAACAAAAGAAAAGTATGGAGTAGGAATTAAAATCCATGGAGAAGAAATAAAAACTTTGAGGTTCGCCGATGACATTGTAATTCTGTCAGAGATAGCAAAGGACTTGGAAGAGCAGTTGAACGGAATGGACAGTGTCTTGAAAGGAGGATATAAGATGAACATCAACAGGATAATGGAATGTAGTCTAATTAAGTCGGGTAATGCTGAGGGAATTAGATTAGGAAATGAGACACTTAAAGTAGTAAAGGAGTTTTGCTATTTGGGGAGCAAAATAACTGATGATGGTCGAAGTAGAGAGGATATAAAATGTAGACTGGCAATGGCAAGGAAAGCGTTTCTGAAGAAGAAAAATTTGTTAACATCGAGTGTAGATTTAAGTGTCAGGAAGTCGTTTCTGTAAGTATTTGTATGGAGTGTAGCCATGTATGGAAGTGAAACATGGACGATAAATAGTTTAGACAAGAAGAGAATAGAAGCTTCCGAAATGTGGTGCTACAGAAGAATGCTGAAGATTAGATGGGTAGATCACATAACTAATGAGGAGGTATTGAATAGAATTGAGGAGAAGAGGAGCTTGTGGCACAACTTGACCAGAAGAAGGGATCGGTTGGTAGGACAGGTTCTGAAACATCGAGGGATCACCAATTTAGTATTGGAGGGCAGCGTGGAGGGTAAAAATCGTAGAGGGAGACCAAGAGATGAATACACTAAGCAGATTCAGAAGGATGTAGGCTGCAGTAGGTACTGGGAGATGAAGAAGCTTGCACAGGATAGAGTAGCATGGAGAGCTGCATCAAACCAGTCTCAGGACTGAAGACCACAACAACAACAACAACAACAACAAGATTACAAACTCACATTTTCACAATCCTAAATAAGGCACCAATTTAGTTATGCATCAAGTTTAATATGCTGAAATTGTAACGGAACAATGTTAAATGTTAAAATAAATGTCCAAATATAAACTGATTTATTTCTTTTTATTTAAATTCTCTTTTTATATATATATCACCGGTTGTCGTAAGATGACTATTAAAAGATTATAATTAACGTTAGTCTGGTTGGGTATTTGATAAGCCAGACTGGATACCTGGTGAAACAGTTTGCTCAGTAATGCAAGGTTAACTTCCCCAGATGGCTCACAGCTTTTAACCCGCTTTTATTGTCTTGAATGTCAACACCGCTTTCAGAACAACTTAATGCATCAACATTACACTGTTGATCAGGGGAGAGACAAGGCCGGTGACACAGCTCGAGCACTGGCTGCAGAATTTGACGCATGTGCTGCACGGTCCGGCTGCATGTGCAGCAAGTTCGTCAACAGTTGCCATGGAAATGGGCTGCCTCTCTATCACTCCTACACCGGCGAACTGTTCTCTTTTTCAAATTTCTCCATCATATTCTTTAGCCCATATATGGACATGGGGAAACTATCCACACGACTGTACAATAACACGAGACACTCTCGCAACCTGTTTATCCTTTCTCTGGGTAACTACGACCACAACTATAGATGGAAACATAATAGACCAAAGACACTATTGGCAAGGAACTAAACATCTATGGTCCATAGCACGCTAACACGACAGTACTGGTGAGTCCCTGCAACACAGCTACTACTGGTAATCCCAGATGCTCGACCCGCCGAAAAACAGGCAATTGCAAGGAAACCGCACTGTACACAGCACGCAAACCAGCCACTCACACCCCCCACACTGTGAGCCGATCTATGACCGATCGCCTACTAATGTATGACGACCTTGAACTGTTACAGGGACGCAGCAACTGCAGCAAGCCCCACAACGAGCTTCCGCAACGACAAAGGTAAAGATGCACGATACCTCGAACTAACATAACCACACCTTGCATGCACTGTCGCAGCTAGCAAGCCGCTACTGCCCTTACTACCCGTCCTACTGTCGCAGAGGTTTTTTTCCTTTGACGCTTGCCTTGGCACTTTTTTTCCTCTGCCGTTACAACCGCTACTCTTCGATCGCTTTCGTCCACTTTCTATCTCCTGATGGACCATGTTAATGAGTAATCTTACCCAGACGCATGGATAACATCACAGCCCGCATCCTGTGACTCCTGATTCCAAAACTAACATGTTATACGGAGGTGACAGTAGAACTTTTGGTTTGGTCACCACGTTGGTGTGGGCGTGCAGGGGCCCCATCCTTTATAAAAACAATGTTTCTGTCAGCGATATACTCGCAATAGAACGCTGATTTTGTTGCCGTTCTAACAAAACAATTTTACTAAAAATGCACGGTCTTTGTTCTCGACAGCCATTGCTAATGCATAGCGGAACACTTCAGTCTTCTTAACCTTTTACACCAACAATTACTTCACAAAAGAAACAACACACATCGCCAAGCAACAAACAGCATAGTGACGTCAAAACAGGAAACATTTCACATTCTCACCGCTTAGAGCGCCGTATTTTCACCTGATGGTACAACGTGGAACTATTTTTTTTTCAGCATACTCCTTTGAGTGCACCGATTAATGAACATATCTATGATGTTCCAGAGACCTGCGATGTATACAGCCCGCACTGCAGCGCTCGGAACACCGTCAATTTAGCTATAACCATCCGGTGGGAGGGCTATTTTTTTCAACCCCCGATCGGTAAAAGATGGAAACCACAGTGAACATCCAGTGAAGTTCTGTGCAGATGTGCTGCACAGTGTCTCTAGTAAGGCCGACTATCGCATCACATCGCACTTTTTAGTTCTGAGTGCAGAAAGAGAGCATAGAAATGCCTAGAAAATAATGTCTCCCGCCAAGTGTGCAGTGCTGCTGACGGATTTCGCCTGATTTCATGCAGCCCACATAACATAACTGTCATGGGTTTCCTTCTTCATGACAATTCTTATCCGCACACTGCAGGTGCAACGAGGACGCTCTAACAGTGCTTTCGGTGGAAGTGTTTGACAGCAGACAATACAGCCCAGAGTTGGCTCCTTCCCATGTTAATCGCTGCTCACATGAACTGCTGCTATGAAGACAGTATATTGGCAAAGGCAACGATCTGCAGACCAGCATAGGCAATTGACGGAAATCACAGACGGCTGCCTTCTATGACGAGGGTATTGGAAAGTTGTTAACACATTAATGTATAAGTGGGAGCAGCAACTATACAGAGAAGTAGCTGGAAGATGTAGCCAGACGTTAGCAAACAAAACATTTTTTAATTATGCTGACTCCATTTGACTGTAATAATTTTTATTTTATTGCTATGCAATGCAGATTTAAGGTACAAAAACTTATTTATATGCCAAAAGACATAAGACTCGTATGAAATACAAGTCCTTCATACCAGTATGATGCCTTTTGACATGTAAATAAGTTTTTGTACCTGAGAATGGCCACAGACTGGAATCTGGATCATATAACATTAAAATAAAAATAATATTACAGTCAAATGGCGGCAGTATCGTTCAAAAAGATGACCATGACACTGGCTCCATCCAAAATAAAAATGATCAAACATTGCCGGCTGGTGTGGCTGGTGTGGCAGAGCGGTTCTAGGCGCTTCAGTCTGGAACCGCGCGACCGCTACGGTCGCAGGTTCGAATCCTGCCTCATACATGGATGTGTGTGATGTCCTTAGGTTAGTTAGGTTTAAGTAGTTCTATGTTCTAGGTTATGTATGACCTGAGATGTTAAGTCCCATAGTGCTCAGAGCCATTTGAACCATTTTTGAACAGCAGAAGGGGTCGATCAGGACGACTCACAGACTTCGACTGTGGACAAATCACTGGACGCCGCCTGAGTGACTAATCCATCAGGGACAGACTGACTGAGTCGACCACTGGTGGTGTGGCTGTCAAGTCCAGGTGCGAAGGAACATCCACAGCGAAACCAAAACCGGGCAGACATCATTTACTTATTAAGGTGGCTTTTCTTCTGGAAAAAACTGGAAAAAGTAGAACTCTCAGGGAGTCCTCCCCTTACTGCCCCAAAGAAAACACTAAATTCGGGAGAATATGAACACTCTCACAGCATTGTGAACTGAGTACAGTAGACAAACAGTTTGGAGACGATGAGTCTTTGTATCATCATGACAATGCATGCAGTCACAAAGCAAACATCTGTGAGTCAATGGTTTGAGGACAATAACATTCCTGAAATGGTTTGGCTGTCCAGAGTACTGACCTAAGCTCAGTGGTACACATTTGGAATGAGTTAGAACGTCGGCTTCGTTGCAGACCCCAGGGTCTGGCGTCACTACCTTCCCCGGTTTCGGCTTTCGATACAGAATAGTCTGCCATACTTCCACAGACATTCAGACATCTCACTGAGAGCGTTCCCAGTACTTGGAGTGTGAGCAGACCCTAAAATGCAAAGGCTGTTCTGAAAGTAAGGTCCGATCGATCTCGAAATGGAAACCACAGTGAAACTCCAATGTAGCTTTGCATAAATGTGTTCAACAATGTCTCTAGTATGTCCATCGATCGCGTCATGTCGCTCTTTCCAGTTCTGAGCGCACGGTGAGCATGTAAACATGCGTAGAAAATAGTCTCTCCTGCCAAGTATGAGTGCTTATGAAAGATTTCGCCTGATTTCATGCAGCCCGCACAACGTACCTGTCATGCATTTTCTTCTTCATGACAATTCTTGGCCGCACACTACAGGGGCAATGAGGCTGCTTCTGCACCGTTTTTGATGGGAAAAGTTTGATAACGCACAATACAAAGCATATTTTCTCCTATGCTCACATGATCCGCTGGCTATGAAGAAAACGTTATGGCACAGACAACAAGCTGCAGATCAGCATAGAGATTTGGCAGAAAGCTTCGGCGGCTGCCTTCTATGGCGTGGATATTGGAAAGTTGGTACGACGCTACGACAAATGTCTCAGTCTGAGTGCAGACTATGTAAAGAAGTAGCTGCAGAGTGTAGATAACTGTTGCAAATACAACATTTTTGACATTCAATGTGGTTTCTATTTCACGATCTATCGGACATTACTTTCTGAACAGCCCCTGTAATACCCAATAATGGATGTCTATTGTGACGTCTCCTTGCAAGACATTTACAAAATCTTTATAATATAAAAAATAATAAAAATAAACATTTATCTGTATTATTATTATTTCATTACTGTATGAATGGTTGTAGATTATGTATAAAAGGAAATAACAATTTTTCGTTTTTATGTTTGTGCAATATTTACGTATCTATATTTCACAAATAACGTCTGTGGTCGCCGAATGTATGTATCGAAGCAGACAATGATAATTAAAAATAATTACGAAGATGCACATTAAATTGCCTATAAAAAGTGGAGGTTAAAACATTACTGTTTCTGTCTTCATGTAGCCGTAGTTGTAAGAATGCTTAGGTAGCCTTCGTTTGTCCTTTGATCGAGAAAGACGCCATTGGCTGCTGATATTTGTAAAAGGTGTGTACTTTCAATTTATGTTGATTTTTTGAATACAGAAATTATTAAAATTATTACCTGTAATAAATTATTGCTAGCTTGCCCAAGATTTCATCCCACATTCTTAGCCGTTTTCAGCATATTAGGAATTTTTAATGACTCAGAGCCGTGCAGCGATGGCGGGAGCCACTGCCGCAGCGAATTCAAATTAAATCGAATGAAAGCAGTTTTCCCGCAGTATAGCGGGCAGGTAACGGTAACATTAAAATTAATTCTTTCAGCTTCCTGGAGACTTCAGAGGGAAATTGTGGATTTTATTATGTCATTTTCAGGTGGACATGGGCAGCTGCCATTATGTTATCAGTTACGAAAATAATTCACGAGTTATAAAATTTTACTTGTGAGTGATCAAAGACTGCTGTGCAAAACCTGTTCTGGCTAATAACATAAAAATCAAATTTTATTTTTTTGTTTTAGTTTCATGCTCTCACGTCAGTCGTGTTCATATATAAAAAAAATCCACTGCAGCTTTCACGTTTAGAGAACATAACATACTGTAACTTACGTACAGGTAATAAGAGTAATTTTCAGTGCATTCAAGAGATGAAAGTAGCGAAGGGAACTTTTTTTATTCTATAATTAGTTACGGTAATGATACCATGCTCCATATCTAACAAGCCAGAACAGTGTAATATAAAAATAGTTTGCAGATTAAAGATCGTACGTCCACAGCAGGAAATCTTTCAGTGTTGTGCGTTTCCCCACATAATAGGTCAAAGCGCATAATGTTAAAATATTTTCAACTGCAGAAACTAATATTGAGAATCGTATTTTATCTGTCGTGCTCGCATCACTAAGCAATATAAATTAATTAAAATATTATGCCATATAACCTGCATATAAAGTAAAAAGGGGATTACGCGACACCATGTACTTTTAATCAGATAGTGCATGTACAACTTACAAATACGAAACAATGCAGCTATCTACTGGTTGAAGGGAAGGACGACCATCATGTTTATAATCGCACAAGTCCAAAGCCGCATACTGCAAACAAATAAGAAACCTGTAACGCTCCAGGTAGAGACGTTTTCTTTATTCACCACTAAAATGTTAAAATGTAGAAGACCGTATAATAATCTTAAACTGTAACTGAGTGATAGGAGGACGGAAAGAAGAAAGACAAAATCCCTTTTATGAATAGTTTTGGAAAAAAGTCTGTGGTATGCATACTGTAAACAACATCCGAGGTGCCACGTATTATACATAGCATTCGGGGAAATACAATACTAATGTGGATGCGGTGTACACGCGCAACCATCACCATGCAACAAAATGAACTTCACATAATCCACTTCTGGATGTCTCCTAATAATGAGCAACTACGATTTGTAAAAGAGTCAGTCTTTTTATTGCATCCATTCTGAACTGACCCGTTTACGGTTGTCCCAGGCAAGGTCTACTGAATTTATCGTTGATTATTATGCACATTTTTAGGAAAATTAGTTTTACGAGGCACAGTGCCTGTAATGTTATCTCAAGAATGTATTACGTTTTTAAATCAGTGATCAATGTTTTATTTCACTGAGTATTGATATAAAACTATACTAATTTACTGTCAATAATTATGCATCGTGTGAAGTTCTTAAATTGCTGTGTGAAGCCATAACAATCATTTACTGTTTGCAATTGCTAGTTTTGATTCAACTGTTTAGTTAACGGAGCCAAAGCGGCAGAATATTTAACTCTAGTCAGATTCCGACTTAGGACCCCAGTTACGATTTCATACTGGACAAATTAAATATCCCAGGCGATTGTTAATTTGGCTCATCACACAGTGAATACTGTTTGCATATCGTTATCATGTACGGTATCTTCCAAAAGATTTGTATCACTTGATTCTGTTCGTCCGTATTCGTTGGTAGTATAAGTCTCGCTCATGTAAAGGCATTCTTTAATAATTACTTAGTTAATTGTGTAGGGGCATTTATATACATATCCTCAACACGCAAAGTAAGTTATTATTTCGCAGGAGGCCGATTTCAACAGGGATTGCGAAGCTCATTGCTCAATGACGAAGCAATTCGAGCTTCGTATTGGCTCTTTCGTTCATCATTTTTATCAGAGAAAGAACGTATGTTTGTAAAGACAAAGTCCAATAATTTAATTTTCTTTCTTTTCTTACACTTTAGTGGTGTGGGAACTGTATCGAAATTTCACAGTGAAAACAGTCAATGGGCAATAACGGAAATGATCCACATCGGACTGGGCCGGTCATCCAGTGAGGGAAGGAAACGGGTGTAGTTACTGAAGACCCTAATAAATGTAATGAGAACCAATCCCATAGTTGCTGCAATGTGCCTTCATGTCGCGACAAAACGTGTGTACCCGAAACTTTCGAATGATTCGTATCTTTAAATCTCACATATCTGGAGGATTTTTTCTTTGATGTAATTTACACTAACTTGAAGGGAAATTTCAACTGGCCACCATTTTTCCATGATTCTTGTTGCAACATAAGTATTGTTTGTAATTACAGTTGTATTCTTTTTGTTCTATGTACCTCAATCAACAACGAGCATGTAACAAGAATAATTGAGAACCAACTATAACTGGAAACCTAATGAAGAAGATGTTAGAAAATATTAAAATAAAATAAAATTTAAAAATGGGAGAGAATTTACATTGTAAGAATCACAGGTAAGAGCATTTTTGTTGAAATGCTTGTATTTTGTTGTCATGGACCTTAAGGTATTAGCAGAAAACCAATGACCTTTGCAAAAAAATTTTTAATTGCAGATTTTAAAAAAGTGTCCATTTGTAGTTTGCATTGTATTTAAGAATTCGTCAGATGGCCGCAATAGTTGGTGCGAAGAAGAAATGTGTGACTCCATTCTTTAAATTTACATTTTAAGGTATATGCTTGGTAGATAAATGGTCGAAATATGGGAGTTTATAAAATAAAAATAATAATTATATCTCTGCGTTACGGTTAAATTTGGGAAGATTACAAAAATGTTATCTGTAAATAACACTGAAGACGAATCTCACTTTGGTGATGACAGTACGGCCAATCCGACCATGAAAGATGTAGATACCCATTCTATTGAAACTGGCCCGGAACCCCCATTGCAAGTCTCTACTAGTACTTCTGAAATGGGGATATGATCAAATCCAGTGACTGAATTATCTGACAAATATATGGCTACAACGGCTACCAATTTCAAAATATTAGCAGAAGAAACCGTTGGCACAAGAACAAAATGCAAAATTCGATGCTAATTTCAAACATTTGGCTTGAAAACAATCTGCATAGGCAGAAGCAAAATTTAAGGAATGGGATGTGTGAATGGGAGAACGAGATAAAGGTTTAGCTGTGCAAATAAACGCTCTAGAAAATATTTCTACCAAAATTACAGGCTTAAAAGAAGCATATTAAAATATACCAGAAATAATTAAGCAGTTATCGTCTGATGCCCAGTTGTTTAAGACGCCACAGACTAAACAGAATGTACAGGAATTAAGTACTAAAATAAATAATCTAACTATTAACTGTGCTGGTGTAAGCCAACAAACAAGAATTGGAAGACTCCACGTCAGAAGAAGATGACGCATTCAGTTTGAGATCAGGAGGTGACAGCGACATCAGCCTCCACAATAGTGACGAGGAACATATAGGACACTTGTCTAAGACTTCTTGCCAAACCAAAGGCAAATCAGCACCATCACCGGGGCCTGTAACGAAAGATGACCTGAAAATAGGCAAGTTTGTTCTGGTAAAATGGAACTAGAAGGAATACCCAGGAGTGATCCTCGCTATAGAAGCAGAAGGTGTTAGAGTCGACTGCGTGGAGCCTACACTAAAAGCCTGGAGGTGGCCAAAAATAAGGATATCTTGTTGTATAAATTTGACTGGACTCTAAACATTGTTATATCTCTACATTCTATTGTTTGTACAATATCTAAAAAGTGTTGTTCAAAATTAATGTTCAAAATTAATATTTGTCATTAAAATAAACGTTTGGAAGTTCACTGGATGTTCAGAAATTATGTTATTCAAATAACCATCAACCTACTTGGACTCAAACTGCCTTCAAATGGTAGTATCTATTGGAATTACAGTCTGGGTTCAAGTAAGCCAACCGTAAGGTTAACTTGAACCCAAATAAAATAGAAAAATAAAAATATTTACTCCGCCACAAACAATGCGTACTAAACGTTAAAGTATCCATAATAAACGATAGTTTAATAATATAATGTATGTCGGTGAAAAAAATCTGTTGTGCCCTTTTTAAATATAATGTCAGCAGTTTCGAAATCTGGGCTCAAGTAGCCGGCGTTTACGGTACTGATTTTCATCACATATGATATAGAATTAGTATTCAAAATAACTTTCCTTGTTACAAGGTATGAATTTCATAGTACGGTATTTGTTAGTATGGACCATAGGTTATATAACATATGCCTACCTGTAATTATTTTAAGCAGTTTCTTCTTGCGCCTTTCGTTGGATTGTGTTTTCCTTCAGCGTAAGCGGTTTTTATTTTTTTAGGGTTACGTGCCGACGTGTAGGGCAATTTTAGGGTTTGTTGCTCCGAAAGCGAGACAACGATGTCCTCAATTTCTACATGTCCGTGAATTGACGAGAAGGGAAAAATACTTTCATGTGTAAATGTCAGACCAATGTGTTATATAAATAATCCAACACAGCCATGCAGATGAACAATTTGAAATAAAGTGAAAATAGGCACGGATAAATAAGTGGGTACATACTGCAATTGCTACATACATATGTATCCTCTAACATCTGGGATATCCTGAGGCAATTATAAATTGTTAGAGGTCCAGCAGCCTGTATCTGTAGAATATTTAGCCATAACTTAGTTACGTTGCCTGGGGTACACCATAGGGAGCCCCTCATGGATTCTACCAGCCTAGGAGTTTGTAGACCACCCTAAATTGCATACGCATCAAGCACGGAAGATGCCAGAACTTATGAAGCACAAGTGGGGAATCACTGCAGGTGCCAAGTTTGAGTGTCAACACCAGCGACAAACAATACACCATATAGTCACAGAATGTCCTGTACGAAATTGCATCCAGCATACATGAGGTCACTGAGGATGCGTTCTCCTGCATGGAAACTTTAGACATCCACCTATAACCGCCGGCTTGAAAATATTTGAAAATTTTCCTATCTTTTACACTCTTTAAACTTAGAATGCTATTCCGTTTTTTTCTTTTATATGTCATTTATCAAGTGTTTTTAAAAATATATATTTTATTCTTGTGGATAATATTATCTTATCGACTTAACCTAAGACTTTCCTAATCAGAAATAAATCTAATTTATTTTATCTGTACTTTATGTATATTGTGTTACCATCAACACCATTGCTGTTCAAGCTAAGTAATGTATCCTTGGTCCCATACGAAATAAATAAAATAAACATATTGTAACTAGACGAAACCACTTCTAAGGAAAAATCTATGACCCACTTCGATGTAAGTGAAATAAATATGAAACCACTTGTAAGGAAAAATCTGATCTGTGGGGATATAAGTGAAATAAATCCGTTCCTATGTGGGAATGAATGTTAAAATGTGGAAGTGTATATGAAAAGCGTGTTTTGCATATGTAAGTGTGTGTGAACTGAGTGCTTGAGTGAACTTAGTACTGTTATATGAGTGGACATCTTCATAAAGCTTGCGATATAGGACTCTCAGATGAGTGATTTCTAAAGTGAAACTGAACCACGAAAGACTTTCCACTCTCTAGAGGGAACGAAGTGAAATTCATTTACCTCTGCTGAAGTGGAAGTATAATATTGTCGTGGGATAGATCCGTAGGCAACCACTGCTTCATGAAAATTCTTCACGAAGTTCCGAACACGGTAGTGAGCACACGAATGCAGTGGTTATGAGTCTGCAGCTGATGGCAGTTCACATCAACAACCAGTTCAGTATTTCTGTTTGTCGACTCGTATGCAATCGACTACAAAACTTTAAATGTTTTAGATAATAGCTTTGTCCTACAGAGGTGCTTAACTAGTGCTTTTAGTTTACGAATCCACAGGAACGTTGATTAAAAATATAAGTAATGCAGTGTGTCTTTTCCAGTATGCAGGCTTACCAACCAAGAACTAGTAAGAATTGAAAGTCCCCAATACGAATCAAATAAATGTTCTATATGTAACTAATCTTTGTTAATATAACTGTATTAATGAAACTTTTCTTTTACCACAGCTTAGAGCAGAATTGTTATTATCCAGCACTGATACTGCTCAAACAATGTTTTATGTTCAAATTTGAGCTGCAAGACTAAATGTGGAGAAAATTAACAAGTATGACCTGAAGTTCACAACTGTCAACTGTCTCACCAACTTGTCCAATATGTCATGGGTAACGGGGTCTGCGACTGTCATCCTATCCTGTGGACAGTCCTTCGAACTATTCTGCACCGCACAAAATGCATTCATAGACGTCAAAGAAGAAGTCACAATACTGTTCAATGTGAATACAATGCGAACAGAATATTAAATTAGTTTTAAGAAATAATGAAAACATAGTGGTAATTCAACGTACATTTGTAATCAGATAAACATATTTCATTTATCATACGAGTGAAATTTTATATTTCAGATTAAAGACAATATACTGGGATCTGAAAACCTCGACCTGGTTTTAACGCGGTTTTCCGTCGTCCACGTCCAAACGGCGAGGCAAGACAAATACAGCACTCCGTCTTCAGGCCACGAGTGGCCTACCGGGACCATCCGACCGCCGTGTCATCCTTGGAGGAGGATGTGGATAGGAAGGGCGTGGGGTCAGCACACTGCTCTCCCGGTCGTAAGATGGTATTCTTGACCGAAGCCGCTACTATTCGGTCGAGTAGCTCCTCAATTGGCATCACGAGGCTGAGTGCACCCCGAAAAACGGCAACAGCGCATGGCGGCCCGGATGGTCACCCATCCAAGTGCCGACCACGCCCGACAGCGCTTAACTTCGGTGATCTCACGGGAACCAGTGTATGCACCGCGGCAAGACCGTTGCCAAGACAAATACAGGGTGAACATTAATAAAACCGACAAACTGCAGAGACGGATTCCTGAGTGGAAATGAGGAAAAAAGGTTCTGTGAACAGGTGTTCGGAAGTGCATCGTTGCCGCGGTAAATGGCACTGACAAATGAAAGTTCGTCTGACCAAGTGCCGTGTCTGCAGCCTACAGATGACGATTATGCAGACTGATGATGCCAGTTCTGGTAAAGGCTGCTTCGTCGGTAAAGAGGACTGATGACATAAATAGTATAATTGTGACCATCGATAAAATCCTTCCCGTAGACGGAAATCCGCTGCTGACAATGTTTGCCCTCGTTGCAGGCGACAGGGATAGCAGCGATTGTCATGCAGGATACACATAATGGTACCTTAGCGTACGCCATGTTGGCGGGCCACTTGCCTGCAGCTTGTCTCAGGGTTAGTCTCAATACCCTGTAGACTGTGCTCCTCCAAATCTGTTGCACCCACTGTCTGCCACCTCCCTGCACGGTCGTCTGTCTGGAGGAAGCCATGATCACACAGGTGTCCAAAAAGTGCTTAAAGTGTTGTGCAAAGTGGTTGATGTCTGCGAGTATACTTGTTTTGGTATAGCAGGGCTGCCTCTCGACCATTTCCATCTGATTTGCCGTACCCATATCGGCTCGTTACCGACATGCTGCTTACAGTCTGCTGCGTCAGTCATACACAACACACAAGAAACACATGGCACCATCTATCGTGGCAACGACGCAGTTCCCCACACGTCGTCATAGGACCATTCTTCCCTTCATTTTAAGCCAAGAATCCGTCCCTGCAGTTTGTCGCTTTAATTACACTACTAGCCATTAAAATTGCTACACCAAGAAGAACAGCAGATAATAAACGGGTATTCATTGGACAGATATATTATACTAGAACTGATATGTGATTACATTTTCACTCAATTTGGGTGCTTAGATCCTGAGAAATCAGTACCCAGAACAACCACCTCTGGCCGTAACATATTGTGACGAGTCAGTTGCTCGCCCACCATTGACCAGACGTTTTCAGTTGGTGAGAGATCTGGAGAATGTGCAGGCCAGGGCAGCAGTCGAACATTTTCTGTATCCAGAAAGGCCCGTACAGGACGTGCAACATGCGGCGTGCATTATCCTGCTGAAATGTAGGGTTTTGCAGGGATAGAATGAAGGGTAGAGCCACGGGTCGTAACACATCTGAAATGTAACGTCGACTGTTCAAAGTGCCGTCAATGCGAACAATAGGGACCGAGACGTGTATCCAATGGAACCCCATACCATCACGCCGGGTAATACGCCAGTATGGCGATGACGAATTTGCGTTCACCGCGATGTCGCCAAACACGGATGAGACCATCATGATGTTGTAAACAGAACCTCGATTCATCCGAAAGAATGACGTTTTGCCATTCATGCACCCAGGTTCGTCGTCGAGTACACCGTAGCAGGCGCTCCTCTCTGTGATGCAGCGATAAGGGTAACCGCAGCCACGGTCTCCGAGCTGATAGTCCATGCTGCTGCAAACGTCGTCGAACTGTTCGTGCAGATCGTTGTTGTCTTGGAAACGTCCCTATCTGTTCACTCAGGGATCGAGACGTGGCTGCACGATCCGTTACAGCCATGCGGATAAGATGCCTGTCATTTCCACTGCTAGTGATACGAGGCCGTCGGGATCCAGCACGGCGTTCCGTATTACCCTCCTGAAGCCACCGATACCATATTCTGCTAACAGTCATTGGATCTCGACCAACGCGAGCAGCAATGTCGCGATACGATAAACCGCAATCGAAATAGGCTACAATCCGACCTTTATCAAAGTCGGAAACGTGATGGTACGCATTTCTCCTTCTTACACGAGGCATCACAACAACGTTTCACCAGTCAGTGCCGGTCAACTGCTGTTTGTGTGTGAGAGATCGGTTGGAAACTTTCCTCATGTCAGCACGTTGTAGGTGTCGCCACCGGCGCCAATCTTGTGTGAATCCTCTGATAAGTTAATCATTTGCATATCACAGCATCTTCTTCCTGTCGGTTAAATTTCGCGTCTGTAGCACGTTATTTTCGTGGTGTAGCAATTTTAATGGCCAGTAGTGTAGCAACAGAGATAATAACCTTGGAGATAGATGTAGTAGTATGGTAATGTGGATGGTGATGTTGGTACTCTTAGCAGGAGCCTCCTTAGCCATTACAGGCGGAATTAGCAGCATAGCCACTGCTGGGATGGGAACCATGCTGGACATGTCCCCATTACACCTGTGGGTAAAGATGGAGGCAGAAGCTGGAGCACACAGACTGAAGATTGACAAAAACTGGAACTCACTGGGGTATTCAGGACCTCACACTAAAATACTGAGTGAGGTGGACACAGGTATGGTTGGGGAAATGCCGGTCGTCTATATAATAACTCCCAGCTGCTTAAGCAAGTCTTTCAATGTAGTAATTGGAAGTAGAGAGCCTTGGGAGAACAAATTTCGACACCGTACTGGGAACATAGTCTGGTTCACTGACGGTTCGAAAATAGGGTGTTGGGGCAGGGTATACGGAGTGCAGGCAAGGCTGGGGAGTGCAATCTCCCTAGGGAAGAGGGCCACTGTCTTTCAAGCAGAAATATCTGCTATAAGAGTGTGCGTGGAGGAGAATTTGCGGAGGTGCTACAGAGGTCGTAGCATTTTCGTTTATTCATACAGCCAAGCAGTACTGACAGCATTGGCAGCCTCTGGAACAAGATCAAAGATCGTGGCAGAATGTCACTATTGTGGAGCTAGGGGAAAGAAACAGGGTAAATCTACTGTGGATTCATGGTCACTCAGGGATTAGTGATAATGAGCAAGCCGATAGGTTGGCCAGAATAGGGGAAATAGCACCATTTATTGGACTGGAACCTGTCTTGACAATTACCACGGGAATGATCAAAAGAAAACTAAGAGATTGGACAAGGAGACAGCATGTAGAATAGTGGGTTAAGGTCCAGAAGCAAAAACATGGCAAGGTATTGATGCCAAAGCCATGTTCTAAGAGAAGTCACTCAATCCTGGGCTTGAACCGAAAAGAAATGAAACTCATGGTTGGACTGTTAACAGGCCACGGGAATTTCAAAAAACACCTGCGTACACTGGGGATAATAGAAGAAGACCTCAAATATAGGATGTGTGGTGTGGGCGAGGAAACCGCATCACATTTGATCTTCGGATACGAGGCACTGGAGATTAAAAGACACAGAATATTCGGATCAACCAGACCTGAGGAAACTGTGTCTAGCAAAGTACTGGTAAAGGATCGCCTTGCACTGTTCAAGGGCATTCGTTGGTTTTACTAGAGACACAGGGAAGGAGACCGCACAATAAACTCTGGTTCGGTGCGGGCTTGACCAATGTTGTTTTTGTTTCCCTGATAAAAATCAAATCAAATCAAGTCTTAGCAAGGCTAATGGTGAGAGTAATAACAATAATAATAATAATAATAATAATAATAAATTTTAGTCTGTTTTCATCTGTAGAGTCATTATTATTTTATTTTCAGACAATGTGGAAATAAAGTTGAGGGCAGTAAATACGGCATGATGTAGAATAAAAGGTAATAAGCTGTAATGTTGAATATAACATAAATCTAGTATATAAATATGAATATTTGTTCGTTCGTCTTCTATCTGTTCCTGTACTATTCATCTGATTACAGTGAGGCTTGGATGAGTTTTTGTATACACGCCGTGAAAGTTTCTTTCGAGTGAGAACCACCTAACTTTCATAGGGGAGAGGGTGAAAAGGGGCTGATATTGATGCTTCACTTAGCAACGACTCACGCAAATTCAATCAAATTTTGTGTATACACGATTAATTATTTATATACAAATATTCTGATGGTAATACACAACAGTCGCCGCTACTGCTGGGGCTGGGGTTTGGAAGATGTGACATCTAACAATATTCGATAACGACCGCCTTCTGGACAGTTATGACACAGAAACCTCCCGCGCTCATTCAGATAGTGATGCGCTTAAGAACAGGGCATTGCCAAAAGACGCTAGAGTGTCTGGTCAAACGAGGTGGGCCGCTTATTTCCGATGTAACAAAACGCACTTAACGGTGTTGTTAAGTCTCTGTAGTTGATTTAGAAGATACAGTATGTCTTCTGAAATTGAATGCAACCTATGACCCAAGAAGCCTCAACGTGTAAATGTCTAATACAAAACAGCCACCACCATATACACACATCAAAAAAGGTTTTGCATCACCCCGGTTCCCAGAACTCCTGAAGACAGACATTGACTGAGGATATTGTATCACACATAAAGCCCCTTTGACCAGAGATGTCACTAAACCCGGCCAAAGATGTAAACAACCGTGTATGAGCAGCGCCTATTAGACGGAGGGGATCTGACAGCCAATCAGTTTCAGTCATTCCACCAGGAAGGAGGTAAACGGCTCGTGTTCTCCGTAGTTCAACCATGCCTAGACGGTCAATACTTTGTGCCAGGAAGGGCTCTCAACAAGGGAAGTGTCCCAGCGTCTCGAAGTGAACCAAAGCGATGTTGTTCGGACATGGAGGAGATACAGAGAGACTGGAACTGTCGATGACATGCCTCGCTCAGGCCGCCCAAGGTCTACTACTGCAGTGGGTGACCGCTACCTATGGATTATGGCTCGGAGGAACCCTGACAGCAACGCCATCACGTCGAATAATGCTTTTCGTGCAGCCACGGGCCGTCGTATTACGACTCAAACTGTGCGCAATAGGCTGTATGATGCGCAACTCCTCTCCCGACGTCCATGGCGAGATCCATCTTTGCAACCACGACACCATGCAGCGCGGTACAGATGGGCCTAACAACATGCCCTTGGACCGATAGGGATTGGCATCACGTCCTCTTCACCGACTTATGTCGCATATGCCTTTAACCAGACAATCGTAGGAGCCGTGTATGGAGGCAACCAGATCGTGCTGAACGCCTTAGCGGGTTCAGCAAGGTGGAGGTTCCCTGCTGTTTTGTGGTGACATTATGTGGGGTCGACGTACGCCGCTGGTGGTCATGGAAGGCTCCGTAACGGCTGTACGATACGTGAAAGCCGTCCTCCGACCGATAGTGCAACCATATCGGCAGATATTGGCGAGGCATTCGTCTTCATGGACGACAGTTCGCGCCCCCATTGTGCACATCGTGTGAATGACTTTCTTCAGGATAACGACATCACTCGACTAGAGTCGCCAGCATGTTCTCCAGACTCGAACCCTATCGAACAGGCCTAGGATACGTCGAAAAGGACTGTTTATGAACGACATGAGCCACCAACCATTCTGAGGGATCTACGCCGAATCGCCGTTGAGGAGTGGACAAATCTGGACCAACTTGTGGACGAACTTGTGGATAGTGTGCCACGACGATGTAGGCTTGCGTCAATGCGAGAGGACGAGCTACTGGGTATTAGAAGTACCGGTGTGTACAGCAGTCTCAAGGTCTCGCTGTATGGTGGTACAAAATGCAATGCGTGGTTTCCATGTGCAATAAAAATGGCGGAAATGATGTTTATGTGGATCTATAAACCAATTTTCTGTTCATGTTGCAGAACTCTAGGAACCAAGGCGATGCAAAACTTTTTGATGTGTGTATATTCTCCCCTTGTTCATTACAAAATTTATCATCAGTTTCGCTGCCTGTACTTTTCTGTATATCAGATAATTTGTCATTTTCCTTCAAATCATCTACCATATTCTCTGTACTGCAGTGCTCACTTTGTTGTTTCCTGTTAAGAAATTCTTCCAAGCCACCGTTAATAATGCATATATTAATTTCATTTGTCTTATTAGCTTCAGATATATCACCCTTATCATCACTTCTAACTTCCGGTTTCTTGTCGTCATTGCGTACAAAGCGCATGATTAGCGGATTCAAACTGCAGCTGCCCATGGTGCAAATGTTAGCCACTTCACAGACTGGATCTAGCTTCCCGTACTCTGCGATTCTGCTTAATTTCCTACTCTTACTTCTCATTTGTTGTTCCAATTTTCTATGTTTTGAACGATTCTACGATCGGTATAATCCAAACGAATGCACAATATCTTCCCGAAAAAGAAATACAAAAATATGAGAATTTATAAAGATTGTTACCCATGAAACTACCATATACAAATGTTGTTGTTCTTGTTGTTGTTGTGGTCTTCAGTCCTCAGACTGGTTTGATGCAGCTCTCCATGCTACTCTACCCTGTGCAAGCTTCTTCATCTCCCAGTACCTACTGCAATCTACAGCCTTCTGAATCTGTTTAGTGTATTCATCTCTTGGTCTCCCTCTACGATTTTTACCCTCCACGCTGCCCTCCAATATTAAATTGGTGATCCCTTGATGCCACAGATTATATCCTACCAACCGATCCCTTCTTCAGGTTAAGTTGTGCCACAAACTTCTCTTCTCCCCAATCCTGTTCAATACCTCCTCATTAGTTATGTGATCTACCCATCTAATCTTCAGCATTCTTCTGTAGCACCACATTTCGGAAGCTTCTATTCTCTTCTTGTCTAAACTATTTATTGTCCATGTTTCACTTCCATACTTGGCTACACTCCATACAAATTCTTTCAGATAGGACTTCCGACACTTAAATCTATACTAAATGTTAACAAATTGCTCTTCTTCAGAAACGCTTTCCTTACCATTGCCAGTCTACATTTTATATCCTCTCTACTTCGATCATCATCAGTTACTTTGCTCCCCAAATAGCAACACTCCTTTACTATTTTAAGTGTCTCATTTTCTAATCTAATTCCCTCAGCATCACCCGACTTAATTAGACTACATTCCATTATCCTCGTTTTGCTTTTGTTGATGTTCATCTTATATCCTCCTTTCAAGACATTATCCATTCCGTTCAACTGCTCTTCCAAGTCCTTTGCTGTCTTTGACAGAATTACAATGTCATCGGCGAACCTTAAAGTTTTTATTTCTTCTCCATGGATTTTAATACCTACTCGGAATTTTTCTTTTATTTCATTCACTGCTTGCTCAATATACAGATTGAATAACATCGGGGAGAGGCTACAACCCTGTCTAACTCCCTTCCCAACGACTGCTTCCCTTTCATGTCCTTCGACTCTTACAACTGCTATCTGCTTTCTGTGCAAATTGTAAATAGCCTTTCGCTCCCTGTGTTTTACCCCTGCCACCTTCAAAATTTGAAAGAGAGTATTCCTGTCAACATTGTCAAAAGCTTTCTCCAAGTCTACAAATGCTAGAAACGTAGGTTTGCCTTTCCTTAATCTAGCTTCTAAGATAAGTCGTAGGGTCAGTATTGCCTCACGTGATCTTCCCCTAGGTGGGCTTCTACTAGTTTTTCCATTCGTCTGTAAAGAATTCGCGTTAGTATTTTGCAGCCGTGACTTATTAAACTGATAGTTCGGTAATTTTCACATCTGTCAACACCTGATTTCTTTGGGATTGGAATTATTATATTCTTCTTGACGTCTGAGGGTATCTTGCTCACCAGATGGTAGAGTTTTGTCAGGACTGGCTCTCCCAAGGCCGTCAGTAGTTCTAATGGAATGTTGTCTACTTTCGGGACCTTGTTTCGACTCAGGTCTTTCAGTGCTCTGTCAAACTCTTCACGCAGCATCATATCTCGCATTTCATCTTCATCTACATCCTCTTCCATTTCCATAATACTGTCCTCAAGTACATCGCCCTTGTATAGACCCTGTATTGCCTCCTTCTACCGTTCTACTTTCCCTTCTTTGCTTAGAACTGGGTTTCCATCTGAGTTCTTGATATTCATACAAGTGGTTCTCTTTTCTCCGAAGGTCTCTTTAATTTTCCTGTAGGCAGTATATATCTTACCCCTAGTGAGATAAACCACTACATCCTTACATTTGTCCTGTAGCCATTCCTGCTTAGCCATTTTGCACTTCCTGTCGATCTCATTTTTGAGACGTTTGTATTCCTTTCTGCGTGGTTCATTTACTGTATTTTTATATTTTCTCCATTCATCAATTAAATTCAATATACCTTCTGTTACCCAAGGGTTTCTACTAGCCCTGGTATTTTTACCTACTTTATCCTCTGCTGCCTTCACTATTTCATCCCTCAAAGCTACCCATTCTCCTTCTACTGTATTTCTTTCCCACATTCCTGTCAATTTTTCCCTTATCCTCTCCCTGAAACTCTGTACAACCTCTGATTTAGTCAGTTTATCCAGGTCCCATCTCCTTAAATTCCCACCTTTTTGCAGTTTCTTCAGTTTTAATCTACAGTTCATAACCAATAGATTGTGGTCAGAGTCCAAGTCTGCCCCTGGAAATGGCTTACAATTTAAAACCTGCTACCTAAATCTCTGTCTTACCATTATATAATCTATCTGAAACCTGTCAGTGTCTACAGGCTTCTTCCATGTATACAACCTTCTTTTATGATTCTTGAACCAAGTGTTAGCTATGATTAAGTTATGCTCTGTGCAAAATTCTACCAGGCGGCTTCCTCTTTCATTTCTTACCCCCAATCCATATTCATCTACTACGTTTCCTTCTCTCCCTTTTCCTACTACCGAATTCCAGTCACCCATGAGTATTCAATTTTCGTCTCCCTTCACTATCTGAATAATTTCTTTTATTTCATCATATATTTCTTCATCATCTGCAGAGTTAGTTGGCATATAAACTTGTACTACTGTAGTAACCGTGGGCTTCGTGTCTATATTGGCCACAATAATTCGTTCACTATGCTGTTTGTAGTAGCTTACCCGCACTCCTTTTTTTTTATTAATTATTAAACCTACTCCTGCATTACCCCTATTTGATATAATACATATACATATATACTATATAATAAATATATAACACCATTTTGGAATCCAGTTCTAATTTTACATTTGATATAAAGTCCTTGTATCCGGTAACTTGACAAGAAACATTCTTGTAGTAAACTTCTATGCAAAAGAGTAGATAAGAGAAAAAATAAAATAAAGTAAATAAAAGCAACAATCGGGTTTCGGTCATGGGACGCATAAATGAGAGGCCGCGACGCTAGCCCCTGTGCTACCAACTGAGCCGTCTCGCGTCCGTCGGCCGTCGTAATTTAATATATTATTATTGTTATTATTATGTTTTGATTGTTGCCGACTTACGTGGCGGACCTTAATAAAAATGATATTTAATTTAATTTTGATCTACGATTAATTGCTTTCCTGAAGTTCTCCTTTTGAACAATATTAATCTCAAATTATTTGTTACATTAATGAATGTTAGACTCGCTGAATCTTAAAAACATGAGCATATAAGCTGAACAATGTAATAAACATTTCATATTAATTTCCTCGGCTAGTCAGTTCACTTTAAAGCAAGAAATCTTTAGTTATTAATTACAATTGCGGCCCACACACGCGCGAGAGTATTTTTCTTACCTCCGTTAATCATTGCCACGTAGTCGGAGTCCTGGCTCTGGCTGTCGGCTGTGGTACTGAAAATAAGAATCTTAAAGCTACGTATTTTCTGCAACGTCGTGCGGCTGTGGAGAAAAATTAATATTATGTTAATAGCGGGCGAGTTTTTCGCTTCCGCTAATTTTTCACAAGTTAATATCGCCACGTAATGGCGTCGTTGGCCGCATCGGCCGCTGCGATTGTTGAACTGTAAATTACTTGAATGCACGTTAATTCAAGGAAGGCGGACATGAAATCGGGATCACCTCTTACAAATTAAAAGTGCACAATAATATTATATATATATATATATATATATATATATATATATATATAAAATCTGCTTAACTCATACAAATATGCCAGTACTCGCAAGATGTCCGCCTACACACAATAAGACAACAGAGGAAGTGAAGTCGACTAAAAAATTAACAAAAGAGCGTATCTTGTCGTCTCTTTAGATAATTTTGTTATATTTCTTTGCATTGCATTTCTTTGCATTTCTCGACAGAGAAATTATTGTTTTACGGCTACATGATAAAAATATACTATTCAATTTTTAAATGTCTCTTCTTTATAAATACTGTTTTTTAAGTCTTTTTGTAATATAGCACTGGGGACGTTATATTGCCCCCCGAAATGTTTATGTCATAAAAAATGTTCGTGTTTTTTTATATAAATATTTCCTTTCATGTCCACAGTGTCCACACGTAGATTTTTCTTCCACAGTCTACATATGTCACATCGTATGTTTAAACCGTTGTAATTACTGAGGTGTGTTGCACACAAAGTGTAATACTGATTAAGTTATCTACATAACAATGTAATATACAATTAGTTACGTATACAGTCATGTACAAAAGAAAAGGACATAGAATACAATTAGTTTCATTTTGGCTACTTCTTTTTAGGATTGCAACTTTTGCAGTGTTCAAAGGTATACAATCACGAGTTAGTCTGTAGAACTTAAAGTCCCAGGGGTGTCAACTGTTCGCTCCCCATTTGGCGTGGCCGTAGGGAAACCTGGGGAAAACCTCGGCGGAGCGACAGACTAACTGCTTCGGTCACTTTCACTTAATTGTTTCTGGAATGTCATTGGAGTACAGGATGTGCATACAAATATTTTTGTTGCACTATGCAAAAAATGAGGTCATTATAACACTTGCTTGCGGTGTCGTTGATGATCAACGCCGCGACGTTTGGCTCGCGACGGCGTCAGTTGGTGTGTTCGGTGCTCGGCGTTCGCGGCGGCTGCGGAGAGGTCAACGCCCGCTCGATGCCAGCGTGTCTCTCGCCGTCGCGGAACGTCAGAATCAGCTGATCGGCTGCATGGTTGGCGATGCGCTCCTGTCTCGCCCGGGCGTGGCGGAGTGGGATGATATTGCCTGCCTCTCAGCACTATGGGACTTAACATCTATGGTCATCAGTCCCCTAGAACTTAGAACTACTTAAACCTAACTAACCTAAGGACATCACACAACACCCAGCCATCACGAGGCAGAGAAAATCCCTGACCCCGCCGGGAATCGAACCCGGGAACCCGGGCGTGGGAAGCCAGAACGCTACCGCACGACCACGAGATGCGGGCGGGATGATATTCGCCCCCCGCGCTTGTTGGCAGGAGTCAGCTCTGCTACGCATCTCCGACGTAGTACATGAAACATACATACAACCAACGTGATATTTGTTTCCCGCTGCAGATGGTTACGCTAGTGGGAAAGAAGCATTTGTTAGTGCGGCAGTTGTTAAGTTTTCGCCAGTTTCCGAGTGTCAAGCTAGCACTGTCTTGCAGAATACATGACATGGATCTTCTCCCGTAAATGAAGTTTTGATGCGCCACTGTTTCCATTACACGTCAGTTTTTGTCTTGATAAAATTATTTATGTTTTCGCCACACTCGCAGGCACTGGTGAGTGTCCCAGTACGAGCTTAGCACAAACATTCGCCGTTTCTGCGGTCGCTGTTTAGCAACAGTCCACGCATTGCATTCCAATCTCGCATTATTGTGCTCACTGAAACTACAGTCTGTCTCAAAAATATTGACTGTGGGTTCATTTCATGTTAACAGTTCACATTTATAAGCAAATTCACAGTTTTTCGTGCGTAATATTAGCGTTTGGCGTCCTTACCGCTGTTGAACGTTCAATACTAGCACTTCACTGTACGTATCACAGTTTCACCTTCACAGTTTTTCACACTGTTTAAAGTAACTGTTTCGATTAGTTCACAAACACTAATGTATTTCATTCAGTCTGAACTGGATTTTGGCTAGTGCTGGATTTTACCAGTCTCTTGCACTAATTATCTCTTTTCATTTTCCACTTAGAGTCGTACTTGCTTTCATATTTTTTTTTTTGACTATACAATTGTATTTTCGTCTCATCTGAGGTAAGTCCCCATGTCATGTCTGCCCACTCATTGCGTACTTGCCCTCCAGAGCCAGGCTCGACTTTACAAAACTTTGCCTCTCGCATTACTGTACACATTTTATAATCTAGGCCTAGCGTGCAAGTTCCTAGATTAGTGTTAGATTTGTGACTTTTGTTTACACGATAAATTCGTGCAAATCTCTGCCTTATCAGATGGCAATATATTTTAACAGTGCTTAGAGGTAGTCGCGTTTACTGATTTGCTTTGTACCTTGTCCACAACACATGAGGTACCTTGGGTGATGTACACCCTGCACTCATATTGTTTAGTAAATTATGATTGAGCATATTTCATGATTGGTATAGACATAAATACATGGAACAACATATACTCTATAATATTGAATTTCATAAGTTTCATTACTACTACAGTTCAAAAATATTCATGACACGCTAATGAAAAATTCTTTCATCATTAAATGCTGTTGAATTTATATATATATATATATATATATATATATATATATATATATATATATATATATATATATGAAATTTGTAAAATATTCTTAAACCTACGTTCATTTTTTTGTTTCAAAATGCAATTGCTTAAAAATACTGTTATTCCTTAACATCTACAAAATTGAATCGCACTAATCTTGTGTGCCTCATTGTCTTTAAATGTTACACTAAAATCTGAACATTTACTCACAGAAAAAAATACTCTATAAACTTAACCTACTACTCATATATGTAAACGTTGCTCTACTGAGCAAACTTCTTTAAGTCTTTGTAAGTATTTTATTTTGTTTCCTTCGTAATTGCCTCCTTATTTGACCACGGGATGGTGTAGTTTGCGTGAGAGAAAGTATCGTGAGGTACCACTTCGATGTTATAGGTGTAGCCCTCGATAACCCCGGGTTTTTCCGTACACACATTCTCATAATCTGTAAGTAGCTGAGTCGATTCGTTTTGTTGTGCTGCAGTCAAATGTTCTGACTCCTTGACTTTCATGGCTATCAGTTTCCTTTTTTCCTCTTTGTCTTCAGTAATAAAATCTTTATAACATGCTTGTCTTGTACTTAAGTCAGAATATAAATTCATTACCTGTATTCCTACGAATCTCCACTGAAAGCTCCGGCAATATTTACCGTGCACTTCCCGTGTCCTCAACAACGGCAAAATTACCCATCTTCCCTCATTCATAAGGCTTACTTCCCCGCACAAGAGGTCGATTTTTGCGTCCCTCTGGCGTAAAAATTCCATCCCCAGGATGCAAGCAACACCTAATCCCTTAACTACTAGGAACGAGCTTTTCATTGCTTCATTTCCTACCGTAAACTCGACTTGCACCTGGTGCTTTATGATATGAGATTGTGCACCTATTGCACCTGTTACACGACAATTCTTCACTGGCAATACTGGTATTCTATTATTTTGACTCAAGTACTTGTAAAAATTTGCACTCATGACATTGGTTGACGCACCGGTATCGACTATTATCTGTATTGGTGCTCCGTACATATCTGCTTGCAATATAGCCTGCACAACACTTTTGTCGTTTCGGTTACATTTCTGCGGTATGTCTACAAGTTCCTTTTCTATTTTTATTCCGTCATTGTATCTCAACATACAAAGTTTATGGCGGTCATCCGTGAATGTGCCCTCACTACACCGTCCTGCAGCCAACAACGGAGAGCGTATTGTGGCTGTCTTTAGTTTAACGGATGAGCATTAGTGGGTTGACAGTTGTCTGTCACTTCCACTAACCTCACATTGTGGTTCTGGTTGTTGTTGTTGCTACTGTTGGGTTGGCCGCCCTGCCTCCCCGATGGCGTATTTTGATACTGTGTATGGCCCTGGTTTTGCGGTGGTCGGTTGTAACTTCCTGACATGCTCTGTGACGGACCTGGGTTGGCGTTCCATTGTGGCGCTGTGTTTTGTTGCCACTGTGGCGTCGGTTCATTACTACCACGCCACTGGTTTCGGCTGTTCCGCCATTGCGGATTGCCGTTACCATTATATCCATTACTCATGCTTCCATCATGATGTCTCTTTCGATTTTGACGATTATAACCGTTGCCGTTATAACCATTGCCATTGTTTATGCCTCGATTCTGTTGCCGGTGCTCTTGCCTATTCCCGTTACCATTTGGTACTAAGTTACTACCGTTACTGTGGCTGCTATTGTAATCGGCTTTTTGTTGATTACAGCCTGCATGGTTCCACTTGTTTTCGGTTTTCATATCTTCGATCAATAAGTCAACAGAATCCACTATTTCCATGAATTGTTCTATATCGTATTCCGGCACATTGATGAAATATCTTTTAATTTCACTGGGCAACTTCATTTTTATTAATCTGATTATGTCACGATCGGACATTGGCTCGTCCCAGTACCTGGTTTTGTTTATATACTTTTCGAAATATTTGCGTAACGTTCCCATCTTAGGATTGTACATTTCTGGACTGTACAACTCCTTTCGTAGTCTTTCTTGGACGCTATCGGACCAGAATTTTTGCAAGAAAGCACCTTCAAACTGTTGCATCGTTAGACATTTTTCGGACACGTCGGTGGCCCACAGTGCCGCGTCACCTTGAATAAAGGAGACCACGAACTGTATTCTTTGCCTTTCCGTCCATGTCCTGGGAAACACATTCCTGAAGCTCTTAATAAATACCACAGGGTGGACATTTCGTTTTTCGCTATTGAAGGGTTGGAATTTCCTGTGTTTTATTACATTGTCCTCTTTTTTGCACATCTGATAGCTACATTCTGTGACACTCATTACTTCGTGATGTACGCTGCACGGTATCGCATGTTGTTCGTGCTCATAATTCGCATTAGGTTGCGGTTGCGCACTCGCACCCTGCCTACCGTCAGCATTATTATAGTAATCAGTACGCGGAGTCGGATTCATTATCTGTCCGCCACTGTTTACATTGCTTTCCAACACACAGTCTCCGCGCGACCTCCTGTTGCCAATTTGGCAACTCCGCTGTCACACGGGATTTGATCTGTGTTAATTTGGCGTGCAGTGCGGCAGCGCTAGCGTCAATATTTACACTCGCGGCCGCAGTCGTTTGTTCTACAGCTGTTTTTACGTCGCTTTCAATCTTTGCAGATATCTCGCGATCCTTTACTTCTAGTCATTCATTTAATTCTTTTTCTACTTTTTGAGCTTGCACTTCCAAGTATGTATCAATACTTTTCAGTGCATCTATCTCCACATTATCCACGCGGTTGGTTAAAGTCTGGACATTATCTTCAAGCCTAGCCTGCAATATCTGTAATTTTTGCATCTCGCCGGCTAAGCTTTGCACAAGATCGGGGATTTCTTTGCAAGCGTCCCGCATCTCGGCAAGTTCTCTTTGGATACTATCTAGTTTCGGTTCATTGCGCTGCTCTTGCTCACGTAGCATCTGAGCCAGTTTTTCGTCTCTTTCTTTTTCCCTCTGTTCTAACATTCTTTCTTTTTCCCTTTCTTTCTGTTCTCTTTGTTGCTCTTGCTCATAGAGCATCTGAGCCAGTTTTTCGTCTCTTTGTTTTTCCCTCTGTTCTGACGTTCTTTCTTTTTCCCTTTCTTTCTGTTCTCTTTGTTGCTCTTGTTCATAGAGTATCTGAGCCAGTTTCTGATCTCTTTCCTTATCTCTTTCTTCTAACCTGCGCAGAAATTCTGCAAATTGGTCTGCAATCGGTGAGCATACTGGTGCCCCGCTTAATCTAGCACTCGATTGGCCCCCCTGCCCAGGCAATGGAGTTGTTACTCTATTCCCATTCTGCTGTGGAGCGTCATTCACCGTCCACAGATCCTCGCCCCCCGCTCCGGAAATTATGTTATTCGAGGCGGTGGCTTGGGATTCGTTTACGTATTGCAAATGACCCTCACTTTCCATATTTACAAAATTTTGTTCGTCTGGTACGGATGCTTTAGCTTGTCCTATCTTGCCCATAATAAATTCACTTTAAGCCACTGACGAATCTTTAACACTGATACACACACGAATAATTATCCCCTCCAAAAATAAACGCATAAATACACAAATGCACACAATTTAAATTGCACTTTACTTACTATTTTTTTAAATTTTTATTTATTTATTTATTTATTTTTTTTCACCGAAGGTATCTCATGTGCATATGGGTTCGATATTCCGCACAGAGCTACACAGGATGCTTGCACAATAGGCCTTACCTTACTTATTTTTCTTTCTCGCAATCCTTTTCCTTTTCTACACTTTTTCTTCTCCAGATCTCCTCAGGGTGTGGTTTTGTTGTTGTACATGTAAAAGAATTCATATAAGCATTAATATTTTACAACAATTAGACACATACATAATTACATTCATTACAATAGAGTCATATTAATCGGGCCCCAAAGTTGCGGCGCCAATCTCGCGTCCGTCGACCGTCGTAATTTAATATATTATTATTGTTATTATTATTTTTTGATTGTTGCCGACTTATGTGGTGAACCTTAATAAAAATATTTAATTTAATTTTGATCTACGATTAAATGCTTTCCTGAAGTTCTCCTTTTGAACAATATTAATCTCAAATTATTTGTTACGTTAATGAATGTTAGACTCGCTGAATCTTAAAAACATGAGCATATAAGCTGAACAATGTAATAAACTTTTCATATTGATTTCCTCGGCTAGCCAGTTCACTTTAAAGCAAGAAATCTTTAGTTATTAATTACAATTGCGGCCCACACACGCGCGAGAGTATTTTTCTTACCTCCGTTAATCATTGCTACGTAGTCGGAGTCCTGGCTCTGGCTGTCGGCTATGGTACTGAAAATAAGAATCTTAAAGCTACGTATTTTCTGCAACGTCGGGCGGCTGTGGAGAAAAATTAATATTATGTTAATAGCGGGCGAGTATTTCGCTTCCGCTAATTTTTCATAAGTTAATATCGCCACGTAATGGCGTCTTTGGCTGCATCGGCCGCTGCGATTGTTGAACTGTAAATTGCTTGAATGCAGGTTAATTCAAGGAGAGCGGACATGAAATCGGGATCACCTCTTACAAATTAAAAGTGCACAATAATATTAAATCAGTATATATATATATATATATATATATATATATATATATATATATATATATATATATATATATATGACTGGGTGTTGTGTGACGTCCTTAGGTTAGTTAGGTTTAAGTAGTTCTAAGTTCTAGGGGACTGATGACCATAGATGTTAAGTCCCATAGTGCTCAGAGCCTTTTGAACCATTTTTTTTCTATTTCACGCTCTTAAGGGTCGATATATAAGCAGATTATATATATATATATATATATATATATATATCTCGTGGTCGTGCGGTAGCGTTCTCGCTTCCCACGCCCGGGTTCCCGGGTTCGATTCCCGGCGGGGTCAGGGATTTTCTCTGCCTCGTGATGGCTGGGTGTTGTGTGCTGTCCTTAGGTTAGTTAGGTTTAAGTAGTTCTAAGTTCTAGGGGACTTATGACCACAGCAGTTGAGTCCCATAGTGCTCAGAGCCATTTGAACCAAAGCTCCCAACATGGAAGACGCTAAGTAAAGATGGTTCACTTCTGGGGCTTCTTATTCTTCTTGTTTGCCCACCAGGTCTTCATTCTTTACGATAATTCAGCTTTTCTTTCTTCGCTCCATTTTGTTCCAGTTCTCGGCGCTTTTGTCTCTGGTTTGACCTCCCATTTGTCAACTTTAAGTTTGAAATTGTTTCTTTTGTTCATGTCTTCAGTAGTAATGTTGGCTAATTCCAGATCTTTCTTTACATTTTTGATCCATTCTCCTCCATTAACAAGGGATGCTACGTATCTTACTATTTTTTTTGTAAGTCTGTGATCGGGAAGTCTCATTATGTGGCCATAGAATTTTAGACGCCTCTTCCTCATGTCTATCTCTATGTTAGAATATTCTTCAATTTTAGAATTTTTCTGTAATCTATACCCCTCTTTGGTCCATCTTGGTCCCAGAATTTTCCTAATGATTTTCCTTTCCTCTTTCTTCAGGTTTTCCATATCTGTTTTCCTTTTAAGTGTCAAGGTTTCGCTGGCATATAGCATTATTGGTTTAATTACCGACTTATAATGTTTAATTTTTGTATTTATAGATATACATTTTTATTGTAAATGTTTTGGACCAGCCCTAGACCCCTACGAGCTTTTAATATTCTTTCTTGTTGTGAGTATTTTTCAGAAATTATCTCTCCTAAATATTTAAAGTATGGTGCCCTCTTAATTTCTCCATATTTGGTTTGTAACTTAGAAATTTCTAGATTTGTTGTTGTAAACACCGTTTTCTCAAAAGATATTTGTAGGCCAACTTTTCCTGCACACTCTTTTAAGGTTTCTATCTGTTTGACTGCCATTTCACTAGAATCTGCCATTATTGCAAGATCGTCTGCGTAGGCTAAGTAGGGGATTTGTAGGTCATCTTTTTTGGTTCCCAGTGATATTGGTTTCCAGTACTTTATATATATATATATATATATATATATATATATATATATATATATATATATATATATATATATATATATATAATCTGCTTAACTCATACAAATATGCCAGCACTCGCAAGATGTCCGCCTACACACAATAAGACAACAGAGGAAGTGAAGTCGACTAAAAAATTAACAAAAGAGCGTATCTTGTCGTCTCTTTAGATAATTTTGTTATATTTCTTTGCATTGCATTTCTTTGCATTTCTCGACAGAGAAATTATTGTTTTACGGCTACATGATAAAAATATACTATTCAATTTTTAAATGTCTCTTCTTTATAAATACTGTTTTTTAAGTCTTTTCGTAATATAGCACTGGGGACGCTATAGCCGAGCCCACAGACTGCGTAAAGGCATCTAAATGACGTCGAAAACTTTTCAGAAACACGTGTTGGTTTATTTGGCTCCACTTGCACTGAACAAAGTTCACAGTAAATCGAGTTGTGGCACCTGCCGTATTCTTCTCGCTGGCGTAGCTAAGGTATCCTTTCTGTATGGAGCCCAGCATTCAGCTGACAACACTAAGAATGGAACAAGTTTCCTCTGCTGGGACAGCGGTGGATGCTTCAAGTGGAGACTGCCGTTTTTCCTCTCAACGTTCACTGCTATAGATAAGTGATGGTGAGTATGTGTGAATCCATGTAATAGATAGTGGGAGAGAAAGAGTAGAATTTTAAAAATTTATATTTAACGCTTTGATTATGCTTTATAAGATTTAATCACATTCGTCATTATCTATTTCAGATAGGGGCTAATAGCCTTTAATCACATACACAAACACATATGCCCCCGCCCCACACACACACATACTGTCACAAACCTATAAAGCCACATAGCTACACAGTCATACACACAATCACAAATGTACACACACACTCACACACACACACACACACACACACACACACAAATCTCTGTTGTATACTTAAGAGTAGTGGGTTCATAGGATTAGTATGAAGATCTAAAATCATGGTGTTCTAATTCAAGTGCTCACCCTTGGGCAGTACAGGCTCCAATGGGCACAGATTGGAAGGGGTGGGCAAATAGATGATGAGCTGATGTCAGGTAGTCGGACCAGAGGGTGCTCCAACTGGCCCTCAGCGTTTGAGATGCACTGGCCAAGCACAAGCGAGCATGGGTGGATTAAAGGCTTGCGCATATGCAGAATAGAGAGTAGAAATGAGCTCTGTATATTCGCTTCAAATTCACTAGTGGGTTCTATGACGTCATCTTCGAACTCGGCTTCTATGTAAGCTGCGAGACTCGACTCGCCAGTTCTGCTGCTGCCCATTTAGCTGAAAACTCCTCGCTTGAGTATGTTGTCAGATACAAGTTGACTGTACAAGCACAGAATGGAGAGTGAATAGACAAGTTCACAACAAGTATAACAGAGGACTCAAGGTGTTGTGTCTACATAACAATCATTATATAGTAACACAAATCTAATAACTTAGCAGTGAGTATGGTTTTGTTAACATTTATACTTTTATGTATGTATGTATACATGTGTGCATGTTTGTGTGTGTGTGTGTGTGTGTGTGTGTGTGTGTGGTGTGTGAGTATATAGATGTATATTCATACTATCCATATCCACAGTAAAATTACAAATGTCAGACGAACTCTGTAACCTTTTCACGACTAAACTGCCTACCTGATATCAATGGAATTTGGTGTGGTGATTGCTTGAACTCTGAGGAACAGCGCAGGGTTCTTCAGAAAGTGTGTAGCACAAGATATTTATTGTTTTGAGGAATATTACGTGAATTAGTGAAAAATATTTACTCTTTCAGAAAGCTGTTTACTCTTTGACTTTACAGTCTTGTCGTATTTGTGGAAAGGCTTTTATTGGTTAATAATATTCTATGTAATACGATTCAGTGTAATGAATACAATGCTTACACAATCCTCAATGTATGCTTCCCTACTGATACTAATAAATGCGGAAGTAACCCTCTCTCTTACGTTTTCGTGACTAAGCTGCTGATTAAATTTGGTACAGAGATAGCAGGAATTCGGAGGAACATAGACTACGTCATAAAGAAAAAAATCGACCCTTAAGAGCGTGAAATAGAAAAAAAAAAATGGTTCAAATGGCTCTGAGCACTATGGGACTTAACATCTATGGTCATCAGTCCGATACAACTTAGAACTACTTAAACCTAACTAACCTAAGGACGTCACACAACACCCAGTCATCACGAGGCAGAGGAAATCCCTGATCCCGCCGGGAATCGAACCCAAGGACCCGGGCACGGGAAGCGAGAACGGTACCGCGCGACCACGAGCTGCGGACGTGAAATAAAGAATGGAATATCTTTTTTACATCAGTGAACATAAACTATGTTAAAAAACTATTAAATTTGTTTCACTCATTGTACCATGCACAATGCACGGAGCTGTGCAGTTGTCCACAACCCTAGAGACACACCTTGATCGAAACTATACGTGCTTCATCACAATGTGTTGGGGCAGTTGGGGAGGGGGAACTCACATCACAAGCTACTCTTACCTAAATAGGCAGACAAGCGAGAGGAGCTGACGATATTGGATGTACAATAGCTTACTTACTCACCTTCACTCATCTAATAAAACTACTGACATGTGGCTGCAGTCACATGTCAGTATATATGGTGGTCCATAGATCGTGACAGGGCCAAATATCTCACGAAATAAGAGTCAAAAGAAAAAAACTACAGAGAACGAAACTTGTCTGGTCCATTGATCGTGACCGGGCCAAATATCTCACGAAATAAACGTCAAACGAAAAAACTACAAAGAACGAAACTTGTCTAGCTTGAAGGGGGAAACCAGGTGGTGCTATGGTTGGCCCGCTAGATGGCGCTGCAATAGGTCAAACGGATATCAACTGCGTTTTTTTAAAAATAGGAACCCCTATTTTTTATAACATGTTCGTGTACTACGTAAAAAATATGAATTTTTTAGTAGGACCACATTTTCGCTTTGTGATAGATGGGGCTGTAATAGTCACAAACATACGGCTCCCAATTTTAGACGAACAGTTGGTGACAGATAGGTTTTTTAAATTGAAATACAGAATGTAGGTACGTTTGAACATTTTATTTCGGTTGTTGGAATGTGATACATGTACCTTTGTGAACTTATCATTTCTGAGAAAGCATGCTGTTGCAGCGTGATTACCTGTAAATACCATATGAATGCAGTAAATGCTCAAAATGATGTCCGTCAACCTCAATGCATTAGGCAATACGTGTAACGATATTCCTCTTAACAGCGAGTAGTTCGCCTTCCGTAATGTTCGTACATGCATTGACAATGCGCTGACGCATGTTGTCAGGCGTTGTCGGCGGATCACGATAGCAAATATCCTTCAACTTTCCCCACAGAAAGAAATCCGGGGACGTCAGATCCGGTGAACGTGCGGGCCATGGTATGGTGCTTCGACGACCAATCCACCTCTCATGAAATATGCTACTCAATACCGCTTCAACCGCACGCGAACTATGTGCCGGACATCCATCATGTTGGAAGTACATCGCCATTCTGTCATGCAGTGAAACATCTTGTAGTAACATCGGTAGAACATTAGGTAGGAAATCAGCATACATTGCACCATTTAGATTGCCATCGAAAAAAATGGGGACCAATTATCCTTCCTCCCATAATGCCGCACCATACATTAACCCGCCATGGTCGCTGATGTTCCACTTGTCGCAGCCATCGTGGATTTTCCGTTGCCCAATAGTGCAGATTATGTGGGTTTACGTTACCGCTGTTGATGAATGACGCTTCGTCGCTAAATAGAACGCATGCAAAAAATTTGTCATCGTCCCGTAACTTCACTTGTGCCCAGTGGCAGAACAGCACACGACATTCAAAGTCGTCGCCATGCAATTCCTGGTGCATAGAAATATGGTACGGGTGCAATCGATATTGATGTAGCATTCTCAACACAGACGTTTTTGAGATTCCCGATTCTCGCGCAATTTGCCTGCTACTGGTGTGCGGATTAGCCACGGCAACAGCTAAAACACCTACTTGGGCATCATCATTTGTTGCAGGTCGTGGTTGACGTTTCACATGTGGCTGAACACTTCCTGTTTCCTTAAATAACGTAACTATCCGGCGAACGGTCCGAACACTTGGATGATGTCGTCCAAGATACCGAGCAGCATACATAGCACACGCCCGTTGGCCATTTTGATCACAATAGCCATGCATCAACACGATATCGACCTTTTCCGCAATTGGTAAACGGCCCATTTTAACACGGGTAATGTATCACGAAGCAAATACCGTCCGCACTGGCGGAATGTTACGTGATACCACGTACTTATACGTTTGTGACTATTACAGCGCCATCTATCACAAAGCGAAAAAAGTGGTCCAACTGAAACATTCATATTTCTTTACGTACTACACGAATATGTAATAAAAATGGGGGTTCCTATTTTAAAAAAAAGAAACGCAGTTGATATCCGTTTGACCTATGGCAGCGCCATCTAACGGAGCAACCACAGCGCCATCTGGTTTCCCCCTTCAAGCTAGACAAGTTTCGTTCTTTGTAGTTTTTTAGATATTTGGCACGGTCACTATCCTGATCTATATTAACGACATAGGAGACAATCTGAGTAGCCGTCTTTGATTGTTTGCAGATGATGCTTTCATTTACCGTCTTGTAAAGTCATCAGATGATCAAAACGACTTGAAATATGATTTATATAAGATATTTGTATGGCGCGAAAAGTTTCAATTGACCCTGAATAAAGAAAAGTGTGAAGTTATTCACATAATTACTAAAAGAAATCACCTAAATTTCGATTACGCATTAAGTCACGCAAATTTGAAGGCTGTATATTCAACTAAATACTTACAAGTACAAATAACCTAAATTGGAACGATCACATAGATAATATTGTGGGTAGAGCAAACCAAAGACTGTAATTCATTGGTAGAACACTTAGAAGGTGCAACAGGTCTACTAAAGAGACTGCTTACACCACGCTCGTCCGCCCTATTCTGGAGTATTGCTGTGCTGTGTGGGATCCGCATCAGATGGGATTGACGTATGACATCAAATGGTTCAAATGGCTCTGAGCACTATGGGACTTAACATCTGTGGTCATCAGTCCCCTAGAACTACTTAAACCTAACTAACCTAAGGACATCACACACATCCATGCCCGAGGCAGGATTCGAACTTGCGACCGTAGCAGTGGCGCGGTTTTGGACTGAGCGCCTAGAACCGCTAGACCACCGCGGTCGGCGACGTATGGCATCGAAAAAGTACAAAGAAGGGCAGTTCGTTTTGTATTATCGCGAAATAGGGGAGATAGTGTCACCGACGTGATACATGAACTGGAGTGGCAATCATTAAAACAAAGACGTTTTTCGTTGCGACGGTATCTTCTCATAAAACTTCAATCACCAGTTTTCTCCTCCGATTGCGAAAACATTCTGTTGCTACCCACCTACATAGGGAGAAATGATCATCACGATAAAATAAGAGAAATCAAGGCTCAATCAGAAAAATTTAAGTGCTTGTTTGTCACGCGTGCCGTTCGAGAGCGGAACGGTAGAGACAGCTTGAAGGTGGTTCATTGAACGCTGGTCCAGGCACTTTATTGTGAATAGCAGAGTAATCACGTAGATGTGGATGTAGATACAACTACACGCACACACACACACACACACACACACACACACACACACACACGAGCGAAATTTAACCGACAGGAAGAAGATGCTGTGATATGCAAATGATTAGCATTTCACAGCATTCACACAAGGTTGGCGCTGGTGGCGACACCTGCAACGTGCTGACATGAGGAAAGTTTCCAACCGATTTCTCATACATAAACAGCAGTTGACCGGCGTTGCCTGGTGAAACGTTGTTGTGATGCCTCGTGTAAGGAGGAGAAATGCGTACCATCACGCTTCCAACTTCGATAAAGGTCGGATTGTAGCCTAATGCGATTGCGGTTTATCGTATCGCGACATTGATGCTCGCGTTGGTCGAGATCCAATGACTGTCAGCAGAATATGGAATCGGTGGGTTCAGGAAGGTAATGCGGAACGCCGTGCTGGATCCCAACGGCCTCGTATCACTAGCAGTCGAGATGAAGGCATCTTATCCGCACGGCTGTAACGGATCGTGCAGCCACGTCTCGATCCCTGAGTCAACAGATGGGGACGTTTGCAAGACAACATCGATCTGCACGAACAGTTCGACGATGTTTGCAGCATCATCGACTATCAGCTCGGACACTATCGCTGCGGTTACACTTGACGTTGCATCACAGGCAGGAGCGCCTGCGATGGTGTACTCAGCGACGAACCTGGGTGCACGTATGACAAAACGTAATTTTTTTCGGATGAATCGAGGTTCTGTTGACAGCATCATGATGGTCGTATCCGTGTTTGCCGACATCGCGGTGAACGCACATTGGAAGCTTGTATTGGTCATCGCCATACTGGCGTATCACCCGGCGTGATGGTATGGGGTGCCATTGGTTACACGTCTCCGTCACCTCTCGTTCGCATTGACGAAACTTTGAACAGTGGACGTTACATTTCAGATGTTTTACGACCCGTGGTCCTACCCTTCATTGGATCCCTGCGAAACCCTTCATTTCAGCAGGATAATCCACGACCTGATGTTGCAGATCCTGTACGGGCCTTTCTGGATACAGAAAATGTTCGACTGCTGCCCTGGCCAGCACATTCTTCAGATCTCTCACCAATTGAAAACGTCTGGTCAATGGTGGCCAAGCAACTGGCTCGTCACAATACGCCAGTCACTACTCTTGACGAACTGCGGTATCGTGTTGAAGCTGCATGGGCAGCTGTACCTGTACACGCCATCCAAGCTCTGGTTGACTCAGGGCCCAGGCGTATCAAGACCGTTATTACGGCCAGAGGTGGTTGTTCTGGGACTGATTTCTCAGGACGTATGCACCCAAATTACGTGAAAATGTAATGACATATTAGTTCTAGTATAATATATTTGTCCAATGAATATCCGTTTACCATCTGCATTTCTTCTTGGTGTAGCAATTTTATTGGCCAGTAGCGTATTTGTGTGTGTGTGTGTATGTGTGTGTGTCTATGTACGTAGTTGTATAACACTATTTCAAAGACGTTTGTAAATTTGTTTTAATATTTAATCTCTGTCTAGACATTGACATACACATGCTTGCTAGATGTTGTCGAGTCTGTGCTGTTCAGCACTAGAAGAAAGGACATCAAATTTATTCTCTAAATGAAGGTAAATTATTAAAATAAATTGACAGTAGCCTTTGAAACTGTTACACAAATATATCATAAGCCACACAGCTAGCTATTAGCCCATACATGCAAGTTTCCACGACGAAAAGCACATACAAATAGCGCGAATTATGGTTGCAGGGACATAAGAGTGACATTGTCCTGGGTCCAGTTTTCGTTTGATGGAGCACATATATCTACTCATGGTGGAGGTTGTGAGTTAATGAGCATTGCGCTCTCATTTCAATATATGACCGAAAGAGTCAGCCTGCAGGAATTATGAAACGATCCCTGTAGTCCAGGGTCCGCAGCTCGTGGTCGTGCGGTAGCGTTCTCGCTTCCCACGCCCGGGTTGCCGGGTTCGATTCCCGGCGGGGTCAGGGATTTTCTCTGTGTGCTGTCCTTAGGTTAGTTAGGTTTAAGTAGTTCTAAGTTCTAGGGGACTGATGACCATAGATGTTAAGTCCCATAGTGCTCAGAGTCATTTGAACCATTTGAACCTGTAGTCTAGGACAATGTGCCGCAAAGAGCACAGAGTCACCACGAGATGGGGGAACTCACCGGCGTCTGTTGCCTATTGAGGCCTAAGCGGTGTAGTGCGCGAGTGAGACAGGCGATAACCTACGTCAGAGGGAAACCCAGTAGAAGACGTTTGTGGCCAACGAGACGTAGCAGTGTTAAATATGGCGGACCTAAGATCATCCATAAAGGGAAACATTTATGGAAACTATTTAATTCTGTAGCAATTCAGGGAATGAAGCCACAGCAATTTTAATCTGCCATCCTCCATAAATTTTCATAGTGATCCCAATAAAATTTGAATATTGATCATGTCTATAATAGTTTAGGATTTACTGTTAAAGTGAAATTCACAAGTTTTGTAACAAAAACCTGAATGCTAAAATCTGAACGCTTTGGGCGATCTTAACGATCGATATTTCATACAGAAGTGCATCATCAAAATGACAAATGTTGCAAATATCAAAAAAGATATAGCAAATTTAAATTATCAGTATTTTCATTTAAGCATCAGATCATCATTGCCTCCACACAAAACACACTGAAAGATGACAGCATGACACCTTATTGAATCATTAGGTACTAGAATATTTGTTGTAAAGTTTAGTGCATAATAGTTACTTTTGTTCTTTATTTATCAGAAAGCACATCTGTGGAAGGCTACTGTCCGTGACGTTCAGAGTTAAGAAGGGAACTGTATTAGTTTTATGTAAAAGAAAATGGTTCAGATGGCTCTAAGCACTATGGGACTTAACATCTGAGGTCATCAGTCCGCTAGACTTAGAACTACGTAAACCTAACTAACCTAAGGACATCACACACATCCATGCCCGAGGCAGGATTCGAACCTGCAACCGGAGCGGTCGCGCGGTTCCAGATTGAAGCTCCTACAACCGCTCGGCCACACCGGCCGGCTCCAGTCAGGACAACCGGCCTCAGTTGTGACCCTGGAGAATATGGGACGAATGCGAACTTTATTGAGTGAGGAGCCACTACATGAACAACACGTGCAGCACAGAAACTCAGGATGGAATGACAGTGTCTCCAGAGGATAATGAAAGAGAAACCTAGCCTTTAACATCACAAAATTCAGCGGTGCCAATCTTAGGGCAGGGTGTGGAGTCGTGATATTCTTTTAGAAATGAGATGACTGGCGGGGAGCAGTCGATACAGATCAGATGTGGTTTAGTGATAAGGCGCGCTTCCACCTCCATGAGAACGTCAGAAAACAGAACGGGCGCCATTGGGCTACTGAAATCCGTATGTTCAAGCTGCTGTGCCACCTCTTCAACAAAAAGTCACTGTTTGGTGCGCAATCAGAAACAATGCATTATATGGCCCATTTTTATATTGAAGGACCTATCACAGCAGATGAATACAGATAGGAACTGGGAGATGAATTTGTGCTGGATGAACGACGTGGCCTACTACGTTTCGTGAGGATGCAGCACGTCCACATTATAAAATGGACGTCTTCGATTTCTATCAGGAAACTATCAGAGATCAGATCGTTGCCCTGGACGCCTTAGAGTTGACTGGACCTGGTATGAAATGGCCCTCTTATAATCCCGATCTCAACCCGCGCAATCATTTCTTATGGGATATCTGAAGGATGGAGTCTTCAAAAATGCACCTGCAACACTCCAGGATGTGGTACTTCTATATCCAGACACATTCATGGAGTCTAAAATGACGTTATTCAGAAAGTCATCACTGGATTCAGTTTAAGGCTGCGTACACTCATTGCAGCAGGAGGAAAGCACTTTGGAAACCTTCTGTAGAGTAGTGGAAATCAGTATAAAGGAAGGTTTCCTACGGACGTAAGAGTAAAATGTTTGAACCATACATGTATCGAATTTATTGTGAAAGTAGTAGATATACAGGGTAATTGCAATTAAAGTTAAACTTCAAAACTCTGTAAAAGTAACGCCACTGGTCAGAATGATGTCAAATTGCAACGAAATGTTATCGGAGAAGGGGGAAACCGTATGGCAGAAGAAAAAAAATAGTGTGATAATTGATCAATAGATGGCGCTCTATGTGCCGGAATATGTAAATTAAAACACCTGTCATACGCACGACCCACCGAAGTTGGTAGAAACGCGCCGGGTACACGGTTTTTCCTCCTTTCGCGTCTTCGACGTTCGCCCATGACTGTCTCAATGCAGGGTCGCTCTGCTTGTAAAGCTGTACTATAAGGATGATGACTGCGCACACGTCGCGCTGCAGGAGTTCCGGACACTGAAGGGTCTGAAAAAAGGCGTTGGTCCGATGACTGCTGTGGGTCTGGAGAAAATGATTCGGAAATTCGAAAAGACGGTTTCTTTTGGTGTGCAGCCTGATAGAGGGAGGAAACGAATCGATTCGACATCAGTGGAAGCAGTGGCCACAGTAATGCAGGAGGAGACGAGAGAATTGTCCGAACATTGGACATACCCGTTAGCACGGTACGTAAAATCCTACGAAACATCATCCTTTGATATCCATTCAAAATTACCCATGTGCACGAGTTGCTTCGTGTTGACCTGCCAGCAAGGGAGACCTTTGCTTTAGAATTTCTAGCTTGCATGGAAGTGCACAATGAGTGGCCGTGGAAGATTTTGTGGACAGACAAGGCCCACTTCCACCTGACGGAATATGTCAATACACAGAATTGTCGAATATGGACAACGGAAAATCCAGACGAAAATCAACCAGTACCACTTCATCCTGAAAATCTCACTGTTTGGTTCGGGTTTATGACATCATTTATCTTAAGGCCATATTTTTTCGAAGACACAGGTGCATCCGGTCCTGTTACCTGTACCGCCACTTGTAAGTGCTGTGAGTGTCTTTTGCGCTACCACGCCATTCCAGCTCTCCAACAGCTTGGATGTGTCGATGGTATCATTTTTATGCAAGATGGCGCACCTCCGCATATTGCAAATCCAGTTAAGCAGCTGCTGAAGCGCCATTTCGGAAATACTAGAATTATCAGCCACCATTTCCCTACAGCCTGGTCGTCCCGATCACCTGATCTTAACCCATGTGACTTCTGGCTCTGGGGCTGTCTGAAAAATGTCATGTTCAGTGTTCCGACTGCTAATTTAGCTGCATTGAAGGCATGCATTGCTCATATCTCAAGTGACCCCGGAAACACTTCAATCAGTTGTGGAACATGCTGTCTCTCGAATTCAACTTGTTGCAGAAAACGGTGGACAGCATGTTGAACGTATTTTGCGTCAAATGGTTCAAATGGCTCTAAGCACTATGGGACTTAACATCTGAGGTCATCAGTCCGCTAGACTTAGAACTACGTAAACCTAACTAACCTAAGGACATAACACACATCCATGCCCGAGGCAGGATTCGAACCTGCGACCGTAGTAGCAGCGCGATTCCGGACTGAAGCGCCTGGAACCACTCGGTCACAGAGACCGGCTTATTTTGCGCCAGTCACACGGAAATTAATAATCCGATTCATTTTGATTGATGCTTTATATCTGGTTTCTGTCCTCAGGACAATTAAAAATTGATGTGAGTGATGCTTTTTATGTGGTTTTTGGCCTCAGGACAATTAAAAACCGATTTTTCCCATCTGGTATGATATGACCTTCCCGTGGTGGATGGGCTTACGTAACTAACAGTACCACACCTGTACACCCGTGCACACAGAGTAGTACAGTTTGTTTAACGTCAAACGTATACCTTAGGTATTGTTGTATGACTCTTTGTCATTTGTAGTCGACTACTATTAAATTATGATGCTTAGAGTTCCATCTATTGCTACATTTTGTAACTATTTATTTTTATTTTGCCATACATTTCCCCTCTTCTCCGATAATATTCCGTTGCAATTGGACGTCATTCTGACCAGTGATGTTATTTCTACAGCGGTTTGAAAGTTTAATTTTAATTATAATTACCCTGTTGTGGGGCGGCAGGTGGAATTATATTATTATTTACTGTTGCATAAATGTTTTAATGTTGAAACACTGCATTTCCCGGCCGATGCACCATTTGTGGGGCGGCGGGTTGAAAATATTATTATTTATTTCATGTTGTTTATATAAATGTTTGGTTTGTAGAATGTAAAACCAGTTCCTATTATTTATTCTGTTGTTTGCCGTTCTCAACACTGGCTCTCTAACTACAATATTGGCTACCAGAAAGTGATTAGCAAAAACATGAAGTCTGTAATTAGAATTCCTAGTGCCCACTTCATCTGAGAATACACTTATAGTTACAGCTTATACCTCTGAGGAATTAGGAGATTGTCCGAGATTTATAATCAAAAACGGTCTTGAAAAAAAAAAAACGTTCTGTATTCTGAAAGTCACAGATTAAAACAAAAGAATCCACAAAATCTAACTAACAGAGCAGTTCAGAGTCTAAAGCGCTGATGCCACTATAACTGTCCAAGTTAAATATTTAAATGAATGCTTGCCATAATTTGATGATTAGGTTCATCAAACGCCACGCTAAAATAATGGTAGAGTGTCTGTCCCGCGGCGGCACGTGAAAATACGACATACGCAAACTGAAGAGAGATGATTAAAATCATCCCAGAATTAACACCTCACTCGAAAATGCTTTCATGGTTACGCGTATCTCGAGTAATTAATACGGCATCCGAGGCTGTTTGTAGCAATGATACCGACGCGACGCGACGCGATTCCCGACACAGATGTTGTGCTATTCAGCGTCTGGAGAGAACTGGGGCCTCGCTTCCTCGCGCAGCGTTCTTATATATAAAGCCGCGGTGCGGACGGCTAAGGGAACGGCTGATCAAATCGGCTCTCCCGACTAGCCGCTGGGCTAGTAATGCACCACATAAAGTTACCGAATAAATCATAGCTTCTTTTGCTGATGGCCGATGAAGCTCTTAATTTAAAAGTGCATTCAGCACACAAGTAAGTAATCATAATAAAAGTTTGATGTGGCTAAGTTAAATATTTTCGGCGAGAGAATTAATTTAATTACACTGCACGCAGTAGACGAGCTCTGAATGTGCCCTTTGGAGATACGCTATCGCTATAGTTTTATAGTTATTCAAATGAAAGTTCTCACATCTTTATGGTTATAGCGGATCTCCATTCTACTTAAATATAAACATCCTAGCCTTATTTATTAGCCTACTTAATCTATCTTGCTTCCTTAATTTTTAAGACAAAAACCAGAAAATCATGAATTTCAACTAAAATCTTAATTTGTGAGATCCAGAAGACTGTTTCTATTAAATAATTATGAAAAGGGAATCTAAATATAAATTTTTTATTCTCTAGCTCTTTTCTGTTGCGCCAATGATTTTTACAGAAAAACGTCCAAATTTCGAAAATGGTTAAAGTTATCAAACTGATAATCAACACATATTGATTTAGTATTACTTCTGACATGCTAGAAACGTTTTAGGTTATTTGCTTGATTTTTAAAGTATTGCGCAACATTTATGACGTCAGAGCTAGTTACAGCGGACTGGCTGGCACACAATGGAAAGACTGAATTTACTACGGCGTGAGTAGGCTGCTTCCCTACACTGTATATAAGACAAACAATCACTACAGAATTACATAGTTTATTTCATAAAATGAGTAACAAAATAATTCTTTTGCATTTACTGGGTGGAAGTGGGTATAAAGGGTACTCACTGTTTTGTTGTGTTATTGCATTGTTAGTCCTTCGGCAAGTATTGGTTCTTTATAATTCTCTTTGTCACTGATTTTGTTAGGGTTTGTAGTTCTTGCAGTGAGACTGTCGCCAACTCTCCTCTTATCGCCCTTTTCATCTCACATACGGCCACAAGTTGCCTTTCATTGAGATAATCAAACCTTGCAGGTATTCTCCAAAGGTTTCCCACGGGGTTCACATCCGCGTTGCGTGCAGGCCAAGGCAAGACATCGACATCTTTATCTTCAAACCAGTTTTTGGTTACAGCAGGAACATGCACAGATACATTATGTTGCTGAAACAGTAGACTCGCGTCCCCTCGGCTCTCATACATTCTAATCAAATCTTTTTCTAGCACCTCAGAGTACAAGTTAGAGTTCAGTCTTAATGTAAGGCAAGCAGTGCATGATTTACCAATAGTGAAAAAGGTTACCCGAATCACAACACTTCCACCTCCAAAATTTCTTCATTCTTACCTGCTGCTCTGTTCTCAGATCATGTCAAAAATCCATTAGTCCCATCAAACTTTCTTCTCATCACTGAAGATCACTTTATCCCATTCGGAAGGCTATGACATACATTTTCAGCAAACTTCAATCTAGTCCGCTTATTTTTGGGTGTAGAGCAGGTTTCTGTGATCTACAGTTAAGGCACGTACGCAGACACCAACGCTGCAAACAGGCCACCGCCTTTATACCGAGTCCCACCCTCTACCACCTGAATCGTTGATGTCTTGTGGTATACACTACTACTGATATCAAAGGTGATACTATTTGACTACATTTATCGGTATGAAGGATCTCGTACCACTGCATATACACTGCTCACGTCTGTTCCAAGCGACAATGTTAATTCTCCCACACACATCCATGCCCTTGTAAGGTAACAGGGGATAATATGGAACTCTTTCATGTAATTTAAAATTTAAAGCACGGCAGCAGAGATAATATGCTGGGCAAAATAGACCGGAAAATACTTGTTTGTGTTTTGATGGACGTTGTAGTTCCGTGGGATAGTGTTTTGGTTTTCTTTTAATTGCAACGAATTATATAAGTGTGGTGATAATTTGTAAAATTATATAATGTATTTAGATTTAAGTATTTAAATATTATAAAATATTGTAAACGAATTGTGGCCATGTTTAGCAATTGTTTTGACTACTGTGGTGTCATGTGACCCGACTCAGGACTGTGGATGTGAGCGGGAAAATCGGGGTCTTTTGTCGTTGGCCGTTGTGGTGGTGAGTTGGGAGCGGGAAAGTGCCGCGAGTGCAAGCATGGACGCCAGGGTATGCGAAGGAACAAAGTGAAAGTGTGTGGGTGTGAGACAAACAGTGTACGAATTGCACCGATTATTATTTGTGAACTTAAAAATGCATGGCCACAACGTTAAAGTGTTTCTTTTGAATAAATAAGTTACAATCTGAACGTGTATAGTTCAATTCACTGCTCTTCAAAAGCCAGCCAATATCAGGCTCAATAATAGGGGCGCAAATGCAACCGTTTACTACCAACCCCCTTTACAGATGAGCCACGTGAAAAATAGGTAGTAAACGAGCCCGAGTACAGTTGCAATTGGGGGCTCGTCCGGGATAGGACTTTCTTCCATATTCCATAGTATTTCGGAATCGAGTGTCCTTCTGATGTTAGGCTTTTGAACAGTCAGTGTGGGGGCTCTGAGCTAAATCGGTGCATTAGGAGTACCGGAGTGTTTGTGCTGGACAAGATAGCGCTGCCCCGTGGTTACGACGATATAAGGCCACCACGATTGTGAAGCAGTCAGTTACACAGTCTAATGAGTCGACCACGTGTTGCCGCGGGTAAAAAACCGCCGTGCTTGCCGTATCCACGTGTTGCCGCGGGTAAAACAGTCGTCCGTGCCGCGATACGTGCTGCCGCGAGAAGAAACCGTCGTCCGTGCCACGTCCATGTGTTTCTACGGGTAAAGCAGTCGAAGCTGTATCCGCTTGCTGCCGACGATCAACGCCGTCGTCCGTGCAACCGACCAACACTACTACATGCTGCCAGGGGCCTACGCAACGTGTTCTCGCTCCTGATTGAGTTTGCTGTGTGTCCACGCCGCCGATTAAGATTCATTGCATAGCTGTGCCGCGGAGCTCACTGCAGACGTCGCGTCACACGGGGATTTAAAAGATAAGTACAGTCAGCAGCTACATTGCAAAATTGTGTCCTTTCATTAGCCATGGCCGATGAGACGCGTGAATCTCAAAGTGAAGGCGAGTCAGTGGATGTTAGGAGTACCTGTAGTAGCCCTAGCATGCCAAAAGAAATAGGCTGGATACCAGGAAGTGACCTCAGCACATTTTTTGTAAAACTTACTAGTAAATTAGGAGAAATAGACTCGAAAATAGGGAATATAAAAACTGCAATAGTTGGAGAAATGGATTCGAAAATAGGGGATATGGAATTAAGGCTTAGTGATAAAATAAAGACAGTGAGTGAAAAATTTGATCAGCTAGATCTCAAATTCACTCAAATTACAGATAAAGTTGAAAACACAGTTAAAATTGTTGAGGGAATTATTGAGAGAGTTGATGAGGTTGAAAGAGGCCTAGTAGCCAAGGTGGAAACTGTGCAAAGTAATCTTGTGGGGCAGATTCAGGTACAGGAACAGAAATGCACATTATTTCAAAGACAAACAGAGGCAGACATTGAATCCATTAAGATAGGAGTGCTGGATTGCCATAAGGGAATTACTGACAATAAGAAGGAATTAGAAGGGGAAATAAATGTCTTGAGGGAAACAGTTAATACTGTGGCAGCAGGGAATGGAAATTTATTGTTGGGATATCCTCTGGGGCATGGATTTCAGTCAAAACCTTTTAATGGGGAGAATAAATATCATACAGTTGACTTCCTAGCTGCATGTAAGGATAACTTTGTGACAGGGATGAGTGAGCAGGCAAAAATTAAATATGTTAAGAGGCAGTTGGAAGGGGGAGCTCAAACATGGGCAAACCAAAATGATGATAAATTTTGTGATTTTAAAACTTTCGAAAACCTGTTCTTGAACAAATACTGGGGCCAAGCAAAACAATTAAGATTGCAAAACGATTTTTTGAATGGATGCAGTTACAAGAGTGGAAAGGAAAGTATGAGAGAGTTCTGTGTTAGAGAACTGAATAAATTAAATCATCTGGATAGGCCACTGGGCGTATTAACAGAAATATCTACACTAAAGAGAAGATTACCAGAGCATTTGCAATGGGATTTGATTCACAGTGCAACAGATTCAGTGGAAGAATTTCTTAATTTTGTGGATAATATGGACAGGGCATTGTGCTACAGACCTAAATACATGGAACATAGGGAGAGTGGAAGGTATCATGAAAGGGGAAACAGTATTAATTATGAATACAGTAATAACCATAACAGGTGGAGAGAAGATAGAAGTAATCAGAATAATCAGGATAGAGATTGGAGAAGCACGCCACAAAGGTATAACAGAAATTTTGGAGGGAGAAGAGACAATTTTGATCAGATGAGGAGTGATAGAGAAGGTATGAGAGTAGGAATGCCAGATGCAAATGGACAGGGTAGGCAATCAAAAAACTAATTGATGCCTCACTTAAGGTCCGCAGGGGGGCTGGTAATTATGTGAACAGGGCCAGACAAGGACATGATGGGATGAGTAATAAAGTCAGCAAGGAGAATAGGGAAATTGGGATATGTCATATGGATGCTGTCTTAGGAAATGAAAATCTATGGGGGGTTTTTAACAATTATAGAAATAAAGATAAAAGGTATAAGAGGAAAAAAGGGAACAAGGCTAATATCAGCATGAACTGTGTGAGTTTTACATTGATGACATGTTTAAAAGGGAAGAGAAATTACAAGCAGAGGAGGACAATATTGGTTTGTGTGCAGCAAAATTCATTGAAAGATCAGAGACAGAGGTAGTTTCATCAAAAGGGGGAACAGAAGTGGATATGGAATTAAGGGGCAATGTTCACAGTAATAATGGGTGTGATGAATGGGTAGAGAATTGTGGAAAAGGTGAGGAGAGGGTTATTCAGTGTGATGTAAAGGCTAATATGAGTGGTGCATTTGACAATGTGGAAAATGCTGGTAAATTACCTACTGATAAGGTTACTATGCTTGTGGGTGCAGGTGTTAACTGTGGTAGTGATAATGACTTCAGTGTGGATATGGAAATGCGTAATGATATGGAGAATGTTGCTGTAGGTTGCCCAGAAGATAAAATTGAAACCTATGTTTTCTTAACTGATGATGCAAGCCTCAAAGATGTTAATTGTGGATGGTTAGGAAAGGAGGAGGCTGATTATGATTTGAGTGATTGGGTGTCCTATGCAAAATTACATAAAGCTTTGATGCCTGAAGAATGGGGTAAAATAAAATTTAAAATTGCCAGAAAATTGGAAGAATTAAATGAAGAAGAGAATGTTGAGTTTGCTATTAAGGATCTGTTTGAAGGGGATACTGATGTATGTTTTGGAGAAAGACCTAAAGATATTTGCATTATGCAAGAGGAAAGCAGGAGTGAAGTAGAAAGAGATTTATTACAGGAATCAGGGCTGAACAGAGTAGAAATAGAGGTGATACAGCCAATAATTGATATCAGTGTGGGAGGAGTTGCAGATGTAGCATTATTAGACTCTGGCTCAAGTTTATCTGCAATCTCTGAATCTTTCTGGCAGCAAATTAAAGGTTTAGGATTAATAGAATTACCAGTTACAGGAGTCAAAATTAAGACAGCAACTGGGACATGTAGCAAGCCCATCAGCAGGGAAGTATTACTGGAATTTAATAGTAATGAGTATTGTTTTGATATTAGTTGCTTTGTGGTGAAGGGTTTGGCGTTGAATGTAATTTTGGGTATGGACTTCTTGTACAAGTATGACTGTAGCATTTTTGTAAAGGACAGAGTGGTAGAATTTGATGCTGGTGGAAATAGACGAAGAATAAAATTTAAAGGGGAATTAAAAGGAGGTGAGACAATTACTCATTTACAAAGGCTAGAAGAGGTAGGTGATGAGATCTGCACTGAACAGCAGATACATGACAAAGTAAATGAAATGGGACATTTAAATGAGGAACAAAAGGTGCAGCTTACAGGTTTATTGTGTAAGCATAAGCATGTGTTCTCTGACAGACCTGGAAAAGTCGTAGATTTCAGTTACGTTTTGAGGGTATTGCCACATGAAGTGATAAGGGCCAAACCTTATCCTATAGCAACAGCTAATAGAGAGGCTGTAAGGGCAAGGATACAGATGATGTTGAAGTGGGGCATACTGGAAATGGGGAGGAGTGAGTATTGTAATCCAATAGTAGTGGTGAAAAAGAGGGATGGTTCTATAAGAATAGTACTGGATGCAAGAAAGCTAAATAAAATAATAGTCAAAGAAAATGATCAGCCAGAGAACATGGATGAGCTGTTGCAAAAATTTTATAATGTTAAAATTCTGTCAAGTGTTGATTTGACTTCAGGGTTCTGGCAGGTGCAATTGGCTGAAGAGAGCAGAAAGTACACTGCTTTCTTATTTGAGGGCAGGACTTATATGTTTACAGTTGTGCCATTTGGTTTATCAATATCTGTAGCAGTCTTTGTAAGGGCTTTAAGTCATGTGTTGGGTGATGAACTAATGAGAAAATTGACAGTATACGTAGATGACATTTTGATTACGAGTAGCAATTGGCAAGAGCACTGTCAGCTGTTGGAGGATGTATTCAAGGCTATATCTAAAGGGGGGATGACCCTAAAGTTAAGTAAGTGTGAATTTTTTCAAGCAACATTACTATTTCTCGGTCATCAGTTAACTCCTGATGGCATTCTGCCCAATAAAGAGAAAATCAAGGCTATTGTTGACTGCAAGGTGCCAACGAACAGGAAACAATTGAAATCATTTATAGGACTATGTTCATTCTATAGGAAGTACATAAGTGATTATAGCCTGAATTCACCTAACTTATGTAGACTATTAAAGAAAAGTGTAACCTGGTGCTGGACATCTGACTGTGACCGGGAATTTAAAGCCATCAAGAATAGCTTAAAAAACAGCAAAATTTTGTTCTATCCAGATTTGTCTTTGCCTTTCTGTATTGGGGCAGACAGCTCAGATTATGGGATAGGGGCAGTGCTATTTCAGGAGAGGGTAGTAGATGGGAAGACCGAGCACAGGGCAATCGCTTTTGCAAGCAGAATGCTGTCCAACCATGAATTGATGTATGGTATCTCAGAGAAGGAACTGTTAGCCATAGTTTTTGGATTTCAGAAGTTCAGGATATATGTGGAAGGTAGGAAAGTGATTGTTTACACAGACCATAAGGCTCTGAGCTATTTGCAAGAATGTAAGCTGTTAAATAATAGACTCATGAGATGGGCCATGTTTTTGCAGCAGTTTAATTATGAGATAAGATATATTAAGGGCACAGACAACAATGTGGATGATGCCTTATCAAGATTACCTTTCATTGGAGAAGAACATGAAGCGAATGGAGACGAGAAAGAACTACAGATATTGTATATGAAAGGAGTGGGTGGAGAGAAGGAAATCAGATCCATCTGTAAGGACATGAGGAGACTTCAGAATGGGGACCAAACCTTGAAGTTTATCAAAACAAACTTTGGAAGTAAAGAACATGAAAAAATAGCTAAATATTATAGAATTTATAAAGGTATTTTATTTAGACGAAGAAATTTGGACAAAGAGGAGTGGAAGGTATGTTTTCCAGATGAGCATGTGGAAAAATTAATAAATTACATCCACCTTAGCCATGGGCATTATGGGGCTCAAAAATGTTTGGAAATACTGCAGGACTATGTTAGTTTTAACAACATGGCCAGGAGAGTAAAGAGACAGTTGGCTTCTTGTGACAAATGTCAAAAAGTGAAGTATAATACCATTGCAGTACAAGGAGAGATGCAGAATATTGTTCCTAAAAGAAATGGTGAACTGCTGGCTATTGATTTATTTGGGAGGCTGCCAACAGGCCGAGGGGGTGTAAAGTATGTTCTTTTAGCTGTTGATGTATTCTCAAAGTTTGTAAGGCTGTATCCACTGAAAAAGGCCACTAGCCAGAATATAATTAACAAGCTAGAGAAAGATTACTTTGTGAATGTTATAAAACCAGAGAATGTTCTGTCTGATAATGGAGCACAATTTGTATCTAGTGTGTGGGGGAAGTTTATGCAAAGATCTGGGATGAAGCATATAAGGATTTCAGTGTATCACCCTGCGGGAAACCCTGCTGAGAGGTATATGAGGGAGCTGGGTAGGCTATGTAGGACATATTGCAGTAAAAAGCATAGTACTTGGGCAGAATATATAACTGTGTTTGAGGATCTTATGAACACAGTGAAGAGTTGTGCAACAGGATTCTCACCCTATGAGCTCATGAAAGATATCAAGCCTGACAATCTAATAGCAGAAAACATAGATTTTCCTCCATCTCAAGACTTGACAAGTCAAGAGAAGATGCAGGTGGCCAGACAGCAAATGTTAAAGAAAGGACATGAGAGACAGAGGAGGCATGGAGAAAGGTATAAGACAACAAAGTTCAAGGAGGGAGATAAGGTGCTGGTGAGGAACAAGAAAAAATCCAGTGACATTGATGGTGAAATCAAAAAGTTATTTGAATTATACCAAGGACCCTTTGAGATAATGGGTTGTCCACACCCTAATGCATATAGGTTGGTATATCCAGTGTCCAAAAAGCCATTTGGACTGAGAAATGTAACGGAGTTGAAAAAATATGTGGTAAAAGAATAAAGATTAAGGAAGTGAGATTCCCATGTACACTATTGTCGAGTTAAAAAAAAATTGGGGGCTATGTATACGTGTATTTATAATTGGAGTATTATTTGTGTTACTGTGTATGTTGCGATGCCATTGTTGGTGGTCAAAAAACTTCATTATACTGTATATATTTGCAATAAGGGAATCTGTTGTCCAATGGATTTGCACAACTGGTGTGGGTGTGATAAAAGCCTTGTTGAAAGTCATACGGGAACTGAAACCTACTGTGCATATAGTCTATTTCTGTATAAATATGTGGAGAATATAGGAGGGAGGAAATCTGCAAATAGTTTGTTAAAAAATAGTTGATATTTTTATTAAAATTTCTAATGTATCTGTGGCACCTGGAGTTGATACTGGTGCGTGGGGGTAGAAGTGTCGGAGGTCCTGATCTGGGAACATTTTAAGGGTGAAATAGAATATATTTAACTATGCCATGTTTGTGTTTGATTTGTGTGCATGTTTGTCATTTGTACAAACCTCAATAAGAACTGATCAGTGAAAACAGGATGTTCCAGGGAGGATTTGGATAGCCTGATTCCTGGGAAATGTGGGTCTGCATGTCTAGGCAAGATTTATGAGGATTTGATTAAATTTTGATAGGATGACTTGGCTAATGAGAGGAAGCACAGTGCTGTTGGCTGACAAGTTTGGAAAGACTGTATTCCAATGCATAAACCTGTGAACACAAGGATCTGGTTACAACAACTTCGTGCAACTTACAGAAACAACTGTGTAAAAAGTGGAAGTGTTAATGTGCAGTGAGTGGGCAACCTACATATAGACTAACATGGGCATTTATTTTGCCTGCCCAGTCGCTCAATAGGATACTATCTAATTGTATATTTGAGTTGGATACATTGTTGGATTATGTATGTATGTTTTCCTAATGACAGTACATACACTGATTAACTCACCACTATAACACTGTTCCACGTGTTTTGGTGCCATTATAGTTATAATTAAAATGTTTAATATATAAAGTAATATGGGTTCACTCCATTTGGTGCTACTTCATGTTGCCGTTACTAAGGTAATGTCACCATGAAGTGGGGGTATGTAAGGTAACAGGGGATAATATGGAACTCTTTCAAGTAATTTAAAATTTAAAGCACGGCAGCAGAGATAATATGCTGGGCAAAATAGACCGGAAAATACTTGTTTGTGTTTTGATGGACGTTGTAGTTCCGTGGGATAGTGTTTTGGTTTTCTTTTAATTGCAACGAATTATATAAGTGTGGTGATAATTTGTAAAATTATATAATGTATTTAGATTTAAGTATTTAAATATTATAAAATATTGTAAACGAATTGTGGCCATGTTTAGCAATTGTTTTGACTACTGTGGTGTCATGTGACCCGACTCAGGACTGTGGATGTGAGCGGGAAAATCGGGGTCTTTTGTCGTTGGCCGTTGTGGTGGTGAGTTGGGAGCGGGAAAGTGCCGCGAGTGCAAGCATGGACGCCAGGGTATGCGAAGGAACAAAGTGAAAGTGTGTGGGTGTGAGACAAACAGTGTACGAATTGCACCGATTATTATTTGTGAACTTAAAAATGCATGGCCACAACGTTAAAGTGTTTCTTTTGAATAAATAAGTTACAATCTGAACGTGTATAGTTCAATTCACTGCTCTTCAAAAGCCAGCCAATATCAGGCTCAATAATAGGGGCGCAAATGCAACCGTTTACTACCAACCCCCTTTACAGATGAGCCACGTGAAAAATAGGTAGTAAACGAGCCCGAGTACAGTTGCACCCTTAAGCTGATTTCCAATACTGTATTAAATGTAAGGTTGTCTGCTACAGCATAAATATTTTAGGAAGAATCTATCACCCAACACTATGTTGTAGTAAGCAAAACCTCTTTAACACCTATTTTGTGCCACCATGTAGTATGCGACTGACATAACAGCGGCGCCTTCCTTTTTATTGCATGTATCTTTCAACAACAGACTCATACTTGCTCCGTTTTCGATCTCTAATGCAGAATGCGTGGAATGGGGTCGGCTGGAGGGTAGCCTATACTAGCTGTGTCTGCTGTAGCGCAATCTGAGGGGTATTTTGGGATACATTTGTACCACCGCTTATTTTAGGGTCTTAATTAATTCTATAAGACAGCACAAATGGCTAGACGGGAGTCATGGGGGTGGGAATTACAAGTGTTTCACTCTGTGATTATTGAAATTTAAACCTACTCATATTGTACAGAATTAGTTGAGGTCTGCGACTGTTACAAAAAGCATTTCCCCTCGTTCAGTCACGTCTCTTTCCCAATACCTTCTGACACGCCGTGTTTCAGCAACATGCTGCCATCGTTAGGTGCTTCAGCGTTACTTATGCGTCAAGCAACATGAGCAAACACCTTCGAAACATAACCACACTAGCACGCCCAGAAAAAATCTTATTACTTCAGATGAGTCTATAGTTACACTACTGGCCATTAAAATTGCTACACCAAGAACAAATGCGGATGATAAACGGGTATTCATTAGACAAATATATCATACTAGAACTGACATCTGATTACATTTTCACGCAATTTGGGTGCATAGGTCCTGAGAAATCAGTACCCAGAACAACCACCTCTGGCCGTTCAAACGGTTCAAATGGCTCTGAGCACTATGGGACTTAACTTCTGAGGTCATCAGTCCCCTAGAACTTAGAACTACTTAAACCTAACTAATCTAAGGACATCACAAACATCTATGCCCGAGGCAGGATTCGAACCTGCGACCGTAGCGGTCTCGCGGTCCCAGACTGTAGCGCCTAGAACCGCTCGGCCACACTGGCCGGCTACCTCTGGCCGTAATAACGGTCTTGATACGCCTGGGCGTTGAGTCAAACAGAGCTTGGATGGCGTGTACAGGTACAGTTGCCCATGCAGCTTCAACACGATACCACAGTTCATCAACAGTAGTGACGGGCGTATTGTGACGAGACAGTTGCTCGGCCACCATTGACCACACGTTTTCAATTGGTGAGAGATCTGGAGAATGTGCTGGCCAGGGCAGGATTCGAACATTTTCTGTATCCAGAAAGGCTCGTACAGGACTTGCAACATGCGGTCGTGCATTATCCTGCTGAAATGTAGGGTTTCGCAGGGATCGAATGAAGGGTAGAGCCACGGGTCGTAACACATCTGAAATGTAACGTCCACTGTTCAAAGTGCCGTCAATGCGAACAAGAGGTGACCGAGACGTGTAAGCAATGGCACGCCATACCATCACGCCGGGTGATACGCCAGTATGCTGATGACGAATGCACGCTTCCAATGTGTGTTCACGTCGATGTCGGCAAACACGGATGCGACCATCATGATGCTGTAAACAGGACCTGGATTCATCCGAAAAAATTACGTTTTGCCATTCGTGCATCCAGGTTCGTCGTTGAGTAGACCATTGCAGGCGCTCCTGTTGGTGATGCAGTGTCAAGGGTAACCGCAGGCGTGGCCTCCAAGCTGATAGTCCATGCTGCTGCAAAAGTCGTCGAACTGTTCGTGCAGATGGTTGTTGTCTTGCAAACGTCCCCATCTGTTGACTCAGGGATCGAGACGTGGCTGTACGATCCGTTACAGCCATGCGGATAAGATGCCTGTCATCTCGAGTGCTAGTGATACGAGGCCGTTGCGTATAATCCTCCTGAACCCACCGATTCCATATTCTGCTAACAGTCATTGGATCTCGACCAACGCGAGCAGCAATGTCGCGATACGATAAAACGCAATCGCGATAGGCTACGATCCGACCTTTATCAAAGTGTGAAACGTGATGGTACGCATTTCTCCTCCTTACACGAGGCATCTCAACAAGATTTCACCAGGCAACGCCGGTCAACAGCTGTTTGTGTATGAGAAATCGGTTGGAAACTAGCCGGTCTGAGTGGCCGTGCGGTTCTAGGCGCTACAGTCTGGAGCCGAGCTACCGCTACGGTCGCAGGTTCGAATACTGCCACGGTTATAGATGTGTGTGATGTCCTTAGGTTAGTTAGGTTTAATTAGTTCTAAGTTCTAGGCGACTGATGACCTCAGAAGTTAAGTCGCATAGTGCTCAGAGCCATTTGAACCATTTGGTTGGAAACTTTCCTCATGTCAGCACGTTGTGTCGCCACCGGCGCCACCCTTGTGTGAATGCTCTGAAAATCTAATCATTTGCATGTCACTGCATCTTCTTCCTGTCGGTGAAATTTTGCGTCTGTAGCACGTCATCTTCGTGGTGTAGCAATTTTAATGGCCAGTAGTGTACGTAATTACTGTCAGGGTTCAGAACAATTTATCATAATGGAAATGTCACGTCGGCGATAGGTGGCTTTTCTGAAGTGATTTACAGAGCTCACTGGGCGAGGTAGATGGCAAGAGGAGGTTTTGGCAGTGTATAAGTGCGGAGGAAGGACTTTGGTCTCAACTGCGACGGGGGTGAGAGGGGTTGGGAGTGAGCAGGGAGATACAGCAACTGTTGTTGTTAACGGCGGCAGAATCGATAGGTGGCGGCGGGTTGTGGGAGAGAGAAGGCGAGCGCCCAGCAGCGGGCAGGGAGCTGGGAGATGGGAGGCGGAGGGAGGCCGCTGTGCGGCCTGCTTCCGCTCGGCCCGCCGTGTCGTTCGGATTCGCCGGCGGTGGCGGCGGCGCGGAGACCGCGGCGTAATATCCGCGCGGCGCGCTATCTCGTTCGCCTAATTGCTCTCGCGGCGGCGCGCCTGCATGCAAACTTTGTGTTTTAATATAGCGGCGAGCGGGCGCGGCTAGCGGGCAATTTATGGCCAGACTTTACGCCGGAGCGGTGGGCCGCCTGCGGATATTAAACGTGACTTGTGTTCGTTGTACCTCAGCGGCGGGGTTGGAGGCGGGGGCGGAGGCAGGCAAGAAGCCAGAGAGGCGGCGGCGGGGGCTGGGGGCGGCAGAACCTGCCCCGTGGGCGGCCGGAGACCCAGCTCTGGCGACGGTGGCCGCGCTCTCTGTGTTCGTTACACTGCCTGTTACAAGGGAAGCGCCGAATATTTTGAGAGGCAGAAGTAAAACGCCCTATAACGACGCTCCGGGAACACGCATTTTCTGACATTCGAAAACTTGTCCATGGGGCTGGATGACCTTCGCTTGTTTATACACTGGTGTCCAAAATTAAAGTAACAAGCCGCGGTTTCCCCGTCCCGTGCCTGATGAAGCATATAATCATACAAACTGTCTACGAATGTCCATACGATCGTGTTCTGCACGGAAGACGGCATCTCGGTCAACGGACAGCCACGACTGCGATGACTCGGGACACCTATCAAACAGGGTAGTCTTTGCCGGGTAATTATACACTACTGGCCATTAAAATTCCTACACCACGAAGATGACGTGCTACAGACGCGAAATTTAACCGACAGGAAGAAATTGCTGTGGTATGCAAATGATTAGCTTTTCACAGCATTCACATAAGGTTGGCGCCGTTGGCGACACCTACAACGTGCTGACATGAGGAAAGTTTCCAACCGATTTCTCATACACAAACAGCAGTTGACTGGCGTTGCCTGGTGAAACGTTCTTGTGATGCCTCGTGTAAGGAGGAGAAATGCGTACCATCACGCTTCCAACTTTGATAAAGGTCGGATTGTAGCCTAATGCGATTGCGGTTTATCGTATCGCGACATTGATGCTCGCGTTGGTCGAGATCCAATGACTGTCAGCAGAATATGGAATCGGTGGGTTCAGGAAGGTAATGCGGAACGCCGTTCTGGATCCCAACGGCCTCGTATTAATGGCAGTCGAGATGAAGGCATCTTATCCGCACGGCTGTAACGGATCGTACAGCCACGTCTCGATTCCTGAGTCAACAGATAGGGACGTTTGCAAGACAACAACGATCTGCACGAACAGTTCGACGATGATTGCAGCAGCATCGACTATCAGCTCGGACACTATGGCTGCGGTTATCCTTGACGTTGCATCACAGACAGGAGCGCCTGCGATGGTGTACTTAACGACGAACCTGGGTGCACGAATGATAAAACGTCATTTTTTTCGGATGAATCGAGGTTCTGTTGACAGCATCATGATGGTCGCATCCGTGTTTGCCGACATCGCGGTGAACGCACATTGGAAGCTTGTTTGGTCATCGCCATACTGGCGTATCACCCGGCGTGATGGTATGGGGTGCCATTGGTTACACGTCTCGGTCACCACTTGTTCGCATTGACGGCACTTTGAACAGTGGACGTTACATTTCAGATGTGTTACGACCCGTGGCTCTACCCTTCATTCTACGGATTTGACCTGGAGAGTGATTCTCGACGGATTCCCATCTGGAGAGAACGGGGTCCCAAAAATTATGAAAAGACACCAGGATCGAGGAGGCTTCCAAATGGTGTGGGCAGGGGTTATGTTGAACACTCGATCACCTCTTCCTGGAATTCTATGGGTAAATCGACGTGGTTTAACTGCTGTCAGGTGTCGTGATGAGATCTTGGGACCTCATGTGCATTTGTTGCGAGGTAGAGTTGGCCCAGACTTCGTACTGATGGACGATAATGCTCGACCTCATAGAGCATGGATGGTTGACGTTTTCTTGGAAACGGAAGATATTACTTGCATGGCATGGCCTGCTCGCTCTCCCGATTTGAATCCCATAGGGCATGTCTGGGATGTAGCAGGGAGACGGGTTGCATCACGTCAGCATCCACCGACCACTCTACAAGACTTGTGAGCAGCTCTGCAGGAAGAATGTGAGTTTTTGCCTAAACATGAGATTGATGACGTTATTCACAGCATGCCCCGTCGTTGTCATGCCCTTGTTGTTGGTCACACTCCTTACTGAGCAAATTAACCAGTTGTCGGGATGTGTGTGCAGATTTCTTAAGTAGGAAAAAATGAAGATTTCTGTCTACCGTTATGCATGTTGTAGTTGTTTATGCTGTGCATTCTTTACATTGTTTCTACTTTACTATCACCTGTTAATATAGTTTTGTGGCATAATAAACGCAGCCTTACAAAATTTCCGTTTGTTGCTTTAATTTAGGTGATCAGTGTATGAACACAGCCGTTCATCAGCGCTACGTGAACAGGGCAGGCCCTTACTCTGCAATTCAGAAAAGGAAGATGAAGGCCCCACTATTCCGCAGCCTGCCTTTCGGGTAGATGAACGTGTGATAGGTCTCTGTTGGATTCCTTTCATGTTCATTTCTTAAATTTGTTGTCATTTATGGCATACATTCCACTTCTAAATTTATTGTGGTGTTTCTGACTCTATCTGGGAGGAGACTGAGCAGTGGAACGTGTTACTTTTTCATAAACAAGAACGATCTGTCACACTACTACACTTTAAAACACAGTTTATATGTAATTCATGTCACACAGTCTCAAATGGAACCTACATTCGCTTTCTTTTATATAGTGTATTTGATAAGATACTGTCATCCCCCTTCCCTTCAGCGTGAAAGGATGAATGAGCAAATGTATTTCTATTTGCATGCTTGATGGTAGCAGACAAGCCTGTCTGCTAGAGAACAGTAGGACCAATGACGGAACAGGTAGCTACACTTTCTAAAAGCAAAGAGGTTTCTATTCTTTGTATGGTCCTGTCCGTCCCTTGTCATGTTGGTATAGGAAGCTGCCTCTCTGGTCACTTCCGTTTGTATCTGTGAAGCACACTCGGTAGGGGCGCAGGCCAGTCTGTTCGCAGCGAGCGTCTGAAGTGGTAAGATCTCCGGCTAAGCGCGTTTCTGCTAAGTCTGTAGGACAATGGATTTCTTAAGTTCAGCCTAACTGGAAATTTAATCACCTTTGTTTCAGGTTTAGATCTAAAATATCTTATGGTATCTTAAATTGCAACGCAGTGTAATTCGAGTGTGAAGTTCAGAATATCTTCCAGTAGTTGCTTTGTCACTACTTTGTGAGCAAAGTGGAACCACGTGTTGATGATCCGTAACTCTAACTAAGATCAATCTTAAATGCGAATGTGCGTGAGATTATAACGTCTCGTCTTGACAATATTTTTCAATACAGCAACTTTTCTTTATGTTCAACCCACGTGGGGTGTACTTTGAGAGACCATTACCACGTGCTTATATAATTGTTTGACCCATCAGGCTAATAGTATGACCACAGTTATCAGTCCAAGGTTTTTCTTTTGTAAATTGCGTTGCGATGTAATTTATTTTAATTACCAAAATTATTGTGGAGTTACACTCTTTGTGTAAACCAAGTTGACCACGTGAAGCATGTGGTGTAATCATCAAAGTAACCCTCAGCTATTCTTATCGAGAAGATTTCATAGACAATTAGTATTAATTTAGTATACCAGTGTGTGGTAATTTAATGACGGACAGGATTGCGCTACAACCATAACTTCTTTGCGTGACAGTTGAATCGGTTGGTTGTGGTTAATTTCCTCTTGCATATGTTTCAAGGCCGGCCGGCATGGCCGAGCGGTTCTAGGCGCTTCAGTCTGGAACCGCGCGATCGCTACGGTCGCAGGCTCGAATCCTGCCTCGGGCATGAATGTGTGTGATGTCCTTAGGTTAGTTAGGTTTAAGTAGTTGTAAGTTCGAGGGGACTGATGACCTCTGATGTTAAGTCCCATAGTGCTCAGAGCCATTTAAACCATATGTTCAACGTTCTTCGTGTGTTATTTTATGAATGCAGTGTTGTATGCGGTCTCCCAACCTTAGCTCCATATTTGAAGTGTTCCGTAAGATTACAAACTCACATTTTCACAATCCTAAATAAGGCACCAGTTTAGTTATGAATCAAGTTTAATATGCTGAAATTTTAACGGGACAATGATAAATGTTAAGATAAATGTCCAAATTTAAACTGATTTACTTCTTTTTATTTAAATTCTCTTTTTATGTATGTATCACCGGTTGTTGTAAGATGACTATAAAAAGATTATAATTAGTGTTAGTCTGGTTGGCAGTTTGGTAAACTAGACTGGATACCTGGTGAAACAGTTGCTCACAAGGGAACCTCCCCATCACACCCCCCTCAGATTTAGTTATAAGTTGGCACAGTGGATAGGTCTTGAAAAACTGAACACAGATCAATCGAGAAAACAGGAAGAAGTTGCGTGGAACTATGAAAAAAATAAGCAAAATATACAAACTGAGTAGTGCATGCGCAAGATAGACAACATCAAGGACAGCATAAACCCAGGAGCGTCGTGGTCCTGTGGTTAGCGTGAGGAGCTGCAGAGCGAGAGGTTGTTGGTTCAAGTCTCCCCTCGAGTGAGAAGTTTAATTTTTTATTTTCAGACAATTATTATCTGTCCGTTCGATGCGAGGTAACTGCGCCGTAGTATGGGGACGTTGTATGAAAAACATATGTTTTGACAGAGCACAGGGAAAACTGTGCGACTGTGATACTGTTGCATTCATTTGTTGCAGTTTATGTGACAAACTCTTATGTTTTCATCACTTTTTTGGGAGTGATTATCACATCCACAAGAGAACCTAAATCGGGCAAGGTAGAAGAATTGTTTTAGCCATTCGCCAAGTGTACAAGTTAGGTGGGTCGACAACATATTCCTGTCATGTTACGCACATGCCGTCACCAGTGTCGTATAGAATATATCAGACGTGTTTTCCTGTGGAGGAATCGGTTGACCTATGACCTTGCGATCAGATGTTTTCGGTTCCCATTGGAGAGGCACGTCCTTTCGTCTACTAATCGCACGGTTTTGCGGTGCGGTCGCAAAACACAGACACTAAACTTATTACAGTGAACAGAGACGCCAATGAACGAACGGACAGATCATAACTTAGCGAAAATAAAGAAAGTAAATTTTTCACTCGAGGGGAGACTTGAACCAAGGACCTTTCGCTCCGCAGTTTCTCACGCTAACCACGGGACCACGGCGCTCCACAGCTCATATTGTCCTTGATGCATGAACTACTCAGTTTGTATATTTTGCTTATTTTTTATAGTTCCACACAACTTCTTCCTGTTTTCTCGATTGATCTGTGTTCAGTTTTTCGAGGCCTATCCACTGGGCCAACTTATAACTAAATCTGAGGGGGTTGCGATGGGGAGATTCCCTTGTCAGTAATGCAAGGTTAACTTCCCCAGATAGCTCACAGCTTTTAACCCGCTCTTATTATCTTGAATATCAGCACCACTTTCAGAGCAACTTAACACATCAACTTTACACGCGTTTTCAGCAAAATAGCTTCATCCAGTGTAACGTTTCTCGGTTTTTCAGCCATGATATCCTACCCTAACCTTCACTTTATATTTTGGTTGGGACTCCATTAGCCGATGTGTGACTTAAGATGTAGAGTGAGGTGCAGACAACAGGTGGTGTGATGAGTACCAATTCTGTGACAAATTGCACTACTTTAGTAGTCGGATAATGTGGTTCACTGCCAGAACTGGTGCCAATGCGCCAAATCTCTAACTTAAATGTATTAATGTTTTGTAAAGTATGACTCACATTTAACTGTCTATCATGCTAACTACCTTTCCAATAGCATGATATCACCCACCCAGTTAAAATGTAATTTTAATTACGACTTTTACTAACATTAGAAAAACGGTATTCGGACGAAGAATTTCGTACATGTTCTTAATCCAGCCTCTTAGGCAGCAACCACCACCACTATGGAAGCATTACAGACAGTCCGACTCATTCATCCCTATGCTGAACAAAGTCCCTCATCCACCAGATACTGGAAAAGAGCCCTGACGTCGACAAAAGCCGAAAGGACAAGTTTCCTGGCACATTCAGGAATGACATGTTACAGATTGAAGGAAGAATAGCTGCTCCAAAGTCTGGAAAACTGACAACACCCATGAGAATCTTTAGTTGATCCCACACTGTCCACAATATATCAAAATCAGTGGATAATCAGCACATGACGGCCCTCGCGACCATTACACAGAGTCGGTAATAAGACTCTCAACTGAAGCTTTGCTAGTTGATTTTATATTACGTTTTATTTATGCAATTCACCAGGATAGTGGTACTTACAGATAGGTAACATACACTGACGCACCAAAGAAACTGGTATAGGCATGCATATTCAAATTCAGAGATATGAAAACAGGCAGAATCTGCGGTTGGCAACGCCTATATAAGATAGCAAGTGTCTGATGCAATTGTTAGACCGGTCATTGATACTACAATGGCAGATTATCAGGATTTAAGTGAGTTTGAACGTGGTGTTATAGTCGGCGCACGAGCGATGGGACACAGCATCTCTGAGGTAGCGATGAATTGGGGAATTTCCCGTATGACCATTTCACGATTGTACTGTGAATATCAGGAATCCGGTAAAACAGCAAGTCTCCGACATCGCTACAGCCGGATAAAGATCCTGCAAGACCGCGACCAACGACGACTGAAAAGAATCGTTCAACGTGACAGAAGTGCAACCCTCCCACAAAATGCTGTAGATTTCAATTCTGGGCCAGCAACAAGTGTCAGCTTGCGAAGCACTCAACGAAACATCATCGATATCGGCCTTCGGTGCCTCGTGAAACCTTGGACTCTGCATGTCAGCAGGAGACTGCTCAAGCTGATGGAGGCTCTGTAATGGTGTGGGTTTTGTGCAACTGGAGTAACATAGGCTTCCTGATACATCTAGATACGACTTTGACGGGTGATACGTACATAAGCATCCTGTCTGATCACCCGCATCCATTCATGTGCATTGTGTATTCCTAAGCACTTGGGCAATTCCAGCAGGACAATCTGACACTTTGCACGTCCAAAATTGCTACAGACTGGCTCCAGGAACACTCTTCTGAGTTTAAACACTTCCGCTGGCCGCCAAACTCCCCAGACATGAACATTATTCAGTATATCTGGGATGCATTGCAACGTGCTGTTGAGAAGAGATCTCCACCCCCTCGTACTCTTACAGATTTATTGATAGCACTGCACTATTCATGGTGTCAGTTATCTCCAGCACTACTTCAGACATTAGTCGAGTCCATGCCATGTCATGTTGCGGCACTTCTGCGTGCTCGCGGCGGCCCTACACGATATTAGGACAGTTTCTTTTTCTCTTCAGTGTATAAATGTGTAAGCTTCCAATACAAGAGAAAGTAAAGTATACGGTATAGCTAAGCAAGAAGCTGACTATTTTAAGTACCCTTGCTTCAGCAAGTAAGTGATACATAACGGATTAGCAAACAAGTGTGTGAGAAAACATTACTTCGTGACATTCCAAACTCTTCCACTCCATGGTGCAGCAGGAGCTCTCTCTCCCCAACAATTAAATTGGCGATTAGTGTGCATTTCCATAGAATTGTTCCAATGAATCTCATGCTTATATTATTCTTTCCGCTAGTAAGTTAGGATGGACGTTACATTTTAAGTTGTTCCAGTCAAATATTCCAAAATATTTCACAATTAGGACTCAGTCCAGTTATTCGTCATAAGTGGTGCTATAACAATTTGTCTTTGTACCTATTTACATACACTACATTTGTGGCAGTGGTCGTATAGTGGGGTAGAGCACTGGAGTTGCGATGCCACTACCCGAATTTACTGTATTATTATTAGACCATGCGGCATCGGACTTCCGGAAAGCGGCTCTCGCGTGTAATACGTTTGAATAGACACCCTATGGTGATCCAACTACTAAACGGAATTTTGGAATAAATAATGATAATGGCCTGTAACAAACTTATTTTTACGTCTTTATTTGATTATTAGTAGCACTGATAATCTCTTTGAAGTGAATGAACAAGGAGCACTTAATTCTGTATGTTTGATATTGCCTAGTACATCTACATCTACATTTATACTCGGCAAGCCACCCAACGGTGTGTGGCGGAGGGCACTTTACGTGCCACTGTCATTACCTCCCTTTTCTGTTCCAGTCGCGTATGGTTCGCGGGAAGATCGACTGTCTGACAGCCTCCGTGCGCGCTCGAATATCTCTAATTTTACATTCGTGATCTCCCCGGGAGCTATAAGTAGGGGCAAGCAATATATTCGATACCTCATCCAGAAACGCACCCTCTCGAAATCTGGCGAGCAAGCTACACCGCGATGCAGAGCGCCTCTCTTGCAGAGTCTGCCACTTGAGTTTGCTAAACATCTCCGTAACGCTATCACGCTTACCAAATAACCCTGTGACGAAACGCGCCGCTCTTCTTTGAATCTTCGCTATCTCCTCTGTCAATCCGATCTGGTACGGATCCCACACTGATGAGCAATACTCAAGTATAGGTCGAACGAGTGTTTCGTAAGCCACCTCCTTTGTTGATGGACTACATTTTCTAAGGACTCTCCCAATGAATCTCAACCTGGTACCCGCCTTACCAACAATTAATTTTATATGATCATTCCACTTCAAGTCGTTCCGCACGCATACTCCCAGATATTTTACATAAGTAACTGCTACCAGTGTTTGTTCCGCTATCATATAGTCATACAATAAAGGATCCTTCTTTCTATGTATTCGCAATACATTACATTTGTCTATGTTAAGGGTCAGTTGCCACTCCCTGCACCAAGTGCCTATCCGCTGCAGATCTTCCTGCATTTAGCTACAATTTTCTAATGCTGCAACTTCTCTGTATACTACAGCATCATCCGCGAAAAGCCGCATGGAACTTCCGACACTATCTACTAGGTCATTTATATACACTCCTGGAGATTGAAATAAGAACACCGTGAATTCATTGTCCCAGGAAGGGGAAACTTTATTGACACATTCCTGGGGTCAAATACATCACATGATCACACTGACAGAACCACAGGCACATAGACACAGGCAACAGAGCATGCACAATGTCGGCACTAGTACAGTGTATATCCACCTTTCGCAGCAATGCAGGCTGCTATTCTCCCATGGAGACGATCGTAGAGATGCTGGATGTAGTCCTGTGGAACGGCTTGCCATGCCATTTCCACCTGGCGCCGCAGTTGGACCAGCGTTCGTGCCGGACGTGCAGACCGCGTGAGACGACGCTTCATCCAGTCCCAAACATGCTCAATGGGGGACAGATCCGGAGATCTTGCTGGCCAGAGTAGTTGACTTACACCTTCTAGAGCACGTTGGGTGGCACGGGATACATGCGGACGTGCATTGTCCTGTTGGAACAGCAAGTTCCCTTGCCGGTCTAGGAATGGTAGAACGATGGGTTCGATGACGGTTTGGATGTACCGTGCACTATTCAGTGTCCCCTCGACGATCACCAGTGGTGTACGGCCAGTGTAGGAGATCGCTCCCCACACCATGATGTCGGGTGTTGGCCCTGTGTGCCTCGGTCGTATGCAGTCCTGATTGTGGCGCTCACCTGCACGGCGCCAAACACGCATACGACCATCATTGGCACCAAGGCAGAAGCGACTCTCATCGCTTAAGACGACACGTCTCCATTCGTCCCTCCATTCACGCCTGTCGCGACACCACTGGAGGCGGGCTGCACGATGTTGGGGCATGAGCGGAAGACGGCCTAACAGTGTGCGGGACCGTAGCCCAGCTTCATGGAGACGGTTGCGAATGGTCCTCGCCGATACCCCAGGAGCAACAGTGTCCCTAATTTGCTGGGAAGTGGCGGTGCGGTCCCCTACGGCACTGCGTAGGATCCTACGGTCTTGGCGTGCATCCGTGCGTCGCTGCGGTCCGGTCCCAGGTCGACGGGCACGTGCACCTTCCGCCGACCACTGGCGACAACATCGATGTACTGTGGAGACCTCACGCCCCACGTGTTGAGCAATTCGGCGGTACGTCCACCCGGCCTCCCGCATGCCCACTATACGCCCTCGCTCAAAGTCCGTCAACTGCACATACGGTTCACGTCCACGCTGTCGCGGCATGCTAGCAGTGTTAAAGTCTGCGATGGAGCTCCGTATGCCACGGCAAACTGGCTGACACTGACGGCGGCGGTGCACAAATGCTGCGCAGCTAGCGCCATTCGACGGCCAACACCGCGGTTTCTGGTGTGTCCGCTGTGCCGTGCGTGTGATCATTGCTTGTACAGCCCTCTCGCAGTGTCCGGAGCAAGTATGGTGGGTCTGACACACCGGTGTCAATGTGTTCTTTTTTCCATTTCCAGGAGTGTATATTGTGAAAAGCAATTATCCCTTTCCTGGACACCATCTGAATTTCACTTGTGATGTTCAGGCTGTGTTTGGAGGTAGTACATGGCTCACACTGGCTGTTGTATGGGGCAACCAAGCAGATTATGGTGCCCTTGAAGCTTTTCCAGATGCTAACATATTGGCTTGGAAAACATGGAGTATAGCAGAGACCACAGGACTGTTGGCTAAACAGCCTTATGGTACGCTTGTTCCAAGCATGCCATTTGTTTTGACTACGAGAAGGAAGAAGAAATTAAATGCTGATGAATACCTGTTCTTTGATTTAGGAAAAATTAAATAGTATGCATTTGTATGAGGTATGTAAGCCACCTCAAAGGGATCTTTGTATACATGAAAAAACTTTGAAATCTCTGAATTAATTTCTTTGGATTTCTCGTGGGATGTGACCAACATGAGGTCTCCTACTTCTACTTTAGTTTACTTTCCTTTCCCATCATGTCTTTTCTTCCTGTGCAACATATGTTTTCCCATACGATCTTTAACTAGCTCTTTCTTTTCCCCTAAAGTCATCTCCTTTCTCGAAGGGAAGTTAATATTCTCTTCAACTATGTTAGCTGCTTTTACTCCCATCATTATTTCATTTGGGGTAAAGCCTGTACTTTCATGCCCCAGGTTATTCAAAACATTTTTCCCAATAGCTATGTTTGTCATGGCAGAATTTACTACAGAGTCTACCTATCTCTCTCATATAGCGTTCCACTGGATTGCCCACTGCATGGTATGCTGCTATATATCTTAATTCTAGTCCTTGTTCCTGCAAACTCGCTTTCCATTTCTTTGAAATTAATTGAGACCCATTATCTGACAGTATAGAACCTGATTTGCTTATTTTTACAAAATAGTCCTTAATCATTTTGTCACACACTGCTTTTTCTGTGGCTTTTCTCAGAGGGTATAACTTTACAAATTTGGAAAATACATCTACTGCTACTAAAATATAACGAAACCCTCCCATAGTCTTAGGTAATGGACCATAGAAATCCAAAGCCACGATTTCTAAGGTATCTTTAGGTAATATGGATTGCATCTGACCACTACTCTTCTGATTTGTTACCTTTGCCTTCTGGCAGAGGTCACACGTCTTCAATCTTGCAAGGATCCTCCTTGCCATATTGTTAAAATGTACTGATTCTGTTAATTTCTCTAAACATTTCTTTGTCCCCCAATGGCCATAACTTAAATGTATGTAATCAATTAATGCTACTACATGTTCCTCTGGACAGCATACTCTCCACACATCTGACATTTCCTCTCTCTTTCTGAACAATAGTCCATTAAAAAGACAACAATGCGTTTGCGTTTTATCATTACCACTTTTTCTAAGTTCTGTTTTCACCAGTACCAAAAATGGATCCTTATTTTGTTCCCTTCTTAAGTTCTTACATATACTCTTGATTTCTTTCTAATTTTTCATTCCTTTTATGTAGTGGATTCTCTTGTAACCCTCTGCTCCTGATACTCCTTCTTCTATTCTCATTCCTATAGGTAGCATCTGACACTATGTTCTGTTCACCTTTTTATGTTTTATTTCGATATCAAACTGTTGTAAATACAACACTCATCATGCCAATCTGGTATGCACTAACTTACTTTTGTTAAGAACTGTCAGTGCTTATGTTCGGTATTTACTATTACTTTATGTCCCCACAAAAAGTTATAAAATTTTTAGATGCCCAAATTATTGCTAGAGCTTCTTTTTCTGAAATGGTATAGTTACGTTCACATTGACTCAATGTCCTGTTTGCAAATGCTATAGATTTTCTTTCCTCCTGCCCCTCCATAATGACTACCTGGAATAAGTGTGCACTTAATCCATATCCACTGCTGTCAGTTTCTAAGCAAAAGGGCAGTCCTAAGGTTGGATCCTCTCATCACTGAGTTTTTCTTTCAAACGTTCAAATGCCTCCTGACACTCTTTTGACCAAATAAAAGCTTTACGTTTCTTCAGTAACTCATTGAGTGCTGGACTATTAAACGACTGAACTGACAAATATTTTCTGTAGAAACCACACAACCTAGAAAAGCTTTAAAATGTCTCCTACACTTGGGCACATGTGAATTCCTTTATTGCTTTAATCTTCTCTGGATCTTTCTTAATTCCCTGACTACTAATTAGGTAACCTACAAACATAATCTCATTTTTCACAAATTCAGATTTCTTTAATCGTAATGTCATTCCTCCCTTATGCAAGGCATGAAACACTTCTCGCAATATAGTACAATGTTCTTCCCAACTTTTGGTAGCTATGAGGATATCGTCCACATACACTGTAATTTTGCTACTCGACTCCTTCCCTAATACTTTGTCTAGAGCCCGTATAAATATGGATACTGAAATATTCAAACCAAATGGTACCACGCAATATTGGTAACATTTTCCTTCAAACAAGAAAGCCATATATTTTCTGTGCTCCTTGCCAGGCCTATTTGCCCATATCCCACTGTTAAATCGAGACTACTTAAGTATTTAATCCCATTAAAATTTTGTATTATATCATCTAAACTATCTGGTTTGTCACATTCTCTTTCAATTATTGAATTTAGCTTCCTGGCATCCAGTACTACTATGATCCCACCATCCTTTTTCTGTACACACTTACTCGGATTATTATAATTGCTATTACTTCTTTATATCACTCCCAGTCTTTCCATTCTGTCCAGTTCTGCGGCTACTGCCTTCCTCTTTGCCCTAGCTATATCGAATGGTCTTCTATAAAAGGATTCATGGGGTTTAATATCTACACTTGAAACGTCCCCTTAGAAAAATTACTGACACACAGTATTTTTAGCGCAACGCAATCTGACTTTCAATAATCCCTACAAAAGAATGGCCCTGACTAACATTAACCTATACCTTTCACAAATTACTTACCTCACAAAAGTCTTCGTTACTCGAACTACTGCAATACAGCGAGCGCCACTACTGCCAGCTAAATAAAAGATTCAAACTACGGAAGGCACTAACTACTGACAGGCATAGTTAGCAAATGAAAGATTTTAATAGAGAACAAACAATGTATTTACCTTAATAGTGTTGAAAACTCATAATATACATAGCAGTTCATGACATCCAGTCTTACAAATTTCAAAACTCCGCCATTTCTCTCCCCACATCCACCACTGCTGGCGGCTCACCTCCTACTGCGCAACGCTACGCGCTGTTAACATCCAACTGCCCAACACTACAATGGCAGACAACAATGCAAACTAGCCACAGACTGCACACAGCACAGCCAGTGATTTTCATACAGAGCGCTAAGTAACGTTGCCAATAAGAAAACGTAAACAGCCTACTTACATAGCCCCCATGTTCCCCACAAAAAATTTTACAAATTGTTTTGGGCAGTGGCCAATAATGATTTGATAAAATTTTTCATAATTACAGTAACAAAGAAATCAAATGCACACACATATTGATACAATGTTGGTCAAAAGCTAAAATTTTTCTCACAGTCATATACTATGACCAACAGAAACGTGTGCAGTGAAATGTAACTTACAAGTTACTTAATTTGATGAACTGGTGTCAATTACAATTTTATAACATAAGAATACAATAACAAAGGTACAAAATACATCATTAAAGAACATAACAATACAGATAACATTTGTGGTAATGCAGGTTTTACAGAAGAATCGAAATAACATATACATCAGTGTTACAGGAATTATGACATAAGTACATACATAAAAGATCAGAATAACTTTTGAAACATCAACATGAGCATTAAAACAAAACAAAATAAATAATGTCTAAACATCTTTACGAAGTAAATAACATATTATTAATGCAAATTATATTTGAGAATAACAGTATTCCTCATCATAGTGAATGTAGCTTAGTATTAGAAGAGAAAAAATTCTATGAAACAGTACACAGAGACAGGAAGAAAACAAATACACAAGGGTACACAAACACATAGTGGGATAACACAAAAGGAAAGGACAGGGTTTGTTTTCAGTATAACATTTGGTACTGCAGTATTTTGGAAACAAAACCTTTTTTTTTCTTGGAGATCTGCCTTTGTTCATCATTATTCCCAAAAAGTCCTATCTATACCTGCTTTCTGTACTTTTTTCGTATAACTTCTCGATGCATTTCTTCCAATTCATCGCAACTCATTCTCTTATATAGTCTACCACCTCTTAAGCTAAGTTAAATCTACTGAGCTCAGATGCTAAACTAACAAAGTGAAATTCAGTAGCACTATGCCTGGCAAACAGCAGCAGCAAATGTAATAACTTACATCTAAACATGACAAAGCTCAAGCAGAAAAAATATTACAGTAAAAATGGTCATGTTTAATACCTATGTCAAATCTTAACACTAGAGTGATGCATCACAAAAACTTACTCTGCAAGAAATTTACCAAGTCATTAAAAAAATTATTTATGCAATTACTGTGAAGGGAAATGTTTATTTGTGCTCTCTTTTCTAAGAAAGTATATCATAAACGTATTCTTTACTGGGAGTGTAGACAGAAAATAGTGATATTAGTACATGTATTAAATTCTATTTTAACCAATGCTGTAGTGCAGCTATAAACTAGATATTAAACAAAATGAGCAATCTCTCAACTAGAAAGACAATAGATGTAAAATGTTTCTCATCATTTCATTAGGCATTTTAGTAAATATCATAAATTAAGAGCTCCACAGTATAATCATATGTTTTCAAGTTTGAGTGTGTCGTGTTTGCGATGCTTTCTACAAAGGAATGTCAATAGCGAGGATAATGGCCTCTTTTTTTTTCTCCACCTGTGGCTCTGAAAGGCACACACTAATGGCTTTTTTCCAGGCGACTGTCGCGCAGCTGGGTGCCCACGACACATTACATGAAGGTGGTCACTTAACTTTCTTACCGAAATATTTACGACACCAGTTTGCATTACAGTGACAGTCTCATATAAAAAAATTTCACAGGTCAAGAATTTGCGTTACAAATGTGTAGAAATAAAATCCTATTAATATAAGAGTGTCCAAAAAATTTTTGCCGGCATTGTGATACATTCACGCATTTACGCACATTTCTTAACTCTTAAAGTACATTTCTTGGTTTCCAACATCATTTTTCACAAGTCAGAGTCCGTAACCACTACTCATTATTCCTTACCTTATTACACATATACATATTCATCAACACGTCTTCAATATTTGATCATAATAAATACATAGCATAATCAGATTCCTCATATAGCATCAGCTTATTGATCATAAACATACCTCAACAGCATAATACACATTGTCATCATAATAATATCATAAAACCTCAGCCAAATCTCAAAAACGTCGTAGCTTTCTGCAATAATGTCAAAACCTAAAAAAAAATTCTCTGCTCATTTCAATAGTGTCATCAACCTCAAACGTACTTTAATATCATGCTCCCTTACCAAATACATCATTCAAAGCTCTCATAGTAGCACAATGGTTCCGAAAAAATATGAACAGTTCACAAAGTACAGACAAAATACAATTTCATAAGTGTGAAGTTACCCAACTGTGTAATTGCGTAAACATGTGTCACTGATGTAGTAAAAAAATGTTTATCTCTCAGTTTAATGATCAGATAGCTGTGTAATTTCTGTGTTAGAGATATATGGTACCGATGTGTAAAGTTGTATAAGCAAATACCATATTAGCTAGGGCTCCTTGTGCTTGCCAAACACATGGTACACAAAGTAAGCGTGTACCCCCCTGAGGATTAATGTAATTATACCCTCAGGTGTTACACATTGCAGCAATGGAATGAAATGTATCACAGAAAACTTTCTTTGTAATTCAAGAACATAACAATACAGATAACATTTGTGGTAATGCAGGCTTTACAAAAGAATAGAAATATACATGTACATCAGTGTTACAGGAAATATGGCATAAGTAAATACATGAAAGATCAGAATAACTTTTGAAACATCAACTTCACACATGAGCAACAAAACAGAACAGATAAATAATGTCTAAACATTGCCCGCATCTCGTGGTCGTGCGGTAGCGTTGTCGCTTCCCACGCCCGGGTTCCCGGGTTCGATTCCCGGCGGGGTCAGGGATTTTCTCTGCCTCGTCATGGCTGGGTGTTGTGTGCTGTCCTTAGGTTAGTTAGGTTTAAGTAGTTCTAAGTTCTAGGGGACTTATGACCACAGCAGTTGAGTCCCATAGTGCTCAGAGCCATTTGAACCATTTTTTTGAGGATAACAGTATTCCTCATCATAGTGAATGTAGCTTAGTATTAGAAAAATTCTACAACATAAGTCTTATCAGATAAACACATAAAGACAGGAAGTACACAAATACACAAGGGTATACAAACACATAGCATAATAATACAAAAGGAAAGGACAGGGTTTGTTTTACTGCAGTATTTTGCAAAAAAAACCTTCTTTACTTCTTGGAGATCTCCATTCATTCATCATTATTCCCAAAAAGTCCTATCTATACCTGCTTTCTGTATAATATTCATATTTCTTTCAAAATAATTATTTCTCAGTGCACAATACTCATTTTTGCCAAATCTGTTTCATATAACTTCTCAATGCATTCTTTCCATATTCTTCATAGTTAGTTTCTTATATAGTATCCCCCCTCTTAAGCTAACTTAAATCTACTGAGTTCAGATGCTAAACTAAGGGACGAGGCAATGCAGCAGCACAAAACAATTAACACAAACAGCAATGACAAAAAAATTCTAATTGGCAAAGCAAGCAGCACTAAAATAAATTAGCAGAGCAATTGCAATATTACAACTGATATAAGGCAATGTGCAGCAAACAATAAAAATAAATCAGTAGTAAAACTGGCTTAACAGAGTAATACAAAGTCAAATTCAGTAACACTATGCCCGGCAAGCAGCAGCAGCAAATGCAATAACTTATACCTAAATATGACAAAGCTCAAGCAGAAAAAATAGTACACAAAGACAACAACGCAGGTAAGGGAAATGTCTGTTCACATCTTAATATCTATGTCATTAAAGTGGTGCACCACAAAAACTAATTCTACAAAAAATTGCCAAGTACTTGAAAAGAAAATTATATATGCAGTTACTGTTATTAGTCCCTTCTTATTGTTCTCGTTTTTATATTGAGCTCCTTTTTCGACAATGTGGATCATAAAGTAATTATTTAATAGATCTGTTGACAGAAAGTGTTCACATTAGCAAATGCATTTAATTTTATTTTATAAAACCAATGCTGCAACACAGCTGGAAACCAGATATTAAACAAAATGAGCAATCTCTCAACTAGAAAGACAACAGATGTAAAATGTTTCTAAACATTTCACTAGGCATTTTAGTAAATATCATAAATTAAGAGCTCCACAGTATAATCATATGTTTTCAAGTTTGAGCCTGTCATATTTGCGATGCTTTCTACAAAGGAATGTCGAGGATAATGGCCCCTATATTTTTTTTTTCACCTGTGCCTCTGAAAGGCACACACAAATGGCTTTTTTCCAGGCGATTGTCACGCAGCTGGGTGCCCACGACGCATTACGTGCAGGTGGTCACTTAACTTTCTTACCGAAATATTTACGACACCAGTTTGCACTACAGTGACAGTCTCATATACAAATAAAATTTCACAAGTCGAGAAATTACAGTAGAAAAGTGTAGAAACAAAATCCTATAAATATAACAGTGTCCAAAAAATTTTCGACAGCATTGTAATACATTCACGCATGTACACACTTTTCATAATTCTTAAAGTACGATTCTTGGTTTCCAACCTCCTTTTTCACATGTCAGAGACCCTAACCACTGTTCATTACTCCTTACTTTATTACAAATATACATATTCGTCGACACGTCTTCAATATTTCATCATAAGAAATACATAGCATAATCAAATTCCTCATATATGTTAGCATCATCTTATTGATCATAAACATACCTCAGCAGCATAATACACATCGTCATCATAATAATAACATCATAACACCTCAGTCAAATGTTGAAAACGTCATAGCTTTCTGCAATAATTTCAAAACCTAAATGAAATTCTCTGGTAATTTCAATAGTGTCATCTACCTCAAACATACTATAAAAATCATGATCCCATATCAAATATATCATTCAAAGCTCTCATAGTATCACAATGGTTCCAAAAAAATATGAACAGTTCACAAAGTACAGACAAAATACAATTTCATAAGTGTGAAGTTACCCAACTGTGTAATTGCGTAAACATGTGTCACTGATGTAGTAAAAAAAAAATGTTTATCTCTCAGTTAAATGATCAGATAGCTGTGTAATTTGTGTGTTAGAGAAATATGGTACTGATGTGTAAAGTTGTATAAGCAAATACCATATTAGCTAGGGCTCCTTGTGCTTGCCAAACACATGGTACACAAAGTAAGCGTGTACCCCCTTGAGGATTAATGTAATTATACCCTCAGGTGTTACAGATTATTGCAATGGAAAGAAATATATCACGGAAAAACTTTATATCATTGTACTTCAAATATCTTTAAAAATAAATGTTTTAAGTACAAAATTAACTACTCAAATACGTGTACTGTAGCGCTAAACTGTGCGTCTTGTTGTAAGATAATATCTGTGGAAGTGTCGTAGTTATCGTCCTCCAAAAGCTAAGTTCTGCAGAAGTCAATGTACTTACCTGATGATAAACAAAAGTGAAATGCTTTGTGTATAGATATCTTAGTCATTACGTACCTTACTGTGATCAAGAAAGTACTATAATGTAACATATTGTTGTGCTACGGAAAAGGCTGTCTCATTGTAGCTATACCACAAAATTTACTACTAAAATATGTTTTACTTTCCAGAATAATACAGAAAAACTGTGCAGATATAAAACAGAAACACTGAAAAAGCAACATTGTAAATTATCACTCATTAGTAGCGTCGTGATAAAATCGTGTAGCTGTCACGTAAACTAACCACTGTGTCATCTGGTATCTCACAGAAAGTACTTTAAATCCAGAATGTATTTTCAAGTAAACCCAAATGTTGCATTAAAATCTCATTAGCAGTACTGGTAAATGTTCTAAGTATGTAAGCATGATAGTCGTTACGTAATCGTGCAACTAACAAGCAAGAACGTACACACACAATAACACTGCGTCGTCTGTTCACAATAACAATGCATTCGTAATTTTTGTTTAAATAAGTTCTCTTGGTTCTTGACTGGATATTTAACTTCACACATTGTTGCATACTAACAGATTCTATGTCTGACACAGCATACTAGTAATCTAAAGTGAAAAATTATATGGCAAAGACAAAGTTAAAAAGCACATTATCTTTCAATAAACGGTTTTACATGTGAAATGTGGTGTAAACCTTTACTTATCCTAGTACGCAGAGTTTCAACTTCAACGAAATCATCGTGTGGTATATGTCGGTAAAGAATATTGGAATTTTTCTCAAGGTTAGCATCTATGTTATTTTTCTGTGAGCCAGCTGGCGCACGCGGCTGCCTACTGTGCGAGTCATTGTCTGTCTCTTTGTTGGCGCGCGCCGTTATTGGGATTAGGAGATCTAACTTCTACAAATTCACCTTGTCGGGAGTGCCCCGCTCTGTTTGAATCCCGCCAGTTCTGATAAAATTCAGGTCTGTCGTTATGATTATATCGTCTGTCGTCATGTCGGTAGATTCCACAGTTTCTTTCTTGTCGGTTAAGTGGTGGAGAATTTCTCCCTGAATCGTAACTGCGCGCTGAACTGTTGCGTCTGAAATTATTCTGTCTCCCTTGACAATAATAGTTGTGGTTACCATATTGTCTGTTTCTACGGTTATCTCTGTCATATTCATTACTACGGAAATGCGATCTTTCTCTGTAACTATTATTCTGCCAGCGGTTGTCATAAGGGTGGTGTCTGTTTTGGTCACGATTTGTGTTGTGAGAATAGCCTTGTCGTGTCCATTTATTATTTCTGTCATCACGGAAATGTGACGGATGTGACCTGTAATTGTTGTTTTCATGTTTTCGTGTTCCGCGATTGTCAGTGTCAATTTCTAATTCTTGTAAGAGTCCCTGAAAAGCTTCAATGTCGTCTTTGCAACGTCCTGCCAAAATAATATGTCGTAAATGTTCAGGTAATTTGATTAAGCAAATGCGGATGAGTTCTGAGGGGCTGTATGGGTTTGACTGGTACTGATTCTTGTGCAACATGTCTTCCAAATATTTCACAAGACTGGAAAATTCAGATTGTTCGAAGTGTTTCATCATTATGATGCTATGTTTTACTCGGTCTTGTGTAGCTTGAGACCAATATACTGAGAGGAACGCATGGTAAAAATCTCCTTCACTGTGACAATCGTGAATGACCTATTGCATTCTTACAGCTGGTTCATTCTCTAAATAGCCACACATAAATTCTAATCTGTGCTCTAATGACCAGTTGGGAAGAAAACAATGAGAGAATTGATGGAGCCATGTTCGTGGATGAATGTCGTTGTGAGAATTCTTAAATGTTTTGAATTTACGTGTAGTAATGAACAGCTTATAGTCAAAATCATCGTGTCGGCGAGTCGCACATCGCTCATTGTTACTTCGTTTCGGCGGTTCCATCTCAAAATTCACTGCGCATTGCCAATTTCTTTCATAATTTCCGAAGTGTCCTGTGTTATTATTTGGTGGTTGCTCCGTATTTCTATGTCCCTCTTCCCGTACTGGAGCGCGAGTGTCCTCTGAAATATGTAATTCTTGTATTACTTGTGCCAACTGGTCTTGTACTTCCCGGATTTCTCTTTTGTACTGTGTATTGATTTGATTTTGATTTTGTTTGAATTTTCTAATTTGTTCACATTCTTCAGTGTCAGTGAAAGCTACAGGTCTTGTGTCATTCAGATCATCATCTACTTTGTAGATAAGTTAGTGAACTGAGCTGAAAGTTCGGCTACTTTATCTGATAGTGAAATTATTTCCTCTGTGTGTTTTTCTGAACCAAGTTTCAGAGTGTCCATTTGTGTTGAAATCGTATCTACTGTGTCCTTTAAGTTTTCCTGAGTTTTTGCAAGTTGCGTAACCGAATCTGTAGATGCAACTGAGTCAATTTTAGCTTGCAAGGTCTCATGATTTTCAGTTCTTTTATGGCTGCTTCGTGATTCTGTAATGCATTTTCATGCCGCGAAAAAATAGGTTGAAAATGCTCACAAATTTGTGTTTTTACGTTATTACAGGCTTTTTGACATTTCGATTCAATGTTATGTAACTCAGTAGTTAAATCTTCACGTGTTTGTTCAAGCGTGGTGTGAAGATTTTGTTCCATTGCGTCTAACTGTTGCTGTGTTTGTCTCTGATTTTGTTCCATTTGTTGCATTAATTGTATTAGTGTCTGGAATGTGTTTCTCTATGCTTTTTGGTAGTGCATTTTCACCAGCAACATTCACGTTTTGACAAGCAGAAAATGTGTCTTGACTCATTTGAGAAAACGGTGAGGACCCAAAACCTGAGTATACAGTATTTGCGAGATTGTGTCCTGTCATTTCGGATTCCTGAGGCGAGCTTTTGCCGACCGATCGATCGATAATGCTCCCCTGTTCACTAATTGTTTCACTGTCTACGCCATTATTTGCCGCCCGCTCCATTTCCCTATGCACAATTACCAAATCACTAGTTTGAACATTAGTTACTTCATTACACGGTGGCGCGAACGCACTGCTTTCGTGTTCACTGTCATTTCTCAGTTTATTTTGGAGCCTAGTATTAAGTTTTTCACACGCCATTACTGTCACAATATTTCACACGACAACACAGAAAAGCACAATTTGAAGAGCAAAATAACAAAACACTTTAACATAGCATTGAAAATAATATCTAGTTAATTGCAAGCGCAGCTGCGAAATACTTGGTGCAAATCTACATGCATGCCACAACTGTGTACGACAATGAAAAACTACAACTACAAAGGAAATTCTCTCTCTAATTACGCGCTAGCAATAAACAAAAGCTACACTAATTACACAAAGTACAAGAAAAAATCAGAAGATTCCAGTGAGGTATCCTCGGCTAAGGGTCGACATATGAAATGTCCCCTTTCAACAATTATAAATGACTGTGCTTAAACTGACACACAATATTTTTAGCGCAACGCAATCTGACTTTCAAAAATCCCTACAAAAGAATGGCCCTGACTAACATTAACCTATACCTTTCACAAATTACTTACCTCACAAAAATCTTTGTTACTCGAACTACTGCAATACAGCGAGCGCCACTACTGCCAGCTAAATAAAAGATTCAAACTACGGAAGGCACTAACTACTGATAGGCATAGTTAGCAAATGAAAGATTTTAATAGAGAACAGACAATGTATTTACCTTAATAGTGTTGAAAACTCATAATATACATAGCAGTTCAAGACATCCAGTCTTACAAATTTCAAAACTCCGCCATTTCTCTCCCCACATCCACCACTGCTGGCGGCTCACCTCCAACTGCGCAACGCTACGCGCTGTTAACGGGCAACTGCCAAACACTACAATGGCCAACAACAATGCAAACCAGCCACAGACTGCACACAGCAGAGCCAGTGATTTTCATACAGAGCGCTATGTGGCGTTACCAATAAGAAAACCTAAATAGCCTACTTACATGTTCAAACATTATGAATTACCTCGAAGAAAACGGTCTATTGACACACAGTCAACATGGGTTTAGGAAACATCGTTCCTGTGAAACACAACTAGCTCTTTATTCACATGAAGTGTTAAGTGCTATTGACAAGGGATTTCAGATAGATCCCGTATTTCTGGATTTCTGGAAGGCTTTTGACACTGTACCACACAAGTGACTCGTAGTGAAATTCCGTGCTTATGGAATATCGTCTCAGTTATGTGAGTGGATTTGTGATTTCCTGTAAGAGAGGTCACGGTTCGTAATAACTGACGGAAAAACCTTTAGTAAAGCAGAAGTGATTTCTGGCGTTTCCCAAGGTGGTGTTAGAGGCCCTTTGCTGTTCCTTATCTATATAAACGATTCTGGAGACAATCTGAGCAGCCGTCTTCGGTTGTCTGCAGATGACGCAGTCGTTTATCGACTAATAAAGTCATCAGAAGATCAAAACAAACTGCAAAACGATTTAGAAAAGATATCTGAATGGTGCGAAAAGTAGCAGTTGACACTAAATAGCGAAAAGCGTGAGGTCATCCACATGAGTGCTAAAAGGAATTCGTTACACTTCGGTTACACGATAAATCAGTCTAATCTAAAAGCCGTAAATTCAACTAAATACCTAGGTATTACAATTACGAACAACTTAAACTGGAAGCAACACATAGAAAATGTTTTGGGGAAGGCTAACCAAAGACTGATTTTCATTGGAAGGACACTTAGAAAATGTAACAGACCTACTAAGGAGACTGCCTGCACTAGTCTTGTCCGTCCTCTTTTAGAGTACTGCTGCGCGGTGTGGGATCCTTACCAGGTAGGACTGACGGAGTACATCGAAAAAGTTCAAAGAAAGGCAGCACGTTTTGTATTATCGCGAAATAAGCGAGAGAGTGTCACAGAAATGATACGGGATTTGGGCTGGAAATCATTAAAAGAAAGGCGTTTCTCACGAAATTCCAATCATTTTTTGTTGACAGCGACCTAAATAGGGAGGAACGATCACCAAGATAAAATAAGGGAAATCAGAGCTCGTACGGAAAGATATAGGTGTTCACTCTTTCCACGCGCTATACGAGATTGGAATAATAGAGAATTGTGAAGGTGGTTCGATGAACCCTCTGCCAGGCACTTGAATATGATTTGCAGAGTATCCATGTAGATGATGTAGATGTAGAATTTTTACATTGCCGAGGGATTATCGACCTTAATAAGTGATGTACGCTGCTGGCCATTAAAATTGATACACCACGAAGATGACGTGCTACAAACGCGAAATTTAACCGACAGGAAGAAGATGCTGTCATATGCAAATGATTAGCTTTCCAGAGCATTCACACAAGGTTGGCGCCGGTTGCGACACCTACAACGTGCTGACGTGAAGAAAGTTTGCAACCGATTTCTCATACACAAACAGCAGTTGACCGGCATTGCCTGGTGAAACGTTGTTGTGATACCTCGTGTAAGGAGGAGAAGTGCGTACCATCACGTTTGCAACTTTGATGAAGGTCGCCTATCGCGATTGCGGTTTATCGTATCGCGACATTGCGGCTCGCGTTGGTCTAGATCCAATGACTGTTAGCAGAATATGGAATCGGTGGGTTCAGGAGGGTAATACGGAACATCGAGCTGGATCCGAACGGCCTCGTATCACTAGCAGTCGAGATGACAGGCATCTTATCCGCATGTCTGTAACGGATCGTGCAGCCATGTCTCGATCCCTGAGTCAACAGGTGGGGACGTTTGCAAGACAACAACCATATGCACGAACAGTTCGACGACGTTTGCAGCAGCATGGAGTATCAGCTCGGTTACCGTTGACCCTGCATCACAGACAGGTGCGCCTGCGATGGTACACTCAACGACGAACCTGGGTGCACGAATGGCAAAACGTCATTTTTTCGGATGAATCCGGGTTCTGTTTACACCGTCATGATGGTCGCTTCCGTGTTTGGCGACATCGCGGTGAACGCACATTGGAAGCGTGTATTCGTCATCGCCATACAGGCGTATCACCCGGCCTGATGGTATGGGGTGCCATTGGTTACACGTCTCGGTCACCTCTTGTTCGCATTGACGGCACTTTGAACAGTGGACGTTACATTTCAGATGTGTTACGACCCGGGCTCTACCCTTCATTCGATCCCTGGGAAACCCTACATTTCAGGAGGATAATGCACGACCTCATGTTGCAGGTCCTGTACGGGCCTTTCTGGATACAGAAAATATTTGACTGCTGCCCTGGCCAACACATTCTCCAGATCTCTCAGCAGTTGGAAACGTCTGATCAATGGTGGCCAAGCTGCTGGCTCGTCACAATACGCCAGTCACTACTGTTGATGAACTGTGGTATCGTGTTGAAGCTGCATGGGCAGCTGTACCTGTACACGCCATCCAAGCTCTGACCTCTGACACAAATGCCCAAGCGTATCAAAGCCGTTATTACGGCCGGAGATGGTTGTTCTGGGAACTGATTTGTCAGGATCTATTCACCCAAATTGCATGAAAATGTAATCACATGTCAGTTCTAGTATAATATATATTTGTCCAATGAATACCCGTTTATCATCTGCATTTCTTCTTGGTGTAGCAATTTTAATGGCCAGTAGTGCAGATTGGAATTTGATACGTGTACCCGTTGCTTAGCATAGAGGGTTCTTAACAGTCTGAGAGACAGACTGACAGGCAGGCTGATTGACATCAAAGTGATCCTTTAAGGGTTCCATTTTTACAGAGGCCCAGAGCCCTGAAAATGAAGTCACAATGGGGTGTCACAATAGCGCTGATCGGTGATGTACCATGTTCAAAGATTTGGAGGTCAGTACGCTCACGCTAAATTATGCCTCCCTACAGCATAACACCTGGACCACCAAAACGATGACATTCGACAATGTTCCTCGGTGCAGTAAGTGTTCCTACCTCTCGTGATGTGAAATTACGTCTCGAGACACTCATCAGACTGAATCTGCTCTCAAACGAGAAGAGCACGTGACCCCAGTCCTCGTCAGCCCAGTCCCTGTGCTCTTGGTATCATACAAAACCGTGTCGCCGATGTTTGGGTGTCAACGGAGCACTCCGCACTGGTCGTCAGGCGTAGAGACCATCCCCACGAAGTCGGCATGTCACCGTGGCCGTGCAGCGTTCCAATTGGGCCCGCTGTTTGACGTGGGCGCCTTCTTGTCTGTTATACAATGTAGCGGTCATCTGCTGCTGCAGTTGACCGTGATCGGCCCCCTCGCCTCCTTCGAGCAGCAGAGACTGTGCTTCGGAATGCTCCCGGTGCACGTGAAACAACGCTGTGAGCAATACAAAGTGCGTGGGCTACGCTCGTCACACTTCGTCCTTCTTCCATATTCCCAATGATTCGTGCCCATGAGAAGTCATCCAGATGTTGTCTCTGGGCCGTTTCGGAATGAAGAACACCGTCACTGTGGTCCGTTGCTGCTCGCTCTTTGACAAGCACAGCTTTCTCCCGTTCCTTCAACTGCCACCTGCTGTAGGGCTCCCTCCATTGGCGCGATAGTCACGCTGAACACTCATCATGCGACGTCCAGCTTCGTGTGAACAACTGGGAGACCTCTGCCAACACACTCCCATACTTACATTCATTTCCAACGAGTTGTAGATATGTTATGTTTTCTTATTTAGCTCGACATTATCGTTTGCTGAGCAGGGCATGATTTTATGTGGAGATGAATATCATTATCTGAGAGTGATAAACCAGTTTATTGAGAGGACGACAGTTATTTTTCGCCATCTGATAAATTTCATTACTACGTAGCACAGAAGTCAGGATATTTCAAAGAGAGAGTGATGTTTTACTTACCTATCTGACTATTTTTTACATGAGCGAAGAATTTTATATAATAGTTTTCTTTTTTTGGTAATGCTTTGTGAGGTGTCCACTTGTGCGTGGAGTCCGATTTTGTAATATATTTCATGAAAACGGACATGTAATGGTTATCAGATGTAGAAGAGATTGTATCTTCGTCACCGATGAACCAAAGATGTCGCCTGAGTGGCAGAATCGATTGTAAGTAGGGGCGCGCAGAGCGCAGTAGCAGTTGCCGTTGCACACTGTTACAGGTAGGATTTAAGACTTTAAGCTAGTGGCTAGCTGTAAGAATTTAGCTGTTGGCCTATGGAGGCAGCATAATATAGTTTTGTAAGGTAGGGAAATTTTGTATATTTAGTTTTAAGTATGCATCAACGCAATGTGGCTTTTGTTAAATTTACAGTACTGACCCTTGAATGTAGGAACCAACTCTTTGCCATCAGATTTAATGTATAGGTTGATTTGGTATGCCCGATTTGTAATATTTTGTGTGTTTTGTAATGCTGATATAAGGAAGTTAAATTTTGGAATATATTTTGTCAAACGATGTCAGACCTTTTGCCAGCTAACAATCCAACTACGTGTGTCCCACTCAAACCTCCCAGATTCCGAGGACCCAGGAGAGAAAACCACACTAGATGCGACAGTGAAAAATGCACCAAATTGTAGAACAGCTCCAAGAATTTATATTCCCGCGTCAGAAGTGCCAAGTATCGCCGCCAGAGTGCAGTATGGTCGCATGAAGTGAAAATAGCGACTCCACAGCAGCGTGCACAAGCAATAGTGTGGTTTGCAGAAACAAAATCACCGATTACTGTGCAAAGAAATTATCGCCGTTTGTATGAATGTGATCCACCTGACGTGAAAACAATTAGGAGTAGTATAGGAAGTTTCTGGCAACAGGAAGTGTTCTGAATCATTCTGGCAGTGCACGTTACAGAGTTTCAGAAGAGACAGTGGAGGACATCAGACAAACGTTTCTCAGAAGCCCACGTAAGTCAATTCCTCGAGCATCTAGGCAACTTGATGTACCTTGTTCAATACTGCATCGAGTAGTTCACCAGCGCCTTTGTATGTGTGCTTACAAAGTGCAAAGTCTGCAACATCTGACGCCGACAACAATTTGCTGCACTTGTGTTGCAGCGTATTGATATGGATGCCATCTTCCTGGAAAGACGTTTTTTCTCAGATGAGGCAACCTTTCATCTGTCAGGAAGGATTAATAGTCACAATGTTAGGATTTTGGGTTTAGAAAATCCGCACTCTGTCATTGAACACCATATGCAGATGAAATTGTGGGGGATCACCAAGCTGGCTTTCGGAGGAACAGATCAACTATAGACCAAATATTCACCCTGCGTCAAATTTTGGAAAAGAAATGGGAATACAATAAACCAGTTCATAATCTTTTCATAGATTTTACAAAAGCATATGATTGAGTGTTGCAGTCAAAATTGTACAGAATTCTCTTGCAACCTGGAATACCAAAGAAGTATGTTAGACTTAAGTTTGAAAAACACAAAAGATAGAGTACGCGTGGAGTCAGAAGAATTTGTAATAAAAACGGTCTTAAGCAGGGAGATGCCTTGTCTCCACTACTTTTTAATTTAGTCCTAGTATACATTGTACGAATAGCAGCAGATAATTCAGAGGATGTGGAGTTAAATCGAAATATTAAGATATTAGGGTATGCAGATGATCTAAACATCATTAGCGGTAGGAAAGAATCTGTAACAGTAAATGCGAATGCGTTAATCAAGGCTAGTGAAGTTGTAGACAAAACTAAATACCTGGTTACTACTAGAATGCCAACAGCAGTAGATCAGGAAATGTTAAGAGTTGGAGACATGCAGTTTGAAAAAGTGAACACATTTAAGTATCTAGGCGTGGACATCACTTCGAGAAATGAGATTGAATCCGAACTGAAGAAGAGATTACGGGCGGGAAATGCGCGCTACTTCTCACTGAATAGATTACTTTCATCACGGATATTGTCTAGGACTTTAAAGATTAGAATATACAAAACTATTATCCTACCAGGTATGCTGTATGGGTGTGAGACTTGGTCTCTCACTGTGCAAAATGAAAAGCCGTTTCGAGTATTTGAAAACCAAATTTTGAGGAAAATTTTCAGAGCAAAATGGGATGACATTAGCGGAGAGTGGAGAAAACTGCATAACGAAGAGATTCACGAACTCTATTCAAGCCCTGACATAATCAGTATTATTAAATCACGTAGGCTGCGATGGGCGGGTCACGTAGCTCGAATGGATGAGGGCAGGGCAGCACGCAGAGTACTGGTAGGGCGCTTAGAGGGAAAACGTCCTGTGGGGAGACCGAGTCATAGATGGGAGGACAATGTGAAGGCTGATTTGAGGAGCCTAGGTATTGAAGGTGAATTGAAGGAAATAGCCCAAGACAGGGACAGATGGCGAAAATATGTTGCTGCGGTAATGGACTCTCGAGTCCGGTATGATCAGTGAGTAAGTAAGTAAGTAAGTCATTGAACATCTTCGTGATAACTCTAAACTAAACATCTGGTGCACGCTAATGCACTACAGGACTGTTGGAGTGTTCTTCTTTGCGGAGCAAACAGTGAATGGGTCGGTGTATCTGGACATGTTGGAGCAGTTTGTGTACCCTCAGATACAAGACTTGCAACCCATCATTTTTCAACAAGATGGAGTTCGTCCGCATTGGTCAACGGCTGTTCGCAAGTACCTGGATAAGAAATTTCCCAGTCGTGGGATCGGATGCGGGGGACCCACTGTATGCCCACCTCGTTCACCTGACATTACGCCACTTGATTTCTTCATGTGGGGATTCGTGAGGGCCGCGTGTATGCGACCAAAGTGGACAATATTCCTACGTTGCGACATCGTATTGCTAATGCGATTGCAACAGTAACAGAGGAAATGTTACAAAGAACTTGGCAAGAAATTGAATATAGATCAATATTCTTTGTGCTACAAACAGTTCACACGTAGAGGAGTAATCCACTAAATTACAGGCCCATATCGTTAACGTCGATATGCAGCAGGATTTTAGAACATATATTATGTTCGAACGTAATGAATTACCTCGAAGAAAACGGTCTATTGACACACAGTCAACATGGGTTTAGAAAACATCGTTCTTGTGAAACACAATTAGCTCTTTATTCACATGAAGTGCTGAGTGCTATTGACAAGGGATTTCAGATCGATTCCGTATTTCTGGAAGGCTTTTGACACTGTACCACACAAGTGGCTCGTAGTGAAATTCCGTGCTTATGGAATATCGTCTCAGCTATGTGACTGGATTTGTGATTTCCTGTCAGAGAGGTCACAGTTCGTAGTAATTGACGGAAAGTCCTCGAGTAAAACACAAGTGATTTCTGGCGTTCCTCAAGGTAGTGTTATAGGTCGTTTGCTGTTCCTTATCTATATAAACGATTCTGGAGACAATTTGAGCAGCTGTATTCGGTTGTTTGCAGATTACGCTGTCGTTTATCGACTAATAAAGTCATCAGAAGATCAAAACAAATTGCAAAACGATTTAGAAAAGATATCTGAATGGTGCGAAAAGTGGCAGTTGACCCTAAATAGCAAAAAGCGTGAGGTCATCCACATGAGTGCTAAAAGGAATTCGTTACACTTCGGTTACACGATAAATCAGTCTAATGTAAAAGCCGTAAATTTAACTAAATACCTAGGTATTACAATTACGAACAACTTAAACTGGAAGCAATACATAGAAAATGTTTTGGGGAAGGCTAACCAAAGACTGATTTTCATTGGCAGGACACTTAGAAAATGTAACAGACCTACTAAGGAGATTGCCTACACTACGCTTGTCCGTCCTCTTTTAGAGTACTGTTGCGCCGTGTGGGACCCTTACCAGATAGGACTGACTGAGTACATCGAAAAACTTCAAAGAAAGGGAGCACGTTTTGTATTATCCTGAAATATGGGAGAGAGTGTCACAGAAATGATACAGGATTTGGGATGGACATCTTTAAAAGAAAGGCGTTTTTAGTTGCGACGGAAACTTCTCACGAAGTTCCAATCACCAACTTTCTCTTCCGAATGCGAAAATATTTTGTTGACACCGACTTACGTAGAGAGAAACGATCACAAAGATAAAATAAGGGAAATCAGAGCTCGTACGGTAAGATATAGGTGTTCATTCTTCCCGCGCGCTATACGAGATTGGAATGATAGAGAATTGTGAAGGTGGTTCGGTGAACCCTCTGCCAGGCACTTAAATGTGATTTGCAGAGTATCCATGTAGATGTAGATGTAGAGCTGTATTGATGATAAGTAAATAAATTATTTGAGATGCTCTACAATGTGGTACATTTTTCATTGTCGTATCTACTGTGGTTTTTATCCTGGGTCTTTGAAATCAGGAAGGTTTGAGTGGGACACCCTGTGTTGATAAGTATGCCAGTAAGTGAGAATTGTAGAACAATTGAGAAGTTCACTGATTTTGAAGTTAATGTAAAATGTTTCATATTAGATTTTGTGAAGTAGAAACTTAATTTTGAATCCAATTTTCTAAATGAAGAATTCGGTCTTAGTATATCCTGTTATCAGTACCTCATCCTCTACCATGTCGTGTTACATTACTTGTATGAAGCTGTTTTACGGGCGGCATTGCACTTCGCTGAGCCAAGGTTGAATATTTTGTATGCCTACTGTGGAGAGAACAGAATACCAAGATTACTTCAGTTGCGACTCAAGAGCCAAGGAAAATGTATTTCATTGTTTATTTGGATAGGGAATTTTATCCGTTTATTGCACAGGGCCATAAAATTCGGGGCTCACGAGACTGAGTAAATTGTAGAGGGACTGATTTCGTTATAGGTTTACCAGATTAAGTTGTTTTTTTTCTTTGGATTACAGTAAAACTGATTAAGCACACCATTTGCTCAACAACACATTCGCACAGTAAATTTTGATAACACAAAGTTATTTTTAAAGAATGCTACACTTGTGACAAACACGATTATTTTTAAAGAACGTTACAGTTTATACACACATCAAAAAAGTTTTGCATCACTCCGGTTCCCAGAACTCCTGAAGATAGACATTGACCGTGGATATTGTATCACAGACACAGTCTCTGTGACTGTTCAGAGATGTAACTAAACCCGCCCAAAGATTTAAACAACCGTGTATGAGCAGCGCCTGTTAGACGGAGGGGGTCCGACAGCCTATCAGTTCCAGTTATTCCACAAGGAAGGAGGTACAGGGCTCGTGTTGTCTGTAGTTCAACCATCCCTAGACGGTCAATACCGCGGTTCGATCGCGTGCGCATTGTTACTTTGTGCCAGGAAGAGCTCTCAACAATTAAAGTGTCCAGACGTCTTGGAGTGAAGCAATGTGATGTTGTTTGGACATGGAGCAAATTCAGAGACTGTCGATGACATGCCTCGCTCAGGCGGCCCAAGGACTACTACTGAAGTGGACGACCGCTACCTACGGATTATGGCTCGGAGGAACCCTGACAGCAAGGCCACCATGTTGAATAATACCTTCGTGCAGCAACAGGACGTCGTGTTACGACTCAAATTGTGCGCAATAGGCTGCATGATGTGCAACTTCACTCCTGACGCCCATGGCGAGGTCCATCTTCGCAACCACGACACCATGCAGCGCGATACAGATGGGCCCAACAACATGCCGAATGGACCGCTCAGGATTGGCATCACGTCCTCTTCACCGATGAATGTCGCATATGCCTTCAACTAGACAATCGTCGGACCGTGTTTGGAGGCAACCAGATCATGCTGAACGCCTTAGACATACTGTCCTGCTGTTTTGGGGTGGCATTAATGTGGGGCCGACGTACGCCGCTGGTAGATATGGAAGGCGCCGTAACGGCTGTACGATACGTGAATGCCATCCTCCGACCGATAGTGCAACCATATCGGCAACATGCTGGCGAGGCATACGTCTTCATGGACGACAACTCGCGCCCCACTGTGCACATCTTATGAATGAGTTCCTTCAGGATAACGACATCGCTCGACTAGAGTGGCCAGCACGTTCTCCAGACATGAACCGTATCGAACATGCCTGGGGTGGATTGTAAACGACAGTTTATGGACGACGTGATCCACCAACCACTCTGAGGGATCTACTCCGAATCGCCGTTGAGGAGTGGGACAATCTGGACCAACAGTGCCTTGATGAACTTGTGGACAGTATGCCACGACGAATACAGGCATGCATCAATGCAAGAGGACGTGCTACTGGGTATCAGAGGTATCGGTGTGTACAGCAATCTGGACCACCATTTGTCGTGCTGTATGTTGGTACAACATGCAATGTGTGGTTTTGATGAGCAATAAAAAGGGCGGAAGTGAGGTTTATGTTGATGTATATTCCAATTTCCTGTGCATGTTTCAGTACTCTCGGAACCGAGGTGATACAAAAGTTTTTTGATGTGTGTAAAATCTGCGAAGGGCGTTTGATAACCAATGGCAACCCATACCATCACGCCGGGTGATACGCCAGTATGGCGATGACGAATACACGCTTCCAATGTGCGTTCACCGCGATGTCGCCAAACACGGATGTGACCATCATGATGCTGTAAACAGAACCTGGATTCATCCGAATAAATGACGTTTTGCCATTCGTGCACCCAGGTTCGTCGTTGAGTACACCATCGAAGGCGCTCCTGTCTGTGATGCAGCGTCAAGTGTAACCGCAGCCACGGTCTCCGAGCTGATAGTCCATGCTGCTGCAAACGTTGTCGAACTGTTCGTGCAGATGGTTGTTGTTTTGCAAACGTCCCCATCTGTTGACTCAGGGATGGAGACGTGGCTGCACGATCCGTTACCGCCATGCGGAAAAGACGCCTGTCATCCTGACTGCTAGTGATACGAGGCCGTTGGGATCCAGCACGGCGTTCCGTATTACCCTCGTGACCTCACCGATTCGATATTCTGCTAACAGTCACTGGATCTCGACCAACGCGAGCAGCAATGTCGCGATACGATGAACTTCAATCGCGATAGGCTACAATCCGATCTTTATCAAAGTAGGAAACGTGTTGGTACGCATTTCTCCTACTTACACGAGGCATCACAACAACGTTTCACCAGGCTACGGCGGTCAACTGTTGTTTGTGTATGAGAAATCGGTTGGAAACTTTCCTCATGTCAGCACGTTGTAGGTGTCGCCACCGGCGCCAACCTTGTGTGAAACCTCTGTAAAGCTAATCATTTGCATATCACAGCATCTTCTTCGTGTCGGTTAAATTTCGCGTCTGTAGCACGTCATCTTCGTGGTGTAGCAATTTTAATGGCCAGTAGTGTACCTCGTGTACGCGATGCTACCGCCATCTGCACGTGTACGTACCGGTATGCCGTGACTTTCGTTAGCTGAGAGTACTGTCGGCGCTATCGACGCACGGCGAGCGCTCCGCGTCCGCAGCTGAGCCGGCAGCGTTGTGGCGTGGCGTGCCGTGGTGTGCGGCTGCAGGCGTCGTAAATCAGACGGCAGCGGCGCGGCGCGGCGGCCGGGCGGTTCTTCTGAGCCATTGGCCGCTCAGCCAGGCGGAGGCGCGGCGCGGGAGGCGGGCTGTGGCCGCGGCGGGAGAGCTGGCGCAGATAGCAGCGCCGCCAATCTCCGGCCGCACACACACGTCACGCCGGCCGACCGCTATTTGCCAAACACTGTATTTATTTGCTCGCGGCCAGCTGTGTGACGATAGCCGTACACTTTTTATGGCCACAGCGAAGTACACGATACTGCCACTCCATCGGTACGGCTGGGGCTCTGCGTTCCGTGAATGACAGATAACTTTTTTTTCTTTTGAAAATGATTTGTCTAAAAGTAAGAAACGTAACACATCAGAGAACTATTTGAATGAGTCTCGAAATCATGTGAAATCAGTAGAGCAACAGGGGCATCAGCGCGTTTGTTAGTACAGGTTGCATACATCAGGGGCAAGTACATAATCAGGGGCAAACGTATTGTTCTCTTTTGATTAACAGGTCCTTAACTTATTGTTTTGCTGAGTGGATTAAGACTCCCTGGGGGTAATCCACCCTCTTCATTGACAGATCGTTAACCTATTGCTTCCCCCACCCCTCCAACTCCTCCTCCTCCACCTCCACTTCCCACGTTCCTCAGGGAACCCCCCTCACTGATGCAAGCACACTTTTGATATCAATTTGATTGACTAATTAATTAAATCGATCAATTAATTAAAAGCACTCTCTGAGAGACCTCCCAACCTTTCCATCCCCTCTCCCTCCCGGAAATTGGCGGGAAAAAATTTCAATTGTCCTGCCATTTGGAGGGAAATCGATAGTAGTGTGTGCAATATTGTTTATTTAAACAATTTATAGGAAAAAAGGCCGCGTATAGAATATAGCTTAGTTATTTCTGTAAAGAATTTTGTGGTTGGTAGGAAATCGAGTGCAGTGTATAGAATATTGGTTAAACGATTTAGTATTGTGTGTGGATTTAATTAACTGATCAATTTAATTAATTTTCAATCAAATGTATATCAAAAGTGTTGTTGTATCGACGAGAGGGTTCTGTGATGGATGGGGAAGGAGGAGGTGGAGGAAGAGGAGGGGGGGAAGGGTGAGGGAGCAATAGGTCAAGGATATGGCAATCAAAAGGGTGGATTATCTCAGTCTTAATTCTCTTAGCAGAACAGTAGGTTAAGGACCTGCCAATCATAACAGAACAATATGTTTGCCCCTGAATGGATACTCGCCCCTGATGTAGGCAATCCGACTAAGGATTCGAGCTGATGCCCATGTTGCCTTACTACTACTGCACTGTCTACATAATCAACCATACAAATAACCTCTACTACTGTGTGAATTGGAGGGTGAGTGGAGAAAGGAAAGGAAAGCGAAATAAGTAATATCATCTGCATCGGGGGCTTTGTGCGGAATCAGTGATGACGAGTGAAAATGTGCTCTGCACTGGGACTCGAATCTTGGCTCTCCTGCTTATTAGGCAGTAGATTAACCAATGCGCCACCTGGACACAGTGTTTATTCCACGATCCCCAGCCGACTCACACTCCCAACCAGCGCCACCTGTCCTCCATCTTCTCTAATGTTAGATTCCCACTGGAGGTCGAAAGTAAATGATGATCTGTACCGAATGTTGTCTGGAAGAACACATATCACGGTTTCATACAATCGATTCACCTAATGGGCAATGAATCCACAAGCTTCACTGTGAACATACATTTGTGTTCGAGCTCCGGCAGGAATCTAAATATAGCAAGCATGGACCATGTAGATGGGAACAGCGAACAGGTGGCGCCAGGTGGGAGTGTGAGTCAGCCGAGACAGACCGCGCATTAGCGATAAACACTGTGGTCGGGTGCCACAGTGGTTGAGGCAGCTGCCTAGTAAGAAAGAGACACAGGGTTCCAGACCCAGTCCGGCATACATTTTCTGATCACCAGTGATTCCGCATAAAGTCCCTTTGCAGCTGATATCATTTGTTTCTATCCTTTCTCCCCCATCCCCCTTCAGTCTACACAGAATGATTCGCAGTTGCGGATCCCGCGTGATGTCTGTTCTTTCAGAAAAATGGTTCAAATGGCTCTTCGCACTTTGGGACTTGACATCTGAGGCCATCAGACCCCTAGAACGTAGAACTAATTAAACCTAACTAACCTAAGAACATCACACACGTCCATGCCAGAGGCAGGATTCGAACCTGCGACCGTAGCAGCGGCGTGGTTCTGGACTGAAGCGCCTAGAACCGCTCGGCCACAGCGGCCGGTTCTTTTGGACATGTCCGAAGGAACAAACGCCACATATTCATACACTTAAGTGCCAAAGAAACTGGTAAAGGCATGCACATTCAAATATAGAGCAAATATAGATATATGTAAGCAGGCAGAATACAGCACTGCCTACGGCAATGCTTATATAAGACAACACGTGTCTGGTGGAGTTGTTAGATCGGTTACTGGTGCTATAGTTGCAGGTTATCAAGATTTAAGTGAGTTTGAACGTGGGGTTATAATTCACGTATGGGCAATGTCAAACAGCATCTCCGAGGTAGCAATGGAGTGGGGATTTTCCCGCACGACCATTTCACGAGTGTACCGTGAATATCAGGAATACTGTAAAACATCAAATCTCCGACATCGCTGCAGCTGGAAAAAGATCCTGCAAATACGGGACCCAAGGCGATTGGAGATAATCGTTCAAAGTGACAGAAGTGCAACTCTTCCGCAAATTGCTGCACATTTCAATGCTGGGCCATCAACAAGTGTGCCGGCCAGAGTGGCCGTGCGGTTCTAGGCGCTACAGTCTGGAGCCGAGCGACCGCTACGGTCGCAGGTTCGAATCCTGCCTCGGGCATGGATGTGTGTGATGTCCTTAGGTTAGTTAGGTTTAATTAGTTCTAAGTTCTAGGCGACTGATGACCTCAGAAGTTAAGTCGCATAGTGCTCAGAGCCATTTGAATCAACAAATGTCAACGTGCGAACCATTCGACAAAACATCATCGTTACGGGCTTTTGGAGCCGAAGGCCTACTCATGTACCCTTGATGACTGCACGACACAAAGCTTTACGCCTCGTCTGGTATCGCCAACACCGACATTGGGCTGTTGGTGACTGGAAACTGTTGCCTGGTCGAACGAGTGTCGTTTCAAATTGCATCGAGTGGATGGACGAGTATGGAGACAACCTCATGAATTTATAGACCGTGCATGTCAGCAGGGGACTGTTGAAGCTGGCGGAAGCTCTGTAATGGTATGGGACGTGTGCTGTTGGAGTGATGTGGGGCCTCTGATACGTCTAGAAAAGACTCTGACAGGTGACACATACGTAAGAAAAATTTTGAAAAACACAGCCCTCAGTCGCGAACACAATTAATTTGTGACCTAGGTTTCGGTGTCACAAGGGACACCTTCTTCGGAAAGAATTAAAACTAAATGTTACAGCATAACGTAACATTTAGTTTTAATTCTGTCCAAAGAAGGTGTCCCTTGTCTCACCGAAACCTAGGTCACAAATTAATCGTGTGCGCGACTGAGGGCTGTTTTTTCTTTTCAAAATTTTGTATTATACAACAGTCGCTGATTGACAGCCATGTTAAAAACCTTAACATACGTAAGCGTCCTGTCTGATCACCTGCATCCATTCATGTCCATTGTGCATTGCGACGCACTTGCGCTATTCCAGCAGGACAATGCGACACCCTACATGTCCAGAATTACTACAGAATGTCTTGAGGACCACTCGTCAGAGTTTAAACACGTCCGCTGGACACCACACTCCCCAGACATGAACATTATTGAGCATATCTGGGATGCCTCTCCACTCCTTCGTACTCTTAAGGATTTATGGACAGCCCTGCGGGAATCATGGTGTCAATTCCCTCCAGCTCTACTTCAGACATTAGTCGAGTCCTTGCCATGTCGTGTTGCTGCAGTTCTACGTGTCCGCATGAGCCCTACACGATATTAGGCAAGTGTACCAGTTTCTTTGGCTCTTCAGTGTATAATCCCCTTGTATTCCTTAATAGTCTCAGATTCTAAGTTAAACACTGAACTTCAAATTCTCAGTCGACTTCTCATTTCCTGTACATCGTTTCGATCATCTGTCAAAGACATGTCAATTACTTCTCTAATTTATTTTGTTTCTTACTTTGAGACAAATCATTTCACAAAACTTGCAACATTTTTGCAAAAAAAAAAAAAAAAAAAGGCAGTTAGTTGTCACACCAACGTAACATTTTTTTCAAAGAATTGTTCTGTCTTCAAGAGATGAACTGTTTGACACTTTATTTACATAGCTAGCAGTAGTTGTTCGTGAAATATTTAAATTTTCCCTCAAATCAATAATTCAGTTCTTCTTAATTTTCTTGATTACTTTCAAGCATTTACACCTGTCTTGACAAAACAGACCTTATGTTCCATTTGTGCATTTCAAACTCTTTGTTTGGCTATAAAAATTCGGTCAAAAATACATTGTGTAATTTTCCCTCAAATCGCAAATTAAGTATTTCTTAATTATCCTTATTAGTTTGAGTCATTAAATATTTTTTTGGGAACTAGGGTTTACGCTGGTCTTTTTGGTACACATTTTTCCATTTACCGCTCCTCATTTGACTATGAAAATTCGAACAAAAATTTTCGCTTAAGTCACGAACTATATTTTTCTTAATTACCCTGATTACTCTTATGCGTTTAAACCTTTTTTTGCGAAACTATAGCTCACGGTCGTGAGTTTCATACGGTATTTGTCTATTTCACACTCTTCGTTTGGCTATAAACATTCGGACAAGAACTCATTGCGTAACTCCCAGGGCGTCCTGTATCCGCTAAGCTCAAACATTTGATGAAAAAACCACATAGACGGTAGTAATTATAGAAAACACAGGTCTGTCACAATGAAATCTGATCCCATCATCTAACTGCACATAATATTACCAGGACTGAAACTTTGATAGTGATTTGAACACACAATGCAACGAAATCAAACAATTATTCGAATACCACACGTTAGTTACATACAGCTACCTTATTTTTTTTTAAATAATTTTTTTTTTTCACCAGTCATCTGACTAGTAAGCTACGGTCCGCCACGAGTTCCTCTTCTGCGCCTACCTCTTCATCTCAGAGCAGGACTCACACTATACGTCCTCAATTATTTGTCGCATACACTCCAACCTCTCTCTTCCCTTGCAGTTTTTACGCTCTAGAGTTCCCTCAATTTCCTCGACGATTTAGCAGAGAGCCTCCACATTGCTTATCTGATCAGTCCACCTGCTTTTCAACATCCTTCTCTCACAGCACGGAATAGCAAGGGGTAGAAGTTAGAAACATTTTATTAAAACTCATTCACACTGAAACCGGCAAGTTCAAGTCATGCCAGAGACAGAGGCAGAAGCATGGATTGAGCCAGTGTGTCTCAAGAGGGTCAGATTGACGACACCGTGTACCGAATGAGGATACGCATTCAGCAGACAGGAGACTACGACAGAAAACCAAAGGAAGCGAGACAAACATATTCATTAGCTCGCAAGACTTGTTGTTATGTCTTTAGTAAGACCACACAGCGAGGGACCGACACAGCAGCTAAAAACGTGTTAAGTGAATATAGCAGAACAAGAAGGACGCATTCAGTGATTACGAACTGAGCCTTGTGTCATAGCCTCAGGCTAGCTCCCTGAGAATACTGCAGCTCTCGTCATGAGTTGACCTTTGGGATCGATGGCATTCACAGTAATAGCACTTATAACCCTCCTACCTCTCCGGCTAATTAGGCTTTTCTATATGACCGTGTGCCTAAAGTCCCTAATCTGTGGGAAAAAGGCATCTACTCCGAAGAACAATGCAAAACCGAGAGAAGCAAATTATAACCGAATCGTCACTGCTCAGTACTTCAGCAATGACGATTAGAAACAAAGTTCGTTTAACTTTAATATTTTTTTTTTACGGAAACTAATTTTTAATTAACAGTAGTTAGTGGAAAATTTAGGAAAAAGGTTTTCAAAGTGTGTTATTAATGAAAATAACCAACGGTCGCCAGTTCTTCACCGCGGTACAAGAATGGTTAAATTGAAACCGAACTTTATACTTGTAAGCAATCTTACGTAAGAACAGTTATTGGCGTCATGACGTAGGAACAGTACCTAACGCGCACTTTCAAGTAGTTCACACCACACATGTCATACTAGTCAGATAATAATCAAATAGCAAACACATACAACATATTATATCAATTTCCAAAGATCAATTAAAGTAAGATTGTTTACTGGCTGTGGACAGAAACTTTTTGTTACATTACTATCGGTAATACTGACTCTCGTAATTTTAGCAAGCAGAAAGAATGTTTGACTTTACTCACTGGCAAGGAATATCATTTATCTAGCAGTTACTGTGGTATTTCTACGAAATAAAAGTTATAAATTATGCCACAAGCTATAAATTAGAAACTGTGCTTTGACAGAGAAATTCAGTGTCCAAGTTACGTGAAGTTTTACTACGAATTTTTTGTTATGAAAGTTACTCTTTTTTTTTAGCAAATGGATTAATACTGGCTTTTACATCATTCTATGTCTGACATTATTCATACTGCAGCCAAAGATTTCATTACTACGTAAATGTCCAAAGTTGGAAAAATTATGTCTCGATAATCTAATAAATTAATGTTAACTTAATTTTCAGTTCATTTTCTGATTATCTTGGTTGGTACAAAGGGAAGGGGTTGACACTACTTGGACAACGGCTTAGGACAATTATTTACGTGAAAATAATGTTATTTAAGTAATAAAATTCCAGCTACGCAGGACAGCATATTACATTTCTAGTCTGGATCTTAATTCATTTCATGATGCCGTTAGTTTGTCGAGCGGCTTCATTTAGCGGTAAAATAGGGCACAAGTTGATCTTCTTGCCATACCACAGCCAATAACTAGGGCCCACGGTACTCTTGATGTTATGTGAATTACTCTTGCTGCATTTGTGCTGTGCCCAATAAATGCCGTACGCATAGCTTGCCCAGATTAAACATCCGCCAAAACAACCATTTCAGTTTTCACTGCACCGCACTTCGGAAACAGACTTCTTATCTCCTCATTTTTGCATAGTCACACCGGCGACTGCACACAACCAACGACAACAACAGTTTCCTCGCGACTCCAAACTGATACTTATTTGGCGCGCTCGCACCAAGCGATAATGCATTTACAATTTATTATACTCTTTGACAATAGCTTTTCACCGACTAGAGCATCGTGTCTACTTACAAAATGTTAACATTCCATCGTATTCTCTTTCTTAAATAACAAATTACCGAACTAACAGTTTAATAAGTCACAGCTGCAAAATAGTAACACGAATTCTTTACAGACGAATGGAAAACTGGTAGAAGCCGACCTCAGGGAAGATCAGTTTGGATTCCTTAGAAATATTGGAACACGTGAGGCAATACTGACCTTACGACTTATCTTAGAAGAAAGATTATGGAAAGGCAAACCTACATTTCTAGCATTTGTAGACTTAGAGAAAGCTTTTGACAATGTTGACTGGAATACTCTCTTTCAAATTCTAAAGGTGGCAGGGGTAAAATACAGGGAGTGAAAGACTATTTACAATTTGTACAGAAACCAGATGGCAGTTATAAGAGTCGAGGGACATGAAAGGGAAGCAGTGGTTGGGAAGGGAGTGAGACAGGGTTGTAGCCTCTCCCCGATGTTATTCAATCTGTATATTGAGCAAGCAGTAAAGGAAACAAAAGAAAAATTCGGATTTGGCATTAACATCCATGGAGAAGAAATAAAAACTTTGAGGTTCCCCGACGACATTGTAGTTCTGTCAGAGACAGCAAAGGACTTGGAAGAGCAGTTGAACGGAATAGACAGTGTCTTGAAAGGAGGATATAAGGTGAACATCAACAAAAGCAAAACGAGCATAATGGAATGTAGTCGAATTAAATCGGGTGATGCTGAGGGAATTACATAAGGAAATGAGACAGTTAAAGTAGTAAAGGAGTTTTGCTATTTGGGGAGCAAAATAACTGATGATGGTCGAAATAGAGACGATATAAAATGTAGACTGGCAATGGCAAGAAAAGCGTTTCTGAAGAAGAGAAATTTGTTAACATCGAGTACAGATTTAAGTGTCAGGAAGACGTTTCTGAAAGTATTTGTATGGAGTGTAGCCATGTATGGAAGTGAAACCTGGACGATAAATAGTTTAGACAAGAAGAGAATAGAAGCTTTCGAAATGTGGTGCTACAGAAGAATGCTGAAGATTAGATGGGTAGATCACATGACTAATGAGGAGGTATTGAATATAATTGGGGAGAAGAGGAGTTTGTGGCACTACTTGACAAGAAGAAGGAACCGGTTGGTAGGACATGTTCTGAGGCATCAAGGGATCACAAATTTAGCATTGGAGGGCAGCGTGGAGGGTAAAAATCGTAGAGGGAGACCAAGAGATGAATACAGTAAGCAGATTCAGAAGGATGTAGACTGCAGTAAGTACTGGGAGATGAAGAAGCTTGCACAGGATAGGGTAGCGTGGAGAGCTGCATCAAACCAGTTTCAGGACTGAAGACAACAACGGGGAAAATGTATGATGATCCACAGAGTTGTGGTGTTATACTCGCAAATCGACAATTACGACAATGTAGTTAATATACGTCCTAGATCGTCCAGCACAGTGAAAGTGGTTCAAATGGCTCTGAGCACTATGGGACCTAACATCTGAGGTCATCATTCCCCTAGAACTTAGAACTACTTGAACCTAACTAACCTAAGGACATCACACACATCCATGCCCGAGCCAGGATTCGGACCTGCGACCGTAGCAGCAGCGTGGTTCCGGGCTGGAGCTCCTAGAACCGCTCGGCCACAACGGCCGGCTCCCGCACAGTCTATGAAATAGCTGAAGATGTACTCAAGATGACGGTCTTCACCTGATGAACTTCCTGCTGCTCTCCGCCAACCATCCACTGATGAAGAAACTGGCTGTTTTTGCTTCCCGACAACACCACATCGCAGAGTGCTGCCAGTACCAGACTTGAACGCGGAAGCCAGCAACAGCGCTTCTAGGGGCCCAACTTACTGTTCAGCACTCAGGCGACTTCGGGTGCTGACACCTACCAGCGGTTGGGAGGAGGTCAACTGACCACACGAGTACCGATACCAGGTACATCGCGGATGGGTCATCAAGGGTCATTGTAGAATTCGGAGTGGGACCGAGTATGCTCCAGCAGGCCGCGCGAGAACCGCTTCGCTCTGGGCTGGAGCCGCGCCTGCTCGCCGGCAGTCCTCCGCGGCTCCAGGGTCGCTGACATCTTCTCCAGGGCGAGCGAACGCTCAGCTGACTCGACGGGCGTCAGCCAGGATCCGACACGCGGCTGAATGAGCAACAGCCGAGGCTGGTGCGAGAGAACGACGACACGTAAACACTGTCAATAAGTAACTGGCCGGCCGGTGTGGCCGAGCGGTTCTAGGCGCTTCAGTCTGGAACCGCGCGACCGCTACGGTCCGAGGTTCGAATCCTGCCTCGGGCATGGATGTGTGTGATGTCCTTAGGTTAGTTAGGTTTAAGTAGTTCTAAGTTCAAGGGGACTGATGGCCTCAGATGTTAAGTCTCATAGTGCTCAGAGACATTTGAACCATTTTTTGAATAAATAACTGGACTCTAATAATGTTTTGCTAGCGCCTTTGACGCTTCACAGATTTCCAGCAGCTATCCTGACTTCACGCAGAGGTGTCTCCGCTCGATCCTCTGCACTTCTATAACACCACAACTCATATGCTTCGACGGTCTTCTTTTGCGCTTTTCTCACTGTACATGGTTCTCTCCATACAATGCTGTGCTCCAGACACACATTCTCAGATATTGTTATCTCAGGTTGCTGCCAATGTTTGATATTGGTAAACTTCTTTCGACAAGGAATGCCCTCTTTCCCCGTGGTAGTCTGGTTTTTGTGTCCTCCCATGCTTCGTTCGTCATACGTTATTTTACCTACAATGTAGCAGAATTCCTTCATTTCGTCTACTTCACATTCGCCAGTTTTCATATGAAGGTTATTACTAATTTCATTTAGTAAAACGAAGCAATACGAACGAGTGCAATGCTCGTTACTTTCACAAAACGATGAATCAATTTTCGTTATTGTTTGCCACTGTGCGTAAGGACAACGCCGACACAGTGAAGTGAACCAGTTGGGTATATAACAGCTTGTATCTATTTTTAATGGGCCGTCTAACCACGACAAGTTAAAAGGTCTTGAAATCTAAGTTGAGACTGAGATATTAACTTGCTTTAATCACTGACATAAACTACAATGAAACTAACAGGGAGAAAAGACCTACACAACTCAAATTACAGAATGACGCTAACGCAATGGCGAGGTACCAAAAAGTGTGCAAGACTGTACAAAGTATACGCAATTGGTCCACCTCGACAGCTACGCGGTCAGCGCGGCGGAGTGCTAACTGAAGGAGTTCGGTTTCGATTCCCGGTTGGGTCGGTGATTTTCTCCGCTTGGGACGTTCGTATCGTCATAACTGAAATTGCGCTGTTTGGATAGCTGTATGGGCATAAACCGGAAGCCAATAAATTTAAAAAGGCTAAGCGCAACATCTGGACAGCATACGAAATCAAAGTTACAAGAAGAACCCACAAATTATATCCAAATGAAGCAAGTAACTAGCTGCACCGAATCTGAGTCATGGTGTAGCAATGGCAACACTTACATTCCTCGAAACAGCGACTGGAGATGAGCAGATTTCTTAACTCTCTACTTTCAAAATATTCTAAATGGAGGTGACGACTCAATGCTGTTGCCAATGTCATGGGCGAGAATTGTTGCTAAATTCATGAAAAAGCAGGGGAAAGTACACTTAACGTCCCTGCTCTCGCGTCCATTCCGGACTTTTTGCATCATTAATACGAAAAATCATCAGTCAGAAGTGCTACAGCGCAGGTCTTTGTAATATATGTACTGAACCCAGATAATGATATAGTATGCGTTGTAAATGTTTAATGCTGTTTCTGTAATGGTCTTCAGTCAGAATACTGGTTGACGCAGCTCTTCATACTGCTCTGTCCTGCTCGATCCTCTTCATCTCCGAATAACTCCTGCAACCCTACATCCTTTTGAATCTGCTTATTGTATTCATCACTTGGTCTCCCTCTACGATTTTTACACCCCGACCCCTCCACACACACACATACACACTTCCCTTCAATACTAAACTGGTGATCCCTTGATGTCTCAAAATAACCCAGAAAATTATTCTATAAGACGTTATTGATTGTAACTATGACAACAGTTTGATTCGTTTGTTTCCAAGACTAACAATTATGCGAAGAGCAAAGGTAACTGAACTTATTGTTTAAGAAACTCAGTAATGTGCTTCTTCCACCTCAAGTTTTCATCTATACGTACACCCAAATATTTGAAGAATTGAAACTTATTTACTGACTACTGTTCATGTGTTACATCAGTTGTAGGTATTACTGTATTTGTTTTACATAACTTAAAAAAGCGTGTTTCTCACAATTTAACGAGAGTCCATTTTCAGAGAACCATTTAATAATTCTTTGAAAAATGTAATTAACAATCTAATGGGATTTATTACAATACTAATATCATCTGCAAAAAGTACCAATTCTGCTTGTTGAATGTTAAATGGAAAGTCATTCACATACGTAAGGAATAGAAGTGGCCCCAAAACTGATCACTGTGGAACTCTCTTGGTGATTTGTCTTTAGTCACTAAAATTTTCTCACCTTCCAACGCTGTTTGAATTATTCAGAACAAGGTTTTGCATTCTGCTTGTTAAGTATGATTCTAAGAAGCTGTGTGTAAAGCCATCAGATTAAAAAAACAAACAAAAAAAAACGTAAGTCTTACTGAGAGTGTACCATGATCTTCATAGTCAACAGCCCTGAAAAGATCTGGCGATATTTAGTTATTTAAAGCTTGTTCTGTTTGATGAGTGAATGTATAAATAGATTTCCCAGTCGGGAAACCTTTCCGGAATCCAAACCATGATATCCTAAGTAAACTGCTTCTACTGAGGTGTGACACTAGTGTTGAGTGTATAACTTTTCAAATATATAGGAAAAAAGATGTCAGTAAAGATATTGGACAATAATTGTTTAAGACTTTCATGTCAACTTTCTTATGAAGAGGTTTAACAATTACATATTTTAACCTGTCTGGAAAAGTTCCCTGTGCCAACGAAGCATTACATGCATCACTAAGGACATTATTTATTAAATTGGAACAACGTTTCAGAAGTCTGTTTGAAATTCCAACACCATATAAGAATTTTTTATAATTCTATTAATTTCAGTGAAGGGTGCTGGTGCTACATCTATTTTCTTGCCGTTTTGTGGAAAGTCATTTTTAATACATCCTCTTGCTTCTTCAATGGAACATTGTAATTTCGTTTTTGCTACTATATTTAGAAAGTGGCTGCTACAAGAGCTTCCAACTTGTGAATTATCAGTCACAACATTGCCATTTAGTTTAATTGTTATGATATGTTGTATATTGTTCCATTTGACAATAACCCATATACTTTCAATCTTATCATAAGCATTAGTAATTTCTGTCAGGACGTGCATACATCTAGACGTTTTAATGACCTTCCTTAAAATATTACAGTATTTTTTGTAGTATGAAAGTAACGTCTGTTCTTGACTTATTCTGGCATTTATATAAATTTGCCTCTTACTCTTACATAAAATTTTCGTTCCCTTACTTATCCATGGCTTACTGTATTTTGTAACGGATTTTCTGCATAACTTTTTAGAAAATCTATGTTCAAATATTGACACAAGTTTACCATGTAATGAATTGACTTCGACATTAACATCTCTTTCTATGTATAACCAATTGCATACCACCTAATTTAACTTACTCTTAAAACATTGTTTCCTATTTTCACTATAAAAGCCAGTGCTTTGTATGAACATGACTCAGGGCTCTAGGATGCTAGAATGTTTATTTTCATTAACTGTGCATCATGATCAGATACTCCATTAGAAACAGGGTACACATTGTTTCAGCCTTGACAATGTCTATAAAAATGTTATCAGTCAGGGTCAAACTATCTTGCTGCACACGTGTTGGAAATTTAACTACCGAAATTGCTGACGCTGAACGAGAGCTCAACACCGGCACCCAGCGGCAGCCGCCGAGCAACACCACCGCACAACGTCAAAGGTATCGACATGCATGATACCCACTACTAACAAAAACTACCCTTGCACGACCTATCGCAGACTGCAAGACATCCGCTACTGCTCTTACTACCCGACCTAACTATCGCAGAGGTTTTTTACCCTTGGCTCTTGCCTTGGCACTTTTTTTCCTCTGCCCTTCAAACTGCAACCCTTCGTTCGACTTCGACCCAATCTATGTCCAGATGAGCGCGTATTAATGGTTAACCTTAACCAGACGTACGTAAACATCGCAGTACCCACATCCTGCGACACCTCACATTAGTGAAAACTAACCCTTATGCAGAGATGGCAGTAGACCTTTTGAGTTGGCCATCATGCCGGTGTGGGCGTGGAGGGGCTCCACTCCTGGTAAAAAAACAAAAAAAAAAAAAAAACGAAATTAGAATGAATGATACCAGTTTTTTTCTGTGCATATCTTTTAAGAAATGTAAATTGAAATCTCCTGAAACTACTTACTTTTTCTTCTTGTCTGACAGGTAGCTCAATAATGCATTTAGAAAGCTCATAAAAAGCTGAAAGTTTCCCAGAGGGGATCTATAGGCTGTTACAATTACCACGGAAGTGTTCTGCAGTAACCTCTCACAAACACATGTGTCTACATTCTGCTCTACACAGAAACTATTTTTTTAATATTTTTGACTCTATTTCAGACTTTTACATATATTGTAAATCCTCCTCCTATTCAACTGCAGACAATGATTTGTGCATCCCCATCTCACAGGCACAACAGTGATATGAGAATTTTTTTCAGACAGAAGGTTCCCACTCAGCCCTTTGTTTACTTGGCTGACAGTTGTGGTGATCCAAGGCTGCCATGGTCCCGCAAAACCCTCACAAACCCTGCACGAGTGTGTTCTGTTGCAGTACCTGTCTCGTCCAGGTGATATTTAATACTTGTCTCTAAGCCGCCAGCCAGGCTATTTCGTGCTCGTCCCACTATAAGCGTTGCCACATCGCTCGCAGAGCTGTCAGTTTCATTACTTTTCCCACTCACCTCGTACGCAGTGTAGACGCACCTCCCTGTCATTTGCGAGTCGCTTTACGTTTGGCAGTGCTGCTTCGGACGAGTTGTACCCAGCGACACAGGTCCTCCTCTTCAAGCTGGAGATTACTTTGCAGAGGCAGTGCAGTTCCGGCTCATGCTGGCAGCACAGAGCGCCTCGTATTCCCGCGTGGCTCTGCCCTGGCAGCGCGGCGGGACGAACACCGCGCGGCGTCGTGTCTGCGCGGCCTCAGGTCCCCTCGCGGAGTTAAATGGCGCTCTGGCGGCGCCCGCCCCTGCCTGCGCGGAAAACCCATTTATTTTCCCCGTCGCAACAAATAAATCATTCTCCGATATTTGGTTTGCAGAAGAGGATCGGAGCCCGCCGCGGCCTAATCAGCTTTTCTCGATTGAGGCTCCTTGCAGGGAGGTCGCGGCGAGGCGCGGCGCTGCGCGTCTTGTCGAGGCGACTTCGGCCTCGCAGCGCCGAGGAGCCTGCAGTGGCCGACAGCGCGGCGGCGGACCACCGCTGCTGCCCTCCCCTCCTGTCCGTTCTTTGTTCGATGACGCCAAACATGAACTCTGCTGTTCCACTGACACGTATTTCGAAGTGGCTACGAACAGTTGCAAATAATTTTCTACATATTCTGAGGTGTGGAGTTGATCTGTTATTCTGTTATTCTGCGCAACGGATTAATCTGAGATGTACCCTTTACCCTGTGGCTCCTGCAAAATGCAATTTCCACCCTCACACTACTACAGAAGTCAGACAGACGCTCCTAACGTTCTAAAGAGAAATGCCTGAAAAATTTTCAGCAAGAAATATCTTCTGGAGTCGTCCGCTGTAAGGAAATGACACAAAAATTCACAAAATTTCTTACGTAACTAGTGGGATACTTGGGTACTGGAGTAGTGCTAGTTAGTGCAAGAAGAACATGAAACTAACGAAAGTTATTATTTATTTTGCAAAAATTCTGAGAAATCACAATGACACTTTTAGTTATGAATTGAACAAGTTATATCCTGGTTCTTTTCGGAATGTGAAGTTACCTTTCAAGGATAGGATTCGGTAATGAAATTTCTATACAAAGTTTAAGATGCTTGTTGCCTTGGCAGAATGGCTCAGAGGCCCGCCTACTCAACTTGAATAATTATCCTTCAGAATGTTGTTAGGTACGGTCGGGGCTGTCGCGTGTGAAATGCAGTGAAGTGTACTGTTGTGGAGGAGATATGGGGCTCGCAATAGCTGTAACTCACAATACTGCAAGATGCGATGACTGCTGTCTGCGCTGCTCGCTGCTGACAAATAAGATAACTCTCGTTCTGTCTGGATTCACCTTCGCCAATCACTCTCTCCCTATGCCTTGATGAAGTCAAGGACTCCTGTTCACCCCTAGTCTAACTACTGGTGTGGTACACCGGTCAGATAACCAGTCCACCATGATGCCACTCAAAATTCGCTTGCAGGCGTTTAACTATAACTCTGTCCGTTCACACCGCACAATAAGTGTGTCGGCCAACACAGTGAACAACGCTTAATCGCAAGGACTCAATATAGAGTAGCACTTCGATTTGCTCTCAACAGAGGTGCTCTCCCAGTGAAGTACTGAGGAGAGACTTGTTCCTCGTTCCAAGAGTGACAACGGAACAGCCTCCTCTGCGCCAGACGTGAAGCGGTATATCTTCCGGTCTCTTCAAAAATGGCTCTGAGCACTTTGGGACTCAACTTCTCAGGTCATTAGTACCCTAGAACTTAGAACTAGTTAAACCTAAATAACCTAAGGACATCACACACATCCATGCCCGAGGCAGGATTCGAACCTGCGACCGTAGCGGTCTCGCGGTTCCAGACTGCAGCGCCTAGAACCGCACGGCCACTTCGGCCGGCTCAGTCTCTTCCATTATTCCTTCAGCTCAAGGCGTCAGAGATATTGTCTGCCAATCAGCACTGCTCTTCTAAATCAGGAGAATGACGTTTCGTTTAAGGCGACCTATCCGGAAAACTGTAGCTTTGGCGTTTGGCGTTTGCTATCTCCCTGTGAAAATCTCTGAAACTGCATGCTATGTGTAAAGAATGCGTAGGCTGGCCGCTCCCACACAATGTAGCGGAATTTGCTTTTTCAAGCCGAACACGGGGTCGTTCCCCCCTTTCCACTCGGGCCCACGCTGTCGGCTATAGACGGCCACTGGCCGACATGGGCTGGGTCGTCCTCTGAAGGGCCTGGCGTCCCACTGTGCGGCCTCTCTCCTGAACTAAAAGCTCCTGTGACCGTCGTGTCTGGAATCTATGTGTGTGCGCCAGCCTCGAGTATTTCGACCACGGTGCGCTCACTTGTCAATTGCATATCGTTTACATGAATTCATACAACATTGACTTTATGTTATCGAGTTTGCGTTCGAATGAAGCGTCTTGATGTGCGGAATATGATTGTGAGGGCGGAACATGCAAGCAATGAAGGTCAGGAGACCGTGACTTCTCACAACATCATTGCGAAAAACAAGTATTAGCTGGCCCTAGTGGCCAAGTGGTTCTAGGCGCTACAGTCTGGAACCGGGCGACCGCTACGGTCGCAGTTTCGAATCCTGCCTCGGGCATGGATGTGTGTGATGTCCTTAGGTTAGTTAGGTTTAAGTAGTTCTAAGTTCTAGGGGACTGATGACCTCAGAAGTTAAGTCCCATAGTGTTCAGAGCCATTTGAACCATTTGAATTTGAACAAGTATTTATTTTGAGTATCTTTAAAACGAGTACGTATTACGAGGGGCGTTTGAAAAGTCGGTGCAAAATTAAAAACTACTTACGTGTCTGGGGTAAACCTTTCTTTTTTTTCAACATAGTCTCCTTTTAGACGTATACACGTCGTCCAACGGTGTTCTAATTTGTTGATCCCTTCCGAATAATAGGAATCGTCCAAGTCTGCAAAAATAGCTATTACTTGCAACAATCACCTCGTCGTTTGAATAAAATCTTTGTCCCGCCAGCCATTTCTTCAAATTGGTGATCAAATAGTAGTCCAAGGGAGCCAAGTCTGGAGGATAGGGAGGATGTGAAACGAGTTGGAATCCTGTTTTCATTAATTTTATGACCACAACGGCTGAGGTGTGTGCTGGTGCACTGTCGTGATGGACAAGGACTTTTTCGCAGTCCAATCGCTGGCGTTTTTCTTGCAGCTCGGTTTTCAAACGGTCCAGTAACGATGAATAATATGCACCTGTAATAGTTTCACCCTTTTCCAGATAGTCGATGAGGATTATCCCTTGCGAATCCCAAAAGACAGTCGCAATAACCTTTCCGGTCGAAGGAATGATCTTCGCCTTTTTTGGTGCAGATCCTCCCTTGGTAACTCGTTGCTTAGAGCGTTGTTTGGTCCCAGGAGTATAGTAATGTATCCATGTTTCCTCCACAGTGACGAAACGACACTTAAAGCCCTGCGGATTCTTCCTGAACAGCTGCAAACCATCCTTGCAACACTTCACACGGTTCCGTTTTACGTCAAGCGTGAGCAATCGCGGAAACTATCTTGCGGATAGCTTTCTCATGTCCAAATGTTTATGCAAAATATTATGTATCCGTTCATTCGAGATGCCCACAGCTCTAGCAATCTCACGCACTTTAACTCTTCTGTCATCCAGCACCATATCAAGGATTTTATCAATGATTTCTGGAGTCGTAACCTCCACAGGGCTTCCAGAACGTTCAGCATCACTTGTGCCCGTATGGCCACTCTGAAAAATTTGAAACCACTTATAAACTGTTCTAATCGAAGGCACAGGGTCACCGTAATGTTTATCAAGCTTCTCTTAAGTCTCCTAAGGCGTTTTGCCTTTCATAAAGTAATATTTAATCGCCACACGAAATTCTTTTTCGTCCATTTTTTGGCAACCACTTGACTTTCTTCACACACGAATGCCAAACACAAAGAAATTGACCAATATGGCTGAAACTCGGTGTGCGTGCTTTCCAAAGATGCTAATAACTAAACATGACCTCGATACGCGCCGGTGGTGCCATCTCTCGGACTTCGCACGGACTTTTCAAACGCCGCTCGTAAGTACTGGATGTCCAGGTAAGGAGTCCCTGATTTCAAAATTAAATATCTCGAAAACTAATATCGACAGACGAGTTAAAAGAGCCTATGTTTATTGTGAAAGCTGTAAGAATTTTGTACAGAACTTATACAGAAGCTTCGAAATAGTTCGGAAATCTACTAACAGATGGTGGTGTACACTGTACAGCTCGTACAGCATCAGCGGCATAATTAAACATGTCCTATGCAAGCAGCTTTGGCTGTCATATCACAATTTTTTTGAAATGTCCACCAGTCGGAGTACGGAGGTGGCACAAACAAGCAATGAAATTTGTCATCATATCCTGTAGAGCCTCAGCGGAAATGGATCCAGATGCCACACAGATCGCCGATTCAGACTAGATCAGTGTGGTGGGATAGTTCTAGTAGACAGAGTGTTTCAGTGTGCCCCACAGATCGTTGCCCACATCGATCAGGAAGACATTGAAACGCATCAGCACTGACACTGCCTACACCCCGCACCCCAAAGAACCCAAAGCAAATAGAAAGGCCAAACAAACTTTATACACTGCCAGGCCATCCCATCTGAAACCAGTCTGTAGAACACCTTCATACTATCCCATCCTGACCCAAACTTCCTCAAGTACAAAATCTTCCTCCTCGAAATCCAGAAATGTATCTCATCCTTACTCATCATTCAGATTATCTCCAGAAAAGACTCTGTCCTGATGAAATCTCCCAATCCAGATTTCCACACGAAAACCCTCCAGATTCCCTTTGTAATTTTCGATCCCTATGCAAACCATGCACCCTTTCCACAACAACGCAGACCAACCAACGACATCCTACTAGACATCTACCCAAGTTCGCTGCTGTGATCAAAGCGATCGATCCAGAGACCACAGCGGAGGAGTTGGAATCTGAGCTCAACTCTCATCCTGACCTAGAAGTTTGGAAAACATTCCCCATTCTTGATGACTCCAACCCAAGCGTCAAAATCTGGATCTTCACTGAATCCTCATCCACAAGTGATCACCCTCTTCACCAAAGGGCCATGATCTACAAATGAAGACACACTGTTGAATCTTCCAAATCCTGTCATCAGTTCTACCACTGCAAGATGTCTAATGCATAACGACCACCTAACCACTGAATATAAAGGCCTGTCACCTATCCCGATTGTAAACCTTACCATTTCCTCAAGCACTGCCATAACCTTACTTCCCCTCCCTCATGTAATACCTGTAACCTGTCCCACCTGACATATTCCTCCAAGTGCAAGACTCAACCTCCACTTTCCAAATGTGAGCTAACTGTTCCCATGAAGCCTACTGACATACCCCTCTACCCCAACCTCTCTGCACATCTCCTACATTTAAAGACATAATCTATTTTATGACCATACTTCTTCAAAACATATACTATTTCTACAGGTGACACACCCTGCAACAAATTTCCCTTGCTGCCTGCTCTGTGTTCCACCTCAACACACAATCAACCTTTTCCCACAACCAGGTCCTCTTTCTTTCCATCTGTATTGACAACATAGTGTAATTGAATTATAAACCTTGTTGTTGTTGTTGTCGTCTTCAGTCCTGAGACTGGTTTGATGCAGCTCTCCATGCTACTCTATCCTGTGCAAGCTTCTTCATCTCCCAGTACCTACTGCAACCTACATCCTTCTGAATCTGCTTAGTGTATTCATCTCTTGGTCTCCCTCTACGATTTCTACCCTCCACGCTGCCCTCCAGTACTAAATTGGTGATCCCTTGATGCCTCAGAACATGTCCTACCAACCGATCCCTTCTTCTAGTCAAGTTGTGCCACAAACGTCTCTTCTCCCCAATCCTATTCAATACCTCCTCATTAGTTACGTGATCTACCCACCTTATTTTCAGCATTCTTCTGTAGCACCACATTTCGAAAGCTTCTTTTCTCTTCTTGTCCAAACTGGTTATCGTCCATGTTTGACTTCCATATATGGCTACACTCCATACAAATACTTTCAGAAACGACTTCCTGACACTTAAATCTATACTCGATGTTAACAAATTTCTCTTCTTCAGAAACGATTTCCTTATTCAGTCCTATTAGGAAACGGAGACACTACAAATGGTATACAAGCTGTTGCGTTGGCGAATATTTTCTTCAATATACACTGATCAGCCAGAACATCACGATCACCGAACTACTACCGATATAAACCCGTCCTGTCGATAGCAGCGTCACCTGGCGAGGAATGACTGCTAGTCAGACACACGCGCGGTGCACGTAGTCCTGTCCGTGTGCAGAATGGCGAAGGCAGACGATGCTACCTGAGTTTGACCGAGGGCAGGCAGTGACGGCCCAGAGGCTCGGTACGAGCATCTCGGGAACTGTACGACTTGTCGGGTGTTCGAGGAGTGAGTGCTTCAACACGTGGTGAAACGATGGTGAAATCACGTCCAGACATAGTGGGGTTGGGCAGCCACCCCTCATTACAGATATCGGTCGTCGTAGGCTGGGCAGATTGGTAAAACAGGACAGGTGGAGAACTGTGGCGCAACTATCATTAGACTTTAATGCTGGGCAGAGTACAAGTGTCTCTGAACACACACTGCACCGAACACGCCTAACGATATGCCTCTGCAGCCGACGACCCATGCATGTGCCAATGTTAACACCGCGACATCGGCAACTACGACTGAAATCGTCACGTGATCATTGGCGCTGGACTGCAGTGACAGAGCGTCGAATGGCCTGATGAACCCGGATACCTTCTTCATCATGCCGAAGGGGGGGGGGGGGGGCGGCGCGAATCTGTCGTTCTCCAGGGGAACTGCTCCTTGTCGCCGCGCGGCATTAGCCGAGTGGCCTATGGCGCTGCAGTCGTGGACTGTGCGGCTGGTCCCGGCGGAGGTTCGAGTCCTCCCTAGGGCATGCGTGTCTGTGTTTGTACATAGGATAATTTAGGTTAAGTAGTGTGTAAGCTTAGGGACTGATGACCTTAGCAGTTAAGTCCCATAAGATTTCACACACATATTAGCTCCTTGTCACCTGTACTGCAGGACGGAGACATGTTGGCGGCGGCTCCACTATGGTCTGGGGAACATTCACGTAGGCTTCCAAGGATCCAGTCGAACTCCTGCAAGGCGCCATGACGGCTAAGGAGTATCGTTCACTGGTTGGAGATCACGTACACCCCTTCATAACGATCACGTTTCCCGGCAGCAGTGGTATTTTTCAACAAGATAATACCCTATGTCACAAGGCCAGGAGTGTGATAGAGTTGTTCGAGCAACACAATGTTGAGTCCCAGTTGATGTGTTGTTGTTGTTGTGGTCTTCAGTCCTGAAACTGGTTTGATGCAGCTCTCCATGCTACTCTATCCTGTGCAAGCTTCTTCATCTCCCAGTACGTACTGCAACCTACATCCTTTTGAATCTGCTTAGTGTATGCATCTCTTGGTCTCCCCCTACGATTTTTACCCTCCACGCTGCCCTCCAATACTAAATTGGTGATCCCTTGATGCCTCAGAACATGTCCTACCAACCGATCCCTTCTTCTGGTCAAGTTGTGCCAGAAACTCCTCTTCTCCCCAATCCTATTCAGTACCTCCTCATTAGTTACGTGATCTACCCATCTAATCTTCAGCATTCTTCTGTAGCACCACATTTCGAAAGCTTCTATTCTCTTCTTGTCCAAACTATTTATCGTCCATGTTTCACTTCCATACATGGCTACACTCCATACAAATACTTTCAGAAAAGACTTCCTGACACTTAAATCTATACTCGATGTTAACAAATTTCTCTTCTTCAGAAACGCTTTCCTTGCCATTGCCAGTCTACATTTTATATCCTCTCTACTTTTACCATCATCAGTTATTTTGCTCCCCAAATAGCAAACCTCCTTTACTACTTTAAGTGTCCCATTTCCTAATCTAATACCCTCAACATCACCCGACTTAATTCGACTACATTCCATTATGCTCGTTTTGCTTTTGTTGATGTTCACCTTATATCCTCCTTTCAAGACACTGTCTATTCCGTTCAACTGCTCTTCCAAGTCCTTTGCTGTCTCTGACAGAACTACAATGTCGTCGGGGAACCTCAAAGTTTTTATTTCTTCTCCATGGATGTTAATGCCTAATCCGAATTTTTCTTTTGTTTCCTTTACTGCTTGCTCAATATACAGATTGAATAACATCGGGGAGAGGCTACAACCCTGTCTTACTCCCTTCCCAACCACTGCTTCCCTTTCATCTCCCTCGACTCTTATAACTGCCATCTGGTTTCTGTACAAATTGTAAATAGCCTTTCGCTCCCTGTATTTTACCCCTGCCACCTTTAGAATTTGAAAGAGAGTATTCCAGTCAACATTGTCAAAAGCTTTCTCTAAGTCTACAAATGCTAGAAACGTAGGTTTGCCTTTCCTTAATCTTTCTTCTAGGATAAGTCATAAGGTCAGTATTGCCTCACGTGTTCCAGTATTTCTACGGAATCCAAACTGATCTTCCCCGAGGTCGGCTTCTACTAGTTTTTCCATTCGTCTGTAAAGAATTCGTGTTAGTATTTTGCAGCTGTGGCTTATTAAACTGATTGTTCGGTAATGCTCACATCTGTCAACACCTACTTTCTTTGGGATTGGAATTATTATTGTAATTGTAATTATTGGATTGGATTCGATTGGATTGGATTGGAATTATTATTGATGTGCTGGCCCCACAACTCGCCAGATCTGTAGCCTATCGAACATATCTGGGTTGTGATTGAACGTGGGGTCAGAGCTCATCCCCCCCTTGCCCCGAATTTACGGGAATTAGATGACTTGTCTGTGCAGATGCGGTGCCTCCTTCCAACGACCTACCAAGGCCTCATTGCCTCCGTGCCACAAGGAGTCGCCGCTGGATATACCGGCTATTACGTAGGTGGTCATAATGTTCTGGCTGGTCAGTGTGTAGACATAGATTGAATCAATGTTTTGGTTTGCAAGAGCTATCGTATAAATTTTGTTGAAACTGTGTAAATACTTCCCTGATGTCTATGAATAGGAGACTAAGTGGTAGGTAGGTCTAATTGCTCTGGTGTGTAACTTCGGCCAAACATGTACGCGGGCCGTTCTGCTACATCTACATTTACATACATACTCCGGAAGCCAACGTACGGTGCGTGGCGGAGAGTACCCTGTTCCCCTACTAGTCTTTTCCTTTCCTGTTCGACTCACAAACAGAGAGAGAAAATTGTCTGTCTATATGCCTCCGTATGAGCCCTAATTTCTCGAATCTTATCTACGAAGTTCTTAAGCGAAATATATGTTGGCGGCAGTAAAATCGTTCTGCAGTCAGCTTCGAACGCTAGTTCTCTAAATTTTCTCAATAATGTTCCTCGAAAAGAATGTCGCCTTCTCTCCTGGATTTCCCACTTGGGTTCCCAAAGCGCCTACATAATACTAGTGTGCTGTTAGAACCTACAGGTAACAAATCTACCAGCCCGCCTCTCAGTTGCTTCGCTCTGATGCGGATCCCAAACACTCTAGCAGTACTCAAGAATAGGTGGCACTAGTGTCCTGTGTGCGGTCTCCTTTACAGATGAACGAGATTTTCCCAAAATTCTCCCAATAAACCGAAGTCTACCACTCGCCTTCCCTGCCACAATTCTGAAATGCTCGTACCATTGCTTATCGTTCTGAAACATTACCCTAGACATTTAAAGGACATGACTGTGTCACGCAAGACACTACTAATGCTCTATCCGAACATTAGGAGTTCCTTTTTCCTACAGATTCACATTAACTTACATTTTTCTACATTTAGAGCTAGCTGCCAGTCATCAAACCAACTAAAAATTGTGTCTAAATCGTCGTGTAACCTCCTACAGTCACTCGACTTCGACAACTTCTCGTACACAACAGCATCATCAGCAAACAACCACAGATTGCTGCCCACCCTGTCAGCCAGATCAATTATACATATTGTAAGAGGTCCGAGCATATGTAATTTCGATGTATTGCTCATGCGCTGCCTGCGATATGCAAGGTATAAGAGAATCTCTGACCAGAGAGCAGTGTTGACTGCAGTAGGAACTGTGTAGCTGTAGCAGTAAGCTGTTGCTAGTGAGCAGTCTGCTCTGGTCTGGTATGGTGTATCGTGTTGGCTCGGCCGGTCGCGGTGCAGCGATGTCGGAGCCTGAGCATTATTGTATAAGGTAAAAAGCAGCCTCGCGCATATGTAGTAATGTTATCTGAAGTCCCATGTAAATGTTTTAAAAATGTCATAATAATAATCTTTCTCATATAAAGTAATTTTAACAACCATTCATTTCAATTTAAAGAATTTACTAATTTCTCCAATCCATGATCATCCCGATTATTGCAAAAGAAAAATCAGTTGTTTCCCTTTCATAAATGACAAATCTATCGGCCAGCATTGCACAGGGCTGTGCCAGAAAAATTTATTGTAAGAGCAGATATATATGCGTTATCCGGCGACTTCATTGAGGTAAGAATTTTTCTCTTTTTTTTTATTCAGAATGATCTTTCAGGGCCATGACGCAGCACTGCTGACGTCCAAAATTTACCAGGTTAAATTCACAGTCAATTATCGAAAAGTTATAAGTGAGCGACAATTTAATTGAGAGGTTAGTTACATTGTATTATTACCAGGTTACAGAAATTATTTTGTTGGGACGTTACACTGAATGTGAACGACATAATTATATTTTTTACTGTTGAGAGGTTTAGGAATTTTTCTGTTTTGAGGTTACATTAAAATGTGAATGAATTTTGTGGGGAGGTTAAATGGGAATGAATTTTGTGGGAAGGTTACAATATATATAGAAAATGAGAGTGGTCCTATCACATTTCTCTGACGATCTGTACTACAAAGAAAATGCTTAGAATTTGCGCAATGGAAACTTGAGATGAGAAAAGAAAGAACCAAGAAAACACGAAAAAAATCACATAAAAATTTCTGCATAATCAGCAGCAACAGCACAGCATGAAGAAATCGTGCCATCTAAAATATTCTAAAGTAAAACTAAACTTCAGGGAGAAACAGTGGGATGATTTCCTCATACTTAAAAGAAAAAAAAAAGTCTTACAAGGCAAACTAAACTGAAGTGACTTAACCTGAAGTAGGGAGGTGGGCTGTTCTATTGCAAAAGTCGCTAACATTATCAGCACAAACGAGCAAAAATTATCGCCTTAAAACATTTGCATAATGCAAATCCTTCCTATTGCGTCTATAAGTCCCTCTATCAGATTAATAATTCCTAACAGTTTTCTTCATCAAATTTCTCCTCAAATATGCACTACGCTAAAAGGTCTGCCAGCGTACTCGTGGTCCAATCCTCGACTAATCTCCGCTCTACAACGGAGCCAGAGACGCACGAGTTCAGAGATACTATTGTCACTGCAGTATGTCGGCTATTCCAGAGATGTCACACGCGACTGCTTGGCTCTCGTAACATGAAATTTCCACTCATTCTTAAACTATCCGCAAATAAATGTCAAGTCCATCTATATATGCCCACTTCTCAAAGCTTCATTTTTTCGTGTTAAAGAATTAAAATATCAAAATTCGTTGATCACCTGTTGTTTCTTACAAGCAAGTGTTTGCATTTCGCATATTGTTTCAATTTCGCTGTAGTCCAAAATAGGTCATTTCAGTGGTTAGCGATCGATCTGTCGGCAATTAAAAATTTGATAATATTTACTTGCACTACAGTAAACTCCTGGCGCTACAGGTCAACGTTATTTTTAACAACTGTGGTTAGGTTGGATTCTTTTCTCTGCAGCGAAACGCATAAAATGAAAGACGTCGCTACTGAGAGAGAAAAATCGTCACCTTAATTTTTAAATGTGTAGCGTTAGGTCTTGAAATTAATAATTAGTCCTCTAAACGCTTTATTAGCCCACTGAAAGAGAAATAAAAGGTGACTGCCGGCAAAAATGTTTATGATAAAGACTGAAATAACATAAAATACTTCTGAAGCACTACTTTTCGTATTATTATGACATAACGTAACATTCTTCACTACACACGCCCATACATTTTGTGACCCTGGATAAACATGTTTCTTCTGCTGTTTACGAATGCTATACTACGCTGTAAGGGCGCAAAAAGTCGTGTATTAACAGGAGTTCATCCATGAGACGAACGAGGTATTGTATGAAGTAAATGTTTATAATCTGTCGCCCAGATACCGGGCCAAAAATCTGTATCCGAAAGTAAATAAGACGAGTCTTTTTATTGGTAATATAATGAACAATGAAATTAAGAACTGGGTTTCAGGAGGAGAGGTAGACTTTCGCTTTTAAAAATTGGAGTGACAGTTTTATAGTAATAGATATGGAAATTTGTGAAGAAAGTTGCTACCTAATGCCTCAGGTCGACTACTTAACACTTTCTGCACACAACTGACTGGTCGAACTCACATCTGTCGTCTACAACTGTTACTTCAAGCTGCCACCGTAGCTAATGCGCTGACATCGCTTATAAGCAAGGAATAATCTCGGAACTTTTTGAACAGACGGCATATAATAATACCAAGGAATGAACAGCTCTTCCTACTGCACATATCAAACTTCAAATGAAACGTAAATTGCACTGTATTGTAATAAATAGAAAAAAAGACACCACACTGTCAATTACGACGACTGCGCCTAATAAAATCTATCTTTCTTTAAGTGAAATTAAGTTTTATTTATTGTCTATTATGTTTGTCTTTGTCTGACCTATATAAATGAATATGTCCGTCAGAAATGGAACTTGTGTAGAAATCTATACGGCTTACCTGACAGACAAACGAGATGTATTAATTCATACAGGACCAGTTAAAATGCGCCAAAGATATATTAATTCGTATTACGCAGCATTAATGTAATCTGAGAGGGAGGTGTAAAAATTAAAAACAATGTACCTTCAGATTTTTTACAACACCTCTCCTGTTTTAATGTTTGTAACATCACGCTTCTGTTCTCGTTCGCCGTGGTGTACGGACGTATATTTGTGCTCTATGTGTCTAACAACTAAAAAGTGGATAGTTCATAAAAGGAAACTATTTTATTTCTACGAGTTTCAAGTACGCCTGTTCCACTCTATGCGCGTCATGAACCATTGCAGCAAATCTTGGGATGCACGGGAGTAATGTTCAAGAAGACGACCGCCACATAGCATCGTCATTGGCGTATTACGAGAGAGAAGAGGCAATAATCATTAATAGTAAGAGCACTTTCAAGACTAATCATTTCGAGTTCATGTTGCAGAAGACTGAAAGCTGTGTCTATCGTCATCTTCTGCATGGTGTTTGGTAAAAGAAAAAAAATTTACGAATCGACAGGCGCTGCTGAGTACGATACTGTCACTATAGCTCTATATCTCTTGTCAAGTTTACTGTGTTTTATACGACACAATGCAAAAACTTACTCTAACACATCCATATGTTGTTATTCGTAGTGGTAAACGTGGTCAGGCGGGTTGTGTAGCACCGCCTGCTCCTCGATAACTGCTTCTCGCCTCCACTGCATCCACGCTGATCAGCAGGCTACTGTGTCTGGCTGTATGTAGTGCTGAGTGGCCTCTTTGATGATGACATAAAACATATTTTTCATATACAGTTGCTTATCCATCACTAAGCAAACGTTTTTACTGGCTCTTAGTCCTATGGGACTTAACATCTGAGGTCATCTCTCCCCGAGACTTAGAACTACACTACTGGCCATTAAAACTGCAACACCAAGAAGAAATGCAGATGATAAACGGGCTTTCACTGGACAAATATATTATACTAGAACTGATATGTGATTACAGTTTAACGCAATTTGGGTGCATACATCCTGAGAACTCAGTACCCAGAACAACCACCTCTGGCCGTAATAACGGCCTTGATACGTCTCAAACAGAGCTTGGATGGCGTGTACAGGTATAGCTGCCCATGCAGCTTTAACACGATACCACAGTTCATCAAGAGTAGTGACTGACGTTTTGTGACGAGCCAGTTGCTCGGCCACTATTGACCAGACGTTTTCAATTGGTGAGAGATCTGGAGAATGTACTGGCCAGGGCAGCAGTCGAACATTTTCTGTTTCCAGAAAGGCCCGTACAGGACCTGGAACATGCGGTCGTGCATTGTCCTGCTGAAATGTAGGGTTTCGCAGGGATCGAATCAAGGGTAGAGCCACGGGTCGTAACATATCTGAAATGTAACGTCCACTGTTCAAAGTGCCGTCAGTGAGAACAAGAGGTGACTGAGACGTGTAATCAATGGCACCCCATACCATCACGCCAGTTGATACGCCAGTATGGCGATGACGAATACACGTCGTCGAACTGTTCGTGCAGATGGTTGTTGTCTTGCAAACGTCCCCATCTGTTGACTCAGGGATCGAGACGTGGCTGCACGATCCGCTACAGCCATGGGGATAAGATGCCTGTCATCTCGACTGCTAGTGATACGAGGCCGTTGGGATCCAGCACGGCGTTCCCTGTTATAACAGTCATTGGATCTCGACCAACGCGAGCAGCAATGTCGCGATACGATAAACCGCAATCGCGATTGGCCACAATCCGACCTTTCTTAAAGTCGGAACGGTGATGGTAAGCATTTCTCCTCCTTACGCGAGGCATCACAACAACGTTTCACCAGGCAACGCTGGTCAACTGCTGTTTGTCTATGAGAAATCGGTTGGAAACTTTCCTCGTGTCAGCACGTTGTAGGTGTCGCCACCGGCGCCAACTTTGTGTGAATGCTCTGAAAAGCTAATTATTTGCATATCACAGCATCTTCTTCCTGTCGGTTAAAGTTGGCGTCTGTAGCACGTCATCTTCATGGTGTAGCAATTTTAATGGCCAGTAGTGTACTTAAACCTAATAACCTAATGACATCACACACATCCATTCCCGAGGAGTATTCGAACCTGCGACCGCAGCAGCAGCGCGGTTCCGGACTGAAGCGCCTAGGACCGCTAGGCCACAGCGGTCGGCAAACGTTTTTAGTACATCAACCTGCGTTGCTGCTTAATAGGCGGAAACAGAAAAGCGCATGTACGCCGGATATAGTTGGACCTTCAGAATGTTTCCGGATTTAACGCTCATTTCAGTGAGTTCGTAGCGATAGTACGTACTGCACTTCTTATAGTATTCCCGTCTAAGGTATATTAGGACTTTGCTTCTGAATGTTTCCCAAATGGACGACATGTTAGAATTTGGCGGACTTCATTGGCATTGTTGAACACGAAACGTGTATTCAAAATGGTCATGTTATGCTGAATCGCATGGAATTATGTAACATAATAAAAAAGTTCGGTTAAGTTACGTAACACACAGTCCGATACAGTGGGAGCCAATGACCGTCGTGGCTCTGACTTTTTTATGTAAAAAGAACACGATTCTTCTACCCAGCTTCCTCACTCTGACTTGTTGAGATACAACGGTCACGGATGATGCTTGCGTGGGTGGGTGAGTCCGGCTGTTGGACCACTGTGGAAAACATCTTCACTGATGGGGAACAACATTATGACCGCTGCCCATTGCGAGTCTGCATGACACCTGGTGATGCTGCACGTACGCGATGAAGCTACGAAGGTATACGAGGGTAGCGGAGATGAATGGGACATCATTATAGTGACGAGAGGGGCCGCCAAAGGGGTAATCAAATGGTATAAGCGACTCTGACAAAGGGCAGTGCGTGGATACATATCTTGGAAACAGCAATGCTGGTCTGCTTTTCGCTGTCGTGAATGTTGACAGAAAGCGGTTGAGGAATGGTGTAACAAACAGTATGCCACCAGGTGTAGCACATCCGCGCCTCATCACACAAGGTGGAGTTCAGAGGATTGGCCTCTCTTTAAAGCAGGACAGGCGGCGATCTGTGGTAGATCTGACGGCTGAGTACAACGCTGGTGCAGGCGCACGTGTCTCGGAGAACAGCGCTCGGTGTACGTTGTTGAACATGGGGATCTGTGTACCTGTGTTAACCCAAAGACGTCGTCAGTTACTTCTGTAGTGGGCATGGCAAAATCGAAGTTAATCGGAGATAATTGGAAACGTGTCGACTTGTCGGACGAATCACGTTTGTTGTTACAAGAGGTCGAAGATCGTGTCTATATACATCTTCAACGAGGTGAACAGCTCTTCAAAACATGTATCGCGCCACGGATGCAGGCCAATGGAGACAGTATGAATTAGAACAAGAAAGGAGTTGAGAACATGGCAGTGACGTAACGAAACTGAACTGAGGATGCGTGGGGAGGATACACTAAATGAAATTACGTTAGACAAAGGAGATTCTATGGCGGATTCCTCGAGATAAGGGAAGACCTAGAGGATAACCAGACTGAGAATGGATTGGTGACATAAAAAGTTGTGGGACAAACTTGGATGCGTAAAGCTTGGTAAGTTGCTGCTATGTCTACTGTTGGCCGGCCGTTGTGGCCGAGCGGTTCTACGCGCTTCAGTCTGGAACCGCCGAGCGGTTCTAGGCGCTTCAGTCTGGAACCGCACGACCGTTACGGTCGCAGGTTCGAATCCCGCCTCGGGCATGGACGTGTGTGATGTCCTTAGGTTAGTTAGGTTTAAGTAGTTCAGAGTTCTAGGGGACTGATGACCTCAGCTGTTAAGTCCCATAGTGCTCAGAGCCATTTTGTCTACTGTTGTATGTACGTGAGCGAGTCGACCGAATTTACCAAGTGCAGAAATATGAAACCGGAATTTCCCTACAGATGGTGCTACCCGTCAGTTTAGGACCCGTGAGACCTTGTATGCAGCGCCATCTGCTTCCTGTAACGGCTAACGACGGATGTCAACACACGGTAACCCAGGTTCCATACATTGGTATCTGATTAGACCCGTAAACATGTCGAGATTAGTGCCTACGAACTACGATTTGCGGACAGCATTGGTTTTCTGTTATCATTTGAAGAAAATTGCTGCAGAATCACATCGAATCCTTGTCGAAGCATTCGGCGAACTTTCTCGTTGGAAAACACGGTGTTTCGAGTGGTTCAAAAAATTCAAAAGTGGTGATTTTGACTTGAGAAACGACGAGCGCGGGAAACCACCCAAAAAGTTCCAAATGCAAGCTTTATTGGTTGAAGATGATACTCAAACACAACATGAACTCGCGGAACAATTGAATGTGACGCAGAAAGCGGTAACTCTTCGGTCGAAAGCTACGGGAAAGATGCAGAAAGTAGGAAAATGAGTTTCGCATGAACTGAATGAAAGGCAGCAAGCAAATCGAGAGACAACTTGTGAAATCTTGCTGACCAGATACAAAGGAATGTCGTTTCTCCATCAAATAGTGACAGGTGGTGAAAAGTGGATAAATTTTGAGAATCCTAACCGTCGTAAATCATGGGTGAATCCAGGCAAACCAACGACATCAACTGCAAGACCAAATAGCTTTGGAAAGAAGACAATGCTCCGTGTATGGTGGGATCAGAAGAGTGTCATCTATTACGAGCTGCAAAACCTGGTGAAACCGTTAACACTGATCACAACCAACAGAAAAGGATCGATTTAAATCGAGCATTACGTGAAAACCACCGGAATATGGAAAAAGGCAACACAAAGTCGTATTGATCCATGATAGCGCCCCCTCACAACAGCAAAACGGGTCAGGGAAACGATGAAGGCGTTCAGTTGGGAAATACTAGGGCATGCAGCTTATTCTCTAGACTTGGCTTCGTCCGATTATCATTTATTTGCATCACTGGGACACGCTATCGTTGAAAAATGCTTCAATTCGTACGAAAATACACGAAAATGGCTCGCTGACTGGTTCGCTTCGAAAGAAGAACTGTTTTTCTGGCGTGGCATTCATAGCCTGCCAGAGAGGAAAGAGAAATGCATAAATAGCAATGGAGATTATTTTGAATAAAATATTGTTTATCAGTTTCAAACAACAGACGTGTAATTATTGCAACCAATTTTCGGTTTCATACTTCTATACCTGGCAGTGTAAGCTGCCTGCGGCTCTTGCGAACTGGACACAGAGAAGGGTAAATAACTGATTCTATGCTAAGATAGAATACAACACAATCGTACAACAGTTAAGTTGGTAATTATTTACGCTACTATACACTAATACAGCTCAAATTTCATCATCAACAAAATAAAAATTTCAATTCATGAATTTTATGAAATTTTTATTTTGTTGATAACGACATTTGAGCTGCATTAGTGTATGCTTTGCCTGACCGTGAGCGGCGTTAGCAGCGCGTATCGATATATCCCCTCTCGTAGTATCTTTGCTTGACTGCTATTACTTCCCTTACTTCCCGGCGTTGTCGGTCGTAGACTAGTTGGTCGGGAGTTGGGGACGCGAGTTCGGGTCGGCCAGTCAGTGGGAACGCGTCTGGAGAGCAGGCCGCACCTGCCAGTCGGGGAGATGCAAAGCGGCAGTAGTGCAGTCGGGTTGGAGCAGCAGTGCGGTCTGCATCGACATGGCTCGCCCGACCATTGCCGCCACGCATCACTTGAGCCGGGCCGTGGTCTTGGTGGATCGTTTTAGCTCGCCGATCGTTCATGAGTCGGCTGTGTGTGTGCGCGCATCGACTCCCGATTTGTGTTCGTGCGTGATTAGTTGCTGTTGTATCGTTCAGGTCTTCGTGCTAGTGTTCGTCAGGTTGTGTGTGAAGTTGGCGTTAGTTCCACTGACGATTATTTTAAATGTTGTCGGCGTACTGGCTATGAGAGGTCTGTCGTCTCATCGGGCGACGTGTAACTGGTTCTCTGAGCGCTTCTGGGCCCCTGCAGTTACCATCCTGTGGAACTTGGGCCGGTACTTTCCTGGCGCAGGGATGTCGTTTAGGCCAGTGGGCGTGTTTACTCTGCATGGTTGGGCCCGAGTCAGTATTTGCGCCGTCGTGTGTCTGGAAGTGAGTGGGAGACGCACCGGCAGGGCAGTCGCGACGGAACAGCAGGCGGTCGGTCGGTTGATGCGGACCAGTCTGCGATTTGCAGGGGGGGATGGGGGCGATTTCCCCCCCCCCCCTCCCTCTGCATCAGACCATCCCCTCCTCTGGTTTTATTTTATGCAACCCAACCTGGGATGTTTATTTCCCACGCACTGGAGTAAAACTTTACATATAATTTAAATTTGTGGAGCCGAACACTGAAAGTTTACTATTAATACTATTAATACGAGGGCAGTTCAATAAGTAATGCAACACATTTTTTTTCTGAAACAGGGGTTGTTTTATTCAGCATTGAAATACACCAGGTTATTCCCCAATCTTTTAGCTACACAACACTATTTTTCAACGTAATCTCCATTCAATGCTACGGCCTTACGCCACCTTGAAATGAGGGCCTGTATGCCTGCACGGTACCATTCCACTGGTCGATGTCGGAGCCAACGTCGTACTGCATCAATAACTTCTTCATCATCCGCGTAGTGCGTCCCACGGATTGCGTCCTTCATTGGGCCAAACATATGGAAATCCGACGGTGCGAGATCGGGGCTGTAGGGTGCATGAGGAAGAACAGTCCACTGAAGTTTTGTGAGCTCCTCTCGGGTGCGAAGACTTGTGTGAGGTCTTGCGTTGTCATGAAGAAGGAGAAGTTCATTCAGATTTTTGTGCCTACGAACACGCTGAAGTCGTTTCTTCAATTTCTGAAGAGTAGCACAATACACTTCAGAGTTGATCGTTTGTCCATGGGGAAGGACATCGAACGGAATAACCCCTTCAGCGTCCCAGAAGACTCTAACCATGACTTTACCGGCTGAGGGTATGGCTTTAAACTTTTTCTTGGTAGGGGAGTGGGTGTGGCGCCACTCCATTGATTGCCGTTTTGTTTCAGGTTCGAAGTGATGAACCCATGTTTCATCGCCTGTAACAATCTTTGACAAGAAATTGTCACCCTCAGCCACATGACGAGCAAGCAATTCCGCACAGATGGTTCTCCTTTGCTCTTTATGGTGTTCGGTTAGACAACGAGGGACCCAGCGGGAACAAACCTTTGAATATCCCAACTGGTGAACAATTGTGACAGCACTACCAACATAGATGTCAAGTTGAGCACTGAGTTGTTTGATGGTGATCCGTCGATCATCTCGAACGAGTGTGTTCGCACGCTCCGCCATTGCAGGAGTCACAGCTGTGCACGGCCGGCCCGCACGCGGGAGATCAGACAGTCTTGCTTGACCTTGCGGCGATGATGACACACGCTTTGCCCAACGACTCACCGTGCTTTTGTCCACTGCCAGATCACCGTAGACATTCTGCAAGCGCCTATGAATATCTGAGATGCCCTGGTTTTCCGCCAAAAGAAACTCGATCACTGCCCGTTGTTTGCAACGCACATCCGTTACAGACGGCATTTTAACAGCTCTGTACAGCGCTGCCACCTGTCGGAAGTCAATGAAACTATACGAGACGAAGCGGGAATGTTTGAAAATATTCCACAAGAAATTTCCGGTTTTTTCAACCAAAATTGGCCGAGAAAAAAAATGTGTTGCATTACTTATTGAACTGCCCTCGTATGTTTCCTTATGAATTTTGAAAAAGTGTTATGTACTAGTTAAGCATTTCAAAACATTTAGAACTACATGACAAGACGACGCCACATTTCCGTAGCATGCCACAATGTTGCAAGACGTCGCCCCAGCGTAAACGAGGCTTTAGAGCCAGGTCTGTATTGTATGGTGGATGTGATGTGTTGCGCACGAAACTAAAACCTGCAATCAGATCCAAACGTCGTGGAAAACTGTGAAGAGGTGTCATCCTGCAGCAAGATAACGCTCGCCCACATTCTGCCAAACGGACAGCCGACGCAATAAAGGAGTTGAGATTCGAGGTGCTGGAACATCCACCATACAGTCCAGACCTGGCTCCAAGCGATTTTCACATGTTTGGACCCTTGACGGAAGCACTACAGGGAAGAAGATTTGAAAGTGATGAAGACGTCATTGCTGCGGTGCGAAATTGGTTGCAGATGCAACCGATAAGCGTATTGTCTGATGAAATAAAAAAACTCGTAAAACGTCGGGAAAACTGCATTGAAGTCCAGGGAGGTTACGTAGAAAAATAACGCATGTTTCAGTTTTCTATCATCAGAATAACTACAGCTTTTCACAAATGTGCCTTTACTTTTTGAATTCCCCTCGTATAACTGTATGTAAATGATTTTGTAAATAAGCTTTACCTATAATGTACTTTTAAAGAACAAGGGATGGCTTTTCTGATAGTGCATACACGTGAATATTGAGTTTCGGCATTAAAATCTATTTATAAATAACTATTTAACCATGGATAACGCCACGGTCCAAGCTAGTAACATATGTAATTATACTAACCCCCTAAGACATCCCCCCCCCCCACTGGTAAAACGACAAATCGTACACTGGTGCGGACCAGGGAAGTTATCTCCACGCGGTGCAGCCGGCTGGGGCCGCTGGCAGCCCTGCGCGTGTCGGAGCGTGTGTGGAGCTGTCCGATCTCTACGAGCTTCGTGGTTCACCGACCCAGGACGTCAAAGTTGAGTGTGTAACCTTTTGCGTTTGAGTTCTCATGTACTGATTGGTGGCAAGCAAGTCGTTGTGTCGGTCAGTGGTTCTGCCCTGGTTGGGTTCCAACGGATCAAGTATAGTTGGGCTCACCACCTGTCTCGTGTAAGTGAACGTGGGCAGACCGACCTCCCTGGAGGCTTCTGAGTGCCACAGGTGTTTAATTAGCTGTCAGCTATTTTAAATTTTAGGTTTATGGTTATTGTTTGTTTCTTAAAATTTTGCAAAATTAATTTTAAATATACCTTTCAAGCATAAACGCTGCGGCCTTCTGCCTTTAAAGATTATGGTAATATACACTCCTGGAAATGGAAAAAAGAACACATTGACACCGGTGTGTCAGATCCACCATACTTGCTCCGGACACTGCGAGAGGGCTGTACAAGCAATGATCACACGCACGGCACAGCGGACACACCAGGACCCGCGGTGTTGGCCGTCGAATGGCGCTAGCTGCGCAGCATTTGTGCACCGCCGCCGTCAGTGTCAGCCAGTTTGCCGTGGCATACGGAGCTCCATCGGTCTTTAACACTGGTAGCATGCCGCGACAGCGTGGACGTGAACCGTATGTGCAGTTGACGGACTTTGAGCGAGGGCGTATAGTGGGCATGCGGGAGGCCGGGTGGACGTACCGCCGAATTGCTCAACACGTGGGGCGTGAGGTCTCCACAGTACATCGATGTTGTCGCCAGTGGTCGGTGGAAGGTGCACGTGCCCGTCGACCTGGGACCGGACCGCAGCGACGCACGGATGCACGCCAAGACCGTAGGATCCTACGCAGTGCCGTAGGGGACCGCACCGCCACTTCCCAGCAAATTAGGGACACTGTTGCTCCTGGGGTATCGGCGAGGACCATTCGCAACCGTCTCCATGAAGCTGGGCTACGGTCCCGCACACCGTTAGGCCGTCTTCCGCTCATGCCCCAACATCGTGCAGCCCGCCTCCAGTGGTGTCGCGACAGGCGTGAATGGAGGGACGAATGGAGACGTGTCGTCTTCAGCGATGAGAGTCGCTTCTGCCTTGGTGCCAATGATGGTCGTATGCGTGTTTGGCGCCGTGCAGGTGAGCGCCAAAATCAGGACTGCATACGACCGAGGCACACAGGGCCAACACCCGGCATCATGGTGTGGGGAGCGATCTCCTACACTGGCCGTACACCACTGGTGATCGTCGAGGGGACACTGAATAGTGCACGGTACATCCAAACCGTCATCGAACCCATCGTTCTACCATTCCTAGACCGGCAAGGGAACTTGCTGTTCCAACAGGACAATGCACGTCCGCACGTATCCCGTGCCACCCAACGTGCTCTAGACGGTGTAAGTCAACTACCCTGGCCAGCAAGATCTCCGGATCTGTCCCCCATTGAGCATGTTTGGGACTGGATGAAGCGTCGTCTCACGCGGTCTGCACGTCCAGCACGAACGCTGGTCCAACTGAGGCGCCAGGTGGAAATGGCATGGCAAGCCGTTCCACAGGACTACATCCAGCATCTCTACGATCGTCTCCATGGGAGAATAGCAGCCTGCATTGCTGCGAAAGGTGGATATACACTGTACTAGTGCCGACATTGTGCATGCTCTGTTGCCTGTGTCTATGTGCCTGTGGTTCTGTCAGTGTGATCATGTGATGTATCTGACCCCAGGAATGTGTCAATAAAGTTTCCCCTTCCTGGGACAATGAATTCACGGTGTTCTTATTTCAATTTCCAGGAGTGTATTTGGAAATTTGGAAGTTTGATTGTGGCCCTCAGCCATTGGTATTGCAACTTGCATATGTTGTTTCTTTCAATTATTTTATTGCTATCTCAGTTGAATTTTTATCCTGTTAATTTTTAAGATTTCTTGTTGTAAACATGCTGGCTTTCTGCCTTTAAATGTCTATGGTAATACTCGTATATTCTGAAGTTCTGAAATTTAATTGTGGCTCTCAGCCATTTGTGTTGCATCTTGCATATGTTGCCTTTTGAATTTTAAATTGTTTATTGCTATCTTAACTGGATTTTGATTTTTTAAAGATTTCTTGTTGGCCTTCTGCCTTTAAAGGACGATGGTAATATATTCTACAATTTTGGAAATTGATTGTGGTCCTGAACCATTTGTATTGCACTTTGCATATGTTGTTTTTGAATTATTTTATTGCTATCTTAATTGAATTTTTATCTTGTTAAGATTTCTTCTTGGAGGCCTTCAGCCGTGAAAGAGTTGCTAAATTACAATAAATGACAATTAGAAGCAGAAACTGACCTCAACCCTTGGCCCTTTCCACAGTCCTATTACCTGATCTGCCCAGCGGGCTTAGCTGGGCTTTCAATATCTTACTGTAGAATCGGTTATTTGGTCTTTTGTGTGTTGAGTTCGCAAGTGTGGCAGGCAGCTTGCACTAAATGACATCATTGCCATGTTCTCTCTCATATATATATATAATCACACCGAGACTGGAATTCGGTGAGCAAGAATCCAATGACAAATTTTTGTTTGTTAGGGTCACCTGATCAGAATGTTATGACAGGAAATGATGGAACGAGTAAAATTATTTTCAGATGCACTAATTTATTTGGTCTCAGTCACTATGATTTAAATTGAGGTTGTACTGATTCAGAATTACTTTCATCAAAAAACTTAAATAGCAATATGCCAACAATTTCGATGTTGAAACTTCCTGCGAGATTAAAACTGTGTGCCGGACCGAGACTCGAACTCGGGACCTTTGCCTTTCACTCACGCCCCGTCCTCACAGCTTTACTTCCGCCAGTACCTCGTCTCCTACCTTCCAAACTTTACAGAAGCTCTCCTGCGAACCTTGCAGAACTAGCACTCCTGAAAGAAAGGATATTGCGGAGACATGGCTTAGCCACAGCTTGGGGGATGTTTCCAGAATGAGAATTTCACTCTGTAGCGGAGTGTGCGCTGATATGAAACTTCGTGGCAGATTAAAACTGTGTGACGGACCGAGACTCAAACTCGGGACCGCAATATCCTTTCTTTCAGGAGTGCTAGTTCTGCAAGGTTCGCAAGAGAGCTTCTGTAAAGTTTGGAAGGTAGGAGACGAGGTACTGGCGGAAGTAAAGCTGTGATGACGGGGCATGAGTCGTGCTTGGGTAGCTCAGGTGGTAGAGCACTTGCCTGCGAAAGGCAATAGGTCCCGAGTTCGAGTCTCGGTCCGGCACACAGTTTTAATCTGCCAGGAAGTTTCATATCAGTGCACACTCCGCTGCAGAGTGAAAATGTCATTCTGGAATTTCGATGTGTCTCTCAATGACCATCGTGATAACATTCAAATTAATGAAAACTGTACAGAAGGCACCTGAATGGTCTCTGGAAGACTTAGAGTGATACGCAAATCACTTTCCAAAGTGTAGGCAAGTCACAAGACGCGCGTATACTGGATAGCATCAGCAGTGGATCCCAATGAGATCAAGATATATAATGTAATTCTTCAGTTTCTCCCGGCGTATTTGTTGCTCGAACAGTCCACGGGTATACTGCCGGTTCATAGTGTCCAACGGGCACAATATTTCGGCCATCAGACATGTCGCCATCGTCAGGTGCGCTGACGAACTGAGCTCCTGAGGGCGGGCGGCCGATTTAAATCCCCTCCCCCCGCTGGCCGCTCTCTTCGCCGTCCGCGCCCGCGCGCCGGCGGACGCGACGACGTGGGCGTCGGAATCTGTCGTAGCGTCGATGTGCTTGCTACGTCCGCCCTGGTCGCCAGTTCGTACTTCTTGCTGAGAGTCTTCTTAATTACATTCAGTGCCAGGTCCCAAGTCTTGCTGAGATTTTAGCCGCAATCTCGGTTGATAAGGTCTTCCCTGGTGCGAATTTCGATAGCCTCCCTTATAACGCTGTCCGAATATCAGAGCCAGGATCTTGGTACGCTAATAATCTATCTCGTGTTTCTCGGACAAACAGTGCTCTGCTACCGCCGACGTATTTGGATATTTCAGTCGAGTGTGCCTTTGATGTTCTCGGCAACGATCTTCGATGGTGTGTACAGTTTGTCCGATATAACTCTTCCCACACTCACAGGGAATTTGGCATATGCCGGCCTTCCTCAAACCGAGGTCATCTTTCACACTTCTCAGTAATGCCCGTGTTTTATTGGGCGGGCAAAAGACGGTTTTAAGTCGGTATTTCTTTAATATACGGCCGATTTTCCCCGATAGTGCGCCATTGTACGGAATAATGGCTGTGGCTACCTCTTCTTCCGTGACTTCATCCGTCTCCACAGGTTGTGCTGTGGTGGTGGGACGGAGAGCGCGTCTAATCTGCCATTCCGAGTACCCGTGTTTTCGGAACACGGTTTTGAGGTGTTCCAATTCCTGGGGCAGATTCTCTGCGTCTGAGATGCTGCGCGCCCTGTGTACTGGTGTTTTTAGTACTCCATTCCTCTGAGAAGGGTGGTGGCAGCTGTCTGCATGCAGGTACAGGTCAGTGTCCGTTTTCTTCTTGTACACACCGTGGCTCAGGGTACCATCAGTTCTTCTCTTGACCATGACGTCCAGGAATGGTAATCTTCCTTCTGCTTCTGTCTCCATAGTGAATTTTATGTTTGGATGTATGGAGTTTAGGAGTGTAAGGAAATCCAGGAGCTTGTCCCTATCATGGGGCCAAATGACGAACGTGTCATCGACATAACGGAAGAAACAAGTAGGTTTCCAATTGGATGACGCCAAGGCTTCTTTCTCGAAGTACTCCATGTACAAATTCGCGACCACCGGCGAGAGTGGGCTGCCCATTGCGACTCCATCCGTTTGCTCATACTATTCCCCATTAAACAGAAAATACGTTGAACTCAAGACATACCTAAAGAGTTCGGTGGTCTTCTCGTCAAATTCCTGCCCAATAAGCTCAACTGATTCTCGTAGAGGCACCCGGGTGAATAGTGAAATCACGTTGAAGCTCACTAGAATATCAGTGTCTTTCAGTCTGAAGTTGTCGAGACGTTTCACGAAATCCACGGAATTACGGATATGGTGAGGGCATTTACCTACATAGGGGCTAAGTAATTCAGCCAGATATATTGCCAGCAAGTAAATAGGTGCCCTAATATTGCTGACAATCGGGAGCATAGGTACTCCCTCTTTGTGGACCTTAGGGAGTCCATAAAGTCTTGGTGGTACAGGTCCTTGAGGTGACAATTTCTTGGCGTCCCCCTCTGGTAGATCCGCGTCCTTGAGTAGAGCCCTGGTCTTGTTCTCCACCTTCTTCGTGGGGTCAGAGTTGATCTTCCTATAGGAGTCGTCATGTAGCAGGTGCTGCATCTTCTCAATGTAGTCCTTCCCTGTGAGTGTGGGAAGACTTATATCGGACAAACAGTACGCACCATCGAAGATCGTTGCCGAGAACATCAAAGGCACACTCGACTGAAATATCCAAATAAGTCGGCGGTAGCAGAGCACTGTTTGTCCGAGAAACACGAGATGGATTATGAGCGTACCAAGATCCTGGCTCAGACCTCTAAATATTGGGACAGCGTTATAAGGGGGGACTATCGAAATTCGCACCATGGAAGATCTTATCAACCGAGATTGCGGCTACAGTCTCAGCAAGGCTTGGGACCCGGTCTTGAATGTAAATAAGAAGACTCTCAGCAAGAAGTACGAACTGGCGACCAGGGTGGACGTAGCAGGCACATCGACGCTACGACAGATTCCGACGCCCACGTCGTCGCGACCGCCGGCGCGCGGGCGCGGACGGCGAAGAGAGCGGCCCGCGGGGGGAGGGGATTTAAATCGGCCGCCCGCCCTCAGGAGCTCAGTTCGTCAGCGCACCTGACGATGGCGACATGTCTGATCGCCGAAATATTGTGCCCGTTGGACACTATGAACCGGCAGTATACCCGTGCACTGTTCGAGCAAGATATTGTAAGACGTATGCTTTGCCGGCGATGGGCGAGGCATGACAGAATCTCTGACCAGAGAGTAGTATGTCGTTAGTTGTTGCTTGTCGCTAGTCTGCGCTTGTCTGCGCGAGTCGACAGTAGCGAAGTAGTAGTCGGTCGGCTTTAGTAGCGAGTGGACAGTAGTAGTCGGCGGGAGTCGGCATGCGTCGGCTGCGTGCTCTGCTCGCGACTCTGCTCAGGACTCTGGACGACGAGTATTGTTGTAGAAGGTAAAGAAGCAGCCTTGCGTATATTTAATAATGTATGTTAATTGTAATTCAATTTGTTCAGAAAGAAATGCCCAAATAATAATATTTATAATATAAAGTAACTCTTTTAAAGAAAAGCATTCATTTCAATTTCCAATGCATTATCATTGCTTCCAAGAATCAAAAAAAAAAAAAAAAGTATACGCCAGCATTGCACGAAGCTGTGTCGAAAAATGACTGATTAAGAGCAGATATAATTGCAGTTTCATTGAGATAAGAATTTTTGCTTGTTTTATTCAGAATACAGGGCCGAAGGTCAGCGCTGCTGTCCTTATAAATTTAACAGGTTACAAAACATTTTTATTATTTTGGTGTTTAGGAATTTATTCACATTTTTCATTAACATTTTCATGGGGAGGTTACATTTGGCACATTTTCATTTTTCATTTAATTATTTAAAATTTCTGTGGGCAGGTTACAATATATAATGATAAAATGCAATCGCATATTGTGAGCTGCGCAACGGACAGACAAACGCAAACGCTTAACGTGACTCACGCGAAAATTGCTAAAGGCGCTCCAAGGTGCAGGCGTGCAGCGAACAGCAACTCTCCAATGAGCAAGACACGATCAGCGGCGGCCGTGTGCATGCCCAGTAATCGACACCCCCACACTCCAAGCGAACGCCGACTAGACTATCCCTCACATCTCTCAAGATTACCGTAGGAGGAGAGAAAATTGCAAGATTTGCCACAGTGACAACTGAAAATCTCCCTCTCTCTTCCTGTGTACAGGTAAGTCCTGCAGAATTTTCGCATCCAGTATTTGTCGTATTCTCTGTTAACAAACTGAAGCTGGCAGAACACTGGCCCCCGCCTTATCATGGGCGGGAGGATACCTTGGCGCATTAACTCAGCTCGCTTCCCACGCTGTTAACGGGAACGTAGCGGTGGCTCTGCTCTTTTTCTTCGGGCTTCCGGACCACCTATGTGCTTTGTTCAAATGTTTCAGGACCTCTCGTGGCTAGCACCTTTTTTTTTTAAAAGGATGGGGCCCCTCCACGCCCGCACCAACGTGGTGACCAACACAAAAGTTTTACTGTCACCTCCGTAAGCATGTTAGTTTTGAATCAGGCGTCACAGGATGCAGGCTGTGATGTTATCCATGCGTCTGGGTAAGACTACTCATTAACATGGTCCATCAGGAGATAGTAGTGGTCGAAAACGATCGAAGGGTAGCGGTTTTAAGAGCAGAGGAAAAAAAGTGCCAAGGCCAGCGCCAAGGGAAAAAAACCTCTGCGACAGTAGGACGGGTGGTAAGGGCAGTAGCGGCTTGCTAGCTGCGACAGAGCATGCAAGGTGAGGGGGGTTAGCGTGAGGTATCGTGCAACGTTACCTATGTACTGCGTGGTTGTTAGCTGGGGCAGTCCGGTGCTGCGGCTGGGCTCGCTTGTAGTCTCCTGGGCCGGCCGCGGTGGCTTACTCCCTGTAACATAAAAACTCGGCGCGGCAGGGCGGCGACGCTTCTGCGATGAAGACCGGCCTACTGGCTCCTCGACCCTTTGCGGGGCCCGGTCCCGTAGCAGTCGGCGTCGCCAGCGGCTCCTCTGCGACGGCGGTTGTCTTCTTCTTCTTTGCGCCTCTCACCCGCGCTGCTGCTGGAACAAGAGCTGGGATAGGCGCGCGAACGTCCTTCTGCGAGGTCGCAGGAGTGTTCGCAGGTACGACTGCGCTGAGGCCTTGGGCGAAAACTGCTCGCAGTTGCCTCAAGGCCTCTTCCTTCTCTGCAGCCACGGCGGCTGCGAAGGCAGCCCTCTCCGCCGCCATGACGGCTTTGAGGGCTGCTGTGGCCTCCTTCACGGCGGCGCCGAGTTGGAGGTCACATCTCTTCGCAGGAAGGCGAGCTGCGTCCTGGCTGCCCGTTTCCGAGCGGCCGTCCCTGCCCCTGGCAGGTGGAACTGCTGCTGCGCCGTCCCTTAGCTGCGCCGGGCTGTTCTGCGCCCTACGCCGTTTCCGGCGTCGTCTTCTCTTCTGCTGCTGCGTCGGTGCGGCCGCGGCCGCTTCGCCGCCCCCGGCACGGCTGCGGCTTGAGAAAGCCGAACAGCCGCGCCAACTGGCGACGTGCGGGCCGCCACACCGGACACATGTCGGCAGAGCGTTGCTGCCGCGGTCGCAGGCGCGGCTGTCGTGCTCACCTGAGCACTTGACGCACCGCGCCGCGTTGCGGCAATACTTCGCAACATGGCCCTCGCCCTGGCACCTGAAGCACTGGGGCTGAGGATCCATTCTGAAAGGCGCTTTTGTAGCGCTCTGGCTTTAGAGACGTTCAAAGCGGCTCACTCGCGGGACCACTGCCCATGAGAACTTCAGTTGGGAAACCCCTCGGAATTCCGCTATTGTTAACCCACTGCCGAAGACTTGCGGAAGCCATGCCTCGCCACTAGGACTGTTAATGTTGTTGTTGTTGTGGTCTTCAGTCCTGAGACTGGTTTGATGCAGCTCTCCATGCTACTCTATCCTGTGTAAGCTTCTTCATCTCCCAGTACCTACTGCATCCTACATCCTTCTGAATCTGCTTAGTGTATTCATCTCTTGGTCTCCCTCTACGATTTTTACCCTCCACGCTGCCCTCCAATGCTAAATTTGTGATCCCTTGATGCCTCAAAACATGTCCTACCAACCGATCCCTTCTTCTAGTCAAGTTGTGCCACAAACTTCTCTTCTCCCCAATCCTATTCAATACCTCCTCATTAGTTACGTGATCTACCCACCTTATCTTCAGCATTCTTCTGTAGCGCCACATTTCGAAAGCTTCTATTCTCTTCTTGTCCAAACTAGTTATCGTCCATGTTTCACTTCCATACATGGCTACACTCCATACAAATACTTTCAGAAACGACTTCCTGACACTTAAATCTATACTCGACGTTAACAAATTTCTCTTCTTCAGAAACGATTTCCTTGCCATTGCCAGCCGACATTTTATATCCTCTCTACTTCGACCATCATCAGTTATTTTACTCCCTAAATAGCAAATCTCCTTTACTACTTTAAGTATCTCATTTCCTAATTTAATTCCCTCAGACTCACCCGATTTAATTTGACTACATTCCATTATCCTCGTTTTGCTTTTGTTGATGTTCATCTTATATCCTCCTTTCAAGACACTGTCCATTCCGTTCAACTGCTCTTCCAAGTCCTTTGCTGTCACTGACAGAATTACAATGTCATCGGTGAACCTCAAAGTTTTTACTTCTTCTCCATGAATTTTAATACCTACTCCGAATTTTTCTTTTGTTTCCTTTACTGCTTGCTCAATATACAGATTGAATAACATCGGGGAGAGGCTACAACCCTGTCTCACTCCTTTCCCAACCACTGCTTCCCTTTCATGCCCCTCGACTCTTATAACTGCCACCTGGTTTCTGTACAAATTGTAAATAGCCTTTCACTCCCTGTATTTTACCCCTGCCACCTTCAGAATTTGAAAGAGAGTATTCCAGTTAACATTGTCAAAAGCTTTCTCTAAGTCTACAAATGCTAGAAATGTGGGTTTGCCTTTTCTTAATCTTTCTTCTAAGATAAGTCGTAAGGTCAGTATTGCCTCACGTGTTCCAACATTTCTACGGAATCCAAACTGATCTTCCCCGAGGTTGGCTTCTACCAGTTTTTCCATTCGTCTGTAAAGAATTCGCATTAGTATTTTGCAGCTGTGACTTATTAAACTGATAGTTCGGTAATTTTCACATCTGTCAACACCTGCTTTCTTTGGTATTGGAATTATTATATTCTTCTTGAAGTCTGAGGGTATTTCGCCTGTCTCATACATCTTGCTCACCAGATGGTAGAGTTTTGTCATGACTGGCTCTCCCAAGGCCATCAGTAGTTCTAATGGAATGTTGTCTACTCCCGGGGCCTTGTTTCGACTCAGGACTTTCAGTGCTCTGTCAAACTCTTCACGCAGTATCTTATCTCCCATTTCGTCTTCATCTACATCCTCTTCCCTTTCCATAATATTGTCCTCAAGTACATCGCCCTTGTATAAACCCTCTATATACTCCTTCCACCTTTCTGCCTTCCCTTCTTTGCTTAGAACTGGGTTTCCATCTGAGCTCTTGATATTCATACAAGTGGTTCTCTTCGCTCCAAAGGTCTCTTTAATTTTCCTGTAGGCAGTATCTATCTTACCCCTAGTGAGACAAGCCTCTACATCCTTACATTTGTCCTCTAGCCATCCCTGCTTAGCCATTTAGCACTTCCTGTCAATCTCATTTTTGAGACGTTTGTATTCCTTTTTGCCAGGACTGTTAATATTAAAAAAAAATCGTGAATCCGATATATCAATATTTAAGAAATGTCATTATTGGCCCCCGATATACCGAATAAAAGTATCGATATATCGATACAGCGACAGGGAAAAAGTCGACGTACCTGCCTATAAAAATATCGGCTGCACATTGCAAATATACTGCCGGTTTTACAGCTGTATATTTAAGTACTGATTTATTATTAGATATTCTGTACATAAACAAGTTAGCAGCCTGCTTATCCCCGTTAGAGCAAGAATTAAAGGGAAACGATGCACTTCACGCTTGGCGATAACAACTTTGTTTACAAAGGTAACCAGATGTAAATGGCACAACAATAGGTGTCTAGTGGGTCAGCTGTTCGGATTCGTTACATATCGGATGACGATAAGTCGACTTCCCTTTTTTTCATTTCTACCAACGCCAGCGACCTAGCAGTTGTAGTGTCAAAACTGCGTGGAGAAGCTGAACATTGCAGTTTCTGCTGGTAGCGCCGAGAGCCGATTACGTCAGCATTACCCCTCACACATCTCCGACCACTGTAAAGATCGATCTTGTCATTTTGATTTTTGTTCATCAGTTTCAGCAATTGTCTCTGAAGAATGCCGATGTGAAGAAATAACACACTAGCTGCGTTAAAACTTCTTCTTCTCTCTCCCCTTTTTTTTCTTTTTTCTTTTTTTTTTTTTTAACGCAACTGGTGTGCTATTTCTTCCCTTCGGAAAACTTGTGATTCCATTCACATCGCCACACCACCCAGTGCAATCGGACTTCTTCTTTTGTGCCGCATATACTTGCTTCATACAATCCAAGAAAAAGTCTGGCCGTGATGAAATCTCAAAAAGTAGCAAAAAGTCATTCACATTGTGAAACAAAATTATGTTCTACTACAGTTTCAAAAGGAGAACTTCAAATATTAACCGAAAATTTGAAAAAAATATAATATAAAATAAAAATATCGGCAGTCGATATTGCCATTTTGATATCTATATATCCGGGGGAAAATGTTGCCGATATTGTAAGACGTATGCTTTGCCGGCGATGGGCGAGGCATGACAGAATCTCTGACCAGAGAGTAGTTTATCGTTAGTTGTTGCTTGTCGCGAGTCTGCGCTTGGCTGCGTGAGTCGACAGTAGTAGTCAGTCGGATACAGTAGTAGTCGGTCGGCTTTAGTAGCGAGTGGACAGTAGTAGTCGGCGGGAGTCGGCATGCGTCGGCTGTGTGCTCTGCTCGCGACTCTGGTCAGGACTCTGGACGACGAGTATTGTTGTAGAAGGTAAAGAAGCAGCCTTGCGCATATTTAATAATGTATGTTAATTTGTAATTTAATTTGCTCAGAAAAAATGCCCCAATAATAATTTTTATAATATAAAGTAACTCTTTTAAAGAAAAGCATTCATTTCAATTTAAAGAATTTTTCCAATGCATTATCATTGCTTCCAAGAATCAAAAAAAAAAAAAAATATACGCCAGCATTGCACGAAGCTGTGTCAAAAAAAATGACTAATTAAGAGCAGATATAATTGCAGTTTTATTGAGGTAAGTATTTTTGCTTGTTTTATTCAGAATACAGGGCCGAAGGTCAGCGCTGCTGTCCTTATAAAATTTACCAGACATTATTATTTCTGTTGGGAGGTTACATTTCGTTCATGGTTCATTATTTAATTAATATTATTGTGTGGTTCATGGTCAATTTTCATTTATTAATTTTTTGTGGGAGGTTACACTTGGCTCCATTTCCATTTTTTATTTAACATTTTTGTGCGGGGAGGTTACACTTGGCGACATCCGGCCAGGATCGTATTTCTTTGTGAATCTTCTGATAAGTAGTCATCTATCTGCTCTTATTTACTTAAATGTAATTAGCATTTGGCGCAACGCATTTACTAATTTGTCACTCTTTCTTCCACAGATCATCGGCAATTTGTTGCTCTTTGTTATAATTGTGTTTGTTGCATTTTGCATTGTCTTTGTTTCATTTGTGAATAATTTTGATTTGTGTAAAAATGCCGCGAAAAACTGTTAATAGTACATCGCGATGTATAATGAGTGAAATAGCCGACTTAAAAAACTTGACCGATAGTACTTGCGACACGTAGTGTAATGATGACAATCCTTCAATTACAGACAATCAGTGTGTACCGACCACTAATGTTGATTTTGATCCTAGTGATGAACAGACGGTTTCAATTGTGTCCTCTGTTAATTTAACGACAATTGATGACGCGGGACGTTCTGTTACAATGAACGCTGCCCAGCTTGACACACCCGGTTTGCAAAATTTATGTAACAAACAGACAAATTTTTCTAATGAAAATAAACAGTGTAATCAGAATACGTCAGATTTATTTGATTCTGAGGTAGTGACTAACAGTGCACATCCGATAGGCAAACCTTTTGGTGAATTACAGAATGACCAAATGGTTACACAAAACGCGACAAAAGCAGATACACCAGTACACAGCACAGAGAATAGAGTAGGCAATATTGGCTTGGATCAAATTATGGCAGTATTACTACAACAAAACGAAGATTCCAAACAATCGAAAAAAGAACAAGACGACAACTTTAAACAACTTAATGAAAAATATGACAACCTTAATGAAAAATTAGACAACAATTACAGACAGCTTAGTGAACAGATTACAGCCGTTGCCGCGCAATGTCATGATACTAAAGAACAATTACGTGAGGAAATTGAGGCTTGTGCTAGGAAAAGTAGTGAAGAAATTAGATCTGTTGCTCAAGAATTAAGGGATATGCAAACAGCTACAACAGAATCACTTAGAGGCGAAATTAGTGCAGTCGGTAAACAATGCTCTGAACAAGCAACACAGTTATGCGACGAGTTTACATTAATGACAGCAGAACTTTCACGCACATTGGATGCAAAAGTGGATGCGAAATTCGACCAACAGAACAGCCAAATCGACGAACGCTTTAATCACCACTTACAAAACAGTGAAACGCGTTACCGTAAATTCATACAGGAACAAAATAAAGTAAAGCGACAAGTCATAGAAACAATTACCGCACAGAGACAGGAAGATAAACGTAAATTGTTTACGAAAGCAAAAACATACATAGACAACAATATCGCTACAGTATCAGACGAAATTAATACTACCAAACAGTTGAACATAGAATTGCGTGATGAAATTTCCGATCTAAAATCAAAAACAGATACACACACAGTAGACTTTCAGACAGTGACAGACAGACTCGAACAATTAGAACTAACACAGGATTACGATGTCATCAAAGCTGACGTTAAAAAATTGAGCGAAACCACACGTAAAATACAAAGACAAATTAATGCTTCTGACACTAAAAACGATGATTAGGTAAAAATACTGACTGAAAAATATGATGAGTTGGACAGTCGTATTGATGTTATCGAAAGTAATAATGACAGCAAATCAGACAATACTTCTCCAATTTCGTTTAATCAAACACCTGAATTCCAAAATCTACAACAGACAATCAGTGATATAGATTCATCTAATAATAAATTACGTAGAAAATTGTCAACTTTACAGTAGGAAGTGACAGAGATAAAAAATATTTCAGTTAATAACACGTCACAGCATACGGCACATTCCGAACATTTATCATACTCACACAGCCAGTATAGCTTAAGCAATTTACAGAAACTACGCGACTTAAAATCCGAAAAGCTACGGGAGCTAAAATCCGAAAAGATACAGACAAACAGATTCTTATGTAATCGTGAACCCGTTCACACATTCAGTGACGATAACGTTGATTATAAGCAATTTGTATGTGTAAAAAAATTTAAGATATTTGAAAATGACAGAGCACAGGTACACGCTTTGAACCATATACGACAATTTATTTTTGTACTTTCACCGCCATTACCTGTAATGCAGAAACTAGAATTAGCATGGATACAGCAATCTGCTTCTGAATTTTCACCGGCATTGCCTGTAACGCAAAAGTTAACATTTATTAGCAGCGTGTAATTGACCTCAGGGGATTCATTACGCTTTAATGAATATGTGCCATAGCGTGCACAGGGCCCCGAGCTGTAGTAGTGCTGTTTCATCTTTAGTTTTCTGCACTGCTGCCTTCTCTTCTACTATCCTTTGTATCTATTAAAACAGCTCTTCAGCTATTGCTCTATCTAGGATTAAGAATGTGTAAAGAAAACCTGATATGACAAATTTTACCGAAAGTGACAGTTCCCTTTAGACACTCCCGAAATGACAAGTACTAGCGTAATTTTAATATTAAAAAAATTTTTAATCATCAGTATGTGTAAAATTATCAGCAACAGGAACCAAATTTTTAGTAATAGAGGTTTTTCTCCGCAACAGCAACAAAACCAGCCGGTTAGCATACCTAACCAACAATGCAGTCTACAAGGTCAACCTAGCTTTAATGTTTCGCCGCGTACGCGTATAGCATCAGCTGTAACAAATAGTAACGCACAACAACAAGGAAATCAGTACGTACAGAAAACACACTATTTCAATTCCTATCGCACTGCGCCGTATAGAAATGACTATCATGACAGACGTAAAAATAATGAGCACAATTTTCAGCGTACATTTAATAACAGTCTATCTTATCAGCAGCAAGAACATCAGCAACAATATATTATCATGAATGAACCAGACATTAGGTATCATCCAGAACGTAATACGTCAGGAAGAAATAATAGAACAGTACAAATAGTGGAAATGCCACAGCATCCTCCCGAAAATAATGACACGTCAGACAGAATTTGATTAGATACAGTAGAGGTTGCATATTCCAGTAACGCAAGCAATACTTTTGAGACGCAGAATCTTGTTCACGAGAATGTTATGTGAAACGAGCTTTGTTGAATGCACCACTTTTATCGTACCCAGATGTTACCAGAAATTTTTCCGTTGCCACCGACAGTTCGAACACCGCTTTAGGAGTACATATTTTTCAGGAAATTGAAGAAGATGGTTGTACAGTGATTAAAAACATCGCTTTTGCGAGTCGCATTCTGTCACCTGCTCAACGAAATTATTCTGTTACAGAACTGGAAACATTATGTGTTGTATGGGCTTTTACCAGATTTAGGCATTTTCTTTATGGAAGACACACTACAGATTACACAGATCATAGAGCGATACAATTTTTACTTTCGGCTAAATTTACACATGACAGATTAAGTAGATGGAAACTTTATTTGCAGGAATTTAATTTTACAATTGTTCACATTCCCGGCACACAAAATATTGTAGCAGACGCACTATCCCGTTCTCTTAACAACAATCAGCAAGACATCGCAACCAACTTCTGCAAAGCAAATTTCAGCGTCATGTACATTCAACAAGTTGCATTTGAAAATTTCATTTCGTCGTCATTACAAGACATAGCACAAGAGCAGAGTAAAGACAACGTGTGGAAAGAGATTAAACACCTTTGGCAAGATAGGAATAATGTTACCATTAGAAACCATTACACTGTACGCAATGACATTCAGTTTCGCCGCTCTCATCCTGATAGCAACAATTGGTTATTATGCATTCCTGACGAACTTGTTAACAAATTAATCTGGTATACTCATTTAAGTTACGCACATTACGGAGCCAGAAAATGTTTTCTTATACTGAGACAGAACTGTTATTTTACCAACATGGAGAAACGTATACGACGAGTTTTAGCGTCATGTAAAATCTGCCAGAAAGCTAAATCAGACACGACTTCACATATTCCTCCATTACATCCCATTGTACCTGTTAAATTGAGACATATGGCCGCTGTAGACATTTTTGGTCCGATTCCTAGAACTAATAGAGGTTTTTGCTACATCTTTGTCGCTGTTGAACTCACTTCAAAATTTGTTACCTTCACTCCGTTACGCAAAGCTACTGCTAAAACTGTTTCGAAAGCATTTGTAAAACATTTTCTATGTCATGTAGGGCATGTGTTGAAAGTAATTTCCGACAATGGATCACAGTTTCGATCTGCTATATGGACACGTATGTTACGAGCTAGAAACATTACTCCGATATACACTCCTGGAAATTGAAATAAGAACACCGTGAATTCATTGTCCCAGGAAGGGGAAACTTTATTGACACATTCATGGGGTCAGATACATCACATGATCACACTGACAGAACCACAGTCACATAGACACAGGCAACAGAGCATGCACAATGTCGGCACTAGTACGGTGTATATCCACCTTTCGCAGCAATGCAGGCTGCTATTCTCCCATGGAGACGATCGTAGAGATGCTGGATGTAGTCCTGTGGAACGGCTTGCCATGCCATTTCCACCTGGCGCCTAAGTTGGACCAGCGTTCGTGCTGGACGTGCAGACCGCGTGAGACGACGCTTCATCCAGTCCCAAACATACTCAATGGGGGACAGATCCGGAGGTCTTGCTGGCCAGGGTAGTTGACTTACACCTTCTAGAGCACGTTGGGTGGCACGGGATACATGCGGACGTGCATTGTCCTGTTGGAACAGCAAGTTCCCTTGCCGGTCTAGGAATGGTAGAACGATGGGTTCGATGACGGTTTGGATGTACCGTGCACTATTCAGTGTCCCCTCGACGATCACCAGTGGTGTACGGCCAGTGTAGGAGATCGCTCCCCACACCATGATGCCGGGTGTTGGCCCTGTGTGCCTCGGTCGTATGCAGTCCTGATTGTGGCGCTGACCTGAACGGCGCCAAACACGCATACGACCATCATTGGCACCAAGGCAGAAGCGACTCTCATCGCTGAAGACGACACGTCTCCATTCGTCCCTCCATTCACGCCTGTCGCGACACCACTGGAGGCGGGCTGCACGATGTTGGGGCGTGAGCGGACGACGGCCTAACGGTGTGCGGGACCGTAGCCCAGCTTCATGGAGACGGTTGCGAATGGTCCTCGCCGATACCCCAGGAGCAACAGTGTCCCTAATTTGCTGGGAAGTGGCGGTGCGGTCCCCTACGGCACTGCGTAGGATCCTACGGTCTTGGCGTGCATCCGTGCGTCGCTGCGGTCCGGTCCCAGGTCGACGGGCACGTGCACCTTCCGCCGACCACTGGCGACAACATCGATGTACTGTGGAGACCTCACGCCCCACGTGTTGAGCAATTCGGCGGTACGTCCACCCGGCCACCCGCATGCCCACTATACGCCCTCGCTCAAAGTCCGTCAACTGCACATACGGTTCACGTCCACGCTGTCGCGGCATGCTACCAGTGTTAAAGACTGCGATGGAGCTCCGTATGCCACGGCAAACTGGCTGACACTGACGGCGGCGGTGCACAAATGCTGCGCAGCTAGCGCCATTCGACGGCCAACACCGCGGTTCCTGGTGTGTCCGCTGTGCCGTGCGTGTGATCATTGCTTGTACAGCCCTCTCGCAGTGTCCGGAGCAAGTATGGTGGGTCTGACACACCGGTGTCAATGTGTTCTTTTTTCCATTTCCAGGAGTTTATATATCCAGGTGCCATGCTTCTTCAAACCCTTGTGAACGATTAATGAAAGAAATTAGTAAACTGTGTAGAATATACTGCCATAAAAGACATATTGATTGGGACACACACATAATCTCATTCCAGGATGTAATTAATTCCATACCAAATGAATCTACTATGCTATCTCCGTCTTTATGCTGAAAAATGTTGAACCACCTAACAAAATTAAAGAATTAGTAACCTTTCCTACATCTCGTCGACTACGACACCATGAAATAATTGACATTGCGCTGAACAACATCAAACGTGCCGCAGAGCGCCGGAGAAGACAGCAAAACCGGGTTTGTACACGCCGTGACTTTCACATTGGATAGAAGATATTAGTACGTACACACTATTTATCCAACAGAGGAAAGAGTAGGTGCAGTAAATTTGAGCTTCTATACGCAGGTCCATATCGGATTCGCAGCATTCCTCACCCCAATGTAGTACACGTCGAAACTTTGAGAACCAGAAAAACCAAAGGGAACCACCACATGTCGAACATCAAATCTTTTATTGAAAGGAGATACTTTATGATTTGTCACACTGTAATGCCATTTCCTAATTTTTTATGACCACTTATGCAATTATATCCACATGAACACTTACTGATGATTATCGTATTTTTTCTTGGCAAGTGCCCGGCAAGGTAAGGTTAGCAGGTCGCTTTTCTTGTCGTTACACATCAGACCGTGCACATTTTCCATATTTCATGTATGTATGATTGTTTTCCTGTTTTGATTGTATGCACTATGAAGTAGTTAAGATATAACAAACACCAGTTGACTTTAACATATTTGCCATATGATATCTCAACATCGTGACTACTTTACTTTTTTTTGCTGCTACATTGTGATACACTGCGTACATTTTTGCTTCTGAACACTGTCGATGTTTTTGACATATTACGTTTTCTGTCATGCTATGCTGTATGCTCAATTATGTTACTATAAACCACTTTTTATCTAATGGGTATATGAATTAAACGCAAGACATTAATCTTTGTTCATCATTTTCAGAAAGAAATAACGTGTAAACGAAATAAATTAAACAGAAATGGGAATTTCACCCTCGGAATGAACGAGAGAGGATGCAATACCTCGTGATGAAGAGTAAATGGATCAGAATTAACGAGCATTAACAAGAAATACTATACACATCGTAGAATAGCAGTCTTAACTAATTTTTTCTTTCAGAATACGAGGCGATTGATGCAGGCTGTCAGACAGAACTACACATATTAGTTTTAGTGATGAAATATGCTAGAAATAAGGAATAGTTGTATAATAAATAATGAAGTGACTTTTTTGCAGATGATAATGAATGATGATGAATAATGATGAAGAATATGCTACTATGGATAATGAAGTTTTTCTTTACAGGTGATGATAATAATGGAGTTATGGTGATATGGATAACAAAGTTTTTCTTTGCAGATGAAAATAATGATGAAGTTTATATATTTGCTGTTAGTTAAGAGATGCTATGTAGTTATTTAAGTATTTGTTGCAGTTCGTTTTGACAGTATGTCTTATATCACATGGTATGATGACTGAATGTTTTGGAAAGGTCAGCTAGAGTACATACATATTGAGTACACGTTTCATTACCTGTTAATTCGAAGTTCACTACTTTTCAGCATAATATGCGTGTCTTCTTTCAGCTCAATAATCCATTTTGTATTTTTTCCAGGAGAAGCTATTCATGAAATTAATGTGGTATAAGCAGTTGTTTATTAAACCTATGTCGTTTATGAATGTGATCACATATACTCTACTTGTTTCATAACCTTGCTACAGCTGACTCATGACAAATGACGTTACACATCTTCATTTGCAGCAATAACGCAAAAGCAAACAAAGGAATTACCAGTCCCAAATAATGCTACTAGTTTAAAAGAGTTCTGAGTAATACTGATCAGCTCTGAATAGTATGTCACTTCAATAATGACTTCTGAATAATGCAAAAAAAAATGCTTTCTAACTGGCCAATGAATGCCACTGATTGCTATAATAAGATGACCTATGATGCCAATGATTACTATAATTAGATTAATTATGTATAAATGCTATGCCAATAATTAACTCATTTTGAATGATGACTTCTGAAGAATACAAAAAAAAATGCTTTGTAGCTGGCCAATGAATGCCACTGATTATTGTAATAAGATGACCTATGATGCCAATGGTTACTATAATTAGATTAATTATGTATAAATGCTATGCCAATAATTAACTCATTTTCAATAATGACTTCTGAATAATGCATTAAAAAAATGCTTTGTAACTGGCCAATGAATGCTACTGATTACTGTGATAAGATGACCTATGATGCCAATGATTACTATAATTAGATTAATTATGTATAAATGCTATGCCAATAATTAACTCATTTTGAATAATGACTTCTGAATAATGCAAAAAAAATGCTTTGTAGCTGGCCAATGAATGCCACTGATTACTGTAATAAGATGACCTATGATGCCAATGATTACTATAATTAAGTGAATTATGTTAATACTATGCCATTCATTAGCTTCTGTTTTGAATGATGACTTCTGATGGTTTGTAACTGGGCAATGAGTGCCAATAATTACTATATTCAGATAATTTATGAACATTATTCTGTAATACCACATATATGGTACAGAAATGTTCAGTAACTGGGCGATGAGTGCCACCAATTACTCAAATCAGTTGTTAGACTAGTGTAATTGTCAATGAAGACTACTATGTGACTTAATGTCCTTCACCTTCTGACCTAATTACCAGAAATTACTGCAATATCCATTTGTCCTGTCTATCCTCATGATCATGGAGCACTATATTTGCTTTTCACACTAATTCTACGTTGGTCTACTTTACAAGAACATGGTGTTGACACGACATGCTGTCCACCACCTTGAGCGATGGAGATGTTATTATGGTCCCACTGTTTGGTGTACCTAGTGTACTACCAAAATGATAGCATGGAATATTATTACGACATTTCAGTGTCTTGGCTACACTGATTAATACTTCAAGGAGAAGAACTTCAGATTGTCTCACTTGGTGTTGTGCTTCTGTAGAAAGATATGGACTTTCAGTGCAGCTGCGTGCAACCTAAAGTGCTACAACCATGACGCAATCCTTCCCATTCCTTTCCTAATTCTTGTAAAATGATAAAAGACATATACAGTGCGTGTGCACTTTATTTCATTTGTTAACAAGATCAGTTGTCCTAAAAATACTAAAGACTTCTACAGTGCGTGTGCACTTTATTTCATTCCATGATATGTTATGTAAGAATGCTAGAGAGTTTTACAGTGCGTGTGCACTTTATGCCATTTGTATTCATTACGTATACATTTTGTGATTTCCTGATATGTTCTGTTCTATAGTGCGTGTGCACTTTATTTCACTCCATGATATGTTATGTAAAAATGCTAAATACTTCTACAGTGCGTGTGCACTTTATTTCAATCCTTGATATGTTTATTTGTTGTAAAAATGTTAGAGAGTTTTACAGTGCGTATGCACTTTTGCCATTTGTTAATATGTTTTGTACTCATTGTGTATACTTTTTGTCATTGCGTGATATGTTCTGTACTCAGTGCATGTGCACTAGATTTTATTTCATGTTCTGCACTTATAAATATGTAAATATTTTGTGATTGTAAAGTTAGTTAATTAAGAAAAATTTGTTGCTCATGGCAAGTCCAATTGACTCACCATCGCTGCCAAATTTTTGCCCCCCCAGTGGAGGGTTATGTAAGACGTATGCTTTGCCGGCGATGGGCGAGGCATGACAGAATCTCTGACCAGAGAGTAGTTTATCGTTAGTTGTTGCTTGTCGCGAGTCTGCGCTTGTCTGCGCGAGTCGACAGTAGTAGTCAGTCGGATACAGTAGTAGTCGGTCGGCTTTACTAGCGAGTGGACAGTAGTAGTCTGAGGGAGTCGGCATGCGTCGGCGGTGTGCTCTGCTCGCGACTCTGTTCAGGACTCTGGACGACGAGTCTTGTTGTAGAAGGTAAAGAAGCAGCCTTGCGCATATTTAATAATGTATGTTAATTTGTAATTTAATTTGTTCAGAAAAAATGCCCCAATAATAATTTTTATAATATAAAGTAACTCTTTTAAAGAAAAGCATTCATTTCAATTTAAAGAATTTTTCCAATGCATTATCATTGCTTCCAAGAATCAAAAAAAAAAAAATATACGCCAGCATTGCACGAAGCTGTGTCAAAAAAATGACTAATTAAGAGTAGATATAATTGCAGTTTTATTAAGGTAAGAATTTTTGCTTGTTTTATTCAGAATACAGGGCCGAAGGTCAGCGCTGTTGTCCTTATAAAATTTACCAGACATTATTATTTCTGTTGGGAGGTTACATTTCGTTCATGGTTCATTATTTAATTAATATTATTGTGTGGTTTATGGTCAATTATCATTCCATTTAACATTTTCTGTGGGGAGGTTACAATATATATAGACATCTTTGGTAAAAGCTATCAATGCATCAATATTCCAAGAACTGAGTAAAACATGAGCTAATGTACCAGAATTCGCAGACCCTGGTTTTACTTACACACTGAAGTGCCAAAGAAACTGATACAGGTATGCGTATTCAAATATATATATATATATATATATATATATATATATATATATATATATATATATATATAATAGTCAGGCAGAATACGCCGCTGCGGTCGGCAACGCCTATATAGGACAACAAGTGTCTGCCGTCTGCCGTAGTTGTTGGATCGGTTACTGCTGCTACAATGGCAGGTTATCAAGATTCAAGGGAGTTTGAACGTGGTGTTACAGTCGGCGCACGAGCGACGGCCCACTGCCTCACCGAGGTAGCGATCAAGTGGAGATTTTCTAGTACGACCATTTCACGAGTGTACCGTGAATATCAGGAATCTGGCAAAACATCAAATCTTTGGCATAGGTGCCGCTGGAAAAAGATCCTGCAAGAACAGGACCAACGACGACTGAAGAGAATCATTCAACGTTACAGAAGTGCAACCCTTCCGCAAATTGCTGCAGATTTCAATGCTGGGCCACCAACAACTGTCAGCGTCCGAACCATTGAATGAAACATCATCGATATGGGCTTTCAGAGCTGAAGGCCGACTCGTGTACTCTTGATGACTGCACGACAAAAGGCTTTACGCCTCGTATGGGCCCGTCAACACCGACATTGGACTGTTGTTGATGACTGGAAACATGTTGCCTGGTGAACGAGTCTCGTTTCAGATTGTATCGAGGGGATGGGCGTGTACGAGTTTGGAGACAACTTCATGAATCCATGGACCCCGCATGTCGGTAGGGGTCTGTTCAAGCTGGTGGAGGCTCTGTAATGGTGTAAGGGTGTGCAGTTGGAGCGATATGGAACCCCTGATACGTCTAGACACGACTGTGACAGGTGACACATACGTAAGCACCCTGTCTGATCACCTTCATTCATTCATGTCCATTGTGCATTCCGACGGACTTCGGAAGTTCCAGCAGGACAATGCGACATCTACTGGTTCAGTATTGCTACAGAGTGGCTCCAGGAACAGTCTTTTGAGTTTAAACACTTCCGCTGGGCACCAAACTCTCCAGATATTAACATTACTGAGCATATCTGGGATGCCTTGCAATGTGGTGTTCGGAAGAGATCTCCATCCCCTCGTACTCTTAACGGATTTATGGGCAGCCCTGCAGGCTTTATGGTGTCAGTTCCCTCCAGCACTACTTAAGACAGTAGTCCATACCATGTCGTGTTGCGGCACTTAGGAGTGCTCGGTGGGGCCCTACATGATATTTGGTTGGTGTTTCATTTTCTTTGGCTCTTCAGTGTAGTAAGACTCCTTCACAATGTGAAAGTAAAACTATGTTCCACTACAGAGTCAAAAGGAGAACTTCAAATATTTACCGAAAATTGTGAAAAAATATAATTTAAAAAAAGGGTATGGGTACTCGATATTACCATTTTGTTATAGATATATTCGGGGAAATGTCGATATATATTGACATCTTTAGTATAGAGTATCGTATTATCGATATTTTATCAACAGTTCTACTCGGCACATTCCATGAACTGCGGAAAACGCGAGCTAATAGGCCAGAATTCACAGGCTGTGGATTTCCTTATAGAAAGCTTACGAGAATACAACATAAAATGATTATATATGTTGTTGCTTAGTGATCTACATCTACATCTACTTCCATACTCCGCAAGCCACGTGACGGTGTGTGGCGGAGGGTACTTTGAGTATCTCTATCGGTTCTCTCTTCTATTCCAGTCTCGTATTGTTCGTGGAAAGAAAGATTGTCGGTATGCCTCTGTGTGGGCTCTAATCTCTCTGATTTTATCCTCATGGTCTCTTCGCGAGATATACGTAGGAGGGAGCAATATACTGCTTGACTCCTCGGTGAAGGTATGCTCTCGAAATTTCAACAAAAGCCCGTACCGAGCTACTGAGCATTTCTCCTGCAAAGTCTTCCACTGGAGTTTATCTATGATCTCCGTAACGCTTTCGCGGTTACTAAATGATCCTGTAACGAAGCACGAATCTCTCCGTTGCATCTTCTCTATCTTTTCTATCAACCCTATCTGGTACGGATCCCACACTGGTGAGCAATATTCAAGCAGTCGGCGAACAAGTGCACTGTAACCTACTTCCTTTGTTTTCGGATTGCATTTACTTAGGGTTCTTCCAATGAAAGTCAGTCTGGCATGTGCTTTACCGACGATTAATTTTATGTGGTCATTCCATTTTAAATCACTCCTAATGCCTACTCCCAGATAATTTATGCAATTAACTGCTTCCAGTTGCTGACCTGCTGTATTGTAGTTACATGAGAAAGGATCTTTCTTTCTATATATTCGCAGCACATTACACTTCTCTATATTGAGATTCAATTGATATGTGACAAGCCACTATCGTCACAAGGTGATTGGAAAACACTGGAAGAGGCCTACACTTAGGACTGGATGATAAGTGGCCGATGATGATGGCGATGATAATGCTGATGATCCTCAGAGGCAATAGTTCAAGCAGCAGTATCAGCAACTGTGAAGAATGAGGCATTAATTTTCAATTTTTTTAAAAACCTTGTATCTTAGCACGAAGTTCAGTGAACCCGTGGTTTGGTTGCTTGCAGTACAAGCTCCAGTGGCGGACACTTCAAGAAAGGCGTTACGCAATACGGAGAGGTTTATTATCGAAATTACGAGAGAGCACATTCCGGGAAGAGATGGGCAACATATTACTACCGCCCACATATATCTCGCGTAATGATCACAACGAAAAGATCCGAGAAATTAGAGCAAATACGGAGACTTACAAGCAGTCGTTCTTCCCACGCACAATTCGTGAATGGAACAGGGAAGGGGGGATCAGATAGTGGTACAATAAGTACCCTCCGCCACACACCGTAAGGTGGCTCGCGGAGTATAGATGTAGAATGTAGAATAGTATGAGAGATGCGCTAGGAGCGAGCAGAGAAATTTGCGCGCGGGAAGTAGCGGCTGGAAATGTAGCGATTGTCGCCGGGGGCGGCGGTGATTTGTGTAATGGGATGCGTGAGCAGCCGAGCGTTGCAGCGGCGCGGCGGGGCGGCGGGGCGTGCGGCTGTCAGCCGTACCGCAGCTTCCGCCGGGGGCGCCCGCGGCAGGTGTCGCGCGGATTACGTGCTGTGTACAGCTGTACAGCCGTCTGCGGCCGCGGACCTGTCAAAGGCGCTGCGCACAAAGAGCGCCCGTCCACCGCCTTATTAGGTCTGCAGTCTGCGGGCGAGTTCAGAGCTGCGCGCTACACTCATCTCCGAGAGACCGTTCAGACGTCTTTTGTACGTGCGTGATACTGTAAAACATGCGTTCTTTTTGATTTATAAACTGACAAAATCGTAGCGTTAGCTTTTTGCATGTTGGTATTCCGACTGGTATGGGTCCACACTACTGGCCATTAAAATTGCTACACCAAGAATAAATGCAGATGATAAACGGGTATTCGTTGGACAAATATATTATACTAAAACTGACATGTGATTACATTTTCACACAATTTGGGTGAATAGATTCTGAGAAATCAGTACCCAGAACAACCACCTCTGGCCGTAATAACGGCCTTGATACGTCTGGGCATTGCGTCAAACAGCTTGGATGGCGTGTACAGGTACAGCTGCCCATGCAGCTTCAACACGATACCACAGTTCATCAAGAGTACTGACTGGCGTATTGTGACGAACCAGTTGCTCGGTCACCATTCACCAGACGTTTTCAGTTGCAGAGAGATCTGGAGAAGGAGCTAGCCACGGCAGCAGTCGAACATTTTATGTTTCCAGAAAGGCCCGTACAGGACCTGCAACATGGGGTCGTGCATTATCCTCCTGAAATGTAGGGTTTCGCAGGGATCGACTGAAGGGTAGAGCCACGTGTCGTAACACATCTGAAATGTAACGTCCACTGTTCAAAGTGCCGTCAATGCGAACAAGAGGTGACCGAGACGTGTAACCAATGGCACCCCATACCACCACGCCGGGTGATACGCCAGTATGGCGATGACGAATACACGCTTCCAATGTGCGTTCACCGCGATGTTGCCAAACTCGCATGCGACGATCATGATGCTGTAAACAGAACCTGGATTCATCCGAAAAAAATGATGTTTTGCCATTCGTGCACCCAGGTTCGTCGTTGAGTACACCATCGCAGGCGCTCCTGTCTGTGATGCAGCGTCAAGGGTAACCGTAGCCATGGTCTCTGAGTTGATATTCAATACTGCTGCAATCGTCGTCGAACTGTTCGTGCAGATAGTTGTTGTCCTGCAAACATCCCAATCTGTTGACTCAGGGATCGAGACGTGGCTGCACGATCCGTTACAGCCATCCGGATAACATGCCTGTCATCTCGACTTCTAGTGATACGAGGCCGTTGGGATCCAGCACGGCGTTCCGTATTATCCTCCTAAACCCACCGATTCCACATTCTGCTAACAGTCGTTGGATGTCGACCAACGCGAGCACCAATGTCGCGATATGATAAACCGCAATCGCGATAGGCTACAATCCGACCTTTATCAAAGTCGGAAACGTGATGGTACGCATTTCTCCTCCTTACAAGAGCCATCACAACAACGTTTCACCAGGCAACGCCGGTCATCTGCTGTTTGTGTATGAGAAATCGGTTGGAATCTTTCCTCAAGTCAGCACGTTGTAGGTGTCGCCACCGGCGCCAACCTAGTGTCAACGCTCTGAAAAGCTAATCATTTGCATATCACAGCATCTTCTTCCTGTCGGTTAAATTTCGCGTCTGTAGCACGTCATCTTCGTGCTGTAGCAATTTTAAAGGCCTGTAGTGTATCGATAGTCGTATTTTATTTGTAGTTCACTGTTGTTATTTGAGTCAACCCCATGTCATCATTTTGTGATTTTGAGATAGTGAGTGTAGCTTTGGACGCTAGAAAATGGAGTGCCAAGTGGAGAAATCGGAACATTTCCGGCATATTCTTCTGCTTGAGTTCAATAGAGGAGTGACCGGAGCGGAGGCGGTCAGAAACATTTGCGCCGCGTATGGAGATAATTCCACTGGATAGAGCACGCCAAGAAAACAGTTTTCTCCTTTTAAGGAGGATCGTTACGACACTAGTAACTCTCCACGTTCAGGAAGTTCTTCGGGGTGTGATGGAAATCGTTTATACGCATTAATCCACAAACATCCACGCTAGTGCGTTCGAGAACTGGAAAATGTGACCAACTGTGATCATCCCACCATCGTCCGACATTTGCATGCAACGGAGAAGATTCAAAAATCAGTTCTACGCGCAACGTATGCTCTAAGCAAAATCACAAAAGTCAGCGGGCGGCCGTATGAGCACCTCCGATTGCTGGTCATCAATAGACTCGCGAACAACACCGACCATTTCTATCCTGCATCATTACTGGCGACGAAAAATGGTGTCTTCATGCAAAGATAAGGAAAAGAAAGGAATGGCTGAACCAAAACACTGCAGTAGCTCGCCGTACAACGACCTGAGTGCATCCACACAAGACAGTCATGCATCCAGTGGAACAGTGACAGTATAGTATATTATGGATTGCTTCACCGAGGTGTAACTATCACTACTGACAGTTATTGTCACCAACTGAGAGCTCTTGCAGGCACAATCCAAGGACAACAACCAGGAAGAATGCTTGAATTGATTCTATGCCACTATAACGCCCGTTCGCATTCTGCTAGGCTGAGAAGAAACACTATATACGAGGTAGGTTGGGAAGTCATTCCGCATCCACGTTATTCATCTGTTCTTGAGCCCTCAGATTTTCGCCTTTTCCGCTCTCTATCTGACAACCTTCAAGGAACTTCCTTTCCAGATGAAAATGCGCTTCGAACATGGCTCGACGAGTTCTTAGCCTCAAAACTGAAACGTCCCCTTTGAACAATTGTACATGACTGTCCTTAAACTGACACACAATATTTTTAGCGCAACGCATTCTGACTTTCAAAAATCCCTACAAAAGAATGGCCCTGACTAACATTAACCTATACCTTTCACAAATCACTTACCTCACAAAAATCTTCGTTACTCGAACTACTGCAATACAGCGAGCGCCACTACTGCCAGCTAAATAAAAGATTCAAACTACGGAAGGCACTAACTACTGACAGGCATAGTTAGCAAATGAAAGATTTTAATAGAGAACAAACAATGTATTTACCTTAATAGTGTTGAAAAATCATAATATACATAGCAGTTCATGCCATCCAGTCTTACAAATTTCAAAACTCCGCCATTTCTCTCCCCACATCCACCACTGCTGGCGGCTCACCTCGAACTGCGCCACGCTACGCGCTGATAACATCCAGCTGCCCAACACTACAATGGCAAATTCCAACAATGCCACCCAGCCACAGACTGCACACAGCACAGCCAGTGATTTTCATACACAGCGCTACGTGGCGTTACCATTAAAAAACCTAAACAGCCTACTTACATAGCCCCCATGCTCCCCACAAAAAAATTACAAATTGTTTTGGGCAGTGGCCAATACAGATTTGAAAAATTTTTTCATAATTACAATAACAAAGAAATCAAATGCACACACTTATCGATACAATGTTGGTCAAAAGCTAAAATTTTCTCACAGTCCATAAAGACAGTCCTGATCGTTCATCACAGTAAAATTGCAGTGTTTTTCTCAAAGTCTGAGCAGCAAAAGAGAATGCACACGGAAGTAGTGGATTTCCATGCAGTCTTGAAGAAGTAGTGTTGTCCTTCCAACGGAAAGACAGTGCTGACTCTTGACATGCAGACAGGTAATGGGCCACAACAGAGCAAACCCACAGCACAGTCAGTCGAAGTTTTGAGGAATATTGGTAGGTAGGTCATCACAGAGCAGACCCACTGTAGTCCTGGTAGAGTGTATGGTATTGGTGGGCCACCAGAGGTGCAGACCCACTGTAGACCTTGTAGAGACGGCCAACAGCCATCTGTTGCGACTGTGCAGGTGCACAATCAGCATCGAAGAGTCTTGCGGAGAATACAGCAAGTCCATAAACCACAACTTGTGCACTCACAAAGTTTTTGAATTGTCCTTAGAACCAGCAATGCTGTTAACCAGTCCCTTGCTGAATTATCAACACACGTCCAAACACTAACAGTCCTCTTTTTTTTCACATATTGGGCATATACTATGACCAACAGGAATATGTGCAGTGAAATGAATGCTTACAAGTTACTGAACTTGATGAACTGGTGTCAATTACAATATTATAACATGAGAATACAATAACAAAGGTACAAAATACATCATTAAAGAACATAACAATACAGATAACATTTGTAGTAATACAGGCTTTACAAAAGAATAGAAATATACATATACATCAGTGTTACAGGATTTATGACATAAGTTCATACATAAAAGATCAGAATAACTTTTGAAACATCAACTTCACACATGAGCATTAAAACAAAACAGAATAAATAATGTCTAAACATCTTTACGAAGTAAATAACATTTTATTAATGCAAATTATATTTGAGGATAACAGTATTCCTCATCATAGTGAATGTGGCTTAGTATTAGAAGAGAAAAAATTCAATGAAACAGTACACAGAGACAGGAAGAAAACAAATACACAAGGGTACACAAACACATAGTGGGATAACACAAAAGGAAAGGACAGGGTTTGTTTTCTGTGTAACATTTGGTACTGCAGTCCAACCCAGAACTTCATTCCATAGATCGTCCCTCTTATTTCAACATTTGCTCCAGCCAAAAAAAATCCTATCCAAGCATGCTTTCTGTATTCTGGTCACATCCCCTTTCAAAAATAGTTTTCCTCCACTGTACACTACTTTTTGGCCAAACCATTTTCTTATAGCTTCTCAATGCATTTCTTCCAATTCATCATAGTTAGTTTCTTATATAGTCTACCCCCTCTTAAGCTAACTTAAATCTACTGAGCTCAGATGCTAAACTAAGGGACGACGCAATGCAGCAGCTCAAAACAATTAACATAAACAGCAATGACAAAAAAATGCAAATTGGCAAAGAAAGCAGCAATATATGTAAGTTATATATAAGTTAGCAAAGCAAATGCAACATTATAACTAATATGAACCAATGTGCAGCAAAAATAAAAATAAAGCAGTAGTAAAGCTGGCTTAAAAGAGTAATACAAAGTGAAATTCAGTAGCACTATGCCTGGCACACAGCAGCAGCAAATGCAATAACTTATACCTAAACATGACAAAGCTCATGCAGAAAAAATATTACAGTAAAAATAGCCATGTTTAATACCTATGTCACAACTTAATACTAGAGTGATGCATCACCTTAACTTACTCTACTAAAAAGTTACCAGTCATTGACAAAAATTATGCATGCACTTCCTGTGAAGGGAAATGTCTTTTTGTGCACCCTCATTTTTTTTTTTTTTGGAAGTAGATCATAAAATTACTGTTTACTGGATCTGTAGGCATAAAATATCTATATTAGTACATCTATTAAATTTTATTTTAACCAATGCTGCAGTGCAGCTAGAAACTAGATATTAAACAAAATGAGCAATCTCTCAACTAGAAAGACAATAGATGTAAAATGTTTCTCATCATTTCATTAGGCATTTTAGTAAACATGATAAATTAAGAGCTCCACAGTATAATCATATGTTTTCAAGTTTGAGCGTGTCGTATTTGCGATGCTTTCTACAAAGGAATGTCAATAGCGAGGATAATGGCCTCTTTTTTTTCTCCACCTGTGCCTCTGAAAGGCACACACTAATGCTTTTTTCCAGGCGACTGTCGCGCAGCTGGGTGCCGACGATGCATTATGTGCAGGTGGTCACTTAACTTTCTTACCGAAATATTTACGACACTAGTTTGCACTACAGTGACAGTCTCATATAAAAATTTCACAGGTCGAGAATTTGCGTTTCAAATCTGTAGAAACAAAATCCTGTAAATATAACAGTGTCCAAAAAATTTTCGCCAGCATAGTGATACATTCACGCATATACACACATTTCATAACTCTTAAAGTACGATTCTCGGTTTCCAACATCCTTTTTCACAAACCAGAGTCCCTAACCACTACTCATTATTCCTTGCTTTATTACACATATACATATTCGTAGACACTTCTTCAATATTTCATCATAATAAATACGTAGCATAATCAAATTCCTCATATAGCATCAGCTTATTGATAATAAACATACCGCAACAGCGTAATACACATCGTCATCATAACATCATAAAACCTCAGCCAAATATCAAAATCGTTGTAGCTTCCTCCAATAATTTCAAAACCTAAAAAAAAATTCTCTGCTCATGTCAAAAGTTTCATCTACCTCAAACGTACTTTAAAAATCATGATCCCATACCAAATACATCATTCAAAGCTCTCGTAGTATCACAATGGTTACGAAAAAATATGAACATTTCACAAAATACAGACAAAATACAATTTCATAAGTGTGAAGTTATCCAACTGTGTAATTACGTAAACATCTGTCACTGATGTGGTAAAATAAATATTTGTCTCTCTCAGTTAAATTATCAGATAGCTGTGTAATTCTGTGTTAGAGAAATACGGTACCGATGTGTAAAGTTGTATAAGCAAATACCATATTAGTTAGGGCTCCTTGTGCTTGCCACACACATGGTACACAAAGTAAGCGTGTACCCCCCTGAGGATTAATGTAATTATAGCCTCAGGTGTTACAGATTACAACAATGGAATGAAATGTATCACGGAAAACCTTTGTATCATTGTACTTCAAATATCTTTAAAAATAAATGATTTAAGTACAAAATTAATCACTCAAATACGTGTCCTGTAGCGCTAAATGGGCGTCTTGCTGTAAGATAATTTCTGTGGAAGTGTCGTAGTTATTGTCCTCCGAAAGCTAAGTTCTGCAGAAGCCAATGTACTTACATCATGATAAACAAAAGTGAAATGCTTTGCGTGTAGATATCTTAGTTATTACGCTTATTGCCGTGATGAAGAAAGTACTGTGCTGTAACGTATTGTTGTGCTACGGAAAAGGCAGCCTCATTGTAGCTATACCACAAAAGTTACTACTAAAACATGTTTTACTTTCCAGAATAATACAGAAAAACTGTGCAGATATAAAACAGAAACACTGCAAAAGCAACATTGTAAATTGTCACTCATTAGTAGCGTCATGATAAAATCGTGTAGCTGTCACATAAACTAACCACTGTGTCATCTGGTATCTCACAGAAAGTACTTTAAATCCAGAATGTATTTTCAAGTAAACCAAAATGTTGCATTAAAATCTCATTAGCAGTACCAGTATATGTTCTAAGTATGTAAGCCTTATAGTCGTTACGTAATAGTGCAACTAACAAGCAAGAATGTACACACACAATAACACTGTGACGTCTGTTCATTATAACAGTGCATTCGTAATTTCTGTTTAAATAAGTTCTCTTCGTTCTTGATTGGATATTTAACTTCAAACATTGTTGCATGGTAACAGTTTCTAAGTCTGACAATGCATACTAGTAATGTAAAGTGAAAAGTTATATGGCAAAGACAAAGTTAAAAAGCAGATTATATTTCAATAAACGGGTTTAAATGTGAAATGTGATGCAAGCCTTCACTCTTATTACTATGCAGAGCTCCAGCTTCAACGGAATCATCGTGTGGTATATGTCGGTAAAGAATACTGGAATTTTTCTCAAGGTTAGCATCTATGTTATTTTTCTCTGAGCCAGCTGGCGCACGCAGCTGCCTGCTGTGCGAGTCATTGTCTGTTTCTTTGTTGGCGCGCGTCGTTATTAGGATTAGGAGACCTAACTTCTACAAATTCACCTTGTCGAGAGTGCCCTGCTCTGTTTGAATCCCGCCAGTTCTGATAAAATTCAGGTCTGTCGTTATGATTATATCGTCTGTCGTCATGTCGGTAGTTCCTGTAGTTTCTTTCTTGTTGGTTAAGTGGTGGAGAATTTCTCCCTGAATTATTACTGCACGGTGGACCGTTGCGTTTGAAGTCTTTCTGTCTCCCGTGATAATAATAGTTCTGGTTGCCATATTGTCTGTTTCTATGATTGTCTCTGTTATATTCATTACTACGGAAATGCGATCTTTCTCTGTAACTATTATTCTGCCAGAGGTTGTCATAAGGGTGGTGTCTGTTTTGGTCACGATTTGTGTTGTGAGAATAGGCTTGTCGTGTCCATTTATTATTTCTGTCATCACGGAAATGTGACGGATGTGACCTGTAATTGTTGTTTTCATGTTTTCGCGTTCCGCGATTGTCAGTGTCAATTTCTAATTCTTGTAAGAGTCCCTGAAAAGCTTCAATGTCGTCTTTGCAACGTCCTGCCAAAATAATATGTCGTAAATGTTCAGGTAATTTGATTAAGCAAATGCGGATGAGTTCTGAGGGGTTGTATGGGTTTGACAGGTACTGATTCTTGTGCAACATGTCTTCAAAATATTTCACAAGACTGGAAAATTCAGATTTTGGAAATATTTCATCATTATGATGCTATGTTTTACTCGGTCTTGTGTGGCTTGAGACCAATATGCTGAGAGGAAGGCATGGTAAAATTCTCCTTCACTGTGTCAATCGTGAATGACCGATCGCATTCTTACAGCTGGTTCATTCTCTAAATAGCCACACATAAATTCTAATCTGTGCTCTAATGACCAGTTGGGAGGAAAACAATGAGAGAATTGATGGAGCCACGCTTGTGGATGAATGTCGTTGCTAGAATTCTTAAATGTTTTAAATTTACGTGTAGTAATGAACAGCTTATAGTCAAAATCATCGTGTCGGCGAGTCGCATATCGGTCATTGTTACGTCGTTTCGGCGGTTCCATTTCAAAATTCGGTGCACCTTGCCAATTTCTTTCATAATTTCCGAAATGCGCTGTGTTATTATTTTGTGGCTGTTCCGCATTTCTATGTCCCTCTTTCCGTATTGGGGCGCGAGTGTCCTCTGAAATACGTAATTCTTGTATTACCTGTGTCAGCTGATCTTGTACTTCCCGGATTTCTCTATGGTGTTGCGTATTAATTTGATTCTGATTTTGTTTGAATTTCTTAATTTGCTCGCACTCTTCTGTGTCATTAAAGACTACCGGTTTTGTGTCATTCACATTATCATCTACCTTCGTAGATAAATTATTTAGCTGATCCGAAAGTTCAACTACTTTCTCTGATAATGAACTAATTTCCTGCATGTGTCTTTCTGAACCAATTTTCAGAGTATCTACTGTGTCCTTTAAGTTTTCCTGAGTTTTTGCAAGTTGCGTAACCGAATCGGTAGATGCAACTGAGTCAATTTTAGCTTCCAAGGTCTCATGATTTTCATGAACAATAGTTTGCAGTTCTTTTATGGCTGCTTCGTGATTCTGTAATGCATTTTCATGCCGCGAAAAAATAGGTTGAAAATGCTCACAAATTTGTGTTTTGACGTCATTACAGACTTTTTGACATTTCGATTCAATGTTATGTAACTCAGTAGTTAAATCTTCACGTGTTTGTTCAAGCGTGGTGTCTAACTTCCCAAGATTTTGTTCCATTGTGTCTAACTTTAGGAGCTGGTGTTGCCTTCCTCTTTCCACTGCATCCCACGTTACTCCTCTCCTCTTCAGATCTTCGTTAACCTCGTCTTCCCATCTCTTCCCAGACCGCCTAATAGGCCTTCTTCCTGGTACCTCCATCTCCAAATACTGACTTGGAGTTCGAGTCGGATGTATTCGCTTCGCATGACCTAAACGCTTCAGTCTCGCAGCACCTCCACGCTAAAGGCCACCCGCAAGTCTTTTCTTATACATTAGTTCCTGATTGTCTCTCCTGGTTTCTAGTAGATCTGACCTAAGGAACTTCATTTCACTTGCTTGTATTTGACACTTTTCTTTCTTATTTATGAGACAGGTCTCCAGACTATACGTCATGACTGGCAGGAGATAGGTTTTATAGACGCTCTCTTAAGCTCTTAGAGGAACTCCAGTGTCCCAGTTTTGGTATCGTACTTGCTAGAAAACACTAGATCGTTTTGCTGCTCTGTTTAAACCTTCTAGTTTGGCACTTCTATAACTTGATATACCACTACCGAGGTACTTGAAACGTTTCACACATTCAACAACCTTTTCTCTGTGCAGTATGATGTTGCCACTGACTTGCTCTCACGCACTGTCAACTAGAATTCCTTAAACTTTTTTATTCCAGTAATCCAATCTTCTCTGAACATCCATTTCTGCCTCAGGAAAAGCATCAGGAAAAGCAAAAGCACTGATGTGTTCATTTTCATCTTCCGTTATTTCTTTCATGATTATGTCCATAAGTGTAATTAAGAGTAATGGGCAAAGCGAAGTGCCTTAAACCTTTTCGATCTTCCGCATCCTAGTTGTACACTGAGTCCACAACCTTCATACAGTGTCTGAACCTTTTTAATTAAAGAATCAGCATTCCCGTATTTTACCCATTGGTAAGCGACATATCGTGCAGAAATTCGTTTTCTGCATTTCGGGAGGAGCAATTCTGAAACGTTCTGTGCTGAGTTGATGGAACTGTACGTCAACAGTCCGCCATTATATGACACAGTGACGCAGTAACACGGATGAATTAATGAAGACATGTGAATTCGCCACTGCTGAAAAAAGGCAAAGTCCAAAACATCATCAGTCAAGTTCTGCCAAGTGTTTGTGGGACTGATATGGTGTGGCGATTTTGCTCGTAAGAGGTAATACGTCACAGGAGAATACTATTGAAATCTTCAAGCGAGGTTAAAGGAAGCTACCAAGACAAAGTGTTGCAGAAAGCTGACAAGGTACGCCAGCAAAAGAAGACCAAAAAATGTCGACCGGGGGAAAAATTCACGTAGTCGCAAATTTTTGTAAAGTGCTCGAAGGAAGTGTAATGTATGACATACTAAAAAGACCTGCCCGGTGGGGTGTGAGCGCAGGGTGGGGAGGAGGAGGGGGAGTGGACGTGTAAATGTCCTTTTGTAGATTTTCTTGAATATCTCGAAAATGGTAATGTTTTCCAGTAAAAAATTAAAATAAGTTAAATTTCCTAAAAAAAAGGTCATATTCATTCTTCCTCTAGCAGAAACAGTTTCTGCATTGCGGGGGACGGATGAATCCCAATTATTAACAATGGTGTTTTAATGCTATAAAATTGATGTTTATTGTTAAATGAATTCGGTTAAGGACAAGTATTACATGACTGTGCCACATCTAAATGCAGTAGAACCATGTGAAGGGATAAATTGTATTCTGGAAGAGTAACAGGATGCAAAGGCGGGGTTGGTTAGAAGCATTGGGGAAGATAGGTCGTCGGATTGTGGTCATGAACTTCTCTCCTTCATACGTCTGCAAAAGGAAAGCAAATTCCCCATTTTCTCTACCACACTATGTCACAAAAAGTTTCTTAGCCACCCGACATGTGTAGCGTTCTTCGCGCGAACGTGACTTCCTCCACCATATTAATGCTCGCTTTTCAGTTTATATACAGACTGAATCTCCCCAGTACTTCCTGTCTAGTCCTCTTATGTAAGCAGACAAAATCGCTGGGCTCCCCGCTGGGAGTGCCTGCACACTGTGTCGCCAGTGTGGTTCACCAGATTACGATGGGTACCGCACTACGTCACAAAAAGCTCCCGCGGGGTATTTCATGAAGTCATACTGACACTTCCGCTGCTCGCCTTACAAACCACTGGCGATACAGTGTGCAGACACTTCTAACCAACCCGGCCTTTCCACGCTGTTACATCCCCAGAAACCAATTTGTCCCTTAACATATCTTGCTGCACTTAGATTTGGTACAAACATGTAATATTTGTTCTTATCCCACTTCATTATCAATAAACGTCACTTTTGTGCCATTAAAAACTATTTTTAATAATCTGGAATTCTACTATCCCATGTGACGCGAAAGATAAGAGTAAAAATGAATAGAACCTTTGCTGTAGAAAATTTAACGTACTTTAATTATATAATGGAAACGTTTTCGCTTGAATCCGCGAGTTCCGAGACAGTCAAGAAAAAATTAAAAAAATGTGACCTTTTAACTCCTCCTCCTCTTCCTCCCCCCCCCCTTCCCTCACCAATGTTCACAGGCCTCTAGGAAGGATTTTTAGTATGATATTCATTTTTTTCTTTCGTCGACTGGAGTAAATGAGATCCTTTTTCTCCACGACAAACGCCCAAGCTTCAAGTATCTCTGTGAAATGAAATTAACAACAAGCCGGATACGAGAAGTTAAAAAATATTTAAAAATACAGGTACACAGCACGAAAGTAGAATAAGCATCATAACGACATATTCTCAGAAGGAAGTATTAAATTTAGAAGGATCCAAGGAAAAGTATTAAGAGAACATATGTGAACAACTCTGAAGACAGAAAAATAGGGGAATGGTGAAAAGATGAAAGAATCAACTTTTCATAACTGGAATTCACAGTCGTGAAATTTCTTGAAAGACATCATGTTTACGTCAGTGTCTGTTAAACTTTTTATTTCCACTATTGCAATTTCGGCATTAGGCCATTATCATGTGCAAATGTTTTGGCTTTAAGCCATGTCTACATCACACAAGCTGACACATTTATACGTCATTGTCATTGCGAATGTATATAACAGCTTGTGTAAGGTAGACATGTCTTAAAGCCAAAAATCTGCACTTGATAATGGCCTAAGGCCGAAATTGCAATAGTGGAAATAAAAAGTTTAACACTCACTGGCGTAAACATGATGTCTTCCAAGATGAATGAATGTTGGAGAAAAATAAAGGGACAAATGAGGGGAATTGAAACTGTCAAACGTTTCCTAGTTCACCAAAACGAAAAGGAAAAAATGCTGCCATCCATAGAAATATAACATCATGAAATCTTTTGGTTGTGGTTTATGTGAAATTGCTCTACGCTTTCCATAATTGTGAGAGGGAGAAAGTGATCAGCTTATGTACCTACTATCTTTCATCCAGTGTGCTTAATGCAGAAAATTTCTCGGCTTTCCCCGCTGCAGTTGTAAATTTTATTGGAAATACTGAAGACTTACCATGACAGGAAGACAAGTCGTGAGTATTCGAGAATCAGAAAGAGGGGGAGGTAGACAGGTAGCATAAATAAAATTGTGACTCCTCAAACTTTCCCGGCGGATGTGTTGTAAATAGTCTTCGCTGGTTTGCCGCCGGATCACGTTGTGCAAATTCCACAATATTTCCTCGGAGCAATAACATTACTTTTCACTTCTGATTGCTTTTTATCTTGACAATATCTAAAAGAGGATTATATATTTTGCGAGAAAAAGTGCAGACAGTAACACAAATGTGCCATAGTCTACAGCGGTGATCAAGCACATGTTTCAGAGTATATTAGCCACGTACGCTGATCCTTTTTCTTTCCTCAGTTGTGATCTGAACGCGGATCTTTTGCCACACAGCCATTATACATTGTCGGAAAAATATTAGCACACCTGGAGAGACGACGTCGATTTTGATCCCATGACGGCATACGCCACCAGGGGAATAGAAATATTGATACTGGTTTCAGCATCGTCCACCAACGGATAGCGTAGTGACACAGCTAACACAGAGCCATCTGTTGATGGTTGATGATGATGGTTGGTTTGTGGGGTGCTCAACTGCGCAGTCATCAGCGCCCGTACTAAGTCCCAATTTTTTCACAGTCCAATTTTGTACGCAGTCCAATCTATTCACTGTCACAAATGATGATGATGATGATGAAATTATGCTATTGATATGTAAATGTAATCATTTCATGAAGTCCAAAGGCACTGTTGCAAGAATAGATCTTGAATGGGTTTATAAACGTCTGAAAGGGCATAAAACAGCAGGAAGCGTGAAGGGTATTTTGGACCTATGAAAGTTAAGGATGTAATGACATCGGTTCATTGACGGACGTCTGTTTATTGTTCGTCTTAGTATCTAATGTAGTACCAAGGTCAGGGTGATTTACGTCGTTGGACGCGAAGGAAAGTAGATGAGGGTGTCACCAGTCCAGTGTCGGAGATGCGATGTCGGGCCGAGGCTGGACGTGAGCAGAAGCTGTCCGCTTGTAATGAGGTCACGTCTACGGACGGTTGAGCACGATAGGGACCTTGAGCTGCGAGAGGAAGAGACGGACTGTGAGAGTGGAGGGAAGGAAAGGGCAGGAAGAGGACGAGGAAGGGGGAGCGAAGGGAAGCACCTGCCGCCAAACTCGGCGGCTCACAAAAAGCGCGGCGCGGCCTCGCCAGGGCTGGGATTGAATCATTGTGTCCGACTGCGGCGCGGACACATTTAAATCACTCGGCCATTCTTGTCGCATTTCACGGCGAGTTGGCCGGCTGAAGCCCGCTGGGGCGTGCAGCGCCGTCTGAGTAGCGCTCGCCGGCCTCTGCCAGGGGAGGGAGGGGGGGGGGAGGTGGCGTGGTGGGCCGACGGGAAAGGAGGGGGAGGGGCAGGGGGCCAGCAACCTCCCGCACAAACCTTTTCCACGAAGCACTTCCGTGCCGCGCGCGCAGACTGGCGCCACGCTAGGAAACTCCCGCCTCCTGACTTGCAGCTGCCCACCTCCCACTCGCACTGAGCTCTGCAGGCTGGTAAAAATCAGTCGTGCTGCTTTAACATGCCGGACAAATCGTTGTTGTCGGGGAGAGAATGTTAGTGTTAACTTTCTGTTGACTATCGGGTCATCGGAAGGGAGAAGGACACGCCGACAGCCACGGCCGTTGCTAGGTGTTCTGCCGCCCTAGGCAAGAACTCAAAAAACGATGCGCCCTCTTTTTCACTATACGGGCTTTCAAATGAAATGCAGATGGTGTGATGTGGTGGCCCTCAGCTACGCATCCTCTGACTCAGACTTAAAATATTAAAAGTATTGTCTGGTTTCGTTGTCTAGGGGCTGGGATACGTAGTTGCCGCATTACAGGCCAAATACTGCTGAGTCTATAGTATACGATAAGAATAGACAGATGAATCGAATGGTCGAAGGTTTCTATCACCCGGCAATTGCTAATTATGAAAGGAACATATAAATTTATAAATGAAAGATTGCAATTAAATAAAATCTGCAGGTACTATCTTATCGACTTTAAATGACGAGTACGATAGTAGAAGTACTTTTGAGAATGCGGTATATTTCTGCAAAAGACTTACTGGTGTCGATGGTCCACCAATTAAATAAAAATATAAGTTGAATAACAGGGAAACAATAGATTAGTTATGAACGACAACATAGCTCGCGAGATATTCACTTCTAAACGCATACTCCGTCTTCACTGCAGAAACTACGGAAATCATACAAGAGCACAAGTCGGGACTCGGACACTACTGGCCATTAAAATTGCTACACCAAGAAGAAATGCAGATGATAAACGGGTATTCGTTGGACAAATATATTATACTAGAACTGACATGTGATTACATTTTCACGCAATTTGGTTGCATAGATCCTGCGAAATCAGTACCCAGAACAACCACCTCTGGCCGTAATAACTGCCTTGATATGCCTGGGCATTGAGTCAAACAGAGCTTGGATGGCGTGTACAGGTACAGATGCCCATGCAGCTTCAACATAATACCACATTTCATCAAGAGAAGTGACTGGCGTATTGTCACGAGCCAGTTGCTCGGCCATCATTGACCAAACGTTTTCAGTTGGTGAGAGATCTGGAGAATGTGCTGGCCTGGGCAGTAGTCGAACATTGTCTGTATCCAGAAAGGCCTGTACAGGACCTGCAACATGCAGTCGTGCATTATCCTGTTGAAATGCAGGGTTTCGCAGAGATCGAATCGAGGGTAGAGCCACGGGTTGTAACACATCTGAAATGTAACGTCCATGTTCAAAGTGCCGCCAACGCGAACAAGAGGTGACCGAGACGTGTAACCAATGGCACCCCATACCATCACGCCAGGTGATGCGCCAGTATGGCCATGGCGAATACACGCTTCCAATGTGCGTTCACCGCGATGTCGCCAAACTCGCATGCGACCATCATGATGCTGTAAACAGAACATGGATTCATCCGAAAAAATGACGTATTGCCATTCGTGCACCCAGGTTCGTCGTTGAGTACACCATCGCAGGCGCTCCTGTCTGTGATGGAGCGTCAAGGATAACCACAGCATTGGTCTCCGAGCTGACAGTCCATGCTGCTGCAAACGTCGTCGAACTGTTCGTGCAGATGGTTGTTGTCTTGCAAACGTCTCCATCTGTTGACTCAGGGATCGAGACGTGGCTGCTCGATCCGTTACAGCCATGCGGATAAGATGCCTGTCATCTCCACTGCTAGTGATACGAGGACGTTGGGATCCAGCACGGCGTTACGTATTGCCCTCCTGAACCCACCGAGTCCATATTCTGCTAACAGTCATTGGATCTCGACCAACGCAAGCAGCAATGTCGCGATACGATAAACTGCAATCGCGATAGGCTACAATTCGACCTTTAGCAAAGTCGGAAACGTGATGGTACGCATTTCTCCTCCTTACATGAGGCATCACAACAACGTTTCACCAGGCAACGCCGGTCAACTGCTGTTTGTGTATGAGAAATAGGTTGGAAACTTTCCTCATGTCAGCATGTTGTAGGTGTCGCTACCGGCGCCAACCTAGTGTGAATGATCTGAAAAGCTAATCATTTGCATATCACAGCATCTTCTTCCTGTCGGTTAAATTTCGCGTCTGTAGCATGTCACCTTCGAGGTGTAGCAATTTTAATGGCCAGTAGAGTTAAGGAATTCTGCTACCTAGGCAGTAAAATAACCAATGACGGACGGAGCAAGGAGGACATCAAAAGCAGACGCGGTATGGCAAAAAAAGCATTTCTGGCCAAGAGAAGTCTACTAATATCAAATACCGGCCTTAATTTGAGGAAGAAATTTCTGAGGATGTACAGGGTGTTTCAAAAATGACCGGTATATTTGAAACGGCAATAAAAACTAAACGAGCAGCGATAGAAATACACCGTTTGTTGCAGTATGCTTGGGACAACAGTACATTTTCAGGCGGACAAACTTTCGAAATTACAGTAGTTACAATTTTCAACAACAGATGGCGCTGCAAGTGATGTGAAAGATATAGAAGACAACGCAGTCTGTAGGTGCGCCATTCTGTACGTCGTCTTTCTGCTGTAAGCGTGTGCTGTTCACAACGTGCAAGTGTGCTGTAGACAACATGGTTTATTCCTTAGAACAGAGGATTTTTCTGGTGTTGGAATTCCACCGCCTAGAACACAGTGTTGTTGCAACAAGACGAAGTTTTCAACGGAGGTTTAATGTAACCAAAGGACCGAAAAGCGATACAATAAAGGATCTGTTTGAAAAATTTCAACGGACTGGGAACGTGACGGATAAACGTGCTGGAAAGGTAGGGCGACTGCGTACGGCAACCACAGAGGGCAACGCGCAGCTAGTGCAGTAGGTGATCAGCGGCCTCGGGTTTCCGTTCGCCGTGTTACAGCTGCAGTCCAAATGACGCCAACGTCCACGTATCGTCTCATGCGCCAGAGTTTACACCTCTATCCATACAAAATTCAAACGCGGCAACCCCTCAGCGCCGCTACCATTGCTGCACGAGAGACATTCGCAAACGATATAGTGCACAGGATTGATGACGGCGATATTCATGTGGGCAGCATTTGGTTTACTGACGAAGCTTATTTTTACCTGGACGGCTTCGTCAATAAACAGAACTGGCGCATATGGGGAACCGAAAAGCCCCATGTTGCAGTCCCATCGTCCCTGCATCCTCAAAAAGTACTGGTCTGGGCCGCCATGTCTTCCAAAGGAATCATTGGCCCATTTTTCAGATCCGAAACGATTACTGCATCACGCTATCTGGACATTCTTCGTGAATTTGTGGCGGTACAAACTGCCTTAGACGACACTGCGAACACCTCGTGGTTTATGCAAGATGGTGCCCAGCCACATCGCACGGCCGACGTCTTTAATTTCCTGAATGAATATTTCGATGATCGTGTGATTGCTTTGGGCTATCCGAAACATACAGGAGGCGGCGTGGCTTGGCCTCCCTATTCGCCAGACATGAACCCCTGTGACATCTTTCTGTGGGGACACTTGAAAGACCAGGTGTACCGCCAGAATCCAGAAACAATTGAACAGCTGAAGCAGTACATCTCATCTGCATGTGAAGCCATTCCGCCAGACACGTTGTCAAAGGTTTCGGGTAATTTCATTCAGAGACTACGCCATATTATTGCTACGCATGGTGGATATGTGGAAAATATCGTACTATAGAGTTTCCCAGACCGGAGCGCCATCTGTTGTTGAAAATTGTAACTACTGTAATTTCGAAACGGTGTATTTCTATCGCTGCTCGTTTAGTTTTTATTGCCGTTTTAAATATACCGGTCATTTTTAAAACACCCTGTACGTCTGGAGTACAGCATTGTATGGTAGTGAAACATGGACTGTGGGAAAACCGGAACAGAAGAGAATCGAAGCATTTGAGATGTGGTGCTATAGACGAATGTTGAAAATTAGGTGGACTGATAAGGTAAGGAATGAGGAGGTTCTACGCAGAATCAGAGAGGAAAGAAATATGTGGAAAACACTGATAAGGAGAAGGGACAGGATGATAGGTCATCTGCTGAGACATGAGGGAATGACTTCCATTGTACTAGAGGCAGCTGTAGAGGGCAAAAACTGTAGAGGAAGACAGAGATTGGAATACGTCAAGCAAATAACTGAGGACGTAGGTTGCAAGTGCTACTCTGAGATGAAGAGGTTAGCACAAGAAAGGAATTCGTGGCGGGCCACATCAAACCAGTCAGTAGACTGATGACCAAAAAAAAAAAAAAAAAAAGGAGTATCTTCCGCGACCACGCGCAAATTGCTCCACTGTCAAAGTCTTTCCGACGACTGTGCGTCCGTTGCGCCGTACTGTCCCGGCACTTCCCGTGTCCTCTCCCGTACTCTCCAGGACTCCCGCAGTGCCTGAACTCCCTCGTGTCCTCTCCGGAAATTCGCTTCCAGCCAGTCTCCCCATTAATTAGCGCTGTGATTGGCTAGACCGCTCGCGCTATGTCTTCAAGCCAATGCACCCACACAACATAATTAAACACATTTAAATACTTGAAATAAAATAAATATTCCTACGGCTGGACCATAAACATGCTCTAACAGACATTATTAAATACATAAACAATTTAATAAACATATATCAAAAGAAAAGAAGCAAAATGTAGGCTAGGAGCCTAATGTCTCTGTGCTTTCTAAAACACAGTAAATAATTGACCAGTTTCTTCCTGACTAGTATATATCGGATATAAACAAAGACACAGATGTATCAATATATTTATAAGCATGCTGCTACCGGTTTTTCGTGTAACTGTGGAGTACTTATGGCCTGACACGATCCATAGTAATGACCCACTTTGACCTCGAATAACTCATTTACTATTCAAGTTACATGCCTGTAATTCATAACAATTTAGGTTCTAAAGACACGTCGATCGACGAAATCGGATGAAGTGTTTAAATTTTAGAAATTCGTTGCTTGGTGTTACTTGTATAATTTACTGTCAGACATTAAACTTTAAACTAATAAAGATATTGAAAATCTGTTTACACCATCTGAATCGTCGTGCAAATAATAGTAATGTACATGCTTACATTTGAGGTATCATGATTCATCTGGCTACTACTAATTTCTGTACGGACTGTGACATGTCCGCCATTAAGGTTTCACAAAGACCGCCATCACTGGCACTCCCGGTATAGACATCTCCTCCATCGACACAAAGCACCGTCCTCGTCACAGCAGAATTGCCAGCCACGCGGCTGGACCACGCGCTGGGGCTACCCCTCTCGTCCGGCTAACGTTTGCCACCACGTGTTTGCTGCCGGGCGCCGGCATTGACGAGCGTCCTGTGCGGCCGCCCCAACTCCGAACATAGAATATTTCGAGGACGCCACAACTCGCCCGTTACCTCACAACTACCAACGCCCCCTCCTTCACTACCAACACCGAAAGGCACAGAAATGCAGATCACTTATTATATTTTTAATAATTATACTAAGACGAGCAGACATCTTCATTTCCTAGTGATAGTCTTCAATTTTCATACTTTGTCCTCAATTCCTTTCAAACTAATTGAGGACAACAAATGTCCTCAGCACCTTATTTTTCTCTTCGGTTTTTGAAATTTACAAAAATTATTGAAATAAGAAGTATTTGCTGAACATTTTCAACGAGGACGTACTGATTATGCCAGTGCCACTAAATCTGGCATCAATTCCTTATTTAGTTACAAGAATGTTTGCTTAAGATGGCAAGAACTATGCCCCTTACATGAATTCATTAAAGATCACCTAACTCACATTGAGCGAACAGTAGGGCTGAACAAAAATGACTGACAAGACACAATGCATCTTGTAGAGCGTATAGTATGGACGTATTGGAATAATTAATGTCGGGTGATGGTTTTAAAGTAATTCACACGACATGAAAACTTTGTGGAAACACGTCGATTTACTGGAGGCTAGTTTATCCCAGGGAAGTATACATAGTTGACCATGGCCGGCGGGGGAGCGGCGAAGGGAAGCGACAATAGGCAGCTTAGGGCGGCTCAAGCTCTGAGAAAGCGGTAACGGGGTGCGGACTCCAGCTGCTTTAAGATGAGTGACAGTGAGTGGGTGGTTGACCCCATGCTGGTGTACCGGGAAGCAGACGGAGAACTTGTACGCCTGTTGATAAATGTCCGTCATCCCATTTTCAGTGAAACATGAGAGTAAGTCGCTCAAAGCTATGGTGGAGCGGTCAACAGAGGTCAAAATATGTGTGTCGGTGACTACAGCAACTTTACGCCGAATTCACGGTCCGCAGAGTCTGAAGTAAATCATGTGAAGAGCGACAGAATGAAATACGCCGGCCTCCGATGGGAACGTAGGACTGAGGAATTTGAAGTACTCTCCTGGGAGTCAGAATTCCGGAAAAATTGGTGTTTGTGCAGACGCTAACCTTGATGTGTGTCCTGGGAGGAGCTAAATAGCAGAAGTTGAGAGGAAGGGAAATTTTGTGGGAATTTGTTCACTTCCCAGAGCAGGCATTGGTCGGCACTGGGAAGCGAAGCATAATTAACGCAACTTGCGTTGCAATTGGCATAAGTAATTTTGCTGGAGGGGCAACTGAGGCGAAGAGTGGACTGTGAGAAGTTTCCGTAGAGGTCTTCCATTCCCAACTTGCCTAGAGTGCGGACGTGGCGTTCTTTACTCAGCTTGCCTGAGAAAGAGTGAGTATCTCTGCAGTTTAGGACTAAGCAAATGGAATGATTGAGCTTGGAGATAGGAAGTTTTGGTTCAGCTATGTACTGAGCAAGATAGCTAGGAGTGAATAGCTCTTCTTTAGAAATAGCTCTTCTTTAGAAATAAAAAGGTTTGCTTTCAACTGGAGAATAATCATAAGTGCTACAAAAAGAATAAACCTTACAACTAATATACATTTTTTTAGAAGGACAGTGACTACAGTGACATGTTTTTAATTCTAATGTACAGCCTTTATAAAATTGTTTTCCAAGTGTTCATCCACATCACCCATTTTATGGTTCTTGCATTTCACTTTCCTTGTCTCTTTGTTTTGAATAACAGTACTTCAATCACTTTTCAGGCATCGCTTTACAATTGAGCTGACAGTTCCAATGAGCATCAGCTCACAAAATATTGATACATAAAGACATATACATATGAAAAGATCAAATGTCATAAAAATATGAGAAATTACATAATTGGATTAACATTTCAAGAAATTATTTTACAATATGCATAAGAATAGTTTCTTTATCGTGTATTGCTCATCTCCTGTGTCTTAGTCATATTCATTGTGATGTAGTGTAATATTTGTCTTGGACAAAACAGTGACAAAATATTTGTTTACAAATCCAAGTAAGTTTCATTGGTATTTCACTTTGTCCAGTCACAGTTAATTTTCAATCCACATTTTATTCAATGCAATGACTTTCACTGTAAGTCGTGTGCCAGACCCTATTTTAATCTAACACAGAATAATCGAGACCCTTCCTCTTTGACAACACTAAAATCTGACAGTGTTAGGGAAAATTTGATAACCCAACGACAAACTGGACAGCTTTTGATAAAAACTGACTGCACACAGGCAAATTAAGTCCAACTTTAGATAAAGTTTTCATTATTATTCTCGTAGAGAACCTTTGAAGCAAATGCTGGCAATTTCATGTCAGTGACACAAAATTATGTCAGTATATTCAAATATTTCTTAACTTATTTCCATTCTCTTCCATACATAAGTCTTTCTGAACTGTGTATTACTGTTTTATCTTCATCACATGTGGCTACATTTAAGCAACCTCTCATCATCAAGTTTGATAATCTTAATCTCTTGGAAAAAAGTATATAAAAGTCATATAGGTGTAAAACAACAATATGCAAATAAAACCATTCTAAAATGCTAATAAGGGTTTCATTGTTTCCTCCAAATCAATTTCACCTCAATATTTCAATCCACAAAGCAACATACTAATCTTCGTGTATCAGTCTATAAACAAATATGTACATAGCTCCCTCATAAATACAATCTATGAGTGTTGTCTCTCTAACTTTTCTGTTTTATCTTACATTGTGTAACACTAATGTACATTTAAAAATTCTTACTCTGAGTATAAGAATATCAAAATCATTAAGTGTTTGGTTATAACATTAAACATAAGACTACACAGCAGGATCACAATTGTTGTTGTGTCTTCTACAACACAGCATCACTTGACAAAAATCTCCAAATGCCAAGTGAAATATTGTTCATGTGAAAATTGTGTTTTCCCCATGCCTTAAAATTTTCAAACTTCATTTCCACTTTGCTCTTGTTTGACACATGTAGAATGTATCTTTCTGACAATTAATTTCCTCAAATTCTCATCATCATGCTATAGTAAAATGTATTCAAAAAACATATTCTGTAAAATCCGTCAACTCACAATAAGTATTATCCTCTACTTCTTTGAAAATTAAACAACAAAATGTTCAGTCATCAGACAAATTACTGAAAATGTCTGAGTTTGTAAAACTGAATTTAAGTACAGAAAATTTAATGTAGTATACAACAATCTAGCAAAATTTTAAAATAAGTTTGTGTGCTCTCATAATTACTTCGGTATGTCTTAAAATAACATAAAACTTTTTCAAATCTGCTGTCATTTATATAACATAACACAGCATGCAGTATGTGATACTCATGTTCAAAAAAATAAATAAATAAAATTGGTAGTTATCTTCAGTTATTAATAGATATGTAATTAAGATGTGTATGTGGAATGTGACATTGGTGTGTTTCTGTTAAGCAAAGTCACATTAGCTGGGGCACCTTGCATGTGCCACAGGTATGGTACACAAAGTTTGTGTGAACCCATTGAGGGTTTATAGTTATTGAAAATATAGTTTCAGCTGGGTAATATTTCTTAATCCAAACAACATCTTTGACCTAGGATATATCAAATGGTAAGCATTAGGATGAGGTATCACTAGAATTTCAAATGGTCCAATGTAAATGTCAAAAAATTTCTGTACCTCCTTACTGATGGCTTTGGATTTTTCATACGTTTTGGTTAATAACATATCCCTGACCTTATACTGAATGACTTAAAGATTCTTATCATGTTACTGTTTCGTTTTCTTGTGACATAATTCCATATTGCCCCTAGCAATTTTGTTTCTGTCATTTGCAGTGATTTCAGTATGAGCAGGATAATCAATTTATTCAAAATGTTTTCTGGCTTTTTATCATAGTGTATTTCAAATGTTGTGGAACCTGTGGTAGTATGTTGTTAACTATTCAGTGTATCTTCAAATTGGTTGAGGTACTGAGACAAGATTGTGTGATCTTTTGCATAGTAAATCCTGCGAAGCCTACCTGTTTTGTACATGTAACTCTCTGTTGGATTGCACGATGGTGAATAAATGGATATTGAAATATGTTTTATCTTTTCATTGCTGATAAATTCTTTCCATTTGGCTAAAATGAACTGACTGCCATTATCTGATAAGACACTAAAACAAAACAAAAAATTTCGTTCTACTGGTGGAGGAGCTGGGATAGTCTTAATTCTATCTGGAGTTCCAATATCTGTGAATATCCAGGTTTTGTGAATACGTGAACCTTGTTTATGTGTAGATGCAAGAAAAGAGATGGAAACTGATGCTCAACTACAAGGACCTGCAGCATAGCTGATGGGCGAAAGATGAGTACTCTGGTTTTCAAATATATTGGTTTGGAGTAAATTTAGTGTTAATTTTAGTTGTTCATTGGTTAAAAAGTGCTACGATAAATCTTTAATAGTTGCAGTACAAGGTTTTATCTGGGTGATGATTCGTGGCTAGAGAACATTATTGATTGATTTTGAGCATTGTTGCAAGTCTAATGCTTCCATTACGAGTGATGCCCGACCTAATGGGCATCACTAGGTCAGGTAGGCAAATTTATGCTTCGACCCAAAACTTATATTCTGAAACTCATAATTACGAAAATACGTCACACAGTTCGTGCCCTCCTGTACACAGCTTTGAACAATCAGGCCAACCTATAAATTTAACTGAATAGTTGCCCCGTTTGTTGGATACTAAATTGATAGACCATGGCAAGAAAGTAAAAAAGAATATTAATCAAAACATAAATATTAACTTTCAGAATGTCGATGCAAGTTTAAACTTTTTCAAACAGAATTTAGGTACAACCATTACGAAATTGGCCGACACTAACATTCGTGTCAACCATTTTGAAACAAAAGTTCATTTTTTAATTCAAGTTACCGACACAGAAGTAAAAGTTGTGGTGTCACCGCTAGACACCACACTTGCTAGGTGGTAGCGGTCCGTTAGTATACGTCAGACCCACGTGTCGCCACTATCAGTGATTGCAGACCGAGCGCCGCCACACGGCAGGTCTAGTCTAGAGGGACTCCCTAGCACTCGCCCCAGTTGTACAGCCGACTTTGCTAGCGATGGTTCACTTTCTACATACGCTCTCATTTACAGAGACGACAGTTTAGCATAGCCTTCAGCTACGCCATTTGCTACGACCTAGCAAGGCGCCATATTCAGTTACTATAATTAGTTCAAGAATATATTCTGAATAGCTAATATTGTGTATCATGTACTGTCAAGAGCGACGTTCATCATTAATGGATTAAAGTTAAGTATGAAACTACTTATGTCCGCTTTCTGAATTCTCATTCCTTGTCGTGTTCCTGACCTCACGTCAGTATAGTTCTTCCCTCTTCACGCCAGCCTGCGTGAGCTAAAACGCGTGCATTTCGGCCCCCACTCGTAACATGGTGTTGGACCTTCTGCTAACACAAAAAAGTAATAAACGATAGAATTGACGTTGTTGAGGAATGGGTCAGATTCACAGAAAGAAATACTATCGACGAGTTGATCAAAAGCAGAAAGGCTGAATTTAACTCTATGCAGAAATATGTTACTTCTGAAAGCCAATATGTAGACGAGAAACTGAAACTGAACTCTTATTTTAGTAAGTAGCTAAACGTTTTCTGGATGGTGAAGCTTTATCCTGGGCAAATCAGAATGTAAGTCCTGAAATGACATTTGATCAGTTTGAAACAGTGTTTTTGAAGAAATTCTGTTTGGAAAGCAGACTAACTAGGATAAAGCCTGACTTTCTGAACAGCATCAAATATGGAGACGGAAAAGTAAGCATGCATGAGTTTTGTGAAATACAGCCAAGAAAACTGATGCACCTAAACAAATCTTTAGACAAGTTATTTCAAGTTGATGCACTGAAATGGCATTTACCTAATTGGGTTCAGTGGGGCCTAGTTTACAGGCCAGATGACTCGATTGAAGAATTTATGAATTGTGTGGATAGGTTAGACTTTGCATGGCAAAGTCATGGCAGGTCAAACAATTAACATAGGGTGGAGTACCAACACCAGAGTGGTGGGTTCTCTCAAATCAAAATTATCAAAACAGTAACAGACAAAGTAACTATGGTAACAGAAACAGTGGTCAAAGTAGCAACAATTACAGACAAAACACCAACTCAAATCAGGACAGACAGTATAGACAGGAAAACGAGTTAGCACCTCATTGGCGGTCTGTCAGTTTGAGGTGAGGAGAAAAACTCGTAACCAGGCTAGGAGCAGGAGAAAGACACAGGTCACACCACCAACATCACACAGATAACAATAGGAACTATCATGTTAATAATGTAAATAAGCACTATAAATTTTGGAACTATATGTTCAAAGAAATGAGAAATGATGACACAAAGACACAAAATAGTTACAAGCTTAGTGAAAAGGACCTGACAAATTTATTTGACAAGTGTGTATCCAAGGATGGTTGAAAATGATGATTATAGTACTGCTAGTTTGTTTGTTAATGGTGATGATGATCCAGTTTTGTCTGATGTAGTAGTAAGTCAAAATGATAACCTTGTACACATAAATATTTCTGCTTTAGTAGCTCATTCAGATGATGATGATGATGATATAATGATATTTTGTTTAAAGAGGAGCTTGATGGGATAATTTTTGTAGAAGTATTGGGAGATGAAGTTCATAAAAGTGAATTAAAAGGTATTGATGATTTAATGAGTGATAATAAGGTACATGGAAGTCAGTGGTCTTCTATTGATGTCAGGGAGATTTTGACTAAGAGTAATGATAAGAATGAAAAAACTAAGCAGATAGGTTACATTGTTTTAGAGGTTTTAAATAAGCAAGAAGCCAGTGGAGTGAAATGTAGCAGTGATTATGATTATTTGGAATTTGAGAATAATGAAATCATGGAACACATACAAATAAACAATGGTGTAAGTAATAATTCAGGCAGTCAGCAAGGTATGATTAGTGAGCCCTCTTACATAGAAAACAGTAGTTTGTTATATCCAGAAGAAATTAGGTCTAATAGTGATATCCTTTGTGTAATTTACCAACAGCTTCAGTGAATAAGTAACAGTCATGCATTAATTTAGATTTTAAAGCAACTGAAGATGATTTATTAATGGAGAAAGTGAAAGTTGATAAACAAGAGGTATCTGTTTGTTCATATTTTGAAATAACAATTGAGAATTGGAAAGGCATATGGCTAATAGACACAGGTAGTCCTATTTGTTGTATATATGGTAAATTAAGAGAAAGGTTGAAAAACAGTGCTTCATACATAGAATTTCCTGTAACAAGTATTAAGATTAAGGAAGCTACAGGTAAGTGCAGCAAACCTATTTCCAAATAGGCTTTGATTTCATTTTTAATTAGGGATCTGTTGTTTGAACAAAGATGTTTTGTGGTGGTAGACCTAAATGAAGATATTCTGTTGGACATGAATTGGATGATAAAAGCAAATGCAATTTCTGATTGTGAAAACTTAAAAATGTGTTTCATGGAACCAAAATCTGGTAGTTCTGGTGAGGCAAAATTACATTTAAAATGTACAGTAAATTGCAGTAACCAGGTAAGAGAAATTGAATTTTCTGATGACAAGTGCAGTGAATGTTTAGAGGAGGAATAGGAGGACAATTTTGATAGTAATAGTTTTTCACAAATGGTCAATGATAAAGTAATTACTAAAGATAGCTTATCCAATTTTGAGAGAGAAGATTTAGATCAGTTTCTGTGAGATTATAACAGTTTTTGTAATAAACCAGAAAGAGTTAAAAATTATACCTGCAAATTAAAAAAAATGAAACAGCATGATCCATTTTTATCAAACAATGTGAGGTCCCAATCTGCAAAAGAAAATTAGTGGAAAGAGAATTGCACAAGTTGCAAAAATGGAACATAGGGGAAAGGAGCAGAAGCCAGGACAACAATCCACTGTTTGTTGTTTCTAAGAAAGATGGAGGTGTTAGGCATGTTTTGGATTCTCGCCATTTGAACAAATTCCTTGAATGGGAAACTGACCATCCTGAATCCATGGAGGAATTATTGGATAAATTCAGTGACACAAAATATTTTTCCAGTCTAGATTTGGCATCAGGGTTTCACCAAATTGTTTTGGAGCCAAATTCAAGAAAATATACTTCATTTTTACATAGTGGTAAAAGCTACCTATATTGTCTGGTGCCATTTGAACTTAATATTTCAGTTGCTGAATTCATCTGTGCTTTAGATTATGTCTTAGGTAGGGAATTATTGTCCAAATTGTAATTTATGGGCATGACATTTTAGTAACTATGTAGTAACACGTGGGAAGAACATATTGAAACTGTAAGGCAAATTGGAAAAAAGTTTAGAAAAGGGGGTTTGACTCTGAAATAAGACAAATGTAAATTTGGAGTGACAGAATTAAAATTTTTAGGCCACACTATTAGGGAAAAGGAGATTCTACCTGACAAAGATAAACTCATGGCCATAGAGGAATTTCCAATACCGAAAAATAAAAGCAACTTAGTTCATTTTATGGTTTGGCAAACTTTTACCAAAAATATGAATGTACACAGGCACTTAATGCACCATGTCTCAGAGAACTTCTTCAGGAAAATTTAGTTTGGGAATGGACAACTAAATGTCAAGAGGCATTCAATGAAATTAAGAAGTAACTTTGCAACAGTAAAATACTTCATAGGCCTGATTGGGCATTACCATTCTATCTTATTACTGATGGAAGTGATTATGGGCTCAGGGTACAACTTTTTCAGCAGAAAGAAATCAATGAGGCTATAGAACACTTTTCAATCAATTTTGGTAAACATTTTTGGAATACAGTGATCAATTAATTGTTGTATTTTGATTAAATTTCAGTCTTGATCACGTTATGTCTGTTTTAATGAGTAACCGGTTTCGGTTTTTTCTATAAAACTATCATCACACCTGTGAATAAATTTTAAGAAATACTAGATACCAATCTTTAAATGAATGAAAAAGTCTAATGATGTCAAAATTTTTAACAAAATAAAATAAAATTAATTATACCCATTGGCTCCCTTGGGTTGGTAGGTGGAGCTCTCCTTGCTGCTGTGCAGTCAACTGATGGTTATGAGTGCTGAGCACGAGCTTAAATATGCAGAGGCTCCGCCTACTTCCTGTCACACTACTTTATAACTGCCAATCAGCGTTCATAATATGACGCCATCGTCAAAGTATAAAAGTAGGAAATACACTAATAACCTAAAATTGATTCATTTAAATATCTGATTAACAGATAGTAGTTATGTCTACAACTTATTTATATTTTGGATAAAAACAGTGCATTACGGTGTGTGATAGCTGTGCCCTCTATGGACAACCTTAATACTATTACAGTGCCAGTTACATCAAAGATGTAAAAATCCTTGGCGTTGTGGTATATCGATTATACCGAGTCGCCTACATCACAATTGCATCTTTGTTGGATGCTGCAGAATCGTCTTGTTTTAACTGTAGTTTTTATGGCAATGTTCTTTATAGCATTAGGTTAGCAGCCAATAGTACGTTCCACAAGATCCAATGTAGAGACTGTGAGAAAATATATATCGGCCAAACAGGTCGAAATTTTGCAGTAAGGTACAAAGAACATACGTCAGGTACCTCACGAACAAAGTCTGTTTTTGGTCATCATATAGCATTCAATAATCATGCTGAGGGGACAGTACAACAGAATTTACAAGTTCTTCATTATGCAAATAAAGGCTTACTTATGAATATCCTAGAAGATATCGAGATATATGCTCATTTGAAAACCAAATCATCAACGCTGCTCAATGAACAATTAGATTTTCTGCGAAAAATATTATTACGACCTTTTTGACGAAATTTTATAATAAAAGCATCTACTCTTTTGTTTTTTAAAAATATAAGATTAGTTATACCCATGGCAAAAGCAATGTATGTAAAATATGCTGCATCAGCAGTCTCATCAGTTATTCAGATATACATAATGTGGAACATACTATTGGCTGCTAACCTAATGCTATAAAGAACATTGCCATAAAAACTACAGTTAAAACAAGACGATTCTGCAGCATCCAACAAAGATGCAATTGTGATGTAGGCGACTCGGTATAATCGATATACCACAACGCCAAGGATTTTTACATCTTTGATGTAACTGGCACTGTAATAGTATTAAGGTTGTCCATGGCACAGCTATCACACATCGTAATTCACTGTTTTTATCCAAAATATAAATAAGTTGTAGACATAACTACTATCTGTTAATCAGATATTTAAATGAATCAATTTTAGGTTATTAGTGTATTTCCTACTTTTATACTTTGACGATGGCGTCATATTATGAACGCTGATTGGCAGTTATGAAGTAGTGTGACAGGAAGTAGGCGGAGCCTCTGCATATTTAAGCTCGTGCTCAGCACTCATAATCATCAGTTGACTGCACAGCAGCAAGGAGAGCTCCACCTACCAACGCAAGGGAGCCAATGGGTATAATTTATTTTATTTTATTTTGTTAAAAATTTTGACATCATTAGACTTTTTCATTCATTTAAAGATTGGTATCTAGTATTTCTTAAAATTTATTCACAGGTCTGATGATGGTTTTATAGAAAAAACCGAAACCGGTTACTCATTAAAACAGACATAACGTGATCAAGACTGAACTTTAATCAAAATATAACTTTTCAATCAGTTTTGCTAGTAGAGGATTAGAGAAACACGAGAGAAATTACTGTCACAGAAAAAGAACTCTTGGCTATAGTGTGGGGATTTAAAAAGTTTAAGAGCTATCTAGTTGGTCATAAGATAATAGTTTTCTTTGACCACATAGCTTTGAGCTCCATACAGGAATGCAAACTTTTTCATGACAGAATTACCAGGTGGGCTATTTTCCTACAACAATTTGACCACACAATATGTTACATAAAAGGACAGCAAAATGTGATAGCGGATGCTCTGTCTAGATTACCAGTGGGGGGTACACAGGAAAATGACAACTTACAGAACAACAAAAATTTTCGTATCATGTACATTCAGGGAATACAAGGGGAAAAGGAAATTGCTAATATATGTAACCAATTAAGGCATAACCAAAATCAAGTTGCAGAATGGAAATTAGTAAAGAATAAGGGTAGAAAGGGGTATGAAAATGTGAAATTATATTATCAGGTTTTTAAAGGGATTCTATTTCGAAGATGTAGTCCCAACTCAGATAGTTGAAAAGTGTGTTGGCCCAAACAACAACTAGATAAATTTATTAAATACATATACCAAAGACATAGACACTGTGGCATAATGAAATGTATATAAAAACTGAAGGAAAATGTATATTTCAATAATATCTCTAGAAGAGTTAGGAATTGTCTGTTATCTTGTGACCAACGTCATAGAGTTAAGTGTTTAATCAAAAGCATCATAGTTTTATGCTAAGTTTATGCCCAATAGGTAAGCCTGAATCAACTGACATTGATTTATTTGGAAAACTGCCTCGCTCCAGAGATGGTTATTGTTATATTTTAGTGGCATTAGATCTGTTTTCTAAATTTATAAACTTTTATCCATTGAGGAAAGCGACCAGTAGAAAAATTATTCAGTGTTTTAGTAAAGATTATTTCTTGAAAGTGGTTTAAGCCACAAGCAGTTTTATCAAATAACGGCAGTCAGCTCACTTCAGCTATGTGGAATGAATTTATTAGCAATGAAAGGGTAAAACATATTTTAATATCCATTTATTTAACCATCATGTAATCCAACAGAAAGGTACATTCGCGAAATAGGTAGGCTTTGCAGGAAATACTGTGCAAAAGATCACACAACCTGGTCTCAGTACCTCAATCAATTTGAAGATGTACTGAATGGTTCACAACACACTACCATAGGTTTTACAACATTTGAAATATATTATGATAAAAAGCCAGAAAACATTGTAAATAAATTAGTTGATTATCCTGCTCATACTGAAATCACTGCAAATGACAAAAACAAAATTTCTAGGGACAATGTGGAATTGTGCCACAAGAAACCGAAACAGTAACATGATAAGAAACTTAAAGTCATTCAGTATAAGGTAGGGGATACGTTATTAACCAAAACTTATGAAAAATCTAAAGCCATCAATAAGGAGGTAAAGAAATTTTTTGGTATTTACATTGAACCATTTGAAATTCTAGATATACCCTATCCTAATGCTTACCATTCGATATATCCTGGGTCCAAGAAGTTGTTTGGATTAAGAAATATTACCCAGCTGAAACCATATATTCAATAACTATAAACCATCAGGGGGTTACACACAAACTTTGTGTACCACGTCTGTGGCATATGCATATGCTACCGTGACATTTGCTTAACAGAAATTTGGAACGAGACTCGTCCGACGAAGCAACGTGTTTCCAGGCATCAGCAGTCCAATGTCGCTGTTGACGGGCCCAGGCGCGGCGTAGAGCTTTGTGTCGTGCAGTCGTCAAGGGTACATCAGTGGGTCTTAGGCTCCGAAAGCCCATATCGATGATGTTTCGTTCGCCGGCTGACACTTGTTGACGGCCCAGCATTGAAATATGCACCAATTTGCGGAAGGGTTGCACTTCTGTCACGTTGAACGATTCTCTTCGGTCGTCGTTGGTCCCTTTCTTGCAGGATCTTTTCCCGCCCGCAGCGTTGTCGGAGATTTGATGTTTTACCGGGTTCCTGATATTCACGGTACACTCGTGAAATGGTCATACGGGAAAATCCCCATTTCATCGCTACCTCGGTGATGTTCTGACCAATCGCTCGAGTACCGACTATAGCGCCACATTCAAAGTCACTTAAATCTTGATAACCTGCCATTTTAGCAGCTGTAACCGATCTAGCAACTGCGCCAGACAGTTGTTGTCTTATACAGACGTTGCCGACCGCAGCGCCATATTCTGCCTGTTTACATCTCTCTGTATTTGAATATGCATTCCCATACCAGTCCCTTTGGGGTTTCAGTGTAGAAGAGACGTGACAACATGTTCTGACTCTCGCTTGCTACAATAATTAAACCAGAACTCAATAAGAAACGCAGACACATGCATGGTTACCAGTAATTGTTGATTACAAATGTTACCAGTGGAATCTACATTAAAACACATACTAAAAGTACCATTACAACTTATTGGCGGGGACGCTTATAAACACAAGGAAACAGTAGTAAGGGTATTTCATTTTTCGTACTGATAGATTACATTTCACATGTATAGTATACGGAATGGACAGTATCTTGAAAGGAGGGTATAAGATGAATATCAACAAAACCAAAACGAGGATCATGGAATGTAGTCGAATTAAGTCGGGTGATGCTGAGGGAATTGGATTAGGAAATGAGACACTTAAAGTAGTAAAGGAGCTTTTCTATTTGGGAAGTAAAATAACTGATGATGGTCGAAGTAGAGAGGATATAAAATGTAGACTAGCAATGGCAAGGAAAGCGTTTCTGAAGAAGAGAAATTTGTTAACATCAAGTATTGATGTAAGTGTCAGGAAGTTGTTTCTGAAAGTATTTGTATGGAGTGTAGCCATGTATGGAAGTGAAACATGGACGATAAATGGTCTGGACAGGAAGAGAATAGAAGCTTTCGAAATGTGGTGCTACTGAAGAATGCTGAAGATTAGATGGGTAGATCACATAACTAATGATGAGGTATTGAACAGAATTGGGGAGAAGAGGAGTTTGTGGCAGAACTTGACTAGAAGAAGGGATCGGTTGGTAGGGGATATTCTGAGGCGTCAAGGGATCACCAATTTAGTATTGGAGGGCAGCGTGGAGGGTAAAAATCGTAGAGGGAGACCAAGAGATGAATACACTAAACAGATTCAGAAGGATGTAGGTTGCAGTAGGTACTGGGAGATGAAGAAGCTTGCACAGGATAGAGTAGCATGGAGAGCTGCATCAAACCAGTTTCAGGGCTGAAGACCACAACAACAACAACATGTATAGAATGTTCAAAGGATCTACCATTGCATCCAGAACGCAGCTCCGTCCTTGTACACCATGACTGTAGCATGTCTTGAAAAATCTATGGCACACCCTGGACCGTAATGCGGCAGGAGCTGAGCAGGGCAGATGTGCTAACGTCGGATATGCACGTTTTCAAGTTTTTTCGATGACTGACGGCTAGTAAAGTACACGAAGTCGCTTGTAGCTATATGCGTTTGTGCACAGTAGGGTTTTTAGTTAAAATAGTGAAAAAACGAATCTGTGAAACAGTAATAAAATTTATAGCTTTAATTGCAACAACAGCTCCTATGTGACAATGAGTTCATCTCGTTGATGCGGAAGTTTGATACATTCACATTTTCTGTATCTTTGTTACAGCGAGTGAAACGTCAGTCACGTTGAAATTAATATTTCCGCAGAGCGGCCCTGCGCGTGGGGAGTTGCTCGCCCCTGGTTCGCCACTTCCCGTCCATCTGAGCCCACCAAACAACAACAGAGCTGGTCGTCCGGTTCTGCGGCGTTCCACCTGCTCTGTCCACTCGGCTGAAGCCACGACTACCATCCTCTGAATCTGACGGCCGTGAGGGGGCCTTAACGTACAAGATGCAGCTCCTCAATTATTATCCCTGAATTTTGTCCTGAATAGATATGCCTAATACTCTCCGATAAATGTCCCTTACCGGGTCAACACCGTACTGTGAATATCATACAGATGTCGAGATGTGAATCTTAAAACTTCTGCCCCAGGCTAACAACAATCGTAATGATGAGGTAGGTCAGGTTTCGAACTGGGAAGCGATTATAGTTAACTACTTTCATAAAAAAGTGGACTTGAAAGTGGTTCTGCAGTTAAAAACAAGTTGTTCCGCAGCAACTTGGATGCATGAGCTGTTAAGCTGATTGTGCGATATTTCTCACAATTGTCAGCTCTTGCCATCTTCGGAATTGTGCGGATGATGCTTTTCCGAAAGTCAGAATGTATGTCGCCAGACCCATACAGTCTACACACCAACGTGAATAGTCGTTTTGTTGCCACTTCCCCCAATGATTTTAGAAATTCTGTTGGAATATCTATCCCTTCTGCCTTATTTGGCCTTAAGTCCTCCAAAGCTCCTACAAATTTTTAATATGATTATAACGCTACTACTGACAGATTCCTTTCCTAGGTGTTTTGGATTTGGTATAGACGTTTTGTAGACACCACAATAATTTGTGTTTAATTTCTGGAATAAACTGGGCTCTTAACCTTGAAGAGAAAATGAATAGGCATGTGTCACAGCACTATCAAGTCACCATGTATTTACACTGCCCGTCACGTCATTTTACGTCAATTCGCTGCCGAGTACTGAACGGCAGAAGTGAGGCCACCATCCGTGACACAAAATGTCAGTCCCATAACTGAGGAACTAACAACGACGAAGTGTATCAATACATGAAATGTATTCGCAGTTGTGAATGTGGACTACCATCAGCTGTATAATGGAATGACGACAATGAAAATGTGTGGCAGACCGGAACTCGAACCCGTGTTTCCCACTTTTAGCAAGCAATCGTCTAACCACTTGGCTATCCGAGCACGACTCACGGCTAGACTATATGTCTCTCAGCCATGCGTCTACAACTGCAAATACATTTCATGTATTTCATAACGGCTGTAGTCGCCGCAGTACTTGCGTGTCCAAGGAAGTTTACGTCGTAACTCGGATTAATACAGGCGTTATAATATCTTACTGATGTTTATAAACGTAGAAAGCGACCTCCATAACGTATGTTCTTAACCAGTTTTGTTTGGTAAAGAGCTGAGAACTGAACTATTTCAAAACATCGACATTTACCTGCTAGCATAAATATATACATACAAAAACATCAAACAATAGCTATAAAGGAATAAATGGTGTCTGTTTACCTTATCCATTAGGTTTTTTCCTTATGTAACTAATAACATCATAAGCAACTATATTTTTCTCCTTCATTAAAGCTGACTTTTTCACTCAGAATGTTATCTAATGGAAACCGCTCTGTCAATTTATATTCTTATTTGTGCCGCATTGTGGCTGTGAGCTCTGTTCTTTTATTGTAAAACGTAAATAATTTTTGTCTTTCAGATACCTGACCTCGCTTGTGAACACAAAACCAAAATAAAGGTTACCGAGACACAAAAGCACGATATCCCTACTATAAGTCGAGTCAGCGCGGCGAAAGTAATTTAACTTATGACGTTAGCAGGCGACAATACCGTCAAAATTCTTCCCGAGAAACCTTGATATATCGTGCCGTGACCTGTCTGAATGCCTCCATCTGAAATGCATTATGGAATGTTTTGGCGTTACGTGAACTGACGTGACATGAAGTGATGTAACGGCTAATGTGAATTGGCCTTAAACAACCAGCGTCGTACAGAGATCACGGGACAATTCCAGCTTAAGTTGATGACGTGTGCAGACCGCAATGCTCACTCCAGAGATATTTCCACTCTATGGCTGTTACGAAGGATCTACAAATTGCGTTAAACAAACGATAAATACATTCCTTTGTTACTGTCCATGCAATAAACATCCGTTACTGTTGTTAGTATAAGCAGTGCTCACTGTTCTGTGTAAGTGCAATGCATGCATTTGTTCTAAGGGAACGAGTTTGTTTTGATAAGTTTGTCAAATGCTTTTACATTCTAGTTTTATCTTTTTCTTGTACTTGCAGGATAACGGAAGCTTATTACTACGTACGGGGAACGGCAGACGTTATCTGTTGTTAGGTTCTGGAAAGTGGAAGCTACTGTCCAACTCGCGCCCTTTACACTGAAAAACATCCAGAAAGCAGAGTACCACCTGCACATGTATTCAACCGTCTTTTACAGCTACTATCAGACTCTGGGTCGGTGGCTCCAACAACGGGGCGGATTGAGGCAGGCCTCGCAGCCTGTGGAGCAGGAGCGAGTATTACGAGTGGAAGATGATGCTGGAACTACAGTACGTCGAATTTGGGCCTCTGTCTGGGTTAGTCATCCTCTAGTCTGGGCGACATTGCATGACTAGTTGCTATATTCATGTCATGTACAACGGGTGAAAACCCTTCGGACGCAAGAACAGCCTGCAGACAGCATTTCTATCAATGACTGTTGCAAAGACGTGATGAAGTTCCAATTTTTACAGCAAAGCTGCAGTCCATAGACGTAACGAGAATGTCATTTTTCACGTGAGGGCTGATGCAAATCTATGCTCAGTTGAAGAGTCAAGGCTTCGGCGTCGACTAAGGAAATGCAGTCCAAAATCAAATGAAGTAGGTTACAGTACACTTGTTCGCCCACTGCTTGAGTACTTCTCACCGGTGAGGGATCCGTATCAAATAGGGTTGATCGAAGAGATAGACAAGATCCAACGGAGAGCAGCGCGCTTCGTTACAGGATCATTTAGTAATCGTGAAAGCGTTACGGAGATGACAGATAAACTCCAGTGGAAGACTTGAAACGTCCCCTTAGAACAATTATACAAGACTGTGCTTAAACTGACACACAATATTTTTAGCGCAACGCAATCTGACTTTCAACAGTCCCTACAAAAGAATGGCCCTGACTAACATTAACCTATACCTTTCACAAATCACTTACCTCACAAAAATCTTCGTTACTCGAACTACTGAAATACAGCGAGCGCCACTACTGCCAGCTAAATAAAAGATTCAAACTACGGAGGGCACTAACTACTGATAGCCATAGTAAGCAAATGAAAAATTTTTATAGAGATCAAACACTGTATTTACCTTAATAGTGTTGAAAAATCATAATATACATAGGAGTTCATGATATCCAGTGTTACAAATTTCGAAACTCCGCCATTTCTCTCCCCACATCCACCACTGCTGGCGGCTCACCTCCAACTGCGCAACGCTACGCGCTGTTCACATCCAGCTGCCGCTGCCCAACACAACAATGGCAGACAACAATGCAAACTAGCCACAGACTGCACACAGCACAGCCAGTGATTTTCATACAGAGCGCTACGTAACGTTGCCAATAAGAAAACAAACAGTCTACTTACAGACTCTGAAAGAGAGACGCTGAGTAGCTCGGTACGGGCTTTTGTTGAAGTTTCGAGAACATACTTTCACCGAGGGGTCAAGCAGTATACTTCTCCCTCCTACATATATCTCGCTAAGAGACCATGATGATTAAATCAGAGAGATTATAGCCCACACATAGGCGTACCGACAATCTTTCTTTCCACCAACAATACGAGACTGGAAAAGAAGGGAGAACCGATAGAGGTGCTCAAGGTACCCTCCACCACACACCGTCAGGTGGCTTGCGGAGTATGGATGTAGATGTAGAATACAGGGTGACAGTTATTGAACTATATGAAAAAACGTAAATTAATTCCAAACTACGGTGTGAACACACTTTATTCATCATGTAAACGTCACTACAGATATTCGCATTTAGGTTATGACATGTTCGATGTGGCTGGCATCATTGAGGATGATGTGGAGCAGACGAATAGCGAAATTCTGCATTTCCACTGAAGAGTCGGGACTCGATGCTGTCGATGATCTCCTGAATGACTGTTTTCAGCTCAGCAATGGTTTTCAGCTTATTGCTGTACACCTTGTCTTTAATATACCCCTACAAAAAGGAGTCACATGTGTTCATATTCGGAGAATATAGCGACCAATAGAGGCCAATGCCAGGTGGCTCTGGGTACCCGAGAGCCAGATCACAGTCTCCAAAGTGCTCCTTCAGGACATCAAACACTCTCCTGCTTCGGTGGAGTCGAGCTCCGTCTTGCATGAACCACATCTTGTCGAAATCAGGGTCACTTTGGAAAATAGGGACGAAATAATCTTCCAAAGCCTTCACGTACCGTTAAGTAGTCACCATGCCATCAAGGAATATCCTTCCGATAACTCCGTGACTGGACACCTCACACAACACAGTCACCCGTTGAGGGTGAAGAGACTTCTCGATCGCGAAATGCGGATTCTCAGTCACTCAAGTGCGCCAATTTTGCTGCACCGTGACATTTTCACATGCAAATGGCTGACAACAACAAGACTCGTGCACGCCCCGCGGCCAACCGTGCAGTTTGAACATCCTAACGCAAACCGTTCAGAAGTTATGACGATTTAATTTCACTTAGTTCAATAATTATCACCCTGTCTATGGACAAGAATTATTAGCGATAGACTAATAGGACGTTACATACTAGCGAGTAGGTTGATTGGTGCGAGGTACGAGGGTCACTCCAAAAGAAATGCACATTACTTTTGTAAAAACACAGTTTTCATTCTGCATGTGTGATATTTTTGCAATGTGTGGATAAATCCTTCCCGGTTGTTTTCAAACTAAGTTCAATCTGTTCCCGTGAGTGGCGCCGTCACAGTATGTCTTCAAGATGGCTGCTACAGTTGACGTTCGTTAGAAGCAACATGCAGTCATAGAATTCCTGTGCTGTGGAAACGAGACAGTGGGAAACATCCACAAGAGGTTGAAAAAGGTGTATGGAGATGCTGCTGTCGATCGCAGTACAGTTAGTCGGTGGGCAAGCAGGTTACGTGATGAAAGCGGGCTCGGCAATATTGAGGATTGTCCTCGCAGCGGCAGGCCTCGTACTGCACACACTCCCCACAATGTGCAGAGAGTTAACGAATTGGTGACTGCTGACGGACGCATCACAGTGAACGAATTGTCGCGCTACGTTGGTAAAGGAGAAGGAAGTGTTTGCAGAATACTGAAAGTGTTGGCGTTAAAAAAAGGTTTGTGCCAGGTGGGTTCCCAGGATGCTGACAGTGGCTCACAAAGAAACAAGAAAAACTGTATGCAGCGAACTTTTCGAACAGTACGACAATGGTGGAGGTGAATTTCTTTGAAGAATTGTGAGAGGTGATGAAACATGGCTCCATCATTTTTCACCAGAGACAAAGAGGCAATCAATGGAGTGGCATTATGCAAATTCACCGGAGAAAAAAATTCAAAACCATACTTTCTGCTGGAAAAGTTATGGCTACGGTGTTTTTCGATTCCGAAGGATTCTTGCTTGTGGACATCATTCCAAGTGGAACCATCATAAATTCTGATGCATATGTGTGTGACGACACTGAAGAAATTTCAAGCTCGGCTGAGTCGTGTTCGACCACATCGGCAAAAGCAGGATGTTTTGCTGTTGCAAGACAAAGCACGGCCACATGTCAGTCAAAAAACCATGGAAGCGATCACAAAACTCGGATGGACAACACTGAAACACCCGCATTACAGTCTTGACCTGGCTCGATGTGACTATCATCTCGTTGGGAAACTGAAAGACTCTCTTCGTGAACCAAGGTTTGAAGATGATGACTCCCTTGTGCACGCTGCCAAACAGTGGCTCCAACTGGTTCCAAGATGGCGTAAGGCAGTTGAGAGGTATGAAAATTATGTGGAGAAATGAAAATATTGTTCCTAAAGGATGTATCTACACCCTGTAAAACTTTCAAACATGTAGAATAAAAGATAGATTTAAAAAAATAGTGTGCATTTCTTTTGGAGTGACCCTCGTATAATCAGTTCCTATCAAACGACTTCTACATTCTGCTAGGAAAGGTACCGATCAAACAAAGGCTAGAGATGTGGTTCATGCGTGATGGAGCACCAGCCCGTTTTCTCCCAAATGTCCGAGAACACTTAGCACAGACGTTTAATGGGCAATGGACTGGTCCAATAGTTGGCCAGCAGTTGCTCCGACCTTAATCCCTTGGACGTTTCGTAGCGTGTACACTTGAAATCTTTAGCGTATGCAAGCTCCATTAATGATGTTCAAACACTACAGGAATGCGTCATCAATGCCTGCCAGCACATCGAAGATCATCCTGAAGTTTTTCGGAGAGTGGGTGATCCCCTGAGACGTTGGACAGAAGCGTGCCTTAGCGATGGCTCACAAGCACAAATGCAGGCAGTATGTAATAGAAAGAGAGCAGATTACATTAAAATCTCTGTTCTTTCACAGTACGGGATAATGTATTCTCATCTGTTTACTGCCTTCTGTGGATCGCTCCTATTAGAAAACAGCTTGCAGCAGAGATGTGTTTCACAGTAGTGAAGATGAACAAGTGCTCATAGCTCCTCAGGTATGGATTTCAGAGTTCATATTTACTGGATATCTTTTTTCTATCTTTGGTCCCTACTACTACCTTCAAACTATGGAATGCTTTTTTAAACACCCTATATTTAGCGCCATCAAGACAATTTTAATAAAACACGTCTGTTAGTGTACCTTTGAGGACTTGTTCAGTCATGTCGGATTATGAGGACTCGGAAAAGAGCTAGTGCCGGAAATCCTAAAGGCGTTAGCTTCAAATGTTTAAATATTTCTTAAGGGTTGGAGTGAATCTGTAAGGTTGCGTAGCTTCTATGCGTAATAAAATGACACTTGTATCAGCCAAAACAGGAACATTAAAATGTTACTGACTTCCATGAAGGTATGTCGAGACACAATCTTGAAATCTCAGCCACTGACCACTAATTCTTGGTATCAGAACATTCTTACTTACCTAATGACAGTGCGTTTATTTTAGTGGAGAGAGCCAGTAGGAAAATTTCATAAATTTACACACAAAATGATTGTATGGTTATCGTTAGACAACCAAAGAAAACGTCCCCCATATTTGAGGTCATCGAATTGAAATTTGCAAAATTCATGTCACCGGAAACTTACAGAATTCAGTGAGGAACAGAAAAAAAGGTTGATGGTTGTGGCATCAACAGGTTGGCTATGAGATGGTTACATTAAGAAACAGAAGCACCTTTTACCCTGATGTTTAAGCAGCCTCTGAACCCTGATGTGTAATCTGACGGAGGTGACTTAAGAAAGAAACCATCCCATGACATACTTTTGTAACATCCGGCAGGGCACTCGTCATACTAAACATCGATCGCTAACAAAAACGAAGAAAGTGGACACGTAGGATTTACTGCCATACATTCACTATGTTTCAAGAACCTACCGCACGACACTGCCACAAGGGCTGCCTCAGCTTTGCGAGGGCAAGCAGATGAAAGAGAATACATTTTTCCTTGAATCTAAATTGCATAACTTTCTATTTGGCAATATTTGTTACAAGCAGACACAGGGAAAAAATATGAGTATATATTCAAGAAAAGGATTTTTTATTGTTTCAATAAACTTTTCTCCACTGAGATTAAAATAGTTTTCAAGAAATGTTTCTGTTCGTATTTTCCAGCAAACTGATAACCAATTATGACACAAATGCAAATGAAATAATTTTTTGATTGAATCACTAAGGCATAAATAGAGGTCCACATATGTGGATCTCAGGTCTCACTTGTCGTGAAAACATATTAATCTTTGTCAAGTATTTTCTTTCCCCATTCTTCAATAAAAATACTTCATAAATGCAAGTTTGTAATAATCACATAATAATTTGTGGCCAGTAATAATTTGCTACTGTCAGTAAAAAAAACTCTTCGTGGTACGTTTCATGATAAGCTTCAAAACAAATAGTTTTCGCAATATATAATGCTGAAGCGCCAAAGAAACTGGTGCAGGCATGTGTATTCAAATACAGAGATATGTAAACATGCAGAACACGGCGCTGTGGTCGAAAACGCCTACATAAGACAAATGTCTGGCGCAGTTCATAGATCGGTTACTGCTGCTACAGTGGCAGGTTATCAAGATTTAAGTGAGTTTTAACATGGTGTTATAGTCGCCGCACGAGCGATGGGACACAGCATCTCCTAGACAACGATGAAATGGGGATTTTCCCGTACGACTATTTCACGAGTGTACTGTGAATATCAGGAATACGATAAAATATCAAATCTCTGACATCGCTGCGTCCGCAAAAAGTTCCTGCAAGACGACGACTGAAGAGAATCGTTCAACGTGACAAAAGTGCAACCCTCCCACAAAATTCTGGGTCAACGACAAGTGTCAGAGGGCGAACCATTCAACGAGACATCATTCATATGGGCCTTCAGAGCCGAAGCCCCACTCGTGTACCCTTGATGACTGCACGACACGAAGCTGTACGCCTCGCCTGGGCCCGTCAACGTCCACATTGGGTTGTTGACGACTGGAAACATGTTGCCTGGTCGGACGAGTCTCGTTCAAATTGTATCGAGCAGATGGACGGGTACGGCTATGGAGACAACCTCATCAATCCATGGACCCTGCATGTCAGCAGGGGATTGTTCAAGCTCATGGAGGCTCAGTAATAGTGTGGAGTGTGTGCAGCTGGAGTGATATGGGACCCCTGATACATCTAGATACGATTCTGACAGATGACACGTACCTAAGCAACCTGTCTGATAAGCTGCATCCACTCATGTCCATTTTGCATTCCGATCGGCAATTCCAGCAGGACTATGCGACACCCCACACATCCAGAATTGCTACAGAGTGGCTCCAGAAACGCTCTTCTGAGCTTAAACACTTTCGCTGGCCACCGAAGTCCACAGGCATGAACATTATTGAGAACATCTGGGATGCCTTGCAACGTGCTGTTCAGAAGAGATCTCCATCCCCTCGTACTCTTATGGATTTATGGATTCATGACGTCAATTTCCTCCAGCACTACTTCAGAGATTACTCGAGTCCGTGCCACGTCGTGTTGCGGCACTTCTGCGTGCTCGCGGGCGTTGTGCACGATATTAGGCAGGTGTACCAGTTCTTTGGCTCTTCAGTGTGTATTCCACATAACCGAGCACGTGTCTTGTCTTTGAATTTCAGTCAGGTATCCTGTATTTTGAGGCATTCCTTGCCTCAACAAGCAGCATTGTACAACCTAATTTCTGAAACTGTTTGCAACACAGCTCTTCTTGGCCTTTTATTCACACGTTCTGCAACATCTGCAGCTTCACTGTCAGAGGAATTCACAGTAAAAGGACGTCCGGTTGTCTTAGCTACTGGCACAACATGTTATCGTTCTTACTTTTTACCATTCAGTGTCATAAAGCTCAGCCGGACAATTTTCAGCCGAAAACGAGAATTCGTCATCTTTCTACTCAGATGATTCCGTATTGCTGACAGTGAGAAGAGCTTCTAACTGGTCATCAGTTAAAATTTCACGCAATGCTGTAGAGCGTAAAAACGGCTGTTATGTCAGTATTCCATCTTCGAAGACCAAATTGAAATTAGCAAATATTCGTTATGATCTGAGGTGCACTACGAGGAACTTCAGATAGTGGGTAACTAACAAATGTTTTACAAATCTGAACCAGTTCTCAACAGCTAAAAAATCAGCGAACGTTAGGTAAAATCCGCAGCTTCTCAGTCTAATATTTAGACATAAAATTTATTTACATGCCTTTTCGTTTTGTAGAGGGAACCATTTTTTGCGTACGACCAGCTGTAAACTAATACAAGAATCGTTCCTTGCAAGGTACTGCACCCTGGTTTTGAAAAGAAGACTTAGAAGATCCACACTCGCGGACCGTCGTCCTATACGAGGAAAAATACGTCTGGTTTTGGTGTAAAAAATAATAAACAAAGGTCCACATACGTGAATCGAGAGAACGAAGAGGTTAATAAAACTTGACGAGTACAATAAAGTGGAAGATAGCAGTAAGGGAAGAGCGGGGCTACATGTTCCGATTTTTAGCTAACCTCAAAATTCGTTAAGAATACTTCATTTTAGTATTCATGCGATGCAATCAAAATTAACTTTATATATATATATATATATATATATATATATATATATATATATATATATATATATATATATATATATATATGTAACTTTGATATTAAGACAGTTATTTGGGTCATTTGTTGTGAGATTGTTTTAGTAATAATGTTTTAATGTCTAAAATTGTAAAATAACAACTTACCGCGACTTGGGGCAAATTGTTAACTTGCCGTGGTGAGTTGTTACCGTATTTGTTAAAGCTATTACCTGTGAAATAAAAAACAATAAATGATTAAACCATGTCTTTATTTAAGTAATAACCAACAATGTCGTATGAATCATCAGGTAAACATTTGTATGTTCTATAACAAGTAACTATAATTTATACGTAAACAATTATTAACCATTTAGTAATTAACAGCTTATCAAATAAGTTGTAACTACTCAGCCTCAATAATTCAGTCTTCAATCATCTGGGCCTTGTCTTACACTGAAATATCTATCATATTGCTGGCATAGGCAGAAAACATATATACTTATAATTAATTAACCATCAGAAGATACATCACAATCACGGTTCTGGCGTATTTAGGTTAATAAGGCGTGATTCCGCCTACATCTGGAATGGGCCCAGGTCTTACATTCTTGACACTGAACCCATTCTTCCCCAGAAAGTGAATTAGAGTATCTCACACAGCACACTAGACATTAGTACTCTAAACTGTCCTCTTCACTCTCAGACCTTTCACTGCTCGTCTGTAAAACCTGTCGTTTAACAGACTTCCCCTTCCCTTTGCCTTTTACTTTTCCATTTCCTTGTGTTGTTTTACCTTTTCCTTTATTTTTTCTCACTTTTTGATTGTTGATGTTCACTTTGCTTTTCTTGCTTTGATCGTCTGCTAAGGTTTGTTTTACTGGAGTATCGGTTAAAATAGTGGATTTTCTTGTTTGTTCCAGTCCTCGGCGGTGCCTTCGGGAACGTACTTTCTGCTTCTGGAGGGAAAGGGACTTGATCTACTAGCTGTTCTTGTATGACACCAGAAGATGCAGACAGATTAACAACTCTTGATGGTTGTGTTGTCACATAAACGATTTGTCTTGTATCTGTACTAACGTTTACAGTTTCAGGTGCATTAGCGCCTATGCTAGTAACAGTCTCTGATGCTGCTTCCGACCTATTGGTGATGATGTCATGTGAAATGCCTAAAGCCACATCTGACGCATTTGCTAAAGGTAAAGGGCGATCTGTAACATAGGATGGAGCATCGTAGTTTTCTGTAAAAACGTTGGGGTCATAAGGCCAAATGCCAGCTTTTCTGAAAGCGCTCATCACATTTATGGGAGTCACTGCACGAGGTAGCGCGTATCTACCAATTTCTGGGATCTCATATATCGACATTGTCTTGCCAGGATTATTGCGTAGCCAATTGTCCTGGGCCTTTCATAACAGCTTTTGAAAGGTGCATTTACTCCAACATCCAGTGGCCGTAGGCGGTGTGTACAATGTGGAGGGAATGAGAGCATTATAGTGGAGTTAGATTTACCTTTTTCGACCACACTGATACCAGTGGCCGTAGGCGGTGTGTACAATGTGGAGGGAATGAGAGCATTATAGTGGAGTTAGATTTACCTTTTTCGACCACACTGATACCAGGTGATTGGTGATTGTCGAGCAACAACAAAATCTGATTTGCAGGTGATGGTTTAGTATGTTTGATAAAAATGATCCATATATTTCACGAAATCCATATCTGTCATCCATCCTGGGCTATTTATTTCATTAACAGTACAGAGTAACCCACCGCCTTAAAATGTAAGGTGGGTCGGATGCTTCTGAATCTAATAGCAAAGACTTCTCATTGTTACAGGCTGATTGGTATACAGTTGTTAATGCTTTTTTTAAAACTGTTTTTTGAACTGTTCCCTGCGCCGATAGATTCTGGTCGTCCGCCTTTTATAAACAAATCCTTGGTAAAATAAACATGAGAGGAACTGCATGGGGCCATCCGCTGTGGCCGAGCGGTTCTAGGCGCTTCAGTTCGAAACCACGCGGCTGCTACGGTCGCAGGTCGCAGGTTCGAATCCAGCCTCGGGCATGGATGTGTGTGATGTCCTTAGGTTAGTTAGGTTTGAGTAGTTCTCAGTCTAGGGGACTGATGACCTCAGATGTTAAGTCCCGTAGTGCTTAGAGCCATTTGAACCATTTTTGAATTGCATGACCTAATGCATTTACTATCAGCTCCACTGCAACCGATGTCCCTCGTTCAGCATATACCATGGCTACAACTTGCTTCATTCCCATCTTCGCAATAATTTTCTTCGGCTTTAGCACTGTGGTAACGCCTGTTTCATCTAAATTATGTATTCTTTAAGGTGGAAATTTATATTTATCCAACACTGTGTTCAGCTCTGTAAAAAATTCGGTAACATTGTGTTTGTTAAATGATGTCGCCCTGCTGGCATTCGTTGACTCCGGTGTTTTTATTGACTGGTGAGGATGTCTTTTTAAAGAACCAGTCAGCCAGTCTGGACCAGCTTTTTTATTTTCGTGCCACGATGGTGGAATATTGCGAGCACTGAATTTCAGTGCGCTTTCGTACGCTAACTGTTTGACTTCTTCTGGCAGAAGACCAAAGAAAATTAGAGCACATTGCAACAGATATTCCGCTAACTTATCTTCCTGTTCTTCAGTAAAGACCGATCTTATTTTTTGTAACCAATCGCGATATTTTCTACTCCAGATCTTAACTTTTTTACAAATCTATAGAAAGTCATATGACAAAAATATCTAAGTCTTTGGCAACAGTTTTTCTTTTCCTGCCATCGTTGAGAACTGCATCCGCTGCTTTTTGCATTAACTCCTGTGACACAGAACCTCGTTTTGGTTTTCGGGTATACGTCCTCAGACTACCCAAGGGAAAAAAAATTACGATATTTATATCCCATTAGAGGTACAAATGCACTGGGGAAAATTGTTCCGAGTTCACAACGTGCACATGAAAACGGAACATCTAGCTCCAATCACACATCTTGAGCCGGCCGTTGCAGCCGAGCGGTTCTAGGCGCTCCAGTCCGGAACCGCGCTGCTGCTACGGTCGCAGGTTCGAATCCTGCCTCGGGAATGGAGGAGGAGATTAGTGTTTCACGTCCCGTCGACAACGAGGGAATTAGAGACGGAGCACAAACTCGGATTAGGGAAGGATTGGGAAGGAAATCGGTCAAGCCCTTTCAAAGGAACCATCCCGGCATTTGCCTGAAACGATTTAGGGAAATCACTGAAAACCTAAATCAGTATGGCCGGAGACGGGTTTGAACCGCTAGCCTCGGGCATGGATATGTGTGATGTCCTTAGGTTAGTTAGGTTTGAGTTATTCTAAGTCTAGGGGACTGATGACTTCAGATGTTATGTCCGGTAGTACTCATAGCCATTCGAACTATTTTTGAACCACACATGTTGAAATAAAAGCAAGATACTAGTTACTTTACGAAATATAACTAATTTACGCATTGTGTACCCAAACGGTAGATAAATCCTTACAATAAAACACTGAAAGACTAAAGGCTACTCGTTAAAATTCGTGAGGCAGATCAAAAATACCAAATACGAAAATATTTACTTACGTGAACCAGCGACGCACATGCTGTCGTTCCGATGTTCCGGGGACCAGTAGCCTCTTTACGATGGCTGCCATCGGTTCGCTGTGGCGTTTCATTTCACGACGTGTTTACTTCATATTCATATCTCTTTCCCACGCGGAGTTATTTCAATCGTAACAACTTACCTCGGTAACTACTAGCCCCGTTCTCCCCTACATTCACGGCTCAAAAGAATCAAGTTCAGAATTTTACTGTTTCGTTCAAGGTAGCATTTAATAGTACTTAAGTCTGTTCTTCCTCAATACGAGAATACAGTATACAAAATATCTCCTAATACTTCAACATTTTAAAATTGTGTAAACTTTTTCCTGTAATTAAATATTCAACAAAAACTTTATTTTTCTCAGAAATTTCTTATTGTGACTTGATTCTGGCACTAAGCACTATTTTTTTTTAAATCTCATTTTGTTCGTTATTGTTCGTTTCAATTGTTCGTGGTGGACGTCTCCTGACGCCCATTGAAGTTCTTTATTGATCCAATCACTCAGTTTTTTTTTATTACAGAGGGCAGCTAACCCTCTGACCGAACACGCTGAGCTACCATACCGGCATCACTATGGGACTTAACATCTGAGGTCATCAGTCCACTAGACTTAAAAGTACTTAAACCTAACTAACCTAAGGACATCACACACATCCATTCCCGAGGCAGGATTCGAACCTGCGACCGTAGCAGCAGCGCGGTTCCGGACTGAAGCGCCTAGAACCGCTCGTCCACAACGGCCTCCCTGTTACTTGATTCCCTTATGCTAAACGCTTCATATGCTGAGATAGTTACAGGGGAGGACAAACTGTAAGCGAAGAGTGGGTCCATGCCTGATGATAGCTGCCCAGGATTTAGACGTGTCGACTTCCTGGAGAACGGAGCAGTTTGCTTATGCCAGAGGCTGGTTGCGGGTTCGTATCATTTGGTGCAGCCGCCGCATGCGTGTACCGGTGGCCGTACCTACCTCGCTATGAGCTACGGCGGCCGTAGTGCGCGCCGGCGGCGGCAGATGGCGCGCGGGTGCGCCGCTTCCGGCACGTGCGGCTTCCGGCGGCGGGCCGTGATGTATGCGCCGGGCCCGGCCGCACAATGCCTCGTGGGCGACGCCTGTGGGCGGCGGCGGTGGGCGGCGCGTGGTGGGCGCCGCCTCTGCTCGCTCTGCTCCTGGCCTGTGTCGGCAGGCGCCGTTTGTCACGTCGCCGTGCACGCCGCTGTGGCCGCGTGAATGTGCCGCCGCAGGAGGGGTCGCGGCGCGCAAAATATGGTCGTAATTCATCGTACAACAGCTCTTTATTGTAGTGTCAGCATTTTATGATGTTCTGAGACGTATTCAGAGTTACGGACTAATCTCCACATTGTGATTGTGGCGCTCCAAGAAAGACTTCGAGCTTTAATTTTAAAATAAGCTTTCATATAATGTGGATAAGTTTGTGAATTACACTACTGGCCATTAAAATTACTACACCAAGAAGAAATGCAGATGATAAACGGGTATTCATTGGACAAATATATTATACTAGAACTGACATGTGATTACATTTTCACGCAATTTGGGTGCATAGATCCTGAGAATTCAGTACTCAGAACAACCACCTCTGGCCGTAATGACGGCATTGATACTCCTGGACATTGAGTCAAACAGAGCTTGGATGGCGTGTACAGGTGCCCATGCAGCTTCAACACGATACCACAGTTCATCTAGAGTAGTGACTAGCGTATTAGGATAATTTAGGTTAAGTAGTGTGTAAGCTTAGGAACTGATGACCTTAGTAGTTAAGTCCCATAAGATTTCACACACATTTTTGAACACGAGGCATCACAACAACGTTTCAGCAGGCAACGACGGTCAACTGCTGTTTGTGTATGAGATATCGGTTGGAAACTTTCCTCATGTCAGCACGTTGTAGGTGTCGCCACCGACGCCAACCTTGTGTGAATGCTCTGAAAAGCTAATCACTTGCATATCACAGCATCTTCTTCCTGTCGGTTAAATTTCGCGTCTGTAGCACGTCATCTTCGTGGTGTAGCGATTTTAATGGCCAGTAGTGTATTTTCGTGATGTGGCTAGTTAGTGTCAACTCAATTACTAAGTAAAATACTTTGCTAAGACGAGTACTTGTCTCCATAATGTTGTAATGTTGATATCATTAAGTTGTTTGGAAAGCGGTGTTGATATTCACGACAATAAAAGCGGGTTAAAAGCTGTGAGTTAACTGGGGAAGTTAACCTTGCATTACTGAGCAACTGTTTCACCAGGTATCCAGTCTAGCTTACCAAATTCCCAACCAAACTAACATTAATTATAATCTTTTAATAATCATCTTACGACAACCGGTGATATATATATATATATATATATATAAAGACAATTTAAATAAAAAGAAGTAAATCAGTTTATATTTGGTCATTTATTTTAACATTGATCATTTTTCCGTTTAAATTTCAGCATATTAAACTTGATTCATAACTAAACTGGTGCCTTATTTAGGATTGTGAAAATGTGAGTTTGTAATCTTACGGAACACATCAAATATGGAGCCAAGATTGGGAGACTGCATACAACACTGCATTCATAAAATAACACACGAAGAACGTTGAAACATATGCAAGAGGAAATTAACAACAACCAACCATTTCAATTTTCAGCCAAAGAAGTTACGTTCATAGCGCAATCCTGTCCGTCATGAAATTACCACACACTGGTATACTAAATTCATACTAACTCTGTGTGAAATCTTCCCGAAAAGAATAGCTGAGTGCTACTTTGATGATTATACCACATGCTTCACGTGGTCAATTTGGTTTACACAAAGAGTGTAACTCCACAATAATTTTGATAATTAAAATAAATTACATCGAAACGCAATTTACAAAAGAAAAACCTCGAGCTGGTTACTATCGTCTTACTATTAACCTGATGGTCAAACAATTGTATAAGCACATGGTACTGGTCTCACAAAGTACACCCCACATGGGTTGAACATAAAGAAATGTTGCTACATTGAAAAATATTGTCAAGACGAGACGTTATAATGTCAAGCACATTCGCATTTAAGATTGATGATCTTAATTAGAGTTACGAATCATCAACACATGGTTCCATTTTACTCACAAAGTAGTGACAAAGCAACTACTGGAAGATATTCTGAACTTCACACTCGAATTACACTGTGTTGGAATTTAAGATAACATTAGATATTTTAGATCTAAACGTGAAATAAAGGTGATTAAATTTTCAGTTAAGCTGAACTTAAGAAATCCATTGTCCTACGGACTTAGCAGAGACGCGCTTAGCCAGAGATCTTACCACTTCAGACGCTCGCCGCGGACAGACTGGCGTGGGCCCCCTACCGAGGGTGCTTCACAGATACAAATGGAAGTGACCAGAGAGGCAGCTTTCTATACCAACATGACAAGGGACGGACAGGACCATACTAAGAATAGAAACCTCTTTGCTTTTAGAAAGCGTAGCTACCTGTTCTGACGTTGGTCTACTGTTCTCTAGCAGACAGGCGTGTCTGCTACCATCAAGCATGCAACTAGAAATACATTTGCTCATTCATCCTTTCACACAGAAGGGAAGGGGGATGACAGTACCTTATCATATACAGTATATAAAAGAAAGCGGATGTAGGTTCCGTATGAGACTGTGTGATATGAATTACATATAAACTGTGTTTTAAAGTGTAGTAGTGTGACATATCGTTCTTGTTTATGTGTAAAAGTAACGCGTTCCACTGCTCAGTCCCCTCCCAGATAGAGTCAGAAACACCACAGTAAATTTAGAAGTGGAATTTATGCCGTAAATGACAACAGATTTAAGAAATTAACATGAAAGGAATCCAACAGAGACCTTTCAATGTTTCTCCATCTACATACGTACTCCTCAAGCCAACTTACAATGTACGCTGGTTGGTACTTCTGGTACCACTGTCTCATCCTCCCTCCGCTGGTCCATTCGCGATGGTGCGCGTGAACAATGACAGTCGGTGAAGCTCCCTATTAGCTCTAATTCCTCCGATTTTCTCGTCGTTATTTGAATTAGTAGTCAACGTTGCGGCACAGTGGTTAACACCTTACGAAAATCTGCGAACACAGAATCTACCTGTTTACCTGCATTCATCGCATGCAAGACGCTGTATATAATAAAACTCTCTCGGAATTCCAATGCTAAACGTATCTATGCACAACGCCTCTCTGTTGGCGTCTCCCACCAAAATTTCTTGAGCGTCTCCATTGCGCTCTTGCACCAATAAACTATCGCGTAACGAAATACAACACTCTTCACTGGATGACATTCACTCCACATTGCGTAAACCTGCTACATGCACTTGTTCCCATAGTAAAAGGTATCTACAGAAAATATCCACAAGCCATGAACTGCTGACATTGGTAACTAACCAACTTAACCAATATACATGAACAACTGTTTTCTCTGTCATACGAAGCTTAGTGAAACTCCAAATAAAACAAATTCATCCTTCCATAGGTATTTCGCCTTTATTATTTGGTTGGCTAGTTGACTTTCGGAAAGGGGACCAAACAGCGAGGTGATCGCTCTCTTCGGATTAGGGAAGGAAGGCGGCTGTGCCCTTTCAAAGGAATCATTCCGGCATTTGCCAGAAGTGATTTATAGAAATCAAGGAAAACCTAGATCAGGATGGCCGGAAGCGGGTTTGAAACGTCGTCCTCCCGGATGCCAGTCCAGTGTGCTAACCACTGCACCACCTCGCTCGGTCTTTATGATTTGGAAGGCGTCATCAACTGACTGAAATCAAATGTGTAGCATCTCGTAAATATTTTATGGGCTCTTGTGCAGCAAGAATCTGAGATATCGTTTAGTTCCACAGAGCTACTAGATCTACTAAAGAGACAGGCTACACTACACTTGTCCGTCCTCTTTTCGAGTTCTGCTGTGTGGTGTGGGATCCTTACCAGACGAGATTCACGGAGTACATCGAGAAAGTTTAGAGAAGGGCATCATGTTTTTTATCACCGAGAAATAGGGGAGAGAGTGTCACGGACATGATACAGCATTTGAGGTGGACATCATTAAAACAAAGGCGTTTCTCGTTGGGGCAGGACTTTCTGTCGAAATTTCAATCGCCAATTTTCTCCTCCAAATTCGAAAATATTTTGTTGACGCCGACTTACATAGAGAGAAATGATCATCACAATAAAATAAGGGAAATCAGAGCCTTCACAGACAGATATAGGTGTTGGATTTTTTTTGTGTTGTTAGAGAGTGGAATAACATAGAATTATTGTGAAGGTGGTTCGATGAATCCTCTATCAGGCACTTTAAGTGTGATTTGCAGAGTAGTCAAGCAAACGTAGATGTAAAAGAATTACACTGAAGTGGTATAAGCATGCGTATTCAAATACAGAGATGTGAAATACGGAGCTGCGCTCGGCAACGCCTATGTAAGACAAGTGACTGGCGCAGTTATTAGATCGGTTACTGCTGCTGGAATGGCAGGTTATCAAGATTTAAGTGTGTTTGAACGTGGTGTTATAGTCGGCGCACGAGCCATGGCACACACCATCACCGACGTGGCGGTGAATGGTTCAAATGGCTCTGAGCACTATGGGACTCAACTGCTGTGGTCATCAGTCCCCTAGAACTTAGAACTACTTAAACCTAACTAACCTAAGGACATTACACACATCCATGCCCGAGGCAGGATTCGAACCTGCGACCGTAGCAGTCGCACGGTTCCGGACTGCGCGCCCAGAAACGCGAGACCACCGCGGCCGGCCCGTGGCGGTGAAGTTGGGCTTTTCCCGTACGACCGTTTCACGAGTGTACCGTGAATGTCAGGAATCATGTAAAAAATCAAATCTCTGACATCGCTGCGGCTAGAAAAAATCCTGCAAGAACGGGACAAAAGACGACTGAAGAGAATCGTTCAACATGACAGAAGTGCAATCGTTCCGCAAATTGCTGCAGAATCATCGATTTGGGCTTTCGGAGCCGAAGGCCCATTCCTTGACGACTTGCCGACACAACGCTGTACGCCTCGCCTGGGCCCGTAAGTACCGACATTGGATTGTTGACGACTGGAAACATAATGCCTTGTTGGAGGGGTCTCGTTTTAAATTGTACCGAGCGGATGGACGTGTACGGGTATGGAGACAACCTCATGAATCCATGAATCGTGCATGTCAGCAGGTGACTGTTCAAGCTGGTGGAGGCTCTGTAATGGTGTGGGGCGTGTGCAGTTGAAGTGATATGGGACCGAAACTTCCTGGCAGATTAAAACTGTGGGCCCGACCGAGACTCGAACTCGGGACCTTTGCCTTTCGCGGGCAAGTGCTCTACCATCTGAGCGACCGAAGCATGACTCACGCTCGGTCTCACAGCCTTACTTCTGCCAGTATCTCGTCTCCTACCTTCCGAACTTTACAGAAGCTCTCCTGCGAACCTTGCAGAACTAGCACTCCTGAAAGAAAGGATACTGCGGAGACATGTTTGGAAGGTAGGAAACGAGATACTGGCAGAAGTAAGGCTGTGAGACCGGGCGTGAGTCGTGCTTCGGTAGCTCAGATGGTAGAGCACTTGCCCGCGAAAGGCAAAGGTCCCGAGTTCGAGTCTCGGTCGGGCGCACAGTTTTAATCTGCCAGGAAGTTTCATATCAGCGCACACTCCGCTGCCGAGTGAAAATCTCATTCTGGAAACATCCCCCAGGCTGTGGCTAAGCCATGTCTCCGCAGTATCCTTTCTTTCAGGAGTGCTAGTTCTGCAAGGTTCGCAGGAGAGCTTCTGTAAAGTTTGGAAGGTAGGAGACGAGATACTGGCAGAAGTAAGGCTGTGAGACCGGGCGTGAGTCATGCTTCGGTAGCTCAGATGGTAGAGCACTTGCCCGCGAAAGGCAAAGGTCCCGAGTTCGAGTCTCGGTCGGGCCCACAGTTTTAATCTGCCAGGAGGTTTCATATCAGCGCACACTCCGCTGCAGAGTGAAAATCTCATTCTGGAAACATCCCCCAGGCTGTGGCTAAGCCATGTCTCCGCAGTATCCTTTCTTTCAGGAGTGCTAGTTCTGCAAGGTTCGCAGGAGAGCTTCTTTAAATTTTGGAAGGTAGGAGACGAGATACTGGCAGAAGTAAGGCTGTGAGACCGGGCGCGAGTCGTGCTTCGGTAGCTCAGATGGTAGAGCACTTGCCCACGAAAGGCAAAGGTCCCGAGTTCGAGTCTCGGTCGGGCACACAGTTTTAATCTGCCAGGAGGTTTCATATCAGCGCACACTCCGCTGCAGAGTGAAAATCTCATTCTGATATGGGACCACTGATACGTCTAGATACGACTCTGACAGGTGACACGTACATAAGCATCTTGTCTGACTACCTGTATCTATTCATGTCCATTGTACATTCCGACGGACTTGGGCAATTCCAGCAGGACAATGCGACACCCTTCACGACCAGAATTGCTACAGAGTGCCTCCAGAGGCCTCTTCTGACTTTAAACACTTCCGATGGCCACCAAACTCCTCAGCATGAACATTATTGAGCACATCTGGGATGCTTTGCAACGTGCTATTCAGAAGAGATCTCCACCCCTCGTAATTTACGGTTTTATGGACAGCCCTGCAGGATTCATGGTGTCAGTTCCCTGCAGTACTACTTCAGACATTAGTCGAGGCCATGCAACGTCGTTTTGAGGCACTTATTCGTGGTCGAGCGGACCCCACATGATATTGGGCAGGTGTACCAGTTTCTTTGGCTCTTCAGTGTATAAACCAGCTCTTCACAGTTATCTTCGTTGCAGATTTAGAGATAAAACTGATGTCCACCATAATTTTTGTACTCATTTCTGTCTCGGGATCGCTATAATGCTGACATATCTATGTATCTATTCAACTACAATAAAAATCTGAAGTTTGTAGTGTGGCAAGATTTTGCTGCCAAACGTTTAAAATTCTATAAATTATTTTCGATTTACGTTTATATTAGATCACCGTTTATGATCAGATTATTAATCATTACATTGGCTGATACTGGATAGCTCCACATACTAACAGTTTCTGTAGTCCTGCATGTTTGGGAGTTAATTAAAGCTGACCACTGACAGAAAGGGTGACGAGGGCATCACGTTCCTCAGAAGCCGCTATTGGCTGAATAGGGGCTTGGAAGAGAGTTGTCATGTTCGGCAGGGGCGGACATTTACTGACATGAGAGATAGCGGAGTGAGGAGGCGGCGGTTTACACCGCTGGAGGCAGCAGGACCCCCACAGCGCAGACAATGCGGGGAGGAGGTTGTACTTTGTTGAGGTGAAAAAATTTCAGAGTAGCGTATCTGGCGGAAGAGAGTTGGGGGCGGAACAAAGCGAAAATATATCCTGTTTAGAAATGCACGGAGTCACAAATGATAGCCGCAAGCTGACCTCCCAGGAATCTTCTCAAGGAAAGCGCTTGGAGCATGCTTCCCACTGAAACGCAGAGATGTGTATTTGAGTGGCAGAATGCTAAGGATGTGAGAGAGGCATGCAGACTTCCAAAAACTCTTCTGTAAGGAGTAATAGCTTCTGGCGATTGGCTGGCAGATTCAAGTGGGAGATAATGTATTTTTGACAGACCTGAGTGCAAACGTAGACATTGTGTCTTCAGGAGGGTTCGGGCTTACGGTGTGCAGAGACGTTACCCCGTGGAGGTCTGTCGAAGACACTTACCTTCAGGGATAGACATAGAGACTTTGCTGGTGAGACTAACAGTGGAGACTCTGACGGTTAGTTTTTGAGAGGTGTTGATGTCGCCACAAGGAGCACGTGAAGTCATTTCTCTGTGAACAGAGTTGTTATTCTGTTGACTTGAGTGATAGTTCTTTACCTTTCTATGCAGTCTGATACACATTGAAGAGCTACTTTGTGGAAGAATACTGGAGGTGAATTTCCGTTCCTGGCTAGTGAGCATACGGAAATCTTGACTTGTGTTCTGTCTTGTAGTAGTTAATTTGAGCCCCATTAGTTTGCAGACGGCCTATCGCATCCACTGTGTAGGCAGAGAGTTACACGTTCACGATGCACAATACCTGGACTGTAGCCAATGCCCCAACGAGCAGATGAACGGTGCAGAATAACTGCTGTGCGTAATTCAACAGGTGATATGCTCACCACGCTATTGGTGGACAGGGAAACATTCACAGTAAATTTGTTGCGTACCATTTGCTTGCTTGCTGAGCTTTTTCTGAAAGTGCCAGTCAGGGTGTAGGTCTTTTGTTTCTCACTGCTGATCAGTATCAGCTAACTTTGTGTCTGTCTAATAAAAGGGATCGCTGTCTAAAGAAATTCAAACACATGTTCTGCAAATCTCTAAATTACATTTAGGGTGGAATCCGACGTAGTGTACTTCATATTTACACAATTTTTGCGCTCTATATATTTTCTGAGATTAAATCATTTACAGTATCCAAGTTGTGACTCATTTTAGTAGCATCCCAACAAGAATAATCGGTTGGATTTGCTAGACTGAAATGAAGTAAAACTACAACACCATACTTCATTTTATGGAAATCCCTAGGTGTAGCTTGGTCATTTTTATCGTTTGTAGGCGTGAGAATTCCATCGTGAAGGCAACATTAGGCAACCACACATACACTCTGTATCTTTCAAACACCATGGGCGTGTACAGGTTAACTGCATGGTAAATACCGTGTTCTGATTTCAGTCACCTTTCAGTTTACAACATACTTTGAAGTTACATTATATCGAGAATTTGCAATACTCATTTTACGATAAGAACCTGTGATTGACAGATATTAATGAAGTCCGATATTTTATATTCGGATATACATTTAGATAAAAATAGAAGAAACAAATTGTAATATATTATGTACATATGGTTTGATGATCAGCAGCTGTACAAAATATTATTCTAAATTATTCGCAGAATCCGAATTTTATGATGCTGTGAATGTACATAGATACCTGTACCCGAAATGGTTACGGCAACCGCTGGCGATATGCAGGAAATGGGGGTTCAAGTGCCGGTCCTTCAAAGTCTTTCATATGTCACAGTTGGGTGTTGTATCTACACGCACTGCAGCTGACGTCATGAAATTCACACTCAAGGAATAATTTGGAATAATATTTCATATAGCTGCCGATCGTCAAATAATATACAAGTACATTAGCCTCTTGCTATTCCGGCCATTGCTTGCACATACGGGTGCTGGATTAGCAGAAGTTCCAGATTATTGAGAGTGCCTTAAATTTAGTGAAAAGGAAACGAGGAGAGGAAGAGATTAGTGTTTAACGTTCCATCGACAACGAGGTTACTAGAGACGGAGCACAAGTGCGGGTTAGGAAATCAAGGGAATGAAACCGGCCGTGCCCTCTCAAAGGAACCATCCCAGCATTTGCCTTAAGCAATTGAGAGAAATTACGGAAAACCTTAGTCAGGATGGCCGGACGCGCGGTTGAACAGTCGCCCTCCCGAATGCGAGTCCTGTGTGCTACCCCTCTCGCTCTTTAGTGTAAAAACTGCAAGTAGGCTGTTTAGGTTTTTTTGTTGATAACGCCACGTAGCGCTCTGTATGAAAATCACTGGCTGTGCTGTGGGCAGTCTGTGGCTGCTTGGCATTGTTGTAATATTCGCCATTGTAGCGTTGCGCAGTTGGAGGTGAGCCACCAGCAGTGGTGGATGTGGGGAGAGAAATGGCGGAGTTTTGAGAACGGATGATCTGGGCGTGTGTCCATCAGAGACAGTAAATTTGTAAGACTGGATGTCATGAACTGATATATATATATATATATATATATATATATATATATATATATATATATATATATATATATATAATGACTTTTGAACACTATTAAGGTAAATTCATTGTTTGTTCTTTATCAAAATCTTTCATTTGCTAACTATGCCTATCAGTAGTTAGTGCCTTCAGTAGTTTGAATCTTTTATTTAGCTGGCAGTAGTGGCGCTCGCTGTATTGCAGTAGTTCGAGTAACGAAGATGTTTGTGAGGTAAGTGATTCATGAAAGGTATAGGTTATCGTTAGTCAGGGCCATTCTTTTGTAGGGATTTTTGAAAGTCAGATTGCGTTGCGCTAAAAATATTGTGTGTCAGTTTAGTGTAGACCAGAATAAGTAAAGAGAGTAATGTCTCAGTACGTTCAGTTTTGCTCAGCTGCTTGAAAATGCAATAACGTAGAGTTTTATCAGCACAGTAATTCGTAAACTTTTCTCAGGGGACGTTTCAAAAAATAGGAATTATACTTTATTGAATTTGAAGATAGATTCGATTTTCATATACAGTAGTATCGCTCATTATGAAACATATACGAAATGTTTATCTGTGGCAGTGATGATACGTGACAGCTGCATCCTTTATCACACAACTGCTTTACAAGCACTATATTGGTGGTGCAAGTTGCAGCTTCAGTACCAGTAGTGTGGGACATCTTCACGTTCTCTCCTCCTCTTTCCTTTTCTTCATAATTTTCGTCATAAATTTCCTGTACGCTAAAGTTTGGTGGTAAATAGTTGCTCATCCATCATTATACTCAGCAACAATAGCTTTGTGCGAAGAACCTCAGTTCAACCTATCTACAATTTCGAGTTTCTGCTTGAGGTCTAGCATAACATGTTCCCTGTTAGAAGCCGTGATACTAAACCTTAAGGAAATCCCCAAGTTCAAACATGTATAGAACTGTTTAACATTATAAGTAACTAACAACAATGTTTGCACATAAGAATTCATTATCATATGCTTCATTTCTTCGTGAGCTGCTAGAGGCTGGATGTGGGCCAGGTTACTGAGAGGCCAGACTACAGAGGACCGTGTTAGTGAGAGTTTAGTGTATCATAAGCCAAGAGAGGGCATCGTCTAGATTGCTTGTCGTAGTGCCATTCAGCCTGAGAAGGAATCAAGTACTGTTGCGAGCTTAAGGGGGAGATTTACATAAGATTACGATATACGGAAGTGAACAGTGACATATCGAGGTTTCGATTTGGCCGAGGAGCGTGCATAGATAGCTAGAATGGTTAAGATGACCATTCTTGATAAGTGAGAAATCTGGGTTCGGGTCCTAGTCCAGTACAAACTTCCATATGTCACAGTTGGGTAATACATCTACACCCATTGCAGCTGATGTCATGAAATACGCTGAAACGTCCCCTTAGAAAGATTATAAATGATTGTGCTTAACTGACACACAATATTTTTAGCGCAACTCAATCTGATATTTAATAATCCCTACAAAAGAATGGCCCTGACTAACGATAACCTATACCTTTCACAGATCACTTATCTCACAAAAATCTTCGTTACTCGAACTACTGCAATACGGCGAGCGCCACTACTGCCAGCTAAATAAAAGATTCTAACTACTGAAGGCACTAACTACTGATAGGCATAGTTAGCAAATGAAAGATTTTGATAAAGAACAAACAATGTATTTACCTTAATAGTGTTCAAAAGTCATAATATATATAGCAGTTCATGACATCCAGACTTACAAATGTACTGTCATGATGGACACACGTCCAGATCATCCGCTCTCAAAACTCCGCCATTTCTCTCCCCACATCCACCACTGCTGGCGGCTCACCTCCAACTGCACAACGCTATGCGCTGTTAACAGCCAACTGCCCAACACAACAATGGCGAATATTACTCCAACAAAGCAAACCAACAGCCTTTACACAGCACAATCAGTGATTTTCATATAGAGCGCTGCATGCCGTTACCAACATAAAAACCTAAACAGCCTACGTACATAGCCCTCATGCTCCCCACAAAAAAATTTACATATTGTTTTGGGCAGTGGCCAAAACAGATTTGAAAAAAATTTTCATAATTACAATAGCAAAGATATCAAATGCACACACTTATTGATACAATGTTGGTCAAATGCTAAAATTTGCTCACAGTCCATAGAGACAGTCCTGATCATTCATCACAGTATTAATAACAATTTTATGCACAAAGTCTGAGCAGTAAAAGAAAATGCATATGGATATAGTGGATTTCCATGCAGTCTTCAAGAAGTAGTGTTGTCCTTCCAACGGAAAGATAATGCTGACTCTTGACATGCAGACAGGTAATGGTCCACAACAGAACAAACCGACAGCAGAGTCAGTCGAAGTTTTGAAGAATATTGGTAGGTAGGTCACCACAGAGCAGACCAATGTAGTCCTGTTAGAGATTACGGTATTGGTGGGCCACCAGAGGTGCAGACCCACTGCAGTCCTTGTAGAAATAATGGTATTCGTGAGTCATCAAAGGTGTATACAGAATGTAGTCCTTGTAGAAATAATGGTATTGGTGGGCCATCAAAGGTCCATGAACCACCACTTGTGCACTCACAAAAATTTTTTTTGAAATGTCCTTAGAACCAGCAATGCTGTTATCCAGTCCCTTGCTGAATTATTAACACACGTGCAAACACTAACAGTCCTCTTCTTTTTCACATATTGTGCATATACTATGACCAACAGAAATGTGTGTAGTGAAATGAATGCTTACAAGTTACTTAATTTGATAAACTGGTGTCAATTACAATTTCATAACATGAGAATACAATAACAAAGGTACAAAATACATCATTAAAGAACATAACAATACAGATAACATTTGTAGTAATATGGGATTTACAAAATAATGAAAATGACATATACATCAGTGTTACAGGAATTATGACATAAGAACATACATAAAAGATCAGAATAACTTTTGAAACATCAACTTCACACATGAGCATTAAAACAAAACAGAATAAATAATGTCTAAACATCTTTACAAAGTAAATAACATATTATTAGAAAAATTCTACAACATAACTCTTATCAGCTAAACACATAAAGACAGGAAGAACACAAATGCACAAGGGTACACAAACACATAGCAGAATAATACAAAAGGAAAGGACAGGGTTTGTTTTACTGCAGTATTTTGCAAACAAAACTTTCTTTACTTCTTGGAGATCTCCCCTCATTCATCATTATTCCCAAAAAGTCCTATCTATACTTGCTTTCTATATTCTATTCATATTTCTTTCAAAATAATTATTTCTCATTGTACAATACCCAATTTGGCCCAAATCTTTTTCATATAACCTCTCAATGCATTCTTTCCATATTCTCCATAGTTAGTTTCTTATATACAGGGTGTCCCAGCTATCTTGTCCACCCAAAATATCTCTGGAACAATAACAGCTATTGGAAAACGACTTTCACCGGTGTCAATGTAGGGCTGGGGCCCATGAATGTGCATATTTGGAAACATTCTAAAACGAAAGGATATGTGTTTTTTAACACAAACTTATGTTTTTTTAAATGGACCTCCTATATTTTTTCTTCAGCAATCCATAGCATGACAAAGCACATACACAATGGCGTTGATTGCATCGCAATATTCCCATTACATCCCGAGATATTGAGACGCGAAGTTGACACTTGAAACACCCGACATGCGCCAGGTGTGAACCCCATGCTGCACGTAATCGCGATGTGATTGACATGCGTAATCACACTTCCATACTTATCAAGAGATCCGAAACGAATAATATGGTCTGCTGCCATCCTGCATTAACCTCGTACATTCCAGCAGGTATTTATCCCATAGGCTAGGGGTGATGCGGTTCTGTAACATATCTGTGTACCGCAACGTTAGTCACAAAGTTAACTTCGCTTATCGTTAATCCGTTACTAAAAAGGTAATGCCGTTCAACGTTAAAACTTTACTGTAGATCTAGCGCAAGTGACAGTTAATCATGCACTCGTAATAGTAAAATTCACGTTGATGGTTTTAGTGAAACGAGCAAGTGGACTGAAAGTTTACCGTTGTTTAGGTAAAAATGTTTTGATTTGGGAAGTTCAGGTAGGACGTAGAAGATGAATGTAAACATGTTTAACCAATTAGTTTTATTATCACATAATTATCAATGTTATGTTTATCTAATGCGTTAAATGACAAATTGTTGCAAACAAATGTTTCTTAACATCACTGGGTAAAATGGCCCTTTGTAGAAACTTCCACTGTGATACCAGCACTACATACTAAACATAGCGTTCACATCTCATGCTCAAAGTGATGCCCATTGGCTTGCATACATAGTGTCACTCTGTAGATGAAGGATGCCCTACTTCGTGCTACTGTTTCCCCTTTGATGGCTGTACAAGCATACATAATGCGTTGCTTCATGTCCTCTGGTGTTGTTGGTTCACGTTGGTAAACAGCATCCTTCACTGCTCCCCAAAGAAAATAATCCAGCGGTGTAAGGTCCAGAGATCAGGCAGGCCACCTAACTGGGCCAACTCGTCCAATCCACCTACCAGGGAACTTCCGGTTCAGAAGTCGTTGTGCTCGTAAGGCGTTATGTGCAGGGCATCCGTCATGCTGATACCACATGACCATTCTCCGGTTCAGAGGTACGGTGTCCAAGAGAACAGGAAGATTGTGTCGTATAAATCTGGAGTATTGTCTGCCATTTTGGATGCCATTTATAAAGAAAGGTCCGATAATGGTATCTCCAGTAATCCCACACCAAACATTAACTTTCGACGGACGTTGATGCTCTACCTGACGGAGTCATTTTGGATTGTCTGCGGACCAATAATGCATATTCCTCATATTGACAATTCCTTTGTTGGAGAATGATGCCTCGTCGGTAAAGAGAACATCTGCAAAAAATTTTGGATCAGTCAGAGGTTTTTGCTGAGCCCACCGACAAAATGTTACCCTATTGCGGAAGTCATTTCAGTGAAGATCCTGGTGTAAATGAACATGGTAAGGATGAAATTTATGACGTTTAAGAATACGCTGTGCACTTGATTTCGACACACCAACTTCACGTTAAATTTGACGTGTGCTGATTTGAGGATTCACAGCTGTGGTAGCGAGCACAACAACTTCTGCACGTTCATCTGTGCGTGTTCTAGGACGATGTCGAGGTCTTGGATTTAAGCTTCCGTTTCACGTAGACGAGATGTGAGACGACCAAACATCCGGCGCGAAGGCGATGGCTTGTCAGGGAATCGTCTTCTGTACAGTCGTTCTGCCTGAACAGCATTTCGTCCACCTACAACAGGGTACAGTACAGGTATGTAGAGTAGGGTAGAAAACAGACTATTAACTTAATAATCATAATGTTCGCTAACAGTACTATCAACAAACAAGCAATATCATAACGTATTTCCCGTCAACGTACATTCTCCATAGATCAGCAGCATTTCTACCATATCTTCATGTGTGTACATTATACTGTATAGTATAAGTTCCACAACACAACGTTTATTCACAATGTGTACTACCTCTGTGCCGTCACTAGATTACTCTGATGCACGACTACACTGGCAAGCGGTGTACTGCACGCCAAAGCAACAACAAATGGGATGCTCGGAGGGTGGTGGAGTACAGGAGTTTGCATGGGTCGCAAATCATAAACAAGGCGAAGTGGTAACTGTGGCAGTAGTGGGAACTACGTTGGACACTTGACTAGGTAGAGCCAGGCCCTGCGTGACAGGGACAATGGGTCATATAACGCATTAGATAAAACTTATTTTGGGTGTGCAGGATAAATAAGACAACCTGACGGGTGTACACCAATCGGTACTGGTTCATATTGTGTACGTAGATACGTAAAACGTGCAAGAGGGAAACCATTATGTGCTTATGAGAGTTGATGGCAGCAGACCGTATTATTCGTTTCGGACCTCTTGATAAGTATGGAGGTGTGATTACACATGTCAATCACATCGCGATTACGGTCAGCATGGGGTTCACGCCTGAGCCTCAGTACGAGCGCATGTAGGGTGTTTCAAGCGTCAACTTCGCGTCTCAATATCTCGGGATGTAATGGGAATACTGCGATGCAATCAACGCCATTGTGTATGTGCTTTGTCATGCTATGGATTGCTGAAGAAAAAATATAGGAGGTCCATTTAAAAAAAACATAAGTCTGTGTTAAAAAACACATATGCTTTCGTTTTAGAATGTCTCCAAATATGTACATTCATGGGCTCCAGCCCTACATTGATACCGGTGAAAGTCGTTTTCCAATAGCTGTTATTGTTCCAGAGATATTTTGGGTGGACAAGATAGCTGGGACACCCTGTAGTCTACCCCCTCTTAAGCTAACTTAAATCTACTGAGCTCAGATGCTAAACTAAGGGACAAGGCATTGCAGCAGCATAAAACAATTAACATAAACAGCAATGACAAAAAATGCAAATTGACAAATCTAGCAGCAGTAAATCTAAATCAGCAAAGCAAATGCAATACTACAACTAATATAAGGTAATGTGCAGCAAACAAGAAAAATAAATCAGTAGTAAAACTGGATTCACAGAGTAATACAAAATGACATTCAGTAGCACTATGCCTGGCAAACAGCAGCAGCAAATGCAATAACTTATACCTAAATATGACATAGCTCAAGCAGAAAAATAGTACACTAAAGACAACAATGCAGATAAGGGAAATGTCTATTCACATCTTAGTATCTATGTCATTAAAATGGTGCACCACAAGAAGTTATTCTACCAAAAAAATTACCAAGTAGTTGCAAAGAAAGTTATGTATGCAGTTACTGTTATTAATCCCTTCTTATTGTTCTTTCCTTTCCAAGTGCTCCTTTTTCGAAGAATGTGGATCATAAAATTATTATTTAATAGATCTGCATTTAATTTTATTTTATAAAACCAATGCTGCAACACAGCTGGAAAACAGATATCAAATGAAATAAGCAACTATGTAAAGCAAAGCATAACAATATCATTCAATAGTCATGTGGCATTTCATAAATCAGTAGAGATTCTCTCAACTCTCGTAGAAAGGCACTTGTCATAATCAGGTGTGCAGATGTAAGAATATTTCCCATCAATTCATAAGCATTTCAGTAAGTAGCACAAAGTACGTGCTCCACAGTATAATCATATGTTTCCAAGTAATAGCGTGTCACATTTGCGATGCTTTCTACAAAGGAATGTCAATAGCGAGGTTAATGGCCTCTTCTTTTTTTTTTCACCTAATGGCTTTTTCTCCAGGCAGGTGGCACAGCTGGGCGTCCACGACGCATTACGTGAAGGTCACTTAACTTTCTTACCGAAATATTTACGACAGCAGTTTCCACTACAGTGACAGTCTCATATAAAAATTTTCACAGGTCGAAAATTTGCGTTACAAATGTGTAGAAACCAAATCCTATAAATATAACAGTGTCCAAAAAATTTTCGCCGGCATTGTGATACATTCACGCATTTACACACATTTCATAACTCTTAAAGTACGATTCTTGGTTTCCAACTTCCTTTTTCACAAACCAGAGTCCCTAACCACTACTAATTATTCTTTACCTTATTACACATATACATATTCGTCGACACTTCTTCAATATTTCATCATAATAAATACGTAGCATAATCAAATTCCTCATATAGCATCAGCTTATTGATCATAAACATACCTCAGCGGCATAATACACATCGTCATCGTAATAATAACATCATAAAAACCCAGCCAAATCTCAAAAACGCTGTAGCTTTCTGCAATAATTTCAAAACTTAAAAAAAATTCTCTGCTCATTTAAATAGTGTCATCTACCTCAAACGTACTTTAAAAATCATGATCCTATACCAAATACATCATTCAAAGCTAACATAGTATCACAATGGTTCCGAAAAAATGTGAACAGTTCACAAAGTACAGACAAAATACAATTTCGTAAATGTGAAGTTATCCAACTGTGTAATTACGTAAACATCTGTCATAGATGTAGTAAAAAAAAATGTTTGTCTCTGTCAGTTAAATGATAAGATAGCTGTGTAATTCTGTGTTAGAGAAATATGGTACCGATGTGTAAAGTTGTATAAGCAAATAGCATATTAGCTAGCGCTCCTTGTGCTTACCAAACACATGGTACACAAAGTAAGCGTGTGCCCCCCTGAGGATTAATGTAATTATACCCTCAGGTGTTACAGATTACAGCAATGGAATGAAATGTATCACGGAAAACTTTCTTTGTAATTAAAAAATCTTTAAAAATAAATGTTTTAATTACAAAATTAATTACTCAAATGCGTGTCCTGTAGCGCTAAATGTGCGTCTTGCTGTAAGATAATTCTGTGGAAGTGTCGTAGTTATCGTCCTCTGTAAGCAAAGTTCTGCTGAAGTCAATGTACTAACCTCATCATAAACAAAAGTGAAATGCTTTACCTATACATATCGTAGTTATTACGCTTATTGCCGTGATGAAGAAAGTACTGTACTGTAACGTATTGCTGTGCTACGGAAAAGGCTGTCTCATTGTAGCTACGGCACAAAAGTTACTACTAAAACATCTTTTACTTTCCAGAAGAGTTCAGAAAAACTGCACATATAAAACAGATACACCGCAAAAGCAACAATGTAAATTGTGTCACACATTAGTACGTCATGATATAATCGTGTAGCTGTCAAAGAAACCAAATACTAAGTCATCTTTAATCTCACAGAAAGTACTTCAAATAAAGAATGTCTTTTCAAGTAAACCAAAATGTTGCATTAAAATCTCACTAGCAATATATGTTCTAAGTATGTAAGCCTTATAGTCGTTATGTAATCGTGCAACTAACAATCAAGAATGTACACACACAATAACACTGTGTCCTCTGTTCACTATAACAATGCATTCGTAATTACTATCTAAATATGTTCCCTAGGTTCTAGACTGGATAGTTTATTTTAAAACATAGTTGCATGTTAACAGTTTCTTAGTGTGACAAAGAGTACCAGCAAGGTGAAGTGAAAAGTTTTATGGCAAAGACAAAGTTAAAAAGCAGATTATCTTTCAAATAACGGTTTTACATGTGAAATGTGGTGTAAACCTTTACTCTTCCTAGTACGCAGAGTTTCAATTAAAACGCAATTATCATGTGGTATACGTCGGATTCTGTAAGGTCCATTGTAAACTAGAAAGAATTTGTGACTCAAGTGTTTCTTCTTATGTGACAATGAATGAGCTTTAATGAGAACTTTCTGACCAATAGATAATTTCTTTGCATTTGCTTTACCGTGTAGTTTTCTCCTTTTGTCTGCTGTAGAATTTATATTTTTAATAGACAAATCAATTATGTCTTTGTGTCGAAGTTTACGTGTATTCGGAAAAGATACAAGCTCTCTGATTCTGTTCGGTGGTTCTTCATTCTTCAGTACAAGAATTGGTGGTAAAGCAGTGGAGTCGTGAGGCATTTCATTCAGCACGTTTTGAAATAAGTGTAAATATCTGTCCCAATGCTGATGCTTTCTGTGACAATAAAGTCTGCAAAGCTTATTGATTTCTTTCATAATCCTTTCAGACGGGTTACAGTGTGGTGAGTACAATGAAATAAAAATAGGTTTGATTTTATGATTCCGAAGCATGCGCGACCAAACAGCAGACCTGAATTGTGGTCCGTTATCTGAAATGACTTTACTAACGTGTGCAACTTCACGTAAGAAATTTTTAACAAAGGCGTTGGATACAGACCGTTCAGTGGCTTTACGTAACGGAGTGAAAGAAACAAATTTTGAAGTAAGTTCAACAGCGACTAGAACGTACGAAAATCCATTAGATGTCCTGACAAGGGGTCCCAAGAGATCCAGAGCAGCAAATTCTTTTAATTTAGAAGGAATGATAGGAAACAACGGAGCACGATGTGAGACAGTAGATGGTTTAGCCTTTTGACAAAGTTTACAAATAGACAAGACTCTTCGAATTCTCTTTTCCCTAATGTTATAATAACAAGTCGTCCGAAGAATATGATAACATTTTCGTGGACCAAAATGTGCGTAGCTGAAATGAATGTACCAAATGAGCTTATTAACAAAATCGTCTGGAATGCAAAGTACCTGTAGCTTGTCATCAACAGTGCAGCGTTTGAAGAGTAAGTTGTTTCTAACCAGATAATAATGCCGAATCTGAGTGTGCGTCTTTTCATGCCATGTACTTTTGATGTCTTTAAAAATCGAATCTTTATCTTGTTCATGAGCAATGTCCTTTAAAGATGTGGTGATGAAACTTTCAAAGGCGACTTTCTGAATGTAAAGAATACTGAAATTTTTCTCGAGGTTGCCTTCTGTGTTACTTTTCTCAAGCCCAGCCGGTGCGCGTGACAGTGCGTCCGCAACAATGTTCTCCTTGCCGGGAATGTAGACTACTGTGAAGTGGAATTCTTGCAGAAACAATGGCCAACGTTTTAACCTGTCATGATTTAATTTTGAAGACATAAGAAATTGTAATGCACGATGATCACTGTATACTTTTACGTGCTTGTCAGAAAGAAAGAAACGGAATTTGTTAAATGCCCAAACGATAGCTAAAGCTTCTAATTCAGTAACGGAATAATTATTTTCAGATTTTGTTAGCACTCGGCTAGCAAAAGCAATGGTTTTCTAAACAGTAGTTTCATTTACTATGGCTTCTTGAAATAAATGGGCACCAAGACCGACTTTAGAAGAATCCGTGCTAAGGCAGAAATCTTGTGACAGATCTGGATGAGCTAGTATTGGCGCGTTAAGTAGCGATTCTGTCAAAGAATTCAATTCCAACTGTGCTTGTTCGTCCCAGTTCCAAATAGTATTTTTTCCAGTGAGAGGACAAAGTTTTGGTGTAACTAGAATTTGCATATTCAGAAAACGACGGGAAAAATTTACGAGACCTAGAAAACTGCGGACTTGTCTTTTGTGGATGGAACTGGAATGGCTCTGATTGCTTCCAACTTTTCAGGATCCGGTTGAATGTCTTCAGAAGAAATAATATGTCCCAAAAACCCCACCTTTGACCTACCTAATACAGACTTTTCCAAGTTAACTGTAATTCCAGATTCTGCAAAAATACGTAACAAACTGTTGAGGATGCGATTATGTTGTTCCCATGAGGTTTCTGCTATTAGAATATCATGCACATATAAGGTGATGTGACGTCTTAAGAAATCAGGTAATATGGAATTCAGCCCGCGAATGAACGCTGCCGAAGAAATGTTCAAACCAAAAGGAAGTTTCCGAAATTGATAACAAACGCCGAAACAAAGAAAAGCTGTGTATTTTCTACATTATGGATGAAGTTCGATCTGATTATGTTGTATTCAGTATCATTCAGTATTCAGTATTTCAGCATCATGAAAGTTTAAGATTGCTTTGTATTCATTCAAAAAGTCTACTCCCAATATAATTTCCGTCGACAATAATGGAACAATAAGAAAGTTCATAGAGAAGCTGTGGCTTTGACAAAAGAATTCTAAGTTGGTTTGTTGGCGTACATCTACACTATTTCCAACGATTGCACCTTGTAATTTGATCTTACGTAACGGAAGAGTGGGGCAATTGTTCGATTTGTTGCATTTGCTAAAGGCTGTTTTACTAATTACTGAAATGGGACTGCCAGAGTCAAGTACTGCCGTAAATTTTACGTCATTTACTGTAATGTGAATTACAGGATATGCAATGTTGTTATGTTTTACGTCGTGTTCCTGGAGTAAGATGTTCCTAATGTCTTCCATTTTTACGTAAATACTAGCCACGGCAGCTACGTCGTCAGCTTCATAAGTACGTTTTATGGCTGCCAGCGGTGTGAGTCATTGCCTATTGTCTCTTTGTTGGCGCGCGTCGTTATTGGGATTTGGAGATCTAACTTCTAAACATTCTCGTTGACGAGAGGGCCCTGCCCTGTTTCAATCCCGCCAGTTCTGATGAAATTCAGGTCTGTCGTTTTGTCGGTAGTTTACATAATTTCTTTTTTGTCGGTCATGTGGTGGAGAATTTCTCCCGGAATCGTAACTGCGCAGTGGACCGTTGCGTCTGAAGTTATTCTGTCTCCCTTGATAATAATTATGTTAGCTCCCATATTGTCTGTTTCTCTGATTGTCTCTGTGATAGTCATTACTGCGGAGAGGTGATCTTTCCCTGTAATTATTTCTACTCTACCAACGGTTGTCATATGGGAAGTGTCTGATTTGGTCACGATTTACGTTGTAAGAATAGCCTTGTCGTGTCCATTTATTATTTCTGTCATCGCGGAATTGTGACGGATGTGACCTGTAATTGTTGTGTTCCTGTTTTCGCGTCCCGCGATTGTCAGTGTCAATTCCCAATTCTTGTAAGAGTCCCTGAAAAGCTTCAATGTCGTCTTTGCAACGTACTGCCAAAATAACATGTCATAAATGTTCAGGCAATTTGATTAAGCAAATGCGGATGAGTTCTGAGGGGCTGTATGGGTTTGAAAGATACTGATTCTTATGCAACATGTCTTCAAAATATTTCACAAGACTGGAAAATTCAGATTGTTCGAAATGTTTCATAATTATGATGCTATGTTTTACTCGGTCTTGTGTAGCTTGAGACCAATATGCTGAGAGGAAGGCATGGTAAAATTCTCCTTCACTATGACAATCGTGAATGACCGTTCACATTCTTACAGCTGGTTCATTCCCTAAGTAGCCACACATAAATTCTAATCTGTTCTCTAATGACCAGTTGGGAGGAAAACAATGAGAGAATTGATGGAGCCACGTTTGTGGATGAATGTCGTTGCTAGAATTCTTAAATGTTTTGAATTTACATGTAGTAATTAACAGCTTATAGTCAAAATCACCGTGTCGGCGAGTCGCATATCGGTCATTGTTACGTCGTGTCGGTGGTTCCATTTCAAAATTCGGTGCACCTTGCCAATTTCTTTCATAATTTCCGAAATGCCCTGTGTTATTATTTTGCGGCTTTTCCGTATTTCTAAGTCCCTCTTCCCGTGTTGGTGGAGAGCGAGTGTCCTCTGAAATATTTTATTTTTGTATTACTTGTGCCAACTGATCTTGTACTTCCCGGATTTCTCTTTTGTGTTGCGTATTAATTTCATTCTGATTTTCTTTGAATTTCTTAATTTGTTCATCCTCTTCTGTGTCAGTGATGGCTACAGGTCTTGTGTAACTCAGATCATCATCTACCTTTATAGATAAGTTAGTGAACTGATCCGAAAGTTCGGCTACTTTATCCGATAGTGTACTTATTTCTTCAGTGTGTTTTTCTGAACCAAGTTTCAGAGTGTCCATTTGTGTTGAAATCGTATCTACTATGTCCTTTAAGTTTTCCTGAGTTTTTGCAAGTTGCGTAACCAAATCGGTAGATGCAACAGAGTCAATTTTAGCTTCCAAGGTCTCACGATTTTCATGAACAATAGTTTGCAGTTCTTTTATGGCTGCTTCGTGATTCTGTAATGCATTTTCATGCTGCGAAAAAATAGGTTGAAAATGCTCACAAATTTGTGTTTTGACGTCATTACAGACTTTTTGACATTTCGATTCAATGTTATGTAACTCAGTAGTTAAATCTTCACGTGTTTGTTCAAGCGTGGTTTGAAGATTTTGTTCCATTGCGTCTAACTGTTGCTGTGTTTGTCTCTGGTATTGTTCCATTGAGTGTAACTTTTGAAGATTTTGTTCCATTGTGTCTAACTTTCGAAGATTTTGTCCCATTTGTTTCTGATTTTGTTCAAGCGTTGTGTCTAACTTTTGTAGCCTTTGTCCCATTTGTTGCATTAACTGTGATAACAATGCTCTGATGTCTGAAACATGTTCCTCAGTGCTATTCGGCAGTGCATTTGAACCGGCAATATTCGCATTTTGAAAAGCAGAAAATGTTTCTTGACTTATTTGCGAAAACGGTGAGGACGCAAAACCTGAATCTACAATATTTGCAAGATTGTGTCCTGTCATTTCGGATTCCTGAGGCGCGCTTTTGCCGACCGATCGATCGATAATGCTTCCCTGTTCACTAATTGTTTCACTGCCTACACCATTATTCGCAGCCTGCTCCATTTCCCTATGCACAATTACCAAATTACTACTTTGAACATTAGTTAATTCATTACATGGTTGCGGTAACACACAGCTTTCGTCTTCACTGTCATTTCTCAGTTTACTTTGGAGCCTAGTGTTACGTTTTTCCCCAAGCCATTATTGTCACAATATTTCACACGATAACAAGAAAAGCACAATTTGAAGAGCAAAAATAAGAAAACACATTAACATAGCACTGAAAATAATATCTAGTTAATTGCAAGCGCAGCTGCTAAATACTTGGTGCAAATCTACATGCATGCCATAACTGTTTTACTGTACAACAATGAAAAACTATAGCTACGAAGGAAATTCTCTCTATAATTACGCGCTAGCAATAAACAATAGCTACACTAACTACACAAACTACAAGAAAAAATCAGAAGATTCCAGTGAGGTATCCTCGGCTAAGGGTCGACATATGAAACGTCCCCTTAGAAAAATTATAAATGACTGTGCTTAAACTGACACACAATATTTTTAGCGCAACGCAATCTGATTTTTAATAATCCCTACAAAAGAATGGCCCTGACTGACAATAACCTATACCTTTCACAAATCACTTATCTCACAAAAATCTTCGTTACTCGAACTACTGCAATACAGCGAGCGCCACTACTGCCAGCTAAATAAAAGATTCAAAGTACTGAAGGCACTAACTACTGATAGGCATAGTTAGCAAATGAAAGATTTTGATAAAGAACAAACAATGTATTTACCTTAATAGTGTTCAAAAGTCATAATATATATAGCAGTTCATGACATGCAGACTTACAAACGTACTGTCATGATGGACACACGTCCAGATCATCCGCTCTCAAAACTCCGCCATTTCTCTCCCCACATCCAACACTGCTGGCGGCTCACCTACAACTGCGCAACGCTACGCGCTGTTAACAGCCAACTGCCCAACACTACAATGGCGAATATTACTCCAACCATGCAAACCAACAGCCTTTACACAGCACAGTCAGTGATTTTCATATAGAGCGCTGCATGGCGTTACCAACATAAAAATCTAAACAGCCTACTTACAACGCATTCGACGAATAATTTGGAATAATATTTCACACAACTGCTGACCATCAATTTATACTGAAGAATCATAAACTGATACAGGGTATACAACGTTAAAAGTGGACTCGGTTCCCTGTGGTAGAACCCTTCTTCCTGAGATGGAATCGAGTAATGTTGCAAGCTTAAAGAGACACGGACATAAAACCGCGATACAAGGAAGTGGACAGTGCCAAGACTGTAGAGCAAACGCTTGTCATGGGCAGGAAATCCAGGTTCAAGTCCTGATTCGGCACAAACTTCCATTTATCACAGTTGGGTAATACATCTATATCCATTGCAGCTGATGTCATGAAATTCCCATTCAGCAAATAATGTGGAATGATGGAATCTATTACTTAATCAGTTACTTGCTAAATGTGAGCTATATTACTAATGAAATAAATCAGTGATACTGTGTTTGTTATCTCTATGTTCTGTATCTTAGGTCACCTGTGTTTTGCACTGTTCTGTCAGTTTCTTTTTCATAGTGTTTTGTGATTATTTTCTGGAGATGTTTGACATTAGGTATGTTGGGGCTTAACTGAAATTTATAACTGTTCTCATGCGAATTTTGTGTTTATTTTTAGTTGTCTGCAGAGTGTCTGTAAATGTGTGTTCTTCTATGTTATGTGGTATTTCTGTGTATCAGTGAGTGCATGTTGAATGTTTTCAAGTGTCCGTTTCACGTTTGCCTGAAATTGTGTGGTTGAGTCTGATTTCAATATTTGTATATTGCTTGGATTTATGTATACCTTTGCTTTGTATTGTCCTTTGTTCATGAGTGCTGATACACGTTCCTTGTCTGACCCAGTTATTATAATGTTGTTGATTTCAGCACGTGTTTCAATGTTTTCGTAATGACTGCCTGTGATTGATTGTTATCTTGTGCCTACTCTGTCTGTTGTATGTTCTGGTTATTTAAGCTGAAACTGGTGCAATGTTTCATTCCTACTTCCAATAGCAGCTTTTCTTTTTCCATGCAGTTCTCTTCTGTGAGTTTTACGGAATGTAGATGAAATGTGTGTTGATATTCCTATGATTTCTCATTCTGAATGTAATATTATGGTTGTGCCTTTTTGCTGTTAGTCGCTCTATTTTCTGTTTACGCTCGTTTTGCATATGTTTCACTACTGTGTAGGTGTAGTTTTCAGTTTTTTCTGTTAACGTCATGCCGGCCTATGTGGCCGAGCGGTTCTAGGCACTTCAGTCTGGAACCGCGCCACCGCTACGGTCGCAGGTTCGAATCCTGCCTCGGACATGGATGTGTGTGATGTCCTTAGGTTAGTAAGGTTTAAGTAGTTCTAAGTTCTAGGGGACTGATGACCTCAGATGTTAAGTCCCACAATACTCAGAGCCATTTGAACCATTATTTTGTTTACGTCATGACGATGTGGAGTGTGCTCTGCTAAATTTGAATCTCACACCGTATCATGTTCAGCGATTGTATTTTCGTATATAGTCTCCTAATTTCATGGAGTAACCGACACCTTTCTGGAGATATTTTCGCTTTTGTTGTACCACTGCAGAACTGTTTTTAACATTTAAATTTATGTAACTTAGAATTGAGTTTGGCTGAAATTTGTAATGGATGGAAGTGGGGTGTATGGGTTAAAACTGTGGAGGTAGACTAAACCGTGGATATAGTATGTAGCAGTTATGCAGAGATGAAGAACCTTACATAGGACAGACTAGCATGGAAATCTGCCTCAAACCGGTCTTCGGACTGAAGACCACTACAACAACAAATACCCAACAGCAGATCAAACGATTCCATTTGGTATTGTTCAACAATGCCACTACGTTCGCCATGGTAACGTCTTATGCATGTGGAGCCGACATATTAGGCCAGACTGCAGTAGCACTAATCCAAGAAAACTTCATTTGTTGTCCACACAGTTTCCAGTTACCATAAGAGTGTCTGTGCGCTAAGAGCTTCACTACAGGAATAATTGGGAATGATTTGCACTGTTTGTCACTGAAGACTTAAGGTATGTCTTTTTACCGGTGTAATCGATACTTCACGTAGTAGCGCGACAGAGACCTTGTTCAATTTCTTTGAAATTTATGGAACAGCAATTTGGTAGTGATGTATATTAAATGAAAATTAAAACGCCTGCAGTTGTCTCTTTTGTATTTAATTTATTTACGCAACCAGTTTCGGTGTGCCATTAGACAATCTTCAGGCCTCTTGAACAACGGAGGTTGGGAGGAATCCAGTGTCATGCACACAACAGGAGCCAATGCTATATAACAGGTGTCCATAGATTTTTGGATTACGCGATGCTATTCCTTCATTCATTAACCGTCCACTCGCGTTGATGAACGAAGGCATAATATTGTGTAAACTAGAAAACTATGGACACCTGTTGTTATTTTTAATATTGGCTCCTGTTACGACTGCACACGAGATTGGATTCCACCCAGTTTACTTCGGTCAAGGGGCCTGAAGATGGTGTCATGGAACACCGGAAATTGTTGAGTAAATAAATGAAATGAAAAAGAGACGGCTGCAGGTGTTTTACGAGTTAGAGACAACAGTAAGGTGTCACGTCGTAGAGAAAGCTGTAAGGGCATATCATTTGCAATGAAACACCAGGACTGGGTTAATAGTCTGCGTTATGCCACTTGTTTGCCCATATACGATGAAAGAAAAGTGACATTTAATATTAGTCTATTTACTGTTAAATTATTCATCGCTGCTCGCAGCTTACATTGCGCGGAAAGACCACAAAGATAAGATAAGAGAGATTAGCGCTCGTACAGAGGCATATAGGCAGTCATTTTTCCCTCGTTCTGTTTGGGAGTGGAACAGGGAGAGAAGATGCTAGTTGTGGTACGAGGTACCCTCCGCCACGCACCGTATTGTGGATTGCGGAGTTTGTATGTAGATGTAGATGTATTAATGAGCCGTCAGATAATATTAATAGTAACACTAGATATTTTGCAAGTGGTGCAGTTATATATCAGGGAGTACTCTCTGAAGAAACAAAGCTGCACAAATATCCAGTCAGAGCTTGATAAGACATTTCAAAGTGGTGCAAAGACTGGAAATTCACTTTAAATGTTCACAAATTTAAAATGATGTTCTTCACGAAACGAAAAATGTAGTAAGGCTACCACATGACTACGATATCAACGACATCAATGATTAACAATTGCAGCGGGTCAACTAACAAATATCGCTGGGTGTAACAATATGTGCGATATGTTTTAGGAAAAGGAGGTGGCAGTATGATTGCTAGGATTCTGAGAAAATGCAACCAGTGTACGGAGGAGTCTGCTTACAAAAGGCTCGTATGTTTTATTATAAAATGTTGCTCAAGTGTATGACACCCACAGCAAATAGAGCTAACAGGGAGCACTGAACGTATACAGAGAAGGACAACACGAATCTTCAAAGTTTTATTCGACTCGCAGGAGAGCGTTACGCAAATGCTGAATAGCTGGCAGGGGTCATGGACGACACGAGGCAGAAGCTTGAACTTCAGTGCCACAAGTATTAACTGTAACACTGATGTCTTTCCAGTGTGAACGACGTCATAATATTTTTACAATCTTATTTCAGATTATGTATGTTAGATTTATTTGCAAAGATTTACAAAATTTTGTTTGCATGCTATTTCATGAGGAGTTTACGATTTCGTGACAAAGCGCCATCGTACTTATCTGTGGACGAGGCGGTTTGCAGTGCAGGTCGCTGCCATGGTTTAACCGTCTGCCAACGACCGCGAGAAGATGGCATCTGCATTGCCAAGAGCCTCGTTGAGCTTTACTACAATAGTTCAAAATAACTGAAACCGAAAACTTTGTAATTAAGACCTTAGTTGCGTATATGCATATTCTAACGGCTAATGCCTTGTCCATGCAATGAAAATTATGTAATGAAAGTATTTGGTATCTTTCACGAGTTGGTTGACGGTGGACGTCCGCCATTTCACAAATACAATATTTCATTTGATATAGTCTAAGAGGATTTTAACCACGTGTCTAACAAGCAATAAACTTTACCTGAATGGACTTACCAGAGAATAATATAATGGAATTTGCGTATTTTACTTCAGGAACATTAAATATGGCACATCCCTGCATCTCAAATTAATGGAACATCATATAAATAAAAACAATAAATATTTTGGCTTGAAATAGTATTCTCAAATATCATTGAATTTAGAGCATACCACCGCTGAATGATAGTCCTCTCTGACTTAATAACGTTCTATTCCAAAAGTGATAGAAATCAAGCCGGATCTCTAATCAGAATTGTCAACCGAACATGTAATAGAAGTAAACGTCAAAGAAATAAGTGGACTTATACTTTTTAAGAGTATAGGAAAAAATAATAAAAAAAATACTACGAAATAGCTCCAGATATGCGACGTTTCAGCGACTTTCCTGGAACTCTGATGGCTTTAAATTTATAAACGGTACAATAAACGCCAGCATCAGTTTTTAGAGAGACCCTACAGACTTTTCTGTGAATGAGGCACTACTTTTGCATTGGAATAATGGTGTCAGAATTATAAATCGTCATAATATGTTAGAGGAAGACAAACGGTATGACATTGTCAAGCATCTACACAGCCAAGTGTCACGGGACTTGCGCGCGGCTGTTTGCAGCCACACGTACCGCTAAGACAGCAGGGTTGCCTCCTTGCTAGGCGTCAAGGCCTCAGGCTGGATCATTTCTCATTGAGTTGCAGCGTGAAAGATTACGCGAGACGCACTGAATGAAACCGACGTTTCGACCACGGTTACTGTGGTCTGCCTCTGAATTTACTACCATTCTTTATCATACAGGGTCCAATATGTTAAGTCATGGCATCTACATCTACATCGTACTTCGCAAGTCATCTAACGGTGTGTGGTGCAGAGTACTTCTGGTACCACAACTCATCCCCCTCCCCCCCCCCCCCCCCTTCCTTGTTTCACTTGCGAACAGCGCGTGAGAAGAATGATTGTTGGTAAGCCTCTGTACTGGCTCTAATTTCTCTCTCGTCTTGATCACTTCGCGAGATTTGTGTGGGGAGAAGTAGTATGTTGTCCGACTCTTCTCGAAATTCCAATAGCAAACCTGTTTGTGATGCACAACGCCTTTCTTATAACGTCCACCAATGGAATTGGTTGAGCATCTGTATAACGCTTTCCCGTCTACTAAACGATCCCTTGACGAAACGTACCGCTCTTCGTTGGATCTTCTCCATCTCTTCTATCAGTCATACCTGGTAACGACGCAGATAGAGTAACAATATTCAAGAATTGGTCGAAAAAGCGCCTTATAAGCCGACGCAACACAAAGATGAACATCAACAAAAGCAAAACGAGGATAATGGAATGTAGTCAAATTAAATCGGGTGAGACTGAGGGGATTAGATTAGGAAATGAGACACTTAAAGTAGTAAAGGAGTTTTGCTATTTAGGGATCAAAATAACTGATGATGGTCGAAGTAGAGAGGATATAAAATGTAGACTGGCAATGGCAAGGAAATCGTTTCTGAAAAAGAGAAATTTGTTAACATCGAGTATACATTTAAGTGTCAGGAAGTCGTTTCTGAAAGTATTTGTATGGAGTGTAGCCATGTATGGAAGTGAAACATGGACTATAACCAGTTTGGACAAGAAGAGAATAGAAGCTTTCGAAATGTGGTGCTACAGAAGAATGCTGAAGATAAGGTGGGTAGATCACGTAACTAATGAGGAGGTATTCAATAGGATTGGGGAGAAGAGAAGTTTGTGGCACAACTTGACTAGAAGAAGGGATCGGTTGATAGGACATGTTTTAAGGCATCAAGGGATCACAAATTTAGCATTGGAGGGCAGCGTGGAGGGTAAAAATCGTAGAGGGAGAGCAAGAGATCAATACACTAAGCAGATTCAGAAGGATGTAGGTTGCAGTAGGTACTGGGAGATGAAGAAGCTTGCACAGGATAGAGTAGCATGGAGAGCTGCATCAAACCAGTCTCAGAACTGAAGACCACAACAACAACAACAAGCCACTTCCTTCGTGGATCAGTTACGTTTGCTTAAGATAATTTCTACGAATCACAATATGGCATCTGATTTTCTTACTATTTGCTTTATGTGGTCATTCCACTTAAGGTCACTCTGGATAGCTAGCCTACTCCTAGATATTTTAAGCAGATACTTTTTCCAGCAACTTTTTATCACGAATGTAGTTGTTCAGTAGCTGATTTCTTCCCCTACTTATGCGCATTATGTTGCATTTATTCACGTTCAGGATGGACTGCCAGAGCCTGCGCCATTCATGAGTCCTCTACAGGCCATTCTGCAGATCCATATGTCTTCTGGCTTGTAACGTTCCCTGGCAGCACACACACTGTTAATAAACTGAAATGACGTTTAATTGTAGTATGTACGCCGCTATGAAGCAATTCGTATGTACTGTAATTGTTTAACAAAAAATATTATTTAATTTTGTATAAAGGACGTTGGTTATTATTGTAATATTTTCTGAAATAATAATAAATATTTTATATATATTTTTCATTCAACTGGCGCCCAACGTAGGGCACGAATAAGCAGTGGCCACAAAATACCCATGAGATAATTAGGGAATTATTGTAGTCGAACTTTGTTGGAGAACAATTAATAATTTTTTCATGTATCGTATGTATTGCCTAACCAATATTGTGTGGTAATACCTGTATATGATTTTTTGCATGAGAACACTATATACCCAGAGGCAAGCTGAAGAAGAGAGCTCATTATATCAAAAAATTAATTACCTACCACAATATCAGGGGGCAGCTGCACCCAAGATAGATCACCAAAAGATAAAGCTACAGCGTAGTTGTCCTGTGGATAGTAAAGTACCCTCAGTGCGGTGTTCTCGGATCATTAATGGTGTACTTGTTGTTAGGACATTGAGTAGTTAGTCATCGTAATATATAATAAATGTGTTTCAATAAACGACCATTTCTTGTGTGATTGTGTCAGTGAAACCTGAGTGTTAGGATATTTAGTTCAGATTTTGGTTCTTTTGTTGACTATGGTTAGATTGCGTAGTTGAAAGTAGAAATACTGTGCCACCCACACGCACTAGACACGGACCAGAGAGTGGTGAGGTGTCAGAAGTGCAATAATTAAGAGTTACGTTCGAGCGCATGCTCAATTTCCAAGCTACGTTTGTGCATGAACAAGCAGAGCGTGACCAGAGATTAGTAGCCAAATTTGCACGTAAGCAAGCGGAACACGATAAGGAACGTGATGCTATGCAAGCAGAACGCGATAGAGAACGTGATGCTATGCATGCAGAACGAGAAACGGAACGTGATGCTAAACAAGCAGAGCGTGATCGATGCCAGCATGGGAGAGACTTGCAGTTAATGCAATCTTTGGAAGCTATGCAAAGTGAGATTGTTAGTTTGAGACAACACTATGAAGCCATACCCAAAGCGGTGCAAGAACTGAGCGAAAGAGTATATAATATCCAGGTAGATGAAAACAGTGTACTGGCTAACAGGATGGAAAAATTAGAAATTGACACAAGTCAAGCAATAGAGCAGAAAATGTCCCAACAGGCGAACAAAATTGAAAAGGAATTTACGAACTGGGTGACGCCACCCAGGTCCAACAATGATATATATAAATATATAAATATATGTAAATATATAAATACAGCAATGAAAACTTGTGATGCGAGACAGAACAGGCAACCAATGTTAGCGAAACAAACAAATGTCACTCCAAAATAGTGATTGAAGAAAGCCTGATTAAAAACCGACAGTTTCAGATCTTTACAACGGAGAAGAAATCTGTTCACCCAGTAGTATTTATCAAGTGATTTAGAAACATTTTGCCTAGTGTTTGGAGTCATACACAGAAAATACAGTACGTTATGTCTTACATACAAGGAGATGCTGCATTATGGGCAACCGAAGCAGCTGCCAGTTGCGACACATATGAGCAATTTAAAAAGGCATTCTTGGCCAAATATTGGTCAACATGTATTCAGGAGAGATTACGGAAAGAGGTATATAATCAAGAGCCGTTTTCTCCACGATAGGCAACTTGCGAAAATATTTTGAGAAATACATTCATAAGACCCGTTACTGGGATGAGCAGATTTCATCCCGGGATTTGATCAGACTTTTGAAATCACACTTACCGATACACGTAAAGGAAAAACTTATACACGTACCGGAGAACGACATTGAACATTTTTTGTCTGTTGTGGACTCAATTGGCCTGATTCAGGAGGATGTTAAGGCAGCCTCTGAACAGGCTAGAAGTAACAGAAACGGTTACAGAAATGGTCGAAATAACACGCCTCTACCAAATAATGGAAACGGCGGAGGTAACAATAGGAGACAAGATTATGTACAAAACGGGAATAGAGGTAGAGACCGGAACGGCAACAGTCCGCCGGTGAACAATGACCGGAAAAGGAGGTTCGATGACCGATATGAAACAGGCCCACCAAGCAATAGTAGATGGAAAAATGCCAGGGGGCCGTGGAACACGAATACCTATAACGATGCAAACCGAACTTGGCCACAGAACCAGAGGCCCAGTCCGGACCGGAAAAACAGTGAAAGATATGACAATAACCGACCGCCACCACAAAATGCGCCAATTGCGCAACCGTGGCGGCCGAGCAACACAACTTACACATAGTGGAGGTCAGCGACACAGAGCAGCCACACCCATCCACCAGTAATAATCCAACAAACTAGATTCAGCCGAGATACGCTCTCCATCGTCGGCTGAGGTTTGGAGTGAGAGCAGCCCGACACAGAACAAAACATCGGAAATCTGTATCCTCAGGTATAATAACTGATCCACCCAACCACCCACGTGCATAAAGGAGCACAAAGACAAAGTACAAGCGATAATAGAGATCAAAATTAACAATATTGATGTGCAAGCAATCGTAGATACAAGTGCTACTGTCAGTGTCATGAGTATGGACTTATTCAGAGTACTGGGGAAAGAAAAGCGTATGCTGACTTTTCCTGCGAACAATTGCAAAGTCACTGGAGCCATCAGTGCACAGCGACAAATAATTAAACTCCAAGTGCGGGTAGAGATGTATTACAGGGGGAGAAGCCATAGCGTGCTCGTTCCTGGTAGTAAAGGGCTTAAAGGTAGCCTGCATTTTTGGGGTAGATTTTTTGAGAGAAAGGTACGCAGTAATCGACCTTTCTCGGGGAAAATTAAGTTTGATGAACACGGGTAGGAGGATAGAATTGTCCATGCTCAGATCTGAAGAGGTACATGTGCCTAATTGTAATGCTATTAACATAAAATATAGGAATCAGTGGATACTACATTTAGACAATCATTCTCTAGGACAAAATCTCTATTATCCAGGCGTACAAGGTGATCAATTAAAAGCAAATGTGGACGCACTTGTGAACAAAGTATCACATTCCGAAAATTTGAACTCAATGCAACAGCAGGATTTGGTACAGTTATTATCTATTCAGATGTATTTTCAGAACGACCAGGAATTGTTAAGGGATATCAGTACAATATCGAGATGAAGCCTCACAACACCTACTGTCGAGCCTCATACTCCATTCCTTGGTCCAATAAGGAAATAGTAGCTAAAGAAATTAGAAAGCTGATCGAGTGGGGAATAATAGAACCGTCTTTGTCCCCTTATAGTAGTCCTTTGATGGCGGTGGCAAAAGCAGACGGACCGGTACGGTTAGTATTAGATGCAAGAGACATAAACGAAGTTATTGTACGTGTCAGGACTCATCCGGAAAACTTCGATGAGCAAATTCAAAAATTCCATGGAGTGCAATATTTGACATCTGTTGATATGAAAAGTTCATTCTGGCAAATCCTGCTCACACCCGAATCGAGGAAATATACTCCATTTATATTTGGGGGAAGGAGCAGCCAATTTAGTGTACTACCGTTTGGCCTAAATGTAAGTGCAGGAGTTTTCATAACAGCCCTCGACGCGGTTTTGGGTCCGGATTTGCTGCAATGGGTAACAGTGTATGTAGACGATCTGGTGATTGCTACTGCCACCTGGGAGGAGCACGTAGAACTACTAGGTAGAGTCTTAGAAAGGTTTAAGCAAGCGGGAGTAACAGCGAATCTTGAGAAATCCAAATTTGGACGTAATCAGATTAAATTTCTAGGTCACATAATAACACCACAAGGCATCAAACCTGACAGCAAAAAATTTGACGCAATTCGTGGGTTTCCGAGCCCGAGAACTAAGAGGCAACTCAAAGCGTTTATAGGTCTTGCATCCTTTTTTAGACGGTTTGTTCCAAACCAATTAATGAATAACGAGTCGTTATTGAGCCTGTTGCGTAAAAATGCGCACTGGGTGTGGACAGAAGAATGTCAACGCGCATTTGAAGCTATCAAAAACGCCTTGGTGAATGCAAACATACTGCGACACCCAGACATGACAAAAGATTTTTGCATAGCGACAGATTCGTGTTCATACGGTCTGGGCGCTTGTTTGTTTCAGTGGGACAGGAGCAACGACCACACAACAATCAATGTAATCGGTTTTGCCAGCCGCACACTAAACAGCTGTGAGAGAGCATATTCCGCTACCGAGTTAGAGGCTCTTGCCGTGGTTTGGGCGGTAAAGAAATTCAACTATTACATCCATGGCAAAGAAATCAAAGTATTCAGTGACCACCAGGCTCTGAGCTATTTAATGTCTTGCAAATTATACCATACCCGCTTGCTAAGATGGAGGTTAGCATTGCAGGAATATAAAATTAAGAATTTGTACATAAAAGGACAAGGTAATGTTGTAGCTGACGCCTTGTCGAGGCTCCAACTAGGGCTATCCTCAGTGTCAAAGATTTTGGAACAATCGGAGGAATATCGAATACTCTTAGTACAAGATAAGGTACATAGGAGGGACTTTTTACATATGTGTAAGAATATGTCTACATTGCAGGAAACTGATCCGATTTGGCGAGATGTCATTAGCAAAATTAAAGAAGGTACCAATCTTAAAAGTGTGCAGAACTTCAAAATAGTAGATAATATTCTGTATTATAAAACAGGTGTGTCAAATGACCATGGAGTCGTGTGTATACCGCAACAGCTATCCCAACTGTAGTGTGGCACACGCACTTAGCATGGGGTCACGCTGGGATAGGCAAAACAATAAGGATTTTATCCAGATACTGTTACTTTAAGGGAATAAGCCAGCAGACTCGCACCATTATCAGGACTTGTCCTCTGTGCCAAAAAGCTAAGTTTCAAAATAAGTCCACAAGGTTTGAACTGCACCCTATAGTGCCTCAGCGGCCACTTCAGTTAGTATCTATAGACATAGAAGGACCCTACACTCGAGCCAGGGGTGGATTAAATTACATTTTAGCGGTATATGACGTTTTCTCTAAATACTTAAAAATATACTACCTTAAATCAGCCACCGCTCGTGGAATAGTTAAATGGTTAGGGAAAGAATATTTTTCACAGGTGGGTAAGCCTGAAGCGATAATATCAGATAATGCTTCCTATTTTACAGGTCATACCTGGAAGAACTATGTACATGAACAAGGCATAAAGCACATACTAATATCCTGTTTTCATCCACAGGCAAGTTTAGTAGAAAGAACATTTGGAGAGTTAAATAAAATTTTCAGGTTATATATCGCATATAAGCACACAAGATGGCCAGATCTGATATCTAAATTTTTGGAAATTCACAACGCAACCCCGCATGCCTCTACGGGGTATCCACCAACCGAGAATATAATGAATAATATTAGAGTACTGAAATAGTGGCTGGCGCCTTTGCCTAAGGTCCCAGTCATTCCTGAGCCTAAGGAAGACAGGATAAGGAAAGCAGGGTGCAACCTTACCAGGTGCGCTCAGAAAAGGAAAGAAAATTATAATCGACATGTGACGAATAATGAAAAACTTAGTGTTGGGGACTTGGTGCTCTTACGCAATCATCCTAAGTCCTCGGCAACCTTGAAACAGAATAGCAAGTGGCAACTGGTGTACAATGGACCTTTTAGAATAGTAAGTGTGCCACATGAGTGTAGCTATCTCTTAGCAGATCCCCAATCAGTAAATGACTAATAGTCCTATGTGTTATGTGTAAAAAGATACACCATTCTTTTGGAAATGAATGAACATTAATGACGTGTGATCTGTAGAGATAATGTACTAGTGTAGAAGTATTTAGTTATAAGAATATGATTGACTTTCTCTTTTGTTTATGATTATTATGTCTTCTTTTTAATTAGTGTTACCTTAAACATGCTCTAAATGTCTGCACAGATAACCTGATTAGTGCAATTATTTGTAGTGTTAAATTGTGACAGAGATCAGTCAGGAGGAACGTTTTAGTAGTGATTAGTTTGTGTACTGCATGATATTCTATATATGTGTCAAACTTGAAATATTTCTTGGTACAGTCTTTCTATTACATGTATACAGTGTGTGTCACCTTACATTACCGCTGGATATATTTCGTAAATCACATCAAATACTGACGAATCGATTCCACAGAGCGAACGTGAGGAGAGGGGCTAGTGTAATTAGTTAATACAAACCATAAAAAATGCACGGAAGTATGTTTTTTAACACAAACCTACGTTTTTTTTAAATGGAACCCCGTTGGTTTTGTTAGCACATCTGAACATATAAAGAAATACGTAATCATTGCCGTTTGTTGCATTGTAAAATGTTAATTACATCCGGAGATATTGTAACCTAAAGTTGACGCTTGAGTACCACTCCTCCGCTGTTCGATCGTGTGTATCGGAGAGCACCGAATTACGTAGGGATCCAAAGGGAACGGTGATGGACCTTAGGTACAGAAGAGACTGGAACAGCACATTACGTCCCCATGCTAACACCTTTTTATTGGTCTTTTTCACTGACGCACATGTACATTACCATGAGGGGTGAGGTACACGTACACACGTGGTTTCCGTTTTCAATTACGGAGTGGAATAGAGTGTGTCCCGACATGCCAGGCCAATAGATGTTCAATGTGGTGGCCATCATTTGCTGCACACAATTGCAATCTCTGGCGTAATGAATGTCGTACACGCCGCAGTACATCTGGTGTAATGTCGCCGCAGGCTGCCACAATACGTTGTTTCATATCCTCTGGGGTTGTAGGCACATCACGGTACACATTCTCCTTTAACGTACCCCACAGAAAGAAGTCCAGAGGTGTAAGATCAGGAGAACGGACTGGCCAATTTATGCGTCCTCCACGTCCTATGAAACGCCCGTCGAACATCCTGTCAAGGGTCAGCCTAGTGTTAATTGCGGAATGTGCAGGTGCACCATCATGCTGATACCACATACGTCGACGCGTTTCCAGTGGGACATTTTCGAGCAACGTTGGCAGATCATTCTGTAGAAACGCGATGTATGTTGCAGCTGTTTGGGCCCCTTCAATGAAGTGAGGACCAATGAGGTGGTCGCCAATGATTCCGCACCATACATTTACAGTCCACGGTCGCTGTCGCTCTACCCGTCTGAGCCAGCGAGGATGGTCCACGGACCAGTAATGCATGTTCCGTAGATTCACTGCCCCATGGTTTGTGAAACCCGCTTCATCGGTAAACAGGTAGAACTGCAACGCATTCTCTGTTAAGGCGCATTGACAGAATTTCACTCGATGATTAAAGTCATCACCATGTAATTGCTGATGTGGCGACACATGAAACGGGTGAAAGCGGTGACGATGAAGTATACGCATGACACTACTTTGACTCAGTCCACCGGCTCTCGCAATGTCCCGTGTACTCATGTGTGGGTTCATGGCAACAGCAGCTAACACACCACCTGCACCCGCTTCCCCTGTGACGGGCCTGTTACGGACCCGTTTGCGTGCTACGACCATACCAGTTGCATACAGTCGGCGGTAAATGTTTTGCAATGTGCGGCACGTTGGATGCTCTCTGTCCGTGTACCGTTCTGCATACACCCTGCAGGCTTCAGCTGCATTTCGTCGACACTCGCCATAGATGAGTATCATCTCCGCCTTTTCAGAGTTCGAATACACCATGGTCACAGTTCCTACAATACTACACTATCACAGACGTCTGATAACAAGGTGTACTACAGTTGGTCTGCGTGCTGAGACGCATGCAGAATAACAATAGCAGCAAGCGCTACATGCGGACACTGCGACAGCTAGACCAAACCACAACAGTGCACTACAGCCACACTCGTAAACACGTTCGTCATCGTAAACATGTCCCTGCAGATGCCGCTCGCCGACCGTGGCCCGTGTTTGTTACAACACGCAACTGAACGTCGGAGGTTTCAAGCGTCAACTTTAGGTTACAATATCTTCGGATGTAATTAACATTTTGCAATGCAACAAACGGCACTGATTACGTATTTGTTTATATGTTCAGATGTGCTAACAAAACTAACGTGCTCCATTTAAAAAAACGTAGGTTTGTGTTAAAAAACATACTTCCGTGCATTTTTGTATGGTTTGTATTAAACAATTGGACTAGCCCCTCTCCTCACGTTCGGTCTGTGGAATCGGTTCGTCAGTATTTGATGTGGTTTAGGAAATATATCCAGCGGTAACGTTAGGTGACTCACCCTGTATATATATATGTGTAGCTGTCAGATTGACAGGTTCGAACCCAGAATAATATTAATAATATGAGACCCTGAGAACTTTATTTTCAAACCAGTATTATCAAAGAGAGTAATGCAGCCAGTAGTGACCCGAGGGCACCATGGGAGGCAAACTTATTGCAAATTTAAGTAACGCAAAGTTACGCACAAAGAAGCTTCAATTGAAGCATGTGCAGATCGAATCAGTAAAAAGAGCTAGCCTGATACAGTCCAAGTCAATTTTAGCCTACAGAGACTACACTGTAGTTACGTAGGACCTGGCAAGTAAAGTGAGACATAATTTCAAAGGAGTTATTGAACAATATGCCTGAATCCGGCTGGAATGCACAAAATCTACTCGAACATAAATATAGATGATTTTTGGGCAAACTAATACGAAATTTTAATATTTGTTACCATGTACACAATTATCACACACCTTGGTAAAGAGCGAACAAAGAAGTTACGAATGTGCTGTTACAAAAAATTGCACAACGGACATTGTAACTGAAAAAACTTAAACAAAAGTGCAGTATTGTGTGGCAGAGACAGACAGTGACTGTTAAAACTGCAGCAATACGTCACGAGGTTGTTTTGAACAAGCAATAAGAAACTGTATCATCGCTGTGTGTGCAAGTGGACAAGGAACTAACACGACACGAACAGTGAGCCGATAATAGACGGTGGACCAAGCTAGTGTCAAACTATAACTTGTACTGTGCGTGTGTTCAAAAAAAAATATTCTTTGTGTGTCAAGGGAAGCAAGGAAAGCGCATTGACTACAGAGATACATTTTGTTCTAAGGTGGAAACTTGCGTGTGACTAATGACAAGTCATGACATGGTGAAAAAATATTGTGTGCTCATAACGTTACTGTGACAACGAAACATTGTGCAAACCAGACTAGTGAAGGCCTACTGAATAATAACTGCCAATAACTGTGTGCGTTCTTTCCCACAGCAGGAAAAATATCCATAAGGATAGTACACTGTTTGTGAACTTGTTGCATGTTTGCTGGAGCACTGCAAGAAGATGTCACACGGGCGAGCTGATATACAACGCGCATCCGGCCACTTCAGCCATGCCGCGGCCGCAGCAGCCCGTAGCAGACCAGACAGCCACACGCCTCTCCGCGCCGTAGCTGTCAACACCGGGGGCGGTGACCTACACAGAGCAGACGCGCCGCGCCGAGCGCCGCTCAACAATCACTCCGTACCGCTCACCAACTACAGCATTACTGACATATTCCGAAATATTTACACAAACTGCATAACATGTCAATGAGCTCGATATTTGACAAACATTGAACACTTATTATGTATACCCGTAAATTGACGAGAGAAAATGAACACTAACAAATGTAGGAGATGGATTTGTAACACGTAGGTAGTGAGAACATTATGAAAGTGACGTTGTACTAAATGATTTCAAAAAACTAAGTGATATATCCTAGGACAAGTGACCTTGCAGTATATCGCAAAATGATAATTACGAGTTGTTAAACTTACACAACAAACTTTCGTTGAACTGTATGTGACTGTGATATTATGTAACCGTTGATGACAAACTGCTAAATCATTTCAAAACAATTACTGTTAAAGAGACAAGATTAATCATGAACCAACTGGGATGGCTGGGCTCCGGCACAGTTTTGGCCAGGTTTCCTGTCTGCCTTCGCCCAAATCGGGGAGCCATGACCATATATAACTCTGGGACTAATTAAAAGAGCCATTCCATAAAAAAAAACAGAATTGTAAAGAACGTTACTGGCACCATTGTGTCAAAGTATAGAAACTGTTTGCCAAATGCTGCCAGGGGGCAATGTAACGTTCCCTGGGAGCACACACACTGTTAATAAACTGATATGACGTTTAATTGTACTATGTACGCTGCTATGAAGCAATTCGTATGTACTGTAATTGTTTAACAAAAAATATTATTTAATTTTGTATAAAGGACGTTGGTTATTATTGTAATATTTTCTGTAATAATATTCTCGATGTATTTATGATTGTAATATTTCTATACTCATAATGCAATTACGAAATATGTTAATATCTGCGATGAAAAAATGTAAAATATAGCCACAGAAGAAAATAATGTTGTAAGATTACAAAGAGACATTAATAATCAGCAAGAGTATAAATAGCACTACATAATGTGCATTCTTTGTCGTCTTCCTCGAGAGCTGAGAGAGAGAGGAACCTGTGACGTAGCAATTTATGAATGAGTAGACTTCTTTTGTCTGTATCTTTATTTAGGCGCCATTAGAGGAGAAATTACAAAGTAATGTAAGTTTAATTATTGTTGTGGTCTAAATACATTGTAATTTATCAAAATTGTGTATTACTAATGTAAATTAGCTTGCCCATGTCATCTATAATATTTCTTTAAAGAATTTTCAGCATTTTTAGCGATTATCGTTGGTGTTGCTGGGCTGTGCCGCGACCGAACGATTTGCAGCGGCGGCACATTTGAAAAATTGTTCCGCTAAGAAAAATTAACCAAACCCGTAAATCGGGAGCAGGTAAAATTAGCAGTGAATTACGAAATATTTTTCTTTTACAGCGATCCTGAGGCTGAGTGAATTTATTACTAGTTTTGCATTTGTGCATTCATAGGCGGATAACTAACGTTGAAGTTTAACAATCTGTGGGTTCTTTCAATTCTAAAGCAAATAACTTAAACGTATAGTGAAGTGTGTTTTGTCAATGATAATTAAACGTTCAGGTCGGCTTGGCAATATTTAACCATTTTCTGCTAACAGAGACAGTCTTGTGTTCCATAGCTAACGCCGGGAAGGAATTCAGTAAATATTTAAAAACCCACTGCATTTAGAAAATGTATGCCAAGACCGAAATACGTAAAAAATTTAATTGAAATAATTTTCAAAGTCATAAATGTTATTAATCAGTTAGTTTCAATTTATCAGCATGAGAGGGTTGCTAAAGTTCACGTAATTTTAAATGTGCTTAATTCTGCCTAAATGAATTTTTATTACCACACGTAAAAAAAAGGGTTCTACAACAAAGTTCGTACTGAAAGAGTAAATAACAAAAATATTTAAAGCCATTTCTTCCCCATTTTCATCCATTCATTTTACATAATAAATATTTATATATTTTCATTAAAGGCTTTACTGCTTTCTTATAGACAACCTCATCATCTGCGAACAATCTTAAAGAGCTACCGACAATTTCTGTAGACCATTTATATACACTGTAAATAGTAACGACCCGGTCTCACTCCTTGGGGAACTCCCGAAATTACATTTAAACCTGTCGATTTTGTTCAGTTAAAAGCGACGTGTTGAGTTATACCTGCATGGAAGTCTTGAATTCAGTCGCAAATCTGGGCTGATACTCGGTAAGATCGTATGTTTTTCACTAAAAGGCAGTGCGGGACGATGGAAAAAACCTTCCGAAGTCAAGGAAGACGCCGTTGTCTATAGCTGTATTTACGGTATTTGTGTATTTTATTTATTTATTGCTTATTTTGCCTGACCAGATTACGACTTTAAGGCCCTCTCTTGTATCTGACCATTAATAACACATAAATAAATGCTACAGAAAAGTCATAATAGTAATAATTTGCGTTATTAATTAAATAATAATTGACGTAGCTGCAAGCCGAGTACCTTCATGTGGTCCCTTCGGGAGAGAACACTGGCGTTGTCACATGGTTTTCTAAATAATGTATGTGACTGAGACACCAGCAAAGTGTGAAATAAATTGACGTCACACATAAATGAAATGGTAAGGATGAGGGAAACCAAGGAGTGGTAAGCGACTGAGTCTACGCCTAGAAAAAAATTTTTACAATTAATATAGCTCCAACAATTCACTCAATACATACTCTAGTAATATGAGCACCCGTGAGATAATTAATAAACTAGAATGAGATTTTCACTCTGCAGCGGAGTGTGCGCTGATATGAAACTTCCTGGCAGATTAAAACTGTGTGCCCGACCGAGACTCGAACTCGGGACCTTTGCCTTTCGCGGGCAAGTGCTCTACCATCTGAGCTACCGAAGCACGAGTCCCGGCTGGTACTCACAGCTTTACTTCTGCCAGTATCTCGTCTCCTACCTTCCAAACTTTACAGAAGCTCTCCTGCGAACCTTGCAGAACTAGCATTCCTGAAAGAAAGGATACTGAGGAGACAGAAGTAAAGCTGTGAGTACCGGCCGTGAGTCGTGCTTCGGTAGCTCAGATGGTAGAGCACTTGCCCGCGAAGGGCAAAGGTCCCGAGTTCGAGTCTCAGTCGGGCACACAGTTTTAATCTGCCAGGATGTTTCATATCAGCGCACACTCCGCTGCAGAGTGAAAATCACATTCTGGAAACATCCCCCAGGCTGTGGCTAACCATGTCTCTGCAGTATCCTTTCTTTCAGGAGTGCTAGTTCTGCAAGGTTCGCAGGAGAGCTTCTGTAAAGTTTGGAAGGTAGGAGACGAGATACTGGCAGAAGTAAAGCTGTGAGTACCGGCCGTGAGTCGTGCTTCGGTAGAGCACTTGTCCGCGAAAGGCAAAGGTCCCGAGTTCGAGTCTCGGTCGTGCACACAGTTTTAATCTGCCAGGAAGTTTCATAATTAATAAACTGTTTGAAACGCAGACAAATAAATCAAATACTACAAAAATCAAACTATTGCGTTGGTACCTAAGTAGCAGCGTTTTTCCATAAGTTTAACAAAAACAACAGATACACGTAACACGGACGTTAGTCATCAGTAATACATTCAGCTTCACAATCTACAACAGTCTACCAACGCTGGGGTAACTTTTCCATTCCGAGACTAGAAATTAACGTGGTTTTCAGTAGAAGAACTCGTCGAGCCGTTTTGGGAGCGCATTTTCATCCGGAAAGGATGTTTTTTGAAGCTTGTTAGATAGAGAGCGGAAAAGATGAAAATCTGAGGGTGAGACATAAGGTAAATAAGGTGGGTGCGGATTGGCTTCCCTGTCCAACTCCTGTATAGTGTTTTTTGTCAGTCTAGAGGAAAGCGGGTGGGTGTTATCATGGTGTAGCATCACTTCATACTCTGTTCCTGGTCGCTCTTCTTGGATTGTGTCTGAGTCTCAGTTGTTGATAATAAATGTCAACAGTAATGGTTACACGTCGGGGGAGCAATTCGTAGTATCCCACACCATCGCTATTCCACCAAACGCATAACATTGTCTCTTGTGGATGCGCGCAGGCCTTTGTGTGGGGAGTTACTGCTTTGTTTTGGGTTCAAAGTTTTCTCTGTTTTCCTTATGTTAGCACGATGACACAATTTCACGTCACCAATAAACGATACAACATAGGAATGGACGATGTTGTTTACGAGCCAGTTGATGACGAGCAAGCAGAGATTCACATATCGCCATCCACAGATTTTTTTTTTTATTTTGGTTTAGAGCACGCTGTACTCACACAACCGATTTTTGAACCTCCTCGACTGCATGAAAATGTCGCATGATTGCGGAATGTGTAACGCCGGAAATGCATATTGTGATGTAACAAAATAAAAGTGATGTTATTCAATGGAAAAGTTGGAATTTGAGATTTCGCTTACTGTTTTATCAATCACAATTGGTGTAAGAATCATGGATTGACCATTGTCATGAAATATTGCATTATGAAATGTGAATAGTCTTTACTTGCAGTTTGGCGTGGCTTGAAGCAGTCACAGCTAGCGTGCTATTGATTAAGAAATTGCATCATCGTCTTTCTAATTACTTCATGATCGTAGATACGATCATACCCGTCGTGAAGTTATTGTTATGACAAAACAATTTCCTAAGGGGCCAGAACGTTCTTAAGGGCGCAAAACCAACTGTAACATCACACAAAAGGAAAATTCAATATTAAAGCTGATGCAAGAAGACGATAAAACAGTTTTCTTTTTGTCAATGTAGAACGCACATTGGACTGCTGATCTTGGTGTCTGTAATCTTAGCAAAATGCATAATTAAAATAAAAATAATACTGAGGAGATGATAGGAATGAGCACTGCTAAATGATTCAGTATTTCCAGAACAAATATTTATTATAACCAACACATATATCGTACCTTATGCTTAATACTACAATGACGGTAGATTTTTATGTCCGTTTCATGTCCATTGAGCGATCTTTTATATAGCTACTGTCCTCTTGAGTCGCTCGTGCGTCGTCACCATAAGTTATAACAGTTATTCTTTTTACACTTCACTGAAACTTAGACTGAACATGGTTTTATACGTTTAGTAAAAAATTAGATCAGACCGCCACAAATCTGCGTCCGTCTTACTTAAGAAAAACAGTTCAAGTGTTTAACGCTCAAGGCTTCATTTGTTCGCCAGCGAACGAAATAGTGAAGGATCGCATATCGATCCGTATTCTTCTGTTTATGTTGCCGCCCAAAGACTACGAATTACATTATTTAGGAAATTCCAACATCGCTATGCGACGCCTTATTATACATTAATCATTCTTTATAAACAAGTATTTGCCTTCTGGCTGAAAGTATTAACTATTTGCTGTTTTAATGAAGCGAAAAATAGCGAATATCACAATATCCTCCTATTTCCATCTATTGTACTATAAATTTTTTCCTTATTTTGTTATCTGAAGATATGACATTTCTGTGTCTTTATATATTGTATTTGTTTTACGGTTTGTATATATATATATATATATATATATATATATATATATATATATATATATATATATATATATATATATTTATGCATTTATGTCGATGTATAATTGGTTTGTTTTGTAAATATTATTTGTATTTTTACGCTGGTCTTGCCTAAGGAAAACTATGCTATCGAACTTTCGCTGGCTCTCTGCTTTGTTTTATTATTGCTCGCGTAACAACTAATATACGAGATAAAATATGTCACTACGAAAAGAGCCCGGAAATACATTTTAGGGATGCTGTGCTGTGACTTTCTTTGGATCATTAATTTTCAACAAAACAAAATATATTATGTTCTTATTATTCTGGATCTGGCTTTCTATTAAAGGAACATTTTTTTCGTTACTGTAACTCGCCATAAACTTCAACATATCTTCCTTAGTTTACAGTTATTGGAAACGTTACTGAAAATTATTTCGTTATCAATACTGATGTTACAATACGCAATGATTGTTCAACATCAAAATTTTGCAGTGGATTTTTGTTAACAGTAAAACACCATACGAACCACGACTAACACGAGAACATGAGACTATTATCATAGAACAAGATGTTTATACTATAAGGTTTGCCAAACGAGAACTACGCACAGCAAGATTTCTTTTATGTTATGAAGGTAAAGTATCTTTTTGCACTGTTAATAATATATCATCCGCAGCCCGCGTCCACCTGTAAAACACATCATAAAATCTGCTGCTCTGCCCTGCAATTCTGAAAGCTGAAATAAATAATTTTAGTTCACTGTTACCTGACTGCTTCTTTGCGATATTATTGGTTTCATTTAATGCAGTTTGAATGCGCCGCGGCAGCGGTTCGTTCGTAGCGCAGCTCTGCACCACGAATAATATTTAAATAGCTGAAAATGTTGTCAAGGGATGGGATAAAATACCAGGCAAGCTTATTGCAAATCATAATGCAAGTTTTCACTAAGTAACTCTATTCAAAACATTTAAACAGATTAAATTATTACACACCTTTACAAATCAAAGTCTAATGGCGTCCTTCTCTCAATCTTGACAAAAGAATGCTACACAAGTGTACAATATAACGTCACAGGCTCTTCCTACTCACGTAACCCCAAGAAGACGACAGAGAAATTAATGTTCGGTCACTACTATTTATACTCGTTGTGACATATTCTCATTTTTGTTTGATATTTAATAATTATCGTCTGTGGCGGTTTCAGTACTCGCCGGCGCAGATATTATCTTTTAAAAAAATCGGTACATAATTCTATACAAGTATAAAACATGACACATAATGGTTTCTCTTTATTACATAAAGTTCACACAATCTCTGTCCACGCAATTACAATCATCCAGTTCAATTATTCTTTTCTCCTTTGTGTGTTTTGTCAGGAGACGTTACAGAATGTTTACATCGATAGGTCGTGTGGAGACCGAAAGTGTTTAGGATCTTGGGCAGTGTTAACTCTGCTGCATGGAGCACGGGCAGAGCAGAGTCTGGCTGGAGTAGGGCGGTGGAGCAGGTGTGTTGAGTGACGCTCTCGCGAGTTGCCGCGCTTTCGGGATTTGGCAGCATGTAATTGGGCTCGACTTGCTATGATAGTTTCTGGCACGGTGTCGCGGACGGGAAACATTAGCTGGCACACATCAAGAGCCCGTTTCGCCTGGTGACCGTGTCGAGAAGAAGGCGCGCCAACATCCAGCTTCTGCAACAGCAATGGCCGACAATAAGCGATTGTCGCCACCTCCTCGATCGACGACTTCAAACCTTCAATCAACCAGCAAGGAAGACTGAAGGCACGTTAAGTTTTAGAACTGTATGGCAGACCTCAGCTTTCCAAACTGTTCCATTTGCATCACTAAAATACAGTAACTTAGCATGAACCTTTGTTGTTCATTGTCCCAATTGCATTACCAAGCAGGGTCCCTTTCTTTTCCGAAATGAACCCGAGTGTCGTTGAAATTCAAGTACCAGCACTAAAGTAGTATCATTCCATTTCACTGCTTTAATTTCAAAGTTTAGTTAAAGTATTCATCGCTGGCTACAATAACCAACAGAACTATATTTAGATTACACATCCACAAATTAAGAGTGCGAGTTTTGTTACCATATTTTAGCTTACCTGTGACTGCAGCTCAGCTTGGTACGTACCTAATTTTACTGTTTTAATTGTTCAAAATCATTTAATTCAAGTTCAAAGTTAAATCTCTTATTTCTAAATTGCGTAGATTCAAGTTTCTATTCAGATGATTGTTGAGGTAGCCCAAGACAGACCTTATTTTATTTAATTTCGTAGTGCTTCAGAAACAAAGTTCACTATTAATTTCAGTCACTAAATTAACTTTCAATTTTCTGGTTTTATTAATTCTTTTGCTAAATGAAGTCAGAGTGTAGCGAAATTTATTACGTCTGACAAACATTCAGTCTTCACACAATACGTGTCAACCTTCAGTTGCCACTCTTTTACTGCTAATTATATGTGCATTAACATTTCTTTTCCAGTTATTATAGTAGTTGTCCATAGGACTGGCGACAGCAATTTTATCCAAATCTCAAATATCTAATTAACGCCAGCTAATTGTTAATGAAATGACCCACATTTACTTTCATTATTAACTTTACCCTTTTTTAAAATTAATTTCCACCAATTTCATTTGCATTTTTCCTTTCATTTAATGTAACCCTTCTTCCCTCTTTACCGAAAAATTAACTTCGGTAACGATTGCTTTTCCCAAATTTCCATTAGGTACACGCGGTTTAATTTTTCGCTGTCATTAAGGTCGACAAGTGAGGGGGAGGTTACAAATGTTCCCAATTCATCACATTTGCCAGTTCTAGAGTACGCTGATTTGGATTGTCGCAGAACAATAATTTTTTATCAAACCCAGAAGTTCTTCCTGAACATGGAAAGTCACTTAAGTCAGAAAGATTCTCCTGAAAACGAGGAAACCATTTTCTTGCCGTGCTCTGCCCAATGGCGTTATCCCCAAACACGGGGTGAATGTTTCTGGCTGGCTCCGCTGCTGTCACCCCTCCGCTGAACTCAAACGGAAGTAAGTATCGGAAATGTTCCGATTTCTCCACTTGGCACTCCATTTTCCATCGCCCACTACCCCACTCACTGTCTCCAAATGAAAAAAATAACAATATGTAAAATCAAATAGCAACAATCAGCTACAAATAAAAAATGGCTGTCGATAAACAAACCCATAGCAACCAGAATACCAAGATGCAAAACAAAAACACTACGAACTTATGCAACAACCTAATAGTTTAAAAGCACAGATCAAAAATGTCATTTAAAAGCGTTAATAAATAAGACACTGTAAACATTAAAGTAATTTAAAGGCTTCAATAAGTAGAAAGGTACTATAAACATCCTAAGAACTTTCCTTTTAAAAGGATCTGTGTGCCTTAAAGTTAGTAACTGACAGAATTCCAGTAGCAAGAATTAAATGACAACCCACAACGCATTTACAATTCCAGACAGGAGGTCATAATATCTTAAAACAAATACATATAATTTAAGAGAAGGTAACAGTTGCGCCTTTTCCTCAACTCAGCAACACACATAAAATTAGACTACCAATGCTTTGTAAGTGTAGCTCCATCCCGTTTTTTTACCAATGCTTTAGTTAACAACCTACTCCGTCTTGCCGAGTCGTACACACTTAAACCGAGAACCAACCAATACCTAGAGAACCGCACCTGGGGAAATTTACCTTTAACTGGAGTCGTTAGTTAAAGTCACCCCCACACCCCTAGTGACAAACCATATCCACAAAGACACCATAACAAGACGCAGTCAGTGGCTGCCTCAGCCAGTTCAAAGGTGAAGTTTGTTGCAAGATCCCATCCAGAAGTGCGTAATTTACAGGGTAAATTAACAGGGAGGAGGACACAAATTACTATTAGCATTCCCTTTAGACTCTTAAAACCAAAGGATCATATAAAAGTAAGATATTGTACCACAACGTTTGGCATCTCTTGAAAGCTCATCTGGTTTTGATGATATTGCCAACAGAGTACCAAAGATATGTTCCCATGTAATAAGCCTGCATGACTAACTGAAGACATTTTTCCAGAGACTGAAATAAGCCATTGTTAAACCACTCTTTAAGAAAGGTGATAAGAAAGATGTCAATAACTACCAACCTGATTCACTGCTGACTTTTTCCAAAATTTTTGAGGTGATGTATTCTAGAATAGGATCTCACCTTAGCAACAATAATAACCTCAGCAAGTCACAGTTTGGGTTTCAGAAGAGTTGCTCAACTGGGAATGCCATTTACATGTTCACTCACCAAATTTTCCAAGCATTAAATAATAAAATAGAGCCGTTTGGTATTTTCTGCGACCTATCTAAGGCAGTTGACTGTGTGAATCACAGTATTCTCCTAAATGATATGAAGTTTAATGGGGTCGATGATATATCCAACGAATGGATAATGGCATATCTAACCAAAATAATGCAAGCAATATAGTCTGGGGACGTAATTCTGACTGAGGAGAAATCACGTATCGGGTTCCCCAAAGCTCAGTGTTAGGTCCACTATTGTTTCTCGTATATGTATTTTCTGTCTAATATACAAGAAACAAAATTAGTTATTTTTCCAGATGACACTAGTATTCTAATGAGCCCACAAACATGCAGAAACAGAAGAAACGCCGCAGGAATAAACAATATGAGGAAATAGAGAACAAGGAATGGGTCTCAGACATCTTTCAGCCGTCTAGTTTCTAAACTTATTTTATTTGGCTTCCAGTTTCGGCGATTTACTAGGCCATCTTCAGGCCCCTGACCGACGTGTACGAAGATTCCTGATCAAAACGGCGACCAGAAATACTGGTATTAGTAGATTTCTGCTTTCTACGGCGATACCTTCAACGATAATCTCCTGACTGTTGATGGAGTAGTAAATCGCGTAGTAATTCGGCGAAACTGGTAGCCAAATAAAGTAAGTTTGGAAACTAGATGGCTGAAAGGTGTTTAATTTGACAGACTGCATCGAACAGCCAAGTCTCGCAAACATCTCGGAAAAGACGGACGTACAAAGAACAAGTAATGGGTGTGGTCTCATGAAAGCTTTCGTCAATTATCATTTTTATAGCACTTAGGAATGGAACTGGATCGTAATATTTAGGGACTGAAATTTCATTACCATGTAGTAAATGAAGAGCCAATAAAATTTTTTCACAGTTTTGGCTGGTTTCAAGTGCGTCCTTCCTTAACAATAGTCGTTTCTCGTGCGCATCGTTCGTGCCTGGGAAGGGGCGGAAGGAAGGGACAGTCGCTCACGAAGTAACGTTCGCCACACGTCGTGATGTGGCTTGCGGAGTATAGAAGGAGATGTCGACATGTAGGTGGATTCAAACCGCTTTCGATGCTCAATGCCAGTAGAATGAAGGGGTTGTTGCCCAGCAGCGATGGGCCACCTGTGTAGGTGACAGTTGCTACTGTTGAGGTGTTCAGTAAGCTGTACAGCTGCCGCAGGAGTGAAGCGAACGCGCCACGCCACCTCACGTCACGGGGTGGAGGAGATCCCCTCGTTAGCTGCTTCGTGCTGGATCGGCTCACGGTCAATCAGCCAGCATCAGCAGCCGGGAGATGCCGCTAGCCACGTACTGCGTGCGCGGGCCACGGAACCCCAGGGGAGCTGCCCCGCACTGCTCACGTCTCTGGGCCGATCGCAGCAGCTCGGGGCGAGCGTCGGGAATTTATGATGTAATCGCACCAGCGATGGTCCCCTAATTAAGCTCACCAGTGAAATGTTATTTACCCCCTCAGAAGAGCACGCTTGTCGCTTGCAGTCCTTCAAATGGCGTGGAACTGGTACCAGGAGGTAATGTGACCCTGAACCTACTTCTACATGGATACTCTGCAAATCACATTTAAGTGCCTGGCAGAGGGTACATCGAACCACCTTCGCAATTCTCTATTATTCCAATCTCGTATAGCGCGCGGAAAGAATGGACACTTATATCTTTCCGTACGAGCTCTGATTTCCATTATTTTATCTTTGTGATCGTTCCACCCTATATAGGTCGGTCTCAACAAAATGCTTTCGCATTCGGAGGAGAAAGTTGGTGATTGGAATTTCGTGAGAAGATTCCGTCGCAACGAAAAACGCCTTTCTTTTAATGATGTCCACCGCAATTCCTGTATCATTTCTGTGACACTCTTTCCCATATTTCGTGATAATACAAAACGTGCTGCATTTCTTTGAACTTTTTCGATGTACTCAGTCAGTCCCGTCTGGTAAGGATGCCACACCGCGCAACAATATTCTAAAAGAGGACGGACAAGCGTAGTGTAGGCAGTCTCCTTAGTAGGTCTGTTTCATTTTCTAAGTGTCCTGCCAATAATACGCAGTCTTTGGTTAGCCTTCCCCACAACATTTTCTGTGTGTTCCTTCCAATTTAAATTGTTCTTGATTGTAACTCCTAGGTATTTAGCTGAATTTAAGGCTTTTAGATTAAACTGATTTATCATGTAACCGAAGTTTAACGCGTTCTTTTTAGCACTCATGCGGATGACCTCACACTTTTCGTTATTTAAGGTCAACTGCCACTTTTCGCACCATTACGATATGTCTTCTAAATCGTTTTGCAGTTTGTTTTGATCTTCTGATGACTTTATTAGTCGATAAACGACAGCGTCATCTGCAAACAACCGAAGACGGCTGCTCAGATTGTCTCCCAAATCGTTTATATAGATGAGAAACAGCAAAGGGCCTATAACACTACCTTTGGGAACGCCAGAAATCAATTCTGTATAACTCGATGACTATCCGTCAAATACACCGAACTGTGACCTCTCTGACAGGAAATCACAGATCCAGTAACATAACTGAGACAATATTCCATAAGCACGCCATTTCGCTACGAGCCGCTTGTGTGGTACAGTGTGAAAAGCCTTCCGGAAATCCATCACTAACATGTCATGGTAGGGAACAGATGTATATGTACCAGCCATTTGTGTGGTATCGGAACAGTAATTTGCGTCGATATGGAGACATGACAGAATGGCAGAAAGGAGCTGTAGTGTTGATCTCGCCGCCGATTTGTTGGAGTATCAATGTGGATTGTCCAGAACGTCTGCAGGTAGTAGTGTATCACGCGCAGCCGTGCAACTTACAGTGAGAACAGTGGTTGCGAAATGATCCTGATCAACAACGACCGGAAGCGACTATCAAATGGTTCAAATGGCTCTGAGCACTATGAGACTCAACTGCTGTGGTCATAAGTCCCCTAGAACTTAGAACTACTTAAACCTAACTAACCTAAGGACAGCACACAACACCCAGCCATCACGAGGCAGAGAAAATCCCTGACCCCGCCGGGAATCGAACCCGGGAACCCGGGCGTGGGAAGCGAGAACGCTACCGCACGACCACGAGATGCGGGCGGAAGCGACTATCAATCCTTGTCCATGACAGTCGGTTTCGAACCCGACACGAATTGCTTGTGTCAGTGAATGCAGGTCCATCGTAACCAATTTACGAGCAAACACTGCGAAAGGAAGTGCGTGCAATGAATATTTGGAATCGGGTGCCTCGCAGAAGGCTATTAGGTGAGAGTGTTGCGGCTTGGAACACTTTTCAGGTTTTCGCCTGTAGTCCAGCCCTGTAACACAAGTTTAACACATTTTTTTCTCCATTTTTAAAAGATGTCATTCACTTTTTATGAGCTGTAGTTTTTTTTCTGACATTACAAAAATTAGTCCGGCAAAGTATAGATTTTGCAAATACGAAAAAATGTTGCAAAGTAGAACATGGTCATGTACCTAGGAACAAATATTCTAACGAAGTTTTAAAGTACAGCAATCGAGAAAATCTTGTCAAAATTGTGTTAGTCTACGTGTTACGTCATTACTCTATTACACACCAATAATTAGTACGTGAAATCATATTAAGTATAAATATTACAAAAAGCAGTTACATTTTCAATACATTTGGTAAAAGAACCTATTGGAAACTAATGTAAATTTCCATTTTCAAGACAGGTATAGTTGTTAAGACGTTAAAGGAACTCAGCTAAGTTACAAATGTCACATGTTCCATTTCAAGGAGAACATGGTGAGCGACCGACGAAGTAAGACCTAACCTCACACGCATTATAAAACTATTTTCAAAAATGTATGAGAATTTACTCGTCATAAAATTTTGTAACTGAAGAATTTGCAATACATTCCAAATAGCGTCTCTTACATGCTTATTTACAAATGCTGCACAAAAAACCTCATGTCTCACAACAAAAGCAGTACAAAATACCGAAACCTGCCTATGGCAGTCTCCAGTGCGAGTCTCTTATTGTGATTCTAAAATCGGTCGCTAGATTGAAACACCGACAAAGAAACATGTGTTCCTAGGTACGCTGTCCTCTCTCCCCTACACAAAACAGCGCGCCTTCGGTGGACCACACAGCACAGAAACAGGACAGGAGCTGACGGTAGGCGACTAGTGTCATCCGACGAGTCTCGATTTTACATCTTTTTCAAATAAGACAAGGCGTCCAGTGGCCCTACAGCCCAATGAAGCGTTTAACAATAGTGTATGCAGTCGACACGACGGTGTTTGTGTGGTACGTTTGGGCTGTCTTCCAGGATGGCAACAGCAGTGTTCACTGGCTACACTCACACGTTCCTGGTTTGACGAACACTCAAGACACCATACAGTACCACGATTGGCCTACTAACTCACCTGATATGAATCCCATAGAAAATATGGGGGGAGCGGCATTTGTAACAGTGGATGAAACAAAGAAATCAATAAATACTTAGTCTGGTAGTTCTAGGGTGAAATATGGATGGATTCAACGCCCTTTCGCAGGATCGTGGTTCTGGTGTGAGAGTAGTCACTCCTGTTAAAACAAAAAGCAAAGGCCATATATCTACACTGACACACAAAAAATTCCACATACCTTCTCCAGTAGTTCCACGAGATCTAATGATCAATGAGTAACCTCAGCTGGACGTGGCATCCCTGAAGAAATCGATGATCGTCTTCTTTGGACCTCCATCATGATCCACACTGGGAAAAACATTCTGTACTTCCCTTGGTATTGTTCAGTGGAACCGAGTAAAAGAACACTCATTGGACGACATAACATGTCTTCGTAGGTGGTAGTGAAGACGTGTATGTTTATCAGCACGTTGCTCTCTTTTTTGCAATATCCTGGTTTGTAAGGGGATTGGAAATAACTCTAACTTGAATGTTTTATTTTTGCTGCTCTCGTCACACTGGTTCCATTTAAACTGCACCAGTTTTAAGCTAAGTAGTCACTGCGTGATAATATTCCTTATTAGATATAATACTCAGATTTATCTGTTCTTCTTCCGCTTTTATGTTTACCAGACGAATCTTTCCATGATCCTCGTACACTGTAATGGCATGTTATACACTAACTCACTCCAAACAGGTGCAATACATCTGCAGTTTTTGTGACAGATGCATCAACAATTTGCCCTCGTTAGAACTTAAGACTTGTTGGGCGGCTTGTTGGGCGGCTGGTTCCAGAAGATAGCGTGAAACTTGACACTCGCAATCTACACTCCCTTTCTCCACACTTCACGTCACCTGAACTGAAAAATAAATTTATAGTCTATATCTTCAAAAGGAGTAAGCAAATAACGACAAATATTTAAAACTTCACCATATTCAGTAATCAGGTACACTGAAACAATCTATTGTTTGACATGCAGAAAATTTTTTAAAAAGTGCATCAATTTTTACTGTTCTAACCAGGACTTGGCACAGTTCTCACCCTAATACTGCTCAAAAATTTGTTTTATATTAATTACCGTTCTGAAAGTAAGGTTTCTATCTCACAGCGCAATTTGTTGCTTGTCTAAGAATTGTAAGTTTTAATATTCGCTTGCCACGAGCGTTTAGGATACGATGCGCAACGCGAAAAACAACGTTAAACCAAAACGAAAGTCGCATCTCAAATATTTGATGTTACGCTATAAGGAGCCTGGACACCTACATTCTGTTTCTAATTATAGTGTACCTTCATCGTCTTTTATTACGAATTCCTAGTCGTACTGCGTGACCTGGCTCAACCTTTAGTGGCTTTCGCAGTTTCTAACTACAGATTCACAAAGAACAATAAAGCTTACACTTTAAGAACTGCTTAGATTAAAGTGAAATCTCTTACAACTGTTAGCCGCGTTTGAAAAACTTTATATTAGTTAGGATGTCGTACTTATTCCTGTACAATTAGTGAAAATTTAGGGGGTCGTTCTATCCAGAAACAAAGTTAATTTCACTCCTTATCTTTAATTATACGAGGGCTATCAACAAAGTACATTACGTTTTGGAATTAAAAATAAATAAAGTATTGGAAATTTTTTTTATTATATACAGATGAAAGCCACACTTAAATACTACTTTTCTACATAGTTGCCATTTAAATTAAGGCACTTATCGTAGCGATGGACGAGCTTGGAAATTCCTTCGTCGTAAAATTCGGCCGCCTGTAGTGCTACAACGATTAAAATTATTATTACAACGATGTCAAACCTTATTTTTATGATTTAAAGAAGTATTCATGATATTAAAAATGTAATTATAATTTTATTATTTTCATTTTTGTACTCAGTGTATCAAAGACTTTCTAGTGCACGGAATAAATTAGCATTGTTTGTACTACGAAACTATATATGATTGTTAAGGGTTAAGCATGTAATAGTTCGATGTAAGACATTTTGTTGAGTCTGAATTTTGTTCTCGTAGTGGTCGGTAGAGAAGGAAAAGTTCCTTAATCGATGTGAAGGTATAAAGGCTGTAAAAAGGAGAGAGAGAGAAGGTAAATACAAGTTATTCAAAATAAATATCTCTAAAGTGTAAAGTCTTGTGATTTTCTATAACTAAAAATTGCAAGGTCTAATCTGAGCCTGTCCTGAATAACAGCGAAGAACATTTATGTTATCATATATTTTCTTCGTTTGATCACGGTTGTGATTCGCATGTTTCTTTTTGTTACGCGACGTGTTATGAATATTTTCATTATACGCACAAAAGTGCACACAGCTTTAATCGAACCTGCGTGTTTCGGAAACGATAACTTTTAATCAGTACAATTACGCGAATACCGTCTAAATCGCAACCGTGATCGCAAAAGTGTTTCCTGGACCAAATAATTCTTATAAAATGTGTATTCTCCAAAGCGAGCAGCATCGCACTATCGCTGACTCGCAACAACCGAAAGAGTAAAAACAGTGCTTAAATAAAATTGCCACATTTTAGTAATTATTATTATCCCATTAAATAAATAAATAGCAATTCAGTGGCTATCCAATCAATAAACAGAGAGGGCAATTCAGTGGCAACCTATTGACAGGACTAGCTTATATGTGTGTGCTAATGTTTGTTTTTTTTTCTATTTGTTTCATGCTGTAATGAGCGGAAATCTACAATGACCCTAAGCACGTTATTTTTGCTGTACCATTCCATCCCAGCGGCAGCAGAACGAAGCACTGCATAAGGTAGGCACATCTTCTTCAACCTGGTGCTGTATCTTACTTTAAAAAAAAAAAAAATTATATTTGAATAACTGCGAGAAGGATCTGTAAAATACAGTATCAAGTGTTTTCAGTAGAGGTTAACTGAACGAGATTGGAACTGAATTTCAATCAAACGAAAGTGAACATTTATAGTACTGATTCCAATCTGGTGCAGTGTAGTAATTATTTTATGTTTTGTGTGTCGGAATATTTGATGTGTTGCATGTGACGTTTTCCCGATTAGACTTGCACCCAAACATTTGCAAACATGGTGAAAACAGTGCGACGTGTAAGAAAAGCTACACAGCAGGAAGTAACTGTAGAACATTCAGAGGAGGAAGGAATAACTAGTGATGTAGAAATTGATAATATTTTTTCAAATCAGACAGAGGATATAGAACAGGACACTAATATTAAAGTCAGTGACCCATCTGCTGTAGAACACTCAGGCAGAATACAAACGGTAGTTCAAGTGCATATTGAAGCAGAACCACAAGAAATACCAGTTACAGTCGATTTACCACCGGTAGAGCCAACACAAACAGTAATGGATCCATTTTCTCTCTTAATGATGAAAATGGAACAAATGTTTAAAATACAGGAACGATCACAGATACAGTGTGAACAAGAAACTGCTAAACAGCTTGCAACTGAGATTAATAATAATTTAGATAAATATATTAGCTGAGTAGATGAACGGATTAGGACTTTGGATGAACGCATCAGTCAATTAGACGAGCGTATGCAGTTAAGCTTTTCACAGTTCTCAAAAGAGATAGATAAAAGCTTGAAAACCGGTTAAAAGAACACGATCGCCAGCTGCGACACCAAATAGATGCCCTGTTGTCTGCTATACAGAACAACATTTCAAGTATGCAACAAACATACCATGACTTACTACTGAATGTAAAGCAATTAACCCAGGATGTGGAAAAATTACAACAAACACACACTTCTTTGGAAGCAGAAATACGCAACATAAGTACACGTATAGAAAACCTTACGGTTGATAATCAAAACGTAATAGAACAAAAATGCAAAGAACAAGAAGAACGCGTTGTGACCACATTCGACACATGGCTAAATGACAAAGACAAACAAATTAGTACTGTTATACAGAAGGAACTACCTGTGATGTTACAACGAGCAGGAACACAACTGATACATGAAAACAACACAAAGATTCATGAACTCCAGACTCAATTACAAAACGTGCAGAAAGTGCTTAATGAAACACGTATGCAAACATCTCATAACAGTTCACCGGCGTGTGTTAGTAATACAGAAACACACCCTGATCATTATGAAACGCCTTTAACTGAAAGTAGGGGGCAGACGGGCAATAATTTCAATCCAACACGTGGAGTAACATCCGTTTATCAAGACCATACACAATCATTGGTGACTCAGGATGCTTTAGTGAAGAATTCACAGTTTCAGAAGTTTACCAATGATAAGAACGGACCCCATCCAATTGTGTTTATCAAAGGGAACCGCGGAATACTGCCAAAAAGTTGGAACGAAAGGGAGAAAATTGTCTTTATCATTACCCATATTCAAGGTGAGCCAGCGTTGTTCGCGACACAGAAAGCTGAACAGTGCAGCTCCTTCGATGAATTTGAACAAGCTTTTCTAAACAAGTATTGGTCGCGTGGGGTACAAGAACGATTAAGAAAAGAAGTTTATAGTCCTGAACCATTTAATAGAAAAGGCGGTACTTTGCGGAAATATTTCGAAAAGTATCTCGACAAAGTGAAATACTTATCCACACCAATTCCTGAGTGTGATGTTTTAAAGATATTAAAGGAGAAGTTACAGCGTGATCTAAAGGAGAAATTGTTTCACATTCCTGAAGACAACGTGGAACATTTTCTATCTGTACTGGACTCTTTAGATTTGGTTATCGAAGACGATAGACACCATTATGGGAATAATTCGTCGAATAATGGTAATGGTAATGGCAACGGGCAAAACCACAAGAACAATAGTAATAGAAACACCTACTATGGGAATCAAAATCATTGGAATAGTCCGAATTATTCAGGATGGCAGAACCACAATATGAGCACAAATGGACAGTACGGTAATGCACCGAATCACAATTATCATCCACAGAACAATAGTGGACAAAACAATAACGGAAACTTTTCAAAGAAACGGAAACGAGATTTTAGAGCTAACGCCAATTACAATAACGGTAATTTTTTAAATAATCAGCAAAACATGCAACCACCATATAACTGGTCAACACAGAATTATGCACAACAGCAATGGCAGCAGCCTAGGCCACCGCAATATCACAACAACAATCATGTACAACCCCCGTACAATACAAATATGTCAAATAACATGCAGCAGCATATGAATGCGCAGCCATGGCAACCACCGAATTAAAATATCAAGATCATTGAGGTAAGTGAACCGCAACCATCAACCAGTACCAGTCAGTCAAACTAGATGCGACGACATTCTGCTCCCGTGTGTCAGTCGCAGGGTGTCTAGGGGGCACTTGCATGAATGATGTTAGTAATAACGAGCAACCAAGCGTGCAGACAACCAGCTGTAGTAACAATGAGAATGTGTGTCGCATAGAATCAGCAGCGATCGGGTCGAACGACGCAAAAGATGCAGTGTGTAGGAATAATTCTGTTGATGTTGCTCAGCAACGTAGTTCAACTATGCAGATGTTAAGATATAATGACGGAGTCGATATACGAGATGAATTATGTCAAGATTTTCGGAAGAAGTGTAATCTGTTTCAACGGGAAGTTGTACAAGCAGCTATAGTTTGTGATATTTATGGTATTCAAACTACGGTGATTTTAGATACTGGAGCATCTGTTTCTGTGCTGAATGAATCGTTCTTTCTTCACTTAAAGAAGATTAAAAAGATTCTGGGTTTTCCAGTCACTAATTGTCGAATTACAGGAGCCATTATTCAGAAAGCCCAACTAGTTCGGGAACAGACACGGATTTGTATTAATTTTGGAATGGGAGCCAAAGAGTGCACCTTCCTTATTGTAAATAATTTAGCCGTGAACTGTCTCCTCGGATTAGATATTTTGCGAGGGACGGAAACTATAATCGATCTCGCAAAGGGTGAATGCAGCATATGTTTCAGTGACACGAGAGTCAGGTTAGACTTGGTAAAGACCAATGAACTGCATGGCAAATATTGTCAAATTTTAAAGATAGAACCGATTCGCGCACATTTATGGCGGCTTCAAGACAGTTTCAATTGCAGTACATTTCCGGTCATGGAAGATGTGAAGGACGAGGAGAATATCCACCTCTCTGAAATTGTAGAAAAAGTACAACAATCCTCTGGTCTTGACACTCTGCAACAAAAGCAATTATTAGACACACTAATTATCGTAAAGTATTTTTGAAAAAACCCGGACTAATTAAAGGGTACGTGTACGACATGCAAGTGTTTCCCCATGAAATTTACCGTCATCAAACGTACTCAATACCCAGCGCGAAAAGGGAAGCAGTAACAAAAGAAATTACACGAATGCTGGAATGGGGAATTATTGAGACTTCGTTATCACCATATAGTAACCCACATTTACCGGTAATGAAATCCGATGGAAGCGTAAGGTTAGTTCTCGAAATTTCAGCTCCAGTTCGACGGACAAGAGGACGCCGAGCTGCAGCAAGAAGAAGAAGAATTGCTTCAAGATGATTCCACCTTAAGACACTTAATCAAACATAATACAAACTTGTTGAGATTTAGTAAACTTTCAGGAACTTATGCGTGTTAAACTACGAACAGTGAACAGAACTGCATATTTCACACAACAGTAGGATATAATGACTTTAGAAAATAAACGTTTCATTTTGTTGATTGTTAACTATTTTGAACTCACTAGGGTGAGCAGGTTATGTTCTTTTTTTTTTTTTCTTTCAGACTGTGTACAGGATACACTTACAACATGTAAAGTTTACGCGAGTTACGTATAGGTTTAACAAATTTTCCCCCGTAAGTTAGTGCTCGGACTTGCATGAGCTATAAACCATGTCGAACAAGATGTTGTCCGTGACTGAACAGATCATTACACAGACAAACATATACAGACTTGTGTTTATCACTGCACAATTCTTTGTAAGTCTAGGAGCACCTTTTCGAGAAAATATATGACTTAAGATTTGCTTTTATATTGTAAATGCCTACAATTATGTACTTCATTTGATATGTACAATCATTCAGTTTGTAAGAGGTCCGAGCAGATCTAATTTCGATGTATTGCTCATGCGCTGCCTGCGATATGCAAGGTACAAGAGAATCTCTGACCAGAGAGCAGTGTTGACTGCAGTAGGAACTGTGTAGCTGTAGCAGTAAGTTGTTTCTAGTGAGCAGTCTGCTCTGGTCTGGTCTGGTGTATCGTGTTGGCTGGGCCGGTCGTGGTGCAGCGATGCCGGAGCCTGAGTATTATTGTATAAAGTAAAAAGCAGCCTCCCGCATATGTAGTAATGTTATCTCAAGTCCCATGTAAATGTTTTAAAAATGTCCAAATAATAATCTTTCTCATATAAAGTAATTTGTAACAACCGTTCATTTCAATTTAAAGAATTTCCTAATTTCTCCAATCCATGATCATCCCGATTATTGCAAAACAAAAATCAGTTGTTTCCCTTTCATAAATGACAAATCTATCGGCCAGCATTGCACAGGGCTGTGCCAGAAAAATTTATTGTAAGAGCAGATATATATGCGTTATCCGGCGACTTCATTGAGGTAAGAATTTTTCTCTTTTTTTATTCAGAATGATCTTTCAGGACCATGAAGCAGCACTGCTGAAGTCCAAAATTTACCAGGTTAAATTCACAGTCAGTTATTGAAAAGTTATAAGTGAGCGACAATTTAATTGAGAGGTTAGTTACATTGTATTATTACCAGGTTACGAAAATTATTTTGTTGGGACGTTACACTGGATGTGAACGACATAATTATAATTTTTTACTGTTGAGAGGTTTAGGAATTTTTCTGTTTTGAGGTTACACTAAATGAGAATATTATTTATATTACTTATTTTATTTTGTGGGGAGGTTACAAGTTATTTATCATTATGTAACTAGACCGTGTAAAGACATTCTTATGGGTAGCACAAGGACTTTACCTTGTCACAGTGTTCGATTTGTGCTTTTACCAGTGGGGGGGATGTCTTAGGGGGTTAGTATAATTATATATGTTACTAGCTTGGACCATGGCGTTACCCATGGTTAAACAGTTATTTATAAATAGATGTTAATGCCGAAACTCACTGTTCACTCGTAAGCACTATCAGAAAAGCCATCCCTTGTTATATCTTTAAAAGTACTTTATAGGTAAAGCTTATTTACAAAATCATCTACATACAGATATACGAGGGGAATTCAAAAAGTAAAGGCACATTTGTGAAAAGCTGTACTTATTCTGATGATAGAAAACTGAAACATGCGTTATTCTTCTTCATAACCTCCCTGGACTTCAATGCAGTTTTCCCCGACGTTTTACTTCATCAGAAAATACGTTTATCGGTTGGATCTGTAACCAATTTTGCACCGCAGCAATGACGTCTTCATCACTTTCAAATCTTCTTCCCTGTAGTGCTTCCGTTAAGGGTCCAAACATGTGAAAATCGCTTGGAGCCAGGTCTGGACTGTATGGTGGATGTTCCAGCACCTCGAATCTCAACTCCTTTATTGCGTCGGCTGTCCGTTTGGCAGAATGTGAGCGAGCGTTATCTTGCTGCAGGATGACACCTCTTCGTAGTTTTCCACGACGTTTGGATCTGATGGCAGGTTTTAGTTTCGTACGCAACACATCACATCCACCATACAATACAGACCTGGCTCTAAAGCCTCGTTAAAGCTGGGGCGACGTCTTGCAACATTGCGGCATGCTACGGAAATGTGGCGTGCGTCGTCTTGTTGTTTAGTTGTAAATGTTTTGAAATGCTTACCTACTACATAACACTTTTTCAAATTAAATAAGCATACATATTAATAGTAAGACTGTATTAAAAACTTTCAGTGTTCGCCTCCACAAATTTAAATTATATGTAAAGTTTTACTCCAGTGCGTGGGAAATAAACATCCCAGGTTGGGATGCATAAACTAAAACCAGAGGAGGGGATGGTCTGATGCAGAGGGGGGAAATCCCCCCCCCCATCCCCCCCTGCAAATCGCACACTGCCTTGTCAGACTTGATAACTGTGATCAAGTGACTACGTGGTGGAGTGAACATGTCACAGATGACCTATGAACAAAGACTTCCTGTCAACATTATCCTCTGCGCGTACGAACTTTATTTCACTGGCGAAAGAGTGGAATTTAACACAAAAGTGGACGCTCAATGAGTGCGTTGGGCTACCATGATTTCGTTTTCAAATTTTGTGCTATGTGTGTTTAGTAATGCCAAGTATTCAGAATGTTATTGGGACCACATGCGTGGACGTAACATTCTAGGCAAACTAAAACTCAAGAGCAAGTGTTTTTATCGATCAGTCAGCAACAGCGGTGAGTCGTAACAGTGTTGGGAACTGCTACTGACTATATCATTAAACCCGTTGCAGAACTGTATCAATGTTGGAACGTAATTACATGAACCTTTGATTGCAGATAGTCAGTTACGTCGGAAGGACGAATAGACTTGCATCATGATAAAGAAACTCACAAACAGTCGAACACATTCTTTTTGTTGAGTGAAAGAGTGCGTGAAATATGATGTTAATTTAAGGAACTGATACTGCTGTTTGAATTTCATGTGACTGTGGGTTGGGATGCTGAGCACACGTGTCGAGGAGAGCAGCATACTGCAGTGACATCCCTTGCCGCACCCTGCCACGTCATCGCAGTCCATCGCAGACTTACCTGATGGGGCGAGACATCGGTGTTGCAGTACACCAAGTCGCCAGCCGTCGTCACCAGCAGCACTATCAAGAAATTGTACCATTATTAAATGTCTTACGAAGTGAATATTCAAACGTTGAAAATTAAAAAAGAGGGTATGGAAGATGTGCTCGCTCCGCCATGTTTTTTTTTCCGGGGTTTTTCCCATTGGCCTTTGCCCGAATGGGGGAGCGTAACTCAAAATCCCTTAGACTTAAAAGTAAACAAAGCACATGCTTCCAAGTGAAAGAACACAGTGAACTTTAAAAAGAACAGACAAGGGAAATAAGCCTGCTTGGATGTCCAGTCAAACAAGTGTGACTGATCATCCAAAGGGGGCAATGTAGTGCTACAACGATGAAAATTAATATTACAACGATGTCAAACCTTATTTTTATGATTTAAAGAAGTATTCATGATATTAAAAATGTAATTATAATTTTATTATTTTCATTTTTGTACTCAGTGTATCAGAGACTTTCTAGTGCACGGAATAAATTAGCATTGTTTGTACTACGAAACTATATATGATTGTTAAGGGTTAAGCATGTAATAATTCGATGTAAGACATTTTGTTGAGTCTCAATTTTGTTCTCGTACGTGTCGGTAGAGAAGGAAAAGTTCCTTAATCGATGTGAAGGTATAAAGGCTGTAAAAAGGAGAGAGAGAGAGAGAGAAGGTAAATACAAGTTATTCAAAACAAATATCTCTGAAGTGTAAAGTCTTGTGATTTTCTATAACTAAAAATTGCAAGGTCTAATCTGAACCTGTCCTGAATAACAGCGAAGAACATTTATGTTATCATATATTTTCTTCGTTTGATCACGGTTGTGATTCGCATGTTTCTTTTTGTTACGCGACGTGTTATGAATATTTTCATTATACGCACAAAAGTGCACACAGCTTTAATCGAACCTGTCTCTTTCGGAAACGATAACTTTTAATCAGTACAATTACGCGAATACCGTCTAAATCGCAACCGTGATCTCAAAAGTGTTTCCTGGACCAAATAATTCTTATAAAATGTGTATTCTCCAAAGTGAGCAGCATTGCACCATCGCTGACTCGCAACAATCGAAAGGGTAAAAACAGTGCTTAAATAAAATTGCCACCTTTTAATAATTATTATTATCCCATTAAATAAATAAATAGCAATTCAGTGGCTATCCAATCAATAAACAGAGAGGGCAATTCACGCCTGCGCCTTCAACCACGTAATGACTGTCTTTTGGGACAGAAAAGGTGTGATTTTTGTGGATTTCCTGGAAAGAGGCACTACAATAAACTCTCAAAGGTATTGCCAAACTCTGCACAACCTCAGAAGAGCAATACAAAACAAGCGCAGGGGAAAGTTGGGCTCAAAGAACTTGCTGATTCACGAGAACGCCCGGGCCCACACGGCAAATGCCACTCGTTAAGTTCTCGAATCTTTTAAGTGGGAGTTGTTTCCTCATCCGCCGTACAGTCCCTACCTGGCACCGAGCGACTTCCACTTATTCCCAGCAATGAAGAAGATTTGTCATTTATGACAGGGAAACAACTGATTTTAGTTTTGCAATAATCGGGATGATCATGGATTGGAGAAATTAGTAAATTCTTTAAATTGAAATGAACGGTTGTTAAAAATTACTTTATATGAGAAAGATTATTATGACGATGACGACGCACAGCTTCAAGAAGAGGTAACCACGTGGTTGAATGCGCAGGCAGCCGAATTTTACGACGAAGGAATTTCCAAGCTCGTCCATCGCTACGATAAGTGCCTTAATTTAAATGACAACTATGTAGAAAAGTAGTATTTAAGTGTGGCTTTCATCTGTATATAATAAAAAAAATTTCCAATACTTGATTTTTTTTAATTCCAAAATGTAATGTACTTTGTGGGTAGCCCTCGTAGTTGTTTGTTCATTGATGTTTCCCACTAATACACAGCGTGAGTGATTACTACTGAGCCAGGAACAAATAACATCTGACCTTGAGAATTTTTCATCTGAAAATAGTTAATTCTACCTTATAATACCGATTACCAATCCTAATAGGACGATATTTGAAAACAATTCTGTTTATTAAACACGAAGCAATTAATGAATTTGTCTCTCAAAAATTTACTTTTACCTTCTAGTACCTACACGAAACTCGTAATAGCTTTAATGAATTTTTTGAACAATCACTTTACGAAACTTTTCAGATAAAAAAAAGAAAAACAGTTATTCTTACCAAACTGAATTTCCTTTAGTACTGAGAAACTAAGCAAATTAATTTCATCGATTAATGTTACACTGCGACAAAACAGAGTTACGTCTCCACTTGTTCTGTAAATGAAACAAACAAATATAGAGGTAAATGCAGTTTCTTTTCCGCTTAACAAATAATGATTTAAGATAGGATTTAAGAATAGTAAATGTAAGGAAATAGAAACAAGAAGGTTAGAACAAATTAACTATTACCGTATTGGCTAAAAAGAACGGTCACCACAGTTTCCGTTAGCAAAATGTTGGCTTTCATGATACATTAATAATTATGAAATGAATTGACAGTAGGTTGCTTTATCAGAAGCAGTGCAGTTGAGCATACGGTACAAAACAGTTTCCGAAGTATCTTCAAGTCTTATATTATTTATATAGAGCAAACAAGCCATATTGTCTACCTTTTGCAATCATCCTTGAAGTAACATGGCGCAGTTCTTGCAGCACCATATTATTGTCTGGAAATATCCTACATCCACGGTTGCAGTTTACACGAGATGACTTATTACCGTAAAATTACTAATTATCGCCTTGCACCCTTGTTAGCACAAACTGTTAAAAACTTGAAGAGCGCACACAACCACTGCTGGTTGCCTACTATTTCCATTTCGGTCTGCCTGCCGTACTTCCAGTTCCAAGGAAATGGATTCCAGAAACGAAAACGACGAAGCCTTTTGCTAACTCCGTACCGACACTGTCCTCTGGGTCAGTTTACCGCACATTTCTCCCGTAGAACAGGCTTTTAAAAACGGAAACGGCTAGGTGAAAACTTGTATGTTCACAGGCCTAATGGTTTCCAAATTCGTTAACTTAATACCATTTTTTCCATTATAATAAAGTATTGCTTCCTCAGGAAGAAAACAGGCTTAACAAATTATAAGTACGTAACAGTGAAATCAAGTGTTCAATAGTTGATGACAATGTAATTTTACAATAATTTTGTAACATCTCTCTCTATATATTCACAATGAAATAATCGTTAATGTTTTTGAATTTTCTCATTTAGGGAGTACTGAAGGCACGATCTGTTTTACTTACTCAAAAACATTCATGAGCCTATATCGCATAAAACATTTCTTTATCTAGAGCAACCGGTTTCGACAGACTTTGCTGTCATCTTCAGGTCTTATAATCTTTTTGTTGTGCAACGTACTCATTTTACGTTAAACCTCACGCCACATGACAACTTGGTGTGGGGTTCAAAGTAAAATAAAAAATATTTTAAGACCTGAAGATGACAGCAAAGTCTGTCGAAACCGGCTGTCTTAAATAACGAAGTATTTTATGCATTCTAAACTATTGAATGTTTTTTAGCATTAATAAGTTATATCAGATATTCACAACATACTGTGGAGATGTAAATGTAACACTGTCCGTTTCAACGTGAAAGTTCACTTGTAACTGTTTTACAGGCATGCAATCTGAAAGTTTCTCGAACTCACTGAAAGTTGTCCGTACACAGCCATCAGAGGCTCGCGTTTCCGGTTGCGGTTAACACCACAACGCACTCCCATCATGTCCGACGGCGACACACACTGTTGCCGAAACACTTTGAGCGAATGAACTCACGAGGCAGCTCTGAGGTTCCTTACACACCCTCTGTGTAGATATTGTGGTGTAACTGTTCCTGGAAAATGACACATTTTGTGTGCTAACTAAACTGTTCATTTGGTTTTTTGAAAGAGAATTTTTGGTTTTGTCAATAAAAATCAATTGTATTCGGATTCCTGCTAAAAAGCAACGATATACTGTATATTTGTCTAATGAACAGAATTTTTTATTAAATAATTAAAGAAAAAGAAAGCTCAAAATTTTACGAAAAAGCTTATTAATTGTGTCATTTCTAGACATAATAAAAAGGAAAGGGAGTTATGGCAACAGTAGTACAATAAAATCTTAATAATTTATTCGAAATTTGCAATGAAAATAGAAAGTTGCTGATCTGCTTCCTGTGTCTATATAATATACCTTTATCTGCTAGTAATCCCTGTAAATGACAACAAGAAAAATACAGTTCTGCAACCTCAGTTTTCACCCTTTAGCACCGACTGTTTGTGATTCCCAAACAGTGATACGCTCTTCGATTACAACATGATTTTTGGGTAGAGATTTAAAAAATTGGAATCAGTAGGAGAATACTGGTGAATTGGTGTAGTATTCAACCCCTCACTACTTTTCCAGAAAAGGAGCGGACAGTGGATGAACTAAGATTTCTTTTATTTACCTATTTTGTTTGATATTTTGATTCTATCTGTCTTGGAACGTATAATTCAAAGGTCTGAGGAGTCTTAGAAGTCAAATGTTGATTTTGTTGAGACAGCAACCAGCCACAAATTTATTTTAAGTTCCTTTATGCAAAAGGTACCATTACCGGTTTCGAATCATTACAATTCATCGTCAGACGGCTTTCATGCAGAATTCTGTGACAAATCTAAAGTGCTCAGTGATACAAATTTATGTGTACAACGATAAGAATGTGGTGAAGACTACGAACATTATTTGTTGGACGAAAACAATGAAAACAAATATTCCAGACCAACATTTCATGTAAGTCATATCCCAATGCAAATCTGTAACGCAACCATCTGTGTGGGGTGCTTATAATTATGTATTATTTATATTTTAGGACAACTAATCAATAAAAAACGCACCACATGTTCTAATGAAAGCATGAAAGCCTTCTGACGATGAACTGTAATGGTTCCAAACCGGTAATGGTACCTTTCGAACAAAGGAACTTAAAATAAATCTGTGGCTGGTTGCTATCTCAACACCATCAACACATATTTTCAAGTAACAGCCACGGTCTCCAAACATGTCATTATATCACGAAACTGCATTAGTCTTAGAAGTATGCAGTCTTTGTTCGATGTCAACGTCTATTGTTTAAAGTAACAGCAACAAAGAAATCGAAAATCGGTTAATTCAGAAGCAGGTTTTAGAGCGGTTTTAACCTGACGGTTAAAGTGGAGGTGAATAGAACCGGTATAGTCGAAAATCTGTTGATTCAGCAATAACCACCATCACTACTTGAGCGAAATGCAAAAGGAAACGATCGTTACTAAAACACCAGCACCTCTTTCCTCGATTCTCAAAAAGCTCCCCCTCTGCCTACTAAACTATTTGCAAGTCCTCTAGTTTGGATATTATCGGCACCATAATTTTTCATATTGTAAATGCATACTTAAAGAACATTTAACTGTAATTGTACTTTCATATCTGACAAATTACAATTTTTGCGATTTTCTTACTGAAAACTAAAGAGGGCTCTACCTTCTGATCTGTTCCTTTGGTTATCGCTGAAACTCGTAAAATTTATTAAATGCGTTGGAATTTCGTACATAGTTATAATTTCCTATACGGAATACAGTGCTGTGTTTTCTACCCTCTTGCTTGTATCTAGCTATGATGTTAGGTACTACATTTTTTTGTATTCTATTTCAAGATTGACATTTCTTTAAATCCCGAACAGTATAGAAGATAGCTGTAGCAAATCTTCTACACGTTATTTTTACATCAAAATACATAATTTCTCAAAATTTTGGATATGTATCTCTTCGCCATGTAGGACGCCAAATTACGAAAAACAGCGATTTCTGAAGAAACTAGTTATTGTATTTTGCCCAAACTTTGCGTTTCTTACAGTGACATCATTGTACTCAGTTCCACGAACTAATTACAAAATTACAATAACACTCAATTTTTGTGTTCTACAGTCGCGTAACTGAGTGTCCACTGGAAGTGCACACAGGAGGCGCCCTTGGCTTGACCTCGGTGCTGCTGCGTACACACAGAGTATGGGGGTAAGTCGCTCTCTCCCATTGACTCGCCACCGTTACTGGCCAGCAAAAGCGTCTGCTCCTCCTCAGCGTGGTTAAGGCATAGCTGGCGGCTTAAGAAGTAAATACCAGAAAGGAAAAGGATTTATAAATAAAAAAAAGTATTGTGTATGTAAAAGAAGACAAATCTATAAAAATAAAAACTCACTATGGCTACCTTCTTTGTACCTGATGTCCGTCTCTGTCACCAAACGGAAGACTCTTTGTTTGTCTACCTTATCTGTTTCTCTTCCTTTGTTTTCGAAATATTTTCAGTAGAGGTTTTGTGTAGTCTTTTCTGCACATCTTTTCAAGGGAGAAATTGTAATTGAGAATCCTGCATTTAGGTGCATCATTTCACAATTTTCACTTCATGCATTTACTTGCACGTTAGTAAAACGATTTAAGTAGATTCGGTCGCATATAAATGTAGTATATAGCGCAAAAATGAGTGTTCAAAGAATTTTAAATCATTTTGCGTCTGTGATTGGGGCTGTGATTGCTTTGTACGAATGCGAGCTGAGTTGGTGACACTTCATTCTCAGCTCCAGGCTGTGATGGTTTCGGCTACGCAGCTTGAGGCTGCAGTTCAGGGCATCACTGTTGTGTGGGCCGGCCGTATGGACTCAACGGACGTCCAAGAAGACACACTAGTCCGCCGATCCGTCTGCACCGGTGGCCAGCCCAGCTACTCCCAGTGAGAGGTCGCCTCGGAGCTTGGCAGGTGACGAAAGACTTCCCTCGTGGTCGAACATAAGGCCTCTCCAGTTAGTCTGACAGACAGGTTCCAGATGCTGTTGTGGCTGACACTGTCCCTCAGCGTGATGCAGTCGCTTGTCCTGTTTCAGAGGAAACCTTTTAGCCTGCGAGATGCGGGCACTCACACAGTGTAGGAATATTGGTACTTGAGAGCTCCACTTTTGTCGCGTTGTGGGGTCCCTTGGGGACATAGCTACCAAATAGGGGAAGAAAGCAAATGTGCATACCGAATGGAGTCACTTCAGACGTGGAACGGGTCCTTCTGGATGCCATGTCCGGATGCCATGAAGAGCTCAGAGTGCAGCCAATTGCAGGTGCTGACGTGTATCACTTTGGATCAGGAGATATACCATCTGGTTTCGGGCGGCTATCAGAAGTGATAAAGACTGCCAGCCTTGCTTGCGAATGAAAGCAAAGCTCAACATTTGCAGCACAGTTGACAGGACCGAATGTCGATCTCTGGGATGAGGCCGAGTGGATGGTCTGAATCAGAGGCTCAGGCGGGTCTGCGACCGTGTAGGCTGCAGATTCCTCGACTTGCGCCTTAGAGTGGTAGGGTTTTGGTTTCTGCTAAACAGGTCAGGAGTCCAATACACACAGGAGGCGGCTACACGGGTCGCAGGGGCTGTGTAGCATGGACCTGGTGGTTTTTTAGGTTAGAGAGTCTCGGGGAAACACAAAAAGGGCGTCAGTCTCAAAGAGTGCAGTCCGAACACAGGAAGAACGTAGAGGCAGCAACCATCGGCATAGCAGTTGAAAATTGTCGTAGCTGTGTTGGCAAAGCACCAGAGTACTGAGCGGTAATAGGAAGCAGTAAGGCTCAAATCGTTATAGCCACTGAAAGCTGGATAAAGCTGCAGATACGCGAAATTTCTGCGTAGCATTTGACGGTATCCAGAAAGGTTAGGCTAAATACGGTTGGTAGTCGCGTGTTGGTTGCTGTTAGAAGTAGTTTATCTTGTAGCGAAAATTCCTGTATGAGTAGAGGTCATTCACAGCAACTGGAATAAAATATTAATTGGATCCTTTTACCGACCTCCCAACTCAGATGATACGATTTCTGAAAGCTTCAAAGAAAACTTGAGTCTAACTTCAAACACGTACTTTACTCGTATAATTATAGATGGTGGTGACTTCTATTTACCATCGATATGTTGGCGAAAATATATGTTTAAATCGAAGGTGCGCCAAAAACATCATCCGAAATTACGCTAAAGGCATTCTCTGAAAATTGTTTCGAGCAATTAGCTCATAAGCCGACGTGAATAGTAAACGGCTGTGAAAACACACTTGACCTCTTAGCAACAAATAATCCTGAGGTAATAACGAGCATCAAAACGGATACACGGCTTAGTGAACACAGGGATGTCGTAGCGAGACTGAATACTGTAACCCCCAAATCCTCCAAAAATAAACGAAAATTATTCTCCACTTTTTCCAAATTAATAATGCAAGTGTAGACCAGATATGGCTTGAATTCAAAGAAATAGTATCGACCGCAATTGGCAGATTACCAAACAAATTAACAAACGACGGAGTTCATCCTCCTTGGTCACAAAATGGGTTAGAGCACTGTTGCAGAAACTTCGAAACCGGCATGCCAAATTTAAACGAACGCAAAATCTTCAGGATTGGCGATCTTTTACAGAAGCCCAAATTTTAGCGGCTATATCAGTGCGAGATGCTTATAGTAGTTTCCACAACGAAACTTTATCTCGAAACCTGGCAGAAAATCCCGAGAGATTCTGGTCGCATGTAAATATGCTAACGGCAAGACACATTCAAAGCCTTCTCTGCGCGATAGTCGCGGATATTCTATGGACGACAGTGTTGCTAAAGCAGAGTTACTAAACACAGCCTTCCGAAATTCCTTCACCAAAGAAGACGAAGTAAATATTCCAGAATTCGAATCAAGAACTGGTGCCAATATGAGTAACTTAGAAGTAGATATCCTCGGAGTAGTGAAGCAACGTAAATTACCTAATAAAAGCGAGCCTTTCGGTCCAGGCTGTATTCCAATTAGGTTCCTTTCCGACAATGCTGATGTAATAGCTACATACTTAACAATCGTATACAACCGCTCCCTCGACGAAAGATCGGTACTCAAATACTAGAAAGTTGCACAGGTCACATCAAGAAAGGCAGTAGGAGAAATCAACTACATTAACGTCGATATCCAACAGGATTTTTGAACATATGTTGTGCTCGAAATTATGAATTACCTCGAAAAGAACGTTCTATTTACATACATTCGACACGGATTTAGAAAACATCGTGCTTGTGAAACACAACTAGCTCTTTACTCATACGATGTGTTGAGTGCTATTGACAAGGGATTTCAAATTGATTCCGTATTTCTAGATGTCCAGAAGCCTTTTGACACTGTACCACACAAGCGGCTTGTAATCAAATTGCGTGCTTATGGTATATCGTCTGTTATGTGACTGGTTTCGTGATTTCCTGTCAGAGGGGTCACACTTCGTAATAACTGACAGAAAGTCAGCGAGTAAAACGGAAGTGATCACTGGCGTTTCCCAAGATAGTGTTACAGGCACTTAAGTGTGACTTGCAGAGTATGGATGTAGATGTAAACAATTATAGATCAGTTACAAAACAAACGCCGATATATTTAATTCTTTTTTTAAATATTCCTTCATGAAGAAAACTGAAGAGGTATTTCACTTGTCAGTTTTCATGTCACTTCAAGAATGAGTGGCATAGCAATGAAAACTAATGGTGTTGAACACTGTCTGAAATCGTAGAAGCTCAACAACGCCCTAGAGCAGAAAAGCCTCCGTGTCGGGTTACATACTACATAACTTTCGACTGAATTAACTCCTTTACTAATCACAGATATCTTGTAAGTGTTGCGAATAAACGTAGTCAAATGGATTCGATGTTTCTAGATACTTCCCAAGTTTTCGTTTCAGTGGAGAACCGAAGAATTATCTATGAGCAACTGTTACCAGACATTGACATTATATGTAATGATGTCTAGGAAGATCTAAGAAGAATGTCAACCTGATGTAAAGACTGACAACTAACTATTATTGCAGATACTCTGAAATTATGCTCATCATGAAAGAAAAAACTTCGACCAACTGCACAATTAATGACTCACAACTGGAGTTACTTACTTAATGGAGGTAGGAGTTAATAGATAACTTACTTAATGAAGGTAGGACTTACTTACTTAATAAAGATAACTGGGCGTACAAATGTGTTGAGATGCGAAATGTAACGACCACATAATATGAGTTGTAGATAAAGCACGTGACTTTTTTTTTGTTTGTTCATAAGATACTACGAAGAAGTGTTTTGCCAAAGGGCTTTTCTAATGATATGCCACTAAAATGTCCTCCCACATACACTGTATTGCACTCCTGGCGTGATAAGCTAATATAAAACGTACTGCTCCGTATTAAATAATGAATTCTACATCTACATCTACATTTATACTCCGCAAGCCACCCAACGGTGTGTGGCGGAGGGCACTTTACGTGCCACTGTCATTACCTCCCTTTCCTGTTCCAGTCGCGTATGGTTCGCGGGAAGAACGACTGTCTGAAAGCACCCGTGCGCGCTCTAATCTCCCTAATTTTACATTCGTGATCTCCTCGGGAGGTATAAGTAGGGGGAAGCAATATATTCGATACCTCATCCAGAAACGCACCCTCTCGAAACCTGGCGAGCAAGCTACACCGCGATGCAGAGCGCCTCTCTTGCAGAGTCTGCCACTTGAGTTTATTAAACATCTCCGTAACGCTATCACGGTTACCAAATAACCCTGTGACGAAACGCGCCGCTCTTCTTTGGATCTTCTCTATCTCCCCCGTCAACCCGATCTGGTACGGATCCCACACTGATGAGCAATACTCAAGTATAGGGTGAACGAGTGTTTTGTAAGCCACCTCCTTTGTTGATGGACTACATTTTCTAAGCACTCTCCCAATGAATCTCAACCTGGTACCCGCCTTACCAACAATTTTATATGATCATTCCACTTCAAATCGTTCCGCACGCATACTCCCAGATATTTTACAGAAGTAACTGCTACCAGTGTTTGTTCCGCTATCATATAATCATACAATAACGGATCCTTCTTTCTATGTATTCGCAATACATTACATTTGTCTATGTTAAGGGACAGTTGCCACGTCCGCAGCTCGTGGTCTCGCGGTAGCGTTCTCGCTTCCCGAGCACGGGGTCCCGGGTTCGATTCCCGGCGGGGTCAGGGATTTTCTCTGCCTCGTGATGACTGGGTGTATGTGTTGTCCTTAGGTTAGTTAGGTTTAAGTAGTTCTAAGTTCTAGGGGACTAATGACCATAGCAGTTAAGTCCCATAGTGCTCAGAGCCATTTGAACCATTTGACAGTTGCCACTCCCTGCACCAAGTGCCTATCCGCTGCAGATCTTCCTGCATTTCGCTACAATTTTCTAATGCTGCAACTTCTCTGTATACTACAGCATCATCCGCGAAAAGCCGCATGGAACTTCCGACACTATCTACCAGGTCATTTATATATATTGTGAAAAGCAATGGTCCCATAACACTCCCCTGTGGCACGCCAGAGGTTACTTTAACGTCTGTAGACGTCTCTCCATTGATAACAACATGCTGTGTTCTGTTTGCTAAAAACTCTTCAATCCAGCCACACAGCTGGTCTGATATTCCGTAGGCTCTTACTTTGTTCACTGGACTCGCATTCGGGAGGACGACGGTTCAGTCCCACGTCCGGCCATCCTGATTTAGGTTTTCCGTGATTTCCCTAAATCACTCCAGGCAAATGCCGGGATGGTTCCTCGGAAAGGGCACGGCCGACTTCCTTCCCCGTCCTTCCCTAATCCGATGAGACCGATGACTACGCTGTCTGGTCTCCTTCCCCAAACCAACCAACCATCTTACTTTGTTTATCAGGCGACAGTGCGGAACTGTATCGAACGCCTTCCGAAAGTCAATAAAAATAGCATCTACCTGGGAGCCTGTATCTAATATTTTCTGGGTCTCATGCACAAATAAAGCGAGTTGGGTTTCACACGATCGCTGTTTCCGGAATCCATGTTGATTCCGACATAGTAGATTCTGGGTTTCCAAAAACGACATGATACTCGAGCAAATAACGTGTTCTAAAATTCTACAACAGATCGACGTCAGAGATATAGGTCTATAGTTTTGCGCATCTGCTCGACGACCCTTCTTGAAGACTGGGACTACATGTGCTCTTTTCCAATCATTTGGAACCCTCCGTTCCTCTAGAGACTTGAGGTACACGGCTGTTAGAAGGGGGGGGGGGGGGGCAAGTTCTTTCGCGTACTCTGTGTAGAATCGAACTGGTATCCCGTCAGGTCCAGTGGACTTTCCTCTGTTGAGTGATTTCAGTTGCTTTTCTATTCCTTGGACACTTATTTCGATGTCAGCCATTTTTTCGTTTGTGCGAGGATTTAGAGAAGGAACTGCAGTGCGGTCTTCCTCTGTGAAACAGCTTTGGAAAAAGGTGTTTAGTATTTCAGCTTTATGCGTGTCATCCTCTGTTTCAATGCCATCAACATCCCGGAGTGTCTGGATATGCTGTTTCGAGCCACTTACTGATTTAACGTAAGACCAGAACTTCCTAGGATTTTCTGTCAAGTCGGTACATAGAATTTTACTTTCGAATTCACTGAATGCTTCACGCATAGCCCTCCTTACGCTAACTTTGACATCGTTTAGCTTCTGTTTGTCTGAGAGGTTTTGGCTGCGATTAAACTTGGAGTGAAGCTCTCTTTGCTTTCGCAGTAGTTTCCCAACTTTGTTGTTGTACCACGGTGGGTTTTTCCCGTCCCTCACAGTTTTACTCAGCACGTACCTGTCTAAAACGCATTTTACGATTGTCTTGAACTTTATCCATAAACACTCAACATTGTCAGTGTCGAAACAAAAATTTTCGTTTTGATCTGTTAGGTAGTCTGAAATCTGCCTTCTATTACTCTTGCTAAACAGATAAACCTTCCTCCCTTTTATTATATACCTATTTACTTCCATATTCAGGGATGCTGCAACGGCCTTATGATCACTGATTCCCTGTTCTGCACATACAGAGTCGAAAAGTTCGGGTCTGTTTGTTATCAGTAGGTCCAAGATGTTATCTCCACGAGTCGGTTCTCTGCTTAATTGCTCGAGGTAATTTTCGGATAGTGCACTCAGTATAATGTCACTCGATGCTCTGTCCCTACCACCCGTCCTAAACATCTGAGTGTCCCAGTCTATATCTGGTAAATTGAAATCCCCACCTAAGACTATAACATGCTGAGAAAATTTATGCGAAATGTATTCCAAATTTTCTCTCAGTTGTTCTGCCACTAATGCTGCTGAGTCGGGAGGTCGGTAAAAGGATCCAATTATTAACCTAGCTCGGTTGTTGAGTGTAACCTCCACCCATAATAATTCACAGGAACTATCCACTTCTACTTCACTACAGGATAAACTACTACTAACAGCGACGAACACTCCACCACCGGTTGCATGCAATCTATCCTTTCTAAACACCGTCTGTACTTTTGTAAAAATTTCGGCAGAATGTATCTCTGGCTTCAGCCAGCTTCTGTACCTATAACGATTTCAGCTTCGGTGCTTTCTATCAGCGCTTGAAGTTCCGGTACTTTACCAACGCAGCTTCGACAGTTGACAATTACAATACCGATTGCTGCTTGGTCCCCGCATGTCCTGACTTTGCCCCGCACCCATTGAGGCTGTTGCCCTTTCTGTACTTGCCCAAGGCCATCTAACCTAAAAAACCGCCCAGCCCACGCCACTCAACCCCTGACTACACTAATGACTACACTAATGAAGTAAATACTGTAATGTATTTCTGGCTGGCAATAGTTAACGACTTAACATCTTGTAATTCTGGTTGGGTCCGCAAATATAAAACGTCTCTGCTGTCTATTGAGCTGAACATAACGGCACGAGACAACTGCCTGTCAAAGACACTGGAAAGTGGAGAGATAATAGGGACCTGTCATAGCGGTTTAGTTGCGCCACTCTGTGTAGTGAGCGTAAGACTACAGACTCAAAAAAGGAGTGAAAAGACGCCATGACTACACTAATGAAGTAAATACGCTCCTGGAAATGGAAAAAAGAACACATTGACACCGGTGTGTCAGACCCACCATACTTGCTCCGGACACTGCGAGAGGGCTGTACAAGCAATGATCACACGCACGGCGCAGCGGACACACCAGGAACCGCGGTGTTGGCCGTCGAATGGCGCTAGCTGCGCAGCATTTGTGCACCGCCGCCGTCAGTGTCAGCCAGTTTGCCGTGGCATACGGAGCTCCATCGCAGTCTTTAACACTGGTAGCATGCCGCGACAGCGTGGACGTGAACCGTATGTGCAGTTGACGGACTTTGAGCGAGGGTGTATAGTGGGCATGCGGGAGGCCGGGTGGACGTACCGCCGAATTGCTCAACACGTGGGGCGTGAGGTCTCCACAGTACATCGATGTTGTCGCCAGTGGTCGGCGGAAGGTGCACGTGCCCGTCGACCTGGGACCGGACCGCAGCGACGCACGGATGCACGCCAAGACCGTAGGATCCTACGCAGTGCCGTAGGGGACCGCACCGCCACTTCCCAGCAAATTAGGGACACTGTTGCTCCTGGGGTATCGGCGAGGACCATTCGCAACCGTCTCCATGAAGCTGGGCTACGGTCCCGCACACCGTTAGGCCGTCTTCCGCTCACGCCCCAACATCGTGCAGCCCGCCTCCAGTGTTGTCGCGACAGGCGTGAATGGAGGAACGAATGGAGACGTGTCGTCTTCAGCGATGAGAGTCGCTTCTGCCTTGGTGCCAATGATGGTCGTATGCGTGTTTGGCGCCGTGCAGGTGAGCGCCACAATCAGGACTGCATACGACCGAGGCACACAGGGCCAACACCCGGCATCATGGTGTGGGGAGCGATCTCCTACACTGGCCGTACACCACTGGTGATCGTCGAGGGGACACTGAATAGTGCACGGTACATCCAAACCGTCATCGAACCCATCGTTCTACCATCTAGATCGGCAAGGGAGCTTGCTGTTCCAACAGGACAATGCACGTCCGCATGTATCCCGTGCCACCCAACGTGCTCTAGAAGGTGTAAGTCAACTACCCTGGCCAGCAAGATCTCCGGATCTGTCCCCCATTGAGCATGTTTGGGACTGGATGAAGCGTCGTCTCACGCGGTCTGCACGTCCAGCACGAACGCTGGTCCAACTGAGGCGCCAGGTGGAAATGGCATGGCAAGCCGTTCCACAGGACTACATCCAGCATCTCTACGATCGTCTCCATGGGAGAATAGCAGCCTGCATTGCTGCGAAAGGTGGATATACACTGTACTAGTGCCGACATTGTGCATGCTCTGTTGCCTGTGTCTATGTGCCTGTGGTTCTGTCAGTGTGATCATGTGATGTATCTGACCCCAGGAATGTGTCAATAAAGTTTCCCCTTCCTGGGACAATGAATTCACGGTGTTCTTATTTCAATTTCCAGGAGTGTACTGTAATGAATTTCTGGCTGGCAATAGTTAACGACTTAACTTCTTGTAACAACCAAGGTAGTCCTACAATAACGATTTCTTTAACAGTGACCATGATCACCCAGTGTCCACTCTGCCAAAGATTAATTCAGATAACAAATAATGATTCATTTCAACAAATTTGAGTGGAGATAAGGTAGAGGATCGTAAAATAGTAGTCACAGATTTCCAAGAATTTCCATATGGGATTTGTTGAACAATAAATGAGCAGTTCTCGTTAAACATAAGTGGCACACAAATTAACAAAATGAACTTGATTCTCACAACTGAGAAAATAAGCAATGTAGTTTTTATACAGGAGATGGCACTTTCCTACGTGTGTTTGATAGTAAGAATACGATTTGCATCAAGGGATTAAGGATGGGCACATGGCAGTACACGGTGGTGGTACGCAGTAAAAAGGGCAGCAGTGGTACATACAATGTCATGCATTCGATATACCGCTCATGAAAGATTTCTCTCCCGCAGTTCAGGATGATTCAAGAACTACAGTATGCGTGAAATAGTAGCACAACATTGTTCCCAGGAGAGATACCAAATATCAACCTGCAATTGATTAATTCAAGAACCATGAAACGAAGCGAAGTTTACTATACGTGCTGATGTTAGACAGCCTTGACAGTTGAGTTCTATTCACTGAGCAACATTTGAGGGGCCTACGCCCTATCTGATGAGCATGTGACTAAACATGAGTAAAATCAACGACATGGAAGGGCTAAGCTTATCAGCTCAAAATTATGTACTGTGTTGGTGCATAACCTCGAAGTGCTTTCCATAAGTGTAATAAATACAACAGGAACACATAACAGAGACTTCAGTCGTCAATAAAATATTCTTATTGCCATTTGCGACAGTCTGCCAACGCCGTGGTAGCTTTTCATTTCCGCGACTGTAGAAATCACGTGACTTTGAGGCGAAGAACTCGTCGAGCCATGTTCGGAGGGCATTTTCATCCGGAAAGAAAGTTCCTTGGAGGATGCTGGATAGAGAGCGGAAAAGATGAAAATCCGAGGGCGCAAGATAAGGTGAATTAGGTGGGTGCGTAATGACATCCCGTGTACTTGTCAGTCTAAAGATATAGGCGGTCTTTATCGTGGAATAGCACCACTTGAAGCAGTCTTCCTGGTCGTTGATCTCGGATTGCGTCTGGAAGATGTCTCAGTTGTTAACACTGACCGTCAGCAGTGATGGTGACACCTCGGGGAAGCAATTCGTAGTACTCCACACCGTCACCGTTCCACTAGGAGCACAGCATTATCTTTTGTGGATGCGCACCGAGCTCTGAAAGGGGAGTTACTGCTTTGTTTGGGCTCACCCTCTCCTTTCTTCTCCTTATGTTGACATAAAGACACAATTTGTCGTCATCAGTAACGATACGGGACAGGAATGGTCGATGTTGTTGACGAGCCAATTGATGAGGAAGCAGGGAAGCACACGTGGTCGTAACCTCCCCCTCACTTGTCGACCTTAATGACAGTGAAAAATTAAACCGTGTGTACCTAATGGAAATTTGGGAAAAGCAATCGTCACCGAAGTTAATCTGTCGGTAAAGAGGGAGGAAAGGGTTACATCTAAATGAAAGGAAAAATGCAAATGAAACTGGTGGAAATTAATTTCGAAAAGGGGTAAAGTTAATAAAGAAAGTAAATGTGCGGCCGTTACGTTAACAATCAACTAGCGGTAATTAGATATTTGAGATCTGGGGGAAATTACGGTCGCCAGTCCTACGGACAATTACTATAGTAACTGAAAAAGAAAGGTTATTACACATATAATTAGCACTAGAAGCGTGGCAACTGAAGGTTGACACGTGTAGTGTGAAAACTGAAAGTTTGTCAGAAGTAATAAATTTCGCTACACTCTGACTTAATTTAGCAAAAGAATTAATAAACCCGGAAAATCGAAAGTTAATTTAGTGACTGAAGTTAATAGTGAGCTTTCTTTCTGAAGCACATCGAAATTCAGTACAATACGGTTAGTCTTGGGCTACCTCAACAATCATTTCAAAAGCTACTTGAATCTACGCAATTTAGAAATAAGAGATTTAACTTTGAACTTGAATTAAATGATTCTGAGCAATTAACAATAGTAATATTTAGTACGTACCAAGCTGAGCTGCAGTCACAGGTAAGCTAAAATACGGTAACAAACCTGCACTCTTAATTTGTGCTTGTGTAATCTAAATATTGTAGCCAGCTATGAATACCTTAACTGAACTTTGAAATTAAAGCAGTGAAATCGAATGATATTACTTTAATGCTGGCGTTTGAATTTCAACGACACTCGGGTTCATTCCGGAAAAGGAAGGGACCCTGCTTGGTAATGCAATTGGGACAATGAGCAACAAAGGTTCATGCTACGTTGCTGTAATTTAGTGAGAAAAATTTAACAGTTTGAAAAGCTGAGGTCTGCCATACAGTTCTAAAACTTTACGTGCTTCCAGTCTTCCTTGTTGGTTGATTGAAGGTTTGAAACCGTCGATCGAGGAGGTGGCGACAGTCACTCATTGTCGCTGTTGCAGAAGCTGGATGTTGGCGCGCCTTCTTCTCGACACGGTCACCAGGCGAAACGGGCTCTTGATGTGCGCCAGCTAATGCTTCCCGTCCGCGACACCGTGTCAGAAACTATCATAGCAAGTCGAGCGCAATTACATGCTGCCAAACCCCGAAAGCGCGGCAACTCGCGGGAGCGTCACACAACACACCTGCTCCACCGCCCTACTCCAGCCAGCCTCTCTCTGCCCGCGCTCCACGCGGCAGAGTTAACACTACCAAAGATCCTAAACACTTTGTTTCTCCACACGACCTATCGATGTAATCGTTCGATAGCACAGTTTTCCCTAGGCAAGACCCAGCGAAAATACGAATACAAATGATATTTACAAAACAAACCAATTATACATCGAAATAAATGCATACATATACAAATAGTAAAACAATTACAATATACAAAGACACAGAAACGTCATATCTTCAGGTAATAAAATAAGGAAAAAAATTTATAGTACAATAGATGGAAATAGAAGGATATGCATTTCTGGTGTTACATGGTCACCAGCTGCTCTTTGTTAAGTTTGGCTTAGAGCATGCGGTACCCATTCTCTCGATTTTTGAAGAACCTTCCTCGTTGCATGCAAAAGACGACCGCTGGTGCAACGACCACAGTTCATCACATTTGCCAATTCTCGAGCACACTGACTTTGATCACTGTCGATTAATGCGTTTAAACGAGCTTCGTGTAATACGAACGTCTTCCTGAACGTGGAGAGTCATTAACGCCAAAACGATCCTGCTTAAAAAGGAGGAAACCATTTTCTTGCCGTTTTCTGTCCAATGAAATTATCCCTACAGAAGACGCAAATGTTTCTGGCTGTCTCCGCTGCTGCTATCCCTCTACTGAACTCAAACAGAAGAATATGTATCAAATGTTCCAATTTCTCCACTTGGCACTCCATTTTCTAGCGTCCACAGCTCCACTTGCTATTTCAAAATGACAAAATGACAATATGTTAACTCATAGAGCAACAGTGACCCACAAATAAAAAAAGGACAATAGTTAAATGAAACCACAGCAGTTGGGATACCAACATGCAAAACAAAACCTCAAAGAATTTATCACCAACCTAATACATACGGAATTTTGAGCACATGAAAAGACTGAGACACTGGTTAATGAGTTAAGGTGCACATCTTTCTATGTTGCCTAACTCACAAAAATATTGCATGTGGAGGAGTACTCCAAGAAGACACGCCGTACTCCCACCAACCTAGCAGGACCATCCCGACCAAAACGCTTCTCGTCGCTACTGTTAATCTTCTGTGTACAAGCGCTAGTATCCCAAAGATTGTACGCCTGCTTAGCCGGGTGGTGACGAGCTTGCATCTCATGCAAGCGGGCCCGAGTTCGATTCCCGGACGGATTGGAGATTTTCCCCTCTCGTGGACTGGGTGTTGGGCTGTACTCATCATCACTTCATCCTCATCACCGGCGGACAAGTTGGCCAATGTGGCATCGAATGAAATAAGACTTGCATTTGATGGCCGAAATTCCCCATATGGGGCCTCCCGGCTAAGATGACATACGCTTAATTAATTTCTCCATCCCAAAGACTGTCAAACCTGAGTCATTTCTTACGTCGGTGGATCGCATCTCTTTAAGATTCTCAGCCTTGCATCTGCTTTTCCTGCAATTTGTGTGTGTGTGTGTGTGTGTGTGTGTGCGTGTGTGTGTGTGAGGGGGGGGGCTTCCCATTAAGTCGTTCAAGACGTTTATCCATAGTTATTGCACTGTATTAACTCTTTACACTGAATTATCGCCAATAATATAATGGAACATTAAAGGATCTGTTCACCTATTTATATGCAATGCGTTACATTTACTCACGTTCAGAGTGAACGGTCACACTGTGTCCCAGTCGTCAACGCACTGCAGATCTTCCTGCATTTCACAACAGTGTTGCGGCATTACAATTTTCCTACAGGTAAACAGCATCGTCCTCGCAGAGCCTCACGAAGAGTCCAGTGTTATCTTGTAGAACATTAATGTGTATCGTAAGAGTGATTCTCCGACAGAAAGAGGTTCCTACTCAATGGTCTGAAGATAACCACAGTAGTGGTCGAAACCGGTCACCTTGATAAATAAATCGTGATCAAGACTGTTTTTATTAGTAAATATTTGTATCGTAAGAATTTATTCCTTGAAGCGTTTATTAATGGTTTTGTCAACAGTAGCAGAACTTACATAAAGTTGCTGTTCCCTGTCAACGAAATGTTGAAACTGAAGAAGTAAGAATGTATCATTGCCTTAGGGTATTCCGAAATTGCCTTTAGATCTGTCCATTCCGAGTTGAGTTGTACGAGGTGTGGCTAGAAAAAAAAACCGGACTAGTACTGGTGAAACAATAAAACGAATGCAATAAGGCTGAAAGTCGCGTGGCCTGTCACGTGACTCTCGCTCCGCCTACTGCTCGAGTTTCATCTGCCTCCTGCACTCAGTCTGCCCGTGGCGTCTGTTTTAAGTAGTTGACGTTTTGTCTGTGCGTCGGAAAATGTTGAGTGCACAGAAAGAACAGCGTGTTAACATCAAATTTTGTTTCAAACTAGGAAAATCTGCAAGTGAAACGTTTTTAATGTTACAACAAGTGTACGGCGATGATTGTTTATCGCGAACACAAGTGTTTGAGTGGTTTAAACGATTTAAAGATGGCCGCGAAGACACCAGTGATGACACTCGCACTGGCAGACCATTGTCAGCAAAAACTGATGCAAACATTGAAAAAATCGGTAAGCTTGTTCGACACTTTCCTTGTCAACTCCTGTTAACTCAGACACTGCTCTGATTGCTAAACGGCGATCTTGTCGAACAAGTTTACCGATTTTTTCAATGTTTGCATCAGTTTTTGCTGACAATGGTCTGCCAGTGCGAGTGTCATCACTGGTGTCTTCGCGGCCATCTTTAAATCGTTTAAACCACTCAAACACTTGTGTTCGCGATAAACAATCATCGCCGTACACTTGTTGTAACATTAAAAACGTTTCACTTGCAGATTTTCCTAGTTTGAAACAAAATTTGATGTTAACACGCTGTTCTTTCTGTGCACTCAACATTTTCCGACGCACAGACAAAACGTCAACTACTTAAAACAGACGCCACGGGCAGACTGAGTGCAGGAGGCAGATGAAACTCGAGCAGTAGGCGGAGCGAGAGTCACGTGACAGGCCACGCGACTTTCAGCCTTATTGCATTCGTTTTATTGTTTCACCAGTACTAGTCCGGTTTTTTTCTAGCCACACCTCGTATACTGAGACGACAACAGCAATGGTATAGCGATACGCACTTCTACAGATAGTAGCAGTACCGAGTACACCAGGTGTAAAAGAGCAGTCTGTTGGAGAACCTGTCTTTTGTACTCACGTGATTCATTTGAAAACGATTCCGACGTGCTTATGGACGCACGACAGAAATTAACAGACTTTGAACGCGGAATGGTAGATGGTTCTAGACGCACGGGACTTTCCATTTCGAATCTCGTAAAATGAAAACTATCAAAGGCGGAGATGTCCCAATTAATGAAATGTTCCAGACTACTATGCCGTGGTCGAAAGGGTTTCACATTAAGACCCAACGTTTCGTTCCCATCTGGGGAGGACGTTTTCAAGGAGGATCTTATCTTCTTTGAATATCCGCTTGATACAGTCAGTAGCGAGCCAAGATATGAATCGGACTTCAAAGAAGCTACGATACCCCTTGAAAATGCCCTCCGCAGATGGGGACGAAAGGTTGGGTTTTGTGGTGTCACCGCTAGACACCACACTTGCTAGGTGGTAGCTTAAATCGGCCGCGATCCATTAGTACATGTCGGAGCCGCGTGTCGCCACTGTCAGGATCGCAGACCGAGCGCCACCACAAGGCAGGTCTCGAGAGACTGACGAGCACTCGCCCCAGTTGTACGGACGACATTGCTAGCGACTACACGTACGAAGCCTTTCTCTCATTTCCCGAGAGACAGTTAGAATAGTCTTCAGCTAAGTCCATGGCTACGACCTAGCAAGGCGCAGTTAACCATATCTGGAGAGAGTCTCACTTGTATTATCAAGAGCGATGTACCGCAGAAGTGAATAAAAGTTAAGTATACGAGAAGCTCCGTTCTTTTCTTTATAGCCTTCATAGAGTATCCTGTTTCAGACTTAACGCAAGACGGCGTGAGTTGACGCGTGCCCTTTTGGCTACCTCCCTTGTGTCTAGACTGTCTTGTCTAGACACAGCATAAGTGGCGACGAGTGTAAACGTGTTCTTTGTACTTGCTTAAATTAATTGTGTCATGGCTTCGCCACATTCTCCAGATGTACTGTCCGAATTTTATCGCTTACAGAATCAGCAGACGCAGGCGTTATTGGATGCCCTTGGACAGCTCGTCCAGGATCAACGTGCGCTGCAAACCGATGCGGCCGCCGCTGCTTCATCGCTACCGCAGCCACAACACGCAGTTGCACCACCGTTTCGTCTGTATAAAGCGGACGAAGAGTCTTGGACGGAATGGTCACGACAATTTGGATTTCATCTCGCCGCCTACAGAATTCAAGGTAATGAGCGGCAGCCGTTTTTGCTTTCGTGTGTAGGTGTGTCCACCTACCGTGTGATAGTGAAATTGTTTCCCCGACGCGACGTAGCAACTCTGTCATACGAAGAAATTTTGTCTGCTTTAGATGCCTATTTCAAGGAAACAGTAAATGTCGTTGCAAAAAGGTATACGTTCTTTCGTACAAAACGTACGGCCGGTCAGACTAATAGGGAGTGGGTTGCAACTTTGCAAGGACTTACTAGGGATTGTGCATTTGAATGTGACTGTGGACTCCCTTATTCAGATACTACAGTGCGTGATGCAATAGCACAGAACGTTTCTGATGTTCGCATACGGGAACAGATTTTGAAACTAGTTAATCCCTCCCTTCAACAAGTGATAGACACATTGGATAGGCAAGACACACTTGACTTTGCTCAGGAATCATTTGCAACTTCGCCAGCCGTGTGTCACATTAACCGGCCCGCCGGGCCCGCTGCACGGAATGCTAACCTGCCCTCGCGCACATCCGCGCAGCCACGTGTCCCGCGCAAGCAAGCAAATGCGGTGAAATCATGCCCGCGGTGTGCAACTAGACATTCGCGTGAGAATCGCCCGTCACGCCAAGCTATTTGCTTTTTCTGTAATAAGAAAGGGCATGTTCAAAGTGTTTGCCAGAAAAAGCTCAGATCAGATACTCACAACCATTCCAGGCCCTTTGCTTCGCGCCGGAATAGAACCAAGGACAAGCAGGCTCGTGAACCTTCGCCCATGGAGATTCATGTAGTTAATTCCACCCCGTCCAGTGCCACTTTCTCTAACAGTGACAGTGTTCGTCCCACAAACAGTGTGCGTCGCCGTCGACGCAAATCCCGTCACGTCGCACGTGATTCTGTACCAGTGTCTGTTCACGTTGCACAAAACAGTCGCTCTTGTCGTCAGCAGGACAAACTTTTTGTAGATTTGGAATTTGCCGGACAAGTGATACCGTTCCAGCTCGATACCGGAGCTGCAGTTTCATTGATCAATCACGACACGTACAACCAACTGGGCAAACCTCCGTTGCGTGCCGCAAATGTTAAGTTAAATTGTTATTCAGGACAAGCTATCCCTGTGTTAGGACAGTGCACTCTTCTTGCTACATACAAGGAACAAACAAAACTTGTGTCTTTTTACGTTCTTCGTTCTTCTTCAGCAGTGAACTTGTTTGGTTTAGATTTATTTCAATTGTTTAACTTGTCTATCGTCAATCAGGTCCTATCAGTGAATCAGACTGTGCCTTCAGCCAGTGTTTCTAGTCTATGTGACGAATTTGCAGACATTTTTGCACCGGGCCTTGGTTGCGCTAAGAACTATGAAGCACATTTGGAACTGAAAGTGAATGCGCAACCGAAATTTTTCAGAGCGCGCAATGTTCCCCACGCATTGCGTGATGAGGTCGCCAGAACATTAAACGATTTAGAATCGCAAGGTGTAATTGAACGTGTGCAGGCTTCTCTCTGGGCATCACCCTTAGTTATTTTGCAAAAACCTTCCGGAAAATTGAGACTTTGCGTGGACTTCAAGGCAACTGTGAATCCACAACTTGTGACTGCTACTTTTCCTTTGCCCCGCCCGGAAGATCTTTTTGACAAACTGTGCCCGGGAACATATTTTTCCAAGTTGGACCTAGCAGATGCGTACTTGCAAATACCGGTGGACGAAGAATCCCAGCGCGTATTGGTGGTTAACACGCATCTTGGGTTGTATCGCTTCAAAAGACTGCCGTTCGGGTGTGCATCCGCCCCTGCATTGTTTCAGCAATATTTACAAACTGTTTGTGCGTCGGTCCCTACTGCTGCGAACTATCTGGACGATATTGTGATCTCCGGAAGGACAGCAGACGAACATTTAGAAAATCTACGAACATTATTTCAGGTCTTGCGACAAAATGGTCTTCGCTTGCGGAAGGACAAATGTGTGTTTTTTGCTCGTGACTTACCATATTTGGGACATGTCATCAATGCCCAAGGCATACATCCGAGTCCAGAGCACCTCCGTGCCATACAGGACTTGCCTTCGCCACAGAATGTGAAGCAGCTACAGAGTGTCCTGGGTAAAATAAATTATTATCATCGCTTTCTGCGCAATGCCTCTTCCATTTCAGCTCCGCTGCATCGCTTACGCCGTAAAGGTGTTCCGTTCGTCTGGACGGCGGAATGCGAACGCGCCTTTCGCCAGTTGACATCGGCGTTGCTTTCAAATACTTGCCTTACGCCATTCGATCCCCAGAAACCCCTTTTGTTGATGGTAGATGCGTCGGATTTCGGGATCGGTGCTGTGCTTGCGCACAAAGATGGATCGCTTGATCGCCCTATCGCCTTTGCGTCCAAATTGCTCTCACCTGCGCAAAGAAATTATTCACAGATAGAGAAAGAAGCTTTGGCTCTCGTGTTTGGTGTTACAAAGTTCCATGATTTCTTGTATGGTCGTCACTTTACCATCATCACCGACCACAAACCTTTGACATCGCTTTTTCATCCGAACAAGCCTGTACCTCCACGTACAGCGCAGAAATTCATTCGCTGGTCTCTTTTTCTCTCGCAGTACCGCTACGATATCTTGTATCGGTCCACTGCTAAGCACGGCAACACTGATGCGTTGTCCCGTTTGCCTGTTGCTGAGGATAAAGCATTCGATTCTTCCGCACTTGCTTGCATGTTCATTGATGCGGAAACCGATGACGTGGTCGAATCGTTTCCGATTGATTTTCGTCGTGTAGCTACAGCCACAGCTGCTGACCCTGTCCTTGCTACTGTTTTGCGTTTTGTTGCTACACAATGGCCCTTGTCGAAGTCACGGATCGAGGATCCATTGGTTCGCCGATTTTTTGCTCACAAGGAGAGACTTTTTGTACGACGTGGTGTTTTGTTGTTGCGTTCTGATAATGATCAGTCCAGAGTCGTGGTCCCACGTTCATTACAGTCCTCTGTCTTACGGCTTCTTCACCAAGGACATTGTGGTATAGTGCGCACGAAACAACTTGCTCGTCAGCACTGTACTTGGTTCGGAATCGATGCTGCGATTACGAATATGTGCTCTTCTTGCATGGCGTGTGCCGAACAACAATCCGCACCGCCGCGGAAATTCTTTGCATGGCCGAAAGCCACTTCCCCTTGGCAACGCTTGCACATAGATTTTGCCGGTCCATTCTGGAATGCTCAATGGTTGGTTGTGGTCGATTCTTTCAGTAATTTTCCTTTTGTTGTCCGGATGTCTTCCACGACGTCTTCTGCCACCATCCAAGCGTTGTCTGCTATTTTTTGCATTGAAGGTCTTCCGCAGACTATTGTTTTCGACAATGGCCCACAATTCATGTACGCAGAATTTCAGTCATTCTGCAAAGCCAATGGTATTCAACATCTGACATCTGCGCCGTTTTCGCCTCAGTCGAACGGTGCCGCTGAACGATTGGTCCGGACTTTCAAGTCACAGATGTTGAAATTGAAAGAGTCGCACTCTCGGGAGGACGCATTGTTGCTCTTTTTGTCCTCGTATCGCTCTCAGCCCCGCGATGGACGCTCGCCGGCTGAGTTGCTCCACGGTCGTCCTCATCGAACCTTGATGTCTTTGCTGCATCCGCCGCATCAGGTTCCTGTGCAGCGGCAGACTCCTGCTTTTGCTCCTGGCGACGTTGTATTCTCTCGCACCTATCGAGGTTCACGGCGTTGGCTTGCAGGGCGCATTCTTCGCTGCCTCGGCCGCGCGATGTATTTGGTTTTGGGGGCCTCTGGTGAGGTGCGTCGGCATCTCAATCAGCTGCGCCTCTGTCGTCGCCTGGGTTCTGCCGCTCCCCGTCTGCTTTCAGCGACGGTGCCGTCCGGTCAGCGCCCTGGGGACCCATCTACTGGCTCGCCTCATCCCCAGGTGTTACCGACGCTGCCTTCCCTATTGCCTCATGGCGACATGCCGCCGCCGCCACCGCCGCCGCCTGTTCTCCCGCCGGCGCCGCCCGCAGTGGTCGCTTCGCTGCAGCCGCCCAGCGCCTCCCTGGGTCACGCGCCGCCGATCGCTTCCCGTGACCAGCTGTCCTCCGCCATGGAACTCTTGCCCGCTGCGGCCCAGATGTCGTCATCGCGCGTCTTATCCCCCGACGCAATGGAGGTCGAACCTTCGGCCCCTCCTGTCTTATTACGGGCGCATACACCGCATGTTGACGTGCACCCTGGACTAGGTTTTCAGGCGTTTCCTAGCTCCCCGCGGACCGAATGGCAGGGTGCGGGTGGCACAGCCTCGCCTGTTGTTAGGCTCCCCACCCCATTGCATACATCAACATGGGGTCCTCCCCACGGCGGGCGGAAGCCTTATCACACGACCGTTCGCCGATTTGCGGGGGAGGAATGTGGTGTCACCGCTAGACACCACACTTGCTAGGTGGTAGCTTAAATCGGCCGCGGTCCACTAGTACATGTCGGAGCCGCGTGTCGCCACTGTCAGGATCGCAGAACGAGCGCCACCACAAGGCAGGTCTCGAGAGACTGACGAGCACTCGCCCCAGTTGTACGGACGACATTGCTAGCGACTACACGTACGAAGCCTTTCTCTCATTTGCCGAGAGACAGAATAGCCTTCAGCTAAGTCCATGGCTACGACCTAGCAAGGCGCAGTTAACCATATCTGGAGAGAGTCTCACTTCTATTATTAAGAGCAATGTACCGCAGAAGTGAATAAAAGTTAAGTATACGAGAAGCTCCGTTCTTTTCTTTATAGCCTTCATAGAGTATCCTGTTTCAGACTTAACGCAAGACGGCGTGAGTTGACGCGTGCCCTTTCGGCTGCCTCCCTTGTGTCTAGACTGTCTTGTCTAGACACAGCAGGTTTTAACGTGAAATACATTCGACCATGGCATTATAGCCAAGAGCACTTCACTAACTGTGATTTCGGAAATCGTTACGGAATTCAATATTCCGGGATCTTCAGTCTCAAGACTGAATACCACATTTCAGGCATAACCTCTCACTGCTGGCAATGGAGTGCCCAACGGCCTTCAAATGGTTCAATGGCTCTGAGCACTATGGGACTTAACTTCTGAGGTCATCAGTCCCCTAGAACTTAGAACTGCTTAAACCTAACTAACCTAAGGACATCACACACATCCACGACCGAGGCAGGATTCGAACCTGCGACCGTAGCGGTCGCGCGGTTCCAGACTGAAGCGCCCTAGAAGTGTTCGGCCACTCCGGCCAGTTCGAGGACCTTCACTCAACGACGGAGAGTACCGATATTTGCGCAGAGTTGTCAGTGCTAAGAGACAAGCAGCACTGAGTGAAATAACCGCAGAACTCAATGTGGGACGAACGACGAACGTATCCTCTAGTATGGTGAGGCGAAAACTGGCGTCAGTGTGCTATGGCGGCAGCCGATCAACGATAGTGCCTTTGGTAACAGTGCGACATCGTCTTCAGCGTCTGTCCTGAGCTCTTGTCCGTACCGTTTGGACCCTGGAGGACTGGAAAATAGTGGCCTGGTCAAATGAATGCCGATTTCAGTTGGTAAGAGCTGACGGTAGGGATCGAGTGTGACGCAGACCCCAAGACGTTATGGAACGAAATTGTCAACAAGGCACTGTGCAAGCTGCTGGTAGCTCCGTAATGGTGTGGGCTGTGTTTACATGAAGTAGACTGGGTCCTCTGGTCAAACTCAGCCGATAATTGAAAGGAAAGATTTATGTTCCGCTACTTGGACAGCATTTGCAGCAATTCATGGACATCCACAACGATGGAATTTTTATGGAAGACACTGCCCCATGCCACTAGGCCACAGCTGTTCCCGATTGGCTTGTACAACTTTCTGGACAATGCGAGCGAATGATTTGGTCAGTTCGTGCACAAAATTCTGCACTGACAACTGTTTCACAATTGAACGCGTGCGTTGTAAAAGGTACACATTCCAAAAATATAAACTTTCGGCAAATAAAAAAAACTGTTTTGTAATAAAATTGGTTGTTGAACAGAAAAATTTACTATTGTGAATTTGTACAATTAAGTGTAGCAAACACGTTGCACATGGTACCTATGTATAAATATTTGTTAGATACCATGTAACTGCGTAAACATGTTCAGGAATATGTACCTTTTTCAGCTCAAAAATTTTTAAATGCACAAACTTTATCCGAATTTGTGGATTATGCTAAAAAGGTTTCAGGAATAAGTAAGTAAATTTACTCAATCTTTGTAAAAAGGCAAAAAAATATACACTCCTGGAAATTGAAATAAGAACACCGTGAATTCATTGTCCCAGGAAGGGAAAACTTTATTGACACATTCCTGGGGTCAGATACATCACATGATCACACTGACAGAACCACAGGCACATAGACACAGGCAACAGAGCATGCACAATGTCGGCACTAGTACAGTGTATATCCACCTTTCGCAGCAATGCAGGCTGCTATTCTCCCATGGAGACGATCGTAGAGATGCTGGATGTAGTCCTGTGGAACGGCTTGCCATGCCATTTCCACCTGGCGCCTCAGTTGGACCAGCGTTCGTGCTGGACGTGCAGACCGCGTGAGACGACGCTTCATCCAGTCCCAAACATGCTCACTGGGGGACAGATCCGGAGATCTTGCTGGCCAGGGTAGTTGACTTACACCTTCTAGAGCACGTTGGGTGGCACGGGATACATGCGGACGTGCATTGTCCTGTTGGAACAGCAAGTTCCCTTGCCGGTCTAGGAATGGTAGAACGATGGGTTCGATGACGGTTTGGATGTACCGTGCACTATTCAGTGTCCCCTCGAAGATCACCAGTGGTGTACGGCCAGTGTAGGAGATCGCTCCCCACACCATGATGCCGGGTGTTGGCCCTGTGTGCCTCGGTCGTATGCAGTCCTGATTGTGGCGCTCACCTGCACGGCGCCAAACACGCATACGACCATCATTGGCACCAAGGCAGAAGTGACTCTCATCGCTGAAGACGACACGTCTCCATTCGTCCCTCCATTCACGCCTGTCGCGACACCACTGGAGGCGGGCTGCACGATGTTGGGGCGTGAGCGGAAGACGGCCTAACGGTGTGCGGGACCGTAGCCCAGCTTCATGGAGACGGTTGCGAATGGTCCTCGCCGATACCCCAGGAGCAACAGTGTCCCTAATTTGCTGGGAAGTGGCGGTGCGGTCCCCTACGGCACTGCGTAGGATCCTACGGTCTTGGCGTGCATCCGTGCGTCGCTGCGGTCCGGTCCCAGGTCGACGGGCACGTGCACCTTCCGCCGACCACTGGCGACAACATCGATGTACTGTGGAGACCTCACGCCCCACGTGTTGAGCAATTCGGCGGTACGTCCACCCGGCCTCCCGCATGCCCACTATACGCCCTCGCTCAAAGTCCGTCAACTGCACATACGGTTCACGTCCACGCTGTCGCGGCATGCTAACAGTGTTAAAGAACTGCGATGGAGCTCCGTATGCCACGGCAAACTGGCTGACACTGACGGCGGCGGTGCACAAATGCTGCGCAGCTAGCGCCATTCGACGGCCAACACCGCGGTTCCTGGTGTGTCCGCTGTGCCGTGCGTGTGATCATTGCTTGTACAGCCCTCTCGCAGTGTCCGGAGCAAGTATGGTGGGTCTGACACACCGGTGTCAATGTGTTCTTTTTTCCATTTCCAGGAGTGTATTTCAAAACTGTTGGCTACATATATTTACAAAAAAATAATGTTTTCCGATTAAACGTTTTTCATTGATGGACTTTTCATAGTAGACAGTCGCCAATCTTCTTATTCTAGTGTATCAGCAGCTGAAAAAAAGCCTTGTTTGAAAAACATTATAAAAATGATCTTTTTTATTTTTACTGTCATTATATATGACGGTAGTATCTGTTCCCGAAAGAACAGTTACTGTGGATAACCATGCAGCTTTGCTAGAAATGAAATGATAATTAAATGGACACCCTAGCTGCAAACAGGCGTTGATGTACTTCATTGGGGACATGTTGAAAATGTGTGCCCCGACAGGGACTCGAACCCGGGATATCCTGCTTGTAGGTGGATCAGTTAATCATGAGCATCATCTTCATTAACGTCTCTTGTATCTCTGGTTGGCTAAGAGGGTTTTTCTTCAAAAAAGGACGATGCTCTTCTGGGATGTAGTGTTTAACTTTCTGGAGACCCTGCAGTTTCTCTTTCTTTATGGGAACCTTTCCCGTTGGATATGCCTTGGTGTCAGGAATTTCAACAGTGTTTGTTTTCTGCAGCTTGAAGGTCCATTTTGCGGGGTTTCAACAAACCCTTTTGCATCATTTTTGAAGACAAAGTGTCTGAATGTGCTTATTTTGAAAGTAACTGCTCTGCTTTCTATACTTCTAGGCTGTTTCAGAAAGTACTGTGGCCACCAGTTCTTGAATTCCAAAAATAAATCACATTGCATAGTAGTCATTTCGAAAGTAGGCTGTGTTTTCACAGTACAGTAGATTAAAACTGTGTGCCCGACCGAGACTCGAACTCGGGACCTTTGCCTTTCGCGGGCAAGTGCTCTATCAACTGAGCTACCCAAGCACGACTCACGCCCTGTCCTCACAGCTTTACTTCTGCCAGTATCTCGTCTCCTTCCTTCCAAACTTTACAGAAGCTCTCCTGCAAACCCTGCAGAACTAGCACTGCTGAAAGAAAGGATATAGCGGAGACATGGCTTAGCCACAGCCTGGGGGGATGTTTCCAGAATGAGATTTTCATCTGCAGCGGAGTGTGCGCTTATATGAAACTTCCTTGCAGATTAAAACTATGTGCCGGACCGAGACTCGAACTCGGGACCTTTGCCTTTCACAGGAATAGTTTGTGCAGACGTTGTAGACTGCATGGGCACAACAAACGGAAAATTACTAAATGCATCTATCACGATGAGCCAACGAGAATGCCAATATGGGCCAGCGAAATCAATATGTACTCGCTGCCAGGGACCGGCAGGGCGTGCCCACTCAAAATAGCGTTGAGGCGGAGCAGCTTGGTGTTCGGCACACGTCGAACAATCTGTAGACATCTGCGTAATCTGCTTATCAATACCGATCCATGTACAATGACGGCGGGCAAGCTGCTTGGTGCGGACCACTCCCCAATGACCTTGATGCAGTACCATTCATCAGTTGTACTGTTCAGGGGAGTAGACACGACCATTTCGCCGGACTTCACGCTCCACTGTGCCAAACATACGATCACATGGATTAAAGCTATGCCCTCTAATGGGGTAATGTTGATGTATAACCTTGAATCTACTGTACATGGTCAAGGAGCACAAAAGTCTGCACAGAGTATGATTTCTATTTTGGCCTCCACATGCATCGCTAAATACATGGAAGTACTGCACTTCTTCGGGAATGTGATGTGTGATAAAATCGAAAACCATTGAACATAAGTCATTTGGCCCTTTATTTGCCTCACCTTCTGGGTAGGTATAAAAATAGGCCTTGTCATTTTTTCTGTCATAAACATTGAATACATAGAACCATAGTTTTCTAAGGTAAAATACTTCTTGTAGAGGCAGCAGTGGTAGTGGCAGGTTTTGCATATAATCGAAAGCAATTCCCATGACATCAGGCCTGGATTTTAATAGTTCTTTAATTTCCTGAATCTTGTTATAAAAACGCTTAGCACGTCTGTTATGCAGCATTAATTCAGCAGATGCTACATGTTTTGCGTTGTCATTAAGCGTGTTTGATTTAATTTTGATCTTCAGGTCTTCACAAGTACTGCAGACATCGACCTGAGGTCTGCCAAATCGGTAACTAAAGTTTTCCTTCAATTTATTGAAGTAAAACTCATACTTAATTACATTATTCATGTCAGGAAATTTGTATATGAAAAGTTCATCCATTTTTGCCACATTAAGTTGAGCATCGAGATATGTGACTGGAGCAGACGTATAGTGAGCAACATATTTTGGAAATGAATCATTATGTTCATGTACTTTAAGTAGATGAGAGGCTGCAACAGCATTGGAACGGTCTTCATGTTTGCCTCTCATGTCAATATGAGATTTCCCAGAGGCCAAAATATGTGTCAACCTAATGACAACTTTGTGTGACACTGCATGTAGGCTTATGTAAGCATTACGACATACTTCCACTCTGCTTGTCCCTTCCATGCCAAAGTACTTGAAAGAGGACTCGTGTGGTTTGGAGTTTTCATTTGAGGGACTGTGCCTTGCAATCTATTACCTGAATGAGATTTTCACTCTGCAGCGAAGTGTGCGCTGATATGAAACTTCCTGGTAGATTAAAACTGTGTGCCCGACCGAGACTCGAACTCGGGACCTTTGCCTTTCGCGGGCAAGTGCTCTATCAACTGAGCTACCCAAGCACGACTCACGCCCTGTCCTCACAGCTTTACTTCTGCCAGTATCTCGTCTCCTTCCTTCCAAACTTTACAGAAGCTCTCCTGCAAACCCTGCAGAACTAGCACTGCTGAAAGAAAGGATATAGCGGAGACATGGCTTAGCCACAGCCTGGGGGGATGTTTCCAGAATGAGATTTTCATCTGCAGCGGAGTGTGCGCTTATATGAAACTTCCTTGCAGATTAAAACTATGTGCCGGACCGAGACTCGAACTCGGGACCTTTGCCTTTCGCGGGCAAGTGCTCTACCATCTGAGACCATCTAGACAGTTTTAATCTGCAAGGAAGTTTCAACCTCGTACCTGTCAATTAGGCTCATTAACAATGTGTCCTGCTCGTTCTTAGGTCTGCCTCTATATAGAGTTTTAATAATGTTCTCCTTTTCCTCAATACAGAAACTATCCATGCATTTCTTCCTACACTTACAGTTAGGGGCGGTTGTTTTGGTTGGAACATGAACGCCTGCTGAAGTCACAAACTCCTCACCACGACGCCTTGCTAACTTTTCCATCTCCCGTACATGTTTTTCTTTGTGATGTCTTCCCTTTTTACGTCTTGGTTCACCGTTGTCACTGTCTGTTGCTGACATTGTTACTCGGTTAAAGTAAACCAAAAACTAATAAACTTCACTAGACCAATTTTGGCACTGATCTTATCACTTTGCACTGTAAACATAACCAACATAACCTTAAACAGCTCGCTCATCTGCTACATTACACGCCAAACACATGACTGAGCAGCGAGCACTAGCGCTGTGGTGGGTGTCGCCGACACTAGCGAGGCTTTGAGTTGAAGAAGGAACATATTCCAGGAATATGTCCCGCCTTCAACTCACTCGTATCGAACTATTGTTGGCAAGCGCATTTGAGGTAGATGAAGATGTTCTTTTTTATGCTCAATGGATGTCGATACGTCCAAAGAAGAAAATGGCTATCTCAGTTTAATTTGTGAAATTTGTGGAATGTGTGCCTTTTTCAACTCACCCATTCAATTATGAAAGGCTGCAAGAGGCAGCACGGATAAATATTTCTGCAGGGGACTACCAGCGACTTGTTGAGTTGACGCCACGTCGAGTTGCTACACTATGCCGAGCAAAAGAGGTCCGACGCGATATGAGGAGGTGTCCCTTGACTGTTCTCACCTCAGCGTATGTGTAGTGAAGGCCGAAATCCGACCAAAAATCTGGCCTCAGTCATGGGAAGCTCGTATTTTGTTCACTAATCGACAGTGTGGAACTTTACCTTTACTTAACTGTCAACAGATTAACGTAAGGATAAATTCCATGTTCATGTGGCAGTTTTGAAGCGGAATCTTTAACGTAAAACATTTCTGCAGAGAGAGAAGGAGAGAGCCAGAGAGAGAGAGAGATACTAAAATGTAGACTTTCACGGCCGGAAATATCATGTCCATTATAATTATCCGGGCTGTTATGCCGTGGTCGGTTGATGAATTGATGAAACGTTGGGAATCGACACAGAATTCATCAACCGACCACGGCATAACAGCCCGGATAATTATAATGGACACCGAGCGAGGTAGCGCAGTGGTTAGCACACTGGACTCGCATTCGGGAGGACGACGGTTCAATACCGTCTCCAGCCATCCTGATTTAGGTTTTCCGTGATTTCCCTAAATCGTTTCAGGCAAATGCCGGGATGGTTCCTTTGAAAGGGCAAGGCCGATTTCCTTCCCAATCCTTCCCTAACCCGAGCTTGCGCTCCGTCTCTAATGACCTCGTTGTCGACGGGACGTTAAACACTAACTACCACCACCAATTATAATGGACATGAGAGAGAGATAGTTCTTGTCTTACCTGTAGTTCGTACAGCAAGAGAAAATCCATGACAGGCGATATGACGTGGCCCGACTGCATCGCGCGTCTATCACACCAAACGCGTAATGTGATTTTTTGTGGGTTTCCGTGGCAACGTCTCAGTGTTGCCGCGATGGCAGCCAGCCATTTGCACTTCATTGTCGGAAAGCTGGCAACATTGCCGCTAGATGTGAGGGATCTTCTTTCGCCGTACCTAGAACAGCTATCTTCTTGGTGTCAGTATTGTTATTATTATACACTCCTGGAAATGGAAAAAAGAACACATTGACATCGGTGTGTCAGACCCACCATACTTGCTCCGGACACTGCGAGAGGGCTGTACAAGCAATGATCACACGCACGGCACAGCGGACACACCAGGAACCGCGGTGTTGGCCGTCGAATGGCGCTAGCTGCGCAGCATTTGTGCACCGCCGCCGTCAGTGTCAGCCAGTTTGCCGTGGCATACGGAGCTCCATCGCAGTCTTTAACACTGGTAGCATGCCGCGACAGCGTGGACGTGAACCGTATGTGCAGTTGACGGACTTTGAGCGAGGGCGTATAGTGGGCACGCGGGAGGCCGGGTGGACGTACCGCCGAATTGCTCAACACGTGGGGCGGGAGGTCTTCACAGTACATCGATGTTGTCGCCAGTGGTCGGCGGAAGGTGCACGTGCCCGTCGACCTGGGACCGGACCGCAGCGACGCACGGATGCACGCCAAGACCGTCGGATCCTACGCAGTGCCGTAGGGGACCGCACCGCCACTTCCCAGCAAATTAGGGACACTGTTGCCCTTGGGGTATCGGCGAGGACCATTCGCAACCGTCTCCATGAAGCTGGGCTACGGTCCCGCACACCGTTAGGCCGTCTTCCGCTCACGCCCCAACATCGTGCAGCCCGCCTCCAGTGGTGTCGCGACAGGCGTGAATGGAGGGACGAATGGAGACGTGTCGTCTTCAGCGATGAGAGTCGCTTCTGCCTTGGTGCCAATGATGGTCGTATGCGTGTTTGGCGCCGTGCAGGTGAGCGCCACAATCAGGACTGCATACGACCGAGGCACACAGGGCCAACACCCGGCATCATGGTGTGGGGAGCGATCTCCTACACTGGCCGTACACCACTGGTGATCGTCGAGGGGACACTGAATAGTGCACGGTACATCCAAACCGTCATCGAACCCATCGTTCTACCATTCCTAGACCGGCAAGGGAACTTGCTGTTCCAACAGGACAATGCACGTCCGCATGTATCCCGTGCCACCCAACGTGCTCTAGAAGGTGTAAGTCAACTAACCTGGCCAGCAAGATCTCCGGATCTGTCCCCCATTGAGCATGTTTGGGACTGGATGAAGCGTCGTCTCACGCGGTCTGCACGTCCAGCGAACTGAGGCGCCAGGTGGAAATGGCATGGCAAGCCATTCCACAGGACTACATCCAGCATCTCTACGATCGTCTCCATGGGAGAATAGCAGCCTGCATTGCTGCGAAAGGTGGATATACACTGTACTAGTGCCGACATTGTGCATGCTCTGTTGCCTGTGTCTATGTGCCTTTGGTTCTGTCAGTGAGATCATGTGATGTATCTGACCCCAGGAATGTGTCAATAAAGTTTCCCCTTCCTGTGACAATGAATTCACGGTGTTCTTATTTCAATTTCCAGGAGTGTAGATTAAGAATTATTTCTTACATTGCACCTTATAAAGTAATTATTCTATTTGCATGTACAGAGAAAAACACCGTTTGGAATAGTTTCGCTGAATTAATTAGTACATAACATAAAAAATCGAGCACTTCCACGTCAAATATCTACAATACAATAATTATAAGATGAAAAAGTTTAGTTGACGAAAGATTGGTGCGACTACCACCCAGCGGACCCAGATTCCGTTCTCGTCACCCTTATAGTATCACTTTGATGTCTGTCTGTCTGTCGGACTGGTAAAAAACCCTTTCTCTCAGGAACGGGTAGACCTATCAAGTTGAAATTTATGTCACTTTGCGATGTACAAAACTAAAGCTTCTAAGTCAACGCACTCAAAAGATACGGCCATTTATGTCACATATTTTGGTAACTGCAAACTCAGTTATCAAACAATCTACATCTACATCTACATGGATACTCTGCAAATAACATTTAAATGGCTGGAAGAGGGTTCATCGAACCACCTTCACAATTCTCTATTATTCCAATCTCGTATAGCGCGCGGGAAGAATGAACATCTATATCTTTCTGTACGAGGTCTGATTTTACTTATTTTATCTTGCTGATCGTTCCTGCCTATGTAATTCGGTGTCAACAAAATATTTTCGCATTCGGAGGAGAAAGGTAGTGATTGGAATTTCGTGAGAAGATTCCGTCGCAACGAAAAACGCCTTTCTTTTAATGATGTCCAGCCCAAATCCTGTATCATTTCTGTGACACTCTCTCCCATATTTCACGATAATACAAAACGTCCTGCCCTTCTTTGAACTTTTTCAATTTACTCCATCAGTCCTATCTGGTAAGGATCCCACACCGCGCAGCAGTATTCTAAAAGAGGACGGACAAGCGCAGTGTAGGAAGTCCCCTCAGTAGGTCTGTTAAATTTTCCAAGTGTCCTGCCAATAAAACGCAGTCTTTGGTTAGCCTTCCCAAAAAAATTTTCTGTGTGTTCCTTGCAATTTAAATTGTTCGTAATTGTAATACCTAGGTATGTAGTTGAATTTACTGCGTTTAGATTAGACTGATTTATCGTGTAACCGAAGTTCCTTTTAGCACTCATTTGGACGACCTCACACTTTTAGTTATTTAAGGCCAACTGCCAGTTTTCGCACCATTCCGATATTTCTTCTAAATCGTTTTGCAGTTTGTTTTGATCATCTGATGACTTTATTAGTCGATAAACGACAGCGTCATCTGTAAACAAGCGAAGACGGTTGCTCAGATTGCTTCCCAATTCGTTTATATAGATAAAGAACAGCAAAAGGCCTATAACACTACCTTGGGGAACACAAGAAATAACTTCTGTTTTACTCGATGATTTTCGATCAATTACAACGAACTGTGACCTCTCTGACAGGAAATCATAAAAAATTGGCTCTGAGCACTATGGGACTTAACTTCTGAGGTCATCAGTCCCCTAGAACTTAGAACTACTCAAACCTAACTAACCTAAGGATATCACACACATCCATACCCGAGGCAGGATTCGAAACTGCGACCGTAGAGGTCGCGCGGTTCCAGACTGTAGAGCCCAGAACCGCTCGGCCACTCCGGCCGGCAGGAAATCACAGATCCAGTCACATAACTGAGACGATATTCCATAAGCACGCAATTTCACTACGAGCCGCTTATGTGCTACAGTGTCAAAAACCTTTTGGAAATCCATAAATACGGAATCGATCTCAAATCCCCTGTCAATAGCACTCAGAACTTCATGTGAATAAAGAGCTAGTTGTGTTTCACAGGAACGATATAGAGTACTTCGCGTTACCCTAGAATCATGAACTTTGGTAAGAAGCAAAATTTAACAGCAGAAGTAAAGGAAAAAAGAATGAGTAATTTGTTAATTTGCAATTATATCACATGAAAAAATATTCTTTTTTTCATTTGTTTCCGAGTTCGTACCTGGAATTAAAACATTCTCTAAAGTCTGGAAATTCCCGGGATCGATATCCTGACAGTATCAAGCCGGTAACAGGCAGAAATCGCCGAGCTCCTCGATTCCCGGGATGGATGAACTGTCTCCGGAACCCTGACAGGAGAGTCCTACTGTCACCTGGGCAATTTTTGTGTTTGTGAGGGCTAGATCGGGGTTTACTCCGTAGCAGGGAAAAAATGGCAGACTGTGTGATGGGGAAAATGGGCCTCAAACCGAACAACAAGGCTCGGGAGAATGCTGTGCTGAGATAAGACAGAGTTAGGTCACCAACTACTGATACATCTTCACTACAACCATGTCCTTTACACCAAAAATATACAGCCTCATCATCATCATCTACTTTCCCACGTACACGAGCACGTATAAACAAAGCCTGCACAGGAACTTACTAAGAACTACTACCGCCTACAACTTCACTAAAATGAAAAGTATGATAATTTCTATCTCTACGAGCAAAACTCTGAAGGCCACCGTACTCACTTACGCCTCCATGTATAGCAAACACAACAGTTAACCAACCATTACGATTACCGGGAGGAGTAGCACCAGCCCGAGTTACAGCAAAATCAAATCTACAAACTAAAAACACACACGGTCCATCAATAACAGCACGCTTTAAATTTATTCTTCGCTGTGATAACAGCAGTCTTCAACTCCACGTTGTCTGTACCTCATACACAGTCGAGCGTGAGGTGGTTGGTAACTTAACTCTGTATTGTCGTGAATAAAGGGTTGACCTTGAAAAAGAACTACACATTGATCTCGTCAAAAGCCGAGAAGCAATTCTTCTCGGTTTTGTAGCTCCCTGATGCCTTCTTGGATGCTCTCTGCGTTCTCTCCGACGCCCCTTTGTTTCGGGGGGTCTCTGTGAATGTTGTCTCTCTCTGAGTACCCAGAGTTAAAGACGTGTTGCGTTCAGTCACGCAACCGCTTAAAGAAGCTGTTAAGGTAGTTTGAACTGACCGGTTCTGATTCTGGTTCTATAGACAATAGGCTACAGACAACGATGAGTTGAAAACTGCTGTTATCACAGCGAAGAATAAAGTTGAAGTTAAAGGCATTGCTTCACGTGCTGTTATTGATGGACTGTGTGTGTTTTTAGTTTGTAGATTTGATTTTGCTGTAACAAGTGGCTCTGAGCACTATGGGACTTAACATCTGAGGTCATCAGTCCCCTAGAACTTAGAACTACTTAAACCTAACTAACCTAAGGACATCACACACATCCATGCCGGTGGGAGGATTCGAAACTGCGACCGTAGCGCCGGCCGGGGTGGCCGAGCGGTTCTAGGCGCTTCAGTCTGCAACCGCGCGGCCGCTACGGTCGCAGGTTCGAATCCTGCCTCCGGCATGGATGTGTGTGATGTCCTTAGGTTAGTTAGGTTTAAGTAGTTCTAAGTTCTAGGGGACTGATGACCTCAGTTGTTAAGTCCCATAGTGCTCAGAGCCATATTTTTGGGACCGTAGCGGCCGTGCGGTTCCAGACTGTGGCGCCTAGAACCGCTCGGCCACCCCCGCCGGCTTGCTGTAACTCATGCTGGTGTTACTATCCCTGGTAACCGTAATGGATGGTTAACTTTTGTGTTTACTGGATGTGGAGGCATAAGTGAATACGATGGCCCTGAGAGTTTTGCTCATAGAGATATAATTTTTTATCATACTTTTCATTTTAGTGAAGTTGTAGGCGGTAGCAGTTCTTATTTATTTCCCACACAAGCTTTGTTTACACCTACTCGTGGCCACAGGAAAGTAGATGACGATGAGGCTGTATACTTTTGGTGTAAAGGCTATGGTTGTTGTGAAGACACGAGGGTCACTCCAAAAGAAATGCACACTATTTTTGTAAAAATACAGTTTTCATTCTGCATGTGTGAAAGTTTTACAGTGTGTAGATACATCCTTCCCGCTTGTTTTCAAAATTAGTTCAACCTGTTCCCGTGAGTGGCGCCGTCGCACCATGTCTTCAAGATGGCTGCTACACTTGACGTTCGTCAGAAGCAACGTGCTGTCATAGAATTCCTGTACTGTGAAAACGAGACTGTGGGAAACATCCACAAGAGGTTGAAAAAGGTGTATGGAGATGCTGCTGTCGATCGCAGTACAGTTAGTCGGTGGGCAGGCAGGTTACGTGATGAAAGCGGGCACGGCAATATTGAGGATTGTCCTCGCAGCGGCAGGCCTCGTACTGCACACACTCCAGACAATGTGCAGAGAGTTAACGAATTGGTGACAGCTGACAGACGCATCACAGTGAACGAATTGCCACGCTACGATGGGTTAGGGGAAGGAAGTGTTTGCAGAATAGTGAAAGTGTTGGCGTCAAATAAGGTTTGTGCCAGGTAGGTTCTTGGGATGTTGACAGTGGCTCTCAAAAAAACAAGAAAAACGGTATGCAGCGGTCTTTGGGAACAGCACGAGAATGGTGGAGATGAATTTCTTGGAAGAATTGTGACAGGTGATGAAACATGGCTCCATCTTTTTCACCAGAGAGAAGAGGCAATCAATGGAGTAGCATCATGCAAATTCACCCAAGAAAAAAAATTCAAAACCACACCTGTGTAAGTAGGCTGTTTAGGTTTTTATATTGGTAACGCCACGTAGCGCTCTGTATGAAAATCACTGGCTGTGCTGTGTGCAGTCTGTGGCTGGTTAGCATTGTTGTAATATTCGCTATTGTAGTGTCGGGCAGTTGGATGTTAACAGCGCGTAGCGTTGCGCAGTTGGAGGTGAGCTGCCAGCAGTGGTGGATGTGGGGAGAGAGATGGCGGAGATTTAGAGAGCGGATGATCTGGACGCGTGTCCATCAGAGTCAGTAAATTTGTAAAACTGGATATCATGAACTGATATATATATTATGACTATTAAGGTAAATACATCGTTTGTTCTTTATCAAAATCTTTCTTTTGCTAACTATGCCTATCAGTAGTTAGTGCCTTCAGTAGTTATAATCTTTTATTTAGCTGGCAGTATTGGCGCTCGCTGTATTGCAGTAGTTGGAGTAACGAAGATTTTTGTGAGGTAAGTGATTTGTGAAAGGTATAGGTTATTGTTAGTCAGGGCCATTCTTTTGCAGGGATTATTGAAAGTCAGATCGCGTTGCGCTAAAAATATTGTGTGTCAGTTTAGTGATGATCAGAATAAGTAAAGAGAGTAATGTCTGAGTATGTTCAGTTTTGCTCAGCTGTTTGAAAAGCAAATAATGTAAGAGGTTTATCAGCACAGTCATTCATAAATTTTTTCTAAGGGAACGTTTCACCTTCTGCTGGAAAAGTTATGGCTATGGTGTTTTTCGATTCCGAAGGACTCTTGCTTGTGGACATCACGCCAAGTGGAACCACCATAAATTCTGATGCATATGTGACGACATTGAAGTAACTTCAAACTCGACTGAGTCGTGTTCTACCACATCGACAAAAGCAGGTTGTTTTGCTGTTGCACGGCAATGCACGGCCACATGTCAGTCAAAAAACCATGGTAGCGATCACAAAACTCGGATGGACAAGACTGAAACACCCACCTTACAGTGCTGACCTGGCTCCATGTGACTATCATCTCCTTGGGAAACTGAAATACTCTCTTCGTGAACCAGGGTTTGAAGATGATGACTCCCTTGTGCACGCTGCCAAACAGTGGCTCCAACATGTTGGTCCAGAATTTTACGGTGCGGGTATACAGGCGCTGGTTCCAAGATGGCGTAAGGCAGTTGAGAGGGATGGAAATTATGTGGAGAAATGAAAGTATTGTTACTAAAGGATGTATCTACACACCGTAAAACTTTCAATCATGTAGAATAAAAGATGGATTTAAAAAAATAGTGTGCATTTCTTTTTGAGTGATCTTCGTATGTCGGTTGTCGGCGATTTAACTCTGCACTATCGTATCGTATCGTAGTGCTCCCCTGGGTCTTGTCTGCGAGTTGGTTCGTGTGTGTGTGTGTGTGTGTGTGTGTGTGTGTGTGTGTGTGTGCGTGTGTGTGTGGAGGCCTTGCCGCTTAAGCACAGTGCAGCGCGTGAAAACTCCGCGAGGGTGATTAGCTCTTGATCAGCAGCCAGGGTGACATAGAGGACCGTGAAGGGGGGGGGGGGGGGTAGCGGCGTGCGGCGTGCGGCCGTACAACCCTCATCTGGCCGGGATGTCGCGTGTAGCACGGCGCCGGCCGGGGGCGGTGGGGGAGCTGTTAACACGGCGACCTCGCCGGATTAAGCAGGAGAGCGGGCGATTCTCTGCTGAGCGGAGCGAACAATGGCGAGGAGGGTGTGGAGCGTTAAAAACAGCAGCGTCACTGCGGAACCGGCAGTCCGGCAAATGTTTGTTTAACAGTTTGCGCGTTACGGATAAGAGATGCGTACATTCTGCAATACTGCTTACAGCAAAATATCGTTTTTGATTAAGTTGTGTGACTAAGCTAGGTGAAAAAACATCACATCATCTGCATTTCTGGTACTCAGCCACTTTACGGAGTGTGGCCTAGGTACTTCTGATACCCCTGTCATTTTCCCCTTTCCCCATTCGATTCGCAAATGACGTGCCGGAAGAAACCTCCGTATGAACTCTAATTTATCGATTTTTGTAGTCGTTCTAGTTTTTGTCCTGGTCTTCCCGAAACGTGTTCTCTCGGAATTTCAACAGCAAACCTGTACGAGATGCACAATACCTCTCATGTAGCGTCTGTAATGCAATGGCAGTAGAACGAATGGTGAAGAGGTCGACTCAGGACAATAGAATGGCGAGCACAGTTGACATGGGTCCTTCGAGAAGGACGACATCACAAGAATATACACTGGTATAGACGTGGGTATTCAAGTACACAGATATGGAAACAAGCAGAATACCGCGCTGTCGTCGGCAATGCCTATAAAAATGTCGTGTGACTAGGGCCTCCAGTCGGGTGGACCGTTCGCCAGGTGCAAGTCTTTCGACTTGGCGCCTCTTGGACGACTTGCGCGACGATGGGGATGAAATGATGATGATTAGGACAACACAACATCCAGTCCCTGAGAGGAGAAAAACTCCGACCCAGCCGAGAATCGAACGCGGGCCCTTAGGATTGACATTCTGCCACGCTGATCACTCAGCTGCCGGGGGCGGACGGCAACACCTCTATAAGACAATAAGTGTCTGGTGCAATTGTTAGATCGGTTAATGCTGCTACAATGGCTGGTTATAAAGATTCAAGTGTGAACGTGGTGTTATAGTCGGCGCACGACCGATTGAACACAGCATCTCCAAGGTAGCGATGAAATGGGGGCTTCCCCATACGACAACTTCACGAGAGTACCGTGAATATCAGGAATCCGGTAAAACATCAAATCTCCGACATCGCTGCGGTAGGAAAAGGACCCTGCAAGAACGGGACCAACGACCAATGAAGAGAATCGTTCAATGTGACAGAAGGGAAACCATTCCGCAAATTCCTGCAGATTTCAGTGCTGTGCGATCAACAAGTGTCAACGTGCGAACCATTCGCGAAATATCATCGATATGGACTTTCGGAGCCGAAGGCGCATTCGTGTATCCTTGATGACTGCACGACAGAAAACGCCTGGGCCCGTCAACACCGACATTGGACTATTGATGAATGGAAACATATTGCCTGGTCGGACGAGTCTCGTTTCAAATTGTATCGAGCAGATCGACTAGTACTGTTATAATGACAACCTCATAAATCCATGGACCTAGCATGTCAGCAGAGTACCATTCAGGCTGGTGGAGGCACTGTAATGGTGTGTGGAGTCTGCAGTTGGAGTGATATGGGACCCCTGACGCGGCTAGATACGACTGTGTCAGGAGACACATACGTAAGCATCCTGTCTGATCACCTGCATCTATTCACGTCCATAGTGCATTCCGACGGACTTGGGCAATTTCCGCAGGGCCCCACACGTCCAGAAATGCTGCAGAGTGGCTCCAGGAACACTCTTCTGACTTTAAACACTTTCACTCTCCAGACATGAACATTATTGGGCATATTTGGAATGCCTTGCAACGTGCTGTTCAGAAGAGATCTCCACCCCATAGTATGGACAGCCCTGCAAGATTCATAGTGTCAGTTCCCTCCAGTACTACTTCAGACATTCGTCGAGTCCATGCCACGTCGTGTTGCGACACTTCTGCGTGCTCGCGGGGACCCTTCACGATATTAGGCAGGTGTAACAGTATCTTTTCTCTTCAGTGTAGGACAGTTCTACCATTGACTCTGACGAACACTGATGACAACAGCTGTAACTCTGGCAGATTTTACAATCAGAGTGTCACTACGAACCGCTAGAAATAGATTACTAAAAGCTGAAATAAGATCTCGGCTTACCATGCGGCGTTTACCGCTGACACCACAGTACAGTCAACAAAGACTTGCATGATGTTGAGCCAGTTGAAATAGAACATTGAGTGCCATTCTTGGTGCTCAACAATGAGTTTCACTTCTGTTTATGGAGATCAGATCATTTCCTGAATCATACTGCAAGAACTACTGGATTTACCATCAGAACTGATTTGTTAATTGTTGAAGGGAGGAAAGAATGGCAAATCCCGATTAAATATTCTTCTTGACTAGCGTCCCGAATGGGGTGTGCCAGGAGGATAACGCAGACCCGTCACCGATGTTTACACTAGACACGCCTTAAGGAATATATGGATGCTTGACTGGCCTCGTTGGTTGCCTGCCTTATCGCCCATGGAGTACGTCTCTCCAGATAGAGGTATTCATGAAATGACGTAGCGAGAGTTCAGGCATGCTACGAAATTCCTCTAGACGATGTTCGGAGGCTCTTTTTCTTCGTTGCCGAATACGAGAGTGTATTATTTGTGCCCCTGGCGTTATCTTGATTTTGATGATGGACATGAAACATAAATTTAATCCTTTAATATCCTTTATGTCAAGAACATCTCCATAGCGTTTGATAAACATCGGAGTTGTACTTTATGATATAACACTTTTAATTTCTGTCAGTGTAGTCATGTCTATAATCAACATCTGTTTCTAATGGCTCTGAGCACTATGGGACTTAACATCTGAGGTCATGAGTCCCCCAGAACTTAGAACTACTTAAATTTAATTAACCTAAGGACATGACACACATCCATACCCGAGGCAGGATTCGAACCTGCGACCGTAGTGGTCGCGCGGTTCCAGATTGAAGCGCTTAGATCAGCTCGGCCACACCGGCCGGCCATCTGTTTCTCTGTTTCTACATTTGCATTTGCATCTATAATGTGCAAACCACTGTGAAGGGTATGGCAGAGGGTACATCTCACTGTACCAGTTATTAGGGCTTTTTACCGTTCCAGTCACGTATGGAGCACGGTAAGAACAATTGTTTAAATGCCTCTATGGGTGCTGTAATTAATCTATTCTCGTCCTCATGATCCCTATGGAAGCGATATGTAAGGGATTATAATATATTCTTCGAGTCATCATTTAGACTTGAAACTTTGTTAGTAACTTTTTCGGGATAGTTCCCGTCTTCAAGAGATTGCCAGTTTAGTTCCCTCCATATCTCTGTGACACTCTTCCGCGGTTGAAACAAATCTGTCACCACTTGTGCTGACCTTTTTTCTGTACGTTCAGTGTCCCATGCTAAGTCGTTGCAACATGATGGTTTCTACACTCCTGGAAATTGAAATAAGAACACCATGAATTCATTGTCCCAGGAAGGGGAAACTTTATTGACACATTCCTGGGGTCAGATACATCACATGATCACACTGACAGAACCAAAGGCACATAGACACAGGCAACAGAGCATGCACAATGTCGGCACTAGTACAGTGTATATCCACCTTTCGCAGCAATGCAGGCTGCTATTCTCCCATGGAGACGATCGTAGAGATGCTGGATGTAGTCCTGTGGAACGGCTTGCCATGCCATTTCCACCTGGCGCCTCAGTTGGACCAGCGTTCGTGCTGGACGTGCAGACCGCGTGAGACGACGCTTCATCCAGTCCCAAACATGCTCAATGGGGGACAGATCCGGAGATCTTGCTGGCCAGGGTAGTTGACTTACACCTTCTAGAGCACGTTGGGTGGCACGGGATACATGCGGACGTGCATTGTCCTGTTGGAACAGCAAGTTCCCTTGCCGGTCTAGGAATGGTAGAACGATGGGTTCGATGACGGTTTGGATGTACCGTGCACTATTCAGTGTCCCCTCGACGATCACCAGTGGTGTACGGCCAGTGTAGGAGATCGCTCCCCACATCATGATGCCGGGTGTTGGCCCTGTGTGCCTCGGTCGTATGCAGTCCTGATTGTGGCGCTCACCTGCACGGCGCCAAACACGCATACGACCATCATTGGCACCAAGGCAGAAGCGACTCTCATCGCTGAAGACGACACGTCTCCATTCGTCCCTCCATTCACGCCTGTCGCGACACCACTGGAGGCGGGCTGCACGATGTTGGGGCGTGAGCGGAAGACGGCCTAACGGTGTGCGGGACCGTAGCCCAGCTTCATGGAGACGGTTGCGAATGGTCCTCGCCGATACCCCAGGAGCAACAGTGTCCCTAATTTGCTGGGAAGTGGCGGTGCGGTCCCCTACGGCACTGCGTAGGATCCGACGGTCTTGGCGTGCATCCGTGCGTCGCTGCGGTCCGGTCCCAGGTCGACGGGCACGTGCACCTTCCGCCGACCACTGGCGACAACATCGATGTACTGTGGAGACCTCCCGCCCCACGTGTTGAGCAATTCGGCGGTACGTCCACCCGGCCTCCCGCATGCCCACTATACGCCCTCGCTCAAAGTCCGTCAACTGCACATACGGTTCACGTCCACGCTGTCGCGGCATGCTACCAGTGTTAAAGACTGCGATGGAGCTCCGTATGCCACGGCAAACTGGCTGACACTGACGGCGGCGGTGCACAAATGCTGCGCAGCTAGCGCCATTCGACGGCCAACACCGCGGTTCCTGGTGTGTCCGCTGTGCCGTGCGTGCGATCATTGCTTGTACAGCCCTCTCGCAGTGTCCGGAGCAAGTATGGTGGGTCTGACACACCGGTGTCAATGTGTTCTTTTTTCCATTTCCAGGAGTGTATGTGCTCGTCCTACAGACATAAAGTTCACTCACCCTGCGGTGATTTCTTCTTCTGCAGTCATGTCCACACGCCTTCCCTGTTAAAAACGAATGATGTTCGTCTACTGGAAAAGCTGTAGCAGAACCAGTAGCACTATACGAATCCAACGGGTGCAACGAATGTTTTCCAATAGTAGGTTAACTGAGCGATGAATTGAAAGGCAATTTATGAGTGAAAACTTCGGTACATTAGCACCTATCTGCTAGAAAACACTGCCAAGCCCTTGCTAATCTTAAGTTCTAGTTTCAACGCTCAGCCAGATGTTTTTCTTATCCACTAATTCGCATATGGTATATTGTTACAGAAAACAAAACCAAGAAGTTTATAAAAACATGCAAGTGTAATCGGAACAGTATAGTCGATTATTTAAATCCTCGGCAACATCAAAAGCAAACACTAGAAACGTCATTAGAATCGAATAGTCTTTTTTTGTATAACATAAATAAAAAAAAAAAAAACAGAAAAAAGGCGCACCACGAAGAAATTGTCTGAATGGAATGGATATCGATAGATGTGATGTACATGAATTAAAATTTTAGGAAAATTATGATGTATTCAAGAGAAAGAGCTTCACAACTGGAGTAAGTCAATAAGGTATCGCTACACCTCTGGCCCTGATGTAACCAGTTACCCGGCTTGGCATTAATTGACGGAGTTGTTGGATGCACTCCTGAGGAATGTCGTGCCAAATTCTGTCCAACTGGTACGTTAGATGGTCCAAATCCCGAGCTGCCTCGGAGGGCCATGCCCATAATGCTACAAACGTCCTCAATTTGGATGAAATCTGGCGACTGTGCTCGCCGAGGTAGGGTTTGGCAAGCACGAAGAGGAGCAGCAGAAACTCTCGCCGTATGCGGGCGGGCATTATCTTGCTTAAAGGTAAGCCCAGGATGGTTTGCCACGAGGAGCAGCAAACCGGGGCGTATAATACCGCAGACGTAACGTTGTGCTGCAAGGCTGCCGTGGACGACAACGAAAGGGTGCTGCTATGAAATAAAATGGACGGAATTTGGCTCTATATCCTTCGGGAGGAGATCCAACAATTCTACGAGCCAATGCCAAGTCGGGCAATTGTTTTCATTATGGCAGAGGCGGACCAGCGCTTTATTGACTTGCTAAATTTATGAAGCTCTTTCTCTTGAATAAATTATCCAGTTTTTCTGAGCCGGCCGCTGTGGAAGAGCGGTTCTAGGCGCTTCAGTCAGGAACCGCGCCACCGCTTCGGTCGCAGGTTCGAATCCTGCCTCGGGCATGGATGTGTGTGATGTCCTTAGGTTAGTTAGGTTTGAGTAGTTCTAGGTTCTAGGGGACTGATGAAGTCAGATGTTAAGTCCCATAGTGCTCAGAGCCATTTGAACCATTTTGAACCAGTTTTTCTGAAATTGTAGTCATTTGTTTGTCTGTACATACACATCACATCTACCGACATCCGTCTCATTCGGAAAACTTTTTCATGGTGATTCGTTTTCATTGTCTTAGAGTGTAAGTGTGTAATTAACCCGAGAAACGTCTAAATATACGAGGGTTGGTCATAAAGTTGTAATAATCATATCGAAAAAGTTGAAATTACGTAATTAGTCTTTTGTTTGTTTGTAGGTACGTGTCTGCAGTCCTATTACACAGTGAAATCTCCAAGCCTCAGTATCACAGCCAAAACAAAATGACGTGACATAGTTCACTGATGAAGCGGAGCATCGTGCGGTTATTCATATCGTGCATTTGAGACAAAACAACGCTGCAACAAACCATGCCGAGTTGCTGCAAGTGTACCGAAACAATGCACCATCATATGACTCAATGGTTAGGAGTGACCGACACTTCCAGTGTGTTCAAACATGTATGGAAGATGAAGAACGAACTGGCAGATAAGCTCTCTGTGATGAACTGGGGACCGCAAGAGGAGGCTCAGGTATTCCAAAAAAGGCGTTATCACAAACCAGGCGATAACCGAAAAAGTGGAGATCAGTCGTCCATCGGTTTCCGATAAATTCCACAACATTTTGAATACGACAAAGGACGCCACCCAATGGGTTCCGCGTCTGCTCACAGTCATTAAAAAAGCCCGCTCAACCGAGTCAACAGAGGAAATACTGTGTATGTGTCAGCCAAATTATCATGGGCTAATGCTTGGTGAATCGCAATGATCCCGAGACACGGCAGCACACAGTGCAGTGGATTTACCATCGGCAAAAAAGGCGAGCCATCATCGTGGAAGGTGATGCTGAGTGTTTTTTTAATACCATCGTAAGGTCACAAGATTATCCTCCGATATCCTCCGATTAACATTAACCAAAACGGCCTTGCTGTGCTGGTACTGCGAACGGCTGAAAGCAAGGGGAAACTACAGCCGTAATTTTTCCCGAGGACATGCAGCTTTACTGTATGATTAAATGATGATGGCGTCCTCTTGGGTAAAATATTCCGGAGGTAAAATAGTCCCCCATTCGGATCTCCGGGCGGGGACTACTCAAGAGGACGTCGTTATCAGGAGAAAGAAAACTGGCATTCTACGGATCGGAGCGTGGAATGTCAGATCCCTTAATCGGGCAGGTAGGTTAGAAAATTTAAAAAGGGAAATGGATAGGTTAAAGTTAGATATAGTGGGAATTAGTGAAGTTCGGTGGCAGGAGGAACAAGACTTTTGGTCAGGTGATTACAGGGTTATAAATACAAAATCAAATAGGGGTAATGCAGGAGTAGGTTTAATAATGAATAAAAAAATAGGAGTGCGGGTTAGCTACTACAAACAGCATAGTGAACGCATTATTGTGGCCAAGATAGACACAAAACCCATGCCTACTACAGTAGTACAAGTTTATATGCCAACTAGCTCTGCAGATGATGAAGAAATTGATGAAATGTATGACGAGATAAAAGAAATTATTCAGGTAGTGAAGGGAGACGAAAATTTAATAGTCATGGGTGACTGGAATTCGTCAGTAGGAAAAGGGAGAGAAGGAAACATAGTAGGTGAATATGGATTGGGGGGAAGAAATGAAAGAGGAAGCCGCCTTGTAGAATTTTGTACAGAGCATAACTTAATCATAGCTAACACTTGGTTCAAGAATCATAAAAGAAGGTTGTATACCTGGAAGAATTCTGGAGATACTAATAGGTATCAGATAGATTATATAATGGTAAGACAGAGATTTAGGAACCAGGTTTTAAATTGTAAGACATTTCCAGGGGCAGATGTGGATTCTGACCACAATCTATTGGTTATGAACTGCAGATTGAAACTGAAGAAACTGCAAAAAGGTGTGAATTTAAGGAGATGGGACCTGGATAAACTGAAAGAACCAGAGGTTGTAGAGAGTTTCAGGGAGAGCATAAGGGAACAATTGACAGGAATGGGGGAAAGAAATACAGTAGAAGAAGAATGGGTAGCTCTGAGGGATGAAGTAGTGAAGGCAGCAGAGGATCAAGTAGGTAAAAAGACGAGGGCTAATAGAAATCCTTGGGTAACAGAAGAAATATTGAATTTAATTGATGAAAGGAGAAAATATAAAAATGCAGTAAATGAAGCAGGCAAGAAGGAATACAAACGTCTCAAAAATGAGATCGACAGAAAGTGCAAAATGGCTAAGCAGGGATGGCTAGAGGACAAATGTAAGGATGTAGAGGCTTGTCTCACTAGGGGTAAGATAGATACTGCCTACAGGAAAATTAAAGAGACCTTTGGAGAGAAGAAAACCAATTGTATGAATATCAAGAGCTCAGATGGCAACCCAGTTCTAAGCAAAGAAGGGAAGGCAGAAAGGTGGAAGGAGTATATAGAGGATCTATACAAGGGCGATGTACTTGAGGACAATATTATGGAAATGGAAGAGGATGTAGATGAAGATGAAATGGGAGATAAGATACTGCGTGAAGAGTTTGACAGAGCACTGAAAGACCTGAGTCGAAACAAGGCCCCGGGAGTAGACAACATTCCATTAGAACTACTGATGGCCTTGGGAGAGCCAGTCATGACAAAACTCTACCATCTGGTGAGCAAGATGTATGAGAAAGGCGAAATACCCACAAACTTCAAGAAGAATATAATAATTCCAATACCAAAGAAAGCAGGTGTTGACAGGTGTGGAAATTACCGAACTATCAGTTTAATAAGTCACAGCTGCAAAATACTAACGCGAGTTCTTTACAGACGAATGGAAAAACTGGTAGAAGCGGACCTCGGGGAAGATCAGTTTGTATTCCGTAGAAATGTTGGAACACGTGAGGCAATACTAACCTTACGACTTATCTTAGAAAATAGATTAAGAAAAGGCAAACCTACGTTTCTAGCATTTGTAGACTTAGAGAAAGCTTTTGACAACGTTAACTGGAATACTCTCTTTCAAATTCTGAAGGTGGCAGGGGTAAAATACAAGGAGCGAAAGGGTATTTACAATTTGTACAGAAACCAGATGGCAGTTATAAGAGTCGAGGGGCATGAAAGGGAAGCAGTGGTTGGGAAAGGAGTGAGACGGGGTTGTAGCCTCTCCCCGATGTTATTCAATCTGTATATTGAGCAAGCAGTAAAGGAAACAAAAGAAAAATTCGGAGTAGGTATTAAAATTCATGGAGAAGAAGTAAAAACTTTGAGGTTCGCCGATGACATTGTAATTCTGTCAGAGACAGCAAAGGACTTGGAAGAGCAGTTGAACGGAATGGACAGTGTCTTGAAAGGAGGATATAAGATGAACACCAACAAAAGCAAAACGAGGATAATGGAATGTAGTCAAATTAAATCGGGTGATGCTGAGGGGATTAGATTAGGAAATGAGACACTTAAAGTAGTAAAGGAGTTTTGCTATTTAGGGAGTAAAATAACTGAGGATGGTCGAAGTACGGAGGATATAAAATGTAGACTGGCAATGGCAAGGAAATCGTTTCTGAAGAAGAGAAATTTGTTAACATCGAGTATAGATTTAAGTGTCAGGAAGTCATTTCTGAAAGTATTTGTATGGAGTGTAGCCATGTATGGAAGTGAAACATGGACGATAACCAGTTTGGACAAGAAGAGAATAGAAGCTTTCGAAATGTGGTGCTACAGAAGAATGTTGAAGATAAGGTGGGTAGATCACGTACTAATGAGGAGGTATTGAATAGGATTGGGGAGAAGAGAAGTTAGTGGCAAAACTTGACTAGAAGAAGGGATCGGTTGGTAGGACATGTTTTGAGGCATCAAGGGATCACAAATTTAGCATTGGAGGGCAGCGTGGAGGGTAAAAATCGTAGAGGGAGACCAAGAGATGAATACACTAAGCAGATTCAGAAGGATGTAGGTTGCAGTAGGTACTGGGAGATGAAGAAGCTTGCACAGGATAGAGTAGCATGGAGAGCTGCATCAAACCAGTCTCAGGACTGAAGACCACAACAACAACAACATCCTCCGATCCTCCAATAGCGCAAATCTTCAAGGGACAATATTATCGAAATCTCCCGGCAATGTTATAGCAAGCTGTCAAGACGAAACGTAGTGGGAAATTTTCCAAGGCGATGATTTCGATCCACGACAACGTTCCAGCGCACTCTATACTGGTATCAGACAAGCTGCTTCACTCCTTCTCTGGGCTATCAAATTTTGCCACACACACCGTATTCTCCTTTTCTCGGATCAAGAAACCTTTGTGTGGCAGGCATTTCCGGAATGACTGAAAGGTGGCTACACTGAGTCACAGCGCCAGAAATTGCGCGAAAGATTGTTATTGCGCCGCCTCCACTGGCGCAGTAGTAGTTCAGAGGATGTCGAGAGCAGTCGTTGTTCTGTTGGGCGAGAGAGTAGACGATCTGAGTGTTGACTGAAATGTTGTACTGTTCGGTTGGTGTAATGTATAGATGGAAGAAGATGCAATTGTCAGAATATATTTGAGAAACGAGATGGGCTTTTGATTTATGATGCTAGTGTAATGGAATATTTTCGTCAATATATAATGAGGTAAGAAGGTATTACAGTTTTCTTTAATAACAATCCCTCTTGCTCACAGGTACAGTCAACAAAGCATCTGGCTCGTGCTGATTTATTAGACTTGTAATTCTTGTTTCTATGTGCAATTATAGTACTTCTGGTTTTTCAATTAGTTCATTGTAAATGGTGTTTAAAATATTTTGTGGTATTGAGATAGAAACGAGCCAGATACATGTACGTTCAGTCACACTACCACACACAGAACAGTTACACTTGTGCTTTGCTGTTTCGTAGCTTTTATAGTTGCAGGCGACTTAATTAATCAATTGTGTTAATGGAAATTCCGTGTCATTCTTTATTTTTATTTTATGCAGTCAGATTGCGCGCTAATAATAGTCAGGGCCAACCGGTTACGAGACTTCGTAACTGCTCACAAAGCTAGTAAAATTATTGCATTTATTCATTAATATTAGTCTTTTCTTTTTAATTAAGCCCCCATGCATGACGACGAGGTGATTTTCGAGTTTTGTCGTATCCTAAACAGCCAAAGTGCAAGGTCTCCATCAATTCATCCGTTTTTGGGGAAAACGTGTCGAATTAACAGGAGGAACTGCAGAGAACAACTAAGACCGCCACCAAGTTTGTCACCAGCACCAGCACCTGATTAAAGCTTTATAAGTACTCATTTACCGGTGCATGACCAGCTCGACGTGTTGGCCTCCGCACAGCTGCGCAGGCTGTCACCGCAGAGAGCCGCGGCCACTGCTGGCGGCCCCAGAGAGCGCTCTCCGCCTGTCCCCCAGCTGGAGGTTCGAGGGCCACGGCGGGTCCCCCCCGCCCCATTACGCCGCAGATTGTTATCGAGTTGTCGCCGCTCGCCACGAATCCCACGACTCGGGAGGCCGCTATTCCCACAAGTGATTTGCGCGATGTTAGGAGCGCCACCGCCCGGTCGTGCTGCTCTATTTTGCACCACCGCTGGTGTAGCGTATCTGTAAGAGTGACAGCTCATAAGATAACAGCGTAGCCCGTCACGGTGTCGATCGCAGATAGCGCTGAGGTCGCTGCACAACTTCATTATCTTATCCTCAAAGAACCTCACCCCTCCATATACGTCTCCCTATCTACTTCAGAGAAAAGAGCGCCTGTTACACATGAGAATTACGCACGTGTCCAACCCAATACTGCACGATAAAAGAAACGAGGTGGCCACTAACTTATGTTTCTATGTTAATTAGTTAGTTAAATGTTCCATACTTCATTTCAGTTTAATAAGACACGGCTGCAAAATACTAACGCGAATTCTTTACAGACGAATGGAAAAACTGGTAGAAGCCGACCTCGGGGAAGATCAGTTTGGATTCCGTAGAAATGTTGGAACACGTGGGGCAGTACTGACCCTATGACTTATCTTAGAAAATAGATTAAGCAAAGGCAAACCGACGTTTCTAGCATTTGTAGGCTTAGAGAAAGTATTTGACAATGTTGACTGGAATACTCTCTTTCAAATTCTGAAGGTGGCAGGGGTAAAATACAGGGGGCAGAAGGCTATTTACAATTTGTACAGAAACCAGACGGCAGTTGTAAGAGTCGAGGGGCATGAAAGGGAAGCAGTGGTTGGGAAGGGAGTGAGACAGGGTTGTAGCCTCTCTCCGATGTTATTCAATCTGTATATTGAGCAATCAGTAAAGGAAACAAAAGAAAAATTCGGAGTAGGAATTAAAATCCATGGAGAAGAAATAAAAACTTTGAGGTTTGCCGATGACATTGTAATTCTGTCAGAGACAGCAAAGGACCTGGAAGAGCAGCTGAACAGGATGGACAGTGTCTTGAAAGGAGGACATAAGATGAACACCAACAAAAGCAAAACGAGGATAATGGAATGTAGTCGAATCAAGGTGAGGGTATTAGATTAGGAAATGAGACACTTAAAGTAGTAAAGGAATTTTGCTATTTGGGGAGCAAAATAACTGAGGATGGTCGAAGTAGAGAGGATATAAAATGTAGACTAGCAATGGCAAGGAAAGCGTTTCTGAAGAACAGAAATTTGTTAACATCGACTATTGATTTAAGTGTCAGCGAGTCGTTTCTGAAAGTACTTGTGTGGAGTGTAGCCATGTATGGAAGTGAAACGTGGACGATAAATAGTTTAGACAAGAAGAGAATAGAAGCTTTCGAAACGTGGTGCTACAGATGAATGCTAAAGATTAGATGGGTAGATCACATAACTAATGAGCAGGTATTTATAGAACTGGAGAGAAGAGAAATTTTTTGGCACAACTTGACTAGAAGAAGGGATCGGTTGTTAGGGCATATTCTGAAGCATCAAGGGATAACCAGTTTGTATTGCAGGGCAGTGTGGAGGATAAAAATCGTAGAGGGAGACCAAGAGATGAATACACTAAACAGATTCAGAAGGATGTAGGTTGCAGTAAGTACTGGGAGATTAAGAGGCTTGCACAGGATAGAGTAGCATGGAGAGCTGCATCAAACCAGTTTCTGGACTGAAGACCACAACAACATCAATCAACGATTATTTCATCGAAACGGTGTGGAACGTGTCAGTTTCAAGGATATATATAAACAATTACTGTTAAAATTAACTGCCAAATTTTTTTCCTAGTCATGCAACCACACTTAAAGATCGGTATTTTTTAAGAGCTCCTACTTTATAAACAGAAATTCCTCCAAGGAATAGAAGTTGTCCAGGAGAAATGATATTAGGTTAGTGATCACATATTTTATGACAGAATTTTAAATAAGGCAAACATAAATTTTACAAAAGACGAAGGATGACACTTGGCTCTTCTTTGTGCCACCCTTAGCTACCAGAGAACATCGAACTATGATTTACTGTCGCTTGACAGTGGGCACCCACCAGGAAATGTTGAAGTCTGCCAGTTTCTCTGGACAGTATGTGTCAAAAGGCTCCACGCCCCTTGTGTTAAAATATAATGTTATGCTACAACTGTCTCACAAAAATTTAATAGGAAATATGGATATAGATTTGAAAACTGGAGTTAACAATGCAAAAATAGACAGCTCTCGTCAGACCAGAGTAGCACATGATGTGCGCAACATTGTTAGCAAAAAATGAACTATTTCCCATAATCCTGTTAGTTCAAAATGGCTCTGAGCACTATGGGACTCAACATCTGAGGTCATCAGTCCCCTAGACCTAGAACTACTTAAACCTAAGGACATCACACACATCCATGCCCGAGGCAGGATTCGAACCTGCGACCGTAGCAGCAGCGCGAAATCCTGTTAGTAATGATATTAAAATAATTAAAGCCATTAATAATAAACTTAATGTAAATGATGCTTTAATAACGAAGTCTGATAAAGGGAATGTCATCGTCATTGCTGAAAAGCAAGAATATGTTAGGAAAACGTTGGATTTTTTTTCCAGGAAAACGATATTTCCGAATTACATAAGAATCCTACTCCTGTTTTTCCAAAAAGAAATCAGAGCCGCGGTTATTTGACGAGAGCATTGTTGCTGAAATTTTAACGTTGTTGTGTGAGTTCGTGTAACTTTTACCGTTCTGATGAAGATCTATCGAAACCTGGTTAACGTATTTTTCAAAAAATTGTGTGCAACCGGTTGGCTGACTATTACATTTTATGTAATTGCATACACTGTTGCTGAGCTCACAGGTACAAAATGTTTAAAATATTTTACGTTAGATTTAAATGTAGCTTTGCTACCTCTCAGACATTTTGCGTTATTTAGCAAATCATCAAAAATATTTGTTGTCTCATATTGAACTCTTTTCTGAACAACTGACAGTTTTAATACGGGTAATGTAGGTCATTTTACCTCTATTGTTGTAGGCGTGTGCATCACTATACTTTTCAAATTGTGATGGGTTATTTACGACTAATTTCATTAGCGAATATATGTATTGTAAAGGTACCTACGTGACGACTGCAGATGAACACCACATGTTCTTCTTACTGCTCGCTTTTGTGTAATCAGTACTTCTTTTCTAAAATCATTCCATAAGATTACTGAGTAGAAACAAATATGCGAACAGACTGATACGTTTGTTTCCAAGACTAGCAATTATAGGAAGAGCAAAAGCAGATGAACTTAACTGTTGTAAAAGCTCAGTAATGTGTTTCTTTCAGTTCAAGTTTTCATAAATATGTACAGTGCAACACCAATTCTTGGTATGACTGTTTGTTGTACTAAATTGAGTAAGGTGTATTATCTCAATATTTCGGGAGAATAAATTTTCAGAGAAGCTCTTAATAATTCTTCGGAAAAATAATCGCCTGCTTAAAGTACCAGTTATGAATGTTACATGGAAAGTCATTCACATGTATGAGGAATAACAGACGGCCCAAAATTGAAACCTGTGGCGTTCCCCTGGTGGTTTCCTTATCGTCAGGAAAACTTTCTGCCTTTCCAACTTTACTTGAAATGTTCAGCACAACTTTTTGCACTCTGTTTGTAACGTCTGATTTGTAGCGTGTAAAGCAATGCCGTACTAATCCTTTACTCTCCTCAATGCTCGTTGCCTTTACCTTTCCTCTAGGTCGCTCCACGACGAATGCTGAAAGACATTTGAATTTATACAGTGTCTCTTAAGGTACTTTCACGAGCTGGTCGCGGTGAAAAATAGAAAAAAAGTCATATAAACATGTCTGGAAACATTTATTGAGATAAGCAACATTTTAGTTGTGTCGAGAATCGTTAGTATTGAGTGGCGCAGTCTGTCTTCCTGATGACTTTCATTGCTCATTTTTAATTGTTTCTCTTTGTAGTCCAACTCCACTACGCTGCTGTTCTCACACATGGCACTCATAAACGTATTGTACAAGTGCCATTCCATACATGCCATTCTGAAGTTGTGCTGGTATTAGAACAACGTATAGAGTGAAATGGAGTCCTCTTATTCTTCGTGAGAAATGATAGGGGGTGGGGGGGGGGGGTTGTTTGGGGGAAGAGACCGAACAGCGAGGTCATCAGTCTCATCGGATTAGGGAAGGATGGGGAAGGAAATCGGCCGTGCCCTTTCAAAGGAACCATCCCAGCATTTGCCTGGAGCGATTTAGGGAAATCACGGAAAACCTAAATCAGGATGGCCGGACGCGGGATTGAACCGTCGTCCTCCCGAATGCGAGTCCAGTGTGCTACCACTGCGCCACCTCGCTCGGTAGAAATGATAGAAATGGCGTTCTACTGTGGTTAAGTCAAAGGCGTTGAGGGACAGGCACGTGACATACGGCTTCGTCTAAAATGTTCAGCGACTGATGTTGTTCCTGGTATACAAGCGAAGTCATCGCAGCAACTACTGTCGCACCTTGAACTACAAGTGATTTTTTTTATTCGTCTATCCGACTTTGACATCTATCATAGCGCTGAACTAACTTTCCAATACACTCGTGATACAGCCGCCGGTGCTTTTTGCTAATTCTCTATGTCTCGTTGTCTGTGCCAAAACGCCGTCCTCATAGCCAGAGGATCGTGCAGTCACGCGTGATAGTTACGTTATCTGGGCTGCGTGAAACCAGCCGGAAACTCTCGGCGAATGACAGAACACGCTTCACAATTGATGGGAGACCCTGTTGCTCTAGGCATATTTTTCTGCTGACTGTGCTCTCATAACGAGAAAACGGGACGTCACACGAGAGACGGGCGTACTAGAGACATTAGGCAACGCACGCGTGTAAAGTTTCAACGGATTTTCGCTGTGCTTTTAATTTAGCGAACGATCAGTGCCTGAAGAGAAAAATAGCTCTCATAACGACTGTAAGCAGCAGACGTGCATTCGTTGAATCAGTTGTGAGCAGGGGACGTTAAATAGTGAACGTACGGCCGTAGCGTGTGAAAAATGTTGTGTCGCATATCGCAATGAAGCGACATCTGTAAACCATGTGTTAAGATATTCTCCAGAATGTTCCGAAGAACAGAACAGGTGTTGTGAAAGTTTATCCTGCACATCTTGCCTTCTGAACAGAAACAACGACACATGGACGCCTACTGCAACTCGATAGAAACGCAAAATACAGGCACTGTTTTCCTGAAAAAAAAAATCATCACAGGTGCCGAGAATTAGAGTGGAATTTACCATAAAACGAAGAAATTCACATCAGGTGTCAACGCTCTGAGGACATAACCAACATTAAAGCAAATATGGTAGACAAATTAAGCAATATCCCAAAGAAGGATATTTCTGACAGTTTCACATGGTTGTAGGAACGCTCTGTGCATTGTACTCAAGTAGGCGCAGACTACATACACCTAAAGCATTAGAACTATATTAAGTTTTCGCTCCTTTTTATTAATTCAATCTCTAAACGTTTTAGACCGACGGAGTGTAAGCCGAACAGCAGCCTCAGCTCCTCACACCATCAGGGAAGATGAATTCTGCACGAGCAGTTATTTTGTCAGTATCAGACTGAGATAGTGTACAAGTTCTCAGACTGCAAAACCACGGTGTTCGATTATAGTTTTAACAATGGATTATAAGACGGAGCTCTGAAGATCCGCATTTCACACTTCGTATCTTATTTGGGGATGAGGTGGGATTCACACAGAGTGGGATTATAAATCACCACAATAACGAGATAAAAATCGTCGACTGAACAATGAATCAAGGTATCTAGTTTGTTTTGTTGTGAATACGTGGGCAGGTTCAAATGGCTCTAAGCACTATGGGACTTAACGTCTGAGGTCATCAGTGCCCTAGACTTAGAACTACTTAAACCTAACTAAACTAAGGACATCACACACATCCATGCCCGAGGCAGGATTCGAACCTGCAACCGTAGGAACAGTGCGGTTCCGGACTGAAGCGCCTAGAACCACTCGGCCACAGCGGCCGGCTAAGTAGGCACGAACTGGATGTGACAAACTCAAAGGGCCGTGTACTTTAAGTGACAAAAGAACAGCTGCTGTTTATGACTAATGTCCGCACTACAAATTACACGCGCTATTGGAGAAAGTTACCCTCGGAAAAAGCCCACGGTTGTGGTTTTTTGCTCTACAGGGTACCGCCCCATGTTCTACGACAGTACCCAACACAAACGTTTAATAAGTGCTAGCTTTGTCAAGGACATGCAGTAGCATGGCCTCTCTGTTTTATTGACCCTTATATATCTGGTTGTATGGAAATTTAAAAGTATTCGTGTAGTTCACACCTACCGACAAAGTACACGCGCTGTAGCAGCGTGTTTCGCTTGCATGTAATCTAGTCCGAAGGCAGCCAGATGTGTTCACCTTGGTTCTTGTTTCTTTGAGGAGGAGGGCTGAATAATGCCTGGGAAAGAGTAGTAACCACGTCCAGTACCTCATTAGTATCAACAGACAGATGACAATCATGGAATAGAATGGATCATGTCTCAATAAGAATTCTTTTTTCCAAAACTTGTTTACAGAATGTGTATATCTAATTTTCCCTGGTGCTAACTCTTGTAAGAATCTGAAACAACACAGTACAGAGAAAAACTTACATACTGCGCCGTGACACTAATAGTATCTTTGTATGAGATACCTATATATAACATAGCACCCGTATGTGTAAGGTCCAGGAGAAAATTTCCGAGTGTGGTACAGATCTGAAGTTGATATAATTGAAATTATGTTTTCTTTGTTGGTACACGCTTTGCAACGACACATCTCAACTTATTTTGATGAAGGAAAGCTTATGTATCAATTGGTAATGGATGATAGTATGCGATTAACTGTTGAATGAAATCAGTTTGCTAGTTCGCACACAGTTGTGTCTGATATTTCCAATGTTACTCCATCACATTCACACTTAGAAATACCTCGAACGTGTATTCAGTGAAGATGGTCGCGGAATGATCCCTGATCAAAAGTCATATCGATTTTGGAACTTACGAAATTTTATTTGCCTTAATTGGGTGAAACACTAAGCAGATTCAGAAGGAAGTGGGTTGTAGTAAGTACTGGGAGATGAAGAAGCTTGCACAGGATAGGGTAGCATGGAGAGCTGTATCAAACCAGTCTCAGGACTGAAGACCACAACAACAACAATTGGGTGAAACCAGGGCATCGAGAGGAGGTGCGCGATATTACTTTTTACTATGTATCAGTGACTGATATTCGTCTTCCCACTGGCGTCTTGCTCTTCTGTCGTATGTAGTCTTCAAGTTTGATGGTGGTTAAACAGCGCTTCTCCACGTAGAAATGGCAGCCCTTGCTACATACACCCAAGCAGAGTTCAACCAGCAGGCTGCTCGTGATCGATATCTTAGGAATATATCGTAAAAATTTTGGCCATTTGCTGTGCATGGCCCTCTTGCAATCATCGGGTTTTGGTCCGCTAGTTTCGAGTGGTATTGCGAAATATTCTCCCAGCAGGTATCGTCAGTTTTATGCTGCACTACGCTTTTATGCCGTCCTTTTGTAGCGCTATGCATATAGTTGTGTAATTAGGATCGACCTTTGCGTCATTTTCCCGACCAAAATAAATAAAGTACGCTAACCTAACCTTCCTCTCCCTGGGACAGTTTCTATGCACTTGGGCTTTCCATCCAGGAGCACCAGGGTTCGAGTCCCCCGGAAATGGCACCGCCATTTTTAATTTCCCGTCAATTCCCGAGTGGGGGCCGGGGTGGGATGTCAGCACAGTCCTGGGATAAAGAAATTCCCGCTAAAATTCGAAATTCCCACCAAAATTAGAAATTCCCGCCAAAATTCGAAATTCCCGCCAATAGGGTAGGTTGGGTGATGGGGTTTGGGGGTGGAGGGGAGGGGCAGTATGGGCTGGGGCACACATGTAGTTAAGAAAACACATGACGTCATCCGGGGGCGGGGGCGGGGGTGGGAGTGGTCGGGGGCGAATGTGGGCGGGGGTGATTTATTGATCAATTTAATTAATTTGCATATCAATTCGATATCCAAATTTCACTACAAACCCCTCTAGCCTACTACTGCTGCTGACGACGAAAATGTAGTAAGTAGCTCTTTCCTTGTGGGTTTCCGAGGAACAGCCCATGAACTAATGGTGCCTCCGTAAGTCCCACCAAGTTCACCACAGTCCACATCAAATGCAAAAAGAACCAACCGATTTGTTCCATTTGCCTAAGCAGGGGGAAGTGTAGAATATTTATACTTTGACGCTGTGCTGTAGGATATTGACACTAAGATGATCCTTCTCCTGGGCACACAAATGATCCCTGGCCTAAGAGCTATACAAAACACCTGGCCCTACCTTTTTATAACCAACAGAACATGGGGTATGAGCACCGAGAAATCCCGATTTTGTGCGGTGCGTTTAGGAACGTATGAGGTACACATGCTGTCACGTGCATACTGATGAGAATTCGACAATCAGCGATAAAAGATTTGTAAACTAGTTGATACCAAAGGCATATCACAAGACTACGGCACATTATACCGGAAAGTTAACCATGTGTGTGCACTGTGCAAAGAGGATGTCGCTCTTATTATTGCTGACTAATAAACAATGGGAGGACGAGTATCTCATTTCTATTTAGATCGTTTTAAAAGGAGTCTCCTAAACACCCTTGTGCACTGATTTGGGATCCGCCACATTACATTGGAAACGAAGCAATATTTAAACGTTTGTGTGCACGTCGGTAGCTAACAGTGTTCCCGAGGATTCAAGGGAATTCTTTTTGTTATTACCTTGTCAGAGGTAAAAGAATGCGGAAGTCTTATGGAGTAACTAGTTGACAAAGAAAGTAAGAAACAACCTGCATTGAAAATAAAAGCCCCCTTCATTAGGCAGACACACCTTCTTAGAAAGTGCTTTGGCAATGGAAAACAGGGATCTTAATGTATCTATCATAACGGAATATCGTCCGTATCCCCCAGGACTCACATCCTATGACTTCCACATATTTCTACACCTACGTAGGCTACATAGTCTGAGAAGCAGTGTGAAGTGCATGGCACAGGGTACTTATGATTGTGTTACAAATGGTTTCATCGCGTTCCACTCACGTATGGGGAGCGCGAAGATTGACTTGAAAAACTTTGTAAAGCAGTACTTTACATGATGCAAGGTTCTACATCTACATCTACATTTATACATTTTATACACACCCAACGGTGTGTGGCCGAGAGCACTTTACGTGCCACTGTCATTACCTCCCTTTCCTGTTCCAGTCGCGTATGGTTCGCGGGAAGAACGACTGCCGGAAAGCCTCCGTGCGCGCTCGAATTTCTCTAATTTTGCATTCGTGATCTCCTCGGGAGGTATAAGTAGTGGGAAGCAATATATTCAATACCTCATCCAGAAACGCACCCTCTCGAAACCTGGACAGCAAGCTACACCGCGATGCAGAGCGCCTCTCTTGCAGAGTGTGCCACTTGAGTTTGCTAAACATCTCCGTAAAGCTATCACGCTTACCAAATAACCTTGTGACGAAACGCGCCGCTCTTCCTTCGATCTTCTCTATCTCCTCTGTCAACCCGACCTGGTACGGATCCCACACTGATGAGCAATACTCAAGTATAGGTCGAACGAGTGCTTTGTAAGCCACCTCCTTTGTTGGTGGACTGCATTTTCTAAGGACTATCCCAATGAATCTCAACCTGGCACCCGCCTTACCAACAACCCGCCTTACCAACAATTAATTTTATATGATCATTCCACTTCAAATCGTTCCGTACGTATAGTCCCAGATATTTTACAGAAGTAACTGCTACCAGTGTTTGTTCCGCTATCATATAATCCTACAATAAAGCATCCTTCTTTCTATGTATTCGCAATACATTACATTTGTCTACGTTAAGGGTCAGTTGCCATTCCCTGCACCAAGTGCCTATCCGCTGCAGATCTTCCTGCATTTCGCTACAATTTTCTAATGGTGCAACTTCTCTGCAGCAGCATCCGCGAAAAGCCGCATGGAACTTCCGTCACTATCTACTAGGTCATTTATATATATTGTGAAAAGCAATGGTCCCATAACACTTCCCTGTGGCACGCCAGAGGTTACTTTAACGTCTGTAGACGTCTCTCCATTGAGAACACCATGCTGTGTTCTGTTTGCTAAAAACTCTTCAATCCAGCAACACAGCTGGTCTGATATTTCGTAGGCTCTTACTTTATCAGGCGACAGTGCGGAACTGTATCGAACGCCTTCCGGAAGTCAAGGAAAATGGCATCTACCTGGGAGCCTGTATCTAATATTTCCTGGGTCTCATGAACAAATAAAGCGAATTGGGTCTCACACGATCGCTGTTTCCGAAATCCATGTTGATTCCTGGGTTTCCAGAAATGACATGATACGCGGTCAAAAAACATGTTCTAAAATTCTACAACAGATCGATGGCAGAGATATAGGCCTATAGTTTTGCGCATCTGCTCGACGACCCTTCCTGAAAACTGGGACTACCTGTGCTCTTTTCCAATCATTTGGAACCTTCCGTTCCTATAGAGACTTGCGGTACACGGCTGTTAGAAGGGAGTACAAGTTCTGTCGCGTACTCTGTGTAGAATCGAATTGGTATCCCGTCAGGTCCATTGGACTTTCCTCTGTTGAGTGATTTCAGTTGCTCTTCTATTCCTTGGACACTTATTTCGATGTCAGCCATTTTTTCGTTCGTGCGAGGGTTTAGAGAAGGAACTGCAGTGCGGTCTTCCTCTGTGAAACAGCTTTGGAAAAAGGTGTTTAGTATTTCAGCTTTACGCGTGTCATCCTCTGTTTCAATGCCATCATCATCTCAGAGTGTCTGGATATGCTGTTTCGATCAACTTACTGATTTAACGTAAGAGCAGAACTTCCTAGGATTTTCTGTCAAGTCGGAATATAAAATTTTACTTTCGAATTCACTGAACGCTTCACGCATAGCCCTCCTTACGCTAACTTTGACATCGTTTAGCTTCTGAGAGGTTTTGGCTGCGTTTAAACTTGCAGTGAACCTCTTTGGTTTCGCAGTAGTTTCCTAACTTTTTTGTTGAACCGCGATTGGTTTTTCCATTCCCTCACAGTTTTACTCAGCACGTAACTGTCTAAAACCCATTTTACGATTGCCTTGAACTTTTTCCATAAACACTCAACATTGTCAGTGTCGAAACAAAAATTTTCGTTTTGATCTGTTAGGTAGTTTGAAATCTGCCTTCTATTACTCTTGCTAAACAGATAAACCTTCCTCCCTTTTTTTATATTCCTATTTACTTCCATATTCAGGGATGCTGCAACGGCCTTATGATCACTGATTCCCTGTTCTGCTCTTACAGAGTCGAAAAGTTCGGGTCTGTTTGTTATCAGTAGGTCCAAGATGTTATCTCCACGAGTCGGTTCTCTGTTTAACTGCTCGAGGTAATTTTCGGATAGTGCACTCAGTATAATGTCACTCGATGCTCTGTCCCTTCCACCCGTCCTAAACATATGAGTGTCCCAGTCTATATCTGGTAAATTGAAATCTCCACCTAATACTATAACGTGCTGAGGAAATTTATGTGAAATGTATTTCAGATTTTCTCTCAGTTGTTCTGCGACTAATGCTGCTGAGTCGGGAGGTCGGTAAAAGGATCCAATTATTAACCTAGCTCGTTTGTTGAGTATAGCCTCCACGCACAATAATTCACAGGAACTATCCACTTCTGTTTCACTACAGGATAAACTACTACTAACAGCGACAAACACGCCACCACCGGTTGCATGCAATCTATCCTTTCTAAACACCGTCTGTGCCTTTGTAAAAATTTCGGTAGAATTTATTTATGCTTCCGCCAGCTTTCCGTACCTATAACGATTTCAGCTTCGGTGCTTTCTATCAACGCTTGAAGTTCCGGTGCTTTACCAATGCAGCTTCGACAGTTTACAATTACAATACCGATTGCTGCTTGGTCCCCGCATGTCCTGACTTTGCCCCGCACCCTTTGAGGCTGTTGCCCTTTTGTACTTGCCCGAGGCCATCTAACCTAAAAAACCGCCCAGTCCACGCCATACAACCCCTGCTACCCGTGTAGCCGCTTGCTGCTTGTAGTGGACTCCTGACCTATCCAGCGGAACCCGAAACCCCACCACCCTATGCTTCAAGTCGAGGAATCTGCAGCCCACACGGTCGCAGGACCGTCTCAGCCTCTGATTCAGACCCTCCACTCGGCTCTGTACCAAAGGTCCGCAGTCAGTCCTGTCGACGATGCTGCAGATGGTGAGCTCTGCTTTCATCCCGCTAGCGAGACTGGCAGTCTTGACCAAATCAGATAGCCGCCGGAAGCCAGAGAGGATTTCCTCCGATCCATAGCGACACACATCATTTGTGCCGACATGAGCGACCACCTGCAGATGGTTGCACAATGTACCCTTCATGGCATCCGGGAGGACCCTTTCCACACCTGGAATGACTCCCCCTGGTATGCACACGGAGTGCAGATCGGTTTTCTTCCCCTCCCTTGCAGCCATATCCCTAAGGGGCTCCACTAAGCGCCACACCAGCGTCTGGGAGAATAGGACGAGTGATGTAAGAAGTCAGTTGTGAGAGGGTTCTGCAAAGATGAGTCATGAGTCTTCTGACTGGTCTAATGCAGTACGCCACAAATTCCGTTTCAGTGCCAACCTCTTCATCTCAGACTTGCACATGCAAACTATGTCCTGAATTATTTGCTGGATGTATTCCAGTCTCTACCTTTCTCTACAGTTTTCATTCTCTACAGCTCCCACTTGTACCACGTAAATTATTCCTTGCTGTTTTAACATATGTCCCACCACACTGTCCCTTCTGGTTGTCAGTGTTTTCTATATATTCATTTGCTCACCGTTTTTGCGGACAACTTGCGTACCTTATCAGTCCAGCTAGTTTTCAACGTTCTTCCGTAGCACCACGTCTCAAATGCTTCAATTCTCTTCTTTTCCGGTTTTCGCATGGTCCATGATTCATTACTATACAACGGTCTTGACATGTTACTACTCCTAAATAGATTCAAAAGCAGTAGTTTCAGTGACTTAATATAAAATTTAAAAAAGGATAGGTGTCACCGGGTGGTGGTTGCGCGTATTGTCGTCCACAACACGTACGGCACAGCGCGCTAATGCAGCCACTGCTTCGTACCGAGTTCGCCGTGAAGTTGAAAATGCAGCGTATAAGGGAAATTAATCACCATCAAAACATTTAAATGTTCGAGGGGCCTGTGTGCGACTTGCGTAGGCCGCATAAAGACGTCATTATAGTTAGACAAATGACCGAATAGTTCTTTGCATGGCTTCCCTGAAAATCCTGCAAGATACCAATAAAGTGACCGGCCCAAGTATTTCAGGGATGTATAGCGTAAGACGCAATGAAAATTAATCACTGAACACGATAAAAGTGACACGGTTTTTTGTTAGAAATAAAAGGCAGAATAAGTTTAACTTTATACTATATTAAGAAATCCTAATTATCATTTAGATAATAATCTTTACAAAGAGCACAGCAGAATGGCGTCCGTACCTTACGAGAGCAAGACAACGAAACACAAAACTCACAATAGATAAAAAAAAACCATCCAAAGTACAAAAATATCAGACGAACGAAATTAGTCCAGAGATTAGATATGACATTTGAGGAGTCGATACGTTCACGATGCGTAGTAAGAACGCAGGTGCATCGTTTACAGATTTATTTCACAAACAATTCACACTTACGAAACAGGATGAAATAAAAAGTAATAACGCACTGAGCTCCAAACGTACACTCTTAGAAATTTATTCCTCAAATTAAGCCCTATGTTTGGTACTAATAGACTTCTCTTGGCGAAGAACGCCCTTTTTGCCAGTACTTGTTTTTGATGTCCTCCTTGCTCCGTCTGTCATAGGTTATTTTGCTGCCTAGGCAGCAGTATTCCTTAACTTCATCTCCTTCGTAATCACCAATCCTGATATTACGTTTTGCACTGTTCTCATTTCTGCTACTTCTCATTACTGTTTACTTCCTTCGATTCACTTTAAATTCATATTCTGTACTCATTAGACTGTTCACTTCGTTCAGCAAATCCTGTAATTCTTCTTCACTTTCACTGAGGAAAGCAATGTCCTCAGTGGATCTTATCATTGATATAGTTTCGCCTTGAATTTTAATTCCACTTGTAACCTCCCCCTCACTTATCGACCTTAATGACAGTGAAAAATTAAACTACGTGTACCTAATGGAAATTTGGGAAAAGCAATCGTCACCGAAGTTAATTTGTCGGTAAAGATGGAGGAAAGGGTTACATCTTAATGAAAGGAAAAATGCAAATGAAATTGGTGGAAATTAATTTTGAGAAAAGGGTAAAATTAATGAAGAAAGTAAATGTGCGGACGTTACGTTAAGAATTAATTGGCGTTAACTAGATATTTGAGATTTGGGGAAAATTACGGTCGCCAGTCCTATGGACAATTACTATAATAACTGAAAAAGAAAGGTTAATGCACATATAATTAGCACTAAAAGTGTGGCAACTGAAGGTTGACACGTGTTGTGTGAAAACTGAATGTTTGTCAGAAGTAATAAATTTAGCTACACTCTGACTTAATTTAGCAAAAGAATGAATAAAACCGGAAAATTGAAAGTTAATTTAGTGACTGGAATTACTAGTGAACTTTGTTTCTGAAGCACTAGGAAATTCAATAAAATAAGGTTAGTCTTGGGCTACCTCAACAATCATTTCAAAAGCTACTTGAATCTACGCAATTTAGAAATAAGAGATTTAACTTTGAACTTGAATTAAATGATTCTGAACAATTAACAATAGTAAAATTTAGTACGTACCAAGCTGAGCTGCAGTCACAGGTAGGCTAAAATATGGTAACAAAACTCGCACTCTTAATTTGCGCTTGTGTAATCTAAATATTGTAGCCAGCTATGAATACTTTAACTGAACTTTGAAATTAAAGCAGTGCAATCGAATGATATTACTTTAATGCTGGCGTTTGAATTTCAACGACACTCGGGTTCATTTCGGAAAAGGAAGGGACCCTGCTTGGTAATGCAATTGGGACAATGAGCAACAAAGGTTCATGCTAAGTTGCTGTATTTTAGTGATGCAAAAGGAACAGTTTGAAAAGCTGAGGTCTGCCATACAGTTCTAAAACTTTTCGTGCTTTTAGTCTTCCTTGTTGGTTGATTAAAGGTTTGCAGTCGTCGATCGGGGAGGTGGCGACAGTTACTCATTGTCGGCCGTCGCTGTTGCAGCAGCTGGATGTCGGCGCACCTTCTTCTCGACACGGTCACCAGGCGAAACGGGCTCTTGATGTGCGCCAGCTAATGCTTCCCGTCCGCGACACCGTGTCAGAAACGATCATAGCAAGTCGAGCGCAATTACATGCTGCCCAACCCCGAAAGCGCGGCAACTCGCGGGAGCGTCACACAACACACCTGCTCCACCGCCCTGCTCCAGCCAGCCTCCGCTCTGCCCGCGCTCCATGCGGCAGAGTTAACACTACCAAACATCCTAAACACTTTGGTTTTCCATACGACCTATCGATGTAATCGTTCGATAGCATAGTTTTCCCTAGGTCAGAATATATAGTAGAACAATTACAATATATAAAGACGCAGAAATGTCGTATCTTCAGGTAACAAAATAGGGAAAAAAATTTATAGTACAATAGATGGAAATAGGAGGATATGCATTTCCGGCGTACAGTAACCAAGATGTTATTGGTTTACAACAAGAGCGCACCCAGGAACAGAGCGGCGGTAGAGAGGGAGAGAGGACGACGGGGGGAGAAGGGAATTGGGAGCGGGGGAGGGGGGGTGAGAAGGACTCGCGTTGGTTTCGTGGTTAATGACGATAAATTACAAGAGAAATGGCTCTGGGTACATTTGCTACTGTTCAATAACTGTGACGTGTTCTGGCATTCTTAAAACTGCTGAACAGGTACGTCTGTCTTTCAGACGGGCAGGACGCCAGTTCGGTTTACAATGCTTTGGGGGGGGGGGGGGGGTGAAGAGATGCTGCCCCCCCCCCCCCCTCCGACCTTGTTCGTTCATTCTAAGGCCACGTAAGCAAACTTTTACCCTTCTGCTCCAGGGTACATGTCTGTCTGCTCGCCGGCAGTCATAAAACACGTGCAGAGGCCGCGCCAGCGCTGGGGTGGTGGGGGCGGTCGGTCGGCGCTGTCAGTTTAGCCGCACCTAGTGGCGGCAGAGAGTGTGGGGACGGGGCGACGCTGTTTCCCTGCGCCGGCTGCCGGCGGGCGGACGCGAGGATAAAAGTGCGATGTAATCAGCGCCTCGTACTTAACGGGGGCGACAGGAGCCCGCGTGGCCCAGCGCGACCCTGGCCGCGTGGCGGACACGTGAGCTGCGCCGTGACACGTGTCCCCGGCCCATAGTCTGCAGCCTGCCGGCGCCCGATAGCAGCCGCTCGCCTGATGGATGGTGCCGGCGCGGCGCGGCGCGGCCCACGGCTACCGAGCTGGAAGCTCTAGGCGGGCGGTGTGCCGAGTGGCCTCAACTGTGTGTTTCACAGACGTCGCTAATCGCTCCGACCACTGGTGTTACGTTAATATTTTGAGCTCTCGATACAAGATTTTGGGTAACAAGTAGCACGCAAATGGAAGGGACCGAGAAGCCTCATCTTTTCGTGCCAACAATTTCCACTTTCTGAAAGAAGGCTGTTGAGCTTCCCAGACAGTCGCGCCTGTGAAATATATGTTTTTATCACTCACTAAAATATCTGTCGACCTCATGATGTCGGGGAGGTGGAGGTTACAGTCATCCCTCCAGTAGACACATACTCCAGCCACTCTGTCCATATCGTCCCAGCTTCTAACATTCTTTTTCTTCTTCCGTATCCGGATGCAACAATTACATCCTCCCTTCCCAGTAATTAGCAACGTAGGTTGCTTTGTGATTGACTTTCAAAATATCGTCTTTAGTGCATGTTATAGACATGTCTGGGCAAATCAGTAGGTGTTCCAAGCCCTGTATTGCCCCGCATTCACACCTGTCCCTATCACTGTAGCCCCATTTAAATAGGTTTGATTTGCACCCAGTTACTCCAGTGCGCAGCCGGTTTAATGACCTCCAAGTTGTTAAAAGGTAGCTGAAATTGTTGTGTTGGTGTGGTGTCATCGCCAGACACCACACTTGCTAGGTGGTAGCCTTTAAATCGGCCGCGGTCCATTAGTATACGTCGGACCCGCGTGTCGCCACTGTCAGTGATAGCAGACCGAGCGCCGCCACACGGCAGGTCTAGAGAGACGTACTAGCACTCGCCCCAGTTGTACAGCCGACGTTCATAGCAATGGTTCACTGACAACTACGCTCTCAATTGCCGAGACGATAGCATAGCCTTCAGCTACATTTGCTACGACCTAGCAAGGCGCCGTATTCAATTGATATAGAGATTCTATTAATGTATCATCAAGAGCGATGTTCTACAAATGTGGATTAAAGTTAAGTATTCCAGAAGCTACGTACTTTTCTTTATAGCATTCATTACATATCCTGTTTCAGACCTCACGCCAGCCTGCGTGAGTTTAAGCGCGTGCCTTTCGGCTTCCTCTCATTGTGTCTAGGCTGTTTTGTCTAGACACAACAGTTGGCATAGGAGCCAACACCGTGTTACTAGTGGAGGCCGAAATGCATGCGTTTTAGCTCACGCAGGCTGGCGTGAGGAGGGAAGAACTACACTGACGTGAGGTCTGGAACATGACAAGGAATTAGAATTCAGAAAGCGGACGTAATTAGTTTGATACTTAACTTTAATCCATTAATGATGAACGTCGCTCTTGACGGTACATGATTCACAATATTATCTGTTCAGAATACATTCATTGTAACTGAATATGGCGCCTTGCTAGGTCGTAGCAAATGACGTAGCTGAAGGCTATGCTAAACTGTCGTCTCTGCAAATGAGAGCGTATGTAGACAGTGAACCATCGCTAGCAGAGTCGGCTGTACAAATGGGCGAGTCCTAGGGAGTCTCTCTAGACTAGACCTGCCGTGTGGCGGCTCTCGGTCTGCAATCACTGATAGTGGCGACACGCGGGTCCGACGTATACTAACGGCCCGCGGCCGATTTAAAGGCTACCACCTAGCAAGTGTGGTGTCTGGAGGTGACACCACAGAAATCCTGCAGATCCCGCCTCAAGTAGTTCCGTTGTGGAGTGTGGCACCATTTCTTCCCAGAGAGATAGCCGCTTTGCGACGGGCTTGGTGGTCAGTTCCTCAGTAGTTTCAATGAAACTCCTGCGGGATTTCAGCCGGATACGTTGTTTTCGGTGCATATGCATCGGGTGTCGAGGATCATTCTTTTGTTTTGATCTTTCGATCTCGGCTGCTACTTGTCTGCGGATAGTGGGCGGTGCTATGCCTATGATGGGATAAATTTTGTCTTTGGGAGTTAGTTTGAGGCTTCCTGTGGCAATACGTACAGTTTCGTTTACGGCGACGTCAACTTGCTTAGTGTGAGCAGAGTTCCTCCAAACTGGCGCCGCGTATTCCGCTGCTGAGATACTCAGCGCCAGACCCGTGGTGTGCAAAACGTGTGCTTGAGCTCTCCACGATGAACCTGTTAGCTCCCGCAGTATGTTGTTCCTGGCACAGACCATTTTTGTTGGTGTTGTGACAGTGCTTCCTTAAAAGTAAGCGCTCTGTCCAATGTTACTCCCAGGCATTTTGGGCTGTTTGTATGCTTCAGCTCTTCCCCTTGCCACATGACACGGAGTTTCCGTTTGGCTTGTTTGTTCCTAAGATGGAAGGTGGATGCTTGAGATTTACTAGGGTTTGGTTTGAGATTATTGCCTTCGTATTAGGTAGCAAGTTCTGTTAAGGCTCCTGTGAGATTCTCCTCCATTTGTTCAAAGGTTTTATCCTGTGTGGTCACTGCTGCATCATCGGCATAAATGAACATTCGTGTCTGGTGGCTGATGAGAAGGTCATTCGTATATACACTCCTGGAAATGGAAAAAAGAACACATTGACACCGGTGTGTCAGACTCACCATACTTGCTCCGGACACTGCGAGAGGGCTGTACAAGCAATGATCACACGCACGGCACAGCGGACACACCAGGAACCGCGATGTTGGCCGTCGAATGGCGCTAGCTGCGCAGCATTTGTGCACCGCCGCCGTCAGTGTCAGCCAGTTTGCCGTGGCATACGGAGCTCCATCGCAGTCTTTAACACTGGTAGCATGCCGCGACAGCGTGGACGTGAACCGTATGTGCAGTTGACGGACTTTGAGCGAGGGCGTATAGTGGGCATGCGGGAGGCCGGGTGGACGTACCGCCGAATTGCTCAACACGTGGGGCGTGAGGTCTCCACAGTACATCGATGTTGTCGCCAGTGGTCGGCGGAAGGTGCACGTGCCCGTCGACCTGGGACCGGACCGCAGCGACGCACGGATGCACGCCAAGACCGTAGGATCCTACGCAGTGCCGTAGGGGACCGCACCGCCACTTCCCAGCAAATTAGGGACACTGTTGCTCCTGGGGTATCGGCGAGGACCATTCGCAACCGTCTCCATGAAGCTGGGCCACGGTCCCGCACACCGTTAGGCCGTCTTCCGCTCACGCCCCAACATCGTGCAGCCCGCCTCCAGTGGTGTCGCGACAGGCGTGAATGGAGGGACGAATGGAGACGTGTCGTCTTCAGGGATGAGAGTCGCTTCTGCCTTGGTGCCAATGATGGTCGTATGCGTGTTTGGCGCCGTGCAGGTGAGCGCCACAATCAGGACTGCATACGACCGAGGCACACAGGGCCAACACCCGGCATCATGGTGTGGGGAGCGATCTCCTACACTGGCCGTACACCACTGGTGATCGTCGAGGGGACACTGAATAGTGCACGGTACATCCAAACCGTCATCGAACCCATCGTTCTACCATTCCTAGACCGGCAAGGGAACTTGCTTTTCCAACAGGACAATGCACGTCCGCATGTATCCCGTGCCACCCAACGTGCTCTAGAAGGTGTAAGTCAACTACCCTGGCCAGCAAGATCTCCGGATCTGTCCCCCATTGAGCATGTTTGGGACTGGATGAAGCGTCGTCTCACGCGGTCTGCACGTCCAGCACGAACGCTGGTCCAACTGAGGCGCCAGGTGGAAATGGCATGGCAAGCCGTTCCACAGGACTACATCCAGCATCTCTACGATCGTCTCCATGGGAGAATAGCAGCCTGCATTGCTGCGAAAGGTGGACATACACTGTACTAGTGCCGACATTGTGCATGCTCTGTTGCCTGTGTCTATGTGCCTGTGGTTCTGTCAGTGTGATCATGTGATGTATCTGACCCCAGGAATGTGTCAATAAAGTTTCCCCTTCCTGGGACAATGAATTCACGGTGTTCTTATTTCAATTACCAGGAGTATATATATATATATATCTGGACGTGTGTCCATCAGAAAGAGTAAATTTGTAATACTGGATATCATGAAGTGATATATATATATATATATATATATATATATATATATATATATATATCACTTCATGATATCCAGTATTACAAATTTACTCTTTCTGATGGACACACGTCCAGATCGTCCGCTCTCAAAATTCTGACATATCTCTCCACACATCCCACTGCTGGCGGCTCACCTCCAAGTGCGCAACGCTGCGCGCTGTTCACATCCAACTGCCCAACACTACAATAGCAAATATTCCAACAATGCAAACCAGTGACAGACTTCACATAGGACAGTCAGTGATTTTGATATAGAGCGCTACGTGGCGTTACCAACATAAAAGCCGGCCGAAGTGGCCGTGCGGTTAAAGGCGCTTCAGTCTGGAACCGCAAGACCGCTACGGTCGCAGGTTCGAATCCTGCCTCGGGCATGGATGTTTGTGATGTCTTTAGGATAGTTAGGTTTAACTAGTTCTAAGTTCTAGGGGACTAATGACCTCAGCAGTTGAGTCCCATAGTGCTCAGAGCCATTTGAACCATTTGAACCAACATAAAAACGTAAATAGCCTACTTACAAACTTCACTATATACATTCGAGGTCAGTGAAGTTACTTTGACTGCTCACATGAGAGAACTGGAAAGGGAGTACTTGAGAGGAAAATAAAGACCCCTGGGCATATCTGCACACTGCGTCACCAGTAATTCATAAGGAGAGCTGATCTACGAAGGAGGGAAGTGCCTCACCACATCTGACGACCTGCCCTCCCCCGTGCTACTACCCTCTACGCCCGCTGTTCCACCCTGGTACACCCTCAGAGCACAGTTTATTCCTTAATACAGTTCTAATGCACTTAGATGTGGTACAAACATTTAATATTTGTTCTTAACCTATTTCAGCTAGCAATATGCGTTAGTTTTACGTCGCTAAAACACTGTTTTTAATACTCTATGATTTTTCCATCCCCTGCGGCGAGGAAGCTAGTAGAAAAATGAGTAGAATCTTTTTTGTAAGAAATTTAATGCAGTTTAATTTTGTAAAGACAATCATTTTCCCTAGAAGCTGCGGTTTTCGAGTTATTCAAGAAAAACATAAAAAAATACTTTTAAAGGCTCCCCCTCATCATCCCCAAGCTCACACCCCACCAGTCACGATTTTTAGTGTGTTATTCATTACACTCCCTCCTACCATCACACAAAAATGTGTGACAACACGAATTTTTCCCCTACTTTTCCTTCGTTGACAGGACTATCGGTAACACAATCCTGATCAATTTTTAGCACGTCTGAGGTAAGTATGCGAAGCAGGTTGGCGGCGATGTTAATCTCCGTTGTTATACTAATCATTAGTTCAGCCGCTGTTTTTGTGGACCTTCGTTCATGGTAGCCCCACAGGAAGTAGTGTGAAGACGTTAAATGAAGAGACGATTCAATCACCAAAAAATTCGATGAAGAAACGAATTGTTTTATTAGATATGTGACAAGAGACACCGTCCTGTCTCACCAACTACAGCGTTCGTCTGCCTTAAGGGGCTCCGGAACGCCCTATACTTGCAATGTTAAAATAACGCTTATAAATTACATCTTTCCTCACAAAGTATTTGAGGTAGGAAGTTGAACTTTTTACAGATTATTTATTGGAATATGGGCTACAACTTAACACAGGAATTTTCCAAAATTTTAGTTCAGTTATTAAAGATGATTTTTTTCAATTGTAATGAAAATTCACAACATTTTTTTGCAATTTTTTATTTATATATTCAAAAATATAGTTTTTTGGAAAAAGGCTGCGTTAAATTATGCAGAAGGTACTGTGTAACATTTACTGAAAGTTTGAAACAAATATGTTTGGAAGATCCTTAGAAAACATGTAATTAGTATGAGAAAATAAAAGTTTTGGGAATCCAGCGACAAAGATTGGATTAACTTTGTAGTGCATTCCAGGTCCATAGGATGGATTATCTTCATCCTCTGCAAACTCCTCCTCCAGCTTCCTCTTGTTCCTCCTCCTGTTTACTCTTGCTTGTATTTCTAGAGTCTTTACAGCCCTGTCTGCAGCCCGAAGGCGTTCCTTGTCTAAAGCAAGCATCGCTCGTACCATGTTAGAACCTATCTTCATTCCCATATTTCTAAATACCTTGCACCTTACAATGTTACCATCATTGAAAGTCGCAACAGCATCATACACACCAAAGTGAAGTGTTTCTATTCCAACAAATACAGTCTTGGGGATTCTCGACCATATAACACTATTTACACTTTCATTGGGGTTTTGAGTTTTTCCGTGAATACACTTTTTCAACAGTTCAGGTGCTGCTAAGTCTCTGAAAATAGGTTTTATCACCTCCATTATTGCATGAGGCAGACTATGCCTATGAGTGTACACTTCACCAGTTAGCAATCCTTTGTTATATTTACACCAACTGTCTTCTTCTTTGGGACACAAGCTATGTTGGGGATTTTCATCGTCTTTATTGTTTACAGTAATAACACATACCTTTGGCTTTCCAGCATTTCTCCTTTTCTTAAAAGCCTTCAGAGGATTTCTAATAACTCTACTTTTACTCATTATTATACTTCAACAAAACAGAGACTCAAGAAACAGAATTAATTACGAATATTTTCGAGATAACGATAGAGTAAATAAACGTGAAACAATCGACAATCACACCAGCGATATATATTGAACCATCACAGGTTAGCCACAACACATACTTTATCTCACATCACTAAAATGTACCTGATGAACACGGACGTTAATAATAACACCATTTGACAGCAGTTTAACAGCGCCACAGTGGGTCACGCCCATGTAGAACACATTTCAAAAAAAATTTAAAAATAGTTGTAGTCTTCGGAATTGAATAAATTATATATCTATTAAAAGGTAATAGTCTGCAGATTCAGAAAACGCAAAAAAGTAAAAATTAAACTTTTAATGATTTTGAGCCTTTCCGGAGCCCCTTAAGAAGCGAAATAAAGTAAATATTTCTTACAGTTCCACACTGACAATGTAATTATATTGAAATAGGTACATATAATGAATATTGTAAATTTTAACGTATTATCCGAAAGCGTAAGCGATATATCGATTACAAAGATGTACGTGTGAAAGAACGCCGCGAGACAGATACCGCTGAGGCAGAGTATGTATAACAACGAGCTTGTGTTAGGTAGTGCAGTAGTACGAGTTGTTTGTTGCTCAGTAGTAGCAGGGGTAGCGCGCCAGACGCAGACAGTGCCTGTATCAATGCTCAGGAGTGGGCAGTCGCTTAGTATTAAATTATTAGTGTAATCATTTCTGTGTTATGTATTAATGATTTATGGAAGAAATAAGATTTGAAGTAAAATTAAAATTCCAACTCACAAAATGATTACTCTTGCGGTGTAGTCGCCATGTTGCTACAAACAAACAACGCCGCAGATGTGTAAACACGAAATTTTAATTTTTGTAACGGTTTCTGAGCACTGCCACACGAAATCTGAAATAGGATAGATAATCTCCCCAGCCTTTTTCAAGGCGGTCGCAGCATCACCTTCCTCAACTCACAAGAGAACCATACTGAGTTAGCCTCATAGATTTGATTAATATTGATATGTTGTATAGGGCACGATTCAGACTTCTTCATATGTAAACAGAGAGATTTAACTCCTAAACGTTTCCAAGAAAATCGTGGTTGAACGTTTTAGGCCTTCTTATATACTTCGTATAATGGTCATTCGTGTTCAACAAGTTCGAGTAAGCGCCTAGTTTCTTAATCGCGAGGTCTCTGGATGGGATCTCGCTTCCTGTATATCTTTTCTTCCTCGTTCCCTGTGATTGTAATGACGGATATTCTTTGTACTCGATGAAATTGTATGATGCCAGAATGAAATTTTCACTCTGCATTGTAGTGGGCGCCGATGTGGAACTTCCTGACAGATTAAAATTGTGTGCCGAAGAGGGACTCGAACTCGGGACCTCTGCGTTTATCGGACAAGTGCACTAACAGCTGAGCACCCCAAGGGCCTGGAAGAAAGGATATACGGAGACGTGGCTTAGCCACAGCCTGAAGGATGTTTCCAACCCAGGCTGTGTCTAAGCCACGTCTCCGCATATCCTTTCTTCCAGGAAAGCTAGTTCTGCAAGGTCTGCAGGAGAGCTTCTGTCAAGTTTGGAAGCTAGGAGACGAGGTACTGGCAGAATTAAAGCTGTGATGACGAGTCGTGAGTCGTGCTTGGCTAGCTCAGATGGTGGCTGAGCCTGTTCGGTCAGAGGGTTGGCTGCCTTTTCTAATAAAATAGTTAAAAAAAAACCTGAGGGGACGGATCAACGACGAACTTCAACGGATGTCATGGGACGTCCACTCCGAATAAATACAACGAACAATAACGAAAGAAAATGGGATTTTAAAAAAAAAGAAAAAAAGGTGGTAGAGATCTTGCCCGTGAAAGGCAAAGGTCTCGAGTTCGAGTCTCCGTCCGGCACACAGTTTTAATCTGCCAGGAAGTTTCAAATTGTATGATGACTGAGGACCGTTTACGAATGTAAACAAAGTTTGTTTTGAAATAGACATATTGGATACAAAAATTCCGCTTTAATTACATGTGGCGTACGTCGCAATTATGATTGTTTTCCATGTTCCTATGATCAGTACCATCCTGACTGGTGCGGTACTCCGCAGATTAACATTATGCTTTCCACAAATGTAGATACAATAAGTAAATAAAATTTGCTGCACAGATTTGACTGAAAGATCATGTGTATGCGATTTTTTCGAAAAAATTATCTCCTTTTTTCCAGAAAAATATTAGGAAAATAATAAATAATTATTATATTTCATGTGTCGTCTTCAACCTTGCATTAGAGAAACTGGTTCGGGAGAGTAATTTACATCTATACATCTATATAGTGTTGCTGAGTGAAACTGAAGAAGAACTGAAAGACATGTACAGATCTCTCAGGCACAGTGGCAGCAAAATCGGGCTTTTGATTAACCGAGAGAAAACCGAATATATGGAAATAGGTCGAGTCATAAACCCAAATCCTTATTTTGAAATTGACCAACATTCTAAATTCAGAAAAGTTCTGCAGTTTAAGTGCCTTGGATCACGTTTCAACAGTAAAAATAACAATGGATATAAATGAAAGAATAGCCTCAGGCTCAAGATTTCTGTACTCACTAAGGAACCCACTCAAAAGTAAAGCTTTGTCAATCACCACAAAGATAAAGATATACAACACTATTATCTGTCCTATAGTACTGTACCGTTCAGAAAGCTGGACGCGTATAAAGAATGAAAGAGAAAAACTGAATGTTTTCGAAAGAAAAGTAATGAGAAAAATCTGGGGACCTGTGTTGGAGAATGGCGCATGGGGATTTCGAAAGAACAATGAAATTTATCAGTTAATGAAGCAATCCACTATCATCCAGAAATTAAAAAGTAGGAGCCTGCAATGGGTTGGACATGTGGCCAGAATGGAAAACAACAGAATCACCAAGAAAGCATTTGAAGGAACTCTCCAGGCAACAAGACCATTGGGCCGACCTCGTACAGGGTGGAAAGATGACACGGAGAAGGACATTGCAGCATTCGGAATATCCGCAGGGTGGAGAGAGGCTGCGAGAGATAGAAGGCGGTGGAAACAGATCGTTGATGCAGCGCGTGGTCTACAGGGCCTGTGATCACTGAGAAGAGAGAGAGAATATTAAATAATGATAATTTACACAGTCATAATAAATCTGTTGGTAGAATTACGTGACAGTTTTTTAAAAAAATGTACTGGCAGTGAGTTTCTAGCCAGAGGTTTCGTGCTTGTGAACCTAAGCGCTTACTCGTTCGGCTGCGAATTTCTTGATTAACAGCGACCATAAATAACATATAAGAACGCTTAAAATTTATAAACCCTATTTTCTCCAAAGCGGTTGAGAGTTGCGTTTGCCTCTTTGCATATATTAACGTCCTAGTCTTGCCCTACACAGCTTGTCAGTATGAATCAAATCGCTGAGGAAGTTCGTACGGTCCCCTTGTCAGTTGAGCATCCGCCAAAACGACAGGACTCTCGTCTTTCATCTTCTCTGTAACTGAGCCGCATTTCCGGAAACGAGCGATTAATCTAATTGTTGAACAGTTCGGCACTGCGGCATCTGGGTAGTTCCCTTGAAATGGCAAAATACTGTTAAACAATCAAAACTCGTTACTCTTGGGAAAACGACATGTTCACCGAACAATGAGCTGCAGAATACTACAGAGGTCACGTGACCTCTTCCTGACTGATAGGCGTCTTTGTTCGTTATCAATAATACATGTGGTGCCATCTAGCGCTAGAGAATCGAATGAATTCAATGAACTCCTATTTACAGACGTATTTATTTTCACGAGCGCGACTTTTCTCTGAATAACATGCCAACTTTTGTTGGTGGAAGATGGGGGTCATTCTGTTTAGCGGAAGCTGGGGCATAATGGGGTAGCGAAGGAGAAATCTCGACCACAGTGACAATTTTCGCTGTTGGACCAACAAATTTATTTTTGTGAAAGATAAAAAAGGATGAACAACATATATGAACTGTGAGGAAACATTTTGGATGGTTTAAATTATATTTAATATAATTCAACACCGTACCCTGTGGTAAAACAGGCACTTTGTATGGCACGAACGGACAATGTTATATATTCCGTCTGCTGCATGGAACACAACGGTGCTCATGCAAGTCATATTCAGTCCACGCTTTACAATCCTCATGGATACACTTCTCACACTTCAAATACCTTACCCAATCATCTGATTTGCTTGTTGACGAGTAGGTCCCTCTGCAAAGAAGTCAGGGCGTTTCATTCTCATCTTCAGAAGAACTGTTTTTCTTGCACGTCTTCAGACTCTACTGACGCTTCTTCGTGGTTTAGATCCGGTCACAAAACTCCGTGCATTCTCGTGTTAGAAGCTGGGGGACACTGCAGGAGCCTCCACGAAGAGTGCGTTCACCACTCGAACAACAAGCAGTCGGGCGTCCCCTGGAAACGACCTAGTCGGCCATTCCTGCAAACACCGGAGCCCCAAAACCAAAGATGCCAAAACAGCTCTTCGAAGAGCCCCAAAAAAGGCCTTTATCAAGACCATCACTAGTGACAACCTCCTGCAATATTGAAGGCTTATCTGTAAATAAAGAAATTTTATTATCTGAAATGTGCAAACGAAACAACTGTGATGTTTTAGTGTTACAAGAAACACACAGAGCACCAACTAGCCATAGACCAAAAATACAGGGCATGAAATTAGTTCTTGAGAGACCACACGAAAGGTACGGAAGTGCTATATTTGTGAAACCGAACTTAGACGCATGCTCCTGTGCTCTGACCTGCGAAGAAAATATAGAAATTTTAACTATTGAGCTACATTTATGTACTGTAACATCCGTGTACAAACCACCCAGTGCGAGGTTCAAATTTACAGAGCCTGGAAATTTCCATTCAAAAAACATTAAAGTTGTACTAGGAGATTTTAACTGTCACGGTCTCGCATGGGGCTATAAAGAGACAAATGACGATGGCGAAATGCTGGAGATCTGGGCAGACCAGGCTAAACTGAAATTGATACATGACCCAAAGTTGCCTGCATCATTTAACAGAGGAAGATGAAAACGGGGATATAATCCAGATACCATCTTTGTCTCCGAGAAGGTATCCCTGCAAACTGTAAAGCAAATAGAGGATCCAATTCCAAGATCGCAACACAGAGCAATAACTTGCTGCATTACAGCATTAATCAAATCAGATGTAATACCCTTCAAGAGACGCTTAAACTTCAAAAAAGCTCATTGGGAACTCTTCACAGAGGATCTTGATAAGGAGATCATGGAAATTAAACCAGAAATACAATCATATGAAACTTTTATAGATCTCGTCAAGAAAATCTCTCGACGGCGCATATCTAGACGGTGTCGCACTCAGTATATTGCTGGACTCAATGGTAGCAGCAAGGAAGCTCTGAAAAAGTGTGAAGAACTGTACAATAAGGACCCCCTCTCAGAGGAAACGATCCAGGCAGGTGAGGTACTGATGTCTGGTATCTCCGAAGCGAGAAAGGAAGAGTGGTGTAACCTCCTACAAGAGACGGACATGAAGCACAGCAGCAGGAAGGCATGGAAACTGGTCAAAAGTCTCAACAACGACCCAACAGAACCACAACCAAATTACAGTGAAGTTACACCTTATCAGATAGCTCACCAACTGCTGATGAGCGGAAAAACTAAAAGGAAGATGAGGAATGGCAAAATCAAAAGAAAATTGAACGAGGAGATTAGTTTCCTAGCTCGCCCGTTCTTCATTCAGGAGCTACAAGACGCCATCAACGATTTGAAGATCAATAAGGCCGCTGGCCTCGACGATCTGAGATGTGAGCAAATTAAACATTTTGGACCGAGAGTACAATCTTGGATCCTAGAGCTAACGAATAACTGTACTATAAGAATGCAAATTCCTAAACTGTGGAGGAAAGCTCGGGTTCTTGCGTTACTAAAACCAGGGAAAGACCCAGCTGAAGCTAAAAATTTCCGGCCTGTCTCACTGCTTTGTCATCTACACTCCTGGAAATGGAAAAAAGAACACATTGACACCGGTGTGTCAGACCCACCATACTTGCTCCGGACACTGCGAGAGGGCTGTACAAGCAATGATCACACGCACGGCACAGCGGACACACCAGGAACCGCGGTGTTGGCCGTCGAATGGCGCTAGCTGCGCAGCATTTGTGCACCGCCGCCGTCAGTGTCAGCCAGTTTGCCGTGGCATACGGAGCTCCATCGCAGTCTTTAACACTGGTAGCATGCCGCGACAGCGTGGACGTGAACCGTATGTGCAGTTGACGGACTTTGAGCGAGGGCGTATAGTGGGCATGCGGGAGGCCGGGTGGACGTACCGCCGAATTGCTCAACACGTGGGGCGTGAGGTCTCCACAGTACATCGATGTTGTCGCCAGTGGTCGGCGGAAGGTGCACGTGCCCGTCGACCTGGGACCGGACCGCAGCGACGCACGGATGCACGCCAAGACCGTAGGATCCTACGCAGTGCCGTAGGGGACCGCACCGCCACTTCCCAGCAAATTAGGGACACTGTTGCTCCTGGGGTATCGGCGAGCGAGGACCATTCGCAACCGTCTCCATGAAGCTGGGCTACGGTCCCGCACACCGTTAGGCCGTCTTCCGCTCACGCCCCAACATCGTGCAGCCCGCCTCCAGTGGTGTCGCGACAGGCGTGAATGGAGGGACGAATGGAGACGTGTCGTCTTCAGCGATGAGAGTCGCTTCTGCCTTGGTGCCAATGATGGTCGTATGCGTGTTTGGCGCCGTGCAGGTGAGCGCCACAATCAGGACTGCATACGACCGAGGCACACAGGGCCAACACCCGGCATCATGGTGTGGGGAGCGATCTCCTACACTGGCCGTACACCACTGGTGATCGTCGAGGGGACACTGAATAGTGCACGGTACATCCAAACCGTCGTCGAACCCATCGTTCTACCATTCCTAGACCGGCAAGGGAACGTGCTGTTCCAACAGGACAATGCACGTCCGCATGTATCCCGTGCCACCCAACGTGCTCTAGAAGGTGTAAGTCAACTACCCTGGCCAGCAAGATCTCCGGATCTGTCCCCCATTGAGCATGTTTGGGACCGGATGAAGCGTCTTCTCACGCGGTCTGCACGTCCAGCACGAACGCTGGTCCAACTGAGGCGCCAGGTGGAAATGGCATGGCAAGCCGTTCCACAGGACTACATCCAGCATCTCTACGATCGTCTCCATGGGAGAATAGCAGCCTGCATTGCTGCGAAAGGTGGATATACACTGTACTAGTGCCGACATTGTGCATGCTCTGTTGCCTGTGTCTATGTGCCTGTGGTTCTGTCGGTGTGATCACGTGATGTATCTGACCCCAGGAATGTGTCAATAAAGTTTCCCCTTCCTGGGACAATGAATTCACGGTGTTCTTATTTCAATTTCCAGGAGTGTATAAATTATTTAAATGAGTATTTATTTGCACTTGTTAAAAGAGCTGTTATACAAAAAAAAGTTCAATAGCTGCGCCCATAAAGTGTCTCCAACACTGAAGAGCCTGCCCCAAGTGTAACGCCCTATCAATATGTACTTCACAGCGCCAGTTTCATTGTATCCACTATTACTACCTGAAATGCTTTTCACAGCATGAAGGGTATCAACCCTCACCTCTCACAAAATCTGCAGAGGCCCAGAGCGTTAAATTGGCTCCCTTCATAACAGAAACAGGTCACCTCTGTTTATGGAACTTCAGAATTTTTACACAAGTCAAGCAATGCATTACAGAGGATTGCTGTTCTGGATTTAAACACAATCAGCTCTTTTCCATCAGACATATTGACACCCGTATTGCAAGATATGCTGTGGATATGTGGAAAGTGGTTCCAATCAGTGCAGCCAACTCTACAATTGCCAGCAATTCCTTAACGGAAAATATTCATGCTGTCTGTGAATATCCCAGTTAATAGTGAGGGAAGTGCAATAAGTTTCTGGTCACTCACTAATTCAGCAAGTGACTACGGCTATACAGCTTTACAATCGCTGTCAACTACAAACGACTGCAAGATGTCGCAGTTACCTACCGAATTCCATTCCCAGCAACCCTTCATACGCCACTGATAACATCAGCCTTACAAATTAAGCGTTTCTCAGCCATTCTTTAAAGAATCGTATTTTACAAAGAAGCTCACTTAACAACTGCAAATAAGTAGGCTACTCACTTAATAAACTGAACATAACTCCACTATATAAGCACGAGCTATTTTGTGTAGACGTGCGGAGTGACCGCGCGGTTTGAGGAGCCATGTCACGGATTGCGCGGCCTCTCCCGCCGGAGGTTCGAGTCCCCCTCGGGCATGGGTGTGTGTGTTGTTCTTAGTATAAGCTAGTTTAAGTAGTGTGTAAGTCTAGGGACCTATAACCTCACCAGTTTGGTCCCTTAGGAATTCACACTCATTTGAACATTTACTCTGCTACTCACATAAGAGAACAGGACAGGAAATGCTGGGAAAATAGTCTCAGTGTGTAAAGTGAAAAGAGAGCAGCGGTCGTTGTCGAGGAAGTCGCCTTTCCCGTATCATCGCTGCAACTGCCGTAAAGGTTGGATAAGGATAAATTTCCCCTCTACCAGTGTTTACTTGAGTTTCTATTACACTAGTATGCATGGTAACAGATGACTGAAAATTAATATGTGACACTACCTCAAACTTATGCTCATTTCAAATCTCTTTTCAGTTTTTTGCTGTCACGCACAGCTTTGCCGCAGTTTGACTTCAATGATATGTTGCTGTGTCTGAAGGTTATGCGTGTTGTTGGAGGGAAATTTCTCAGTACGGCCCTGTACACCTTTAGGCTGTTACACTTTTTGACACTACTTGTTATAGTGTCACCTTGAAAGAGTTATTTATATCATTAACAGTGCTATGTTGTGATTATCCTGTATATTTAAGACAGAATTAATAAAAGAGTTCACCTGACGTTTGTGGTTACGACAATGTCTACACGCAACCGTGTGAACAACCTAAATATTTTCTGTTACACTGCTGGCCATTCAAAATTACCACACCAAGCAGAAATGCAGATGATAAACGGGTATTCATTGGACAAATATATTATACTAGAACTGATATGTAATTACATTTTCACGCAGTTTGGGTGCATAGATCCTGAGAAATCAGCACCCAGAACAACCACATCTGGCCGTAATAACGGCCTTGATACGCCTGGGCATTGAGTCAAACAGAGCTTGGATGGCGTGTACAGGTACAGCTGCCCATGCAGCTTCAACACGATGCCACAGTCCATCAAGAGTAGTGACTGCCGTATTGTGACGAGCCAGTTGCTCGGCCACCATTGACCAGACGTTTTCAATTGGTGAGAGATCTGGAGAATGTGCTGGCCAGGGCAGCAGTCGAACATTTTCTGTATCCAGAAAGGCCCGTACAGGACCTGCAACATGCGGTCGTGCATTATCCTGCTTGAATGTAGGGTTTCGCAGGGATCGAACGAAAGATAGAGCCACGGGTCGTAACACGTTTGAAATGTAACGTCCACTGTTCAAAGTGCCGTCAATGCGAACAAGAGGTGACCGAGACGTGTAACCAATGGTACCCCATACCATCACGCCGGGTGGTACGCCAGTATGGCGATGACGAATACACGTTCACCGCGATGTGGCCAAACACGGATGCGACCATCATGATGCTGTAAACAGAACCTGGATTCATCCGAAAAAACGACGTTTTGCCATTCGTGCACCCACGTTCGTCGTCGAGTACAACATCGCAGGCGCTCCTGTCTGTGATGCAGCGTCAAGGGTAACCGCAGCCACCGTCTCCGAGCTGATAGTCCATGCTGCTGCAAACGTCGTCGAACTGTTGGTGCAGTTGGTTGTTGTCTTGCAAACGCCCCCATCTGTTGACTCAGGAATCGAGACGTGGTTGCACGATCCGTTACAGCCACGTGGATAAGATGCCTGTCACCCCTACTGCTAGTGATACGTGGCCTTTGGGATCCAACACCATCCTCAGCCCACCGATTCCATATTCTGCTAACAGTCATTGGATCTCGACCAACGTGAGCAGCAATGTCGCGATACGATAAGCCGCAATTGCGATAGGCTACAATCCGACCTTTATCAAAGTCGGAAACGTGATGGTAGGCATTTCTCCTCCTTACACGAGGCAACACAACAACGTTTCACCTGGAAACGCCGGGCAACTGCTGTTTGTGTATGAGAAATCGGTTGGAAACTTTGCTCATGTCAGCACGTTGTAGGTGTCGCCACCGGTGGCAACCTTGTGTGAATGCTCTGATAAGCTAATCATTTGCATATCTCAGCATCTTGTTCTTGTCGGTTGAATTTCGCGTCTGTACCACGTCATCTTCGTGGTGTAGCCAGTAGTATATATTTGTAGAAATTATATAGTGCTTAAGCAGAAATAGCAGGCTTTGTGGCTCTGAGCACTATGGGACTCAACTTCTGAGGTCATTAGTCCCCTAGAACTTAAACTAGTTAAACCTAACTAACCTAAGGACATCACAAACATCCATGCCCGAGGTAGGATTCGAACCTGCGACCGTAGCGGTCTTGCGGTTCCAGACTGCAGCGCCTTTAACCGCACGGCCACTTCGGCCGGCCAGGCTTTGTGAAAAAAGCTTATAATGCTTATTTTAAAATGAAACATGGTGGCCAGGACAAGGGAGGGACGCCAAAACAGTTGGCCGTTATTGTGTTGGAAGGTTAAAATTGTGGACAAAAGGAAAGAAAACGTGCATTCCGTCTGCGTTAGTGTGGAGGAGCCTAGAAATCACCTTAATGAGCGGTAACTCCCGCCGGAGGTTCGAGTCCTCCCTCGGGCATGAGTGTGTGTGTTGTTCTTAGCATGGGTTACTTGAAGTACTGTGTAAGCCTATTGACCGATGACCTCTGCAGTTTGGTCCCTTAAGAATTCACACGCATTTGAACATTTTTTTTTCACCTTAATGACTGTTTCCTGTTTAGTTAATGTTCAGGGGTACAATTAGAAAAATAGGAAACAAATTGTGTAAGCACGTATTGATTCAGCCATCTGATTGCTCATCTTCTTCCAGCCGTTTTGGAGAGCGTGGCAGAAGTCGTTGATGAAAATGAAGATGATGCAATTACCGAAGACTACTTAATTTATAACAGCCTGAATGCGACTTCACTCCACAACTGTTCTCTCAGAGTGAAACTAATGATCTCGTATGAGATTTGAATTTGCCTAAGGTATCTGCAAAACTACTTGCCTCCCGGTTAAAAAGTAAGAATCTTCTGGATCCAAGAACTCATTACTCATGATGCACGCATAGAGAGAAAGAACTGGTTCCTTTATTCTGACATACCAAATCCTTGGCTTACTGTAATAACAACGACAGTTTAATGCACTTCTATGACATTGAACATAATCCTATTCAGTGCAGACTTTTTGTAGACCCATCAGCGAGGAGCCTGAAAGACGTATTGCTGCATAATGGCAACGTGTATGGGTTCATTCCCGCGCCCCATTCAGTTCAAATGAAAGAGACGTATGAGAACATGAAGATGCTCTTAAGAAGTATCCAGTATGAGGAACAGAAGTGGATTATCTGCGGTAACTTCAAGGTTATCGGAATGCTATTAGGACGACAAGATGAGTTCAAAAAAATGTTTGCTTTCAGTGCGAATGGGATAGTCGGGCAAGGCATTAGTGTGAGAGTTTGGCGAGAGAGGAGAAATTTTGTGCCTGGAACTAAGAAGGTAGTGGACGAGCCGCTAGTAGAACAAAAAAGTCTTGCTTCCACCACTACATATAAAGTTGGGCTTGATGAAGCAGTCTGTAAAGGCTCTACTCGACGGTCGATCCTGCTTCAAGTACCTTTCCAAGAAATCTCCCTTCATCACACAAGACAAATTGAAAGCTGAAATTTTCGTTGGTCCGCAAATAACGAAGCTGATGAAGGTTGAAGATTTTGATAAGACTATGAAGAAGACAGAAAAAGACGCAGGGCTGCCTTTCGATCAGTTACTGAGAACTTTCATCCGCGCGGGACTAGCCGAGCGGTCAGGGGCGCTGCAGTCGTGGACTGTGCGGCTGATCCCGGCGGAGGTTCGAGTCCTCCCTCGGGCATAGGTGTGTGTGTTTGTCCTTAGGATAATTTAGGTTAAGTAGTATGTAAGCTTAGGGACTGATGACCTTAGCAGTTAAGTCCCATAAGATTTCACACACATTTGAACATTTTAGAACTTTCAAGGGAATGACAAAGATCTTAATTACAAGACCATTCTTGATAAAATGATGCAAAATTTCAAGAAGATGGGTTGCATGTAACATGAGTGTAAAAGTCCACTATCTACACTCAAATATCGATCACTTTCAGAAAAATGTGGGACATTACAGCGAAAAACAGGCGAACGTTTTCACTAACATAGTAAGGAGATAGGGAGGAGCTATGACGGCCGACTGCTGTTGGATGCTGAAGAGGGACAGTCACCATATACAGGGATCTGCAAGGAAGTCAAAGAAGAGAAAGTTTAAAAATTAATGGCACAGCGATGAATTCTTATCTTTACACGAGATAGTCTCGAGATAAATTAGGGAGGCCCTGTAGAGTATTTTTCAAATGTATTTTATTTTTTAAATGTGTTTTGATTACAAACTCATCATGAATGGAATGGTGTTTGAATATATTTGTGAGTTCCGAAGTTAAAATCATCGAAACATTACTTCTTATTTTGTGTAAGAACCTGACTTGATAGATAAAAACGGAAGTTATTTCTAGAATTAGCATAAAAATTGGCCAAGAACACCTACTTTCAACAAATCATCTGACAAAAAGTTTTAAAATGTTAACTAGTGTTGTTAGTAACTCAGTGAAGTACCCTGTAGTTGCTTCTTGTGACTTAGTGCACAAGAAAGAATGGGGACTGCCCGCTCACTCTTCATTTTGCAGATCCAGGAAGGAAAGAAGTTCATGCCCACAAACCGTCGTCCTATATTCCCCCACACTTTTGATCTCCACCCCCGCCGTTCTACTCTGTTACACTCACGGAACACAATTTATCCATTAATGCTGTTCTACAGCATTTAAATGTGGTACAGACATTTAATATTTGTTCTTATCCTACTTTTTTAACAATTAACCTCAATTTTATACCATTAGAACACCATTTTTTTTTTAATAATGCGCCATTTTTGGATCCCCTGCAATGAGGAAACTATTGGTTCTAGAGCATAAACGAATATGAGCTTTTGTGTAGGACATTAATGTAGTTTAATATTGTACAGCCGCAGCTCGTAATCTTGCGGTAGCGTTCTCGCTTCCCGCGCACGGGGTCCCGGGTTCGATTCCCGTCGGGGTCAGGGATTTTCTCTGCCTCGTGATGACTGGGTGTTGTGTGTTCTTCATCATCATTGACTCGCAAGTCACCGAAGTGGCGTCAAATAAAAAGGACTTGCAATACGGCGGCCGAACTTCCCCGCATGGGACCTCCCGACCAACAATATCATACGATCATTTTTTTCAATATTGTACAGGTGAAAGGAGTCTACTGGGTTACACTTGTATGTGGTACCCGAATATTGTGATTAAACTAGGATGAGACTTTTATACTCTGGGCTCTGTAAAGCGGATCGGCGACTCTTCATGACAGCAGAGCCAGAGTTTGTAGTGTTGGAGCAAGAAAGCGCTTGGCACACAGCAGTGGGTAGCTGTCAGTGAGCGAAAGAGGGTGGAGTAGACAGTTTTTGTGGCGTGCTCTGTGAAGCCCCCAACTGTTAGATTATAACGTATACTATTGGGAAAATAAATTTGAAAGCAAAAGTCTTCTCTCAAGCAAGGTAAAGATGTTAAATGTTTATGACTTTTTCCAGTGCGTTAGTGTAGATGAGTTGCCTGATAATCGGAAATTGTGTAACCCCAGAATGTACCCAAGTATCCAGGTATTTTCGATGTGGAGAAATCCGAACAATCGGCTCTGGACAAAGCAGATAAGGAACCATCTCGCTGGTACCGGTTCGTAGCTGACACATTTGTGGTTTAGTCCCATGGTAGAAAGGCTTTGGGCGAATTCGTTGATCATCTAAATAAAATTAATCCAAAAATCCAGTTCACCATGAAAAATGATAACAGAATTTCTTTCTTGGATCTTTCAGTTATGAGACAGTCCGATGGAAGGTTTCCAGAATGAGATTTTCACTCTGCAGCGGAGTGTGCGCTGATATGAAACTTCCTGGCAGATTAAAACTGTGTACCCGACCGAGACTCGAACTCGGGACCTTTGCCTTTCGCGGGCAAGCGCTCTACCATCTGAGCTACCGAAGCACGACTCACGCCCGCTACTCACAGCTTTACTCCTGCCAGTATCTCGTCTCCTACCTTCCAAACTTTACAGAAGCTCTCCTGCGAACCTTGCAGAACTAGCACTCCTGAAAGAAAGGATATTGCGGAGACATGGCTTAGCCACAGCTTGGGGGAGGTTTCCAGAATGAGATTTTCACTCTGCAGCGGAGTGTGCGCTGATATGAAACTTCCTGGCAGATTAAAACTGTGTGCCCGACCGAGACTCGAACTCGGGACCTTTGCCTTTCACGGGCAAGCGCTCTACCATCTGAGCTACCGAAGCACGACTCACGCCCGGTACTCACAGCCAGTATCTCGTCTCCTACCTGGCAGAAGTAAAGCTGTGAGTACCGGGCGTGAGTCGTGCTTCGGTAGCTCAGATGGTAGAGCGCTTACCCGCGAAAGGCAATGGTCCCGAGTTCGAGTCTCGGTCGGGCACACAGTTTTAATCTGCCAGGAAGTTTCAGTCCGATGGAAGTTTGGAAGTTTCCATAAAAGCTCCAATCACCATCCACAACAAAAGAGAGGTGTCATTAAAAGTCTTGTAGACAGAGGCGAACTTATACGCACGTCGGAACACCTGGACGCTGAAATGAAACATCTGAAGCAGGCGTTCGAAAAAATGGCTACTCGGGGAAAGAGGCAAAGAGAATTTTGCGACCAAGGAACAGAAGACCGAAGGACAAGGATGAAGCACAACGTCGGAAAAATAGAGTTTCTCTCCCTTTTAATAAAAAAGTAACGGATCAGATCGGTAAGATTTTACAGAAACATGACATCAGACCGGTCTTTAGACCAACAAAGAAAATAACTCAAGTACTCCGATCTGTAAAGCATAAACGCCCTCCTCGGTCGACATGTAGTGCATACAAAATTCCCTGTACGTGTTGTAAAGTTTATATTGGAACTACGAAGAGGAGCGTAAATACACGGCTAAAATAGCGCAAAAGTCTTTGCAGACTAGGAAAAATAGAGAAATCTGCTGTAGCGGAGCATGCTCTTCAGTCAGGAAACCACGAAGTGATACACTCCTGGAAATGGAAAAAAGAACACATGACACCGGTGTGTCAGACCCACCATACTTGCTCCGGACACTGCGAGAGGGCTGCACAAGCAATGATCACACGCACGGCACAGCGGACACACCAGGAACCGCGGTGTTGGCCGTCGAATGGCGCTAGCTGCGCAGCATTTATGCACCGCCGCCGTCAGTGTCAGCCAGTTTGCCGTGGCATACGGAGCTCCATCGCAGTCTTTAACACCGGTAGCATGCAGCGACAGCGTGGACGTGAACCGTATGTGCAGTTGATGGACTTTGAGCGAGGGCGTATAGTGGGCATGCGGGAGGCCGGGTGGACGTACCGCCGAATTGCTCAACACGTGGGGCGTGAGGTCTCCACAGTACATCGATGTTGTCGCCAGTGGTCGGCGGAAGGTGCACGTGCCCGTCGACCTGGGACCGGACCGCAGCGACGCACGGATGCACGCCAAGACCGTAGGATCCTACGCAGTGCCGTAGGGGACCGCACCGCCACTTCCCAGCAAATTAGGGACACTGTTGCTCCTGGGGTATCGGCGAGGACCATTCGCAACCGTCTCCATGAAGCTGGGCTACGGTCCCGCACACCGTTAGGCCGTCTTCCGCTCACGCCCCAACATCGTGCAGCCCGCCTCCAGTGGTGTCGCGACAGGCGTGAATGGAGGGACGAATGGAGACGTGTCGTCTTCAGCTATGAGAGTCGCTTCTGCCTTGGTGCCAATGATGGTCGTATGCGTGTTTGGCGCCGTGCAGGTGAGCGCCACAATCAGGACTGCATACGACCGAGGCACACAGGGCCAACACCCGGCATCATGGTGTGGGGAGCGATCTCCTACACTGGCCGTACACCACTGGTGATCGTCGAGGGGACACTGAATAGTGCACGGTACATCCAAACCGTCGTCGAACCCATCGTTCTACCATTCCTAGACCGGCAAGGGAACGTGCTGTTCCAACAGGACAATGCACGTCCGCATGTATCCCGTGCCACCCAACGTGCTCTAGAAGGTGTAAGTCAACTACCCTGGCCAGCAAGATCTCCGGATCTGTCCCCCATTGAGCATGTTTGGGACTGGATGAAGCGTCGTCTCACGCGGTCTGCACGTCCAGCACGAACGCTGGTCCAACTGAGGCGCCAGGTGGAAATGGCATGGCAAGCCGTTCCACAGGACTACATCCAGCATCTCTACGATCGTCTCCATGGGAGAATAGCAGCCTGCATTGCTGCGAAAGGTGGATATACACTGTACTAGTGCCGACATTGTGCATGCTCTGTTGCCTGTGTCTATGTGCCTGTGGTTCTGTCAGTGTGATCATGTGATGTATCTGACCCCAGGAATGTGTCAATAAAGTTTCCCCTTCCTGGGACAATGAATTCACGGTGTTCTTATTTCAATTTCCAGGAGTGTATTTTCTGAAACAGAAATTTTATCTACAATGTCAAATTATTATCCACGACTATGTAGAGAATCCATTCAAATTTAAAAGCATCAGAATAATTTTAATAGGAAAGAGGAGGCAATGAAACTTAACGACATGAGGACATTTATTAAAGCCACAGTGCGTACAGATTAACTAGTGAAGAGCGTGAATGTGAACTATTCAAGTCAAAAACTTTCACACAGTCATGAAATCCAAACGTAAGACAGAGAACTGTTCACTTAGAAGCAAATCCAGAAACAAACACTTGTTGATGGTTAGAGTAGGGTGGCTGATCAATGGCTGCCTGATGAGCGCCACTTGGCAGTATGCTGAATTCTGTGATGTGAAGTGAAACCAGAACCGTGACTGCAACCGTGACTGTAGCTGGACTGTGACTGGTATTGCACAGGCTCTGTAACCGGACCTATCTGGATTGAAGCCATGCAGCGTCTTAAGTACTGGTGGAGCTGAGGAACGTATGTCCCCCTCACTTGCAGACACGTCGTCAAAAGAGCAAACTGTATTGGCGCTGCTTGAGCTGCCACACTGAGAGGAGTTTTCCTCAAACCAACCAGCCCGTAAACATCTTGTTAATTACAAGTTTTTAGTGTGTGCTGGGTTATGCAACTCGACACAATTGGCTGTATTGCATTTGGCCTAAGCCCCAGGATACATATATTCTTTCAAAAATAAAGCGAGTGCCATAAACAAGGAACGGTGTGACATAAACAAAATAATACGGTTTTGTGCAACGTGGTACAAAATCTTGGAGGACCTTTTATATTCATATGATGAAATCTACAGGGAAAAAAAATGATTTGGTGAATCGTAGAGATTATATACTCAGCGAGCCACTAAATAGTGCATGGAGGGTATTTCGTACGAATAGTATCGATTTTCTGTCCTATTCTATTCGTATGTTAAATGAGGCAAAACCATTACTGTCTTTATGTCCCCGTACAGAATCTATTGTATCTTATTTGAATGATTCGTACATGAGATATGGTGGCAGCATAATGGTCACGCAGTTTTCTTCAAATACAAGGTCTCTAAATTTACCTAAAACATACATTACGCCCACAGTTATTACAGGCGTTTATATGGTGCTCATTTTGGCTTGTGGACTTCAGTACTCCGAACTGTCATAACCCTCATGGGCAAGGTGGGAGACTGGACACATGGACAGACACAGAGGATTTCAAGAACATGTCAAATGTTTACAAATCAGACTAGCAAATACTCTAGAAGTACATTTGTCGTATTGTCTCTCATTTAAACATCGGACCAAATTAGTCACAGGAAAGAACACATCAAGTGAAGAAAATTACATGCAGCACATATCTTCAACAGAGCACAGAAATGCAGCAGTACAAATTAGAAAATTTACAAAACGCCAGCTAGCCTAAGCTCAGCAGAACTTGGGAGTCCAGGCACGACATTTGTCTCTAACCATCTGTACTGCTATTAACAAATAACTGCATGTACTTTTGTTAGAAATTTCCAAGAATCACTCTCGCTAATGGTTACACTGTTTTAAAAAACTGCCCGCTATTCCAAAGAATTTTTTCAAACCAAAATCAGCGCTTCATTCTCATGCATTGTGTTCCCTTCTTTCCAATTGTCTGACTTTATTCTCTGAATTCATAGTCATAATGTACTGAACGTTTTGGTTTCGTCCAGTCCGCCACTCTGGTAGTACTTCATAAGGGATCATTACGATGACTGAAACGAATTCTGAAGGCAGAAGATGACCTACACTCCGTACACGGGAGACATCATCTTCAGTCTCCTGTCTTTGAAACCTTTGACGTCAGCAGAAGCAGTAACTGGAAAACATCTTTGCAAACAATATACCTACTTCATTTACGTAAACTCGTGGTGATCTAATGCTGTTAGATTTGCTTGTTTTAAGTGGTCTCTCAACTTTGTTAATAATCAGTAACTTTACAGACAGGAACTTAAAACACCGAAAATTGTCACTATTTGATGTCATTAGCTGTCCGAATTATTGTCCTTGACGCCATTTTGAAAGCTCATTGGCCAGACATTTGGTAACGAAGTTCAAGACGACGGAATCTCTTACTGTTGGCTGCATCTCTTTTGACTTATGCTGCTTTTCAACCAGCACAGAATAAAACATCTCAATACACACCACAGGTATTATAACTGGCGTGTTGCCTTTCCCGGCAGCCAGAGACAATTTGAGGTTCACGTGATGTTATAACATCCAGTCAACTACGTTTGAAATTAGTAGCAAGTAGTAATCCTATGACACCCAGAAGTGTAATACTGCGTTACAAAACCAAACGAGCTCGGTGACACCGTAGTTAAGGCACGATGCTCTTACCTGGGAGGCTTTGGCTTCGGATCTCCATTGGACCATCCAAATTTAGTTTTTCTCGTGTATGAACGAGTGAAAGCCGGGGCTGTGCTTTGAAACGCCATGGATGGACCCCAATGCATCCAGCGTCACTGAAATGGGCTGACAGGACTTTAAAGGCGAGTATTCACTTCTTTGTCTAGCATTTAGTGAATGAAGGGGGACAATAGGAGATGATGCAGATATTAGGAGTAGGGTACTGCAAATCTTGTTTTAAAGATCTGTCGGCACATAGTATGCAATTTGCAGTCCAATCTTTGTTACAATTACTTTATCATGTAAATGCGATGGTCCTTGAAATCCTAATGTAATCTCTGCATTCAGTGTCAACTCTTACAAATATCGGGTATGTGCGTGAACAAGAGAGAATGAACATCAAACCAGTCAGAGGCAAATCAGAAGTTTTAACGTCAGTTGCCCACCCCATGAACCATGGACCTTGCTGTTGGTGGGGAGGCTTGCGTGCCTCAGCGATACAGATAGCAATACAGTAGGTGCAACCACAACGGAGGGGTATCTGTTGAGAGGCCAGACAAACGTGTGGTTCTTGAAAAGGGGCAGCAGCCTTTTCAGTAGTTGCAGGGGCAACAGTCTGGATGATTCACTGATCTGGCCTTGTAACAATGACCGAAACGGCCTTGCTGTGCTGGTACTGCGAACGGCTGAAAGCAAGGGGAAACTACAGCCGTAATTTTTCCCGAGGACATGCAGCTTTACTGTATGATTAAATGATGATGGTGTCCTCTTGGTTAAAATATTCTGGAGGTAAAATAGTCCCCCATTCGGATCTCCGGGCGGGGACTACTCAAGAGGATGTCGTTATCAGGAGAAAGAAAACTGGCGTTCTACGGGTCGGAGCGTGGAATGTCAGATCCCTTAATCGGGCACGTAGGTTAGACAATTTAAAAAGGGAAATGGATAGGATAAAGTTAGATATAGTGGGAATTAGTGAAGTTCGGTGGCAGGAGGAACAAGACTTCTGGTCAGGTGACTACAGGGTTATAAACACAAAATCAAATAGGGGTAATGCAGGAGTAGGTTTAATAATGAATAGGAAAATAGGAATGCGGGTAAGCTACTACAAACAGCATAGTGAATGCATTATTGTGGCCAAGATAGATACGAAGCCCACACCTACTACAGTAGTACAAGTTTATATGCCAACTAGCTCTGCAGATGACGAAGAAATTGAAGAAATGTATGATGAAATAAAAGAAATTATTCAGATAGTGAAGGGAGACGAAAATTTAATAGTCATGGGTGACTGGAATTCGTCAGTAGGAAAAGGGAGAGAAGGAAGCATAGTAGGTGAATATGGATTGGGGCTAAGAAATGAAAGAGGAAGCCTCCTGGTAGAATTTTGCACAGAGCATATCTTAATCATAGCTAACACTTGGTTTAAGAATCATGAAAGAAGGTTGTATACATGGAAGAACCCTGGAGATACTAAAAGGTATCAGATAGATTATATAATGGTAAGACAGAGATTTAGGAACCAGGTTTTAAATTGTAAGACATTTCCAGGGGCAGATGTGGACTCTGACCACAATCTATTGGTTATGACCTGTAGATTAAAACTGAAGAAACTGCAAAAAGGTGGGAATTTAATGAGATGGGACCCGGATAAACTGAAAGAACCAGAGGTTGTAGAGAGTTTCAGGAAGAGCATAAGGGAACAATTGACAGGAATGGGGGAAAGAAATACAGTAGAAGAAGAATGGGTAGCTTTGAGGGATGAAGTAGTAAAGGCAGCAGACGATCAACTAGGTAAAAAGACGAGGTCTAGTAGAAATCCTTGGGTAACAGAAGAAATATTGAATTTAATTGATGAAAGGAGAAAATATAAAAATGCAGTAAATGAAGCAGGCAAAAAGGAATACAAACGTCTCAAAAATGAGATCGACAGGAAGTGCAAAATGGCTAAGCAGGGATGGCTAGAGGACAAATGTAAGGATGTAGAGGGTTATCTCACTAGGGGTAAGATAGATACTGCCTACAGGAAAATTAAAGAGACCTTTGGAGATAAGAGAACGACTTGTATGAATATCAAGAGCTCAGATGGAAACCCAGTTCTAAGCAAGGAAGGGAAAGCAGAAAGGTGGAAGGAGTATATAGAGGGTCTATACAAGGGCGATGTACTTGAGGACAATATTATGGAAATGGAAGAGGATGTAGATGAAGATGAAATGGGAGATACGATACTGCGTGAAGAGTTTGACAGAGCACTGAAAGACCTGAGTCGAAACAAGGCCCCCGGAGTAGACAACATTCCATTCGAACTACTGACGGCCTTGGGAGAGCCAGTCCTGACAAAACTCTACCATCTGGTGAGGAAGATGTATGAAACAGGCGAAATACCCTCAGACTTCAAGAAGAATATAATAATTCCAATCCCAAAGAAAGCAGGTGTTGACAGATGTGAAAATTACCGAACTATCAGTTTAATAAGTCACAGCTGCAAAATACTAACACGAATTCTTTACAGACGAATGGAAAAACTAATAGAAGCCAACCTCGGGGAAGATCAGTTCGGATTCCTTAGAAACACTGGAACACGTGAGGCAATACTGACATTACGACTTATCTTAGAAGAAAGATTAAGGAAAGGCAAACCTACGTTTCTAGCATTTGTAGGCTTAGAGAAAGCTTTTGACAATGTTGACTGGAATACTCTAATTCTAAAGGTGCCAGGGGTAAAATACAGGGAGCGAAAGGCTATTTACAATTTGTACAGAAAGCAGATGGCAGTTATAAGAGTCGAGGGACATGAAAGGGAAGCAGTGGTTGGGAAGGGAGTAAGACAGGTTTGTAGCCTCTCCCCGATGTTATTCAATCTGTATATTGAGCAAGCAGTAAAGGAAACAAAAGAAAAATTCGGAGTAGGTATTAAAATCCATGGAGAAGAAATAAAAACTTTGAGGTTCGCCGATGCCATTGTAATTCTGTCAGGGACAGCAAAGGACTTGGAAGAACAGTTGAATGGAATGGACAGTGTCTTGAAAGGAGGATATAAGATGAACATCAACAAAAGCAAAACGAGGATAATGGAATGTAGTCGAATTAAGTCGGGTGATGCTGAGGGAATTAGATTAGGAAATGAGACACTTAAAGTAGTAAAGGAGTTTTGCTATTTGGGGAGCAAAATAACTGATGATGGTCGAAGTAGAGAGGATATAAAATGTAGACTGGCAATGGCAAGGAAAGCGTTTCTGAAGAAGAGATATTTGTTAACATCGAGTATAGATTTAAGTGTCAGGAAGTCATTTCTGAAAGTATTTGTATGGAGTGTAGCCATGTATGGAAGTGAAACATGGACGATAACCAGTTTGGACAAGAAGAGAATAGAAGCTTTCGAAATGTGGTGCTACAGATGAATGCTGAAGATTAGATGGGTAGATCACATAACTAATGAGGAAGTACTGAATAGGATTGGGGAGAAGAGAAGTTTGTGGCACAACTTGACCAGAAGACGGGATCGGTTGGTAGGACATGTTCTGAGGCATCAAGGGATCACCAATTTAGTATTGGAGGGCAGCGTGGAGGGTAAAAATCGTAGAGGGAGACCAAGAGATGAATACACTAAGCAGATTCAGAAGGATGTAGGTTGCAGTAGGTACTGGGAGATGAAGAAGCTTGCACAGGATAGAGTAGCATGGAGAGCTGCATCAAACCAGTCTCAGGACTGAAGACCACAACAACAACAACAACGTCAGTTGCACTGCGAAAAGGTGAATCCCCTCAGATCTTTAGGGCGGGAAGTCAGTTACGTTTTATTGTTGGTGAGGATTAAGGAAATCAATTAGGGTAAACTATAATAAGGAATGCACAAATTTTTGTTTCTGCAGATTTAGAAAACTTATTTGACTATGTTGAAAGAAAAATGCTCTTTGATATTTTGAATTTATCCGGGATAAAACAGAGGAAGCGAAAACTTATCTAAAAGTTGTACAGAAGCCAGACCGCAATTTAAAGATTCGAAGGACATGAAAGGGAGGCAGTGTTTGAGGGAGGGGGGAGGGGGGGGGGCGGCGCAAGAGTGTGGTACCTTCTTCCTCAGGTTATTAATTCTGTACAATGAGCAAACAGCGGAGGAAGGCAAAGAGAAATTTGGGGAGCTTTTCGATGAAATTGCAGTTCTGTGAGAGGCAGGAAAAGACATGGGATATCAGTCGAATGCAATGGATGGGGTCAAGAAATAAGATGAAGACGAAGAAAACGAAAACGAGGGTAATGGGATATAGTTGAATCAAATCAGGAGACGCTAAGTGTATTAGACTAGGAAACATAATAACTGAGTTTTGGAATTTGGAGAGCATGGTAAATTACGACGGCTGAAGTACAGAAGATATTAAATGCAGGCTGGTAAGAGCAAGAAAAGAATTTTTATTTGAGCGAAATATTTTAACTTCTAATATGAAGTATCTGTCAACAGTGAAGCCATGTTCGGATTAGAAAAGTGGAACTTCAGGAGAATTCTGAAGATTAGATGAATAGATCAGATGAGTACTGAAGAAAATCGGGGAGAAAAGATATTTATGACGTAAACTGACTAAAACAGGTGACCAGGTAATAGGGAACGTCCAGAGGCATCAAGGAATAGTCAATTTGATAATGAAGGGAGGTGGTGTATGTGTGTGTGTGTGTGTGTGTGTGTGTGTGTATTGCCGCGATGGTGGGGGACTGACAACAGTAATCACATTCAGTTGCATGTTGCATATAGGTTGGAGTAGTTATGTAGGGGTGAAGAGGCTTGTGCGACTTAGTCACTGTGGAGAGCTGTAAGAAATTGCTCTTCGGAATGAAGAGCAACAGTGAAGACAACAGCAACATCGATGATGACGAAGACGACGGTACGTATCAACGCATTAAGTTTTCGATGGTGTTCAGCGACAGTCATGCAATATTTTTTAAAAGAGAAAACCGTGATTTGACTGTGTATTACTACGAGGGCAGTTCAATAAGTAATGCAACACATTTTTTTCTGAAACAGGGGTTGTTTTATTCAGCATTGAAATACACCAGGTTATTCCCCAATCTTTTAGCTACACAACACTATTTTTCAACGTAATCTCCATTCAATGCTACGGCCTTACGCCACCTTGAAATGAGGGCCTGTATGCCTGCACGGTACCATTCCACTGGTCGATGTCGGAGCCAACGTCGTACTGCATCAATTTCTTCATCATCCGCGTAGTGCCTCCCACGGATTACGTCCTTCATTGGGCCAAACATATGGAAATCCGACGGTGCGAGATCGGGGCTGTAGGGCGCATGAGGAAGAACAGTCCACTGAAGTTTTCTGTGCTCCTCTCGGGTGCGAAGACTTGTGTGAGGTCTTGCGTTGTCATGAAGAAGGAGAAGTTCGTTCAGATTTTTGTGCCTACGAACACGCTGAAGTCGTTTCTTCAATTTCTGAAGAGTAGCACAATACACTTCAGAGTTGATCGTTTGACCATGGGGAAGGACATCGAACAGAATAACCCCTTCAGCGTCCCAGAAGACTGTAACCGTGACTTTACCGGCTGAGGGTATGGCTTTAAACTTTTTCTTGGTAGGGGAGTGGGTGTGGCGTCACTCCATTGATTGCCGTTTTGTTTCAGGTTCGAAGTGATGAACCCATGTTTCATCGCCTGTAACAATCTTTGACAAGAAATTGTCACCCTCAGCCACATGACGAGCAAGCAATTCCGCACAGATGGTTCTCCTTTGCTCTTTATGGTGTTCGGTTAGACAACGAGGGACCCAGCGGGAACAAACCTTTGAATATCCCAACTGGTGAACAATTGTGACAGTACTACCAACAGAGATGTCAAGTTGAGCACTGAGTTGTTTGATGGTGATCCGACGATCATCTCGAACGAGTGTGTTCGCACGCTCCGCCATTGCAGGAGTCAGAGCTGTGCACGGCCGGCCCGCACGCGGGAGATGAGACAGTCTTGCTTGACCTTGCGGCGATGATGACACACGCTTTGCCCAACGACTCACCGTGCTTTTGTCCACTGCCAGATCACCGTAGACATTCTGCAAGCGCCTATGAATATCTGAGATGCCCTGGTTTTCCGCCAAAAGGAACTCGATCACTGCCCGTTGTTTGCAACGCACATCCGTTACAGACGCCATTTTAACAGCTCCGTACAGCGCTGCCACCTGTCGGAAGTCAATGAAACTATACGAGACGAAGGGGGAATGTTTGAAAATATTCGACAAGAAATTTCCGGTTTTTTCAACCAAAATTGGCCGAGAAAAAAAAAAGTGTTGCATTACTTATTGAACTGCCCTCGTATATTTATCTTCTGTACTATCTAGATTTCGTCTTTTATAGTATTATCACGTACAATGTTAGAAGTTGTTAGACCATTACTAAAGTCTATGAACCTTTAGCACTGTACTCGATAGTGGCATGAAAGTCGAAATCTAATTACTACAGAAGACAAGAATAGTAATACACAGTCAAGATAACTAAATAAATAAAAAAATAACCGTGGAGAAAGTATTTTGGGGTAGGTGGGTTGGTGTACAGACAAGATTTATTAATGAAAGTAGCTGATGCCCCCTTACGTGTAAGTTTTATTAAAACTGACACTCTGAACATTGATTTTTACAAGTTCTGAGTTGTGATATGTTGATGCAGGTAGCCGAAACGACACTATAAGTAAAGAAGTAGATTAAGTAGGTGATCTAACCAGGTGTGTTCACACAAAAAAGATGCGACTTAGATTCGATGAGAACGGATAAATAGAAATAATAATACTATTCGGCATGAAGAAGTATTTTCTGTTGTACAACCACATATTCAGAAGTATTAATGAACATATGACCGAGAAATGTGGAATTTGGAATTGTAAAGAATACATAAGAGTCTCAGACAGATTGGTATTAAAGACAGAGAAATCAGTGTCAGGCAAATTCCAACAGCTGATGCAAAAGAGGGAATCAGAATCCTCAAGATGGAAAGAGACGCTAACGTAGAAGTAAAAGCACTAACTTATCAGCTCAAGTGATCTAGGTGAGGGCAAGAAAACAACGCTAAAATAACAGTGTCAGCAGGCAACAAGCAGAGGTTCAAAATGTGTATACATATAAAGAACAGATATGTAGTGGAATTGGGGAAGGGAGGTGACTGAGAGTAGTTAAGTTGCGGGAATTAACTCGAGACGGAAGAGCGGAAAGATTGGCTGCGAATGGAGCGAGCAAAGAGGGTGCATAAAGGGAAGAATAATGGCGGAGTGATTAGGTGTGGGGAGGCGCTGTCAGAGCGCCAGGCGTCACAGTGGTGACAGCCGTGGAGCTGGAGCTGGAGCTGGTGGCGGAGGGCCTGCGTCCACAGGGGCCGGCGGGGGGGGGGGGGGGGGGGAGGCGGCCGCAAATCCGCAGCTGTCAGCAGATGGCTATCTGGCCACCAGGGAGGCGGCAGGGGCAGGGCAGGTGCCGGCTACTGCCTGCTGGCTGCCGGCCGGCCTGTTGCTCTGCGGCTGTCACCACACACGCCGCTACCCGGCGGAGCTGCCGGGGGCAGGCCGCTCTGCCAGAGACACGACCGCCGAGAACCTCCTCACCAAGCCAGGAACGGCATGGACAGCAGTATAAGTACACTACTGGCCATTAAAATTGCTACACCAAGACGAAATGCAGATGACAAACGGGTATTCATTGGACAAATATACACTCCTGGAAATGGAAAAAAGAACACATTGACACCGGTGTGTCAGACCCACCATACTTGCTCCGGACACTGCGAGAGGGCTGTACAAGCAATGATCACACGCACGGCACAGCGGACACACCAGGAACCGCGGTGTTGGCCGTCGAATGGCGCTAGCTGCGCAGCATTTGTGCACCGCCGCCGTCAGTGTCAGCCAGTTTGCCGTGGCATACGGAGCTCCATCGCAGTCTTTAACACTGGTAGCATGCCGCGACAGCGTGGACGTGAACCGTATGTGCAGTTGACGGACTTTGAGCGAGGGCGTATAGTGGGCATGCGGGAGGCCGGGTGGACGTACCGCCGAATTGCTCAACACGTGGGGCGTGAGGTATCCACAGTACATCGATGTTGTCGCCAGTGGTCGGCGGAAGGTGCACGTGCCCGTCGACCTGGGACCGGACCGCAGCGACGCACGGATGCACGCCAAGACCGTAGGATCCTACGCAGTGCCGTAGGGGACCGCACCGCCACTTCCCAGCAAATTAGGGACACTGTTGCTCCTGGGGTATCGGCGAGGACCATTCGCAACCGTCTCCATGAAGCTGGGCTACGGTCCCGCACACCGTTAGGCCGTCTTCCGCTCACGCCCCAACATCGTGCAGCCCGCCTCCAGTGGTGTCGCGACAGGCGTGAATGGAGGGACGAATGGAGACGTGTCGTCTTCAGCGATGAGAGTCGCTTCTGCCTTGGTGCCAATGATGGTCGTATGCGTGTTTGGCGCCGTGCAGGTGAGCGCCACAATCAGGACTGCATACGACCGGGGCAAACAGGGTCAACACCCGGCATCATGGTGTGGGGAGCGATCTCCTACACTGGCCGTACACCACTGGTGATCGTCGAGGGGACACTGAATAGTGCACGGTATATCCAAACCGTCATCGAACCCATCGTTCTACCATTCCTAGACCGGCAAGGGAACTTGCTGTTCCAACAGGACAATGCACGTCCGCATGTATCCCGTGCCACCCAACGTGCTCTAGAAGGTGTAAGTCAACTACCCTGGCCAGCAAGATCTCCGGATCTGTCCCCCATTGAGCATGTTTGGGACTGGATGAAGCGTCGTCTCACGCGGTCTGCACGTCCAGCACGAACGCTGGTCCAACTGAGGCGCCAGGTGGAAATGGCATGGCAAGCCGTTCCACAGGACTACATCCAGCATCTCTACGATCGTCTCCATGGGAGAATAGCAGCCTGCATTGCTGCGAAAGGTGGATATACACTGTACTAGTGCCGACATTGTGCATGCTCTGTTGCCTGTGTCTATGTGCCTGTGGTTCTGTCAGTGTGATCATGTGATGTATCTGACCCCAGGAATGTGTCAATAAAGTTTCCCCTTCCTGGGACAATGAATTCACGGTGTTCTTATTTCAATTTCCAGGAGTGTATTATACTAGAACTGACATGTGATTACATTTTCACGCAATTTGGGTGCATACATCCTGAGAAATCAGTACCCAGAACATCCACCTCTGGCCGTAATAACGGCCTTGATACGTATGCCCATTACGTCAAACAGAGCTGGGATGGCGTGTACAGATACAGCTGCCCGTGCAGCTTCAACACCATACCACAGTTCATCAAGAGTAGTGACTGGCGTACTGTGACGAGCCAGTTGCTCGGCCACCATTCACCAGACGTTTTCAATTGGTGAGAGATCTGGAGAATGTGCTGGCCAGGGCAGCAGTCAAACATTTTCCGTATCCAGAAAGGCCCGTACAGGACCTGCAACACGCGGACGTGTATTATCCTGCTGAAATGTAGGGTTTCGCAAGGATTGAATGATGGGTGGAGCCACGGGTCGTAACACATCTGAAATGTAGCGTCCACTGTTCAAAGTGCCGTCAATGCGAACAAGAGGTGACCTCGACGTGTAACCAATGGCACACCATACCATCAAGCCGGGTGATACGCCTGTATGGGGATGACGAATACACACTTCTAATGTGCGTTCACCGCGATGTTGCCAAACACGGATGCGACCATCATGATGCTGTAAACAGAACCTGGATTCATCCGAAAAAATGATGTTTTGCCATTCGTGCACCCAGGTTCGTCGTTGGGTACACCATCGCAGGCGCTCCTGTCTGTGATGCAGCGTCAAGGGTAACCGCAGCCACGGTCTCCGAGCTGATAGTCGATGCTGCTGCAAACGTCGTCGAACTGTTGGTGCAAATGGTTGTCTTGCAAACGTCCCCATCTGCTGACTCAGCGATCGAGACGTGGCTGCACGATCCGTTACAGCCATGCGGATACGATGCCTGTCATCTCGACTGCTAGTGATACGAGGCCGTTGGGATCCAGCACGTCGGCCCGTATTACCCTCCTGAACCCACCGGTACCGTATTCTGCTAACAGCCATTGGATATCGACCAACGCGAGCAGCAATGTCGCGATACGATAAACCGCAATCGCGATAGGCTACAATCCAACCTTTATCAAAGTCGGAAACCTGATGGTACGCATTTCTCCTTCTTACACGAGGCATCACAACAACGTTTCATCAGGCAACGCCAGTCAACTGCTGTTTGTCTTTAAGAGATCGGTTGGAAACTTTTCTCATGTCAGGACGTTGTAGGTGTCGCCACCGGCGCCAACCTTGTGTGAATGCTCTAAGCTAATCATTTGCATATCACAGCAGCTTCTCCCTGTCGGTTAAATTTCGCGTCTGTAGCACGTCATCTTCGTGGTGTGGCAATTTTAATGGCCAGTAGTGTATCTACTGCTGACAGGGAAAGTAATGTGAACACCTGTACTTACTTGGGAATGGTTTATTACTAAGGTTCAAAATGGTTCAAATGGCTCTGAGCACTATGGGACTTAACATCTGAGGTCATCAGTCCCCTAGAACTTACAACTACTTAAACCTAGCTAACCTAAGGACATCACACATCCATGCCCGAGGCAGGATTCGAACCTGCGACCGTAGTAGTCGCGCGGTTCCAGACTGAAGCGCCTAGAGCCGCTTGGCCACCACGGCCGGCTATTGGGGTTGGACCTTCATTTGTCTGTAATACAGCTGCGATACTTCTTGGAATACTGTCTATGATTGTATAGTCTCTAGTGGAATGTTATGCCACTCATCGATCAGAACCTCTTGTAACTCCTATAGTGACCAGCGAGACGGAAATCTGCTCCGAAGTCTTCACTCCAATACCGCCCACAAGTGTTCGATTATGTTCAAGTCCGATGACTTGAGAAGACGCTGCAGTTCAGTTTCATGATCCTCATAACACGATTGTACTGTCCTGGCTGTGTGAATGGATGCATTATCGTCCTGAAATATGGCATCATTGTTGGGGAACAACGTTTGAAGTATGGGGTGCACCTGATCACCTAAAATGTACACATAATCGTTGGCTGTAACACGGCTTCGAGATTAATGATGGGACCAGCAGAATATCATGATACGGCTGCCTACACCATCACTCTTACACCTGCATGCTTAACTGTTGGAATCAATCAATCACGATTGTAGGCTTCTTTTGGCGTTCTCCATACGTAAAGCCGGTCCGATGTTGGAAATAAGGAAACGTTGACTCGGCAGATCATATGACGAGTTTCCACTGATCAGCCGTCCACGATTAATGTGCTACTGACAACATGTTTTACTCTTCTTTGTGTTGGTTGCTGTTACTAATGGTTTCAGTATAGCATTTCGTGCATGAATATTCGCTTTCTGGAGTTCTCGGCTGACAGGGTCGATAGATACCCGCTCTCGAAGATGGCTATTGGACCCTGCGGGCACCTTATCCGCCGTGGTTTTGTGTTGTTTTGACACAATTCGTGTTAGCGTACGACGATCTCTGTCATTTAGTTTTGATTTGCGCCCACTATAAGGGTTACACGATGATGTCTTTCCATATCTTGTTAGGCCGCCATGATTATTGAAACAGTTGCTCTTGAAACAGTCAATAAGTTGGCTATCTTGGTTACTGATGCTCCAGCTAATAGGACTCCCACAGTCTGCCCTCTTTGTAACTCTGTTCTATCTTTCATCGCACGTCGACCTCGACCTCTGAATTCAAATACGAAGTGAGCAATACTCGTAAACAACCTGCATTGATGCCTGGTCCGTACTGAACACGCACAGTCCAGCGGGACACGTGTCTTACCTGCGATGTTGACCGTCAAACACGACCCTCCCATTACTATCACTGTCCACATTATTTTGGGTATCCCCTGAAAGTGAGCCGGAGAAGGAAGCTATGCGATTGTTTTGCGATTGGTATATACGTAATTATCATATCTGAATAAGAACACCACTGTGTGACATTGACAGTTCATTTATTAATTATTAATTTTTTCCGTAAATCATTTATGGCATCAACGATACAAACCCACAACTAAAATTCTTGTCTTCGAAATAAAAAAGAACTACCATTTCATTCTACATCAAGAAATACACTCCGCAAATAATATTAGTACTTTCTTTCTTTCTTTCTTTCGCTTATGCCATAGTCCTGCAGCGATCGCAGGGTCGGCGTGGTTACAACGGATTTGGCAGTATTAGTGTTAGGTTTGACCGGATGCCCTTCCTGCCGCCACCCCGTACCCCTCAGGATGGAATCAGTGTACCCCAACTGTCTGTGTCTAGTGTAAATCGTGCGGACGTGTTTCAAGTGTCTGCGACGCGTGTAACGGAGGCGGAACGCGGGGACCAGCCCAGTATTCACATATCAGGATGTGGAAAACCGCCTAAAAACCACATCCAGGCTGGCTGGCACACCGGCCCTCGTCGTTAATACGCCGGGCGGATTCGATCCGGGGCCGGCGCGCCTGAGTCCAGGAAGCAGCGAGTTAGCGCGCTCGGCTACCCTGGTGGGTTGCGAATGATATTAGTACATCGTGCTACTATTATCAGTCTTCTCTCCTATTACAGTATTCTAGAATCGGTCGTACTAGTGACTTTTGCGCCGTTTTCTTTGTCCCTTTAAATGCTAATCACGTATACAGTGTGGAGAAAAACTGTGTCACGAAATTGTAACCCTGGATAGATGATGCCAGTAGGAACCAAAATTACTAATCACAAGGTGCGACATCGTCGCGAAAAAACAGTGACCCGTATATGTAATAAGTTTCCTTTAATCTATGGTTACAAACTTTTTGTTAACAGATTACCGGTTTCGGTCTTTAATGACCATCATCAGATCTGATGATGGTCATTAGGACTTTGTTTTTATGAAACAGATCTGATGATGGTCATTAAAGACCGAAACGGGTAATCTGTTAACAAAAAGTTTGTGATCATAACACGTAAATTAAGGGGCTCCGGAACGCCCTATACTTGCAATGTTAAAATAACGCTTATAAATTACATCTTTCCTCACAAAGTATTTGAGGTAGGAAGTTGAACATTTTACAGATTATTTATTGGAATATGGGCTACAACTTAACACAGGGATTTTACAAAATTTTAGTTCAGTTATTAAAGATGATTTTTTTTCAATTGTAATGAAAATTCACAACATTTTTTTGCAATTTTTTATTTATATATTCAAAAATATACAGTTTTTTGGAAAAAGGCTGTGTTAAATTATGCAGAAGGTACTGTGTAACATTTACTGAAAGTTTGAAACAAATATGTTTGGAAGATCCTTAGAAAACATGTAATTAGTATGAGAAAATAAAAGTTTCGGGAATCGAGCGACAAAGATTGGATTAACTTTGTAGTGCATTCCAGGTCCATAGGATGGATTATCTTCATCCTATGCAAACTCCTCCTCCAGCTTCCTCTTGTTCCTCCTCCTGTTTACTCTTGCTTGTATTTCTAGACTCTTTACAGCCCTGTCTGCAGCCCGAAGGCGTTCCTTGTCTAAAGCAAGCATCGCTCGTACCATGTTAGAACCTATCTTCATTCCCATATTTCTAAATACCTTGCACCTTACAATGTTGCCATCATTGAAAGTCGCAACAGCATCATACACACCAAAGTGAAGTGTTTCTATTCCAACAAATACAGTCTTGGGGATTCTCGACCATATAACACTATTTACACTTTCATTGGGGTTTTGAGTTTTTCCGTGAATACACTTTTTCAACAGTTCAGGTGCTGCTAAGTCTCTGAAAATAGGTTTTATCACCTCCATTATTGCATGAGGCAGACTATGCTTATGAGTGTACACTTCACCAGTTAGCAATCCTTTGTTATATTTACACCAGCTGTCTTCTTCTTTGGGACACAAGCTATGTTGGGGATTTTCATCGGTTGAAGAAGTATGAAAAAAAAAAGAGCCCAAACAGCCTTCTTCATTTCGTCGACACTTTGTGTATTTTGCCTAATAGCCATTCCATAATAGTTCTGTATTTTGTCAGTTACACTGTCAGTTAACCTTCCCTTCCCATCCAACCCTTTACCATCACTGAGTTTTTGTTTTTTGTACGAAGCTTTCAGTCGCCGAAGTCTTGTTCCCATTCGCTTCTGTACGTGTCCAGTACACTCAAATTTCTGCACTACAACATCATCACCATAGGTCTTCAGTCCTTGAACATGTTTGAAACTTTTAGAATCACCGTCACCAAGGTAATTAACATATCGCACTTTATCACACGCCTCAGAACGCTGGAATATACTGGCAACACCAGCCACTTCCATTCCTCCACTACTGCCACTATAGTTAGCTTTGCAATTATTTTCATGTGTACCTTTATATTTTTGTGGACATCTACAATACTTTGATGTTACTGCTACATCTAAAACTTTCCCTCTATACAAACTGGTGGCAGATACTACACCATGAAGAGATGTGTGTCCCCGTTTATGCCAGGTACCATCGAACGCTGCAGTCAAATCTCTGTTACCATTATTTTCCATTACTGCCTCTTCCACAGCGTTCTTCATAGATTCTATACAGACATCTTCTACTTTAGACCCTATTAATTTATTATAGGTCGTAAACTTGGTTGGGGGATTTGGAAGATTCATGATGTCACAGAAAATTGCACCTGCAGTAGCACCCTTACCAACTGAACGCAAGGAATAAACAAATCTAATGTTGTGTTCGTAGATTTTGCTACCATTTTCTTCAGTTGCAGTTACTGCAACACTGTTCCAAAAGGTGGTCATGTATGAACACTTATCACATTTCAGTTGTATTTCACTAGCAAGTCCTACGTGCTTTATTATGGAGAGTTCCAGACCAACTTCACTACAATGAATACATCTTACACAGTTTGAAAAAATTCCTTTGAGAACCGACATATCAAATATTTAATTCACATCCGATTCGCCCATAAAACATTCATAGTTTTCACTCATTGAACCAAGCTTCTTCTGTGAAGTATTTTCTTTCCCACTTTGACTGCTATGGGCAGGTGTACTTGAGAGGTTAGGTTCACTCACTTGGTTATCGTCTTTATTGTTTACAGTAATAACACATACCTTTGGCTTTCCAGCATTTCTCCTTTTCTTAAAAGCCTTCAGAGGATATCTAATAACTTTACTTTTACTCATTATTATACTTCAACAAAACAGAGACTCAAGAAACAGAATTAATTACGAATATTTTCGAGATAACGACAGAGTAAATAAACATGAAACAATCGACAATCACACCAGCGATATATATTGAACCATCACAGGTTAGCCACAACACATACTTTATCTCACATCACTAAAATGTACCTGATGAACACGGACGTTAATAATAACACCATTTGACAGCAGTTTAACAGCGCCACAGTGGGTCACGCCCATGTAGAACACATTTCAAAAAAAATTTAAAAATAGTTGTAGTCTTCGGAATTGAATAAATTATATATCTATTAAAAGGTAATAGTCTGCAGATTCAGAAAATGCAAAAAAAGTAAAAATTGAACTTTTCATGATTTTGAGCCTTTCCGGAGCCCCTTAAAGGAAACTTAAAATTACTAATGTTGTGTAAGTCGACAATGCACAATTCTTAAACTACACAAGCTTGGCGCCACGCGCTCCGATTGCCCGCGGGATTGCCCTGTTGCCGGATGATCTGGACAACGCATGGCCGCCGGAGATCGCGATGTATCCAAGGCGTCCCACACGCTCGGAGGTAGCGCGCCAGCCATCCACTCTGGAGGCCTGGGGGTGAATCCTTTGGGGTCACGGCACATCTGTTTTAATTTCATGATAAGACGTACCGGGAACAAGCCCGTCAACAGCTGTTAGTTCACGTACAGAAAATATTTTATAAATTATGTCGGCCATGTAAAAGGCCTTTTTTTGTAGCTAGGACATGGTTTACTTAAAGCAGGTGCTCGAACTGGCGACCCTCTGACGCGACACACGCTTGGTAACGCCGAACGATGTTTCGCTGAACTGTTTCAAACATTCCTGGCATTGCCCTGTTGCGAATGGCGGCGTGTTGAATGCGATCCATTAATTCCTCTTCGTTTCTAGGTGGTTCACATTCGGGTGGGTGAACTAGAAGCTTGAAGAATCCCCACAGGAAAAAGTTCGGTGGCGTGAGGTCTGGTGATCACGGGGGCCATGTCCTACGAGCACCTCTGACAATTAGCCGGCCGTAGAAGAGTTCATTTAAATATCCACTCACAGCACGACTGCTATGTGGGGGGGGGGGGGGGGGCATCATGCTGCAATCACAAGCGTAGACATATGTCCGGAGGAACATCTTCCAGCAGGCCAGTAGAATTTCTTTCAAAAAGTGAAGGTAATTAGCCCCGGTAAGTCGAGGGGGGTAGACGGATCAGCCCAAGTAGATGGTCACCCACAATACCTGCCCAAATGTTGAGCGCAAATCGTTCCTTGTGTCCGTGGACGTACGTGGCGTGAGGATTTCCCCGTTCCCAGTAATGAACGTTTCGAGTGTTGTAAAGGCCATTCCTATGTAAGGAGCACTCGTCGGAAAACAACACAATGGAGGGGAACTCGGGATCTCGTGCAACACTTCGCAGAAGCCACCGGCAAAACTCTAGCCAGTGTTCATAGTCCAGCACAGGATTTAGGTCTTGGGCAGGGTGGAAACTAAATGGATGCTGGCCATCATCCCTCAAAACCTCCCAGACTAACCGATGAGTGACCCCCATGTCGTGTCCAACCGTTCGAGTACTTGTCGTAGGCGTTTCCTCGAAGCGCTCGAGAACAGTCTATTCAAATGCAGCATCCAAGGCGTATTCGAGGTCTTCCAGCATCACCACGATATCCCGCTAACGAGCCCATTTCACCAAGCCACCGGTGAATTGCTGTGTGTGTGGGTGGCGTCTTGCTGGGTACCGTTCCTCATACAACCTCCGAGCTTCATGCGCATTACCGTCGGCTAGTCCATTAAGAGGCTCCGGAACGCCCTATACTTGCAATGTTAAAATAACGCTTATAAATTACATCTTTCCTCACAAAGTATTTGAGGTAGGAAGTTGAACTTTTTACAGATTATTTATTGGAATACGGGCTACAACTTAACACAGGGATTTTACAAAATTTTAGTTCAGTTATTAAAGATGATTTTTTTTCAATTGTAATGAAAATTCACAACATTTTTTTGCAATTTTTTATTTATATATTCAAAAATATACAGTTTTTTGGAAAAAGGCTGTGTTAAATTATGCAGAAGGTACTGTGTAACATTTACTGAAAGTTTGAAACAAATATGTTTGGAAGATCCTTAGAAAACATGTAATTAGTATGAGAAAATAAAAGTTTGGGGAATCGAGCGACAAAGATTGGATTAACTTTTTAGTGCATTCCAGGTCCATAGGATGGATTATCTTCATCCTCTGCAAACTCCTCCTCCAGCTTCCTCTTGTTCCTCCTCCTGTTTACTCTTGCTTGTATTTCTAGACTCTTTACAGCCCTGTCTGCAGCCCGAAGGCGTTCCTTGTCAAAAGCAAGCATCGCTCGTACCATGTTAGAACCTATCTTCATTCCCATATTTCTAAATACCTTGCACCTTACAATGTTGCCATCATTGAAAGTCGCAACAGCATCATACACACCAAAGTGAAGTGTTTCTATTCCAACAAATACAGTCTGGGGGATTCTCGACCATATAACACTATTTACACTTTCATTGGGGTTTTGAGTTTTTCCGTGAATACACTTTTTCAACAGTTCAGGTGCTGCTAAGTCTCTGAAAATAGGTTTTATCACCTCCATTATTGCATGAGGCAGACTATGCTTATGAGTGTACACTTCACCAGTTAGCAATCCTTTGTTATATTTACACCAACTGTCTTCTTCTTTGGGACACAAGCTATGTTGGGGATTTTCATCGTCTTTACTGTTTACAGTAATAACACATACCTTTGGCTTTCCAGCATTTCTCCTTTTCTTAAAAGCCTTCAGAGGATTTCTAATAACTTTACTTTTACTCATTATTATACTTCAACAAAACAGAGACTCAAGAAACAGAATTAATTACGAATATTTTCGAGATAACGACAGAGTAAATAAACATGAAAATTTCGACAATCACACCAGCGATATATATTGAACCATCACAGGTTAGCCACAACACATACTTTATCTCACATCACTAAAATGTACCTGATGAACACGGACGTTAATAATAACACCATTTGACAGCAGTTTAACAGTGCCACAGTGGGTCACGCCCATGTAGAACACATTTCAAAAAAAATTTAAAAATAGTTGTAGTCTTCGGAATTGAATAAATTATATATCTATTACAAGGTAATAGTCTGCAGATTCAGAAAACGCAAAAAAGTAAAAATTGAACTTTTCATGATTTTGAGCCTTTCCGGAGCCCCTTAACAAAAACTATATCTCGTTGTTCTTCAAACGAATACTGTACCGCCATGCTTACTGTATGACTAGATTGCAGGTGACGAGTGTGTGCTCCGAAGCGAAGCTGACGTGTGAATGCCTCTGACGTGAGGTGGAGACAAACAGCAAGATCTATGCGACACGTGTGCGTATCACGTTGGGGCAGTGACGGGGCGAGGGACGATTGTATGTGTGAAACGACAACCACAGCGCTGCCCGTCAGCCGACGAACGTCAACAGGGCAATCCCACGGCCAATCGAAGCGCGTGGCGCCAAGTTTCCGTAGTTTAAAAATGGCACGTTGTCGACCTATACAATATCAGTAATATTTGTTCCTACTGGCATCAGGTATCCGGGGTTAAAATTTCGTGTCACAATTTTTCTCCACCCTGTATATCCCCGCACAGTTGTCGTGCCTCCAGCGCTAACGACGTCTGAGGGGCGTTCATCTAGAAATGCAACACATTTTTTCGCAGCAACTTTCGGTTGAAAACGTTCGGATTTTGTTGCGGGACATCGCTGAAAATTCGCGCTTCAGCCTCCATAGTATCTTGAAGTTCTGGGAGGGACGGAGGTGCTGTCCAAAAAGAGAGCTGTCACTGAGTTTCTATCGGAGCTATTCATAGGCGCTTATAGAATGCCTACGGAGACCTGGCAGTGAGCAAATGCACGGCGAGTCGCTGCAACCTCTCGATACACCACAGCACCATCTGCAAAAAGCCTCACTGAACTTCCGATGTCATCCACAAGGTCATTTATGTATATTGTAAATAGCAACGGTCCTATCACACTCCCCTGTGGCACACCTGAAATCACTCGTACTTCGGAAGACTTCCCTCCATTGAGAATGACATGCTGCGTTCTGTTATCTAGGAACACTTCAATCCAATCACACAATTGGTCTGATAGTCCATATGCTCTTACTTTGTTCATTAAACGACTGTGGGGAGCTGTATCGAACGCCTTGCGGAACTCAAGAAACACGGCATCCACCTGTGAACCCGTGTCTATGGCCCTCTGAGTCTCGTGGACGAATAGCGCGAGCTGGGTTTCACACGATCGTCTTTTTCGAAACCCATGCTGATTCCCACAGAGTAGATTTCTTGTCTCCAGGAAAGTCATTATACTCGAACATAATACGTGTTCCAAAATTCTACAACTGATTGACTCAGGGATCGAGACGTGGCTGCACGATCCGTTACAGCCATGCGGATAAGATGCCTGTCATCGCGACTGCTAGCGATACGAGCCCGTTGGGATCCAGCACGGCGTTCCATATTACCCTCCTGAACCCACCGATTCCAAATTCTGCTAACAGTCATTGGATCTCGACCAACGGGAGCAGCAATGTCACGATGAATCGCAATCGCGATAGGCTACAATCCGACCTTTATCGAAGTCGGAAACGTGGTGGTACGCATTTATTATCCTTACACGAGGCATCACAACAACGTTTCACCTGGAAACGCCGGGCAACTGCTGTTTGTGTATGAGAAATCGGTTGGAAACTTTCCTCATGTCAGCACGTTGTAGGTGTCGCCACCGGCGCCAACCCTGTGTGAATGCTCTGAAAAGCTAATCATTTGCACATCACAGCATCTTCTTAAATTTCGCGTCTGTAGCACCTCATCTTCGTGGTGTAGCAATTTTAATGGCCAGTAGTGTAGAAGGTTATTGATGGCAGCGTACTAGAGAACATTTATGACGGTTATTCTTACAGGAAACTAATGGAGTAGTATAAGTACATTAAAAAATAAATAAAAATGCAGCTTAACTCTAAATTATGTGTCTAGCAAAAGGCGATCAGGAGCTCGTTTCAAAGGAAGCAGACTGTCGCGATCACAAACTATAAAAGAACGTGTAGTATCGCAATTTGATAGACAAAGGTCGTATGGACCTACAGTTCGCTATCGGTATCTGCAGGTGTGGGCACTAGAAGCGTGGCTTGGACAGTTTCAAGGATTCGATTTCTTTTATCGACAATCTTAAGGTTGAAATGACATTTCATTCAGGTATATTACTGCATTTGTTACACGTAGTGACATGGAAGACGATATTAGTGTATGTCGGGACACAACAGTTTGTGGAGGAACTGAACATGTTTATGACACGGCAGGATGTGGAGAAAGGAAATGATCTGAACAGTGACCATAGCCAGTTCCAATACCAGATGTGTTCATCATCAACACTGTCTCACAGAGGAGAGAAAACTACAGGTAGTGTGTTGCAGCCCGTGCGTAGCGCTAACCACAGCAGCACGATCGATGTGGCTTTACCAGTGACAGGAAGACTAGCAAACAAGTCGTACATCCGTTTTCAGGGGGCACAAGGCACTTTCGGTGCAAATATTGCAAAGAACCCTGAAACAACCTGCCCACGAAACATTCCTGTAGAGGCAAGCAAAGTCGGAAAATGACTAAAGAACACACGAAACGTTTTCTAACTTCACTCCTTGACGAACGTGTAACAAGTGCAAAGAGCTTATTGTTGTGTGATTCCATGTCGGGGCGTAAAAGTCGTACCCTTCTAGGTGCAAGTTTTCCAAAAAAGGATGTTATGTTGAATGTATTGCCACAGAAAAAAAATGGTTCAAATGGCTCTGAGCACTATGCAACTTAACTTCTGAGGTCATCAGTCGCCTTGAACATAGAACTAATTAAACCTATCCAACCTAAGAACATCACACACATCCATGCCCGAGGCAGGATTCGAACCTGCGACCGTAGCGGTAGGCCGGTTCCAGACTGTAGCGCCTAGAACCGCACGGCCGCTCCGGCCGGCGCCACAGAAAACAACAAAATATTACCGGTCCCTTGATGTTTACTTCTGTTGACAATATAAGCTATATATCAGAAGTATTGCTAATTTTGTGAGACTACAATGTGCCAAATCACATGTGAAGATAAATGACCGTTATTTCATCATCAGACTTCGCTCTGTGATTTACAATCAATTTTCTGCAGCATAGCGTACGCCTATGTTGCAGTATGCTTGGCGAAAGGCAGGTTATAATGCTGAAATAACTATGTCATCATTTAAAAATTGACATTGGACTGCTTAATGCGAAAGTGACTTTGAATGTAAAAACGTGGCTTTAGTGAGGTGTGCACGTTGTTCTCTTTCACTTTGTTTTAAAGACTTCATCTAGATCCCGCATATCCACAACGAGGACTAAAATCAGCACTGTCAGGTGTGTAGGATATTTGTGTTTTGCGCTGTTACAATTACGTTAAGCAGAGGATCTTTTGGCACTGTTGATTGAAAATGTAATGATACACTGACGTCATTGAGTTACGCATAATTTCCCTCCTATGGTAATGATATCTTGTTAATTTGGTTCTCCTTAAAATGTCACTTGAGATAAAATGCAACGGTTGCAAGGAAGTAACACAGACCACGGCTTTTTTACTCGTATGATCGACTGTTACTCTAACAAGGGAAATTCTCCATTGCGCCCCTCTTATATTTAGTGGTAAAATGACTCGGTGGATAGCCTGTCAAAAACTGAACACAGATCAAGCATGAGAACAGGAAGAAGGTGTACTGAACTGTGAAAAAAGAAGCGAAATAGAAACAGCGAACGGTCTAAGCTCAAGATATGCAACATTGTGCAAATGTCAAGAATCATAAGATGGTGCTTGTGTGGTTACGGTGTTGCGGAGTGAAGCTAGAGATCCGTGTTTACAACTCCCACCGCCCCTGTTTTTTTTCTTTTTTCTTGTTTTTTTTTTCGTCACGAAATTATGAACTTTCCGTCCGGTCACTGACGTCTCTGATCTCCTTATGCAGTCATACTATACACTGGTTATAGAGTATGGGTCATGTGGTAGGAATATAACCATCACAAGTAAATGAATAGAGAGAGATGGCGAGATGCCGCATACATCTCTCACAGAAATGAAAACAACAAATAGACGAGTCTGAACTACACACATCAAAAAAAGTTTTGCATCACCTCGGTTCCGAGAGTTCCGGAATCTATGCAGAAAATTGGAATTGAGGTCAATATAAACACCATTTCCGCCCTTTTTATTGCTCATGAAACCCACACATTGCATGTTGTACCACCATACAGTAAGACCATCAGAGGTGGTGGTCCAGATTACTGTACACACCGGTACCTCTAATACCCAGTAGCACGTCCTCTTGCATTGATACATGCCTGTATTCGTCGTGGTATATTATCCACAAGTTCATCAAGGCACTGTTGGTCTAGGTTGCCCCACTCCTCAACGGCGATTCGGCGTATGTCCCTCAGAGTGGTTGGTGGGTCACGTCGTCCATAAACAGCCCTTTTCAGTTCTAGTCGAGCGAAGTCGTTATCCTGAAGGAAGTCATGTACAAGATGTGCATGATGGGGGCTCGAATTGTCGTCCATGAAGACGAATGCCTCGCCAATATGCTGCCGATATGGTTGCACTATCCGTCTGAGGATGGCATTCACTTATCTACAGCCGTTATTGCGTCTTTCATGACCACCAGCGGCGTACGTCGGCCCCACATAATGCCACCCCAAAACAGCAGGGAACCTCTGCCTTGCTGCAGTCGCTGGACAGTGCGTCAAAGGCGTTCAGCCTGACCGGGTTGCCTCCAAACATGTCTCTGACGATTGACTGGTTGAAAGCATATGCGACACTCATCGGTGATGAGAACGTGATGCCAGTACTGAGCGGTCCATTTGGCATGTTGTTGGGCCCATCTGTACCGCGTTGCATGGTGTCGTGGTTGCAAAGATGGATGTCGCCATGGACGTCTGGAGAGAAGTTGCGCAACATGCAGCCTAAAGCGCACAGTTTGAGCCGCAACACGACGTCCTGTGACTGCACGAAAAGCATTATTCAACATGGTGGCGTTGCCGAGCCATAATTCGTAAGGAAGGGTCATCCACAGCAGCAGTAGGCCTTTGGCGGCCTGAGCGAGGCATGTCATCGACAGTTCCTGTCCCTCTTTATATCCTCCATGTCCGAACAACGTCGCTTTGGTTCACTTAGAGACGCTTGGATGCTTCCCTTGCCGAGAGCCCTTCCTGGCACAAAGTAACAATGCGTACGCGATCGAACCGTGGTATTGACCGTCTAGGCATGGTTGAAGTACAGACAACACAAGCCGTGTACCTCCTTGCTGGTTGATTGGAACTGATCGGCTGTCGGACCCCCTCCGTGTAATAGGCGCTGCTCACGCATGGTTGTTTTCATCTTTGGGTGGGTTTAGTGATATCTCTGAACAGTCAAAGGGACTGTGTCTTTGATACAATATCCACAGTCAACGTATCTTCAGGAGTTCTGCCGGCCGGAGTGACCGAGCGGTTCTAGGCGCTTCAGTCTGGAACCGCGCGACCGATACGTTCGCAGGTTCGAATCCTGCCTCGGGCATGGATGGGTGTGATGTCCTTAGGTTAGTTAGGTTCAAGTAGTTCTAAGTTATAGGGGACTGATGACCTCCGCTGTTAAGTCCCATAGTGCTCAGAGCCATTCAGGAGATCTGGGAGCCGGAGTGATGCAAATTTTGATGTGTGCATGTTACAACAAAGGAATTCAAGAGTCAAAACTTCCAAAACGGAACGCAGAAGTCATAACATGTGTTACATGTGTAGAACAAATAGAAGACACATCCGTATGGAAGTTCCTTCTTCGCACCTCGCTGTTGCAAACGGACGTTAAACCACAAATTTGAATACAGCGAACGGACACGTCAATGACCGAACAGACACTTCATAATTTCGTGAAAAAATGGGTAATGAGGGAGACTTGAACACGGATCTCCCCCTTCGCAGTCCAACACCCTGACCGCACAATCCACGACGCCACCGCTTTACAACTCCGCTAGATGTTGCACATCGTAAGCCTGGTCTGTTCATTGTTTCTATTTTCCTTCTTTTTCAGAGTACGGCACACCTTCCTCCTGATTTCAGGCTCGATCTGTGTTCAGTCTTTGACGGGCTATCCACTGGGTCATCTTACCACTAATCTGAGCGGAGTACAAAGGGGAGTTTACCTTGTAAGCATGGTTTCGGAGCCGGCTTCTGTGGCCGAGCGGTTCTAGTCGCTTCAGTCCGGAACCGCGCTGCTGCTACGGTCGCAGGTTCGAATCCTGCGTCGGGCATAGATGTGTGGGAAGTCCTTAGGTTAGTTAGGTTTAAGTAGTTCTAAGTCTAGGGGACTGATGACCTCAGATGTTAAGTCCTATAGTGCTCAGAGCCATTTGAACCATGATTTCGGTGGTTCTGAGCGTTCAAGGTGAAAGATGTCACTTGTGAGTATTTAATCTAGACATTTTCAGATGTATTGGGTATTTACTTTTTATTGAAAGTCAGACGAATTGTGTGTTTTCGATAGATCTGCCTCGTTCGACACAATCAACAATAAAAACAGCTTTGAATTTACCCAGGGCAGCAAAAGCCCCGAACGTATTACTCGTTCAAAGCTGTAGGTAAGCCCGTTCTGGTGTCCCACGCTGTCTCGTTCCGTCAGAGAAGGCTATTCGTGAGTTCCTTTGAGCAGGTGACCTCGAAGGACTGTGTCACAAAGCTCTGCACGCCTGGTGACGTATCGTGGTTAGAGAAACGCAGATTTGGAGCAGGGAGAGGGGAAAAAGGAGCGAGATATAAGATAGGTGCGCCACGTTTATTCGGTTGGCGGAAGGCCGGAAGCCGTCCACGCGTCCAGTGCGCAGCGGAAGAGGACAGGACAAAGGCTTCCGCAGTCCGGCGACCCCGAGGTGGTCCGGCCGTGTTGTGACAACTCCGTCCGCCCCTGATCTGCGCCGATGGGCGAGTCAATACACCGGAAGTCAGGTCGCCCTCAGGGGAGCATTTAAGTGACGGCACAAAGCGCCCGATTCCAGAAACGGCGAAATATTCCAGTGGCCGTGGTCAGCAGCCGAGCCACCGTGAGAAACTGGGGCAGAAGTCGTTGCATTTGTTGTCTTAAATTCGAATATTTATCCACACTGCGGTTCTGCGAAACAATATTAACGTTTCCCTCCGAAAGGAAGTCCATGGGACCGTCTTGTATAATGCGGTGAGCGCGAGGGGGGGGGGGGGGGAGGGGGGGGGCAGATCGGGTCGACTTGACGCGGTTTGTTGTCCCAGGAGGGAAGGAGGGAGGGAGGGATTGGGAGCGGAGATGCCTGACAAGTGCGCTGTGCTGGCCACCTCTGCTCGTTCGTTGCCTGTTATCACTCAGTGAATTGTTACGTATTGTTAGGCTGGGAGAGCCACAGAAACTGGTACACCTGCCCAATATCGCGTAGTCCCCCGCGAGCTCGCAGAAGTGTCGCAGCACTAGTAGCACGAAAACGACTAATGTCTGAATTAGTGCTGGAGGGAATTGACACCACGAATCCTGCAGGGATGTCCATAAATCCGTAAGAGAACGAGGAGGTGGAGATCTCTTCTGAACAGCACGTTGCAATGCATCGCAGACATGCCCAATAATGTTCGTGTCTGGGGAGTCTGGTGGCCAGCGGAAGTGTTTAAACTCAGCAGAGTGTCCCTGGAACCACTCTGTAGCAATTCTAGACGTGTGGAGTGACGCATTGTCCTGCTCGAATTACGCAAATCCGTCGAAATGCACAATGGACATGAATGAACGCAGGTGATCAGACAGGGTGCTTACGTACGTGTCACCTGTTAGAGTCGTATCTAGACAGGTCAGAGGTTCCATATCACTCACATTGCACACACGCCACACCATTACCTAGCCTCCACCAGCTTGAACAGTCCCCTGCTGACATGCAGGGTCCATGGATTCACGAAGTTGTCTCCATACTCGTACACCTCCATTCGTTCGATACAATTTGAAAAGGCACTCGTCCGGGCAGGTAACATGTTTCCAGTCTTCAACAGTCCAATTTCGGTGTTGACGGGTCCATGTGAGGTGTAAAGTTTTGTGTCGTGCAGTCATCAAGGGTACACGAGTGGGCCTTCGGCTCCGAAATCCCACGTCGATAATGTTTTGTTGAATGGTTTGCACGCCGACATTTGTTGATGGCCCATCATTGAAATCTGTAGCAATTTGAGGATGGGTTGCACTTCCGTTACGTTGAACGATTCTCTTCAGGCGTCTGTGGTTCCGTTCTTGCGAGGTCTTTTTCCAGCTGCAGCGACGTAGGAGATTTGATGTTTTAGCTGATTCTTGATATTCACGGTACGCTCGTGAAATGGTCGTTTGGGTAAATCCCCACTTCATTGCTACCTCGGAGATGAAGTGTCCCATCGCTCGTGCGCCGACTGTAACACTACATTCAAAATGACAAATCTTAATAATCTGCCATTGTAGCAGCAGTAACCGATCTAACAACAGCGCCAGACATTTGTTGCCCTGTATATTCTGCCTGTTTACATATTCCTGTATTTGAATACGAATGCCTATACTGTAGGGAAGCAGCATACTCACGCCTTATAAAATTCACATCAGTCTTCTATTATTCCACCCACCGCCCCACAATACTAATTTCCTTGCCGCTTTAGTGTAGTTAAATGTCTGTTCGCTGTGCTAGTTAGCTCTTCATTTCATCTTGCGGAGCACGACGTTTTATCATCATAAAGTGAATCTAACTACATTTAAACTTTTAAAAATAGTCAACGTCCTTCGGAATAATGAGTCGATGGATTGATCATGAAGTCGTAGGACACGGTGTTCTTGCAATGACGCTCTAGCCCTTCTTTTGATTTAGTAACAAAGCAGGACTGTTCACTTTCAGCGTTTAGATATGTGAGCATTTTGCGGAGGATATCGGAGAAACAAGACGTTAAGGTGAAGCTTATGCCTGTAGATAATCCGCTTGTTACATTCGCGTTTGTTTTAATTTGCTTGTTTAATTGTGGTAACTGAACGGTTCCATTTCTTAACTTTGTAGATATGCTACTAATCCTTGCAACGTACAGGGTGATTCAGAAAGAATACCACAACTTTAAAAATGTGTATTTAATGAAAGAAACATAATATAACCTTCTGTTATACATCATTACAAAGAGTATTTAAAAAGGTTTTTTTTTCACTCAAAAACAAGTTCAGAGATGTTCAATATGGCCCCCTCCAGACACACGAGCAATATCAACCCGATACTCCAACTCGTTCCACACTCTCTGTAGCATATCAGGCGTAACAGTTTGGATAGCTGCTGTTATTTCTCGTTTCAAATCATCAATGGTGGCTGGGAGAGGTGGCCGAAACACCATATCCTTAACATACCCCCATAAGAAAAAATCGCAGGGGGTAAGATCAGGGCTTCTTGGAGGCCAGTGATGAAGTGCTGCAGACAGTGCTTGAACCAATTTCAGACGATAAGGTTTCATAACTAACCTTTTTCGTAGGACTCTCCATACAGTTGATTGTGGAATTTGCAGCTCTCTGCTAGCTCTGCGAGTCGATTTTCCTGGGCTGCGAACAAATGCTTGCTGGATGCGTGCTACATTTTCATCACTCGTTCTCGGCCGTCCAGAACTTTTCCCTTTGCACAAACACCCATTCTCTGTAAACTGTTTATACCAACGTTTAATACACCACCTATCAGGAGGTTTAACACCATACTTCGTTCGAAATGCACGGTGAACAACTGTCGTCGATTCACTTCTGCCGTACTCAATAACACAAAAAGCTTTCTGTTGAGCGGTCGCCATCTTAGCATCAACTGACGCTGACGCCTAGTCAACAGCGCCTCAAGCGAACAAATATACAACTAAATGAAACTTTATAGCTCCCTTAATTCGCCGACAGATAGTGCTTAGCTCTGCCTTTTGTCGTTGCAGAGTTTTAAATTCCTAAAGTTGTGGTATTCTTTTTGAATCACCCTGTATATTAAGAGTTCCTAAATGTGCCTGAATGTGCTGCAAGTTAACAGTTAAAGATAACGTAAGTTACCAGATGAAACTATATGGTTCCACAGGCCTTTTCGAGTCTCAAACTTCGAGACTCGGGTTAGAATCTCGGCCTTCGAACACATTTTTTTTCGTCGCTTCAGTCTGAATATATACACGACGGGGGGTACGTAATTCAGTTTTTGTGTATTTCCCAAATTTCGGAGCCGTAATCCTTTTTGGCCTTCGGCATGTAGTTCATAGTTTTCTTTTCCTGTTCCATATGGCCGACTTGTTATGAATAAATTTAAATCACCGCAGTCTGTCAGTTCAGAGCACGTTGAATTACTTCTTGTGTATTACCCAAATTGCGGAGCCGTGATCCTTTTCGGCCTTCGGCATGTAGTTCATAGTTTTATTTTCCTGTTCTATATGGAAGTTATCAGCTATTGCAGTTAGTCTTCGACCCTTTGGTAGATAAAAGTCATGTGTACAAAGATCACACTGCCGTCGACGACACATATTGGCAACCTCGATGAATGCTGTACAAAATTTTTGTTGTTATTTGGAGTGGCAGTTCTTTCCTGAAACTTATACAACAACTAAAGAATATTATAATTCCACATTGCTTCTTTAATTTTTATTATATTATGTTTTATTGAGACCAAAATATTCGGGTCCTAGTGAAAACATTTGGTGGCATATGCAATAAAGCGGCACTGTGCAGAAAATAAAAGTCTATACCCGTGCCCGTTAAGACTACAGACCTAAACCCTGAAAGCGAACTTTCCTGTTTCGGTACTACGTCGAATAGTGCGTTACGTTCTTATTGATTACAGTGTGACGTCATCTGTATCAAATATGAGTAATCCGTTGACACGTTATTCCTAATAATATTGTATCGTTGTTTGGAAACAGGCAGCTCTATTCTACTGTGGTAATACGTCGAAGTCTACAGAATGACAGCAAGTGACACAGCGGGCAATCATTTCGCCAACCCACGGCAATAGAGTGTAACACTTACGTTACAGTCTTCACACAGTTGACGAAAAAATGCCGAGTGAAGTGACACAGCGGTGGAAGCCAAGGACTGGCAGCTGGTAGGAGCTGCTTTTCGAAGTCGCTTTGATAAGAACATGCAAATTTCCTTTATCTTTGTCGTCCTGTTCGAGTTTCTGCTACGATTCTAACAACTTCATCGTCGACAGTATGTTGAACTCTTATCTTCCAATGTTTTTTATGATATGAAAGTGTAAAGTCGCTTGTCCAATGTGCTTGGCTCATATTAGCTACAGACAGAAAAAAACCTGATATCCGCCAATTAGAGCGTCCATAGAATGTATTTCAGCGAAATGTACAGGGTGAATTTCACAAACGGAGACACACTGTAGGAAACGTTCCCTGAAATCATAAGGAGCGAGAGACTTGAAATGGACGTACGGCCGGTTATTTGTTCCAGTGGAGGTACACTCACTGGAAAGTGGAAGTAAAACATCAACTTGCGAGTGGAGCAGGGAAGTGGAGGAGGAAAGGGGGGATCAGTTAGTGGTACCAGAAGTAGCCTCCGCCACACACCTTCAGGTGGCTTGCACACAAGGAAAGTAGCCCTCCATCATGGGATCTTCGAGTAGAAGATTCTCCACAGCTACTACTAACCGTATCATTTCCAACGCGTGCAGGTGTTATTCACTACGGACTTACCTGTGGGATTTTTGTCATCCATCCTGTTCAAAGACGAGCCCACCTGCACGACGAGCGGCATCGTCAACCATCGTAACACCGACCTGTGGGATAAGGAGAATGCACGTGGCATGATGGCAGTGAACCACCAGCACCGGTTTAGCCTCAACGTATGGGCGGGGAGTATCGCGTCGTTGGCCAGCCATACTTCCAGAACACCTCACAGGTGAGGTGTATCTGTACCTCCTGCGTGTGACTTTGTGTCCTCTGCTGGAAACGTGCTTTTGATGCCAGGAAGGGTGATGTGGCTGCTACATAATGGCGCGCCAGGCCGCTGCTCTCTCGAAAGTCGACACAAAACTTTAATACTGACATAACATTCTCATTTGCCTGGCTTGTTCTCATGTGTGCTTTCAATCATTGAAACCTACACTGTCAAAGATCTTTTATCTCCACTTACAAGTGGGTGCACCATCCGTCGCCGGCCGGAGTGGCCGAGCGGTTCTAGGCGCTACAGTCTGGAACCGCGCGACCGCTACGGTGGCAGGCTCGAACCCTCCCTCGGGCATGCATGTGTGTGACGTCCTTAGGTTAGTTAGGTTTAAGTAGTTCTTAGTTCTAGGGGACTGATGACCTCAGAAGTTAATTCCCATAGTGCTCAGAGCCATCTCAACTATAGTTTTGTACCATCCGTCGAGCTAATTTCCGATCATACGTCCATGTAACCTTTCTTGCTCCTGGTCGTACCCTGCATTTTGTCCCCATTTAGCAAAATCCCTTTGTAGACCGCACTGTTCCTTGTATGCTGTCGCCGTGCAAATCATCCTGTGTTCACGAAAAAGAATAATGAAAGTAAAAAAAAAATTAACTTATTGTCAAAAATGAGACAGATCGCATAGAGTCGCATTGAGGGAAACAATTCGTTCGTGTTCTTTCCCAAAAAAAAAAAAACACTGCAGCATTTGCCTTTAACGAATTAGGCAAATCACCTTCCAGTGTGCTAAGCCACCTCGCTTGATCTTGGTTCTCTAGGATGACTTCGGCACCGGACCCCGTTCACTAAAAGTAAAGAGGTCATCGGTCTCAACACATGATGTTCTCTATTCCTCTACGGTCCACTTTGCATCTACTTGTACCAATATAAACCTTGTGGGCAGCAGTGAGAAAGACTGTATTGCGTGCGACTCTGCCTCTGCAGTTTTTTTTTCATACGGAAACGAATCGGGAGCTCTAGCGATGACATCCTGCAGCATCTCTACCTAGGGATGTAACGGAAGTCGTTTTATAGAAACCGGAGTCGTAATCAGAAACTGAGGCGGTATTGAAGCATTTGTCGTTTCTGAATAAGATCTGTGTAAGGCTTTCAGCTTATTAATTTATATCAGAAACGTAGCTTGTTAGACAATAACTTACACAGTTAACAGTCACAAAATATAAGGAAAATATGGGTATTTAAAACGTAAATAAATGGCGTCCGATTAGTTGATGGTGTGCCATTACAAACTGCATTCAGTTTTGAAATCCCACACCTCCGACGAAATTACAAGGCAGGTTTTGAAACTCAAACTTTCCACAAAACTGCAGTTTCTTTTGATTTAGAGTTCGGCACATGACAGTTTTTTTTCTTCTTGAAAGTTCTTCAAAGCTGCCTGTTCTTTAGTTTCATCTATCGCTGAAGTGAAGGACCGTAGCGTAACCCTTCTTTCGTGTTCGAGTTTTGCCTTCCTCGTATACAGCGGTGTATAAAGATTTTGAACTTCCTATTAAAGAAGTTGTTGTATTTGTCTTGCTGATATGAATTTTATACTTCACATTATTGGTGGCGACATCACTGAAGAGGTTCCAAACCACACTACTCCTAGGCTTCATTATCAGATCTTCTCAGGTTCTGGAACGACTGATAACTGCTGACAGTCTCACATGTGCAGTAAGAGATATTAACATTTAAAGACTGCATTTAAAGACAGACTGAGCACGGATCGGATCTTTAATAGTCACATGAAAGCTGCTTGTTTGTGTTTCTAGTTTCCAAATTTCGAAAGCTCTTGTCTGTTCTAGATGGTTCTTGTGAAATTTTTCTGTTCATCCCAACAGCCGACAAACATGGGGCGTTTGTCAACAGCGTTTCTCTGTGGTGAACTGCGTCAGCGCCCTAGGACCCTGCCGCTGTTCGGCGCGTTCACTTTCCAGGTGTGTAGATCAAACTTAGAAACTTCATCTTCGGTAAAAATCTCCGCTCCAAAGCTGTCGGTCTCGGAGGCCGAGCTGTGTTAGACGACTAGTTTTCGTCCACAAACCGCCGGCTCTGGACCATCACGAACCGTCTATTGACGTAGTTTGAGGTGAATGTTTTTGTGGGCTGAGGCGCTAGTCAGTGTGTAACACCGAAAATGCAGGATGCATGGCACCTGCTACCGATATACAACTTCTTTTTGAATTATATGTAAATATTTGTAATTTAAATGCTTTCTTTTAATAACCAAGGGCATCGCTTCACTGTATGTGTACATTTAGGTAGAAGTCTGTTGACGTTTCATTGTATTTATCTGTGTTTTACTGTGAAACTTATAAGCTCTGGGAAAAAGCCAAAGGAATTGTTATTTGCATCGACTAGCAACGATAATATCAGTGCTTGTGGGTTGTAAAATCTTTGGTTAGGGCGTTGTTGCGCGGAGCGCGCAGAGAGAGCGAGAGACGGGTTCCAGCGCTCGTAGTGTGCGGTGTATGGTGTTACGCTCTCACTGCAGAGAGTACCATTTCGGCGGCATCATGTACGTGCACTGACCAGATGACTAGTAGCAGGAGGAAGGTCAGTGGACGGTCGGAAGAGGCTGTATCAATTACGATTGCCCGTTCCTGTAATTAGCCGTGACCCCACAAGATGCTACCGTCTTCAACAACAGCAACAGTTCCACAACACAGATTCGTCGTCGGCTCCGAGTTTCGTCGCACGCACACCACTGGACTAAGTCTGTTCATTGGTAGAAATATTTACGGCTAACCCAGCAGCACAACGGAATGTGATTTGATTAATGAACTTTATTTAAATAATAATCAGTTAAATTCAGGGCGATTGCGTCCTCACTGCCCCCAGACATTGTTACCAAGCAGGATCCTTGTTCCCTTTTTTCCTTATATGCTAGCCGAAGTTTGAGAATCTATCACTGGAGAAAATTCAAATCTAAAGAAAATGCACAAATTAAGAGTGCGGAAGTTTTTTTATTTTACATATAGCTTGGAGCACATGGCTGTTTGGTTTGGTACAACGTAATTTAATTCTGTTCAAGTTAGTAAAAAAAAAGGCTCAGTTGTTCAGACAATAATATGAAATCCAATTAGAAAATTAAGTTACTGCAAAGTAAAAAGTGCTTGCCTTTCTCTAAATTTCTTTGATGACGTTATGTTGAGGTCTCTGAAAGTCATTATTCACGTAACGAAGTGGATATTTTCAAATCATTACTCGATTGCCATTTTCAAAATTTAATGACAAACTTAACGTAAAAGTGACTTCTCAGTTTTCTTTATCATTACATACTCACTTAAAATTAGTGTCACAAAACGTGACAACCTTCAGTTGCCACGTCAGTGTTTAATAATAAATGTTTTTCTTTCCCATCATCTTGTACAGGATTTTGGATGTAAATCGCCCTAGTGGGCTGACGACCGTAATTATTTCCTTTTCGTTCATTAGTGTGACTTTTGGATTCATGACCACTGGTACGCCTTTTCTGTCCAGTGTTGTGAGCGAATGCACAAAATAACTTTCATTTTTCCAAATTGTAGCCCTGTTCGGTTTAATTACTTTTTTTATTTTTAGTAGACTTTTCTATCAGAAAGATCGGTTGTACACTTTCCCCCTACTTATCCGTATTACTTCTTCGGGAAAGATAGCCTTATCCAATTAGAAAAAATTCCATTAGGTATACATGCGATCCACGGTCATATTTTATATCGCAAGCAGGATAGGTCGATTAATAAGGGGGAGGTTACAAGTGCATGTAAAAGTGAAATTCAGTTGGCACCAAAGTTCTTGCGGAATGATTACACTGGCAGAGCGCTGGTTAGCCACCCTTTTACCATTCTGCACATCGGGGTAAAGGCTCAGCTTGCGTGACAAGAGCAACACGCATACTGCCCCGTACCCTTTCCACGGCTACTCTAGCACTAGGCTGCGATATTTAGCTGTTTCTCTGCCCAAAGACAACTACAGCAACGAAGCTAGCCGTGTCCGTTCAACATGAAGAGCAAATACACTGATTGAGTTTGGTTGTGTCAGTCAGTAACAACGGATGCATAGTCTACGATCAATGAGGGAACTTGTTGCCCACTGTATACTTTGCAGTGCCTTGTGGAGCGATATTGTATGAATAATTGCGGTTAACAGGAAGGTGTGTGGTTTGAAAATGGGCGTGTCGGCTGAAACCAGTAACCGCTACAGTTGAATGTTGTATCAATGCAACTGGGACGGACGAAATAAAAAATTATTCAGTTTCCTCAGTACTGAACATTTGCAGACCTACTACCCCATGGCAGCAGGCCCCGAATAAACCTGTTTTACCCTCTGCTGAGGAAAGGCTGGGCCACAACTGTTGAAACTTGGGCCTCGATACCCTGTGTAGCAGCACAGGGGCCCAGTTGATGTCCGACCTGTCCCACACGTATTCTGTCGGGGTCATATCTTGGGATCTCACTGGCCTCAGGAGTACATCAACATCACGCAGGCGGTTAGTAGAGATACCGGCCATGTGTAGATGACCATTGCTGCTTTGAAAAATAGCCCCTTGATTCTGCCGCATGGGAGGTAATAGAGGATGACGTAGGATGTCCGTGATGTACCTATGTGCCATCAGAGATCTCTCAATTCCGTGACCTGAGGTAAAACCCAATGACGCCAGAGATAATACCAGGGTGCCTCTTCGAAACATTGGAAGAATGAGAGTTCTTCCGAGATCGCTGCCATCGACGCCGACGGTGGTGTTCCGGAGAGCCGCAGAACCGTGATTCATCGCTGAACACGATATGATGCCATTAATCGGTAGTCCATGCTTCCCAGTGGCAGCACCACTCCAAACACAGCCGTATGCGTTAAACTATTATAGGTAAAGGTGGATAAATGGGCCCCTACTTTGTTTTTTTTATATAACACCTATTTTTAGTATAATCACCTGAAATTAACATAAAGCATTTCTCTAGTATGTCCTGCAAATAGTTACGACATGTTTTGGTTCAACTTTTTAATAGTTAAAACAAAATTTTATTTTTCCTGGTAGTCTGCATTTTGTTGCGTCAAGAATTTGTGCTGGTAATATGGGCCCCGAGGCAGTTTGAAATAAAAAGAAACAAAAATTTGAAAAAATAATTGTATTTAATTTTTGTGTATAATGAAAGAAAGATTCACTCTGAACATTGTTAATTAGTCTACTGGTGGGATGATTTTCACAGCCTACGCCTAGTCTATTCACAAAAGTCACACACATAAGCATCAAGTGATCCCGTTTCAGCTGCAGATAATGCACCAACTTGCCTTTTCCCCCTCAGGCCGATGACACGAGAAATTTTTCTTTGAACGACACTAAGACCTGACTCGTCTGCCGGCTGGGGTGGTCGAGCGGTTATAGGCGCTACAGTCTGGAACTGCGCGACCGCTACGGTCGCAGGTTCGAATCCTGCCTCGGGCATGGATGTGTGTGATGTCCTTAGGTTAGTTAGGTTTAAGTAGTTCTAAGTTCTAGGGGACTGATGACCTCAGCAGTTAAGTCCCATAGTGCTCAGAGCCATTTTTTGATTCGTCTACATTAAAAACTCTGTTTGCAGGATATTTGTAGTTACTGAACGCAGCTTCAAGTAAACTGAAGAAATTGTCGACAGCTTGTTTATTAAACTCATTAGCACGTGAAATCGAAGTTGCGGATGGCTTCAAAATAGACAGAATATTTTTGTGGCGTGACATAAAATGGTCAAACCAAGTTCGACCAGAAACTTCGCCCTTTACAAATGGATGAGGGATTTTATTTCTTGTGCAAAACTGGTAGGCCATGCGCCTGACGTCATTTCTGGTAAGGCTGTAGCATTTGGATTCCATAATGAGAAGATATTTAACCAGTTCGTCCTCAAGTCCCTGTGGTAAAACCGGTGGACTGCCCAGTTTAATATTAACTATCTCTTCGACCGGTTTATCGAGTCGTGAAAGCCTTTGGAGCGTAGAACGAGGGACAGAGTACACTTTAACCGCTTTTTTTAACCCAATTTTTTTCTCTTTAATAGCTACAATAGCATTTGACATATTCGCTTTGTCCCACGATTGCCGTTTCGATTTTTTTGGTGGTACAAGATGTCTTCGAGGCATCTGAAACATAAAGAGTAGCAATATTTGTAAATGGTCCTATAAAATCTGATTGATTTTACGGGGCCCATAATACCAGCAGCAAAAGGGGCCCATATATCCACCCGCGACATCTTGGGAAAAACGATTTTGCCTACGGTTAGTTTGGTTCGCAACCGACGTTAATTAATGTAAAACGGCATCCCAACAACAAACCAAATACGTACCTTACCTTAGTTTTAGTAATAACATGTTACAAATTTGAGTTTTATTCAAATAAACACTAACCTTTCAAACGTTTGATGACAGCGAAAAAATTCGCAGCACAACTACTCACAAACCATGACAGCTACTACGTCTGCACACTCTACAGTGAAGTTAGGCAACTAGCTCTAGTAGCTCATGTGCTCTCCGCTAGAATTCATGGCCTGTACTTCCAAATATGTAGGGGGCCCATAATACCAGCAGGGGCCCATTTTTCCACCTTTGCCTCTGATGTCAGCCTACTCATCGGAAGATAACTACATAGTCCGATTACACGTGGAAGACGACACAGAGTGTTGCAGGGAAACGATTAGCTTTTCTTGGATGGCTGGCGCAGATGCGGCGAGTGGGGGTGGGGGTACAGGTCAGGATGTGCTTCATGTGCAATACGGCGATGCCTCCTTGCGGTATTTGTATGGGGTCAGCCTGATGACCAATACGACTGCCCCTCACCTCCCCACGCTGTCCAAGACAGGGCCACTGTCACAATCGAATGCCCTACAAATCTGAATACTGAACTTGAGAACTACTTGTATGACTTAAGTTGGAAGTATAATACAGTCCGTCTTGTGTGCAGTCTCTGTGGTATCTTCCCGTGACTATGTTGATTATCTCTGGAGGCTGGTCTTGCCGTTTGCTGCCCTTTCTGTGTACCACATCTTCTGGACACAGAAAACATCAAATGCTGACACAAAGAAATTACAGACATTAGCTGCGAGTGGGCATTGATTTAAATCAATGGGGAGAGTTGAAAATCTGTGCGGGAGCGGGATTCGAAACGGAATCTCCTGCTTACTAGGCAGATGCTCTGACCACTAAGCAACTGCGTGGACTACCCTAGCACGCCTCCCGTCAGACCCAAATTCTCAACTTATCCACATGTCCGAAAGAAGAGACATTATATACGTGTAACTAAGGCGAGGACGGCCATTGTTCGTCAATGCGGATGCACACCAGGCAAGAGGTCTTACGGTAATCAGTGAGTGGTGAGGATAATGGGCAAGGGGCACTACATTAGTAGTGTGTGGTTAAGTTGAGAATTCGGGTCTGGTGAGAAGCGTGCTAGTATGGTGTTGCGAAGGCCACTCTCCCGATGACTTAGTGGTCAGAGCATCTGCCCAGTAAGCAGGAGACCGAGGTTCGATCTCTGTCCAGCACAAATTTTCAACTTTTCCCAATGAATTAAATCAATGCCCGCTCACTACCAATGTCTGTAATTCCTTTGTCTCAATCCATATTGGCTGCTGGATTCAAAATGGCGATTGTAGTTTCGGACTGTCCGAAAGAACAGACATCACATGCACAATAAAAGTCGCTGCTTTTTGGTTCTTAAATGCGTACGAGGTGTGTGAGAAAAATAATGAGACTGATTTTTTTTATTTACCAAAATTTTTATTTTTATGTTTTTTCAAACAGAGTAGTCTCCACATCAAAACAGTTCCTTTCGGCAGCTCTGCACCAGAGGAGTCGTTGCTACCGTACTTGGTAGTAGATCTGAAAGGATTTAAAAGTAGGACCTTTAACACGTCCGTCGCATTCTTTTGAATTTCTCCTGAGTCCCAATACGACGTCCTCTTAAGACTTATTCAGTTTCAGGAAAAGAGAAAATTCACAGGGACTTAGATTAGGTGAATTGTGGGTTGTGCAACAACATGAATGCATTTTAAGGTCCAGAATTCTTTGATGGAAGTGGCTGTGTGACAGGAGGCCTTTTGATAACGAAGAATCCGTTTGTCTGCAGTGTCCGGTCTCACTCGATTCATCCTTTTCCTGAACCTTGCAAAGACCTCTTCGTAAATACTTGGCTGCCAGTTTCTGCTGGAGGAGCAGCTTCATGCACGATACCCCTACTGGCAAAAAAGCAAATCGTCTTTGTTTTTATTTTAGATTTTCTCATTCGATCTTGTTTCGGTCGACGGGATGTCTCAATGTGCCACTCTTCCCTTTGCCGCTTTGTCTCAGGATCGTATTCAGAAATCCAGAATTCGTCACCTGTGAACACAAGACTGAACCGTTCGTGGTCACTGGCAGTCCACTAAAGGAGATCACTGCATAATGTTCTTCTATTGTTCTTCTGCTCAGTTGTGAAGTTTTTCGGATCCATTTCGGCACAAACCTGTCGCATGTGCAAAACTTCGGTCAAAAAAATGGAAATGCCGTGTGGCTAGGGCCTCCCGTCGGGTAGACCGTTCGCCTGGTGCAAGTCTTTCGAGTTGACGCCACTTCGGCCACTTGCGTGTCGATGGGGGTGAAATGATGACGAAAGACACACAACACCCAGTCATCACGAGGCAGAGAAAATCCCTGGCCCCGCCGGGAATCGAACCCGGCACCCCGTGCGCGGGAAGCGAGAACGCTATCGCAAGACCACGAGCTGCGGACACTTCGGTCAAAATTTGAAGTATGGTGAAATTGTTTAACAGATCACCCGTCACACTTATTGTTAAACGGCGGTCCCATCTCACAAGAGCGCGTACACACCGTCTTTCGAAGTTGAAGATGTCCCTGAGCGAGGTTCAGCATCACTACGTTCTCGGTCTTCCAAAATAGATTTGTGATAACGAAAACCTTGTGCTCTTCATAAGGAATGCTCCCAACAGGCATGTTTCGACTTTTCGAAGGTCACACTTACGGATTCTTCAAGTTTTACCCAAAAATTTGTGGCATAACGTTGCTGTTACATTTTTGTAACACACAACAAAAACACAACGTCACTGACGGCGCTTTCAAAAATCACATGACGGCTCTACGTAGCTGAAACTCAGACTGGGCATCTGGAAGGGATGAACACACCAGTCTACACAAGTGTGGCGACGCAGCATTAACAGGCCGCTCACCGTGTTGTCAGTCTCATTGCTTTTCTCACACATCTCGTACTGTTGAAATCACAATTTTACGTTTCACCCACGCAAGGCTTTTAGCAGTGATAAGTCTTACACTTACATGAAAAGAACGATGTAAGATACACTACTGGCCATTAAAATTGCTACACCAAGAAGAAATGCAGATGATAAACGGGTATTCATTGGCCAAATATATTATACTAGAACTGACATGTGATTACATTTTCACGCAATTTGGGTGCATAGATCCTGAGAAATCAGTACCCAGAACAACCACCTCTGGCCGTAATAACGGCCTTGATACGCCTGGACATTGAGTCAAACAGAGCTTGGATGGCGTGTACAGGTACAGCTGCCCATGCAGCTTCAACACGATACCACAGTTCATCAAGAGTAGTGACTGGCGTATTGTGACGAGCCAGTTGCTCGGCCACCATTGACCAGACGTTTTCAGTTGGTGAAGTATCTGGACAGTGTGCTGGTCAGGGCAGCAGTGGAACATTTTCCGTATCCAGAAAGGCCCGTACACGACCTGCAACATGCGGTCGTGCATTATCCTGCTGAAATGTAGAGTTTCGCAAGGATCGAATGAAGGGTACAGCCACGGGTCGTAACACATCTGAAATGTAATGTCCACTGTTCAAACTGCAGTCAATGCGAACAAGAGGTGACCGGGACGTGTAACGAATCGCACCCCATACCATCACGCCGGGTGATACGCCAGTATGGCGATGACGAATACACGCTTCCAATGTGCGTTCACCGTGAAGTCGCCAAACACGGATGCGACCATCATGATGCTGTAAACAGAACCTGGATTCATCCGAAAAAATGACGTTTTGCCATTCGTGCACCCACGTTCGTCGTCGAGTACAACATCGCAGCCGCTCCTATCTGTGATGCAGCGTCAAGGGTAACCGCAGCCATGGTCTCCGAGCTGATAGTCCATGGTGCTGCAAACGTCGTCGAACTGTTGGTGCAGATGGTTGTTGTCTTGCAAACGTCCCCATCTGTTGACTCAGGGATCGAGACGTGGCTGCACGATCCGTTACAGCGATGCGGATAAGATGCCTGTCATCTTGACTGCTAGTGACACGAGGCCGTTGTGATCCAGCACGGCGTTCCGTATTACCCTCCTGAACCCGCCGATTCCATATTCTGCTAACTGTCATTGGATCTTGACCAACGCGAGCAGCAATGTCGCGATATGATAAACCGCAATCGCGATAGGCTACAATCTGACCTTTATCAAAGTCGGAGACGTGATGGTACGCATTTCTCCTCCTTACACGAGGCATCACAATAACGTTTCACCAGGCAATGCCGGTCAACTGCTGTTTGTGTATGAGAAATCGGTTGGAAACTTTCCTCATGTCAGCACATTGTAGGTGTCGCCACCGGCGCCAACCTTGTGTGAATGCTCTGAAAAGCTAATCATTTACATATCACTGCATCTTCTTCCTGTCGGTTAAATTTCGCGTCTGTAGCACGTCATCTTGGTGGTGTAGCGATTTTAATGGCCAGTAGTGTATATTCTAGGTAAGTCAGTCGCGATATCCCTTAGTCTCTGCACTGTTGACGAACTACATTCTACCCTCTTCTATATTCCTAACGCGACCACGAGCCTCGCGTCCACTCTCCGGCCCCAGGATTCGACAGGCCCTGTTGATTCAACCAATGCGTGTCGTCCACACTAGGCGCGGCGCAGTTCAAAGGGAACCAACAATGGAACAAACGATACAACGCCCTGGCTCCGGCGAGCGGCAGGCTTACGGATGACAGAAAAGGCTTTTAAATTACGATTTCTTGATACAGGGTGTTTCAAAAATGACCGGTATATTTGAAACGGCAATAAAAACTAAACGAACAGCGATAGAAATACACCGTTTGTTGCAATATGTTTGGGACAACAGTACATTTTCAGGCAGACAAACTTTCGAAATTACAGTAGTTACAATTGTCAACAACAGATGGCGCTGCGGTCTGGGAAACTCTATATTACGATATTTTCCACATATCCACCATGCGTAGCAATAATATGGCGTAGTCTCTGAAAGAAAATACCCGAAACCTTTGACAACGTGTCTGGCAGAATGGCTTCACATGCAGATGAGATGTACTGCTTCAGCTGTTCAATTGTTTCTGGATTCTGGCGGTACACCTGGTCTTTCAAGTGTCCCCACAGAAAGAAGTCACAGGGGTTCATGTCTGGCGAATAGGGAGGCCAATCCACGCCGCCTCCTGTATGTTTCGGATAGCCCAAAGCAATCACACGATCATCGAAATATTCATTCAGGAAATTAAAGACGTCGGCCGTGCGATGTGGCCGGGCACCATCTTGCATAAACCACGAGGTGTTCGCAGTGTCGTCTAAGGCAGTTTGTACCGCCACAAATTCACGAAGAATGTCCAGATAGCGTGATGCAGTAATCGTTTCGGATCTGAAAAATGGGCCAATGATTCCTTTGGAAGAAATGGCGGCCCAGACCAGTACTTTTTGAGGATGCAGGGACGATGGGACTGCAACATGGGGCTTTTCGGTTCCCCATATGCGCCAGTTCTGTTTATTGACGAAGCCGTCCAGGTAAAAATAAGCTTCGTCAGTAAACCAAATGCTGCCCACATGCATATCGCCGTCATCAATCCTGTGCACTATATCGTTAGCGAATGTCTCTCGTGCAGCAATGGTAGCGGCGCTGAGGGGTTGCCGCGTTTGAATTTTGTATGGATAGAGGTGTAAACTCCGGCGCATGAGACGATACGTGGACGTAGGCGTCATTTGGCCCGCAGCTGCAACACGGCGAACGGAAACCCGAGGCCGCTGTTGGATCACCTGCTGCACTAGCTGCGCGTTGCCCTCTGTGGTTGCCGTACGCGGTCGCCCTACCTTTCCAGCACGTTCATCCGTCACGTTCCCAGTCCGTTGAAATTTTTGAAACAGATCCTTTATTGTATCGCTTTTCGGTCCTTTGGTTACATTAAATCTCCGTTGAAAACTTCGTCTTGTTGCAACAACACTGTGTTCTAGGCGGTGGAATTCCAACACCAAAAAAATCCTCTGTTCTAAGGAATAAACTATGTTGTCTACAGCACACTTGTACGTTGTGAACAGCACACGCTTACAGCAGAAAGACGACGTACAGAATGGCGCACCCATAGACTGCGTTGTCTTCTATATCTTTCACATCACTTGCAGCGCCATCTGTTGTTGAAAATTGTAACTACTGTAATTTTGAAAGTTTGTCCGCCTGAAAATGTACTGTTGTCCCAAGCATATTGCAACAAACGGTGTATTTCTATCGCTGCTCGTTTAGTTTTTATTGCCGTTTCAAATATACCGGTCATTTTTGAAACACCCTGTAGGTGCATGTTCAATGTAGCTACTGTTTGATGATGATTGACAGAAATATATGCGTAACAAACACTATTCAAGGCTCTATTTAATTCCTTTGAAACAAATACAGGCAGCAAATCTCCATTCGGTATTTTTGTGCCGTAAGTATCGAGCCACTGGAAGGTATCTTCACTTTTCTACGTGACAGGTTCGACGCTAATCGTCTGTGCTTGTGGGCGCCAGATCTGGCCGAGGGGTTGCGCGGCAGCCACATTAGGCCGGAGACAATGGTAGCCGGCGCGTCTGCAGCGGCGCGCAGCCCCTCCCCGCCGCGGCGGAGGCGTATTTGAATTTATACAAGGCTGTCAGCGCTGCGGGCAGGCTCTGCTGACACTCACGCTGACGTCTGTCAGCGGCGGCGCTCATTACGGCGGTACAGAGCCGCGCTGACTGCTGACACGGGGGCGACGCGGAAACACAGGCTCCACACTGCGCGTCTCCGGTCGCCGGGCTCTTAAGACTTGTGAAAACAGGCCGAATCATTAACTGCACTACTAAAACCACACGAAAACACGACCATCACAAACAGAGAGCACCAGGCTTGCTACAACAATCTAAAACGTCACAGAAAGTACCGAAAACTTCCCTATATCGGGAACTAGCTGCAGTGCCCGCCTTTGCTCGGGATGTTTACTATCTGCCACACAAAGTGATTCGCCTCGTGCGTTCTTGATAATCGTAGCGAATGCAAGTTGCCTGGAAAGCTGCAATCGCTTTAAATCGAAGGGCGTGTTTGACTCAGAGGGTGTCAGCGGAATCCGACGACTGAATACGTCTTCACCTGCCGCAGTCATAAAAATCCGGTTTATGGCTTTCACTTCATACTTTTGTTAATTTACACCAATTTCAAACCAAAAGTTTAATAATAACAATTACACTGAAGAGCCAAAGAAACTGGTACACCGGCCAAATACCGTGTATTTCTCTGCCTCGTGATGACTGGGTGTTGTGTGATGTCCTTAGGTTAGTTAGGTTTAAGTAGTTCTAAGTTCTAGGGGACTGATGACCATAGATGTTTAGTCACATACTGCTCAGAGCCATTTGAACCATTTTTGGCCCCCGCGACTACGCAGAAATGCCGCAACACGACGTGGCATGGACTCGACTAAAGTGCGAAGTAGTGCTGGAGGGAATCCTCCAGCGCTGTCCATAATTCCGTAAGAGTACGAAGGCGTGGAGGTCTCTTCTGAACAGTACGCGACAAGGCATCCAATACATGTTCAATGATGTTCACGTCTGGGGAGTTTGGTGGCCAGCGAAAGTCTTTAAACTCACAAGAGCGTTCCTACAGTCACTCTGGACGTGTGGCATGTCCCATTGTACTGCTGGAAATGCGCAAGTCCGTCGGAATACACAATGGACATGAATGGATGCAGGTTATCAGATAGGATGGTCACGTACGTGTGAGCTGTCAGAGTCGTTTCTAGACGTATGGGGGTTCCATACCACCACAACTGCACACGCCCCACACCACTATGGAGACTCCACCAGCTTGAACAGTTCCCTCCTGACATGCATGCAGGGTCCATGGATTCATGACGTTGTCTCCATACCCGTACACGTCCATCCGCTCGATACAATTTGAAACGAGACTCGTCCGATCAGGAAACGTGTTTCCAGTCATCAACAGCAAAATGCCGGTGTCGACGGGCCGAGGCGAAGCGTAAAGCTGTGTGCCGAGCAGTCATCAAGAGTACACGAGTGGGCCTTCGGCTCCAAAAGTCCATATCGATGATGTTTCGTTGAATGGTTCGCACGCTGACACTTGTTGATGGCCCAGCATTGAAATCTGCAGCAATTATCGGAAGGGTTGCATTAATGTCACGTTAAACGATTCTCTTCATTCGTCGGTGGTCCCTTTCTTACAGGAACTTTTTCCGGCCGCAGCGAGGTCGGAAGTTTGATGTTTCGTCGGATTCCTGATGTTCACGGTACACTCGTGAAATGGTCGTATTGGAAGATTCCCATTTCACTGCTACCTCGGAGATGCTGTGTCCCATCGCTCGTGTGCCGACTATAACAACACGTTCAAACTCATTTAAATCTTAATAACCTGCATAGTAACAGCAGTAACCGATCTAACAAATGCGCCAGGCCCTTGTTGTCCTACATAGGCGTTGCCGACCGTAGCGGCGTATTCTGCCCGAGTACATGTCTATGTATTTGAATACGCATACCTTTATCAGTTTCTTTGGCGCTTCAGTGTACACTATGTGTTGAAAAGTATCTGGACACCTGGCTAAAAATGACTTACAAGTTCTTGGCCCCCTCCATCAGTAATGCTGGATTTCAATATGGTGTTGGCCCACCCTTAGCCTTGATGACAGCTTCCACTCTCGCAGGCATACGTTCAATCAGGTTCTGGAGAGTATCTTGGCGAATGGCACCCCATTCGTCACGGAGTGCTGCACTGAGGAGAGGTATCGATGTCGGTCGGTGAGGCCTGCCACGAAGTCGGCTTTCCAAAACATCCCAAAGGTGTTCTGTAGGTTTCAGATCAGGACTCGGTGCTAGCCAGTCTATTACAGGGATGTTATTATCGTGTAACCACTCCGCCACAGGCCGTGCATTATGAACAGGTGCTCGATCACGTTGCAATATTCCATCGCCATTGCCGAATTACTCTGCAACAATGGGAAGCAACAAGGTGCTTAAAACATCAATGTAGGCCTGTGCTGTGATAGTGCCACGCAAAACAACAACATGAAAAACACGACCACACCATAACACCACCGACTTCGAATTTTACTGTTGGCACTACACACACTGGCAGATGACGTTCACCGGGCATTCGCCATACCGACACCCTGCCATTGGATCGCCTCATTGTGTACCATCATTCGTCACTCCACACAACGTTTTTCGACTATTCAGTCGTCCAGTGTTTACGCTCCTTACACCAAGCGACGCGTCGTTTGGCATTTACCGGCGTGATATGTGACTTATGAGCAGCCACTCGACCATGAAATCCAAGTTTTCTCACCTCCCACCTGTCATAGTACTTGCTGTGGAACCTGATGCAGTTCGGAATTCCCATGTGATGGTCTTCCCTCTTCAACTGTCGGCGGTCTTTGTCAGTCAACAGACGAAGTCGGCCTGTACGCTTTTGTGCTGTACGTGTCCCTTCACGTTTCCACGTCACTATCACATCGGAAACAGTGGACCTAGGGATGTTTAGGAGTATGGAAATCTCGCGTACAGACGTATGATACAAGTGACATCCAATCACCTGACTACGTTCGAAGTCCGTGAGTTCCGCGGAGGGCCCCATTCTGCTCTCTCACGATGTCTAAGGACTTCTGAGGTCGCTGATATGGAATACTTGGCAGCAGGTGGCAGCACAATGCACCTGTTATGAAAAACGTATTGTTTTGGGGAAGTCCAGATACTTTTGATCACATAGTGTATATCAGAGATTATGAATCGGTTCCTTTTTAAATTACAAATTGAAATAATATATCTGTAATCCATAATGTACCTAAAAGCTAACTGTATATTACGAGTACGTAGTTTTATCATTTCTATACTCTAGAGTTTCTTCAAGACGTATATTGACTCTGAAAATATGCAGCACGAAAAGATGATTAGTTGCTTCATCTGTTGTTACATTTTGCGATAAGTATCTCATTTTTTGAGAATTCGTCTCCTATTGTTTCAGCTCAGTTTTCAGTCTTTCATTACTCGAACTCTTCGAACAGATTACGTCACCGTTCGGGAAATCTCGGCTTCTGTTCGATCTTTTGATCGGGCTGCGATGTAGTGACTTTTGTTGGCACTACATCCACGACCTTCCTTAGCGTTTGTATTGCACTGTGGATTTTAGTAATAAAAATAACTGTAAAACACTGACTAAAGTATTTTCCACGATGTATGTCATATGTAACACGGTAACTAATTAGTAAATAAGAGTTTGCAATCATTTTTCTGTCAAATTGTCGAGCTACTGGCGTGTGACTGTACTATCTCCAAGACGGGTATTACCACTGTAGTTTATTCTCGCGATAGCTATTACGGACAGTTTATCACGATATATTTTGTTTGTTAGAGATTTAATTTTTGATTAATTTTCGTCATTGTTTCATCTGAATCTGGAAATTTAGGGTAAAACCACCAAGAACTTTTACGTAGGTCGCTAAAGTACTTTTCGAAATGTTTGGCAACAACTTTTCTCCTTTATAAATTTTGTATGTAAATTGTTATATTGTGTATCTTAAAAAATATCGAGCCTATGTTCGTCCAAATTTTCTGTGGGAGATAGTGTAGAAATTTGAAGTAAATCGGCCAAGAAGTTTTACAGATTTTTGGTAACAACCTTTCCCCTATATACAGGGCTATTACAAATGATTGAAGCGATTTCATAAATTCACTGTAGCTCCATTCATTGACATGTGGTCACGACACACTACAGATACGTAGAAAAACTCATAAAGTTTTGTTCGGCTGAAGCCGCACTTCAGGTTTCTATCACCAGACCGCTCGAGAGCGCAGTGAGACAAAATGGCGACAGGAGCCGAGAAAGCGTGTGTCGTGCTTGAAATGCACTCACATCAGTCAGTCATAACAGTGCAACGACACTTCAGGACGAAGTTCAACAAAGATCCACCAACTGCTAACTCCATTCGGCGATGGTATGCGCAGTTTAAAGCTTCTGGATGCCTCTGTAAGGGGAAATCAACGGGTCGGTCTGCAGTGACCGAAGAAACGGTTGAACGCGTGCGTGTAAGTTTCACGCGTAGCCCGCGGACATGCTGGAAAATTGGCTCATGCCACAACTGGAGACCGACAGCGCCGACTTCATCTTTCAACAGGATGGTGCTCCACCGCACTTCCATGTTCGGCATTTCTTAAACAGGAGATTGGAAAACCGGTGGATCGGTAATGGTGGAGATCATGATCAGCAATTCATGTCATGGCCTCCACGCTCTCCCGACTTAACCCCATGCGATTTCTTTCTGTGGGGTTATGTGAAAGATTCAGTGTTTAAACCTCCTCTACCAAGAAACGTGCCAGAACTGCGAGCTCGCATCAACGATGCTTTCGAACTCGTTGATGGGGACATGCTGCGCCGAGTGTGGGAGCAACTTGATTATCGGCTTGATGTCTGCCGAATCACTAAAGGGGCACATATCGAACGTTTGTGAATGCCTAAAAAAACTTTTTGAGTTTTTGTATGTGTGTGCAAAGCATTGTGAAAATACCTCAAATAATAAAGTTATTGTAGAGCTGTGAAATCGCTTCAATCATTTGTAATAACCCTGTATATTACATGCATATATGCTTCAAGTTAGTTTAAGAAATCTTATGTTCCCAATGATCGTTCTCTTCTCTTGAAGGTAAAGTATGCAAGATTTCTCCATGATCGGAATAAGAAGGTAGATTTGTATACATTACAAACAAACAAACGGAGACTCTTGTATGCATATATAGATTCTAGGCCTATCACCTGAAAATTTACGCCACTGCCAACATCTCGCATAGTGAGGGTGAGAGAAGGCACAACGGTACCCGTACGATAGTTTGTAGTGGGGGCCTGGACACTGGAGTATGAAGAATTTTTAATGGATATTATGTAAGTAGCGATAAAAACGTACAGTTGTGACCCCGTTAAAACAGTGCACAATACCGACTTTTAAATCATTTGCTTAAAGGAAAACGCCTCACTACAGCATACTTTTTTTCCTTTCTGTGAGAGCTAGGGGGGCGCCTCGCACCACGCACTTTCCGCCCTGCTTGCCAACCGGTATGGGCGCCCTTGAGAAGGTTTCCTAGTTCAACGTCATCTTCTCCTATAAGAACTATCAAGATCATTGCTTTTACTTTAGTAATTACAAATGTTGAGTATTTATGGAAGCCGAAGTTTAGGGGTTGGACAAAAATATGGAAACGCTGCAAGAAACGTACGGCTGAACATAAACGCAGACGGTAGCCAAGTCCGCAGGTTGCGCTGTCGTATTTGACGAAAAAAGGCACCTGTGTAATGTCCCCAATACGTCACAAGAGCCAACAGTGGTCAGAAGAGTGTCCTGTGCAGCTGTGAGTGCACCGTGTCGGAGCTTACTGAACTGGACGAGGGCAAATTGTTGGTTCTCGTACTTCGGGTGCTGCCGTAATCAAGGTAGCCGATGTGTTCAGTGTTTCGAGACATATCGTACTGGAGAATGATAACGCACACAGGGGAAGCGGAAAAACTTCATCCACTAACTCACAACGTGGACCAAAGTGTGTGTTGAGTGATCATGACGGATGGTAGTCGAAGAGAAGGGTGACTAAAAGCAAGAGGACGGCAGCTGGAAATGTCATTGCAGAACCGAAAGTTGCACTCGCGAACCCTGTCAGCACCAAAGTAACACGATGCGAGCTTCAGAAGCAAGCAGAGAATTGCAGTGCGAGCTGTTAATTCCAGATCCACTAATCAGTGATGCAAATGCCCGTAAAGATAAATGTAGTGCCAGAACTATATGGACTGTGGAGCAACGGAAGAAAGTTATTTGATCGGATCAGTCTTGTTTCACATTGTTTCCACCTTCTCGCCGAATTTACGTCCCAAGAATGAAATATAATGGTCATTCAGCGATGATTAGGGCAGCCACATCGTGGTACTCCATGGGCCCCATGGTTGCTCTACACGGTCGCACTACTGCCGATGAATGTGTGAATGTTTTGGCTGATGAGGTTGAAACATCCCAGTAGAAAAAATTTGTGTGTGAATATTTTGGCTGATCAGGTTGAAACCTCCCCTTAGAAAAAAATTATAAATAACAGTGCTGGAAAACCTCTACGTTATTTGATTTTCAAACAGCTGGGCAAAACTGAACGTACTCAACCATCTCTCTCTTTACTTATTCTGACCAACACTAAACTGACACACAATATTTTTACCGCAACGCAATCTGACTTTCAGTAATCCCTACAAAAGAATGGCCCTGACTAACAATAACCTATACCTTTCATGAATCACTTACCTCACAAAATCTTCGTTACTCAAACTACTTCAATATAGCGAGCGCCAATACTGCCAGCTAAATAAAAGATTCTAACTTCTGAAGGCACTAATTACTGATAGGCACATAGTTAGCAAATGAAATATTTTGATAGAGAACAAACAATGTATTTACCTTAACAGTGTTCAAAAGGCATTATATATAATATCAGTTCATGGCATCCAGTCTTACAAATTTCCTTTTTCTCACAGACACATGTCCAGATCGTCCGCTCTCAAAACTCTGCCATCTCTCTCCCCACATCCACCACTGCTGGCGGCTCACCTCCAACTGCGCAACGCTATGCGCTGCTCACATCCAACTGCCCAACACTACAATAGAGAATATTCCATCAATGCAAACCTTCCACAGATTTCACACAGCACAGTCAGTGATTTTCATACAGAGCGCTACGTGGCGTTACCAAGATAAAAACCTAAAGAGCCTACTTACAAGGTCCATGCCATGGTGCAATGTTTCTTCCCCAATAATAACGCTGTGTTCCAAGACGAAGGGGCCCCTGTTCACTCTCACAGCTCACACGGTCCAGGACAAGTTCTGTGATGAATCGCTGCATCTCCCCTGGCCACCAGTCGCCAGATATCACTATTATTGAGCCTTTGTGGTCTACGTTGAGGAGGTGGGTGCGTGATCACTACACACCTCCATAACCGTTACCAAAAACTACCATAATTTTGCAAGAAGAATGGTATAACATTCCCTTGAAAACCATACAGGACGTGAATTTATCCATTTCGAGAAAATTTATGCATATCAAGAAAACTGGATTATACACTCCTGGAAATGGAAAAAAGAACACATTGACACCGGTGTGTCAGACCCACCATACTTGCTCCGGACACTGCGAGAGGGCTGTACAAGCAATGATCACACGCACGGCACAGCGGACACACCAGGACCCGCGGTGTTGGCCGTCGAATGGCGCTAGCTGCGCAGCATTTGTGCACCGCCGCCGTCAGTGTCAGCCAGTTTGCCGTGGCATACGGAGCTCCATCGCAGTCTTTAACACTGGTAGCATGCCGCGACAGCGTGGACGTGAACCGTATGTGCAGTTGACGGACTTTGAGCGAGGGCGTATAGTGGGCATGCGGGAGGCCGGGTGGACGTACCGCCGAATTGCTCAACACGTGGGGCGTGAGGTCTCCACAGTACATCGATGTTGTCGCCAGTGGTCGGCGGAAGGTGCACGTGCCCGTCGACCTGGGACCGGACCGCAGCGACGCACGGATGCACGCCAAGACCGTAGGATCCTACGCAGTGCCGTAGGGGACCGCACCGCCACTTCCCAGCAAATTAGGGACACTGTTGCTCCTGGGGTATCGGCGAGGACCATTCGCAACCGTCTCCATGAAGCTGGGCTACGGTCCCGCACACCGTTAGGCCGTCTTCCGCTCACGCCCCAACATCGTGCAGCCCGCTTCCAGTGGTGTCGCGACAGGCGTGAATGGAGGGACGAATGGAGACGTGTCGTCTTCAGCGATGAGAGTCGCTTCTGCCTTGGTGCCAATGATGGTCGTATGCGTGTTTGGCGCCGTGCAGGTGAGCGCCACAATCAGGACTGCATACGACCGAGGCACACAGGGCCAACACCCGGCATCATGGTGTGGGGAGCGATCTCCTACACTGGCCGTACACCACTGGTGATCGTCGAGGGGACACTGAATAGTGCACGGTACATCCAAACCGTCATCGAACCCATCGTTCTACCATTCCTAGACCGGCAAGGGAACTTGCTGTTCCAACAGGACAATGCACGTCCGCATGTATCCCGTGCCACCCAACGTGCTCTAGAAGGTGTAAGTCAACTACCCTGGCCAGCAAGATCTCCGGATCTGTCCCCCATTGAGCATGTTTGGGACTGGATGAAGCGTCGTCTCACGCGGTCTGCACGTCCAGCACGAACGCTGGTCCAACTGAGGCGCCAGGTGGAAATGGCATGGCAAGCCGTTCCACAGGACTACATCCAGCATCTCTACGATCGTCTCCATGGGAGAATAGCAGCCTGCATTGCTGCGAAAGGTGGATATACACTGTACTAGTTCCGACATTGTGCATGCTCTGTTGCCTGTGTCTATGTGCCTGTGGTTCTGTCAGTGTGATCATGTGATGTATCTGACCCCAGAAATGTGTCAATAAAGTTTCCCCTTCCTGGGACAATGAATTCACGGTGTTCTTATTTCAATTTCCAGGAGTGTAGTTTGAATGCCACCGGTTTTCCTACAACGTACTTGGTGTGGTATTGTGTCGTGTTTCTGGTGTTTTCATATTTTTGTGCATCTTCTGTACATTGTGTATTGTATATTGGACTGTTGACCTAGAAACGACGGAGAGGCCTCGTCCCCGCCGTAGCCATCAGTGGTTCAAAAACCCACAACAGGACACAGCAGTCCACCCACCCCGCCGCCGCCGCACACCGAACCCTGGTTTACTGCGCGATTGCCGACATAGTGTAACTGAGGCGAAATAAGGGGAACCAGGCCGCATTCGCCAAGGCAGATGGCAAACCGCCTTAAAAACCATCCACAGGCTGGCCGGCACACCGGACCTCGACACTAATCTGCCGGGCGGATTCGTGCCGGGGACCGGCACGCCTTCCCGCTCGGGCAGCAGTGCGGTAGACCGCGCGGCTAGCCGGGCGGGTTTCTGTAAATTAGTGCAGACACTCATCACATTTAGATTACGTACTATGAAGTGTTGCGCATTCGTATTCCCTAGTGTTAGTACGTCATTTCCTTCTGCGATGTGAACAGACGTACTATTCTACCATGTAAGTTAATGGTCAGTGTCCCCCTGAAAACTGCAGGCAATTTGTAAAAATATATCAGTATGGGTTGAACCAGATTTGCCGTTTACATTTGACGATCTTTAGCTTTGCTTATGAGTTTGTCTCAGCGTCATTGGCACGGCATTCGTTGCGTAGATACCACACAGTTCCTTTGCAACGTTCTTCCCGCTGCACTTGAGTCGAAGAGGTTGTATTTCCTTGCTTGGAGCTACACCATCTCTCACCTGTGAGCGTAACCTGTTCACCACTTACCCCAGTCTCTCTGTCCATCAGCTGGTTTACATCTGCCATCTCACTAACTATTTTCCCCGTGGTAGCACCTTCCAATTGATCCACTAAGCACGTCACAGAGGTAGGTTTTAAGCTGCTTCGCATCGTAAAATAGGAAACAGAAACGTATTATAACAGCCCCAAATTTAAATATTTTTCGTGAACAAATAAAATTAAAAAAATCTTGAAACATTTGAATCCACTGAAATTTCTTCCAACAGCAGGTAATAAGGAGATGGCACGCCCCTATTTCTAATCCCTCGATGATCGGCACTCTCAGTACAGAAAACAAGTCTGAAAGAGAGAGAGAGACACAGACATCATTTGAAGGAACCCAGTAGCGTTACAAAGCCTCGCAGGCTGCATTCTCGAGTAGAACAATAGTGTAGCCTCCAATGTGTGCAATGGTCAATGTAGTAGGAGATTTGTTTAGCTGCTGTTATATCGATGTTTTCACTAATACTTAAATATGGTAAATGAAATGTTTATCTAGATTGATACAGTATTGTAGGGACGGTCTGTTAGCTACTTGTGGTGGAGTGAACGAACACTCGTGGTTCTATCTTCTTTCCTTGCTGTTTGTCCTTGGAGGATAGCGTAGTAGTTGTATTATTTGTAAGTAGGCTGTTTAGGTTTTTATGTTGGTAACGCCACGTAGCGCTCTGTATGAAAATTACTGACTCTCCTGTGGGTTTGCTCTGTTGTGGCCCATTACCTGTCTGCATGTGAAGAGTCAGCACTGTCTTTCCGTTGGAAGGACAACACTACATCTTCAAGACTGCATGGAAATCCACTACTTCTTCATTCTCTTTTACTGATCAGACTTTGTGCAATGTAATTATTACTGTGATGAATGATAAGGACTGTCTTTATGAGAACAATTTTTGCTTTTGTCCAACAGTGTATCTATAAGTGTGTGCATTTGATATCTTTGTTATTGTAATTATGAAAAAAAATTTTCAAATCTGTATTGGGCACTGCCCAAAACAATTTGTAAAATTTTTTGCGGGGAGCATGGGGGCTATGTAAATAGGCTGTTAAGGTTTTTATGTTGGTTCAAAATGGTTCAAATGGCTCTGAGCACTATGGGACTTCTGAGGTCATCAGTGCCCTAGAACTTAGAACTACTTAAACCTAACTAACCTAAGGACATCACACACATCCATGCCCGAGGCAGGATTCGAACCTGCGAGCGTAGCGGTCGCGCGGTTCCAGACTGACGCGCCTAGAACCGCTCGGCCACCCTGGCCGGCTTTTATGTTGGTAACGCAACGTAGCGCTCTGTATGAAAATCACTGACTGTGCTGTGTGCAGTCTGTGGTTGGTTTGCATTGTTGGAATATTTGCTACTGTAGTGTTGGGCAGTTGGATGTCAACAGCGCGTAGTGTTGCGCAGTTGGAGGTGAGCCGCCAGCAGTGGTGGATGTGGGGAGAGAGATGCCGGAGTTTTGAGATGTTAATATGAGAGGACGAGCTGGACGTGTGTCCGTCAGAAAAAGAACATTTGCCAAACTGGATGTCACAAAATTATACATATATATTATGACTTTTGAACACTATTTAGGTAAATACATTGTTTGCTCTCTATCAAAATCTTTCATTTGCTAACTATATACCTATTAGTAGTTAGTGCCTTCAGTAGTTAGAAACTTTTATTTAACTGGCAGTATTGGCGCTTGCTGTATTGCAGTAGTTCGAGTAACGAAGATTTTTGTGACGTAAGTGATTCATGAAAGAAGTAGGTTATTGTTATTCAGGGCGATTCTTTTGTAGGGATTATTGAAAGTCAGATTGCGTTGTGCTAAAAATATTGTGTGTCAGTTTAGTGTTGATCAGAATAAGTAAAGAGAGAAATGTTTTATTACGTTGAGTTTTGCTCAGCTGTTTGAAAATCAAATAACGTAAGAGGTTGATCAGCACAGTAATTCATAATTGTTCTAAGGGGATGTTTCATAGTTTGTGGCTAATAGCAATTAGTCGCGTGGAATGTACATTTTACGGTTTTTAACATGCACTGTCTGTTACCATTGTTTCTTCCAGAGAGCGGTCGGCTAAGTTCTGGGTGAAGAGGGAACTGCAGAACTTCCGGTTACAGCGCAAATGGAACTCTGGGCATGGCTCTCAGAGCATTCGTGGTGTCAACAGCAGCGCCGGCCAAGTTCTCTCCACACAGAGCGTCGCTTTCTCCTTGTGTTCCTCCGCCTGCCCCCCTCCCTCCTGCCCTCACCAAACACATAAAAAGTACCGCCGCAAACAAGCACATCTTCAGTGTCGTAACAACGCGCGCGCTTCTGCCGTTTAACTCAGCCCATTACAACTTTTCCTGAGTTAGCCACAACCGCATCTGCACAAGATTCAGATATTGCGCTAAAAAAAAAAAAAAAAAAAAAAAAAAAAATGGGAGAGAGAGAAATATTGCAAATGGAGAACTGGGAAGAGTGGTAAGTTCGTTTCCGTGGCGGCCGTCGCTGAGTCGTTTTGATACGGTCGCATCCAGCCAGAAGAACGATGGCTCGAAGTCCGCAGCTCGTGGTCGTGCTGTAGCGTTCTCGCTTCCCGCGCCCGGGTTCCCGGGTTCGATTCCCGGCGGGGTCAGGGATTTTCTCTGCCTCGTGATGACTGGGTGTTGTGTGCTGTCCTTAGGTTAGTTAGGTTTAAGTAGTTCTAAGTTCTAGGGGACTGATGAACATAGCTGTTAAGTCCCATAGTGCTCAGAGCCATTTTTGATGGCTCGAATCTGACGTGAAGTGTCCGGAAGGCATGTACCGGATGGGTTAATATGATACGGATCGAATACTTATCATGAGATTCACGAACATACACTTTCTACTGATTTTACTACAAGAACCATATTTTAAAACCTCTCTGGACAGAATTATGTGAGTGGGGTTCAGCAATTCACTATCCTCAAAACGATCAGAAGGAAGCAATACCTTTTAGTAAAGGATGATATGATGTTCACTGTGAGTGACATTCGGGCTCGGAAACTGATGTTCGAAAAATTCTTACCCGAGCATTCTGGTCGGCGCGTGCATTATAGTGAATCAAGTCAACGCCTGATCGTTTAGGTTTCCATGCCGTTACCTCGCTAAGGTACGCCTTTTTCTCGAAAGCGACTGCTCCTATTCTTCTAGATGCATAAAATGTTTCTAGCTACTTGAGTGCATGTTTTTTAAAATATGGACGAACCTTCATATCGCTGTTGTATGTGACCCGCATCAACAAATTTTGTAAACGCTTTGAACAATATCTGATTGGAAAATCTAGACTACAACGTGACTGTACGCCAAGCCTCAACAGAAGATGTCATGGATGACACTTCATCATACTATACACAGTCGTTATAGCCACTGAAAGAAATGGCAAAAGTTTGTCGGCCTCCAAAAGTTTGTCGGCCTTAAATCAGGTGGCGAGAAGAACTATAGAGGTGGTAGGGCTCAACACCTTTCATTTATTCCGGATCGGTGTACCGAAAGACTTGCCCATGGAATTCGCAAACGTACTTGGCAGCCTCGCTTAGGGTTTCAGTATGATTTGCCCTTGGGGAACAACTGGAAACAGCAGGATTCACGACTTAGTACCTTACAGGGGGAAAGTTGAAAATTAATAAAGCCCTGACCTACAGCGGACCTGGGATCGGAGCAGCGTCTGTTCTTCTGCAGAGACAGTTCAAGAGAGCACTTAAATTGTTATCCTACTGCTCTTCCAAGATTTAACACTTGCCAACATTCAATCTTTTTGGTTAGCTACCAATAATGTGGCTGAATGTTGTCCAGATACGAAGCTAACATTACTAAATAACTATATCTAATTCGGCAAGCTTAAAACAGGGACACGTCAAAGGTACGAGGGTTGAGTGAAAAGTAATGCCTCCACCTTCGTAACTCTTCAACAGTTGCTAGCAATGGTATGCGGCTGGTACTGGCTTGTTCCGTAGCTTCTTCTCTACAGCTCCAGTTGGCGGGAAGCCCTAGTATTGAACAGTTGTGTTGTTACAGCGTAAAGTATGGAACCCTGCGCAGACGGTCGCTCAGTGCTATTTAAGCAATGTGCAGTCATTGAATTCTTGACAGCAGAAGATGTCACCATAAACGAGAGTCATCAGAGAATGAAAGCAGTTTATGGTGGCTGTGTTGATGCGAGTACTGTGCGTCGTTGGGCGAGTAAGTTTAAAGATGTTGAGACGGGACTATATGACCTGCGTGACAAACAAAGAATTGGACGTCCTATCACAGCAACAACCAAGTTTCACAAGCAAAATGTTGAAAGATTGACTCAAGATGATCGTCGTATCACTCAGGGAAATTGCAAGCACAATCGGCATTTCACAAGAACATGTGGGTCAAATTCTTGCTTTGCTTGGCTATCGGAAGATCTGAGCACGATGGGTACCCCAGATGCTGACTTCTGAAATGAAAGAGCACAGACTTGAAATTTGCCAGGAACTCCTCTCGCTTTACGAGAATGAAGGTGACGCCTTTCTCCATTCAGTTGCGACAGGAGACGAAACGTGGGTACACCATTACGACCCGGAGAGGAAACGTCAGTCTATGGAATATCGCCACAAAGACTCGCCCCAGAAAAAGAAATTCAAGACGCAGCCCTCAGCTGGAAAAATCATGGTCACAGTGTTCTGGGACGCACATGGTGTTATCCATGTTGATTTCCTCGATCGTGTAACAACAATTAAATTCAGAGCGTTACATCACAACGCCGCGAACTCTGAAACGACAGCTAACAAGGCTCCGAAAGGAAAAGGGAAATGTTTTCTTGCAGCGTGACAATGCCAAACCACTCACTTCACGTGCCACCACAGCAGAACTTCAGAGACTGAATCTCACCACCCTACGGCATCCTCCATGCAGTCCAGATTTAGCACCGTCTGACTTCCATCTGTCCCCGATAATAGAAAATGGTTCAAATGACTCTGAGCACTATGGGACTCAACTGCTAAGGTCATTAGTCCCCTAGAACTTAGAACTAGTTAAACCTAACTAACCTAAGGACATCACAAACATCCATGCCCGAGGCAGGATTCGAACCTGCGACCGTAGCGGTCTTGCGGTTCCAGACTGCAGCGCCTTTAACCGCACGGCCACTTCGGCCGGCCCGATAATAGAAGACGATAGGCAGAGACATCATTATGCTTCTGATGAAGACGTTGAGAGAACTGTGAGACTGTGGTTGCGAAAACAGTGTGTCGACTTCTTCCGTGACGGCTTCAGAAAACTTGTTCATCGTTAGCAGAAATGTATCCAATTGGTTGGTGATTATGTGGAAAAGTGAATATTGGTAATTAAACATCACATTTTAAGGATTATTTCTGCGTTTGATTTATTAAAATATTCCCATCCAAACCCAATTAACGAAGGTGGAAGCAATACTTTTCATTCAACCCACATATATACGTGGACTGGACATTTTTTTGCGGATAGTTTCAGAACGAGTGGAAATTTCATGTTACGAAAGCAAGCAGTCGCGTGTGACATCTATGGAATAGTCGACTTACGGCAGTGACAGTAGAATCGCTAAACTCGAGTATCTTTGGCCCAGTTGTAGAGCGGAGGGTAGTTGATTATTGGACACGGAGTAAGCTGGCAGAACTTTTAGCGTATTGCACATCGGAGGAGAATTTTGCTGAAGAAAATTGTTAGGAATTATTAATCTGATGGAAGGATTTGCAGACGCTGCATTTATAGAACAGAGAGAATGGATTTGCATTAAGGATATGTTTTTAAGGTAATAATATTTGCTGTCACGTGCTGATAATGTTAGCGATTCTTGCCACAGAACAGTCACTTCCATTCCTCTGTTTAGTCATTTCAGTTTAATTTATTTCAATTTGCATAATCGTAAAAGGATTGCCTTGTAATAATTTTGTAAAGAAAGTAAAGTTTTTGGTTTTCTGTGAGTTTTATGTTCTTGTGAAATAAGAGTTTAAAATACAGAATTTTCATTATAATGAACGGATTGTTATTTTCATTTCAAGTAAGAAGTTTTTTTTAGTATGAGAAAATCATCCCAATCTTTCTCCCAGTAGTTTACTTTTACTTTAACATATTTTAGCTGGTGCGATTTCTTCAAGCTGCTCTGGTGCTGCTGATGAAGCTGAAATTTTTTAGGTGACTTTTTCGTATTTTGTTAGTTTCTTTCTTTTCTCATCTCAAGTTTCCGTTGCACAAATTCTAACCCTTCTCTTTGTAATTCAGATTTTTAATGGGCCAGTGAACAGTGTGTGTTTCATAGCGTTGCTGCGTAATTTCAGTGTTTCAATATTTTTTTGGCAGTGCGCAGTTTGATTTTGGTAGTGACTCTTGAGTAACAGTTTTCATTTAATTTTCTCCACAGTGAACGCAGGTTAGTATTGTTTTATATAAATGTGTGCGCTGAGACACGCTGTTGGGAATAGTTACTTCATTTCAACCTTTTTATACCAGAGGACAGTACATTCAGTTTTGAGTGAAAGGCAGGAAAACATTTTAATGCTCATGAACGAACGAACGTTCGAGTCAGAACAGATAACTTTCAGTGTGTCTGGCTGAAACACACTGCGACCATGTTCAAAGTTTAAGAATGAGAAGTGTGCCTGGGCAGTATGTAAGAGCGGTTCATAAATCTTTACAGTATTTGTTTATTATTCTATGGTCTCGACATATTAACTTGTGTTAGCAAATCACTGCTCTTCGAGACGCACTTACATTGATGAACCAAAACAATTATGACCACCTGTCCGCAGCTCGTGGTCGTGCGGTAGCGCTCTCGCTTCCCACGCCCGGGCTCCCGGGTTCGATTCCCGGCGGGGTCAGGGATTTTCTCTGCCTCGTGATGACTGGGTGTTGTGTGATGTCCTTAGGTTAGTTAGGTTTAAGTAGTTCTAAGTTCTAGGGGACTGATGACCTCAGGCTTTACGTCCCATAGTGCTCAGAGCCATTTGAACCGTTTGAACCCTCAGCGCCACCAGATGGTACTCGTGTTAAGCCTCGCGGAGGTCGTGGCCGTATTGGTTTGGCCCATGAGTGCGTAAATTAGCGCCTCAGCGCTACCTTGTGACACACGAAGGTAAACAAGGGCCGCGTCGAATCAACGTTAACTTAGTCGGCGCGGTACACCGGTCGGACGGAGTGTGGCTTCTAAAACTAAATAATGGATTGCTACTATGCTCAGTCCTCGCACCTCTCCTTTTCAGCCTATATATATATATATATATCTGATTTTCCAAAAAAGTTTTAAGGAAATTCTGCTATGCAGATGATATCGCTCTGGCATGTCAATGAAAATGTTTTGGTGAGTCAGACGGAACACTAACAGAGGATTTAGCGGCGTTTAACTCGTATTTAAAAAAATGGAGACACCCAGTTGCAGTAAGAGAGGTTTGTGCATTTCACCTTAACAACAAACAAGTGAACACGAAGCTCAAGGTACAGTTTGATGACAATATTCTCCGCCAAAACGAATACTTCATTGATCTTAGTATCAAACTCGACTGCACTCTATCTTATAAAAAACATCTGGGGAACACATCAGCCACGATAAAAACTCGCAACAATGGCATTCAGAAACTGCTTGGCACAACCCGGGGGGCTTCAATGGACACTTTGCGAACATCGACTCTTGCATTGGTTTTTTCAGTGCATAGTACTGTGCTTCAGTGTAGTGTAATAGCTGTCGTACCAGCCTCATCGATACACAGCTCAACAACACGATGTGCATGATTACTGGTAGAATCACACCAATTCATGTCTAAAGGTTTCCTCTGCTGAATAATATCTACCCACCACAGACTCTCAGAACTGAGACCCTGCTTATAGATTACCACAATATACAAGAGAATAAGGTATTACGCGTTCATCACGATATACCTGTCGTACGAGGAAATAGGGTTCGTTCGAGTCACCCGCGCTACTGTACGCTGAACAGCTAGCTGCAAGTAATACCAAAGAAAGAGATGTCTGGATTGAAAACTGCCAACACATCGGAAATTACTAAGAACGGTAATGGTTCGCGAAATGTACGTGTGATACTGGGGGTATCGAACTTGACAGGAAAATGAGGGTCAAATTAAACAGAATCCGCACTGGTTGTGTTCGGTGCTCTGACTCACTCTATAAATGGGGTATTGTGAAGTTCCCGAGTTGAGACTGTGGCAGACTGCAGTGATCTGTCAGACATATAGACATATAAAAGAGTAGTGCATCCTACGATGCTATAAGGGCACGTGGAATGCTCTTGTAAATGCCAGTGCCACAGCGGTGGTTTGAACTGGAAATCAAGATATTAATATTTAGTCGATTTATTTATGTATTTATTTTTGCCATTACATCCATTACGTATTATAAATGTACTTCATATGTGTGCCTTACGAACGATGATGATGATGATGATGATGACTGTTTTAACGTTCTGTGTAGTGATCAGCAAAGTATAAGACTACAGAATGGCCAACAAAAAACTTAACAGCAAATTGTTTTCGGCCTTTCGTGGCGAGGCACTCTGTACAGCAATCTAATTTGTAGAAAAAGTGACAACAGATGGGCGTTTGGCCTTCACGATTACCTGACCTCCTTCCCTGCGATTTTTGCCAGTGGTCCAAGTTCAATGGTACGGAGCACTAAAATAATTCCGAAAAGCATATACAGCTACAACAGAACATCTATTTCTAGTGTTGCCGCAGCTCAGATATGTCTGCTACGATTGTCTCACACTTTAATAAATAACGGCTACGAAATAGGTGTGCTACTCGTATGACCCCAACAACACTCCCTGTTTGGTGTTGTGAGGCCCAGTTATCCATGGCCACAGTGACTGTTTACTTTCGGGCGTTCTCATTTTGAAACTCAATGCCGTACAACTTTTGTCAAAGACTTTTGGCTGCACATGCATTCATATAACAGTATGACCATCCACTTTGTCGTCTAGTAGGAGAAACTGGCAGCTAGTATCCATAAGGTAGAGCAGACCCTAAGCATCCTTCACCACGCACACTCCATGTCAAAATCAAAGAATGGGCTGTTAATAAAATATATTACAAAACACACGAAGCCGATAAAAAACTGAAATACTATGCAGATGCTCGTGGCTTGGTGATGCGGACTGAAGCAGAATAAGCCAGCTACTTTGCAAATCTTCAAAACCTCCCAGCTAAAGCTTCAGCATCAGCTCAGACCATACACAGAATCTTAAAATCACTCGCCGTATTGTCACCTTAAACACAGAATAGTTGACTTACGTTCTCAATGAATCATTGCGTACAGTGATTAATATGACACGAATACAAGCAGAGTACGAAGCCACTCATTTCGTGAAGGACCCATAAGTGCCATATTTCCATCTGAGCATCTACATCTTACTTGTGCCATTTACAAAAAGTGTGAAACACACATCAGCATACTTGCGTGAGACTAAGCTGTACGATGTTTCTGTCCTCCGACCCTTGTACCGTATCTACAAGAGCAGCGAGTTCTTTGGGAGATGGCCATTCGTCGTGCATTGACGGGCTGACAATGACAGCGTTGCGATCTGACCACGGTTTCCATCTAGCGTAACCAACCGTCACTCCGTCGGTGCGACATCTGGGACAACGTCTGGGACATCGGCCGTAGCAGAACGTGTGTTCCAAGAGCGTAATCATGAAACAGGATTCTGTGAGACTAGCGTTATATCGAAAACATCGCATTATCATGAGCGCATATGTAGAGAGGCTACTGAGATTTATAAACACCGTAAAAATTTCAACAGGAATGGGTAACGTGTCAAATTACTTGAAATATGGATGTCGACTTTGCACCGACAGAATGACTATCGATTATTGTCAGTCGGGAATGTCTCGTAGCCGGCGTCAGGTGGTCGGCTGTGGGGCCCTCTGTACTTCCTATAATACATTCGGCGCTCTCCCGAGTTATGACTGCAGTTAGCCGCTTCATCTCCGAGGGTGTCTCCCGCAGCCGGAGGCGAAACGTTAGCTCAAACATGACGGTCTGTCAACCTGAAAGTTTTAAGTGAAGAATGTATACGACAGATTAGAAGTGGAAATTTGATGAGAGGAAGAATTCGGAGGAAAAGAAGTCATTAACGAGGTTGTGTTCGGATTTTTAGTGACTCAAGAGCAGAAGGCTAAGAATCGCATATGCATGAAGAGGAACAGAAACTGGCCTATAGAAGATTTCGTATAAACTGTAGTAACCGTCACGGTGAAATTTAGGGAAAGACACTAACGACAATAAAATAATACTTTAAAAGCAATGACGAGTGCGAATGCAGACTTAATTATTGTTAGGCTGAAATTCGCGTCCAGTAACCAGTGATGGTAATTACGTGCTCTTTCTTAATTACTGAATATAAGTGACGCACATCCTGTTATCTATTAAATTGAAAAATTCAATTTACTGTATTAAAAGTTGGAAATAGGGATATTGGATTGGAACTAGGCACATAGGCATAGTTGTTAACCTGCGTACGCACAGTTGTTAACCTACGAGAGGCTACAAAAATAATCTGAATTATTTTTTAACAGCTATATATTTTCAAATTGTTTACAAAACAACCTTCAAAATACTTTCCATTAAAAAACTAAAACTTTTGTCCCACCGGTGCTTCCACAGTTCGAAACATTTGTTGTAGTCGCCTTTAGAAATCGCTGACAGCTCCTCTCTCGTTTTTTCTTCTACAATGTTGTCAAATCTGTGTTCTTTCATGTCCCTTTTCGGGTATGGGAATAAGAAGTCGAACGTAGCCAGATCAGGTAAATAAGGTGCGTGAGGCAGCGGAACCGTGCCGCTTTTAGCCAAAAACTAACAGACATGGCTGTATGTGCAGATGCGTTGTCGTCGTGCAAGAGCCAGTCTCCTGTCTACCACAAATCGGGTATTTTGTGACAGACTCTGTTGCGCAATCTTCTTAAAACTTACAAATGAAAGGCTTGATTGACGGTCTGACCTGGGGAACAAACTCTGAATGACCTACGCCCGCCGGCCGTAGTGGCCGAGCGTTTCTAGGCGCTTGTGTTTGGAACTGTGCGACCGCTACGGCCGCAGGTTCGAATCCTGCCTCGGGCGTGGATGTGTATGATGTCCATAGGTTAGTTAGGTTTAAGTAGTTCTAAGTTATAGGGGACTGATGACCTCAGAAGTTAAGTCCCATAGTGCTCAGAGCCATTTTTTGTAAAATTCGCTGAACCGAGCTCCAAGACAACCCACTAATATCTTACAGTTGATCAGTTGTCTGTTAGCGGTCTGTGAGCACAAGATCTCTAATTTTTTCAATAATTTCGTCGATTCGGCCAGTTGATGGACGTCCAGAACAAGGTTTGACATAAATTGACATGTCGCCATTTTTAATTCGAGCAAACCACTCGTAGGCTTGACTTTTTCCCACAGCCTCATCCTGGTAAGCTGTTTTCAACATTAAAATAGTTTCAGCAACACTTTTACCGAGTAGAAAACAAAATTTTTCAGCTGCACGTTGTTCACTTAAATTTTCCATCATAAAAAACGAAACAATAACAAAGCAGCGCTGACAAAAATAATCACTCCAGATGAACAGAACAAGCCAGGTCGACAACACGGGCGGCACTGAACTGGCGATGAGTTGCGCTATATACGCCTAGCGGCAGAAATGCGTTCTACACAAGCTCCGCCCACGACAATGTTGTTCGGGTTTTCTTTGGGTACCTCTTCGTACGTGCTGATTCTTCACCACCAACTAAATAATTTGGTATTGCCTTTAAACTTTCAACAGCTGCTATTGATTGATGTACAGGCTAGAGGGGGTAGAAAACTGCACCCTCCACCTCAAGAATGGAACACGATAAATCGTAATAGTCGTGTATGATACTGAACCAGCTTTTTATCGCTGTGAACTGACCGAGGCGAGTGCGATGCATAAAAGTGTAGGGGGCTACCCAGTCTGTGTACTGCCTACGACGTAAGATTTGGCGGCTGCCGGGGAAGGAACGGGAGCCGAGCAGCGGGCAAGGTGAGGCGGCGGGCTAACAAACCCACCCCTGCGCCAGCGCCGGCGACGGTCGCAATTAAATGCGACGCTGCGCCGCGCCCAGGGCGCGCAGCCCCGGAAAGCCAAGCCGAGCGCAGCAAGGCGGAGCGGCACCGACTTTTCCGCCCCCGCTGGCAGGCGACGAAAATTTAAAATTAATTTGATTACGGTCGTTAGCCGGCGCGCCGTATCTGGCTCTGCTTCCCCCGCCTCCCACGCCCGCCCCGGGCGCAGACGTCCTCCGCGGCGCCGGCAAACAAACGGCTGCTCTCCGCTCCCCCTGCTCCCCGCTCCGCCCTGAGTAAACCCGCGCCCGACTGCCGGCTTCCGCGCCTGCAGCGATACACGGCCGCCTTATCGTATCACCTCCCACGGGCGCCGCACACTCCCCGGCTCCAGAAGCGCAAACAACGAAAGCGCGGGCCAACCGAGCTCACGGAATCCAATTAACAAGTGTAACGTACTACTTTCCCTGTTTAACTGACACTAATTCCACGCTAATAACACGGCTGTCGATTGTGGCGCCACATTTTTTATTTAACTCTTCTTTACATTCCTTCCTTGGTGTGGCGATAGGCGACGGAGAGCCAATTTATTGCTCTCCAGCACTCACGTAAAACTATTAAACGCGTAAAAATACAAGGATGCTTACGATCTTCAACCGTAAGGGGGATGGTACACTACTGGCCATTAAAATTGCTACACCACGAAGATGACGTGCTACAGACGCGAAATTTAACCAACAGGAAGAAGATGCTGTGATATGCAAATGATTAGCTTTTCAGAACATTCACACAAGGTTGGCGCCGGTGGCGACACCTACAACGTGCTGACATGAGGAAAGTTTCCAACCGATCTCTCATACACAAACAGCAGTTGACCGGCGTTGCCTGGTGAAACGTTGTTGTGATGCCTCGTGTAAGGAGGAGAAATGTGTACCATCACGTTTCCGACTTTGATAAAGGTCGGATTGTAGCCTATCGCGATTGCGGTTTATCGTATCGCGACATTGCTGCTCGCGTTGGCCGATATCCAATGACTGCTAGCAGAATATGGAATCGGTGGTTTCAGAAGGGTAATATGAAACGCCGTGCTGGATCCCAACGGCTTCGTATCACTAGCAGTCGAGATGACAGGCATCTTATCCGAATGGCTGTAACGGATCGTGCAGCCACGTCTCGATCCCTTAGTCAACAGATGGGGCCGTTTGCAAGTCAACAACCATCTGCACCAACAGTTCGATGACGTTTGCAGCAACATGGACTATCAACTCGGAGACCGTGGCTGCGGTTACCCTTGACGCTGCATCACAGGCAGGAGCGTCTGCGATGGTGTACTCAATGGCGAACCTGGGTGCATTTTTTCGGATGAATCCAGGTTCTGTTTACAGCATCCTGATGGTCGCATCCGTGTTTGGCGACATCGCCGTGAACGCACATTCGAAGTGTGTATTCGTCACAGCCATTCTGGCGTATTACCGGGCATGATGGTATGGGGTGCCATTGGTTACACGTCTTGGTCACCTCGTGTTCGCATGGACGGCACTTTGGACAGTGGACGTTATATTTCAGATCTGTCACGACCTGTGGCTCTACCCTTCATTCGATCCCTGCATTCAGCAGGATAATGCACGACCGCATGTTGCGGGTCCTTTTCCGGCCTTTCCGGATACAGAAAATGTTCGACTGCTACCCTGGACAGCACATTCTCCAGATCTCTCACGAACTGAAAACGTCTGGTCAATGGTGGCCGAGAAACTGGCTCGTCACAATACGCCAGTCACTACTCTTGATGAACTGTGGTATCGTGTTGAGGCTGCATGGCCAGCTGTACCTGTACACGCCATCCAAGCTCTGTTTGACTCAATGTCCAAGCGTATCAAGACCGTTATTACGGCCAGAGGTGGTTGTTCTGGGTACTGATTCCTGAGGATCTATGCACCCAAATTGCGTGAAAATGTAATCTTATGTCAGTTCTAGTATAATATATTTGTCCAATGAATACCCCTTTAACACTTGCATTTCTTCTTGGTGTAGCAATTTTAATGGCCAGTAGTGTATTATGATCTTAAAGTAACACTTCCTAGATGTGGCTATTGTACACAGTTGAGAGTTGTAACGTAATAAAATAAAAATTATTTGTGAGTCTATTTCTTTGGCAACAGTGCAGTGTAATAGAATGAATATGAGCCGTGACTTGTATAAAAAAGAAACACACATTAATGCAATGGCTCAGCATAAAAGAGAAATAACTGATGTAGGAGTATTATGAACAGTGTAATATCCTGTTTAATGTAGCCCGACGTGTACAAGCACTCAGTAAACTAGCTCTGTTCTCAGGGTAGTTACGTAACCGTCGATAATTAATTGTCCATTTCTTATTTGCCCAACACTACAGATATTACTTCAGACTCGTGAGAGGTCGTGTCCTTATTGCACCAGAGAATATTTGCCAAGTCTGTTAGATGTACACTACTGCAATACGTAACGTAACATCGTGGTTTCGTCTCGATTCCTCAATATAACAAGAGTAGCATATACGAAAGAAATCCTATACTGGAACTGGAATGCTGTCACTAGACCTTTTCTGCCTGGGATGTTATCTCGTTATACAAAGAAAATCTGTAAGTAAAATTGTTAAATTATTAGTAGCTGCCTCCGGTCTCATGGGATCTGAAATAAAGTTAATTGTCCTAACCGACGGCACGTCTCGTAGATGACCCAAAAGAAACATATTAAAGATTTTTCTACGATGGCGCCTAACAATGAAAATCCTTTGTTAAGACAATCCAGGTATCAGACTACCAATTGAGTGGCCACATACACAAATTCTTTTGACAAAATAACTATTATATTTTTCGGGTTTTAAGTACAACTTACATTATCAGCTGGTACAGCAAGATGAGCTTTACGCAAGAACCTCGTCTTAGGTCCGAATCCAAGCAGATAAAATAGGTGAAAGGAAAGATAGTTCATGCATATAAGCGCAAGGGTCCATGGAATAACATGTCCATTGTAGTTCTATCTCTTCTTCTTTGGCGTACTTGTCGATTATTTATGAAATTTATCGTAATATTTAGTTTACATTTTTTTAAACCCAAGTCCACCCAGGAGAAACAGTATAGAGTGGAGAGCAAGCGATAAGGTAAAGGAAAATTGAGACTCTGTTAGATGACCACCTTGGCTTTAGGAAAAGTAAAGGTTTGATAGAGGCAGTTTTGAAGTTTAGCTTTTTACCAATGCAACCAAAATTTAAGAAAAGTTGATACACTTTTATAGCAGTTGTCGACCAAGAAAAAGTATTTGATAATATAAAATGCTGCAGGATACTCGAAATTCTCTGAAAGTTAGATATAAGCTGTACCGAAAAACGGGCAATATACAGTATGTAAAGGATGAAGACGGGAAAATAATAACGGAAGACCGAGAACAAAGTGCTCCGATTAAAAAGATGTAAGACAGAGCTGCAGTCTTTCTCCACTATTGTTCGATCTGTACATCGAAGAAGCAATTACGGAAAAGTCTGAAGAGTGAGGTTAAAAATCAGGGTAAAGGGATCTCAATAAAAGTGTGACTGACGACATTGTTATTCCCAGAGAGGCTGAGGAAGAATTACAGAACACGTTGAATGGAATGAAAAGTCTCATGAGCACAGAATATGAATTCAGATTTAACTGAAGAAGGACGAAAGTAATGAGGGGCAGTGGAAGTCAGATAACTTCACATCAAATTTGGGGACTATCAGATTGACGAAATGAAGGAATTTTGCTACCTTGAAAATAATACGTGATGGTCAGAGCAATGTGGGCATGAAAAGTAGACTGGCACAGGCTAAGAGGCCATTCCCCTCCAAAACATGTCTACTAGTATAAAACATTTGCCTTAATTTTAAGAAAAAATCTGTGTGATTGTATGTCTGTATGAAACTGAATCGTGGACTACGTAAAACCAGAAAAAAGTAGAATCGAAGCATTTGAGATGTGGTGCAACAAAGAAAAATTTGGTGAACTGATACGACAAAAAATGAGGTTCTCCACAAAATGGGCCAGGAAAACATAGTTTGTAAGCACAGAAAACAAGAAGCGACGGTATGGCGGGACTCATACTAACATAAGAGGGAGTAGCTTCCATAGTAGACGAGGGAGCAGTACAGGGGACAAGCTGTGGGGGAAGACAGAGTGTGGGATCTGTTCAATATATAATTGAGGACATGTGTGCAAGTACTACACTACTGGCTATTCAAATTGCTACACCAAGAAGAAATGCAGATGATAAACGGGTATTCATTGGACAAATATATTATACTAGAACTGACATGTGATTAAATTTTCACGCAGTTTGGGTGCATAGATCCTGAGAAATCAGTACCCAGAACAACAACCTCTGGCCGTAATAACGGCCTTGATACGCCTGGGCATTGAGTCAAACAGAGCTCGTATGGCGTGTACAGGTACAGCTGCCCATGCAGCCTCAACACGATACCAAAGTTCATCAAGAGTAGTGACTGTCGTATTGTGACGAGCCAGTTGTTCGGCCACCATTGACCAGATTTTTTCAGTTGCTGAGATATCTGGAGAATGTGCTGGCCAGGGCAGCAGTCGAACATTTTCCGTATCCAGAAAGGCCCGTACAGGACCTGCAACATGCAATCGTGCATTATGCTGCTGAAATGTAGGGTTTCGCAGGGATCAAATGAAGGGTAGAGCCTCGGGTCGTAACACATCTGAAACGTAACGTCCACTGTTCAAAGTGTAGTCAATGCGAACGAGAGGTGACCAAGACGTGTAACCAATGGAACCCCATACCATCACGTCGGGTACGGCAGTATGGCGATGACGAATACACGCTTCCAATGTGCGTTCACCGCGATGTCGCCAAACACGGATGTGACCATCATGATGCTGTAAACAGAACCTGGATTCATCCGAAAAAAATGACGTTTTGCTATTCGTGCACCCAGATTCGTCGTTGAGTACACCAGCGCAGGTGCTCCTGTCTGTGATGCAGCGTCAAGGCCAAAAGGAGCCATGGTGACCGAGCTGATAGTCCATGCTGCTGCAAACGTCGTCGAACTGTTCGTGCAGATGGTTGCTGTCTTGCAAACGTCCCTAACTGTTGACTCAGGGATCGAGACGTGGCTGCACGATCCGTTACAGCCATGCGGATAAGATGCCTGTCATCTCGACTGCTAGTGATACGAGGCGGTTGGGATCCAGCACGGCATTCCGTATTACCCTCCTGAATCCACCGATTCCATATTCTGCTAGCAGTCATTGGATATCGGCCAACGCGAGCTGCAGTGTCGCGATACGATAAACCGCAATCGCGATAGGCTACAATCCGACGTTTATCAAAGTCGGAAACGTGATGGTACGCATTTCGCCTCCTTACACGAAGCATCACAACAACGTTTCACCAGGCAACGCCGGTCAACTGCTGTCTGTGTATGAGAAATCGGTTGGAAACTTTCCTCATGTCAGCACGTTGTAGGTGTCGCCACCGGCGCCAACCTTGTGTGAATCCACTGAAAAGCTAATCATTTGCATATCACAGCATCTTCTTCCTGTCGGTCAAATTTCGCGTCTGTAGCACCTCATCTTCGTGGTGTAGCAATTTTAATGGCCAGTAGTGTATTTCGAGATGAACAGGTTGCCGTGGTGGTCTCTGCGATCAGTTTAGCCAGATGACTGAGGACGCAAAAAAGATTGTAAAGGATGTAGCATGAGTATTCATGTACTGTCCGAACTTTAGATATCGTCAGCGTACAGGAAGCTCCCGAATTCTAGCGACAAACATCGGAAGTTGTCCAGGCGTAGTTCCTTAGTATTTTGATATAACATTTGCATGGTGTCCAGTGGGTAGTTACAAATGGTTAGACAGTTGTACGGCTGCGGCAGCGCTTCTCTTCCGCTGGTGTTTTATTTGAGGGCTCAGTTGTCGTCGTTTGTGCCACAGGAGGCGCTGCTGGGGCAGCACGAGTCAGACGAAGGCAGTCGCTCGCTCCATCTCAAACACGCAACATCTCCTGAGGATAGCATCGTTGAAGTGGTGGATCAGCCGGGAAGCCTGCAGCGGGCCGCTGGTGGTGACTGCAGGGTGCGGCTGAGCCAGGCATGACGGCCGATGCTACAGTTGGAAGCGATTTACCTTGTTTGCTGAAAACTGTTTGCCACACAAAAGCTGAGGACGGAACGCATGTGCAGTGTGGCACTGATTGTAAGTTATAGTGTAGAAAGGAACATACCATCCCACGAAAGTACATGAAAGTTCCAACATGGATGAGAATAAAGGCGGTTGAAATGGGTGAGATGACGAAAAAGAGTAAATGAATCCACCAAATATAAGTGAAATAAATGATTCGTATAATTTACCGGGAGGTAAGCTACACAGTTTTGGCAGAGTAGCGATAGGTATTCACTGAGTAAGAATGCTCAGCACTCCTTCAGAACAACATCTCAGATTCACAGAAGAAATAATATTACTGATCCCCTGAAGGCTTTGAAATGAGTGAAAAGGCTACTTGTAAGTCACTTCAGTTTACGTACACCTAATTCAAACAGAGATTCATGTCACCAATCGAGGAGAATGTGGACAAAGACACGAGAGACTTTACTTAACCTGACTCTTAACGAAGTTCCCAGTCAACTAAAACCGACTGCAATGTCTGTTACAGGCCGCGTCTTATAGAAATACAGCTGTTGCTGGTTAATGTCTTCTTGTTCACACTCGACTAAATATCGGCAAGACTACTTGCTACAGCATACTTCCCTGGGCGATGAGGAAGAAGAGCCACAAGTTTTGTCTCACGAACCGGGGCTGAGTGACAAGCGCGTTCTGCGGCCCAGCGGCTTCTTTGGCTGATACCGATGAAAGTCATTAGTTCGCACTAAGAGAGTCTCACACTATCTACATCTACATCTACATCCATACTCCGCAAGCCACCTGACGGTGTGTGGCGGAGCGTACTTTGAGTACCTCTATCGGTTCTCCCTTCTATTCCAGTCCTGTATTGTTCGTGGAAAGAAAGATTGTCGGTATGCTTCTGTGTGGGCTCTAATCTCTCTGATTTTATCCTCATGGTCTCTTCGCGAGATATACGTAGGAGGGAGCAATATACTGCTTGACTCCCCGGTGAAGGTATGTTCTCGAAACTTCAACAAAAGCCCGTACCGAGCTACTGAGCGTCTCTCTGCAGAGTCTTCCACTGGAGTTTATCTATCATCTCCGAAACTAAATAATCCTGTAACGAAGCGCGCTGCTCCCCGTTGGATCTTCTCCATCTCTTCTATCAACCCTACCTGGTACGGATCCCACACTGGTGAGCAATATTCAATCAGTGGGCGAACAAGTGTACTGTAACCTACTTCCTTTGTTTTCGGAATGCATTTCCTTAGGATTCTTCCAATGAATCTCAGTCTGGCATCTGCGTTACCGACGATCAACTTAATATGATCATTCCATTTTAAATCACTCCTAATGCGTACTCCCAGATAATTTACGGAATTAACTGCTTCCAGTTGCTGACCTGCTGTATTGTAGCTAAATGATAAAGGATCTTTCTTTCTATGCATTCGCAGCACATTACACTTGTCTACATTGAGATTCAATTGCCATTCCCTGCACCATGCGTCAATTCATTGCAAATCCTCCTGCATTTCAGTACAGTTTTCCATTGTTACAACCTCCCGATATACTACAGCATCATCCGAAAAAAGCCTGAATGAACTTCCGATGCTATCCACAAGGTCATTTATGTATATTGTGAATAGCGACGGTCCTACGACATTCCCCTGCGGCACACCTGAAATCACTCTTACCTCGGAAGACTTCTCTCCATTGAGAATGACACGCTGCGTTCTGTTATCTAGGAACTCTTCAATCCAATCACAGTCTAGATGCGGTAACGACACCTCGCTCTAGCAGAAAGAGGTGACGCGTAACTGATCAAAATAAGTAATTTCTCGAGCGTGGAGAAGTCCTGTGATTCATGGAATACCCCCTTTCTAAACGGTTATCCTTCATAGTGAACCCACACGTCGAGGTCCATACAGATGTAAAGATTTACTGTTAACGTGCACGCAATTCAGCCAGAAAAATAGACACGAGACAGAACGAAGCAGTACTGAATGCCAAGCTTGAGAATGGGGAGTGATACGTCGTGAACGGCAAGTACCGCGACAGAATGCAACTTTGTTTCCAAACAAGACTAACGGCGCACACCGTCGGTCTTTACGCTTTCAAAAATGGTTCAAATGGCTCTGAGCACTATGGGACTCAACTGCTGAGGTCATTAGTCCCCTAGAACTTAGAACTAGTTAAACCTAACTAACCTAAGGACATCACAAACATCCATGCCCGAGGCAGGATTCGAACCTGCGACCGTAGCGGTCTTGCGGTTCCAGACTGCAGCGCCTTTAACCGCACGGCCACTTCGGCCGGCCTTTACGCTTTGGTACAGATATTTTCACCGCAGTACAGATACAAGGATAAATGCCGGTAATAAACGAAACGCAATGTAGTTTCTATCTGTAACGAGCTCACAAAATATCCGCCCAACAACCTCAGAAGTTTTATTGGCGGAGTTCGGGTTCACCCCGAATTTCCGTCGTTACAATCACTTCAGTTCGACCACCGCTAGAGAACAACGAGAGAATGCAGACTAACATTATAAGTATTCATATACAGCTACATCTACATCTACATCTACACTTTGCAAGCCACCTTACGGCGTTTGGCGGAGGATACTTTGAGCACCACTGTTAACGCTCCTGCCGGCCGCGGTGGTCTAGCGGTTCTGGCGCTGCAGTACGGAACCGCGGGACTGCTGCGGTCGCAGGTTCGAATCCTGCTTCGGGCATGGGTGTGTGTGATGTCCTTAGGTTAGTTAGGTTTAAGTAGTTCTAAGTTCTAGGGGACTTATGACCTAAGATGTTGAGTCCCATAGTGCTCAGAGCCATTTGAACCATTTTTTTTTGTTAACGCTCCTGGTCCAGTCGCACGTGGTTCGCGGGAACAACGATTTGTGGTAAACCTCCATGTGGGCTCGAATCTCTCTAATTTAAAGTTAGAATGTAATGCAAACGTATATTTTTTTAAGTAACGTAGTAGATTGTTAGTGGAAACTTCTAGTACACACCCACACCTGAAATGGAAGAGTTTCTTTGATGCAATGTAAGTGGTGGAGGAATTTACAAGTCTATCGTTTTTTTGTTTTGTTTTTTTAACTAAGCACTCAGATTCATTACTAGGATTTGTGTATCGTTATGGTTAGTTGACAAGCTCAGCTTACTGTCTCACCCCTACTGATTTAATCAACAAACCAACTCTTGTTTTCTATCACCTTCTCTTTTCCTGTAATTAAATCAGAAGAGCATAATACTTTTACTTTGTTTCTCATAAAGACAGAGAGACCATTACACTTTTGAGCTATTCCCGGAGGAGAGAAAGTAAAAGAACAACTCGTCCTTGCTGGTCTCTCAGGGAATTGCAGTCGCTCTCTCATCCAGGTGGTGTGGTTCAGGGTGGTCGCAGCAAGACAGGCGGATTACGTAACAATTTTTTTTTTTATACATCGAGCCGGAGCAAAGACGGGCGCATACCTTCGTCTGGTGGGCGCAGCCTGGCATCGACTCAGCGTCTTCGAGCGCGGTGCAGAGGCGCCGGGCACACCTGAAACTCTCGTAAGCCACTGGTGTCCGTGTGTTCACGAACCACAGCGGAGGCAGGAAGCTCCTGTGGGTGGTGGTGGGGAGGGGGAGTGGCTTATTGTTGGTACTGCTATTTACTAAACGGTTGTGAAAGGCTGTACTCCTAACTGATTTCTTTGTGTTAAGTCCTGATTCAGGTCTCAACTAAATGTTGTTCCAACACTGTAAAAATATATTGTTTATACGAGTATTCTTGGGTTTGCAGTTCGACTAACGATCCTTCGTAATTCTGCTCTGGCTCTAAAACGCCTTACCCAAATTGCTGCATCTCTTTCATAATGCACTCTTTTCTGTCTTTGATTATTCCTTACTACAAATACGTCCGCTGTCTGGGAATCACGGAGAAGTAAGTGGGTGAGGAGCCGGCACACACCATACTCCACTTGAATCTGCCGGGCTTAGTGTCCCCACCTGACGGATGGATCTTCTTCATTGTCTCTTACACGCCCTCCCTTAATGAGATAAGTGGAGAGGTTGCGACACTGTCGCAAATACTAGTGATCAGGAACTTTACACCCCGACATCTTCTCCCCTTTCCTTCAAAACATTGGTGGCGAAAATTTTTTCCAGTACCTGGACCTTAACCGGCTTCCCCCACTAGTTCACTGCTGCGGCACAGGAGAGAGTTTGCAATTTTTTTCTGTCGTTTGTTTTTGTTTTTCTTTCAGTTTCACATTGCTACAAATGAAAGAAGTGATACACTACTGATAAAAAACCTTCGGCTAATCGGTGATCGACTCCGAGACCTTTGGACCTCTAGTCTAGTCTTTACCATCTTTTATTGCTATTGTATATATTGTATCGTATGTTAACCGGGGACCTAGAAACGACGGAGAGGCTCCGTCCCCGCCGCAACCGCAGTGGTCCACAACCCCACGACGACTACCGCAGTCCACTTCACCCGTCCGTCGCCCCACACCGAACCCAGGGTTATTGTGCCGTTCGGCCCCCGGCCACCCCCTCCCCCCCGGGAACGTCTAACACCAGACGATTGTAACCCCCATGTTTTCGTGGTAGAGTAATGGTGGTGTACGCTTACGTGGAGAACTTGTTAGCACAGCAATCACCAACATAGTGTAACTGAGACGGAATAAGGGGAACCAGTTCGCATTCGCCGAGGCAGATGGAAAACCTCCTAAAAACCATTCACAGACTGGCCGGTTAACCGACCTCGACACAAATCCGCCGGGCGGATTCGTGCCGGGCACCAGGCGCTCCTTCCCGCCCGGACAGCCGTGCATTAGACCGCACGGCCAACCAGGGGGGCCTTTATTGTTATTACACTACTGCCACTAAAATTGCTACATCACGAAGATGACATGCTACAGACGCGAAATTTAACCGACAGGAAGAAGGTGCTGTGATATGCAAATGATTAGCTTTTCAGAGCATTCACACAATGTTGGCGCCTGTGCCAACACCTACAAAGTGCTGACATGAGGAAAGTTTCCAACCGATTTCTCATACACAAACACCAGTTGACCGGCGTTGCCTGGTGAAACGTTGTTGTGATGCCTCGTGTAAGGAGGAGAAATGCGTACCATTCTAACATTCTGCGTGGTGTCTGTTTGTTCTATATCGTGTCTCCCTATCACTTCCGCGCAACGACGCTCTGAGCGTGTTTTTTAGGGAATTGACTAGTTTGAACCTGGGACCTGTTGCTGGTAAGGAGACGCCAGACCACACATTGACATGTAGAGTTCAGAAGAGTTCAGTGAGACTAGCGATGATATAACCAAATACTTAATGATTTCAGCGTCAGCTCCACTGCACTCCCAGTAAAAGAATCTTAATACTAACTAAATTTAGTGGAAGGGGTTCAAGGCTTTCCTATTTTTAGTTAGCTGGTAAAATAACGTCGAAAAAGTAGTTAAGTTTACCACTGGAAATTTTATTCTACTCACAAAACATTGTTTATAAATTGCACTATTGATAAAAGGAAATGTTTTAATACAGGATGGTAAAAACCAACTGCGTTCAACAAAAATGTGAACGAATATTCCCTGAATGGGTTTCCAAGTTCTACAATGGATCGAAGGATGACCTATGCCATATCACATCTATAATCTAGGTTTAAATTAAGTTTCACAAAAGAGAAAACTATCAAAATGGTCTACAGTGACCCTCAATTATCTTCAGTTACTTATCTAACTTGTCGTAAATTACAGTGGCTGATGTGGCTTCTCAATAACTATATAACAGAAAAATCATCGCGTTTCAGATTTTTACTTCAAGTGCAAATGTGAACACCATGAGCTTTAATTGACGATCGACACTAGTATTACGCAAAAAGGGGTGTAACAGATGAGACTTCTGCAGTTCTGAGTGAAGCTTTATGCGCTGTTATGCAGCATCACGTGCGTTCATTACCTTGTCGGTGTTCGTCAGGGAGCGGCGGGCAGCACAGCACCACTCACCTCGCCGTCTCAGAAGCAACTCTTTCCTAACTTCTCCTTACTACAATTTACCGAAGTTGGTTTAAAAAAACTATCTGGTTGTGTTTTCATCTGACCAATCAGGGTCTCAATGTTAACCTTAAGCTCCGCCTACAAAAATTTTGTCTATCCAATGAGAAACATTATACTTTTCGTGGTGGGGCAATGTTTTTAAAGTTTGCAACGTAACAGAGACGCGAAAAAGCCTCACGCTAAAACTTGCAGCTGGGGGTGGCCCTTTTTGTGTTATCGTAAGATCTACACTGTTCTTCTGGAGGGCTCTATGTTTTAACGTGGGCTGGGGGGTGGTCCTGACGTAACAGACGCGAAAAAGTCTCACGCTAAAACTTGCGTCTGAGGTGGTCCTAGCGGTTAGCTGGAAACGTGGGTGTCCGTCCCTTATCGTAGGGCCTTCTCGCTTAACACGGTTCTGCTCTCGGCTTCTGTTCTCGTTTCTTCCCTCGGAACTGTGTCTGTCTCACGGTGGGAAGGTATGACATGCATTTAGGCATTTTTGTGTTGGTCTGTGGTATTCCATTTGCTCACTCGTTACTCGTATTACTTTGGTTAATTTAATGTCACCATTTATTCGGAGCTATGTGAAATATTACTGGATTTGCTTATCATGTCAGGGTTTTCATGGAAGGTGTTGGATTTGCCTGACATCTTACATATCACCACCCTTCGAACTTAATTTTTGCACTGAATTTAGGCAATGATTGAATCGTTGTCTAAGTCAGTCAAAAATTATTCCTTTATCTAAATTTTGTTGCCTACTGTTCAGCCATGTTATTCTGGTTCTATGCTAGTTTGTATTACTAATTTATATTTTTATATTCTTCCACATTATTCTCAAAAATGACAAGAGAAGAATATTTTTATGCTATTATTAATTTTTAATTATTTTCTTTCTTTATTTAAGTGTGAAGTTTGTTTTTTAAGAAGTTTGTTATCGAAAGTGAGGAGTATTTCACATCGATTTTCTTAGAAATATATTTTTTTTTATAAATGTAGTAATTAAGTAAAATCTATTCCTAACACATTTTCTAAATATCATGTACAAGTAAAATGTTTTAGTTTCTAGACACTGATTTCAACATTGTTACACTAAAAAATTAGAATTATTTCCAAGAATTGCTTTGACAAAGAAATATACATACACAAGTATTGAGATATTATTTTAACAAATGGTACAAATGTTAAGAAAAAGGGAAAACATTCAGCAAGATCACATAATTTGATTTCACATATTCACACAATCCTATGAATGTTTAAGCGTGAGGTTGGCGAATGGTTTTGCACGAAGGTGATGGGCTTGAGGGAGATGGATGTGGGCAAGTATTTGATGTACAGCTTCGTTCGTCGTTCCTTGTTGGCTTTGCTAGTGTGTGTTGCTGTTGTGGAGGTCCCATAATGGAATGGAGCTGTGAGTGCAGAATCTCATGGTTTACTGGCTTTGTATGCGTGAAAGTCATTGTTATGTGTCGCTGAAAGCGGTCGTTTTTCGTTGTAATACTTCGCAGACGACTAGTTTACAATAGGATAGGGATTAGCGAAGGTATGTCGTCTATTCTTCACCCATCTTCTTTCTTGGTCTCAATCTTGCAAATCTTCAACTTCTGTTCTTCCTGCTTTTTCTCTGCTTCTTACTTGCTTCTTGGTTCTTCTCTGGGCAGGATATGAAAATATTTATTGATAACTAGTCGCTTTGAATTTCTCCTCTTAGTAACAGTTTGATAAATTGTTTGGGCGTGTCATTTTTACTTTGTGGAAGTTTTCTTCAGTTTCATGCATCAGCGTGCTGTTTAATAGCAGTAGTGTGACTTTTACACTTTTTTTTTTTTTGCTTTTGCTCGCTCCGCTGAGTCGGGGCGTTGGGCGTCCCGGGGTTTACGAGGGGTGAAAGACTGGTGTTTGCTTGTCAGTCCCAAGACCCTCTTCCTCTTGGCTTCTGTCACAGCAGGGTTCCCCTTAGCGGGCAGATTTATTTCCCACTTTCGATACAAGGGCCCTCTGTTGGTCTCGCTGTCCTTTCCCTTCTCTCGACGCTTCTGCATTGTAGGAATCGTGTCTTGCTAATTACGTCCTTTTCTTTCTTGATACTTCTCGCGTTGCAACTTGTGGGTCGTTGCATCTGGTCTTTGTTGGAGTTTTTACATATGTCTAGTACCTACATTGTTTTACGCCTTCTTAAAAAGCTTTACAAATTTCGGCGCTCTTTCCATGTTACAATTCTAAGACATTTTGAGTCTTAACTTCTACAAAAATCCTCAAATTCGTTTTTTTATTTTTTGTGTAGTGTCGTGGTGTATAGTATTTTAGTATTTCAAGCTGTTAGACTATCTATGCTTTATCCCTTCACCTTAATCTATGGTACTATTGGTGTTATTTTTGTTTTTGTTTTTATTGAAACTACTTTCTTTGTCCCACCTTCCTCCCTCTTCATTCTTCTTTCTCTTGACGATCTTATCTGCAACATAAGCTTGAAATATTGTGCTGATTATTTACCAGTAATAAAATTAATCTTCAAACTTTTTGATATGGCTCACATGGTGAAGTCCTAAGGTTTTGCCTGTTTTTGGGTTCATTAGTTCCACAGCATTATCATGAGCAATTCGGCTAATAATGACAGGTCCTTTGTATGTAGCGTAAAACTTACGTATTTTGTGTTTCTGTTTGCTGGAGCGATGGTGTGTTTTTACAAATACTTTCTGGCCTACTGAGAATGTTCTTTTAATTGCTGTTCTATCTCCTCTTTCTTTTCTTTTAATGGCTGCCCTTCTGATGTTGGAGAGTGCTGTTGCTATGATTTGTTTGTGCTGTCTACGTGGTACAGTAGGAAATCTAACGTTTTCTCAGGTTATGTTTGGGGTTCAATATTTTTAAGTACAATAACTGGAGGTAGTAGTGTAGTGCTATGTGGCATTTCATTTATTACTTCTTGAAAATCTTTAAGGTATATATCCCAAGTGTTGTGTCTTTTGCCTGCATATAATCGGCATAAAGTTCCTATGTCCTTTGTAGATCATTCTGCTGGATTTCCGCTAGGTTTGTACTTAGATATGTAGATGGGTTTTATTTTGTGTTGTTTTAACGTGTTCTGCCATTGCACTGATTTGTATTGTGGGCCATTATCCGAAATTATTCGTTCCACTCGACCTACTTGTCTGAGAAAATCTTGTCTAAATGCTTTACTTATAGTAAGACCTGTTGCCCGTTTTAATGGTGTAAAGGTAACATATTTAGAAGTAAGTTGCAAAACCACAAATATGAAAATATATCCATTTTTTGTGCGTGGGAGGGTTCCCATCAAATCTGTTGCGGCTATTTGTTTTAATCTTATAGGGATTATTGGAAACATAGTTGGTTTGGTTTGGAAAGTGACGTGTTTAGCCCTCATACATTTTTTGCATTTGACTAATACTGTTCTAATTCATCTTCCCATATTAGGAAAATGGCTTGTTTGTTTTATTTTTAAAAAGCATTTCTTTGGTCCAAAGTGGCCATTACTTAAATGAATGTGTATACCATATGTACTTATTAATTAGTTCATCTGGGATATAAATTAACCATTCATTCGTTGCAACATTTCGTCTAAAAAATAAAACATTGTTTTTTACGAGATAGTGCTGTCGAATGTCTGGAAAATCCTTACTTCTCCATTTGTGTTTGATTCCTAGTATTTCGGGATCCTTGTCCTGTTCTTTGCCTATGTTTTTCAATGCTGTCGTAATTTAGTCTTCGAAAGGTACTTGTTTCATATAGTACATTGTAAACTGGTCTTCTGCTGCTTCCAAACCTATGTTATTGGATGCACCCTGTGGACATCATGATAAAGTATCTGCTAATACATTCGTTGGTCCTGGTAAGTGTGTAATAGTGAAGTCAAATTCTTGTAGTATTAACATCCATCTGGCTAACCTCCCATGAGTTAGTTTGGTGGATAACAGAAATTCTAATGCTTTGTGGTCAGTGTATACTTTTGTTTTTCTTCCGAATAGGAAGTATCGAAAACGTTGGAAACCCATACAATGGCCAATGCTTCCAGGTCCGTGACTGAATAGTTTTTCTCGCTTTTTGTGAGTACCCGACTGGCAAATGCAATTGTTCTATATGATCTTAGCCCTGCCTGTTCGTATTCTTGGAATAAAACAACCCCTAAACCTGTTTCCGCGCTATCAGTGGCCATACAAAAATTTTGTGTTAGATCAGGATGTGCTAAAATCGGTGCTGTTGTTAGTCCGTTTTTCACTTTTAAAAATTCTTCATTGGCTTGTTGATCCCATACCTATGGTGTGTTTTTTCCAGTCAATGCACATAGGTGTGGTGTTGCGAGAGAGTCGATCCAAATAAATTTTTTATAGAATCCGGTGAGACCTAGAAATCCTCTGAGAGTTCTTATTATATGGAGTACAGAATTCTTTGATTGCCTTTAGTTTTTCTGGGTTGGGCATTACCCCTTTCTCTGAAATTATGTGTCCTAAAAATTTGACCTCTCGCCTTCCAAATTTGGATTTTGTTATATTTACTGGGACCCCATGCTCTTTCATGATCTGTAAAAACCGATTTAAAGTGTCGTTGTGATGTTCCCAAGAGGGTTCTGCTATAATCACATCATCAACATAACAAGCAATTTTTTGTAAAATTTCAGGACTGAGTATAGTATTAAATCCCTTAATAAACGCTGCTGATGATATGTTTAAACCAAATGGCAATCGTTTCAACTGGTAACATCTACCGAATACGATAAATACTGTAAATTTTCCACATTCTGGGGCCAATTCTATTTGCCAGAAACTACCCCATAAATCAATTGATGAAAATATCTTAGCACCGTGAAAGTTTTGTATCAATTCCTCTAATTCTTCTGGGCGATCTATCTCAGTGATTATGATTGTGTTCATCTGTCTGGAATCAAGCACTAACCTCATGCTCCCATCTCGTTTTTGTACAATATGGAGCAGGCTGTTATATGTGGAGGTAGCTGGTTCAATAATATCGTCATCTAACATTTTAGATATCTCCTGGAATACTTTATTCCTGTAGCTTAATGGGATTGTATAGGGTGGCACTCTAAATGGTTTGTGCTGTTTTACTTCAAACTTGTACTGAAAGTGTTTAATACTGCCAGTCTTAGGTAAAAATACCTCTGATTTATCTCGTAAAATACTCTCTAATTCTCTTTTACTGTGTTCCGAAATACCTTGATCTTCTTGCAATTTTTCGTCGATTTCTTTATGGACTTCCCCATGAGTTGAGGCGATTCCCCCTTTTGTGCATACCATTCTAATTCTTAATCCTCTTTATCTCGCATAATTCTTAATTGTTTGTTTATGACTGGTATTTCTTCTAATTTTAGCTTTTGCTCTAAGAGAAGTGTGTCATTCCCGAATGTTACGCTACCTTTCCCCATATCTATTATCGCTCGTCTCTCATTTAAAAAATCTGCACCTATAATCAAATCTACAGTTAATTTAGGTATAATCACGAAGTTGGCTTCGATCTTTTGACCTTGACACGAAAGAGTTAACCTTGTTTGTCTCGTAACTTCGGCAGCATTGTTTCTAATAGGACCTCTTACTTTAATCTTACGTGTTTTCAGAACTGGCAATTCCACATTGGCATTACACTGCATGAATAAATTTTCTGAGATCGCAGTCAGTTCACTTCCGCTATCAATTACAATATTGACTGGGATATGCTTTACCATGGCCTTCACAATTGGTTGAATTTGAAAGGGTTGGTTCTGTTCTTCTTCTTCTTCTTGCATCAACGAATCCTTCACTGAATCATACATGAGTCTTTTTAGGAATTTCCCTTGTGAATTCGAACTTTCTGTAGGATAAGCTTCGACTGCTACTTCTCTCTCTTTTATTTCCTCTTCTCTATTTCTTCCTTCATTTGGGCTTTCTTCAACATCCTCTACTTTTTCATCATCCTCGTCTATCTTCTCCTTCTTCGTCGCTACTTCCACATAATCGCATCTAAATGCTCTAATTATCGCTTCATAACTTCCTTCATTATATACGTTGGGTTGTGTGCCCACTCGTAACTTATTTTCAATTTCTGTCGACTGCGCATTATCCTCATTGAATTCGCTTTCCCTGGTTTCCATCTCAAATAGCTCTGCAATACTCATTACTTCGTCCTTTCCTCCCACATTCGTTGTGCATGCCTCTGGTAATTCATCTTCCTCGTCAGTATTCTCCCAATTAATTTCGTCCCAACACGATATTGTTATTTTCTTGTCTTCGTTTTCATCTGGTCCCTGCGGATTTGTTTCTTCCTTCTTCTCTTCTCGTGATAAGATTTTTACTTCTCTATTCAGGGTGCTGCAATTGTCCTGGGTCGGTGCGTCATTCTCTTTGGCATGGGCGCTTAGCTGTCAATTCGAACGTTTATCGGGGTTTGGTGGTCTTACTCCCACCTCTTCTATCTGTATTCTCTTTTCTTGTTCAGCTTGTTGATAGTGGTTTTTTTGTTGATAATTTGTCGGTCTATTGGTTCTCCAGTACCCGTTCCGGTTGTCGTTATTCCCCCTGTAATAGTTGTTGCCGTTCCTGGGTGAATTATAGTTATTGCCATATTCTCTTCTAAATCCGTAACCGGTTCTTTGTTGAAATCTATTGTCGTTTCTTGGTGCGAAGTTATCACATGGTTCGTAATTATTGTTTCTCCATACTGTGTCTTGTGGATTCCACTGCTTTTTGCTTTCGTTTTCACGTGCGCTTCGTCTTTTTCTTGCGTCATCTTCCGAAAATATGAACTCTAGTTCCCTTAGAATACCTTTAAATGCTTCGACGTCATTGCCTCCGCGACCTACTAATGATTGCTGGTATTTCAATGGTAGCTTCATCGCGCATAATTTAATCAACTGTCCGTCACTGTATGGTACATCTAAGCATTGATTTTTCTTTGCCATTAATTCGAAAAATTTCACGGGACTCTTCTCTCCTGAATTTTCAAAATATGAGTTCTGTAATAATTCGTACTTCACTCTGTTCTGTGCTTCGCTGGACCAATATCGTGAGAGAAACTTCTCTCTGAAATCTTCGTACGATCGGCATGTCGCTGCAACATTCTGCATGGTTTCTGCGACTGTTCCTGACATGTGTGCACATATAAAGTCTAATTTGTGTGCTAGCGTCCAGTGTTCTGGTAGTCCTACTCGGAATTGATCAATAAAAGCTCGTGGATGTAATGAGTTTCCTTCTCGAAAGTGTTGAAATTTTCTGACTGTGAGGAAATGATCGTTGTCGTACTTCGTCATAGTTCCATACGAAATTCGCGATTCTTCGCCACTTTTGTTTCTGATCATTTCTCCCGTCGTTCTTTCCGGTTGTGGTAGATCCATTGGATATTGTCCACTGTAACTTTCGCCTACCCTTGCGTAGTATCGTTGGAGTGGTACGCAATAATTTTCTTCCATCGGTTGTGAACGTGTAGCTGAATGCATTGCACTGTACTCTTCGCGACCTGGCTTTCCATTGTCAGGTATTGGTTCGGTATCTTGTCTGGCTAACCTTGCTGCTTCATTGCACGATCCAAACTGTCTTGAAACATACGTTTGTGGTTCCGCATGTGTTTGTGATGACGTTTGTTCATCAAGAATTTCGGAACGTGTTTGTTGCTGTGCAGGCTGTCTGATTTCACGTATGTTACTTTCCGCCTGTGATTGGAATCGCAAATGCGTAATATCTTCGCTAATTGCTTGTTTTTCCGGTGCTGTTACAGATACGGATGTGGTTGCAGACTCTGTGCTTGATCGATCCTGTTCACTACGCTCTTCAATGGTTTGCAACAACTCTGTTCGCAATTTTTGAAATTGTCGCTTCGTTTGCTCTTCTATTTTGACTATATGGTTATCATATCTTTTCAGCGCTGCTTTTGTGATGCGTTTGTGTAACACACTGTTTTCAACAACTTCACGCGCTGTACCTGCTGCTTGTCTAGTAATTTCGTTTATCTGTTTCTCTAGTTTCTTGACTTCTCCCTGGGTGTTGTTACGTAATGTCTTGATCTCGTCCTGAGTGTCATTACGAAATGTTTGTACGTCCGCTTGTACCTTGTCAATGTCTGTTCTCAATTGATTGTGACCTGTTATTAAGTTTCCTATCACTTCTCGAGATTCTTTTGCCCCGTCTTCAATACGACTTAGGTGTAACTGAATTTTTTTGTTTTGTTCTTTAATCTCACGCATTTGTCTCGTGGTTTCTGCATTCTGAATTTGAATTTGGTTCGCTATGTCTTTATTTTGCCTTGTCATGATTTCCGTAATTTGTTGTAATAATTCTGCCAGATTGGTGGGTCCTATTGCGTTTTCTTCCGACGTCCAACGCTCTGTGTTTTCGCCCAAGTGTTGGTTCGCAACCGGTTGCATTGAACTGTGCTGTGACACGTTACTGCTCGCATTCCTTGTGCTTTGTGGTGAGGGAGCTCTGATTACTTGTACTATGGGTTCTACGTATTCAAGACGCAAGTTATAATCGTCATCGACTGTGTCTCTACTTTTCTGCTCCTCTGTCGTATGCTGACTTACGTTTTCTATGCCTTGACGTACATTATCCTCGTTATGGTGCGTTATATGTCCTATTTCTCGCGATACTGCATCGTCTGTTGTACTGTCCTCTATTCTCTGTCCATTTTCATGCTGAGTCTCTACCTCAATTCGGTCAAGGTCTCGATCGGCCATTGCTAATCTTTCCGAATCCCTTATTTTCTGTTTTAAAAGCAATTCACGCGCCCTACTTCGCGTCAACATGCGCTCATACGATCACACGCGTTTCATAAACTTTTTGTTCACACGACTTGACAAAACCATTCACTTACTTGTTGGGTCAGAACCAACTTGTCAACGATGTATCCGCCACCTGTGCGCTTGCATTGAGGAGAAAACTTAATTATAACAATATTAAAATTCATAAATTAATTATCTCAGACCACACATTGACATGTAGAGTTCAGAAGAGTTCAGTGAGACTAGCGATGATATAACCAAATACTTAATGATTTCAGCGTCAGCTCCACTGCACTCCCAGTAAAAGAATCTTAATACTAACTAAATTTAGTGGAAGGGGTTCAAGGCTTTCCTATTTTTAGTTAGCTGGTAAAATAACGTCGAAAAAGTAGTTAAGTTTACCACTGGAAATTTTATTCTACTCACAAAACATTGTTTATAAATTGCACTATTGATAAAAGGAAATGTTTTAATACAGGATGGTAAAAACCAACTGCGTTCAACAAAAATGTGAACGAATATTCCCTGAATGGGTTTCCAAGTTCTACAATGGATCGAAGGATGACCTATGCCATATCACATCTATAATCTAGGTTTAAATTAAGTTTCACAAAAGAGAAAACTATCAAAATGGTCTACAGTGACCCTCAATTATCTTCAGTTACTTATCTAACTTGTCGTAAATTACAGTGGCTGATGTGGCTTCTCAATAACTATATAACAGAAAAATCATCGCGTTTCAGATTTTTACTTCAAATGGCAAATGTGAACACCATGAGCTCTAATTGAGGATCGACACTAGTATTACGCAAAAAGGGGTGTAACAGATGAGACTTCTGCAGTTCTGAGTGAAGCTTTATGCGCTGTTATGCAGCATCACGTGCGTGCATTACCTTGTCGGTGTTCGTCAGGGAGCGGCGGGCAGCACAGCACCACTCACCTCGCCGTCTCAGAAGCAACTCTTTCCTAACTTCTCCTTACTACAATTTACCGAAGTTGGTTTAAAAAACTATCTGGTTGTGTTTTCATCTGACCAATCAGGGTCTCAATGTTAACCTTAAGCTCCGCATACAAAAATTCTGTCTATCCAATGAGAAACGTTATACTTTTCGTGGTGGGGCAATGTTTTTAAAGTTTGCAACGTAACAGAGACGCGAAAACGTCTCACGCTAAAACTTGCGGCTAGGGGTGGCCCTTTTTGTGTTATCGTAAGATCTATACTGTTCTTCTGGAGGGCCCTATCTTTTAACATGGGATGGGGGAGGTCCTGACGTAACAGAGACGCGAAAAAGTCTCACGCTAAAACTTGCGCCTGGGGTGGTCCTAGCGGTTAGCTGGCGACGTGGGTGTCCGTCCCTTATCGTAGGGTTTTCTCGCTTAACACGGTTCTGCTCTCGACTTCTGTTTTCGTTTCTCCCCTAGGAAGTGCGTCTGTCTCACGGTGGGAAGGTATGACATGCATTTAGGCATTCTTGTGTTAGTCTGTGGTATTCCATTTGCTCACTCGCTACTCGTATTACTTTGGTTAATTTAATGTCACCATTTATTCGGAGCTATGTGACATATTACTGGATTTGCTTATCATGTCAGGGTTTTCATGGAAGGTGTTGGATTTGCCTGACACCTTACACCATCACGTTTCCGACTTTGATAAAGGTCGGATTGTAACCTATCGCGATTGCGGTTTATCGTATCGCGACATTGCTGCTCGCGTTGGTCGAGATCCAATGACTGTTAGCAGAATATGGAATCGGTGGGTTCAGGAGAGTAATTCGGAACTCCTTGCTGGATCCCAAGGGCCTCGTATCACTAGCAGTCGAGATGACAGGCATCTTATCTGTATGGCTGTGACGGATCGGGCAGCCACGTCTCGATCGCTGAGTCAAGAGATGGGGACGTTTGCAAGACAATAACCATCTGCATGAACAGTTCGACGATGTTTACAGCAGCATGGACTCTCAGCTCGGAGACCGTGACTGCGGTTACCCTTGACGCTGCATCACAGACAGCAACGCCTGGGATGGTGTACTCAACGACGAATCTGGGTGCACGAATGGCAAAACGTAATTTTTTCGGATGAATCCAGGTTCTGTTTACAGGATCATGATGGTCGCATCCGTGTTTGGCGACATCGCGGTGAACGCACATCGGAAGCGTGTATTCATCATCGCCATTCTGGCGTATCACCCGGCGCGATGGTATGGGGTGCCGTTGGTTACACGTCTCGGTCACCTCTTGTTCGCATTGACGGCAATTTGAACAGTGGATGTTACATTTCAGACGTATCAAGGCCGTTATTACGGCCAGAGATGGTTGTTCTGGGTACTCATTTCTCAGGATCTATGCAGCCAAACTGCGTGAAGATGTAATCACATGTCAGTTCTAGTATAATATATTTGTCCAATTTTAATGACCAGTAGTGTATAAAAATAGATTCCTTTCATCTCTTCGTATCTTCCTTTCACTAGGTAATTTATATGTCCAGCTGCAGCTGGATATTACGCAGAATTAGCGGCGAGGAGCGACAGTGTGTACCTGCTCACTGGGCAGGTGCAGTGTCCCCTGCGCCATGCGGTACACTGAAGAAAATGGATCCATTTCCCAGCTAGGCATATCAGTTATATGACTGCGTGGTGGCTGTTCTTTCGGACATGTTCGAAAGAACAGGCATCACACACACATATAATTATTTATTTGCCTTTTCAGTCTCACATCATTGCCATTTTTGTCCTGTCTCAGAAGAAAAAAAAAAGTGAAGCACACAGCAGACATAGTGTTACTAAAGGAGGCCGAAATGCACGCGTTTTAGCTCACGCAGGCTGGCGTTAGAGGGGAAGGACTATACTGACGTGAGGTCTGGAACATGACAAGGAATTAGAATTCAGGAAGCGGACGTAATTAGTTTGATACTTAACTTTAATCCATTAATGATGAACGTCGCTCTTGACGGTACATGATTCACAATATTATCAGTTCAGAATACATTCTTGAAGAATATGGCGGCTTGCTAGGTCGTAGCAAATGACGTAGCTGAAGACTATGCTAAACTGTCGTCTCTACAAATGAGAGCGTATGTAGTCAGTGAACCATCGCTAGCAAAGTCGGCTGTACAACTGGGGCGAGTGCTAGGGAGTCTCTCTAGACTAGACCTGCCGTGGGGCTGTGCTCGGTCTGCAATCACTGATAGTGGCGATACGCGGGTCCGACGTATACTAATGGACCGCGGCCGATTTAAAGGCTACCACCTAGCAAGTGCGGTGTCTGGCGGTGACACCACAGGACGTCGTTTAAATTCGTACAAGTAAACACCGTCGGCACGTATGTGAATGGTTGAGTACAGGAGCCAGCAGAGTATATTACTTTTGTTCGTATTTAGTGTTGCTACCAGGCCTGATATGGTACATAAAGCCGTGAACTGTGCTAGATGTTAATGGATCATTGTGGAGGACACTGAGGTGCCGTGTACTCGTGTGAGATAGCGGTATCAGCAACTGACATCTACATCTACATCTACATCTACATCTACATGGATACTCTGCAAATAACATTCAAGTGCCTGGCAGAGGGCTCATCGAACCACCTTCACAACTCTCTATTATTCCAATCTCGTATTGCGCGCGGGAAAAATGAATACCAATATCTTTCCGTACGGGCTCTGATTTCCCTTATTTTATCGTGGTGATGGTTCCTCCCTATGTAGGTCGGTGTCAACAAAATATTTTCGCAAAATTGTTTCAGAGGGGCTTCATTGTGTGTCACCGTTTGGCTGGCTGGTCGAATCGTCCATTTTGCACTTGTGGCGCCTTTGGATGTGACACTGGCCAGATATTGGACTTCGTGGTGACGTGAGACCAGGCATACTCGTCAACCACGTCTGACAACCACAATGGGGGGAGGGTGCATCAAACACATCCTAACCCCTGCAGCTGGCTGGGAAATCACTGTCCCACGCGCAGGTTATCGTAAATACCACAACAGGAGCAGCTGTGTTTGGAGTAGGGCCGTCGCTGCTGACGAATGGCGCAGTATTGTGTTCAGCGATGTGTTATGTTCGCTGGGTGACTATCGTTGGTGGGAATGGCGTCGACCTGGGAAGAGGTCCCATTCTTCCAATATTTTACAGAGGCCCAGCGGTGCTACAGCTGGCGTCTTTATTTGGGGAGCCGTACGGTATGACTTCAGTTCATAGCTGGTGGTGACTGAGGGAACTCTAACTGCAAAACGGTACGTCACGTACATCCTTTGTCCTTATGTTTATCCCTCATATGGCAGTATCGTGGTTCCATTTTTCAACAGGACGGTGTTTGTACACACACGCTACGGGTTTCTATGAACTGTCCGCATAATGTGGAGGTATTCCTGTGTGCAGCAAGATCTCTAGATATATACTCGATTAAATATCTGTTGAACTTGCTCGGATTCCAACCTCGTCCTTATGCTAATACACAGGACATCAAGGACCAGTTACAACAGTTTATGGCCAGCTTGCCTCAGGAGAGGATATAACGGCTGTACGATACTGCCATTGTCCTTTGTAAATTTTCCTCGATTTTGTAATTAATAAAATAAAATCACACACCCTCTCAACCTGCAGAGTTTCATTTCGTTTCCTCTTCCACTTCTCGGAGCTTCACTTGTTTTGTCAGACAGCGTTTAATGCAAAATGAAAGTAATTCCATTCTCATTTCAGACTTAAACTAACGATATCGTCTTCTCTTGATTAATTAATTTTGCAATAGTACATAACAGAAAGATAAGCTGAGATATCAAATAACTTCCTCCTATTTGTTTTATTCTATTTTAGTATACTTGAAATTGAAGAGGAAGTTTGATTTTAATGTAGTGTAGCTGCACTACTCCTTTTTTAAACATAAATTATAAATTTCGATTGAAAGAATACTGAGATGATATAATTTCTTTCGTTTACTTCCCTTTCGTTAGTCTTGTAAATACTTTATCTCGGAACCTTCAAGTTTGTGAGTTAGATGAACTAATACGTAAATATTTCAGGGAAGCAATGGTTTGTGAACGATAACATTCCCGACATGGACTGGTCTGTCTAGAGTCCCGACGTGTACCGAATGGAACACCTTTCGAAGGAGTTAGAACATCGACTTCGGTCCTAAGGCCATCATTCTCTTCTCAGATTTCTGTTCGTACGGAAGAATGGACTGATTTTCCTCCACAGGCACTCAGACACCTCTTTGAAAGTATACCTAGCAGAGTTCAAGCCCTCATAAAGGTGAAGGGCTGACACACTCCATGTTTATGTCCACTAATACGCATATGGATACTTTTGATCAAATACAATGCATATCCTACATGCACGGAGATGAACACTTGTGTGTTGAAACTACAAGTTTTCGTATTAGAAGTCATGTCTCAAAGCCATAACTGATATTGAACATTGATTGCAATCTTTATTTAAAAGATGTTGCAAACTTAGTTTTGAAGCCTCTGATTACTTTAAGAAAAGCACATCAGTTATTTAGCATAATGGGTGGATATTATATCCAATATTTTTGTTCTGTTTATTTCTGTTGCTGTTTATCTAGTCGTTGTCTTCAACTACCCTATGTTCAATTAACCCTTCTTGTGTAATTTAAAACACTATTTCTCGGAAATTTAGAAACTTCTACATATTATAAAGGTCTTTTAAATAGAGATGGGGCCCCTCCACGCCCGCACCAACGTGGTGACCAAACCAAAAGTTCTACTGTCACCTCCGTAAACATGTTAGTTATATAGTAAGTGGATCACAGGATGCTGGGCTGTGATGTTGTCCGTGCGTCTGGGTAAGGCTACGCATTAACACGGTCCATCAGGTGACAGATAGTGGACGAAACGCGAGTGAGGGTAGCGATTTGAAGAGCAAAAGGTCAGCAGTCACTGAGTTTATATCACCTTCAGAGAAACTCTACTATCAATAATATCAAGCTACAAGGCACAAATACTCATTAACATGCACACCCATGAGTGTAAAAGAGTTCAGAGAACTTCTGGAAGGAATCACAAACAAATTCCCAGAATATCACATCAAGATCCTACTAGCTGACTTTAAAGGGCAATTTTTAAAAAATCCAGAAACATACACAGAAACACTCAGAGGAATCCACCCCATCTGCACTCTCGAGGAGGATCACAAAAGAAGTCCCCAGTGCAAAAATCGGGAGAGGGTCTTTGAGTCAGACCAGTTACTCCAAATCAAGGTGAAATTTCAACCCAAAAGTAAACAGGTCAGAGTAACCCATAGTTTCTGGACTTATCCTGAATACCTAGAACTCAACAATAAGACAACTGTTGAAGAGGTCTGTAGGGTGGATACCATTAGAGAGTCTGAATTCACAGAGAAAGTGAAATCAACTATAAAATTACGCCAACTCCCAAGAAAGGGAAAACATATATGGTGGAACATCACATTCGATCAAGCTATCAGATTTTTGATTCAAGCATGAAATAATGCCAATAGTAATAAAATAACAGAAAAGCGGCAAGAAATCGTATAGGTATGACAAAACATCTATAAAATTACTCAACAAGAAAAACACAACTATGTCAGTTACAGACTGAACGAAATAGAAAGGGAAATTAGCAAGAACAACTATCCACAGTTTTTACAAAACATTCAGAGAAAGTTTAGCTGGCTCTCTAATCTCCTACTCCAAACACATAGATTGATTATAGCTGAATTAGCCACAGAAACAGCACGCCTCACGAATATCAGCACTGTGGGGTTTATAAGCTCCTAGTTCCAATGGGAGAGGAGATACGGGCAGAAACGAGTTTTTTCCCGCCCCTGGCATATAGGCTTGACATGTGTGTTGTGTGGGAACAGTAACAGTCAGCAAATCAACTTCATTTGCAGCGCAGCCTACATGTCCGAGACAAGAAACAGTTTTTCAGGTCCTGACATGTAGGCGCCCTTTGTTGGAGTAATATCGACCTGCTGTATCGACCTGCTTTGCATGGTGGCCTATTCATCTGGTGCAAATAAATGATTTTCAAGCCCTTGATGTGTAATCTGCCTGCATAACAGACATGTTGTGGGAATAGTATCGGCCGGCTTATTGTATTTTATTGCAGGGATTACACAAGCAGGTAGCATGGTTGATGGAAGCTGAGGTTGAGAGGGGATTGACAGAGGAAATGAAGGAGGAAATGGGCAGAGAGTGGGAGAGAGGCGAGGAGGAGGTGATGCATGAGGCAGTTGGGAAGGGGCTGGGGGATTGTGCACAGGTGGAAAAGGAGGAGAGGGAGGTGGATGTGGAAAAAGAGAGTGGGAGGAGGATGTGATCAGAGGGAAGGGTAGGAGGAATTGTCAGAGAAAGGGGGTGGAGGAAATGGACAAAAAGAGGGGGATGAGGAGACAGAGAGAGAGAGAGAGAGAGAGAGAGAGAGAGAAAGTGGGGAGGAGAATATAGATAGAGGTGGGAGGATGAGGTGGACAGGCAGGAGGAGAAAGAGGTGGATACAGGGAGGGGTAGGAAGAGATATGTTCAATATATATGTCGGACGCGTACATGGCCAAAGCTGTGGGGAAAATGCTAATATAAAAATACTTGTTAAAGGGTAGTAATATTGAAAGTCGCGAGCTCTTTCTTCTTATCTCGTGTTTTCTGCTGAAAATCTCGGTCCTTGTACTCTTGTTAACTTAACTATTATAGAGATCACCTAAACTTTATTTTTTTTATTGGTCCTGTGCGCAACAAATAACTTACTTGGTCTTTCTGCTGCTACTGCTTGACCTGCTGCATTCCATTATTTAACAAAAACTTAAAAAAAAACCTATTATTCATGCTGAGTGCAATGCATGTTCTGTATGGCGGCTCCTGCTGTTGCTGCAGCTGCTGCTACTTACTACAACTACATATAATTCAAGAGAAAGGGTTTGGTCAAAACTAAACTCGATAAATGATAACCCAAACAAGTAATTCCTGTTTTTCAAAGACTATATTCTGAAAGCGATTCTTTCTCATTCAATTAACAAAACGCTAGAAGCTCTTTGAACAATCGCTTCGTATGTAAATCTGCCTCCAGTGGCATTAAAGCAATATTACAAATTAATCAAACTCTTGAGACAGACTGAAATACTTCTCAATTAAATACATATGAAACAATTCCATGACAATTACAAAAGAAATCAATGACAAAAATCAGTACTTAATCTATTCGTCTAACAATGGTTTCCCTTAAGAATTCAACTCCTATCATTATCAAAATTACCGTCTGCTGCTACGCACATACACAAACCCTTTTCTTTAAATTAATAAGCGCGCTGCAAATTATAAAAAAATATCAACTCACTACCAAATCCTGTGTCGCTGCTGGCGGACACGGCAGTACGGCAGCTCGGCAATGACCCCTCGCCCAACACACGTGCGCAACACAGCAGGCGGGCTCCTACACTGGCTTCAAAACTGCCACTAGTTAATCCGTGCGCTGCGAAGCGCGACAACAATATCTTAGATTCCAAAGCTTGTGTATGCGCGCTGTAGCCAGCCTTTAAATCCTAAGATAGTATTGCCAACTCTCATTATATTCCAGCATACTCCTCCACTGCGAAACGTCATCTGAACAAGTCAGATTTGGGAAACCAGGATCAAATCTTGATTCCCTTCCATCCGCACACGAAGAAATAGTGAAAGTAATCAAATCACTGGAAAACAGAGGATTGAATTATTTCAGTATAATGTAAATCGAACTACAAAAACATTACACCAAAACCAGAAAAATAATATTGGAAGTCTGGAAAACAGAGGAGACAAAATAGATCCGAATTTTACACAGTAATCTTACTGCTTCCAGTAACTTATAAAATTCAGTTGAAAACTTTGTTGAGCCGAATTCAGCCGCACGTGGACCCACATATGGCGAGTATCAGGCAGGATTCAGGAAAGGGAGGTCTTGTACTAAACAGGTCTGGAACCTCAAACCGTACTACACGTCAGATGATGCTGGAACACTACAGTCAAATTCCTGGATTTTAAACACTCTCTTTAATAACCTAGAAGAATTAAGGGTCGATAGAAAGACCGTGGCCATCGTTCAGAAAACATTATTGAGAATCACCTCAAAAGTGAAATTCCTGGGAGAAACATGAAACTCATTAGAAATTCGCACAGGAGTGTGACAAGGAATGGCTTTACGCCGCTTTTGTTCAACAGCGGACAGGAAAAAAATAATCAGTGAATGTGAAAAGCACGCCAAACTTATACAAACTGGAAAGCTGAAAGGAGAGACAAAAGTCACTGTGACATGCTTGGTATCTGCAGATGACCTACCTGTATCAAAGAACAACAAAGATGGAGCCAAACTAGCGCTGGATAAACTACATGACATCTCCTGTAAAACCGGATTCAGACCTCCGATGAAAAAAAACTCAGCATATGGACACCAAATCAACAGAAAAATTCTCACTGGAAACGCAGTATGGAGAAATCTCAAAGGTGACTCTGTTCAAGTTCTTAGGGTAAGCCATCCAACCTACAGGACGGTACCCAGCTTCCAACGCAGAAAGGATATTCAAGCAGTGAAAGTTGAACAAATTGACACGAATCACTACAACAAAAGAGAAATATCTCGTAATACAAAACTCCGAACTGCAGCGCGATTATTTTACCAGAAGTCTTGTACGCCGCAGAAACCACAATAAATAGAGGAATGATAGTAATTCACGACATAGAGAAATAAGAAAGAAAAATTATTTTAAAAAATGAATGGGGCTGTTCACTGAGACGGCACTTGGGTCAGAAGACATACAAAGGAACTCAGTGAAAACAGAGACAACATTACAGATAAAGGAAAAGATGCCGACAGTTCTAGACATCTATGTAGGATGGATAAAAACAATCTCTTGATGAAAATGTTTAACGTAATTAATGCAAGTAAATTGAAGACCAGTTCGATTAAAAAAACAGAAGAAGAACAGAAACGATTGAAAATCACAGGAGAAGAAATTAAGGAAATGAAAAATACAGGAATAAGATCAGAAGCAAGAAAACTGAACAGGTCCGAAGGAACGGGGACAAAATAGACCGGGAGAAGAAAGAAAAAAACAGAGTGAATTAATGAAGAGGCTTAAGAAAGAAAAGAAAATAGGATAAGGAGGTGAAGCTGTGACTGACTCAAGTTCACTCGCTCTAATAGTAATGAAGATGAGCAGTTATGTCCTTTAGAATTTCCGAAGCTCGTGCCCAACAGACGCCCGGATCTCCATCGGCCCATGAGGCACAGTGCAGAGATGTGGAATTTAATCCAGCTCTCTCGGCTCTGAGCACTATGCGACTTAACTTCTGAGGTCATCAGTCTCCAGCACCCTGGCGCGAAGCCTGGCCATCAGTAACTTTGCGAACCCACCTCTCTTTCCCTTGCTGGTCAATAGTTGCAGCAAAAATCTCTTCCACCACCAAAATTCGAATCGGCTACGTCCGAGCTGAGCGTCACCGACTAAGCGTCCGTAAAAGACCTCGATTACTTTTTTTTAAGGTACTTAATCCAGCCGGTCAACCCGGCCTAACGCTCGCCATAAGCACGCCGAAAGCATCTCCCGCGTCGCTTGTGCAACGTGCCATTAAAACAAGCCTCTTCTAGAGAAAGAAGATTAGTAATAATGACGAATTCTCTCTCCAAGAAACAAACCAATCGTCTTGGGCAAAACGCAAAACTCTCGAGAAAGAATAAAAGTCTTCTTGGAAAAACATTAACAAGGGCAGGCCCCCAATTGTGAAATTCAGATTCGATTCATACTGCGCATAATAAAAGCTCATGGCCAGAGGTGTAATGTGGCAAAGCACCAAGATGCACTTCTCAGCCGTTGTCGAGAAAATCGACAGCTAAACAAACCGTTGCCGTGAAATACTCTTTACGATCACTGGTTTTCTACAGCGTCGTGGCGCAGCGGTACGCGCTCGGGTTCGTAATCCGAAGGTCGCCGGATCGAATCTCGCGCCATGCAACTTTTTTTTTAGTGAATTACTTATGCATGTTGGTGAAGGCGGATCGCTCTCCAATTGTACCGCCTCCATTTTTCCGTTTGTTTAACAGGGTGTACCAAAGCTCTCACGTCCGCACTGATTTTCGGCGATGTTATAAGTTGCGCTGGGGACCGCATCTACCTTCTTTCGAAGTTAGCAGGCAACTACGCTGTTATGCGGCGGCTCGTTTCGGCCCATTCAACGTCTGTCCTTCAAGTGTAACGAGCGAGTAACGGAGTTTATAATTCATACCTGCCACAGCAAATTTGTGTTCGTGGGGTTTCTATTCTAATTCGAACGTTTGACTTACGCTATACGTATTCGTTTCGGAATATCGTTTCTACGTCTTCCGTTAACTATACGTGGTTAACATTATGAATACAATTAATAACATTTGTGAAATACAACATTGTTTGCGGAAAACATAATGATGTTCGAAGTCGCCAGTTTTTCCACGACAAACGACTTTCGACAACTTATTATATGCATAATTATTGCAACTGATTGCCGGGAATTGTATATATATATATATATATATATATATATATATATATATATATATATATATATATTTGAATTACAAAAAAATACTTAAAAAAAAAGTTGCATGGTGCGAGATTCGATCCGGCGACCTTCGGATTACGAACCCGGGCGCTTACCGCCGCGCCACGACACTGCAGGAAATTGTTAATCGTAGAGAGTATTTCACAGCAACGGTTTATTTTAACTGTCGATTTTCTCGACAACGGCTGAGAAGTGCATCTTGGTGCTTTGCCACATTACACCTCTGGCCATGAGCTTTTCTTATGCGCAGTATGAACTGAATCTGAATTTCACAATTGGCGGCCTCCCCTTGTAAGAGCCTTCCTTGAAAGGCCATAACACAATAAAACGATGAACCTTCTTCGGAAACAATGAACCTTTTTTCAGAATAATATAATATGTATTTGTAAACAAATACTTCTTAAAACTCGAATACATTTTTGATATACAATGACATTCCTCTTGCACAGCAATGAAACGGTACGGAAATAACGGAACTGCTCTTGAAAACTATTAAGCATTACCACAATTATGTCCGCAGTCCTATCAGGAAAATGTCCTGAAAATTTGATTGCTACTTATTGCCGGGTTTATCTTGTGTGAGCCAATGTAGTTTGCGTCGATAGTTCCGCTAATATCTTATCAAAGTTGACTTTAAACGTAACATGAGTAAACAGGTGCCCCTGATCCAGGCAGAAGTGAAATTTTCGGGTGCCGGCCGAAAGACCAATTAGAAGTCAATATATTCTACAACGTAATAGTTCGTAGCTGTCCTGGTTATAAATTCCCATTTTCTTCACGTCTAACCCTACATCTGGTTCCGATCCCTCCAAGTGAAGATGTCTGCCATTAATTTACACAAGTCACAAAAAGACCAGGTCACCGGGCGTATCGGGAAAACCTTCCCTTTTGTGATTATTAAGTCGGAAATGAAAGTGTACAAGTATCTTCGTGCACTGGACAGAAGTGTCTCAATGTTAACACACTTCCACATTCTTTCCTAATCCTAATTAGAAAGGTTTTTCATTCCATGGCGTGGTGATACAGCAACCAGCATCTAGAATGTGGAAAAGAAACAGCCTTTGTTGTGATGTTGGAATTACTGTTTATTTATTCATCAACGACACGCGTTTCGGCTAATTCAGGGCATCTTCACAGGCCAGCGTTAAAATGCAATCGAATTAGAAAGGCTTGACACTATCTTGGGATTTGACGAAACTAGGAAAATTAAAAATTGGACGTACCGATACATGTTGATAAGCAAGTCATCGATATCGATGATAAAAGATCCACAAAAACAAACTGTCTTCGTAATGTTCAAGAAAAATAGTCGAGGCAAATACATGATGCTCCCCTCATGTATTGAAAGCATACCATTAGATAACATTGAAATAAACGGGATGAATTTAAAAAAGCAAAAGCTGCAGCTGGTCATTTTCATGAAAGCAATAGTCGACAAAGTGAAGGAGGAAAAAAGGGAAAAATATGCGAATTGCCTCGCTGGGATGCGTAGTGTGGTGCAGTGAATACAAGGCAGGATCAAGCCTGTATAATCTGTCAAACGGTAAACATGCTGGAATCGTCGTTTTACATTCCGCCACCAAGTACACAATACTTGTATATGACCAGGGCAATTATTTTTGCTGATATTTTATCATCGATGTCCTTAACTCGGCTTATCAACTTTTATCGGTAACTCCAATTTTGAATTTTCCTAATTTCGTCCAATCCCAAGGTAGGCCCAAACGTTTCTAATAAGATTTTATTTTAATATAGTCCTTGAATTAGGCGAAACATGTGACACTGATTTAATTACAGCATCGCAACCAAGACTGTTTTCTTCTCCTAATCCTAATTAGGTAAATCCTATACAGAGTTTACGAGTGAATTAACTCTGTTCTAGATGTACCGCAGATTGCTTGAGCAGAGGTAAGTTCTCCTTGAATATAAAACAGGATATGCCACATCGACGTACAAAAATGAAAAAAAAACAAAAACAAAAACTGTGTAACACAATTGTCGTCCTATACGTATCGCATCTGTTTGAAACAAAAGGTACTCTTGTGTTTAAACATCTACTTGGAACGAAAAAGCATTCTTCGTGGATAGTAAAAAAACAGATTTCGTAAAAGACAAACTTGCGAAACTCGAATCGTCTTCTCATATGATGTCATCAATGCCATGGACACAGGGAAAGTTCATTCCGTGATTTTAGACTTTTGAAAAGCTTTTGATTCGACACACATATCGACGTCGTCTAAAGAAAGTACGTTCGAGGTTTGGGGTTGGATCGAACATTTCCGAACGGACAAAACACAGCACATTATTCTGGACTGAGAGTCATCCAGATTAACGTCTGCTGGGATCCAGGAGAGTGTAATTGGACCATTGCTGTTCAAGAAATACGTTACTGTATTAGCGAATAGCGTTAATTGCAGTCATAAACTTTTCCCATACCAAACAGTTACATATGATAAAGAACTGTCCAGTAAAAATTGGAGTAATATCCAGTTAAATCTCGACAAAGTGAAAGTATATGTCAGCCTAATGTCAAGACACTAAAACTGCTCTTTATGTACAGATATTCAAAGCTGTGCAGACCGTAAATTGTGATATCCTTTGCATTCAAATGGTTCAAATGGCTCTGAGCACTGTGGCACTTAACTTCTGAGGTCATCAGTCCCCTAGAACTTAGAACTACTTAAACCTAACTAACCTAAGGACATCACACACATCCATGCCCGAGGCAGGATTCCAACCTGCGACCGTAGCGGTCGCGCGGCTTTGAATTCAGGATTGATGAGTCACAACTAGGTTAACTCATCTCATAAAAGTATTTGTTACTAACAATATGCAGAAAGCACATAATCTGACTTTTAGGTAAAGCGCCGGCCGGTGTGGCCGTGCGGTTCTAGGCGCTTCAGTTTGGAACCGCGTGACCGCTACGGTAGCAGGTTCGAATCTTGCCTCGGGCATGGATGTGTGTGATGTCCTTAGGTTGGTTAGGTTTAAGTAGCTCTAAGTTCTAGGGGACTGATGACCTCAGATGTTGAGTCCCATAGTGCTCAGAGCCTTTTTTTTTTAGGTAAAGCAGTCATTGATAGAATAATGACAAACTACAGACTGTTTACTAAATAACAAAAAAAACGCTTGTACAATCCGTACTTGAATACCGTTCGAATGTGTGAAATCTGTATCAGGTTAGATTAACAGGAGACATCGAATGCTTGCAAAGAAGGGTGGCGCGAATGGTCAAAGGCTTCTTCAACAATGTAGACACCGTACGTCTTACGAGGACCTGGTAACGATACCGTCTCTCAGCTCTCTACCATCTGTCTTCCACAGACTATTCAGATGTATCCTGCCTCAGTAGCCGAAGTCACCATTGGCAAACCGTGAATCGACATGTATCACAAACGCTGCTTTATGACAAGCTGCCTCACCATGCAGAGACAACCAACCTCTCCGCACTCTTCCTCTACTCTGTCTAGTACACAATGCTGTAAAATTTGTCTGTATCTGCATTTAGCACAGTAAAGAGACCACACCTTAATAGTGAAAAACACCGCCTTTCTGTATCACCACCTTCTCCTTATTTCAATGCTGGCGCTACACATTAACCCAGTTTAATGTTTTCCAGACATTAGCAAACACTTCTGTCGGTTTGCCACAGGACACAGCGTGATTCATCACTCCAAATCACAACCATCCTCTACCAAGTGACGTCGCCCTTTACATTACCTCAAGCTTACACAAATGTGTCGCTTATGAGGAGTTGTTCGACCATTGCACCCCATACTCTTTAACTTCAAATGGTTCAAATGGCTCTGAGCACTATGCGACTTAACTTCTGAGGTCATCAGTCGCCTAGAACTTAGAACTAATTAAACCTAACTAACCTAAGGACATCACACACATCCATGCCCGAGGCAGGATTCGAACCTGCGACCGTCGCGGTCACGCGGTTCCAGACTGAAGCGCCTTTAACCGCACGGCCACACCGGCCGGCATACTCTTTAACTTCCTACGCACAGTAATTGTGCTGGTTGGATTGCTGGTAGCACTTTGGAACTCACGAGTGATGATTTCCACTGATTCTATTATCACCATCCGCAATTCTAGACGGTCCCTATCCGTCTATACGTGAGGTTTGCCTGCCCTTGTTTTAATTGTTCCAGTTCATTATCACATTACCAACAGTGATGGGTCGAAATGCCCGTGATGGATCTGTTACTCAGGTGACATCCAGTGACTAATCAAAGTAACTGGGGTCTCCTCACCCATCCATTCCGCTGTCACTGTTTCTCTACTGGCGCGTCCGCCACTAGTGACATTCAGTGATCAGTTACGTATTACGTAGGGTGTCCTGAGACTTTTGATCAGGTAACATATTACCTGGAAGGTGACATGAACTTTTGGTTCCAACTCTTTCTGCTAAGTACACTGATAAGCCAAAGAAACGGGTACACTTGCCTAATGTCGTGTTGGGCCCCCACGAACTCGCAAAAGTGCCGCAGCACGACGTGGCATGGACTAGACTAACGTCTGAAGTAGTGCTGGAGGAACTGATACCATGAATACTGCAGGGCTAACCCATAAATCCGTAAGAGCACGAAGGGACGGAGATCTCTGCTGGATGGCATGTTGCAAGGCATCCCAGACTTGCTCAATAATGTTCATGTCTGAGGAGTTTGGTGACCAGCGGAAGTGTTTATAAACTCAGAAGACTATTCCTTGAGCCACTCTGTACCAATTCCGGACATGTGCGGTGTCGCATTGTCCTGCTGGGGTTGCCCAAGTCCGTCGGAATGCACAATGGACATGAATGGATCCAGGTGATCAGACAGGACGCTTACGAACGGGTCCCCTGTCAGAGTCGTATCTAAACGTATCAGACGTTCCATATCACTTCAACTGCACACGCCCCACACCATCACAGGGCCTTCACCAGTTTCAACAGTCCCCTGCCCACATGCAGGCTCCATGGATTCAAGAGGTTGTCTCCATCCCCTTACACGCCAATTCGCTCGATACTATTTAAAACGAGACTCGTACGACCAGGCAATATCTTTTCAATCATCAACAGTACAATGTTGGTGTTGACGAGCTCAGGCGAGACATAAAGATTTGTGTCGTGCAGTCATAAAGCGTACACGAGTGGACCTTCGGCTCCGAAAGCCCTTAACGATGATGTTTCGTTGAATGATTCGCACGCTGACACTTGTTGATGGCCCATTATTGAAAGCTGCAGCAATTTCCGGAAGGATTGCACTTCTGTCACGTTAAACGAGTCTCTTGAGTCGTCGTTGGCCCTGTTCTTGTAGCATCTTTTTCCGGCCGCAGCGATGTCGAATATGGAAAAATACCCATTACATCGGTTCCTCGTAGATGCTGTGTCCCATCGCTCGTGCACCATCTATAACACCAAGTTCAAACTCACTTAAATCTTGCTAACCCGTCACTGTAGCAGCAGTAACCGATCTAACAACTGCGCCAGACACTTGTTATCTTGTACCCCTATGCGTTGCCGAACGCAGTGCCGTATTCTGGCAGTTTACACATCTCTGTGTATGCCTATACCAGTTTTCTTGGCGCTTCAGTGTAGTTATAAGACGCGGTCAAAACGTTTCTGTTTCAGGGCGTTGCTGTAATGTATATTCGACGTATCGCAACTCCGATGACCGATGTGTAGGGAAGGGATAAGTGTGGAATTGGTGTCTTTCCTACGTGCGTGTGATAAATGCGCAAACGTGAACGGTGGCTGAATGCGTTCACACTTGATCAGCGTGCTCTTATTCTTTTTTTGGCTGCCGAAGGACAAACGAAGGCAGACGCCCATCGCAGAATGAAGAATGCAAAATAGTGAGATTAATCTTATTAAAACTGTGGCGGTCAATAATGGTTATGAAGCTCGGCTGGTAGATGATATCCTGAGAAAGAAGATTGGCAAGGAAGGTACTACACTTGGTTTTTCATCAGCGTCCCAGAAGAATCGTTGAAAAAATTCTTCTCAATTCCATTTTTAGGTCCAGTGTCATACCAGATTCAAAGGTTGCTTCGGATTAAATACAAATGCAATATTGCCTTTTCTACAAATAACAACTTGAGAAAAAATGTCATCCATAATTTAAAGTCAACTACTAGCCCTCTGCAGAATTCTGGTGTCTACAAGATTTCATTTGACACTTGCGGTGCGTATTATATTGGTCAAACAGGACGTGCTTTTTCAATTCGCTGTAAAGAACATTTTCTGAGGGAAAACGATTCGTGCGCCCCTAATTCTTCTTTTGCAGATCACCTGTTAATCACAGGGTACTCTCCTAAAGGGGTTGAGAAGTTGGAAATTTTGCATATTGAAAAAAAAGGGTGTAAACTTGATGTTTTGGAGGAGCTGGGTATTTTTAAGCATTTACTTTCGAATGACGGACTTTTTCTCAACGAGCAGGTGCAGTTGAGCGGAAGAAATTATTTCAATGGTATAAAGCCGATGCTTCACGAGATGTACCAACTACTTCTTGTAGATTCACAGATACCTTACCTTTCTACTTTTTACGGCTCATATACGTAAATTAAATAAACTTTTTTGGTTTTTATAACGTATCTGTTATATCAAGCAGAAATGTCATTTAATGGATTATTTCGTATATGTCTTCTTCATGCATTCATTCTGGAATTTTTGTACTACAGCCAGTCATTCATTAGTTGTATTTTATATCATGCAGTGCCGGCCGTAGTGGCCGTGCGGTTCTAGGCGCTGCAGTCTGGAGCCGAGCGACCGCTACCATCGCATGTTTGAATCCTGCCTCGGGCATGGATGTGTGTGATGTCCTTAGGTTAGTTAGGTTTAATTAGTTCTAAGTTCTAGGCGACTGATGACCTCAGAAGTTAAGTCGCATAGTGCTCAGAGCCATTTGAACCATTTATATCATGCAGTATCCCGCTATTGTAATTACTTCATGTACACCTGAAACGTCCCCTTAGAAAAATTATTGAATTAGTGTGCTGATAAACCTCTTACATTATTTGATTTTCAAACAGCTGAGCAAAACTGAACGTACCCAGACATTTCGCTCTTTACCTATTCTGATCAACACTAAACTGACACAATATTTTTTAGCGCAACGCAATCTGACTTTCGATAATCCCTACAAAAGAATGGCCCTGACTAACATTAACCTATACCTTTCACAAATCACTTACCTCACAAAAATCTTCGTTACTCGAACTACTGCCATACAGCGAGCGCCAATACTGCCAGCTAAATAAAAGATTCTAACTACTGAAGTCACTAACTACTGATAGGCATAGTTAGCAAATGAAAGATTTTGATAGAGAACAAACAATGTATTTACCTTAATAGTGTTCAAAAGTTATAATATATATAGCAGTTCGTGACATCCAGTCTTACAAATGTACTGTCTCTGATGGACACACGTCCAGATCATCCGCTCTCAAAATTCCGCCATCTCTCTCCCCACATCCACCACTGCTGGCGGCTCACCTCCAACTGCGCAACGCTACGCGCTGTTAACAAAAAAATGGTTCAAATGGCTCTGAGCACTATGGGGCTTAACATCTGTGGTCATCAGTCCCCTAGAACTTAGAACTACTTAAACGTAACTAACCTAAGGACATCACAAACATCTGTGCCCGAGGCAGGATTCGAACCTGCGACCGTAGCAGTCGCGCGGTTACGGACTGAGCGCCTAGAACCGCTAGACCATCGCGGCCGGCGCGCTGTTAACAGCCAACTGCCCAACACTACAATAGCCAACAACAATGCAAACCAGCCACAGACTGCACGCAGCACAGCCAGTGATTTTCATGTAGAGCGCTACATGGCGTTACCAACAAAAAAAAAAAAAACCTAAACAGCCTACTTACACACCGTTCAGGTGTTTGTTTACTTCCCTCTCTGCAGTTACGAGAGATGTTTACAAAATAACTGTTTTACCAATTAGCCACCAGATGGCGGTATTGTCTTGAAGTTGCCGTGGCACACAAGTCACATGATGTTTCAGTTTTGTGTTGACTGTAGTAGAGGACACATGGCAGCCCCTAGTGGCTTGCACCTCTGTTGCATTTTATTTTAATTCTAACTATCTGACGCTGTCAGTTATGACCGCAGCTTTCGTATTTTTTGGTACGTTATGCGGTAACATTTAGTTTTAATTTTGTCCGAAGAAGATGTCCCTTGTGACACCGAAGCCTAGGTTACAAATTAATTGTGTTCACGACTGAGGGCTGTGTTTTTCGTAATTTTGTATTATACAACAGTCACTGATTGACAGCCATGTTGAAAACCTTAAGAATGAAGAATGGTTATCTGGCAGCTGGTCTGTCGAAAGCCACCACTAAGAAATGGTGCGAGAAGGGCTACTGCTTCATGATAACGCTCGTCCGCATGTCGCAAATGTGACGCAGAGGTTACACCGACTCAACTGAGAGACGCTCGAGCACCGCCGTACAGTCCTCATCTCGCCCCATGCGATTGTCACGCTTGCAGTCCCTTACGAAATGCGTTGAACGGTCGACGATTCCCGTTGGACGATGATGTGCAGCAGGCAGTTACAAATTTCTTCACGCAGCAGGCCACGGTATTTTACCAAACGGGTATCTTCAACGTCGGTGGGAGAGTTGCCCCAGTTCTCATGGAATATTGTCTGACTGCCATACAAAGTCTGGACTGTACACCCTCCGAAGCAAAACTATTTGATCGCCCCTTACGCTATGTTTTTACAGGATTGTTATTCAGCACAGTTCTTTTAAGTGCGTGGCAGGCTGTTACCTATCGTAACACTTTTTTCCACTTCAGTTTAAATTTCCCCACTTTCTTTTGACAAACGTAACGTTAACAGCCACTGTGCTATATACATATTACATACTCGCATGTGGTTGATGCCATTGTATTCGTGTATCACGTTTACCCTTGCAACCGATTTCTTATCTAACGTGATGACCGCGTTTTAATAAACGTCCAATTTTTAAAAAAGCACTTTCTCTGTGTCTGTCGATTGCTGATTAATAAACAGCATGCTTATTTTGTTTTATGTTTATTTTCATTTCTTGTAAAAAAGGATTACTCACAATGCAGCGTCGCGACTTCTTCCTCCTTTCTAATAACAAATATGTCCAGTTGTATCTAATTTTTGTCTATCGTATCCTCTTGTAACACGTTCGGGAGTACAGATGGGTGGGGTCCCTGAAACTGTTTTGTCCATTTCTTGACCGTGCGCCCTGTCCACACCACGTACCCGGTAATCCAGCGGCGGTCGCACTGTTCTGCTCCACACTGCTGCTGGCTTGCCTGGAATTATCTATCGAAATATGCAAGCCAGTTAGGGGAGCCACTCAACGTCAAAACATAACACTGTCTTACGTTTGGTATGAACAACTATATTCCGAGACGATGAAAGAAAAACGCAGGTTGCACTGTTTACATTCTAAGTCGTAAATGTTATCCTAATTAATAATTTTGATGATTATCTGTCCACAATATCACTCAGACGAGCGTACGCGTAACCGACACGACGCGGGTGATTGTTGAAGATGCGAAAGCCGAATGATCGAACGAAAGTTCTTCCGCTCGTCACACATACAGATATCTGGTAATAGTTCTCCTTGACACTAGTAATGATATAACACTATTCGTAAAGCTAATTTTTCAGTTCGCAGTTCTCGCTTGTACGAGAGTCCGTTAACCGTCGTGGCGCGGCTGGTTGTTGATAATGCGGAATGCGACGACCGAACGCACGTCCTCACGCTCGCTACAAGACACTGGCACTAGACTGCACTCTCTTATGGTAACAATTTTTTACTGATTCGCATCAGTTCATTCTGGCAGACCGAACACGGCGCGGATGGTTGATGCTGTGCTACACGCGACGAGAGGAAACACAAATACGTTATCAGCAGCACTGCTCATTTTTAAATACTTCTTGACGCACTTTCCTCTGAATCATTTACTTATTTTATCACTTTACTGTAACACCACTTGTAGCAGCACTTCAACTTCCATTCTAACAATGCTTCTCACATGCAGAGCTACACACTACTCAACATAACAGTTCGTGTCCCGCGCTCGACTCTCCACAGACGCGGCAGCCCGCAAAGGTACTCCACAACAAAGCCAGCGATATGACAATACGCTTACACTCTGTTAGCTTGCTGATGATGGGCCAGTTCCCGAACTACTGTTAAAGAATAAATATTTTACACACAACTTGAAGGTAGTTGAATGTAAAAAAAAAAATAAAATAAAAAAAAATAATAATTCTACGTAGACGGGAAATATCTCCGAAATCTTTCACTGACAGAAAACTCATCCACGGGCATTAGCCGCCCATTAAACCACGATGTGGTTTCAGCTCAGCTTCTTTTGACTGCGAGCACAGTGCCTCAACAAAAGCCTTCCCCGCTCAATCGACTGACTCGCTCCAGACCGCCTTGCCGGAGTTCGCTCCCACCACCCAAGCAGCCTGCACATCCAGCACCCAGCATCGCTAAGGAGCCCCGCATCCCCGCCTGGCGGAGCGGCCCACGTCTTATCGGCGTGCGCAGACGGCGCCGTTAATTTCATACGTCGCTGCTGATTGATCCGCTTCGGCATTAGGATTCATTTTCCGGCCGCTTGCGCGTGACGTCACCAGAGGAGGACGCGGCAGGCTGGGGGAGCTGAGGCGGTCCCGAGCGGCGTCTTCACCCCATCCCGCTGCGCTCCTTAAAGCTCCGCTGTTCCTCAGTCGAAACGTACTTCGTTTTGCTCCTCTGTTGCTGCTGAATGTTTGGATGTTTTTGGAAGTGTTCAGTTTCATACTAAACGTTTGCTTCACATCTACATCTACATACACTACTGGCCATTAAAATTGATACACCAAGAAGATGACGTGCTACAGACGCGAAATTTAACCGACAGGAAGAAGATCCTGTGATATGCACATGATTAGCTATTCAGAGCATTCACATGAGGTTGGCGCCAGTGGCGACACCTACCTACAACGTGCTGACATGAGGAAAGTTTCCAACCCATTTCTCATACACAAACAGCAGTTGACCGGCGTTGCCTGGTGAAACGTTGTTGTGATGCCTCGTGTAAGTAGGAGAAATGCGTACCATCACGTTTCCGACTTTGATAAAGCTTGGACTGTAGCCTATCACGATTGCGGTTTATCGTATCGCGACATTGCTGCTCGCTTTGGTCAAGATCCAATGACTGTTAGCAGAATATGGAATAGGTGGGTTCAGGAGGGTAATACGGAACGCCGTGCTGGATTCCAACGGCCTCGTATCACTAGCAGTCGAGATGACTGGCATCTTATCGGCATGGCTGTAACGGATCGTGCAACCACGTATCCATCCGTGAGTCAGCAGATGGGGACGTTTGAAAGACAACAACGACCTGCACGAACAGTTCGACAACGTTTGCAGCAGCATGGACTATCAGCTCGGAAACCGTGGCTGCGGTTACCCTTGACGCTGCATCACAGACAAGGACGCCTGCGATGGTGTACTCAACGACGAACCTGGGTGCACGAATCGCAAAACGTCATTTTTTGGGATGAATCAAGGTTCTGTTTACAGCATCATGATGGTCGCATCCGTGTTTGGCGACATGGCGGTGAACGCACATTGGAAGCGTGTATTCGTCATCGCCATACTGGCGTATCACCCGGCGTGATGGTATGGGGTGCCACTGGTTACATGTGTCGGTCATCTCTTGTTTGCATTGACGGCGCTTTGAACAGTGGACATTACATTTCAAATGTGTTACGACCCGTCGCTCTACCCTTCATTCGATCCCTGCGAAACCCTACATTTCAGCAGGATAATGCACGACCACATGTTGCAGGTCCTGTATGGGCTTTTCTGGATACAGAGAATGTTCTACTACTGCCCTGGAAAATTGACCACTTGAGAGCTCCTGTATACGTGGCAATTACTCTAATCTTCCCCTAGCGCTTCATGCAAGATAGATACACTATATGATGGTATGGGGTGCCACTGGTTACATGTGTCGGTCATCTCTTGTTTGCATTGACGGCGCTTTGAACAGTGGACATTACATTTCAAATGTGTTACGACCCGTCGCTCTACCCTTCATTCGATCCCTGCGAAACCCTACATTTCAGCAGGATAATGCACGACCACATGTTGCAGGTCCTGTATGGGCTTTTCTGGATACAGAGAATGTTCTACTGCTGCCCTGGAAAATTGACCACTTGAGAGCTCCTGTATACGTGGCAATTACTCTAATCTTCCCCTAGCGCTTCATGCAAGATAGATACACTATATGATCAAAAGTATCCGGACAGGTGGCTGAAAATGACTTACAAGTTCGTGGCGCCCTCCATCGGTAATGCTGGAATTCAGTACGGCGTTGGCCCACCCTTAGCCTTGATGACAGCTTCCACTCACGCAGGCATACGTTCATTCAGGTTCTGGAGAGTATCTTGGCGAATGGCAGCCCATTCTTCACGGAATGCTGCACTGAGGAGAGGTATCGATGTCGGTCGGTGAGGCCTGGCACGAAGTCAGTGTCCCAAAACATCCCAAAGGTGTTCTGTAGGATTCAGATCAGGACTCTGTGCAGGGCAGTCCCTTACAGGGATGTTATTGTCGTGTAACCACTCCGCCACAGGCCGTACATTATGATCAGGTGCTCGATAGTGTTGAAAGATGCAGTCACATCCCCGAATTGCTCTTCAACAGTGGGAAACAAGAAAGTGCTTAAAACACCAATGTAGACCTATGCTGTGATAGTGCCACGCAAAACAACAACCATGAAAAACACGACACACCATAACACCACCGCCTTCGAATTTAACTGTTGGCAATACACACGACGGCAGGTGACGTTCACGGGCATTCGCCGTACCCACACCCTGCCATGGGATCGCCACATTGTGTACCGTGATTTGTCACTCCACACAACGTTTTTCCACTGTTCAGTCGTCCCATGTTTACGCTCGTTACACCAAGCGAGGCGTCGTTTGGCATTTACCGGCGTGATATGTGGCTTATGAGCAGCCGCTCGACCATGAAAGCCAAGTTTTCTCACCTCCCGCCTAACTGTCATAGTACGTACAGTGGATCCTGATGCAGTTTGGAATTCCCGTGTGATGGTCTGGATAAATATCTACCTATTACTCATTACGACCCTCTTCAACTATCGGCGGTCTCTGTCAGTCAACAGACGAGGTCGGCCTGTAGGCTTTTGTGCTGTACGTGACCCTTCATTTTTCCACTTCACTATCACATCGGAAACCGTGGAATTAGGGATGTTCAGGACTGTGGAAATCTCGCGTACAGATGTATGGCACAAGTGACATCCAATCACCTGACCACGTTCGAAGTCCGTGAGTTTCGCGTAGCGCCCCATTCTGCTCTCTCACGATGTCTAACGACTGCTGAGGTCCCCGATATGGAGTACCTGGCAGTAGGTGGCAGCACAATGCACCTAATATGAAAAACGTATGTTTTCGGGGTGTCCGGATGCTTCTGATCACATTGTGTTCGTAGGGGCTTACAAAATATTTCTAGATCCTACGCTTAATACTTGTTCTCGAAACTCTGTAAGTTGGTTCCGCGGTATCATTGGAATAGGTCTTCAAGCGTCTACCAATTCAGTTCCTTCAACACTTCTGTGACTTCGCGTGTGTGTAACAAACCTGTGACCGTTCGTGCCAATCTTCTTTCCCCAATTACAACGTCCCCTGTTAGTACTATTTAGCATGCGTCTCTCACTCTTGTGCAGTATTCCAAGATGGAATGCATAAGAGATCTGTAAGCTCTCTTCTTTGTAGACTGACTGTAGTTTCTCAGTACTCTGCTAATGTTATCATTTCATAACATCCATACAACATTTTACATCCCGGCATTTGTATTAGTAGACTGATTATCGCTGGTTTTTGAGTCAACGTCGACTACTGGTCGCCGTTTTGTGAAGTGCCCAGTTCGACATTTCAGAACATTTAAGGCAAGTAGCCATTGACTAGTTATTCGTGCAGATTTTTTCAGATGGTCTCCATTATAGATAACTGCATTATCTGCGTAAACTATGAGGTTGCTTTGTCAAGTCATTAATACACAACATGAGCAAGAAGGGTCACAATACTCTTCCCTTAAGCATACTTGAAATTATTTATTATTCTGTCGATGACTCTCAATTGAAATAATATGCTGCATTGTCCCTGACACGAAATCCTTAATCTAATCACAGATATTGTTTGATACCCGAAATTATTATACAATCACACTTCAGTTAATAATCGCTGGTGTGATAACAAGTCAAATGCTTTTCGGAAGTCGCTAAATACTGTATCCAACTAATTTGGTGTTTACAGGTTCAGTACTCTGGCCACAAGCAAGTACTATCGCATTATTTTTTGCTGCGTCCGTCGCCACAAGTCTATATAGCTTCTTCTCGGCTGTTTTCAGTCGATTTTTCTTTATAGGTAGATCATTTCACGATGATGCAAGAAAGAGTTCCTAACTCCTGAAATACTTTCTCCATAAGCGAGGATTACATCTCTAGGTACTTTTAAAATACGTCTGTTTTCTTTTTCTTTTGTCTTCACTCGTCAATTTTCTTAAGGAGATTTGTTTGGCGACGTTAATATTTCGGGCTCTTAAAATGGGGGTAATGCAGAAGTATGTTTAATAATGAATAGGAAAATTGGAATGCGGGTAAGCTACTACAAACAGCAGAGTGAACGCATTATTGTGGCCAAGACAGACACGAAGTCCACGCCTACCACAGTAGTACAAGTTTATATGCCAACTAGCTCCACAGATGATGAAGAGATTGATGAAATGTATGATGAGATAAAAGAAATTATTCACATAGTGAAGGGAGACGAAAATTTAATAGTCATGGGTGACTTGAACTCGATCGTAGAGGGTGGCCGAGCGGTTCTAGGCGCTACAGTCTGGAACCGCGCGACCACTACCATCGCAGGTTCGAATCCTGCCTCGGGCATGGATGTGTGTGATGTCCTTAGGTTAGTTAGGTTTAAGTAGTTCTACGTTTTAGGGGACTGATGACCTCAGAAGTTAAGTCCCACAGTGCTCAGAGCCGTTTTTTCGATAGTAGGAAAAGTAAGAGAAGGAAACGTAGCAGGTGAATATGGAATGGGACTAAGGAATGAAAGAAGGAGCCGCCTGGTAGAATTATGCGCAGAGCGTAACTTAATCATATCTAACACTTGGTTCAAGAATCATGACAGAAGGTTGTATACATGGAAGAAGCCTGGGGATACTAGAAGGTTTCAGATAGATTATATAATGGTAAGACAGAGATTCAGGAACCAGGTTTTAAATTGTAAGACATTTCCAGGGACAGATGTGGACTCTGAACACAATCTATTGGTTATGAACTGTAGATTAAAACTGAAGAAACTGCAAAAAGTCTGGAATTTGAGGAGATGGGACCTGGATAAACTGAAAGAGCCGGAGGTTGTAGAGAGTTTCAGGGAGAGCATTAGGGAATGATTGATAAGAATGGGGGAAAGAAATACAGTAGAACTAGAATGGGTAGTTTTGAGAGATGAAATAGTGAAGGCAGCAGAGGATCACGTAGGTAAAAAGACGTGGGCTAATAGAAATCCTTGGGTAACAGAAGAGATATTGAATTTAATTGATGAAAGGAGAAAATCCAAAAATGCAGTAAATGAAGCAGGCAAAAAGGAATACAAACGTCTCAAAAATGAGATCGATAGGAAGTGGAAAATGGCTAAGGATAGAGGGCTAGAGTACAAATGTAAGGATGTAGAGGTTTATCTCGCTCGGGGCAAGATAGATACTGCCTACACGAAAATTAAAGACACCTTTGGAGAAAAGAGAACCACTTGCATGAATATCAAAAGCTCAAATGGAAACCCAGTTCTAAGCAAAAGGGAAAGCAGAAAGGTGGAAGGAGTGTATAGAGGGTCTATACAAAGGCGATGTTCTTGACGACAATATTATAGAAATGGAAGAGAATGTAGATGAAGATGAAATAGGAGATATGATACTGCGTGATGAGTTTGACACAGCACTGAAAGACCTAAGTCGAAACAAGGCTCCGGGAGAAGACAACATTCCATTAGAACTACTGACAGCCTTGGGAGAGCCAGGCCTAACAATACCATCTAGTGAGCAAGATGTATGAGACAGGCGAAACACCCACAGACTTCAAGAAGAATATAATAATTCCGATCCCAAAGAAAGCAGGTGTTGACAGATCTGAAAATTACCAAACTATCAGTTTAATAAGCCACGGCTCCAAAATACTAACGCGAATTCTCTACAGACGAATGGAAAAACTGGTAGAAGCCGACCTTGGGGAAGATCAGTTTGGATTCCGTAGAAATGTTGGAACACGTGAGGCAATACTGACCCTACGACTTATCTTAGAAAATAGATTAAGAAAAGGCAAACCTACGTTTCTAGCATTTGCAGACTTAGAGAAGGTTTTTGCCAGTGTTGTCTGGAATACTTTCAAATTCTGAAGGTGGCAGGGGTAAAATACAGGGAGCGAAAGGCTATTTACAATTTGTACAGAAAGCAGAAGGCAGTTATAAGAATCGAGGGGCATGAAAAGGAAGCAGTGGTTGGGAACTGAATGAGACAGGGTTGTAGCCTATCCCCGATGTTATTCAATCTGTATATTGAGCAAGCAGTAAAGGAAACAAAAGAAAAATTTGGAGTAGCAATTAAAATCCAGGGAGAAGAAATAAAAACTTTGAGGTTCGCCGATGACATTGTAATTATGTCAGACACAGCAAAGGACCTGGAAGAGCAGTTGAACGGAATGGACAGTGTCTTGAAAGGAGGGTATAAGATGAACATCAACAAAAGCAAAACGAGGATAATGGAATGTAGTCGAATTATATCAGGTGATGCTGAGGGAGTTAGATTAGGAAATGAGACGCTTAAAGTAGTAAATGAGTTTTGCTGTTTGGGGAGCAAAATAACTGATGATGGGCGAAGTACAGAGGATATAAAATGTAGACTGTCAATGGCAAGGAAAGCGTTTCTGAAGAAGAGAAATTTGTTAACATCGAGTATAAACGTGTACGATAAATAGTTTAGACAAGAAGAGAATAGCAGCTTTCGAAATGTGGTGCTACAGAAGAATGCTGAAGATTAGATGGGTAGATCACGTAACTAATGAGGAGGTATTGAACAGAATTGGAGAGAAGATAAATTTGTGGCACAACTTGACTAGAAGAAGGGATCGGTTGGTAGGGCATATTCTGAGACATCAAGGGATCATCAATTTGGTATTGGAGAGCAGCGTGGAGGGTAAAAACCGTAGAGGGAGACCAAGAGAGGAATGACGTTTCAGTCTTCGATCGCCATTCTTTATTTTCAATTACCGGTTTCGGGCTAGCTGCCCATCTTCAGATCTGTTAGACAAAGTTAAAAATATAATTAATAAGAGAGATACAGTTAGTGATAGAAGTATCTTAGTTTACAAAAAGAAATTTTGGAACGTATCAATTGCCAACATACCATATATTGCAGTTACAGAGTAACTTGTCCGTACAGAACACTCGGTTCGCTGTCGTAAGTAAAGTAAATTTTAATCTGTTAAAACTTTATATCGCAGTTTTTAAGAGTAACCTGATTGGTAACAGTAAAAAGTGCCCTCTACCTATGATAATTGTGCATCTGTTATTATTTCACCGTATATATTAATGGCGAATATTCTTTTTAATAAAACAATTTTTAAGGTAGTAACATATGAATAATCTTTTTTGAGTGGACCATAAAACGAAAAATTTACACTAATTTAAAATTTCTTTATAAGGAAACACAAAATATAATTAAAATGTAGATATTCTTTCGAAAATGTGCGTTTCCTCTTCTTTGATTTGATTGGTGGTGGAGTGGATTTCCCTACGTCAGAACGTATACAACGCCACGCCGAGTCCTCTTCCGCCGCGCCCAATTCACCTCGCCGCCAGTACGCTGAGGGCAGTTTCGCTGTAGCTGTTTCTTACCGGGGCGTGCTGTTGCATTCAAGAGTAAGCCTAAAACAGGTCTTTAAAAATCTCATTATAATTCCTGTGCATCAAATCACTTTGCTCATTAAGTAGTAGGCCTGGGGTTTTTCTTTGATGAGCGTATATTTCAATCTCTCTGAGCACGTTGAGATAGAGACTTTTTGGAGCTTTATGTAGCACCTCCATTTGTTCATTTATATTACTCACTTCATGTCTACTCTCTTTTACATGTGTTCCAAATGCTGTTCGATTGCTATGACTGCAATGTTCCCTGTATCGAATTTCAAAATTCCGCCCTGTTTGTCCTATATAATAACTGTCACATTCAGCACATTTGATCTTATATAATCCGCAATTTCATTTGTTTTGTCGTTGCTGGTTTATGTCTTAGTCTATGTGACATTTGCACTTCATTCTGAAATGCCACTGCGATGTTTTTTGGAAAGCATTTAGCAATTATTTCCGACACACGCCCTTTGTATGTCAGGGTGACAAACTTCTTCTTAACTTTAATTTTCCTAGAATCGCTACTGATACCCTCGGATTTGTTTTTGATCTTGTTAAACATACGTGTAACATCTTGTGTCCTGTATCCATTAGCTGCTGCTACTTGCTTAATAATACCTAGTTCTTTCTGCAACTCATCTCCCGTTAGAGGCAATCTGAGAGCTCTGTTGCACATTGCATGAAAGTACACTCTTTTATGCTGTGCCGGGTGGTGCGACGTCGCTACTATGATGTTGTCGGAGCAAGTGTCTTTTCTATAGACGCCGAAAACGTGCCTGCCTCCCTCCTTTCTGACCGTCAAATCTAAATAGTTAATCGCCCCATTGTTTTCCATTTCTAGTGTGAATTGAATTTTTGGATGCTGCTCGTTTAAAACTGTAGTCATTTCCTCTACGTCTTCTATTTTCCCTTTGAATAATAAAATAGTGTCGTCAACATACCGTCTGTAATAAATTAACTTCTCCTTAATTTCTGGAAAAGAGCTGAAAACTTTGTTCTCAAAGTCATTCATAAAAATTTCAGCTAAAATGCCTGATAGACTGTTTCCCATAGCTAAACCTTCATCTTGAATAAAAACTTTATCGTTAAAGATGAAACTATTAAAACTGTCAGGCTGTGGAAGATGTGAAAACATTTTTTAAAGCTAAGCTTAATATAGTGAAAGCTAATTTAAAAATACATTTCAATAAGAACTGTTTGCAATTAGGTGTTGTACCGAAGTACGCAAGGGTAAAGATAAATAACAGCAGTATCTCAGCCACAAAAGTTAAGAAGAGAGCAGAACAGTCATGGATAAGACAGGAGATCAAATCAGGGTACACCGAGAAAGACAAACTCAATAAGCTTGCGTACGATTTACATATGAAGTTAGGTAACCTATTGTCGCCACTGCAGTTTAGACAAATTGAATATGAGATTGAAGCAAGAATCCAGGTACATAGGGACGAAATCGTAAAGAGACACAATAAGAAAATTACTAATCTGTGTAGAGCAATAGCAAAGGCAGAGAGGGAAACAGATAAAATACAGCATGTACATAAGTTTTATGACAGAACCGTTAACCTAACAGATATTGTCTTTTCTAATGAAGAGTAGAAACTTTTGGATAAGGGGCTTAAACATAATCCGCGAACGAACTTGCAAGATCGAGACATCAAGAGAATGATCGCAGAAGTTAAGGTAGCATGTAGGGACGCTAAGTTAACTAAATTCCAGGAGACATGTATCGCCATCAAAGCCAAAGAGGCAATTGAATGCCAGAAAACTTTTAAAAACGGTAAATATAGTGAGATGAGGTTAGTGAAAGAAATTAACTTAAAACTGGATTCTAACAACGCAATCGTGATTAAGTCAGATAAGGGCAGTACCTCAGTTGTGATTTCCGAAAAGGACTATACAGATAGGCAGCACAACAGGTCGAGTCATCAGATTGACGTACAAATTTGCAGTCAATGTGGGTGGGATAATTACGAGGGTGCTATTGCTGTCATACGAAACAGCACCTCTGACCATAGGCCTAATGTCAGGTGAAGGTCCAACGTGTCTACCACGTAGCGGGTTGGTTGCAGGCCCTCAACTGCCCTAATCAAGATACGAGGCACAACCAGCTTCCATCAGAAAACACAACAGACCTCCAAAGAACTCTCGCTTGACACCAATGAAGTCGCGAACGGCGGTGGTTCGCGGTCAGTGGAATGTACGGTACAGGACGTCTGGCTCGGAGCTGCCCTTGAGCAACCGATTTGTAACAGTTCATTATGCCACTGCGGTGCCAACTGCTGATCAATTTGCTGCTGCAGATGCAGTACGACGCGCCAGGGCCGCACAATGGTCTTCCCTCTCGAGAGATTTAGTTTAGGTTAGTGTTTTTTAACGTCCCGTCGACAACGAGGTCATTAGAGACGGAGCACAAGCACGGGTTAGGGAAGGATGGGGAAGGACGTCGGCAGTGCCCTTTCAAAGGAACCATCCCGGCATTTGCCTTAAACGATTTAGGGAAATCACGGAAAACCTAAATCAGGATGGCTGGAGACGGGATTGAACCGTCGCCCTCCCGAATGCGAGTCCAGTGTGCTAACCACTGCGCCACCTCGCTCGGTCCCTCTCGAGAGAGTCCAGTCTTCTTGCGACCGTACATTGTCCTGACCACCACTGCCAGCAATCATGTAGCTACATTCTTGCCAAGTATCGCAGAAGCAACATCCAGGTTCTCGTAGTGCTATTACACGACCTCGTTCAAAATCATTAACGTGTTAATAATGGCATCTTCGTCGCGTTAAAGGTATTCTTGACTAACATGAACTCACAGCGTCCAATCTGAAACACAACTAACGCTCCGACTATTACAGCGTGCGTTTACAGTGAAGCTGATTTGCATCCTCATAGTGATGTAACTACACTACTGGCCATTAAAATTGCTACACCACGAAGATGACGTGCTACAGACGCGAAATTTAACCGACAGGAAGAAGATACTGTGATATGCAAATGATTAACTTTTCAGAGCATTCACACAAGGGTGGCGCCGGTGGCAACACCTACAACGTGCTGACATGAGGAAAGTTTCCAACCGATTTCTCATACACAAACAGCAGTTGACCGGCGTTGCCTGGTGAAACGTTGTTGTGATGCCTCGTGTAAGTAGGAGAAATGCGTACCATCACGTTTCCGACTTTCATAAAGGTCGTATCGCGACACTGCTGCTCGCGTTGGTCGAGCTCCAATGACTGTTAGAAGAATATTGAACCGGTGGGTTCAGGAGGGTAATAAGGAACGCCGTGCTGGATCCCAATGGCCTCGTATCACCAGCAGTCGAGATGACAGGCATCTTACCCGCATGGCTGTAACGGATCCTGCAGCCACGTCTCGATCCCTGAGTCAACAGATGGGGACGTTTGCAAGACAACAACCATCTGCACGAACAGTTCGACGACGTTTCCAGCAGCATGGACTATCAGCTCGGAGACCATGGCTGCGTTTACCCTGGACGCTGCATCACAGACAGGAGCGCCTGCGGTGGCGTACTCAACGACGAACCTGGGTGCACGAATGGCAAAACGTCATTTTTTCGGATTAATACAGGTTCTGTTTACAGCATCATGATGGTCGCATCCGTGTTTAGCGACATCACGGTAAACGCACATTGGAAGCGTGTATTCGTCATCGTCATACTGGCGTATCACCCGGCGTGATGGTATGGGGTGCCATTGGTTACACGTCTCGGTCACCTCTTGTTCGCACTGACGGCGCTTTGAACAGTGGACGTTACAATTCTAGATGTGTTACGACCCGTGGGTCTACCCTTCATACGATCCCTGCGAAACCCTACATTTCAGCATGATAATGCACGACCGCATGTTGCAGGTCGTGTACGGGCCTTTCTGGATACAGAAAATGTTCGACTGCTCCCTGGCAAGCACATTCTCCAGATCCCTCACCAATTGAAAACGTCTGGTCAATGGCGGCCGAGCAACTGGCTCGTCACAATACGGCAGTCACTACTCTCGATGAACTGTGGTATCGTGTTGAAGCTGCATGGGCAGCTGTACCTGTACACGCCATCCAAGCTCTGTTTGACTCAATGCCCAGGCGTATCAAGGCCATTATTACGGCAAGAGGTGGTTGTTCTGGGTACTGATTTCTCAGGATCTATGTACCAAAATTGCGTGAAAATGTAATCACATGTTAGTTCTAGTATAATATATTTGTCCATTGGATACCCGTTTATCATCTGCATTTCTTCTTGGTGTAGCAATTTTAATGGCCACTAGTGTAGTACCGTTCTTACGCGACTGAACAGACATCATCTTTCAAATGAAGAAACACGACTAACAACTTTCGTTTACGTCGTACATTTCTTCGATATTGCGATTTTTTTTCCGTGAGTGTATAAGCTGTGGGGTCCAAAGCAAGTTGGTACTACTTCTAATTCGGGTGATTCTCTATGACCTGCACCATATCAGTACTTTCAAAATCATTCATCTATTCCTTCTTACTTTGAAACGTTACTCAAGGGGTGGAACAGGAGGAAAAGGTTGCTGACTTTGATTTAAGAAAACGAAAGGTGTTTCACTGCATCCGTTTCTCAAGAATTTCACCACTGCTCAACCAGACGACAGGAAAAACATTTTCTCTGAGACTTCGAAAACAAAACAAAAAAGCCTCTTAACTGCAATAAAATGTAATGACTTATTACACAAGTTTCACTCTGATTAGAAAATGGATCCAAACATTCGTTTGGACAACATTTATTTTATAATTTTTTTCCAAGTATCCGTTCACTGCAATGTTTTTCCAAATCACATCTGCCATTTATTTTCCACAAGTGATTAGCCTCTATTGCTAGGATAATGGTTTTCTGTAGTCTGTCTGGAAGGAGATCTCTTGCGAACATTTACCTGGCCCGTAGTGGAATACTACTGAAGTTTAAGCCCGCTGTCTCCTGCTGAACGAACTGAATACGTGAAAATATATGAATTCAATAAGGTGTTCACGTCTGTCTTTTTTTCATGTCGCCATAGATGTCAAAATCACACAGTAAAATATTCGGGCTGTACGGACGATGTTGCAATGTTTCCCAACCGAATCTCTGAAGCGTAGGGTTCGTCCGATTGGCAGTGTGGGGAGGGGCGTTATTGTTCCCCTGCTCGTCGAGTTACTCGAGCGTTGAACCACAGTCAAAGCGCAGCGCTATCAATGCTCTTTACAGAAACTGCAACGCGCCACTGCAACCGCAACTGCAAAACTCCCAGGAATGGTGTCGGACAAATTCAAATGGCTCTGAGCACTGTGGGACTTAACATCTGAGGTCATCAGTCCCCTAGAGCTTAGAACTACATAAACCTAACTAACGTTAGGACATCACACACTTCCATGCCCGAGGCTGGATTCGAACCTGCGACCGTAGCGGTCGCGTGGTTCCAGACTGAAGGGCCTAGAACCGCTCGGCCACCGCGGCCGGCTGCTGCCGGACAGAATCATCCTGTTGCACGATAACGCCTGCTCTCAAACTGCCAATCGGACGAGCGCTACGTTTCAACGATTTGGTTGTGGAACATTGCAACATCGTCCGTACAGCCTGAAACGTCCCCTTAGAAAAATTTATCAATTACTGTACTGGTTAACCTCTTATGTTATGGCCCTGACTAACAATAACTTATACCTTTCATGAATCACTTACCTCACAAAAATCTTCGTTACTATAACTACTGCAATACAGCGAGCGCCAATACTGCCAGCTAACTAAAAGATTCAAACTACTGAAGGCACTAACTACTGATAGGCATAGTTAGCAAATGAAAGATTTTGATAGAGAACAAACAATGTATTTACCTTAATAATACCGAGCGAGGTGGCGCAGTGGTTAGCACACTGGACTCGCATTCGGGAGGATGACGGTTCAATCCCGTCTCCGGCCATCCTGATTTAGGTTTTCCGTGATTTCCCTAAATCGTTTCAGGCAAATGCCGGGATGGTTCCTTTGAAAGGGCACGGCCGATTTCCTTCCACATCCTTCCGTAAGCCGAGCTTGCGCTCCATCTCTAATGACCTCGTTGTCGACGGGACGTTAAACACTAATCGCCACCACCACCACCACCTTAATAATGTTCAAAAGTTATATATATATATATATATATATATATATATATATATATATATATATATATATATATATCAGTTCATGATATCCAGTTTTAAAAATTTACTCTTTCTGATGGACACACGTCCAGATCGTCCGCTCTCAAAATTCTGCCATCTCTCTCCCCACATCCTCTACTGCTGGCGGCTCACCTCCAACTGCACAACGCTGCGCGCTGTTCACATCCAGCTGCCCAACACTACAATAGTGAATATTCCAACAATGCAAACCAGCCACAGACTTCACACAGCGCAGTCAGTGATTTTCATACAGAGCGCTACGTGGCGCTAGCAACATAAAAACCAAAACAGCCTACTTACAAGCCTTGATCGTTCACGCTGCAATTTTCACATCTTTGACCATCTGGAGAAAGACATGCGTGGACGACGGTATCAGTCGGACGAGGAAGTGCAGAAGTGAACGCGGTTCAGGATCCGTCAGCAGCTAAGAACGAGGAATTGCTCGTCTCGTCTCCCTGTGGGATAAATGTGTTAACGGGTGTGGTGATTAGTTTTGAATGGTCCCGTTGAGGAGAGTGTTCAGTTTTCATTTCACTGCCCAGTATGAAAGGGTAAAGGTTGAATAAAAAAAAACTTGCGGGAGTAGCCAAGCGGTTCTAGGCGCTACAGTCTGGAACCGCGTGACCGCTGCGGTCGCAGGTTCGAATCCTGCCTCGCGCATGGATGTGTGTGATGTCCTTAGGTTAGTTAGGTTTAAGTAGTTCTAAGGTCTATGGGAATGATGACCTAAGAAGTTAAGTCCCATAGTGCTCAGTGCCATCTGAACCATTTTTTGAATAAAAAGTATCTGATGCACATCATAAACACTCGTAGATACCATCGAATAGACCTACATAGATGAAACCATCTAGCATCTTACCTTCGAGTTGACCGAACGCTTCTCACGCTGTTGTCTTTATCGTTTACGACAAGGTCAGAGACGTCAGACACAAGAGGCTTGCTGTGAGGAATGGAGAGAGAAAGGAAGAACCGACGAACACAGAGGCGCTTTGGACGGGAGCAGTGGAGCCGTTTGGAATCTCCGTATGGGAAACCGCGCTGCTCTGCTAGGACCTCAAACAAACCCTAACGTTTCTAGTGGACCGTGAACGTACCGTCTTCGACAGCATAATGAGTGATGGCGGAGGGTCGGAGTCACACGTCAGCGCGGGCGCGCAGACCGGCGCAGACAGCAGAGTCCCGGGGAGGCCAGTTAATTGCGGCCCGGCGCGCCGACAGAGAGCTGTCGATAAGGGAAGGCGAGGAGGAAGGGGCCGTGCGCTGCCCTGCCCTGCCGGCGGCATTGTGGCGCGTCCCACGGGAACGCGGGGCGTGGCCGCTCCTAACCGCCGCGGCCACAGGTGGGCCGCGCCGACTCGTGGCCGGCGCTCATTATCGACACGGGGACCTCAGCGGAACAGGTGAGGCCGCAGCCCCCACTCCATCGCCAGGGGAAGGCGCGTCTGCAGAGAAATGCAAAGTACAAAACTGAAAGCTCGCACTAGTCACAAATGCTTTGCACTGCTCGTCGCATTAGATTCGAGGGCAGCAGGAAAATAAACTATAAGCCACACCAAACAAGAAAAATACCTTGCTTTTCTTATGGTACAGTACTTTACATGCCACTAACAGAATACAGGTGGGGGTTAGAAACAGTCTGAAAACTCGTAAGGCTGTTGCAGGATGGGTTGTGCTGACACCCAAACCTCCAGATGTCAGAAACTGAGATCGGTACCAAACGTTGTATGTCCATAGAGTATCAACCAAAACACCCATTTAGTTCGTGCTGTGCGCTGCCGTCCAGTAGAAGATGCGTAAACTGTAACTAAAAGTAACACCAGAGCTGTGGAGTTTAGGCAGACTATACAGGGTGAGTCACCTAACATTACCGCTGGATATATTTCGTAAACCACATAAAATACTGACGAATCGATTTCACAGACCGAACGTGAGGAGAGGGGCTAGTGTAATTCGTTAATATAAACCATAAAAAATGCACGGAAGTATGCTTTTTAACACAAACCTACGTTTTTTTAAATGGAACCCCGTTAGTTTTGTTAGCACATCTGAATATGTAAACAAATACGTAATCAGTGCCGTTTGTTGCATTGTAAAATGTTAATTACATCCGGAGATATTGTAATCTAAAGTTGACGCTTGAGTACCACTTCTCCGCTGTTCGATCGTGTGTATCGGAGAGCACCGAATTACGTAGGGATCCAAAGGGAACGGTGATGGACCTTAGGTACAGAAGAGACTGGAACAGCACATTACGTCCACATGCTAACACCTTTTTATTGGTCTTTTTCACTGACGCACATTTACATTACCATGAGGGGTGAGGTACACGTACACACGTGGTTTCCGTTTTCAATTACGGAGTGGAATAGAGTGTGTCCAGACATGCCAGGCCAATAGATGTTCAATGTGGTGGCCATCATTTGCTGCACACAATTGCAATCTCTGGCGTAATGAATGTCGTACACGCCGCAGTACATCTGGTGTAAAGTCGCCGCAGGCTGCCACAATACGTTGTTTCATATCCTCTAGGGTTGTAGGCACATCACGGTACACATTCTCCTTTAACGTACCCCACAGAAAGAAGTCCAGAGGTGTAAGATCAGGAGAACGGCTGGCCAATTTATGCGTCCTCCACGTCCTATGAAACGCCCGTCGAACATCCTGTCAAGGGTCAGCCTAGTGTTAATTGCGGAATGTGCAGGTGCACCATCATGCTGATACCACATACGTCGACGCGTTTCCAGTGGGACATTTTCGAGCAACGTTGGCAGATCATTCTGTAGAAACGCGATGTATGTTGCAGCTGTTTGGGCCCCTGCAATGAAGTGAGGACCAATGAGGTGGTCGCCAGTGATTCCGCACCATACATTTACATTCCACGGTCGCTGTCGCTCTACCTGTCTCAGCCAGCGAGGATTGTCTACGGACCAGTAATGCATGTTCCGTAGATTCACTGCCCCGTCGTTTGTGAAACCCGCTTCATCGGTAAACAGGTAGAACTGCAACGCATTCTCTGTTAATTCCCATTGACAGAAATGCACTCGACGATTAAAGTCATCACCATCTAATTGCTGATGTAGCGACACATGAAACGGGTGAAAGCGGTGACGATGCAGTATGGCAACAGCAGCTAACACACCAACTGCACCCGCTTCTCCTGTGACGGGCCTTTTACGGACCCGTTTGCGTGCTACGACCATACCTGTTGTATACAGTTGGCGGTAGATGTTTTGCAATGTGCGGCACGCTGGATGCTCTCTGTCCGGGTACCGTTCTGCATACACCCTGCAGGCTTCAGCTGCATTTCGTCGACACTCGCCATAGATGAGTATCATCTCCGCCTTTTCAGAGTTCGAGTACACCATGGTCACAGTTTCTACAACACTACCCTATCACAGACGTCTGGTAACACGGTGTACTACAGTTGGTCTGCGTGCGGAGACGAATGCAGAATAACAATAGCAGCAAGCACTACATGCGGACACTGCGACAGCTAGACCAAACCACAACAGTGCACTGCAGCCACATTCGAAAACACGGTCGTCATCGTAAACATGTCCCTGCAGATGCTGCTCGCCGACCGTGGCCCGTGTTTGTTACAACACGCAACTGAACGTCGGAGGTTTCAAGCGTCAACTTTAGGTTACAATATCTCCGGATGTAATCAACATTTTACAATGCAACAAACGGCACTGATTACGTATTTGTTTATATGTTCAGATGTGCTAACAAAACTAACGTGGTTCCATTTAAGAAAACGTAGGTTTGTGTTAAAAAACCTACTTCCGTGCATTTTTGTATGGTTTGTATTAAACAATTACACTAGCCCCTCTCCTCATGTTCTGTCTGTGGAATCGGTTCTGTTGTGTCGATTCCCTAAGGTCTCGACACAATGAGTGGCTAGGTGCACGCGAAACTAACGCAGACGGGCGTAATTTCTGAAACAGGAGACTGGATGAAAAACTATAAAGAAAAGAAGAGAGATTGTCATCTACTTAACTTTTAATGATGTTCTTCTTGTTGAAATACATCTCTTGCATAGTAGTAAGCAATTAGCAATGATACACATGGCGCCTTGCTAGGTAGTAGCGATGGACTAGCTGAAGGCTATTTAATCTGTCTCTCGGCAAATGAGAGGAATACTTGGTAGGTCTAGTCGCAAGCTATGTCGTCCGTACAACTGGGGCGAGGTCCAGTCCGTGTCTTCTGACCTGCCATGTGGTGGCGCTAGGATTGCGATTACACAGTGGCGACACGCGGGTCCGACATGTACTACAGGACCGCGGCCGATTTAAGTTACCACCTAGCAAGTGTGGTGTCTAGCGGTGACACCACATTCCTCCCCCGCAAATCGGCGAACGGTCGTGAGATAAGGCTTCCGCCCGCCGTGGGGAGGACCCCATGTTGACGTATGCGATGAGGTGGGGAGCCTAACAACAGGCGAGGCTGTGCCACCCGCACCCGGCCATTCGGTCCGAGGGGAGCTAGGAAACGCCTGCAAACCTAGTCCAGGGTGCACGTCAACATGAGGTGTATGCGCACGTAATGAGACAGAAGGGTCGACCTCCATGTGGTCGGAGCACCCGACGGGCGAAGACGACATCTGGTCCGGAGCGGGCAAGAGGTCCATGGCGGAGGACAGCTGGTCACGGGAAGCAAGCGGCGGCGCGTGACCCAGGGAGGCGCGAGGCGGCTGCAGCGAAGCGTCCGCTGCTGGCGGCGCCGGCGGCGGCTGCGGCGGCGCGACGCCATGAGGCAAAATGGAAGGCATCGTCGGTAACACCTGGGGATGAGGCGAGCCAGTAGATGGGTCCCCAAGGCGCTGACCGGACGGCTCCGTCGCTGAAAGCAGACGGGGAGCGGCAGAACCCAGGCGACGACAGAGGCGCAGCTGATTGAGATGCCGACGCACCTCACCAGAGGCCCCCAAAACCAAATACATCGCGCGGCCGAGGCAGCGAAGAATGCGCCCTGCGAGCCAACGCCGTGAACCGCGATAGTTGCGATAATAGACAACGTCGCCAGGAGCAAAAGCAGGAGTCTGCCGCTGCACAGGAACCGGATGTGGCGGATGCAGCAAAGACATCAGAGTTCGATGAGGACGACCATGGAGCAATTCAGCCGGCGAGCGACCATCGCGGGGCTGAGAGCGATACGAAGACAAAAAGAGCAACAAAGCGTCCTCCCGAGAATGCGACTCTTTCAATTTCAACATCTGGGACTTGAAAGTCCGGACCAATCGTTCAGCGGCACCGTTTGACTGAGGCGAAAACGGCGCGGATGTCAGATGTTGAATACCATTGGCCTTGCAGAACGACTGAAATTCTGCGGACATGAATTGTGGGCCATTGTCGGAAACAATAGTCTGCGGAAGACCTTCAATGCAAAAGATAGCAGACAAGGCTTGGATTGTGGCAGAAGACGTCGTGGAAGACATCCGGACAACAAAAGGAAAATTACTGAAAGCATCGACCACAACCAACCATCGAGCATTCCAGAACGGACCAGCAAAATCGATGTGCAAGCGTTGCCAAGGGGAAGTGGCTTTCGGCCATGCAAAGAATTTCCGCGGCGGTGCGGATTGTTGTGCGGCACACGCCACGCAAGAGGAGCACATATTCGCAATCGCAGCATCGATTCCGAACCAAGTACAGTGCTGTCGAGCAAGTTGTTTCGTTCGCACTATACCCCAATGTCCTTGGTGAAGAAGCCGTAAGACAGAGGACTGTAACGAACGTGGGACTACGACTCGGGATTGATCATTATCGGAACGCAACAACAAAACACCACGTCGTACAAAAAGTCTCTCCTTGTGAGCAAAAAAACGGCGAACCAAAGGATCCTCGATCCGTGACTTGGACAAGGGCCATTGCGTAGCAACAAAACGCAAAACAGTAGCAAGGACAGGGTCAGCAGCTGTGGCTGTAGCTACACGACGAAAATCAATCGGAAACGATGCGACCACGTCATCGGTTTCCGAATCAATGAACATGCAAGCAAGTTCGGAAGAATCGAAGGCGTTATCCTCAGCAACAGGCAAACGGGACAACGCATCAGCGTTGCCGTGCTTAGCAGTGGACCGATACAAGATATCGTAGCGGTACTGCGAGAGAAAAAGTGACCAGCGAATGAATTTCTGCGCTGTACGTGGAGGTACAGGCTTGTTCGGATGAAAAAGCGATGGCAAAGGCTTGTGGTCCGTGATGATTGTAAAGTGACGACCATACAAGAAGTCATGGAACTTGGTAACACCAAACACGAGAGCTAAAGCTTCTTTCTCTATTTGTGAATAATTTCTTTGCGCAGATGAGAGCAATTTTGACGCAAAGGCAATAGGGCGATCATGCGAACCATCTTTGTGCGCAAGCACCGCACCGATCCCGAAATCCGATGCATCAACCATCAACAAAAGGGGTTTTCGGGGATCGAATGGCGTAAGGCAAGTATTGGAAAGTAACGCCGATTTCAACTGGCGAAAGGCGCGTTCGCATTCCGTCGTCCAGACGAACGGAACACCTGTACGGCGTAAGCGATGAAGCGGAGCTGAAATGGAAGAAGCATTGCGCACAAATCGATTATAATAATTTACCTTACCCAGCACACTCTGTAGCTGTTTTAAGTTCTGCGGTGACGGCAAGTCCTGAATGGCACGAAGGTGCTCTGGACTCGGATGTATACCTTGGGCATTTATGACATGCCCCAGGTACGGTAAGTCACGAGCAAAAAACACACATTTGTCCTTCCTCAAGCGAAGACCATTCTGACGCAATACCTGAAATAATGTTCGGAGATTCTGCAAATGTTCTGCTTCTGTCTTTCCTGAGATTACAATATCGTCCAGATAGTTCGCAGCCGTAGGGACCGACGCACAAATAGTTTGTAAATATTGCTGAAACAAAGCAGGGGCGGATGCACACCCGAATGGCAGTCTTTTGAAGCGATACAAGCCAAGATGCGTGTTTACCACTAAGACGCGCTGGGATTCTTCGTCCACAGGTATTTGCAAGTACGCATCTGCTAGGTCCAATTTTGAAAAATATTTTCCCGGGCACAGTTTGTCAAAAAGATCTTCCGGGCGGGGCAAAGGAAAAGTAGCAGTCACAAGTTGTGGATTCACAGTTGCCTTGAAGTCCACGCAAAGTCTCAATGTTCCGGAAGGTTTGGGCAAAATTACTAAGGGCGAGGCCCAGAGAGAAGCCTGCACTCGTTCAATGACACCTTGAGATTCTAATTCGGCTAATGTTCGTGCGACCTCATCACGCAATGCGTGGGGAACATTGCGCGCTCTGAAAAATTTCGGTTGCGCGTTGTCTTTCAGTTCCAAATGCGCTTCATAGTTCTTAGCGCAACCAAGGCCCGGTGCAAAAATGTCTGCAAATTCTTCACAAAGACTAGAAACACTGGCGGAAGGCACAGTCTGATTCACTGATAGGACCTGATTTACAATAGACATATTAAACAATTGAAACAAATCTAAACCAAACAAGTTCACTGCACTAGAGGAACGAAGAACATAAAATGATACAAGTTTTGTTTGTCCCTTGTATGTGGCAAGAAGGCTGCACTGTCCTAACACAGGTATATGCTGTCCTGAGTAACTAGTTAACGTAACATTGGCGGCACGCAATGGCGGGGCGCCCAGTTGTTTGTACGTGTCGTGATTGAGCAATGAAACTGCAGCTCCGGTATCGAGCTGGAATGGTATCACTTTTCCTGCAAAGTCTAAGTCCACAAAAAGTTTATTGTCTTGTTGACGACAAGAGCGACTGTCTCGTGCAATTTGAACTGATACAGGTCCAGAAGCACTTGCAACTTTACGGGCTTTCCGGCGACGTCGACGCACACGTTGGGTGGGACGAACACTGTCACTGTTAGCTAAAGTGTCACTGGACGGGTGGGAATGAACTACATTAATGTCCATGGGCGAAGGTCCACGAGCCTGATTGTCCTGGGTTCGATTCCGGCGCGAAGCAAAGGGCCTGGAATTTGTGTTATTGTCTGATCTTAACTTTTTCTGGCAAACACTTTGTACATGTCCTTTCTTTTGACAGTAAAAGCAAATAGCTTGGCGTGACGGGCAATTTTCACGCGAATGTCTAGTTGCACACCGCGGGCAAGATTTCACTGCATTTGCTTGCTTACGCGGCGCACGTGGTTGCAAGCTAGGCGGCCGCAGCGAAGGCGGGCGCGAGGGCCGCTCAGCGTCCCGTGCAGCGGGCCGGGCGGGCCGATTAATGTGACACACTGCAGGCGAAGGTTCAAATGATGCCTGAGCAAAGTCAAGTGTGTCTTGCCTGTCCAATATGTCTATCACTTGTTGCAGGGAGGGATTAACTAGTTTCAAAATCTGTTCCCGTATGCGAACATCAGAAACGTTCTGTGCAATTGCATCACGCACCATAGTATCTGAATATGGGAGGCCACATTCACAGGCAAACGCACAGTCTCTAGTAAGTCCTTGCAAAGTTGCTACCCACTCCCTATTAGTCTGACCGGCCGTACGTTTTGTACGAAAAAACGTATACCGTTTTGCAACTACATTTACTGTTTCTTTGAAATAGGCATCTAAAGCCGACAAAATTTCCTCGTAGGACAGAGTTGCTACGTCGCGTCGGGGAAACAATTTCACTATCACCCGGTAGGTAGACACACCGACACAAGAAAGCAAAAACGGCTGCCGCTCTTTACCTTGAATTCCATAAGCAGTGAGGTGGAAGTTGAACTGATCGGCCCACTCCGTCCAGCTTTCGGTTGTGGCCTCAAAGGGCCTAAATGGCGGTGCGACAGCGTTGTGTGGCTGCGGTAGCGAAGAAGCGGCTGCCGCCGCATCGGTTTGCAGCGCACGTTGACCCTGGACGAGCTGTCCAAGGGCTTCCAATAACGCCTGCGTCTGCTGATTCTGCAAGCGAAAAAATTCGGACAGTACATCTGGAGAATGCGGCGAAGCCATGACACAAGCAAATTAGAGCAAATATAACACAAAGACTGCAACGTGGGCGCGGCACCACTCCTCGGCGCCAAAATATTGTTGTGTCGATTCCCTAAGGTCTCGACACAATGAGTGGCTAGGTGCACGCGAAACTAACGCAGACGGGCGTAATTTCTGAAACAGGAGACTGGATGAAAAACTATAAAGAAAAGAAGAGAGATTGTCATCTACTTAACTTTTAATGATGTTCTTCTTGTTGAAATACATCTCTTGCATAGTAGTAAGCAATTAGCAATGATACACATGGCGCCTTGCTAGGTAGTAGCGATGGACTAGCTGAAGGCTATTTAATCTGTCTCTCGGCAAATGAGAGGAATACTTGGTAGGTCTAGTCGCAAGCTATGTCGTCCGTACAACTGGGGCGAGGTCCAGTCCGTGTCTTCTGACCTGCCATGTGGTGGCGCTAGGATTGCGATTACACAGTGGCGACACGCGGGTCCGACATGTACTACAGGACCGCGGCCGATTTAAGTTACCACCTAGCAAGTGTGGTGTCTAGCGGTGACACCACAGGTTCGTCAGTATTTGATGTGGTTTACGAAATATATCCAGCGGTAACGTTAGGTGACTCACCCTGTATATGTGAGAGCTGAATATGCAGATCTCTAGTGGGTAAGTTGGATGCAAGAGTAACATGCGATCTTGCGGCGACACATGAAATACAGAACACGATTCTCTAATTACACTACTGGTCATTAAAATTGCTACACCACGAAGATGAAGTGCTACAGACGCGAAATTTAACCGACATGAAGAAGATGCTGTCATATGCAAATGATTAACTTTTCAGAGAATTCACACAAAGTTGGCGCCGATGGCGACACCTACAACGTGCTGACATGAGGAAAGTTTCCGACCGATTTCTCATACACAAACAGCAGTTGACAGGCGTTGCCTGATGAAACGTTGTTGTGATGCCTCGTGTAAGGAGGAGAAATGCGTACCATCAAGTTTCCGACTTTGATAAAGGTCGGATTGTAGCCTATCGCGATTGCGGTTTATCGTATCGCGACATTGCAGCTCGCGTTGGCCGATATCCAATGACTGCTAGCAGAATATGGAATCGGTGGGTTCAGGAGGGTAATACGGAACGCCGTGCTGGATCCCAACGGCCTCTATCACTAGCAGTCGAGATGACAGGCATCTTATCCGCATGGCTGTAACGGATCGTGCAGCCACGTCTCGATCCGAGAGTCAACAGATGGGAACGTTTGCAAGACAACAACCATCTGCATCAACAGTTCGACGACGTTTGCAGCAGCATGGACTATCAGCTCGGAGACCATGGCTGCGGTTACCCTTGACGCTGCATCACAGACAGGAGCGCCTGCGATGGTGTACTCAACGACGAACCTGGGTTCACGAATGGCAAAACGTCATTTTTTGGGATGAATCCATATTCTGTTTACAGCATCGTGATGGTCGCATCCGTGTTTGGTGACATCGCGGTGAACGCACATTGGAAGCGTGTATTCGTCATCGCCATACTGGCGTATCACCCGGCGTGATAGTATGGGGTGCCACTGATTACACGTGTCGGTCACCTCTTGTTCGCGTTGACGGCACTTTGAACAGTGGACATTACATTTCAGATGTGTTACTACCCGTGGCTCTACCCCTCATTCGATCCCTGCGAAACCCTACATTTCAGCAGGATATTGCACGACCGCATGTTGCAGGTCCTGTACGGACCTTTCTGGATACATAAAATCTTCGACTGCTGCCCTGGCCAGCACATTCTCCAGATGTCCCCGAATTGAAAACGTCTGGTCCATGGTGGCCGAGCAGCTGGCTCGTCTCAATACGCCAGTCACTACTCTTGGTGGACTTTCGTATCGTGTTGAAGCTGCATGAGCAGCTGTACCTGTACGCGCCATCGAAGCTCTGTTTGACTCAATGCCCAGGCGTATCAAGGCTGTTATTACGGCCAGAGGTGGTTGTTCTGGATACTGATTTTTCAGGACCTATGCACCCAAACTGCGTGAAAATGTAATCACATGTCAGTTGTAGTATAATATATTTGTCCAATGAACACTCGTTTATCATCTGCATTTCTTCTTGGTGTAGCAATTTTAATGGCCAGTAGTGTACTTGGGTTCGTTATTCACGGACTCTCCGGCTAGTTGGGGTGTTACGGGTATGAGAAGTGAAATGAGAAGATAGCTCAAAGTTCAGGAACTAACGCCCTTGCCTGTGCATTCAGGGGACTGTGTCTCGTTTGTAAGTAAGCGAGAAGCCGACCTGGATACACGCCAACATGGCCGTTGCAGGGTTCCTTTTTTTTTCTTTATTTTAGTGAACTCTAAAATCTAGACGGCGTTGGGAGCTGTTTTTGCGTTTGGATGTGTTGAATGGCACCTTTAGTTTCTGTATATTGTGCTTAGCACCTATAAATGCCAAAAGAATCAACAGCCACTGGAAAAAACAACTCAAATAAAAAAAACATGTAAAAATTTAAAAAATACAAGAATTAACTGCCTCCGCCAGCCCAGTAATTGAGCCCAATAATAAATAAATAAATAAATAAAAGTAATAGAAAAGTTGGTAGAACGTCAGATTGTCGTGTAAAGGGCCCGAATTCGAAACACGCTGATGGCGAATTTTTTTTTAATTGTGAAACGTCCCCTTAGAAAAATTATACATGACTGCCCTTAAACTGACACACAATATTTTTAGCGCAACGCAATCTGACTTTCAATAATCCCTGCAAAAGAATGGCCCTGACTGACATTAACCTATACCTTTCACAAATCACTTACCACACAAAAATCTTAGTTACTCGAACTACTGCAATGTAGCGAGCGCCACTACTGCCAGCTAAATAAAAGATTCAAACTACGGAAGGCACTAACTACTGATAGGCATAGTCAGCAAATGAAAGATTTTAATAGAGAACAAACAATGTATTTACCTTACTAGTGTTCAAAAGTCATAATATATATAGCAGTTCATGACATCCAGTCTGACATATTTCAAAACTCCGCCATTTTTCTGCCCACATCCACCACTGCTGGCGGCTCACCTCCAACTGCGCAACGCTACGCGCTGTTCACATCCAGCTGCCGCTGCCCCACACTACAATGGCAGACAACAATGCAAACTAGCCACTGACTGCACACAGCACAGCCAGTGATTTTCATACAGAGCGCTACGTAACGTTGCCAATAAGAAAACATAAACAGCCTACTTACATAGCCCCCATGCTCCCCACAAAAAGATTTTACAAATTGTTTTGGGCAGTGGCCAATAATGATTTGAAAAAAATTTTTCATAATTACAATAACAAAGAAATCAAATGCACACACTTATTGATACAATGTTGGTCAAAGCTAAAATTTTGTCACAGTCCATAAAGACAGTCCTGATCATTCATCACAGTAAAATTGCAGTTTTTTTTCTCAAAGTCTGAGCAGCAAAAGAGAATGCACACGGAGGTAGTGGATTTCCATGCAGTCTTGAAGAAGTAGTGTTGTCCTTCCAACGGAAAGAGAGTGCTGACTCTTGACATGCTGACAGGTAATGGGCCACAACAGAGCAAATCCACAGCAGAGTCATTCGACGTTTCGAAGAATATTGGTATGTAGGTCATCACAGAGTAGACCCACTGTAGTCCTGGTAGAGATTACGGTATTGGTGGGCCACCAGAGGTGCAGACCCACTGCACTCCTTGTAGAAATAATGGTATAGGTGGGCCATCAAAGATGCAGATCCACTGTAGTCCATGTAGAGATAATGGTATTGGTGGGTCATCAAAGATGCAGACCCACTGTAGTCCTTGTAGAGATGGCCAGCAGCCATCTGTTGTGACTGTACAGGTGCACAATCACCATTGAAGAGTCTTGCGGATAATATAGCAAGTCCATCACCACCACTTGTGCACTCACAAAGTTTTTGGAATTGTCCTTAGAACCAGCAATACTGTTATCCAGTCCCTTGCTGAACTATTAACACACGTGCAAACACTAACAGTCCCTACTTCTCACATATTGTCCATATACTATGACCAACAGAAATGTGTGCAGTGAAATGGAACTTACAAGTTAATAATATGTGGTGGCAATTACAATTTTATAACATAAGAATACAATTACAAAGGTACAAAATACATCATTAAAGAACATAACAATACAGATAACATTTGTAGTACAGGCTTTACAAAACAATCGAAATAACATATGCATCAGTGTTACAGGAATTATGACATGAGTACATACATAAAAGATAAGAATAACTTTTGAAACATCAACTTCACACATGAGCATTAAAACAAAACAGAATAAATAATGTCTAAACATCTTTACAAAGAAAATAACATATTATCAGAAAAATTCTACAACATAACCCTTAATAGCTAAACACATTAAGACAGGAAAAACACAAATTCACATAGTGTAATAACCCAAAAATACAGGACAGGGTTTGTTTTCAGTGTGACATTTGGTACTGCAGTACAACCCAAAACGTCATTCCATAGATCTTTCGTCTTATCTCAACATTTGTTTCCACCAAAAAAAATCCTATCCAAGCATGCTTTCTGGATTTATATGTTCAATTATTTCTTACCTCATTATTTATTTTCCATTATCTTACCTCATCATTTATTTCCAAGAAAATCCTACCGAAACCTGTTGTCCCTAAACCCTAATTTTTTTGTTCATATCCTCTTTCAAAGTACTTTTTTGGCCAAACCATATTCTTATAGCTTCTCAATGCATTTCTTCCAATTCATCACCACTCGTTGTCTTATATAGTCTACCCCCTCTTGTTGTTGTTGTTGTGGTCTTCAGTCCTGAGACTGGTTTGATGCAGCTCTCCATGCTACTCTATCCTGTGCAAACTTCTTCATCTCCCAGTACCTACTGCAACCTACATCCTTCTGAATCTGCTTAGTGTATGCATCTCTTGGTCTCCCTCTACGATTTTTACCCTCCACGCTGCCCTCCAATACTAAATTGGTGATCCCTTGATGCCTCAGAACATGTCCTACCAACCGATCCCTTCTTCTGGTCAAGTTGTGCCACAAACTCCTCTTCTCCCCAATCCTATTCAGTACCTCCTCATTAGTTATGTGATCTACCCATCTAATCTTCAGCATTCTTCTGTAGCACCACATTTCGAAAGCTTCTATTCTCTTCTTGTCCAAACTATTTATCGTCCATGTTTCACTTCCATACATGGCTACACTCCATACAAATACTTTCAGAAAAGACTTCCTGACACTTAAATCTATACTCGATGTTAACAAATTTCTCTTCTTCAGAAACGCTTTCCTTGCCATTGCCAGTCTACATTTTATATCCTCTCTACTTCGACCATCATCAGTTATTTTGCTCCCCAAATAGCAAAACTCCTTTACTACTTTAAGTGTCTCATTTCCTAATCTAATACCTTCAACATCACCCGACTTAATTCGACTACATTCCATTATCCTCGTTTTGGTTTTGTTGATGTTCATCTTATACCCTCCTTTCAAGACACTGTCCATTCCGTTCAACTGCTCTTCCAAGTCCTTTGCTGTCTCTGACAGAATTACAATGTCATCGGCGAACCTCAAAGTTTTTATTTCTTCTCCATGGATTTTAATACCTACTCCGAATTTTTCTTTTGTTTCCTTTACTGCTTGCTCAATATACAGATTGAATAACATCGGGGAGAGGCTACAACCCTGTCTTACTCCCTTCCCAACCACTGCTTCCCTTTCATGCCCCTCGACTCTTATAACTGCCATCTGGTTTCTGTACAAATTGTAAATAGCCTTTCGCTCCCTGTATTTTACCCCTGCCACCTTTAGAATTTGAAAGAGAGTATTCCAGTCAACATTGTCAAAAGCTTTCTCTAAGTCTACAAATGCTAGAAACGTAGGTTTGCCTTTCCTTAATCTTTCTTCTATGATAAGTCGTAAGGTCAGTATTGCCTCATGTGTTCCAGTATTTCTACGGAATCCAAACTGATCTTCCCCGAGGTCGGCTTCTACTAGTTTTTCCATTCGTCTGTAAAGAATTCGTGTTAGTATTTTGCAGCTGTGGCTTATTAAACTGATTGTCCGGTAATTCTCACATCTGTCAACACCTGCTTTCTTTGGAATTGGAATTATTATATTCTTCTTGAAGTCTGAGGGTATTTCGCCTGTTTCATACATCTTGTTTACCAGATGGTAGAGTTTCGTCAGGGCTGGCTCTCCCAAAGCCGTCAGTAGTTCCAATGGAATGTTGTCTACTCCGGGGGCCTTGTTTCGACTCAGGTCTTTCAGTGCTCTGTCAAATTCTTCACGCAGTATCGTATCTCCCATTTCATCTTCATCTACATCCTCTTCCATTTCCATAATATTGTCCTCAAGTACATCGCCCTTGTATAGACCCTCTATATACTCCTTCCACCTTTCTGCTTTCCCTTCTTTGCTTAGAACTGGGTTTCCATCTGAGCTCTTGATGTTCATACAAGTGGTTCTCTTATCTCCAAAGGTCTCTTTAATTTTCCTGTAGGCAGTATCTATCTTACCCCTAGTGAGATAAGCCTCTACATCCTTACATTTGTCCTCTAGCCATCCCTGCTTAGCCATTTTGCACTTCCTGTCGATCTCATTTTTGAGACGTTTGTATTCCTTTTTGCCTGCTTCATTTACTGCATTTTTATATTTTCTCCTTTCATCAATTAAATTCAATATTTCTTCTGTTACCCAAGGATTTCTACTAGCCCTCGTCTTTTTACCTACTTGATCCTCTGCTGCCTTCACTACTTCATCCCTCAAAGCTACCCATTCTTCTTCTACTGTATTTCTTTCCCCCATTCCCGTCAATTGTTCCCTTATGCTCTCCCTGAAACTCTGTACAACCTCTGGTTCTTTCAGTTTATCCAGGTCCCATCTCCTTAAATTCCCACCTTTTTGCAGTTTCTTCAGTTTTAATCTACAGGTCATAACCAATAGATTGTGGTCAGAGTCCACATCTGCCCCTGGAAATGTCTTACAATTTAAAACCTGGTTCCTAAATCTCTGTCTTACCATTATATAATCTATCTGATACCTTTTAGTATCTCCAGGGTTCTTCCATGTATACAACCTTCTATCATGATTCTTAAACCAAGTATTAGCTATGATTAAGTTGTGCTCTGTGCAAAATTCTACCAGGCGGCTTCCTCTTTCATTTCTTAGCCCCAATCCATATTCACCTACTACGTTTCCTTCTCTCCCTTTCCCTACACTCGAATTCCAGTCACCCATCACTATTAAATTTTCGTCTCCCTTCACTATCTGAATAATTTCTTTTATTTCATCATACATTTCTTCAATTTCTTCGTCATCTGCAGAGCTAGTTGGCATATAAACTTGTACTACTGTAGTAGGTGTGGGCTTCGTATCTATCTTGGCCACAATAATGCGTTCACTAAGCTGTTTGTAGTAGCTTACCCGCGTTCCTATTTTCCTATTCATTATTAAACCTACTCCTGCATTACCCCTATTTGACTTTGTGTTTATAACCCTGTAGTCACCTGACCAGAAGTCTTGTTCCTCCTTCCACCGAACTTCACTAATTCCCACTATATCTAACACGCTCCGATCCGTAGAACGCCAGTTTTCTTTCTCCTGATAACGACATCCTCATGAGTAGTCCCCGCCCGGAGATCCGAATGGGGGACTATTTTACCTCCGGAATATTTTACCCAAGAGGACGCCATCATCATTTAATCATACAGTAAAGCTGCATGCCCTCGGGAAAAATTACGGCCGTAGTTTCCCCTTGCTTTCAGCCGTTCGCAGTACCAGCACAGCAAGGCCGTTTTGGTTATTGTTACAAGGCCAGATCAGTCAATCATCCAGACTGTTGCCCTTGCAACTACTGAAAAGGCTGCTGCCCCTCTTCAGGAACCACACGTTTGTCTGGCCTCTCAACAGATACCCCTCCGTTGTGGTTGTACCTACTGTACGGCTATCTGTATCGCTGAGGCACGCAAGCCTCCCCACCAACGGCAAGGTCCATGGTTCATGGGCCTCTTAAGCTAACTTAAATCTACTGAGTTCAGATGCTAAACTAAGGGACGAGGCAATGCAGCAACACAAAAAAATTAACACAAACAGCAATGACAAAAAAATGCAAATTGCAAAGCAAGCACCAGTAAATCTAAATTAACAGTTAAAATGCAAAATTACAACTAATATGAGCCAATGTGCAGCAACAAGAAAAATAAATCAGTAGTAAAACTGGCTTAACAGAGTAATGTAAAGTGAAATTTAGTAGCACTATGCCTGGCAAACAGCAGCAGCAAATGTAATAACTTATATCTAAACATGACAAAGCTCAATCAAAAAAAATATTACACTAAAGATAACAATGCAGATAAGGGAAATGTATATTCACATCTTAATGTCTATGTAATTAAAGTGGTGCACCACAACTTATTCTACAAAAGAAATTACCAAGTACTTGGAAAGAAAATTCTGTATGCAATTCCTGTGAAATGTTTTTGTGCTCCTTCGTTTTTTTAAGTACATCATAAAGTGATTATTTACTGGATCTGTAGGCATAAAATATCTATATTAGTACATCTATTAAATTTTATTTTAACCAATGCTGCAGTGCAGCTAGAAACTAGATATTAAACAAAATGAGCAATCTCTCAACTAGAAAGACACTAGATGTAAAATGTTTCTCATCATTTCATTAGGCATTTTAGTAAATATCATAAATTAAGAGCTCCATAGTGTAATCATATGTTTTCAAGTTTGAGCGTTACCTGTGCCTCTGAAAAGGCACACACTAATGGCTTTTTCCCCAGGCGTCTGTTGCGCAGCTGGGTGCCCACGACGCATTACGCGAAGGTGGTCACTTAACTTTCTTGCCGAAATATTTACGACACCAGTTTGCGCTTCAGTGACAGTCTCATATAAAATTTCACAGGTCGAGAATTTGTGTTACAAATGTGTAGAAACAAAATCCTATGAATATAACGGGGTTCAAAAAATTTTCGCCGGCATTGTGATACATTGATGCATTTACACACATTTCATAACTCTTAAAGTACGATTCTTGGTTTCCAACATCCATTTTCACTAGTCAGAGTCCCTAACCACTACTCATTATTCCTTACCTTATTACACATATACATATTCGTCGACATTTCTTCAATATTTCATCATAATAAATTCCTCATATAGCATCAGCTTATTGATCATAAACATACCTCAACAGCATAAGACACATCGTCATCATAAAAATAACATCATAGCACCTCAGTCAAATCTCAAAAACCTCATAGATTTCTGCAATAATTTCAAAACGTAAAGAAAATTCTCTGCTCATTTCAGTAGTGTCATCTACCTCAAACATACTTTAAAAATCATGCTCCCTTACCAAATACATCATTCAAAGCTCTCATAGTATCACAATGGTTCAAAAAAGTATGAACAGTTCAGATAGTGCAGACAAAATACAATTTCATAAGTGTGAAGTTATCCAAATGTGTAATTGCGTAAACATGTGTCACTGACGTAGTAAAAAGATGTTTGTTTCTCTGTTAAAGGATCAGATAGCTGTGTAATTTATGTGTTAGAGAAATATGGTACCGATGTGTAAAGTTGTATAGGCAAATACCATATTAGCTAGGGCTCCTTGTGCTTGCCAAACACATGGTACACAAAGTAGGCGTGTACCCCCCTGAGGATTAATGAAATTATACCCTCAGGTGTTACAGATTACAGCAACAGAATTAAATGTATCACGGAAAACCTTTGTATCATTGTACTTCAAATATCTTTAAAAATAAATGATTTAAGTGCAAAATTAATCACTCAAATACGTGTACTGTAGCGCTAAATTTGCGTCTTGCTGTAAGATAATTTCTGTGGAAGTGTCGTAGTTATTGTCCTCCGAAAGCTAAGTTCTGCAGAAGTCAATGTACTTACCTCATGATAAACAAAGTGAAAATGCTTTGCGTGTAGATATCTTAGTTATTACGCGGCCGAAGTGGCCGTGCAGTTAAAGGCGCTGCATTCTGGAACCGCAAGACGGCTACGGTCGCAGGTTCGAATCCTGCCTCGGGCATGGATGTTTGTGATGTCCTTAGGTTAGTTAGGTTTAACTAGCTCTAAGTTTTAGGGGACTAATGACCTCAGCAGTCGAGTCCCATAGTGCTCAGAGCCATTTGAACCATTTGAGCCAGTTATTACGCTTATTGCCGTGATGAAGAAAGTACTGTGCTGTAACGTATTGTTGTGCTACGGAAAAGGCAGTCTCATTGTAGCTATACCACAAAAGTTACTACTAAAACATGTTTTACTTTCCAGAATAATACAGAAAAACTGTGAAGATATAAAACAGAAACACTGAAAAAGCAACGTTGTAAATTGTCACTCATTAGAAGCGTCGAGATAAAATCATGTAGCTGTCAAATAAACTATCCACTGTGTCATCTGGTACCTCACAGAAAGTACTTTAAATCCAGAATGTATTTTCAAGTAAACCAAAATGTTGCATTAAAATCTCATTAGCAGTACCAGTATATGTTCTAAGTATGTAAGCCTTATAGTCGTTATGTAATCGTGCAACTAACAAGCAAGAATGTACACACACAATAACACTGTGTCGTCTGTTCACAATAACAATGCATTCGTAATTTCTGTTTAAATAAGTTCTCTTGGTTCTTGACTGGATATTTAACTTCAAACATTGTTGCATGTTAACAGTTTCTCAGTGTGACAAATTGTACTAGTAACATGAAGTGAAAAGTTTTATGGCAAAGACGAAGTTAAAAAGCAGATTATCTTTCAATAAACGGTTTTACATGTGAAATGTGGTGCAATCCTTTACTCTTCCTAGTACCCAGAGTTTCAACTTCAATGCAATTATCATGTGGTATACGTCGGTAAAGAATACTGGAATTTTTTTCTCAAGGTTAGCCTCTATGTTATTTTTCTCTGAGCCAGCTGGCGCACGCGGCTGCCTGCAGCGCGAGTCATTGTCTGTTCCTTTGTTGGCGCGCGTCGTTATTGGGATTAGGAGACCTAACTTCTACAAATTCACCTTGTCGAGAGTGCCCTGCTCTGTTTGAATCCCGCCAGTTCTGATGCAATTCACGTCTGTCGTTACGATTATATCGTCTGTCGTCATGTCGGTAGATTCCATAATTTCTTTCTTGTTGGTCACATGGTGGAGAATGTCTCCCTGAATCGTAACTGCGTGCTGGACCGTTGCGTCTAACGTTATTCTGTGTCCCTTGATAATAATTATTTTGGTTCCCATATTGTCTATTTCTCTCATTGTCTCTGTCATATTTATTACTACGGAAATGCGCTCTTTCTCTGTAACTATTACCCTGCCAGTGGTTGTCATACGAGTGGTGTCTGTTTTGGTCACGATTTACGTTGTAAGAATAGCCTTGTCGTGTCCAGTTATTATTTCTTTCATAGCGGAATTGTGATGGATGTGACCTGTACTTGTTGTGTTCCTGTTTTCGCGTTCCGCGATTGTCAATCTCAATTTCCAATTCTTGTAACAGTCCCTGAAAAGCTTCAATGTCGTCTTTGCAACGTCCTGCCAAAATAATATGTCGTAAATGTTCAGGTAATTTGATTAAGCTAATGCGGATGAGTTCTGAGGGGCTGTATGGGTTTGACAGGTACTGATTCTTGTGCAACATGTCTTCAAAGTATTTCAAAAGACTGGAAAATTCAGATTGTTCAAAATGTTTCATCATTATGATGCTATGTTTTACTTGGTCTTGTGTAGCTTGAGACCAATATGCTGGTAAAATTCTCCTTCACTGTGACAATCTTGAATGACCGATCGCATTCTTACAGCTGGTTCATTCTCTAAGTATCCACACATAAATTCTGATCTGTGTTCTAATGACCAGGTGGGAGGGAAACAATGAGAGAATTGATGAAGCCACGCTTGTGGATGAATGTCGTTGCCAGAATTCTTAAATGTTTTGTATTTACGTGTAGTAATGAACAGCTTATAGTCAAAATCATCATGTCGGCGAGTCACATGTCGGTCATTGTTACGTCATTTCGGCGGTTCCATCTCAAAATTCGGTGTACCTTGCCAATTTATTTCATAATTTCCGAAGTGCCCTGTGTTATTATTTTGAGGCTCTTCTGTATTTCTATGTCCCTTTTCCCGAGTGTCCTCTGAAATACGTAATTCTTGTATTACCTGTGTCAGCTGATCTTGTACTTCCCGGATTTCTCTTTGGTGTTGTGTATTAATTTGATTCTGATTTTGTTCTAATTTCCTAAGTTGTTCGCACTCTTCTGTGCCATTAAAGACTACCGGTTTTGTGTCATTCAGATTATCATCTACCTTCGTATATAAATTATTTAGCTGATCCGAAAGTTCAACTACTTTCTCTTATAATGAACTAATTTCCTCCATGTGTCTTTCTGAACCAATTTTCAGAGTATCTACTGTGTCCTTTAAGTTTTCTTGAGTTTTTGCAAGTTGCGTAACCGAATCGGTAGATGCAACTGAGGCAATTTTAGCTTGAAAGGTCTCATGATTTTCATGAACAATAGTCTGCAGTTCTTTTATGGCTGCTTCGTGATTCTGTAATGCATTTTCATGCTGCGAAAAAATAGGTTGAAAATGCTCACAAATTTGTGTTTTTAAGTCATTACAGACTTTTTGATATTTCGATTCGATTTTATGTAAATCAGTAGTTAAGTCTTCACATGTTTGTTCAAGTGTATGTCCCACTGAGTCTAACTTTTGAAGCTTTTGTTCCATTGCGTCTAACTGTTGCTGCGTTTGTCTCTGGTGTTGTTCCATTGTGTCTGACTTTTGAAGCTTTTGCTGTGTTTGTCCCATTTCTTGTATTAATTGTAATAACAATGCACTGGTGTCTGAAACATGTTCCTCAGTGCTTTTCGGCAGTGAATTTGCACCGGCAACATTCACATTTTGACAAGCAGAAAATGTGTCTTGACTTATTTGAGAAAACGGTGAGGACCCAAAACCTGAATCTACATTATTTGCGAGATTATGTCCTGTCATTTCGGATTCCTAAGGCGAGCTATTGCCGACCGATCGATCGATAATGCTTACCTGTTCACTAATTGTTTCACTGCCTACACCATTATTTGCAGCCCGCTCTATTTCCCTATGCACAATTGCCAAATTACTACTTTGAACATTAGTTAATTCATTACTCGGCGGCGCTAACACACTGCTTTCGTCTTCACTGTCATTTCTCAGTTTACTTTGGAGCCTAGTATTACGTTTTTCACACGCCATAATTGTCACAATATTTCACACGACAAGACAGAAAAGCACAATTTGAAGAGAAAAATAAGAAAACACATTAACATAGCACTGAAAATAATATCTCGTTAATTGCAAGCACAGCTGCGAAATACTTGGTGAAAATCTACATGCATGCCACAACTGTTTTACTGTACAAGAATGTAAAACTACAGCTGCAAAGGAAATTCTCTCTACAATTATGCGCTGGCAATAAACAAAGGCTGCACTAATTACACAAACTACAAGAAAAATCAGAAGATTCCAGGTTCGAATCCTGGCAGGGTCGCCATATGAAACGTCCCCTTAGAAAAATTATACATGACTGTCCTTAAACTGACACACAATATTTTTAGTGCAACGCAATCTGACTTTCAATAATCCCTGCAAAAGTATGGCCCTGACTAACATTAACCTATACCTTTCACAAATCACTTACCACACAAAAATCTTAGTTACTCGAACTACTGCAATGCAGCGAGCGCCACTACTGCCAGCTAAATAAAAGATTCAAACTACGGAAGGCACTAACTACTGATAGGCATAATTAGCAAATGAAAGATTTTAATAGAGAACAAACAATGTATTTACCTTAATAGTGTTGAAAAATCATAATATATATACTGACATCCAGTCTTACAAATTTCAAAACTCCGCCATTTCTCTCCTCACATCCACCACTGCTGGCGGCTTACCTCCAACTGTGCAACGCTACGCGCTGTTCACATCCAGCTGCCCAACACTACAATGGCAGACAACAATATAAACTAGCCACAGAACAGCCAGTGATTTTCATACAGAGCGCTACGTAACGTTGCCAATAAGGAAACATAAACAGCCTACTTACAATAGATTACGGGTGAAATTGTTATATGGAGAACATTTTTCTGCCATGTAAAAGGTCGTTTCACAGTTTCTTTTGGTAGTCTGCTTTCGCTTCGTTAGGTGAAAGTAGCAATCCTATAGACTACATTTGTATAGATAACACCACAGCTACCTGTAGAAATGTACTCTATAGGTTTGTACTTTCAGCTAACGAAGCGAAAGCAGACTACCAAAAGAACATCGCTACAAACTCTGAAACATGCTTTTATGTGGAAGGAAAATGTTTTCCATATAAAAATTTCACGCGTAATATGTTTAAAAAAGTCGCTGTCAGTAGCTTTCGAACACGTGACCTGAAGTATATCGATCTGACGCTCTGCCTTCTCACCTAACAAAGATCTTCAGATTCACCGCTCACAGATTCGGTTTCCTTTGCTCCGTAGTTTTGGCGTTACTTTCAGTTACCGTTTACACATCTTCTACTGGACGACAGCACACAGCACGAATTAGATCGGTGTTTTGGCCGATACTCTATCTACGTACAACGTTTGGTACCGATCTGAGTGTCTGGCATCTGGAGGTGTGGGTGTGAGAAACACGATGCGCGTTCAGTAAGTAATGCGACACATTTTTTTTTTTTTCTCGGCCAATTTCGGTTGAACAGAATGCGGAATTTGTTGTGGGACATCTTGGAATATTCCCGTTTCAGCTCCTATACTGTCCGCCCCTGTTAGCTGAGTGGTTAATTGGTCAGCGCGACGGAATGTCATACCTAACGGCCCGGGTTCTATTCCTGGCTGGGTCGGAGATTTTCTCCGCTCAGGGACTGTGTGTTGTCCTTATCATTGTCATTTTATCCTCATCGACACGCTAGTCACCGAAGTGGGGTCAACTCGAAAGACTTGCACCAGGTGAACGGCCTACCCGACGGGAGGCCCTAGCCACACGTCATTTCCATTTCGGCTCCTATACTTTCATAAAGTACCAATAGGTGGCGGTGCTATACGTAGCCTTCAAAAAGTCGTCTTTAATGGGGGTCGATTCCAAGCAGAGGGCTATCATTGACGTTCTTTCGGCAGAAAACCCGAGCATCGCAGATATTCATAGACGTTTGCAGAATGTCTACAGGTACCTGGCAGTGAACGAAAGCGCGGTGAGTCCTCGGGCGAGGCGTTTGTCATCGTCGCCAGCAAGGTCGCGCAAACCTGCCGATCTCACGCCGTCTGGCCACACACATCTGACTACAGACATGTGGGAACGCGCGGACCCTCCCGTTCGAGGTGCTCGACGGATCGCAGTCAGACACCGCGCTGCTCAGCTGGGCGTCTCTGTTGGTAGTGCTGACACACATGTCCACCAGTTCAGATACTCGAAGGTCTGTGCCCTCAGGGTTCTTCACCAACCAACATAATACCATAAAAAACAAACGAAGGGTCATGTGTGTGGGACGCAAACGACAATTTCCTTCCCCATGACAACGCAAGACCTCCTCACTACAGGAGCTCAGAAAACTTCATTCCATTCTTCTCCTCGTACTCCCTACAGCCCGGATCTCTCATCTTTCGTCTTCTATCTACACTACTGGCCATTAAAATTGTTACACCAAGAAAAATGGCTCTGAGCACTATGGGACTCAACTGCCGAGGTCATAAGTCCCCTAGAACAGAACTACTTAAACCTAGTTAACCTAAGGACATCACACATATCCATGCCCGAGGCGGGATTCGAACCTGCGACCGAAGCGCTCGCGCGGTTCCGGACTGTAGCGCCTAGAACCGCTTGGCCAATCCGGCCGGCTGCACCAAGAAGAAATGCAGATGACAAACGGGTATTCAATGGACAAATATATTATACTATAACTGACATGTGATTACATTTTCACGCAGTTTGGGTACATAGATCCCGAGATATCAGTACCCACAACAACCACCTCTGGTCGTAATAACGGCCTTGATACGTCCGGGTATTGAGTCAAACAGAGCTTGGATGGCGTGTACAGGTACAGCTGCCCATGCAGCTTCAACACGATACCACAGTTCATCAACAGTAGTGACTCGCGTATTGTGACGAGCCAGTTGCTCGGCCATCATTGACGAACGTTTTGAATTGGTGAGAGATCTGGAGAATGTGCTGGCCAGAGAGCGGTAGAACATTTTGTGTATACAGAAAGGCCCGTACAGGACCTGCAACATGCGGTCGTGCATTATCATGCTGAAATGTAGGGTTTCGCAGGGATCGAATGAAGGGTAGAGCTACGGGTCGTAACACATTTGAAATGTAACGTCCACTGTTCAAAGTGCCGTCAATGCGAACAAGAGGTGACCGAGACGTGTAACCAATGGCACCCCATTTCATCACGCCGGGTGATACGCCAGTATGGCGATGACGAATACACGCTTCCGATGTGCGTTCCCCGCGACGTCGCCAAACATGGATTCGACCATCATGATGCTGTAAACAGACCCTGGATTCATCCGAAAAAAATGACGTTTTGCCATTCGTGCATCCAGGTTCGTCGTTGAGTACACCATCGCAGGCGCTCCTGTCTGTGGTGCAGTGTTAAGGGCAACCGCAGCCACGGTCTCCGAGCTGATAGTCCAAGCTGCTGCAAACGTCGTCGAACTGTTCGTGCAGATGGTTGTTGTCTTGCAAACGTCTCCATCTGTTGACTCAGGGATCGAGACTTGGCTGCACGATCCGTTACAGCCATGCGGATAAGATGCCTGTTATCCCGACTGCTAGTGATACGAGGCCGTTGGGATCCAGCACGGCGTTCCGTATTACCCTCCTGAACCCACCGATTCCATATTCTGCTAACAGTCATTGGATCTCGACCAACGCGAGCAGCAATGTCGCGATACGATAAACCGCAATCGCGATAGGCTACAATCCGACCTTTATCAAAGTCGGAAACGTCATGGTACACATTTGTCCTCCTTACACGGGGAATGACAACAACGTTTCACCAGGCAACACCGGTCAACTGCTGTTTGTGTATGAGAAATCGGTTGGAAACTTTCCTCATGTCAGCACGTTGTAGGTGTCGCCACCGGCGCCAACCTTGTGTGAATGCTCTGAAAAGCTAGTCATTTGCATATCACAGCATCTTCTTCCTGGTGGTTAAATTTCGCGTCTGTAGCACGTCACCTTCGTGGTGTAGCAATTTTGATGACCAGTAGTGTATTTGGCCCAGTGAATGATGCACTCCGGGGGAAGCACGGCGTCGATGACGGGGATGTTATCGATGCGGCAAGACGTTGGCTCCGACGTCGACTTGAACAGTGGTACCACGTGGTCATGCAGGCCGTTCCGTTTAGGTGGTGAAAGGCCGTCGTACTGAACGAGAGATGTGTTCAAAAGTATGGTTTTGTAATCAAAAGAAAGGGGAATAATACAGCGTCGTGGAATCCTCAATAATACCAGTCTCCTTTCAGGAAGAAAATGTGTTGCATTACTTATAGAACGCCCCTTGTAATTAAAAAAAAAAAAAATCGGTACGTACGCCATTTCCGAGTTAATTAGGACTGATGTTAGCCAATCAGACTGTTTTGGTCGCAAATTCAAGAGGCCCGTCAGATACAATTACGCCAGGCCCAAATTAAGATGCGTACAGCGCGTGTGGCGCGGCGCAAAGCCGCTCGCATTTTTGTAACTCAACAGGTTCAAGTGCGACCGCACAAACTGGGATGCGACGCGGCGGTGACGCGACACAGGTCTGCGTCAGGTCTCGCAGGGTTGCGGTTGCGGCACGGTTTCTCGCGGCGCGCGCAGTTCTGGTACTAAGGAAGGGGTGAGGCGGGGATGGGGAAGGCAGTCCTGCCATATGCTCAAAGATGGCTCTGAGCACTATGGGACTTAATATCTGAGGTCATCAGTCCCCTAGACCTTAGAACTACTTTAACCTAACTAACCTAACGACATCACACACATCTATGCCCGAGGCAGGATTCGAATCTGCGACCGTAGCGGTCACGCGGTTCCAGACTGAAGCGCGTAGAACCGCTCGGCCACCGCGGCCGGCGCCATATGCTCACTTCGGCATGGCGCGTATGGGCAGTGGTAGCACTGGCAATCCGAAAAATATAGCCTTATGGTTTTAAATTGTAAGACATTTCCAGGGGCAGATGTGGACTCTGACCACAATCTATTGGTTATGACCTGTAGATTAAAACTGAAGAAACTGCAAAAAGGTGGGAATTTAATGAGATGGGACCTGGATAAACTGACTAAACCAGAGGTTGTACGGAGTTTCAGGGAGAGCATAAGGGAACAATTGACAGGAATGGGGGAAAGAAATACAGTAGAGGAAGAATGGGTAGCTTTGAGGGATGAAGTAGTGAAGGCAGCAGAGGATCAAGTAGGTAAAAAGACGAGGGCTAGTAGAAATCCTTGGGTAACAGAAGAAATATTGACTTTAATTGATGAGAGGAGAAAATATAAAAATGCAGTAAATGAAGCAGGCAAAAAGGAATACAAACGTCTCAAAAATGAGATCGACAGGAAGTGCAAAATAGCTAAGCAGGGATGGCTAGAGGACAAATGTAAGGAAGTAGAGGCTTATCTCACTAGGGGTAACATAGATACTGCCTACAGGAAAATTAAAGAGACCTTTGGAGATAAGAGAACCACTTGTATGAACATCAAGAGCTCAGATGGAAACCCAGTTCTAAGAAAAGAAGGGAAAGCAGAAAGGTGGAAGTAGTATATAGAGGGTCTATACAAGGGCGATGCACTTGAGGACAATATTATGGAAATGGAAGAGGATGTAGATGAAGATGAAATGGGAGATACGATACTGCGTGAAGAGTTTGACAGAGCACTGAAAGACCTGAGTCGAAACAAGGCCCCCGGAGTAGACAACATTCCATTGGAACTACTGACGGCCTTGGGAGAGCCAGTCATGACAAAACTCTACCATCTGGTGAGCAAGATGTATAAAACAGGCGAAATACCCTTAGACTTCAAGAAGAATATAATAATTCCAATCCCAAATAAAGCAGGTGTTGACAGATGTGAAAATTACCGAACAATCAGTTTAATAAGCCACAGCTGCAAAATACTAACACGAATTCTTTACAGACGAATGGAAAAACTAGTAGAAGCCGACCTCGGGGAAGATCAGTTTGGATTCCGTAGAAATACTGGAACACGTGAGGCAATACTGACCTTACGACTTATCTTAGAAGAAAGATTAAGGAAAGGCAAACCTACGTTTCTAGCATTTGTAGACTTAGAGAAAGCTTTTGACAATGTTGACTGGAATACTCTCTTTCAAATTCTAAAGGTGGCAGGGGTAAAATACAGGGAGCGAAAGGCTATTTACAATTTGTACAGAAACCAGATGGCAGTTATAAGAGTCGAGGGACATGAAAGGGAAGCAGCGGTTGGGAAGGGAGTAAGACAGGGTTGTAGCCTCTCTCCGATGTTATTCAATCTGTATATTGAGCAAGCAGTAAAGGAAACAAAAGAAAAATTCGGAGTAGGTATTAAAATCCATGGAGAAGAAATAAAAACTTTGAGGTTCGCCGATGACATTGTAATTCTGTCAGAGACAGCAAAGGACTTTGAAGAGCAGTTGAACGGAATGGATGTTGTCTTGAAGGGAGGATATAAGATGAACATCAACAAAAACAAAACGAGGATAATGGAATGTAGTCGAATTAAGTCGGGTGATGTTGAGGGTATTAGATTAGGAAATGAGACACTTAAAGTAGTAGAGGAGTTTTGCTACTTGGGGAGCAAAATAACTGATGATGGTCAAAGTAGAGAGGATATAAAATGTAGACTGGCAATGGCAAGGAAAGCGTTTCTGATGAAGAGAAATTTGTTAACATCGAGTATAGATTTAAGTGTCAAGAAGTCATTTCTGAAAGTATTTGTATGGAGTGTAGCCATGTATGGAAGTTAAACATGGACGATAAATAGTCTGGAGAAGAAGAGAATAGAAGCTTTCGAAATGTGGTGCTACAGAAGAATGCTGAAGATTAGATGGGTAGATCACATAACTAATGAGGAAGTATTGAATAGGATTGGGGAGAAGAGAAGTTTGTGGCACAACTTGACCAGAAGAAGGGATCGGTTGGTAGGACATGTTCTGAGGCATCAAGGAATCACCAATTTAGTATTGGAGGGCAGCGTGGAGGGTAAAAATCGTAGGGGGAGACCAAGAGATGAATACACTAAGCAGATTCAGAAGGATGTAGGTTACAGTAGGTACTGGGAGATGAAGAAGCTTGCAGAGGATAGAGTAGCATGGAGAGCTGCATCAAACAACAACAACATGGTATACTGAATTTTATTGTCACTGTGTAGCGTTTTTCGCCATTTAAGCGCTCCATATTTCTTTCATTAGTTCATTATATTTTCCAGTTATATATATCTATATAGTTTTGTTGTTTTAGTTCGTTATTGTTTTTATTTGTGAACCATTAGCCACTGGCATTATGTCTTCTGCTTCCACAATGTCTTCAAATTACAAGAGCCGCGCTGAGTGGACGAGCGGTTTGGGGCGTCATGTCACGGACTGCTCGGCCCCTCCCCTCGGACATGGGTGTGTGTGTTGTTCTTAGCACAAGTTAGCTTAAGTAGTGTGTAAATCTAGGGACCTTGGTCCCTTAGTAAGTCACAGAACATAATTTTTTCAACTTGCAAGAAGGAATAGACAATTCATCGCGACGGTAGTGAACCGAAATTTTAAATACTACCGTGAGACAAGAAAGTCTACTTGCTGCCTATGTTGCACGACAATATTTTAATTTGCGTGCAGTGTAGAGAGAAAGCATGTAGTGCTGACAACGCAGGCATACATTCATGACAATGTTTTTTCGAAACACGTGAACTCTTCCCGACATAAGGCACACCTGGCTAGCTTACGCATTCCTATCACACGCATTATTCTCAGCTATTGACAGTACATTGACCACCTTGTTGTGCGATAGATCAATTGTTCATTTTTCTCGGTAACAATTATTCTGTTCGCGAATCACATTTTGTCAGTTTGACGAGCCATAGGTGAGTAACCAACGTCTGGCCACCCCCGGTTGGCCGTGCGTTCTAACGCACGGCTTTCTGGGCGGGAAGGAGCGCTTGGTCCCCGGCACGAATCCGCCCGGCGGACTTGTGTCGAGGTCCGGTGAATCGGCCAGTCTGTGAACGGTTTTTAGGCGGTTTTCCATCTGCCTCGGCGAAAGCGAGCTGGTTCCCCTTATTCCGCCTCAGTTATACTATGTTGGCGATTGTTGCGCGCCGGCCAGCGTGGCCGAGCGGTTCTAGGCGCTTCAATCTGGAACCACGTGACTGCTACGGTGGCAGGTTCGAATCCTGCCTCGGGCATGGATGTGTGTGATGTCCTTAGGTTAGTTAGGTTTAATTAGTTCTGAGTTCTAGGGGACTGATGACCTCAGAAATTAAGTCCCATAGTGCTCAGAGCCATTTGAACCATTTGATTGCTGCGCAAACAAGTTCTCCACGTACGCGTACACCACCGTTACTCTACCACGCAAAGATAGGGGTTATACTCGTCTGGTGTGAGACGTTCCCTGGGGGGGTCCACCGGGGGCCGAACCGCACAATAACCCTGGGTTCGGTGTGGGGAGACGGAGGGGTGAAGTGGACTGCGGTAGTCGTCGTGGGGTTGTGGACCACTGCGGCTGCGGCGGGGACGGAGCCTTTCCGTCGTTTCTAGGTTCCCGGTTAACATACAATACATTAAAATACAACCAACGTCTGGCATGTGCTAGTCACTACGCATGAAGGGTAAGTTCGACATTATTTTCATATTGATCAGATGATGAACAGGAATAAAACCCTTTCGTAAGTTTCCATACCTGTCATTCAATGTTAAAAGTACAATGGCTTATAGGGATTCAACCAAAACTGCAACAGAATTACCGATTTATTTTTGTGTGAGTTGTTAATCTTTCCTCATCCGAAGAAGCCTCACTATTTACAAGTAACAGCCGCATAAACACAATAAAATTTGCACAAACTTACCTCGCATCAGCTATTGCGACAGAATTATGAAACAGAGTGTCCCATTAAACAAGCAGTTGGCGAGCAGAGAGATCAATAGCTTAGAGAAAATCTCATTTTGTCGGTTCTCTGTAGCATAAGAGAAGAAATTTCATGTTTATTTTTTTTACTAGGCAATTCTCGTTTTACTAGCTACCGACGACTCTTAAAAAATCTGTCACTGGAGCGAAAAAATAAAAAATAAAAACTACAACTTCTGATATATCGTTATATATAAGAAAGTTCCGTATGTTATCAATTTGGGAAAATGTTCTTCTCCTTGTGCGCTGTCATTCGCCAAAATCTCGTTTCGACGCCTCGACCTGTTTAGGAACTGTGAGGAATGTTACGAATATTTCATTCAAGCGGGCATGCGATCGGGAGTGAACGCGCTGCGTACGATCCTTTTTTTCGAGATTGGAGGCAGACAGAGACCACCTCTCAAGTCCAAAGAAAAATTCCATATATTAGCTAAATTTCACACAGCAGCATGTGGCATAATACGCACCAAGTGCAAAATCCGAGCAACCCGTATTTATCGTTGCAAACTTTTCGAATTTTGCGCAGTGTCTTACTCAAATGGATATATCACAATAAGTATGACCATCAGCGAGATGATGGGCACGTCTGCACAAAGCTGACACATAACACTACATGTAATGGAAAAATCAAATGCTCTTACTGTACAGTTTCTGTAAAATCGTTTGACAAAGGTTACAGGGTGGGCGCGCTTCGATTCTGTCAGTACTACGTGTCGCGAACTGGCACGTGCAAGGAATGTGTATGAGCAGGACCAGCGTGACACGTGCGGATCGTGTCTCGTCACACGTGTAGTACGCGTCTCAGTTTGCGATCAGCCTTGGCGTCAGTTGTTTTTATAGTGTAGATAGGAGCGCACGAGACTGCTCAGCCTATGGCTTGGGTTCGATACCTACTGCCATCCCACGTCCAATTTTGATATCCTTCCCTTGCTCTGTTTTAGGAAACCAAAAAAGAATACATTTGGCGGCACCGTATGTGGCGGTCGCTTGAATTTACGCGCTCAATGGCCTGATTGGCTAACTTCAATGCTAATTAACTCGATAAGGGTACAAATTCTTAACAGTTATCTGTCAGTACAACCTAGCCTGCAACGCCCGTACGAGCTTTTCATACTGTTTCCCACCACCCTGTATAACTTCTGATACTTCAATAATTATTCAAAACAAAGATGTTAAGTTCTGAGTCGTGCCCCGTCGTGCTGTCACTAGGAATCGTTCGTACACTCATTTTCTTTCGTAATGTTTTTGTCTGAAGGAATAAAGTTTCTTCTCGGTGTATGCTCACCAGTAATCTTGTAATCAGATATACACGTTCTGTTTGTTATAGACACAATCTTACATTTATCCACATTTGTATAGATCTGTCTTTCATTACACAAAGTGGAAATGTTGTCCAAGTCTTCTTCCACTTCCTCAGCGTCCGCAGCTCGTGGTCGTGCGGTAGCGTTCTCGCTTCCCACGCCCGGGTTCCCGGGTTCGATTCCCGGCGGGGTCAGGGATTTTCTCTGCCTCGTGATGACTGGGTGTTGTGTGCTGTCCTTAGGTTAGTTAGGTTTAAGTAGTTCTAAGTTATAGGGGACTGATGACCATAGATGTTAAGTCCCATAGTGCTCAGAGCCATTAGAACCATTAGAACTTCCTCAGGATAGTCCAACAACGATATTTTCCTCTACACAACTGCAACATCAACGAACAGTCTTCTACTCGGAATTCGCAGCGAGCCGCGGTGTTCGGCAACTGGAAGCCGGGCGGCAGGTTTCTCCATTGGAGGGGCTGCTCCCGCAGGCGCCTGGAGTGGTGGAGAAGGCTGGAAAGTTACGGCACGCGGCCCCCGTCTACTCCTGGAGGGCCCTCCAGTTCCAGGCCGAGGGCCCTCCAGAGCCCGCAGCCTGTTAGCCTACAGTTAACGCTTCCACTTTGTCCCGGCTCCTCGCTACCTCTCGTTACCCCTTAATTCCGTGTCTCGGTGATACGATAATCAACACTTAGTTTCCTGAACGCTCCAGTTTCACGGTGCACTGATTTATCAACGCTACATTCCAAAGCTGCTTGCCCGTTTTTGAAGACCACACAAATCCAAGTCGCACTGACTGTCACAAACTGTGTTCGATTGTGCAAATAGCGAAGCACCGAACCCGTCCTCGAGAGACAAAGTACCAGCAATTCTACCCCAGCAGAAATACGATCGACTGGGAAGGACAATTGGCCAGTGGAGCCAGTTGCGAGTAAATCTGACCTTTCGACTACTGCGCCACTCTGTGCTTTTTTGAAAGAGTGTTGGACCATAAACACGCTATATCTAGCTTCTGTGTGTGTGCGTTTTCTTTTTGACGCAGTCGGAGGAATGTTTCACCTCCATAATCGTCCAAAACGATGCCACACAGATTATTATACACTCCTGGAAATTGAAATAAGAACACCGTGAATTCATTGTCCCAGGAAGGGGAAACTTTATTGACACATTCCTGGGGTCAGATACATCACATGATCACACTGACAGAACCACAGGCACATAGACACAGGCAACAGAGCATGCACAATGTCGGCACTAGTACAGTGTATATCCACCTTTCGCAGCAATGCAGGCTGCTATTCTCCCATGGAGACGATCGTAGAGATGCTGGATGTAGTCCTGTGGAACGGCTTGCCATGCCATTTCCACCTGGCGCCTCAGTTGGACCAGCGTTCGTGCTGGACGTGCAGACCGCGTGAGACGACGCTTCATCCAGTCCCAAACATGCTCAATGGGGGACAGATCCGGAGATCTTGCTGGCCAGGGTAGTTGACTTACACCTTCTAGAGCACGTTGGGTGGCACGGGATACATGCGGACGTGCATTGTCCTGTTGGAACAGCAAGTTCCCTTGCCGGTCTAGGAATGGTAGAACGATGGGTTCGATGACGGTTTGGATGTACCGTGCACTATTCAGTGTCCCCTCGACGATCACCAGTGGTGTACGGCCAGTGTAGGAGATCGCTCCCCACACCATGATGCCGGGTGTTGGCCCTGTGTGCCTCGGTCGTATGCAGTCCTGATTGTGGCGCTCACCTGCACGGCGCCAAACACGCATACGACCATCATTGGTACCAAGGCAGAAGCGACTCTCATCGCTGAAGACGACACGTCTCCATTCGTCGCTCCATTCACGCCTGTCGCGACACCACTGGAGGCGGGCTGCACGATGTTGGGGCGTGAGCGGAAGACGGCCTAACGGTGTGCGGGACCGTAGCCCAGCTTCATGGAGACGGTTGCGAATGGTCCTCGCCGATACCCCAGGAGCAACAGTGTCCCTAATTTGCTGGGAAGTGGCGGTGCGGTCCCCTACGGCACTGCGTAGGACCCTACGGTCTTGGCGTGCATCCGTGCGTCGCTGCGGTCCGGTCCCAGGTCGACGGGCACGTGCACCTTCCGCCGACCACTGGCGACAACATCGATGTACTGTGGAGACCTCACGCCCCACGTGTTGAGCAATTCGGCGGTACGTCCACCCGGCCTCCCGCATGCCCACTATACGCCCTCGCTCAAAGTCCGTCAACTGCACATACGGTTCACGTCCACGCTGTCGCGGCATGCTACCAGTGTTAAAGACTGCGATGGAGCTCCGTATGCCACGGCAAACTGGCTGACACTGACGGCGGCGGTGCACAAATGCTGCGCAGCTAGCGCCATTCGACGGCCAACACCGCGGTTCCTGGTGTGTCCGCTGTGCCGTGCGTGTGATCATTGCTTGTACAGCCCTCTCGCAGTGTCCGGAGCAAGTATGGTGGGTCTGACACACCGGTGTCAATGTGTTCTTTTTTCCATTTCCAGGAGTATAATTGTGATGAGCTACGCACAAAGTACGTGAGCAAAAACACGTACATGGTAATTTCTGACAATGTTATCATTATCTGATCAAAAGTGTCGAGACAACAATTGATGGACATTAAAATGAGGCGTGCCCACCTTTCACCTTTATGACTGCTTGCGCAGTGAATAGCACACCGGACTCGCATTCGGGAGGACGACGGTTCAAACCCGTCTCCGGCCATCCTGATTTAGGTTCTCCGTCATTTCCCTAAATCGTTTCAGGCAAATGCCGGGAGCCGGTCATTGTGGCCGAGCGGTTCTAGGCGCTACAGTCTGGAACCGCGCGACCGCATCGGTCGCAGGGTCGAATCCTGCCTCGGGCATGGATGTCCTTAGGTTAGTTAGGTTTAAGTAGTTCTAAGTTCTAGGTGACTGATGACCTCAGAAGTTAAGTCCCATAGTGCTCAGAGCCATTTGAACCAAATGCCGGGATGGTTCCTTTGAAAGGGCACGGCCGATTTCCTTCCCAATCATTCCCTAATCCGAGCTTGTGCTCCCTCTCTAATGACCTCGTTGTCGACGGGACGTTAAACACTAATTTTCTCCTCCTCCTCTGACGGCTTGAACCCTGCTGGAAATACCTTCAATGAACATTTTCAAAGAATGTCTGTGGTAGAATGACGGCCCGTTCTTCCTCAGAAGCCGAAACCAGAGAAGGTAATGAATTTGGACTGTAGGGTATGGAGTGAAGTCGACGTTTAACGCATCCCGAAAGTGTGCCACTGGGGTCAGTTCGGGACTCTGGGCACACCAGTCCGTGTTACGAATGTTACTGTCCACATACCATTTCCTCGCAGTTGCCGCTTTAGGACAGGGGGGCGTTGTCACGCTGATGCAAAGGACTTCGCCCCCATCGCCGCCTCCGAACTGTTGCTCTACTGCGCACAGGTACAGAATGGTATAAAATGTGTTCCAAACCTTCCGCAATTAGAGTTTTCTTAAGCACAGTAAGGGGACCATACCCAAACTAAGTAAAACACCCGCATACGTAAAGTGAGGTTCTCCAACATTCGTCAAATCCAGACCATTCCATCGGATTGCCAAAGGTCACTGTGCGAATCATCACCCCAAATCATTCGTTTCCGGTCACCCACTATCAGCTGGCTTCGCACTCCACTTCAGGAGTCGCGGACACCGATTATCGCTGACTGCAGAAATACGAGTATGTGGTACTCAAAATGGTTCAAATGGCTCTGAGCACTATGGGACTCAACTGCTGTGGTCATAAGTCCCCTAGAACTTAGAACTACTTAAACCTAACTAACCTAAGGACAGCACACAACACCCAGCCGTCACGAGGCAGAGAAAATCCCTGACCCCGCCGGGAATCGAACCCGGGAACCCGGGCGTGGGAAGCGAGAACGCTACCGCACGACCACGAGATGCGGGCAGTATGTGGTACTGCTCGACTTTTTACCCTTTTATTTCTAACTCTTTGTGCTCAGCAATTTTGCTAACTGCGCTCCGAAACTCACGATTGATTCCTTCCCTTGACTTTATGCGATTTTTTACTGTCACACTTCTAAGTGCTCAACGGTCCCTGTTCGTCAGTCAGTGAGGTGTGCATGGCCTTGCCTTAGCTGCGGTTGTCCCTTTGCGTGCCTACTTCCCAGCCAGTTCGCCAACACTCTGTCTGTACAACTTTAGAAGGGTTGAAATGTTCCTGATGGATGTGTTACTCAGGTGACATCCAATAACAGCCCACGTTTAAAGTCACTGAGTTTTTCTGACTCACACTTTTTACTGTTACTGCTTCTCTACTGTCAGCACAATTCTCCATGCGTCTTTTTATACTAGTCTGCCTCTTGTGAGATCTAATGGTCAATTCCGCATAATATAGGGGTGTCTGGGTACTGTTGATCAAATAGCATGTGAATATATAGGTAATTAAACGATACAACAATTTTGCAGGTCTGGGAAAAATCATGTAGTAAAATGTATTTAAATTTATGTTTCTGTCAACAGGAAGCTATTTCGCCGAAATATGATATAGTCTACTAACTGTGCATAGTCCTAAAATTTTGAGTGATGTGCAGCGTCTCTAAGTCTTTGTAAATGAGACGTATTGAGACATACAAGATTAATATATTTTTTTCTGCCTGTAAATTTGTTGGTGTAGTTGTGTTACTAATTTGTAAATGATTTTAGATCAACCATGACTTTTATTAATAAAGAATTAGTCGACATTGTACTGAGTTATGGATAATGTTAGGACAGGAACTGTTAGGACAAGAACTGAAAAATAAGATAATAAAGATGCAATATATTGACGGAAGATTGAAGATGATACTACTTAGCGTAGTTCGAAAGATGTAGCATTAATACAGGTACACATGCCGACTAGCCAGCACAGAGATGAGGAGGTGGGAGAATATTATTAAAGGATTCAACAGCTTATCGAGAAAGAAAATTGAAAATACCTGGATTATCATAACGGGGAACTAGAGAGCAGTGGTGTATCAGGAAATAAAAGAAGATACACTAGGAAAAGTTGGATTAAGGATGAGAAATGAGAGAGGTGAACGACTAATTAACTTCTGCAAAGAAAACTCACTAATGAAGGATAACATATTATTTGAAAATCACAAAAGCATACGTTATACGTGTACCTGAAATTTGAACAGAGAATTATATCAATTGGAATATATTGTGATGCAAAAAGAAGTTTAGGAACTGTCTGAAGAATGCCAAAGCTTACCCACGAGCAGACATAAATTCAGACCACAACCTTGTGGTGGGAGTAATACAAGCGAAGTTGAAGAAAGTGTGGAGACGTAAAGCAAAAGATAGATTAAACTTGATGATACCCGAGGAGGTAGGTAAGGCTTTAGAGTTGGAAGGTAGGTTTATGGAAAAAATGGAAAATAGATAGTAATGAAGAATGTAAATGCAAAAAATCAGAGAAGTACTCATGGGCTCTGTCCAAGAAGTACTTGGAATTAAGTACCGGGTAAGAACGGATAATGGAAAACATCTTGAAAATGGTGGAAGAAAGGAGGAAGTGGAACAACGTGGAAAATGTAGAAGACAAAAAGAAATACAAGAAAGTGAATACTACTTTTTGAAGAGAAACTGAAGAAACAAGACAAAGATGGATGAAAGGGAAATGCGAGGAAATAGAGAAAATGAAGAAAGAGGTAAAGTATGAAATGATGCGCTGATTAGCTAGTGAAACATCGGCTGAAGAACCACAAGAGGTTTTGAGGAGATGGCAAGAACATATAGAATGTCTGTACAGGATAGCTTAAATACCAAGTGAAATCAAGCTTGAAGAGGAGGAATGTGTGACGGAGGATAGAAAAGGGTAAAGCGTCTTGCAAGCAGAAGCAGAAAAGACGCTGAAGGAGATGAAGAATCGGAAGGCATGTGGAATCGATAACTTGCCAACAGATGTGTCGAAGAGTCTGGTAAACAGGGCGAAGATGGAAACAGTCTACCTCTGTAGTGAGATATATGTCAAAGGGGAATTCTCTGATGACTTTCCTGCAACGACAGTGATACCAACCGAGATAAAGAGAAATACCAAAAAATGTGAAGAGCATAGGACTATCAGCCTAATTTCAAATGCAGCTAAAATATTGCTGAGAGTGCTGAACAGAAGGCTATATGGCAAATTGGATAGATTGCTTGGGGACGAATAATTCAGATTTAGAACAGGAAAAGGAACAAGAGCTGCTGATGGCATGTTGAAAATCATAGGGGAAAGATGTATTGAGAAAGGTAGAGAAATTTGTGCTGTTTTTGCAACAGGCGTTTGGAAACGTTTTTGCCTCCCTGCTTTTGTTGTTCAACTTATACTTGGAAGAGATTACTAGGAAAGGCTGAGTGATGCTTGTGTGGAATACGGGATGCTAAACAATACAGTAAAAACAAAGAGTATGGTGATCGATACAGGAAGGAGACTGGCATATGTTAAGATAGGACAAGTTGTTATTGGCCAATTAAGAGCATTTAAATATCTTGGAAGTACGATTACTGAAGACTTGAGAGGCCATCACGAGGTGAAAACTCCCGTTGGTACAGCGAGCGAGGCATTTAACAGAAATAGGAGATTTTTATCTTGCAAACTAGATAAAGGTCTTAGGAAAAGACGTGGAAAGTGTTTTGTCTGGAGTGTGGCACTCTATGGGGCAAAAACATGGACACTGAGACGAGAGGAAGAGAAAAGGCTAGAAGCATTTGAGATGTGGATGTGGAGGAGAATGCATAGAATAACCTGGATGGTAGAGTAAGTAACGAAAGAGTGTCGGAAAGCGTGATGAGGGGAGAAGACTGCTGCAGGTTATATGAGAAAGGAAGAAGAACTGGGTGGGAGTGCCTGCGAACAGACGCGTGGAGATTCGTGGGTGGAGATTGAGAGGAAGAAGGAGACACGAGATGATAGACGACAAGAAGGGAATCGAAAATTATTCAGACCTGAAGAGGATGGCGGAAGACAGGTGACCGTGGAAAGTTACTACGTGAAAAACTGGGAAGAAAACAGATGATGAGGATGATGATGGATAATGCACAAAGCGCGACAGAATACATCTACAAGCATTATTTTGAAACCAAAAAGATACAGAGTCTCATTTGGAAAATCAAATTTAACACCGGCATCTCTGTGGTTTATAAAGTTGCGATTACACACTGTTCGTCCCTTTATGAGGTCATAGTAATTATTCGTCAAAGTGAACATAGATCATGAATATATTTAGTGCAGAAACAAGTATATAAAATGAAATAGGTACTTCATCCTATAACTGCGGGTCCAGGAAGGGACGCAACGCCAAGACCACAGAGGACTGCTGAAATGTCACGAAAGCGCCGCCTCCGACACAAACTCTTTACACACACTGCAACAAAACATCTGGGGTCTCCGACGACGTATCGCACTTTGTAAAGACGTGTTGTCATACCAATAACAACACGTTTTAATAAACAATTCAGTATACTGCAGCTTTCTAATGTACTGGGCCGAAGGAAGATTTCTAAGCCTGGCGGTGAAAAACTGTGGATTTTGGTAAACAGTGCACTTATTTTTCTATCGTTTGGATTAATATAGTTTTACGACGTTCTACCATTGAGTGGATTCTATGAATGAAGTGTGGTACGGGAATGTCTGAAAAATACCTGTTTGTGGTCGCACCTGTGTAGAATTAAGAATGTTCTCGTGCGACAGGTTTATTTGCATGTAGGAATATACGGAAGTAAGGGTCTCAAAACTGATGAACAGGACGAATTTTCTTTTGAAATCGAGGAATCTTCTGATATGTTTTCTTGAGATTGTTGACCCACACAACTTGGGTTGAATTCGGGAATTGTTGTTTTATTCTTTCCAGGGTAAGCATTAAAAGGCTTCCCTGTCGTATCCTAGGAAACACTCATGCCATCCTTTCCGATGTATGAAATCAACGTTGTGTTTCTGTACGCAGGCTAATAAGATACCAGCTAATGTTTCATTTGAAGCATGTGCTGGGTGCACGATGTCTTATTCACGGAAAATAAGCAATCGACAAAAATAATAAAGCGGCCTCTTTCTTGAAAGCCTGTAAGCGCTGCTGATTCTTTTTCGAATTTTTTAAACAAATATTCATCTCTCTCCTTTTGCCTCTATGACGTCAACATTTTCATACGTATTTAATATAGATCTATATGAACACTCTGCAAGTCACCACTCGCTATATGGTGGAGGATGCTTGTTTCACTACTGGCTGTCCCCTTTCCTGTCCGCAAATGGACCGAAGAAACCACGACTGTGTGTATGGCACCTTGCGAGCCCTGCTTTCTCTCTCATCTTGCCTTCGCGGTCCTTGGGCGAAATGTACAGTAGTGACAGCAGAATCGTTCGGCATTTCCGTGATGCTCACGTGTTGCTAGAACTCACCTTAATAAATCTAGGAACAAGCCCCTGAACAGCTTCGATGTCTTCCTTTAATCCAACCTGGTGGGGATTCCAAATATTCGAGCAGTACTCAAGAATGGGTTGCAGTAGTATTCTGTATGTGGTATCTTTTATAGATCGGCTACGCATAACTAGAATTCTCTCGATAAAGCGAAGTCGATCATTTGCCTCCCTTCCTACTGATCTTACGTGCTCGTGCCATGTCGTATGGCTTTGCAGCGTTATGCCTAGATATTTAATAGACGTGAGTATCTCAAGCAGAATACCGCTAATACTGAATACGAACATTACAGGATTGTTTTTCCTACTCATCTGCATTAATGAACTGTTTTCTACATTTAGACCAAGCTGTAATTCATAATACGAAACACAAACTCAATCCAACTCATCATGCAACCTCCTATTCATACGCGACAACGACACTTTCTCGCACACTGCAGCATCGTCAGGAAACACGTTGCTGCTCACGTGCTAAACGTCAGATCTTATATGAATATAAGGAACAAGAACGGTCTGATGAGACTTTCCTGGGACACTACTGAAGACACCAGTGTCTCTGATGAACGTCCGCCATGCAAAACACCGTACTATGTTCCGTTACTTAAGAGGTTTTCGAGCCACTCACATATTTTAGAAACTGTTCCGCAAGCTCGAACCTTCGTTAGCTGTTGGCACTGGGCTACCGTGTCAAACGTTTCCTGGAAATCTAGAAATACGGAATCTGCCTGCTACTCTTTGTCCGTGATTCGCAGGATATCGTGCCAGAATAGGGCACGCAGAATTTGCACTAGCGATGCTCTGTAAATTCATAGGGGAGACCAGAGCACATTTACACTGATCTCTTTTTGGAATCTAAAAAAATTTTTTGGTTACAGTTATCGTGTTTAAAATTTTTTAGTCTTATAACACGGTTAGTAAACTGTCTCTTGGTATATATACTTCTAACTAACCACTACAGTTAAGAGCGGAAAATAATTTTATATAGGTTCACGTCGAGAAACGTGCCCCGCGTAATGAGCGGGTTTAAGCACATAAGTGGGCACGTTTAGACAGAACACGGTAATGAGTAAAAACACAGCACTAAACTTTTCAACAAATGTTTATTGGCAGTAAGCAAAGTTACAGGCTTACTTACACCAATTAAAATGGTACAACATAAACATTTTACTGGCAGTAAATTCCGATTGTTAGGATAATACGACCTACATACAAATTTCAATGTTAATTAAGGGCCTATTCATCATCATTGTCCAAGTCGCTCTTTATGTACATAAAAACATGTTTCCTGTGGGACAATCGTCGTGAGCTCACCTTATACATATAAGGCACTACACCCGCTCTTGATTTATTTTTGATTGGTAGTACCGTTTAAGTACTAAGTAAAAAGGCGGTTTTCATCCTCTTCATCAGACTAATGCAGGTTATAAGTCAAAGGAAGAAGAATCGGTTGGGACATTCGTAGCGAACGGAGTCCTTCCTAACAGACACTTGGGAAAGACTAGTCCGTGAAAGGGGATTGAAAGGAAGGAGGAGATAGTGCATGACAGATGACATAAAGAGAAGCGGAAATTACGCGGACCTGAACAGGATGGCAGAAGAGAGGAGAACACGGAGAGATACAATGTGAAAACCTGCCTTTGAGCAGAACACTAAATGACATCTTGCAGCACTTTCTTACGTCTAGCAGTTCTTGTTCTCCTCGTATTAGTTATTTCCGCTTGGCACTCATTAGCTTGCAATAGCATTTTTAGCAATTTTTATCTTTTATTCTCCTGTGACTTCAATTTTTTAGCCTGCTTTTCCAGCTGCTGTTGTCTTAAAGTTGCGGTAAGAATTAGGATGCACAATAGCGCGCAAACGTGCCCCAACAGAAATGCCTATATATGCCCCATCGTCACAATTTGAATTACTTTAGGAACTACATTGGTAATTTCCAGGCTTTCCCATTATGCAAATGTTTCCTGAAAGCAGGAATAATCTCCTGTAAACGAACATATATTGATCTATTCTTAATTTTAAGGGGTATGCTCCCTAGGAGGTTCGATATTTGAGAAACAAAATTTACTCAGTTTGCACGAAAGTACAAAAATGTTCTTCGCGGTAAGACTTTCAACTCTTTAGAGTTGATAGATTCAAATACCTGGGAGAGTGTATCCAAGCCAATGGACTGGATAACACAACAAATAAAGAAAGAATAAAGAAGTTAGAATTTGCATATAAATTAACACAAAACTACTACCATAAGAAATCAATATCCATACAAGCGAAGATTAGACATTATAGTTCAGTTATTAGGACACAAGCAACGTATGGATCAGAGTGCCTAACATTGAATAAGAAAGGCGAATTAAGAGACCTAGAAAAAAGAGAGAGAAAAATACTAAGGAAAATTCTAGGTCCTGAGAAAAAGAAGGAAAATAGGTGGATTAAAAGGAGAAATGAAGACTTATACAAAAATACAGAAAAGACCACACATACAACGAGGAAGTGACGGCTAAAATTTTATGGACATTTAAAAAGAATGGAAGAAAACGGATTACAAAGAAAATTTTTAATTACGTTAGTAAGCTGAAAAAAACTGTAGGAGAGACATAAGCAGTAAAGAAAGATGCCAACAAAATAGGTGTTACAGAAGAAATAATACGTGACAGGAATTACTTCAGGCTACTGATAGAAAACGCAAACTATGAAGAAGATGAGCCAAAACCTCGATCCAAGAGAGTGTGGACAGATGAGCAGAGACGAGCAGTTGGCGAGAAAATGAAGTACTGGGAAGAACGGAAGAAAAAGAAACACCACAATTCTTAAGTTTTATGCGGTCCATAGCTGGCCAAATTGATATATATATATATATATATATATATATATATATATATATATATATATATATATATATATATAAGCAAAGACTGTGGTCGTCAGAAGTTATGAATAGCAAATATTTATTTATAAGTGGGTGAGGTACGGTTCTATCTCTCTGTTCGTTAACCAGAGAAAGAGAGAGAAGATTTCGAATCTGAATTTAAGCAAAACCCTCCACGCTATTTATATAGTGTAGCAATACCATCACATACATAGCTTTTGCAATAATAAGTATAAAGTAGGCAGCTCAATTTCCTTAACCATGCTGGAGGGAAACACATAATAGTGGCTTCTGGTGTAGGAGCGGTGAATTTCTCTTTGCTGCAGCAGGCCTGAGAGAATGTGGTGACGGACGTGAGTGGTCGTAGTGCTACGAATACAGGACGGCTCAAGCCCCCTCCTCCTCTCCCTCCCACCCCCTCCTCGCTGCTGGTCAGCAGAAGTGACGTGGCAGCACGCTGGCCGGTTCCCGGCACGGCTCCGGTGTGACCAACCTGCGTTTCCTCTCGGTCGCTGCAAATACAGACATTGCTCCGTGTTCGTTGTGGGAAAGTTCCAGCACCTACCCGTCTGGATGATGTTAGCCAATCAGAAGGGTCTGGCCAGTTAATAGGCGCACTGTTAGCAATAGTGGAGAAGTTATGGCAGGCTCACCTTGCGGCTCAGCATGTTGAGTGGAGTTGTTGGTCGCCACTGCGGCGAAAGTTGTGAATCCTTTCCTCCAAGGGATAATTTTCTGGAATTGGAGAGCGTTGCGAGAGAATCTTGGAGTCGGTGCGGTGACGTGAGGCCTAGGGAGTACATTGACAGAGAGAGAGAGAGAGAGCGAGGGGGGGGGGGGGCGCCTGGACGCGGCCGGGCGCGGTTTTCTCTGAGTCGATCGGGTAAATGTCGCTTTGTTAGCGCTAGTGCTGCTTTTGCGCTGAGCGGCTCACGCCGATAGCAATTCCGCAACTAGTGTTGCTTTTCAGTGTCTTTACTTATTTCGATCTTGGATTGAGTTATAACTTGCATTTGTGAGCTACACTGATTTTGAAAACTCATTGGTGGTTCCATAGCAATCTTCCTTTCAGTTAGAGGTTTCCACCACTTGTTAAGAGAACAGTCTGTCCCAAGTGAGCTTCGTTCAAGCAGTCCTTCATTGTACAGTGCTTTTGAGCACATCGATGTACATTACATTGTGGAATACAGTATGTCAGATTTTTCAGAGCTAACTGCTCTTTCACTGAGCTTCAATTAAGCAATCATTTTTATCTCACTTACGAATAAATATTCAGTTTAATTGTGATGAAGTTCAGAGAAAATAAACCCAGAGTTTAAAAGGCGTGATTTGTTCCCCCCCCCTTTTTTTCTACTGTCCTACTACAGTTGAAATCAGTCGGCCCTCATAAAATAACAAATTCGAGCGACTCTTTTTACATACAGGGTGTTTCAAAAATGACCGGTATATTTGAAACGGCAATAACAACTAAACGAGCAGCGATAGAAATACACCGTTTGTTGCAATATGCTTGGGACAACAGTACATTTTCAGGCGGACAAACTTTCGAAATTACAGTAGTTACAATTTTCAACAACAGATGGCGCTGCAGGTGATGTGAAAGATATAGACGACAACGCAGTCTGTGGGTGCGCCATTCTGTACGTCGTCTTTCCGCTGTAAGCGTGTGCTGTTCACAACGTACAAGTGTGCTGTGGACAACATGGTTTATTCCTTAGAACAGAGGATTTTTCTGGTGTTGGAATTCCACCGCCTAGAACACAGTGTTGTTGCAACAAGACGAAGTTTTCAACGGAGGTTTAATGTAACCAAAGGACCGAAAAGCGATACAATAAAGGATCTGTTTGAAAAATTTCAACGGACTGGGAACGTGACGGATGAACGTGCTGGAAAGGTAGGGCGACCGCGTACGGCAACCACAGAGGGCAACGCGCAGCTAGTGCAGCAGGTGATCCAACAGCGGCCTCGGGTTTCCGTTCGCCGTGTTGCAGCTGCGGTCCAAATGACGCCAACGTCCACGTATCGTCTCATGCGCCAGAGTTTACACCTCTATCCATACAAAATTCAAATGCGGCAACCCCTCAGCGCCGCTACCATTGCTGCACGAGAGACATTCGCTAACGATATAGTGCACAGGATTGATGACGGCGATATGCATGTGGGCAGCATTTGGTTTACTGACGAAGCTTATTTTTACCTGGACGGCTTCGTCAATAAACAGAACTGGCGCATATGGGGAACCGAAAAGCCCCATGTTGCAGTCCCATCGTCCCTGCATCCTCAAAAAGTACTGGTCTGGGCCGCCATTTCTTCCAAAGAAATCATTGGCCCATTTTTCAGATCCGAAACGATTACTGCATCACGCTATCTGGACATTCTTCGTGAATTTGTGGCGGTACAAACTGCCTTAGACGACACTGCGAACACCTCGTGGTTTATGCAAGATGGTGCCCGGCCACATCGCACGGCCGACGTCTTTAATTTCCTGAATGAATATTTCGATATTCGTGTGATTGCTTTGGGCTATCCGAAACATACAGGAGGCGGCGTGGATTGGCCTCCCTATTCGCCAGACATGAACCCCTGTGACTTCTTTCTGTGGGAACACGTGAAAGACCAGGTGTACCGCTAGAATCCAGAAACAATTGAACAGCTGAAGCAGTACATCTCATCTGCATGTGAAGCCATTCCGCCAGACACGTTGTCAAAGGTTTCGGGTAATTTCATTCAGAGACTACGCCATATTATTGCTACGCATGGTGGATATGTGGAAAATTTCGTACTACAGAGTTTCCCAGACCGCAGCGCCATCTGTTGTTGACAATTGTAACTACTGTAATTTCGGAAGTTTGTCTGCCTGAAAATGTACTGTTGTCCCAAGCATATTGCAACAAACGGTGTATTTCTATCGCTGCTCGTTTAGTTTGTATTGCCGTTTCAAATATACCGGTCATTTTTGAAACACCCTGTAACTGACTTGTACTCTTTCTGTGATGGCGTTCCATTGTAAAGCAGGAGCTCTTACGCAGCTGTATACGTGTGATACGAAATGTAATTAATTTGTGTGGTAAATGACTAATGAGAAACGCTAGTAGACACTGACTATGAAGATAATGATTGGCTCTTGCGAGAAAATCCCCCATGATTGACAGCATCTCCGATGGCATGTTCCTTCCAACTGCCCCCTACCTCAGAGGGGGTCCACCCACCTTAGGTGATTGTTCACACCTCAGATCACACCTGACAGAGGGACCAATCGCCAATTTGGCAAGGTAACAGTTCAAGCAATCACCCCTGCCTCGGCCTGGTCTGTTTCAGGGTGTATGTGCGAACCATAACTGTCGACGCAGGCCTGGGAATTGCGCGTTACCCAGTCACCTGTTATGCATCAGACACATGGGACGGCGTTCAAGGCGCACTGGGAGGAAGAAGAAAAAGAGGAGCTTCAAACGCCGAAGTAGAGGAAGGCTAGGAGAAAATGAACGAAGAAAGAAAAAAGGAACGAAAAGCAATGGTGAGTCTGTTCTGAAGTCAGCCACTGAAAATGCGGAACATATTCCGAAATACACCCCAGACATGTTCCTCAATCGAAGGAAAAAAGAATAGTAAGAGGATAGAGACGCAGTACGGAAGGGAAAAGATGCTACAAAGGCTGGGGTCCAGTGGTAGGCAAGCACAAACCCGCCAAAGAGCGGCGAGCCTCCTGGGGACATCGCTCCTGGTGGTGAGCGTTCTTGAATTTAATTTACTTGTTTTCTTGTGAAGGCATATCAACATGTACTGGTTCTTGAATTCACAGTCCTTCAGATCCTTTTTTAAATACTTATTCCGAAAATGTATTAGACACATGAAGCAAAAATACTCTTTACCCTTACATTTACTCATCAAGGGGCCGAGAAGGTGTGACTTGCCTTTGATCCGCATATCGTGCTATCACCTTCAGAGAAGAACAGCATGTTTACATGGAGATCACGCTCACCTGCATATTTCGAAACATGGAGTGGTCTGCCTACGGTATGCTTGTCCTGCTTCTGCTGCTGATTGTATCATCATGATCATCATGATCATCATCAACTTCACCTGGCTTGCATTTCTGCTTGTTCAGGGCGTCAAAGTGACTGGTATCCCAGGATTTTGTGCTTCAAATTTAGGTATCTTCTGAACCTTTAGGGGGAACTTGACACTATGAAAATTTGAACATCTTTGGATTTTATTCTTTGGTACATTGTATACTGTTGTGCATTCAGGATGCTATTTGTAATGGTAATTTCTCTCACAACCCAGGATTGACCATACAAAACAAGCATTATCATTTTCATTTTCAATGTTGATACAAGCGTGGTTGTTCTTAATATCCTCAGGGAATTTTATATAACTGTACCCTCCTTTTAACGGATCATATGCATTAATAAGGCTTTCGAGATGTAATATTTGGCTAACTGTTTTAGCTGACTCTCTTACTTCAGTCTAGTATAGCGCTCAAGGTGGATTCACGATATCACTCGGTGATTGGCATGCTCTGAGATATAATGCCTTTATAGCCCCAGATGTTTTGCAGCATCCTGCTGTTTGGGAGGGTGATTCAAATGGCAGCAGAGTGCTGTGTTACGTTTAATGGCATTAAATCTAGGATCATCCAGGGCTTTGAGGAGCTCGACCTCCAGCATCAGGAGGCACGCTTCTAGAAACCTGACAGGGTCGTGATACCCCCCGGCTGGATTCTCAGTTCTAGTGAAAGAGATACACCCCTCAACGGCCTCAGCGACTGCCGCGTATTCTGCAGTCGTCATGATGCCGCTAACCCGAAATCATTCACCACCAGGACGCGGGAGAGCACTCCGCTAGCCACGGATACGTTATCATTAACACTCTGTGGTGAACGTGTGGGTGCTATTCTGTCATCTGCGCAACGGATTAATCTGAGATGTACCCTTTACCCTGTGGCTCCTGCAAGATGCAATTTCCACTCCCACACTACTGCAGAAGACAGACAGACGCTACTAACGTTCTAAAGAGAAATGCCTGAAAAACTTTCAGCAAGAAATATCTTCTGGAGTCGTCCGCTGTAAGGAAATGACACAAAAATTCACAAAATTTCTTACGTAACTAGTGCTATACTTGGGTACTGGAGTAGTGCTAGTTAGTGTAAGAAAAACATGAAACTAACGAAAGTTATTATTTATTTTGCAAAAATGCTGAGAAATCACAATGGAACTTTTAGTTATGAATTGAACAAGTTTTATCCTGGTTCTTTTCGGAATGTGAAGTTACCTCTCAAGGATAGGATTCGCTAATGAAATTTCTATACAAAGTTTAAGATTGTTATTGACTTGGCAGAATGGCTGAGAGGCGCACCTACTCAACTTGAATAATTATCCTTTAGAATGTTGCTAGGTACGGTCGAGGCTGTCGCGTGTGAAATGCAGTGAAGTGTACTGTTGTGGAGGAAATATGGGGCTCATAATAGCTGTAGCGCACAATACTGTAAGCTGCGATGACTGCTGTCTGCGCCGCTCGCTGCTGACAAATAAGATAACTCTCTATCTGGATTGACCTTCGCCAATCACTCTCTCCCTATGCCTTGATGAAGTCAAGGACTCCTGTTCGCCCCTAGTCTAACTACTGGCGTGGTACACCGGTCAGATAACCAGTCCACCGTGATGCCACTCAAAATTCGCTCGCAGGCGTTTAACTATAACTCTGTCCGTTCACACCACACAATAAGTGTGGCGGCCAACACAGTGAACAACGCTTAATCGCAAGGACTCAATATAGGGTCGCACTCCGATTCGCTCTCGACAGAGGTGCTCTCCCAGTGAAGTACTGAGGAGAGACTTGTTCCTCGCTCCAAGAGCGACAACGGAATGGCCCCTCTCCACGCCAGATGTGAAGGGGTATCTCTTTCGGTCTCTTCCATTACTCCTTCAGCTCAAGGTGTCAGGAATATCATCTGCCAATCAGCATTGCTCTTCTAAAATGGGAGAATGACGTTTCGTTTAAGGCGACCAATCTGGTAATCTGTAGCATCGGTGTTTGGCGTTTGCTATCTCCCTGTGAAATCGTCTGAAACTGCGTGCTATGTTTGTAAAGAATGCGTAGGCTGGGTGCTCCCACACAATGTAGCGGAATTTACTTTTAAGCCGAACACGGGGTCGTTCTCACTTTCACTCGGGCAAATGCTGTCTGCTCTAATGGCAGTCGCCGACTGACGTAGATAGTTTGACTCATCCTCTGAAGGGACCAACCTCCTGGCATGCAGTTTCCCTCTCCTGAACTAAAAGCTTTTGTGACCGTCGTGTCTTGAATGTGTGTGTGTGTACACCAGCCTCGAGTATTTCAACCTCAGTGCGCACTTGTGATTTACTTGTTATTTGCATATCATTTACATGAATTCATACAACATTGACTTTATTTTATCGATTTTCGGTTAGAATGAAGCGTCTTGATGTGCGGAATATGATTGTGAGGGCGGAATATGTAAGCAATGAAGGTCAGGAGACCACGACACCTTACAACACAACAACTGGGAGATGACTGCGTCCGCCTGGTGGACTACACTGCTGGGGAGGAGGCGCCCGCTGGGTGAGGGGTATGTGCCAAGGCACACATACCTTATGTTGCTGGCGAGGACAGTTACAGCTGGAGTAGGAGGGGTTGGTGGCGGTGAGGTCTAGTGGGAGCGTCCAGGTTACGACGATGGCGTCCAGTGATGCTGCTGCTGCTGCTGCTGCATACTGTGGCCTCCACCATCGCCTGCCTGGGGGTTGGTAGATCGTAGTTGCTGTTCTTCTTCTTCCTCTGACTGAAACTCCCACGGATGTCAGATGGTACCAGCACTTCAGTATCCACAGCTGACTCCTCCGCCTCTCGCACAGCCACGAGCAGTGCTTCGCACGCTGGTGCATGCCACCTGGGGACGTGTTCCATTCCTGCACCAGCATCCACCACTCTAGGAAGTAATGCAACAGCTGGCTTCTGTGGTGCTGGTGGTGACTGTGGTGCCCTTGTAACGTACGAATAATGAAAACAACTTAAGTATAACACTCACGATTTTTTAAAAGTATGAACTGTAAACAAATAACAACAGTTCAGAATAATAATAATTATGTGCAGTAACATTATAATCACCTTTTCCGCTCTGGGTCCAAGGATTGAGCAGCTCAGTCGGGATTTCCTGTAGTTCTCCCACTCAATCCAGTATTTCCTCCTCCTCATCCAAAAGAGTGATATGGTTTTGCCTTCCAGTTTACTGAGCAGCCGTCGTCTCATGCATCCACGCTGATGTTTGATCCTTGCCTTAAAGCCATCCATGTTGCTCACTAACGCTGCCTGAAGCGATAAGGTATTGAATGTAATTAGTTCTTTAACAATGTTAGACACATACACACAGAAAATCGTATTCTTTAGCTGACCCTAACGTAATTAGAAAATTGTACTCTCGAGCTCGCTGAAATTACAATACTTATACAGGGTGAGTCACTAACTATTGCCATCTAGAATAACTCTGGAAGTATAATAGGAGCTGAAAAGTTTGTCGGACTAAAGTTGCGTGAGACAACAGGGCCACAATATGACGGTTTTTTGTCGCAACGTGGGGTCGCTTCACAGATATGAAGGTCAACTTTCTTTTTTTGAATGAGGTGGTATAGTTTGGTACTTCTTTTCTGGTAGCGGCTATCGAGACGAATCCAATGATGTGTAACAGTAAGGTCTTTGAAGGTCAACGAAAGTCAAAAAGGTAGCATGAACTTCCACTTACAAGAAGGTGTTCTAAGTGATGACCATTGGTATCACTGAAGTGCTGCAGTCTTCTTATCTTGGAGTGAGTGGTATTCCTTATCACTTCGGCCATTATCGAAGTACATGCTCTCACAATTTTCTCTCGCATATTGTCAGGTGTAGTTGAAACGTCTTTATAAACAATATCTTACAAATCTTCACAACAAAAAAATCCAGAGGCGTCAAGTCCGGCGAACGAGCCGGCCACGACACATCCCCTCCGCATCCAATGCAGCGACTTGGGAATTGCCTCTGCAACTCATTTCTAGCCACCAGCGAAAAATGTGCCAGACACCCATCGTGTTGATACAACATTCTGTTCCTCGTTCCTAAAGGTATCTCTTCCAATAACAGACCTAATGTTTCTTGCAGGAATGTGGTGTACTTCCTACCATTAAGATTTCCTTCGATGAAATACTGGCCTATAATTCTGTCCTCCACAATCGCACACCATACATTCACCAACCACGGTTTTTGTTGTGCAACCTGCCGCAGCCAAAATGAATTTTCAGTTGCCGAATAATGCATGTTATGCAAATTAATATTTCCATGGTTCGTGAATGTAGCCTCGTCAATAAATGAATTCAAATTGAGAGGCACCCACTGGCCTTTCTCATACTGTGGCATCAAGCAGTCAGGCCTGCAAGATGAGTGGTTTGCCAAGCGAGTGGATTCTTCCTTAATTTATCGAGTAACATGAAATCTCGTATCTTACTATTTAGTTACAAATTATCCTCCTGTGTGAATAACACGCAACGGAAACACGCATCTGACTATCAGTGATTTATAGAACTCTGACTGCACACTACGCATTGGCAATACCACATTTACTTTTTGTCTTTGATTTACCGGCTTTTATATGAATTCGGGATATTACGACAACATACAATTTAATGAAAAAGGCCACCAATCTCTTTCTTTTCACTATTTGATTTATTCCTAAACACACAAATTCTACAACCTACAACAAAATCACATGAGAAATTCCGCCCAGTGGGCATGGCTTTACGTTAGTGAATCTCTATACTATGGTCTCGTAATCTATTTACCGCAACAGTGCACTCCCTGGATCGGATGGTGGATCTTTTATTATTCCTCACACTTCGCCTCTCACAATCATCCTCACGAAACTTTCCTCCAGATCGAGCGATACAGAAGGAACAGGCATACCCACAAATCTTTCGAAACTACCTTGCTACCCCCATGCAAAGCTCACATACCCAAATTACATGTCATATACAACACAACAATATGAAATGCACCACAAAGAACTGTTACAACATCATCACTTTCCGCTTTCCCATTTCAATCAATATCTATCCCAGTTTTACACGACACTGCCCCACTTTGTAATTCTACTTTCCTACTGTGAACTCTGGAGATAAACGCACGTCTTCCTGTGCAATGCAAGCCAAGTGGCGTTGCTGGAAAAACGGCCGACTCACCTTGATTCTCTCTCAGAGTTTAAATTTAGCGTCACACGGAATGATATTTCTTAAATACTTCAACTTATGATACACACGCTATTTCTTAAATATTTCAGCTTATTGTACACACGCTATTAATTCTTAAATATTTCAGCTTATTGTACACACGCTAGTATCTCAACTTATAACTACACGTGGTCTCATTGTGACCGTTGGTTTACTACAATCCCCTTAAAATTACCTGCCTCACTTTGTAATTTTCCCCACAAAAGTTCCTGGGAAAGAGAAATGATTAGTTCTAACTACTCTTAAATATTCCACATCCATACCATGCCTCCACACTTTCATTACGGAGCACAACAAAAAAAAAACAGGTCTTTACAGCAGAAGGTTCAGCGCCAGAGTGCCGAGTCTGAAACAGGGCCGTATTCCGGTTCTCTCGCACCTCTGTCGAAGTGGGAGAAGCACCTTGCTACCTTATTGGTCAGCCACCTTTCAGACGCTCCAAAGCTCTGGTAACTTCCATCTCTTTGATCTCACCAAAGGTAGCCAAAGGATCGACTCAAAGATGATCATATATTCCCATTCACTATCTGTGGTTAGCAGACGACCATACATTCATTCATTTCACAGATCTCACCAAACTGGATGTAGGGATTTATTTTGAGGGAGTGCACATGTGATCAATTAAATAAATAAATTGTCATTCTTTCCCACACTGGTATCCGGCTTCGCTGTATTAATTGAAATTGAGTTACTTCTACACAAAAAATGTGTTGTTCTGACAAGAATTTCGTACCTATTTTCAATGTTGGGCGGTACTGTACCCTTTCACCACCGGCTACCCATGCAGAAAAAAATGGCACGGTACTATCCTTGCAATGCGAGGGTAGTTCCGAACATTTTTTTAAGAAAACTGTATTAAAACAAACGTAGCAATTCATCAAAATAACCAGGAGGAGACCTTAGCCCCTGGTGACCTCAAATAGACGACCAAATGATTGACAGTTGTTGCATTATTGTACTCTCCACAATCCGGAGTAACGTACACATACAAATATATAACAATCCACATGACAAATAAAACATCACATCATAGAAATGAAAAAATAATATTGAGATAAAATTTTGCTTTAGTTACTGGGATCTTCGTTATTTTTATGAGTAATCCAAATTTCAATAATTCTAAAACAAATAAAAAAAATACTAATTGTACTCATGAAATTTTAAATAGCTCACCGTCCAAACACAGAGCAAGTAATCTGACATTCATAAATTGCGCTGTAAAAACCCTTACACAGCAAAGTCTAAATACAAAACAAAATCAACAAAAGAAAAAAAATTCGTACACTAGTTACACGTAGAATGTCAGGCTCCATACCATTACTCTAAAATGTACCTCAAACCTACAGAGAAATAAAAACTGAGAAGAAAAACAATGAAATATACCACAAGTTACATACTGGTTACGTAATATAGTTCGTCTAAGACATCATGTCATACCTCATTAACTATCATCACCTAAACAATTGCCACAGCTACTCGACAGTGAGTTTAACCTTATCCTATATCCATCAGTACAAACACCTGCTGCTGAGCTAGTCAGTCCATCAACTTTGATCAATACACGCAGTAAATAGTTTAGCAATAAGTGCTTGAATCCACCAGTAGCTCTCTTATCTTACTCTACTGTTCATTTCTCTGTTGTCACACATATAGACGACAAGAACTTGCATTTCGACTAGCCTTCGTTACACTTTAATGTGAAATATCACCACTGTGATAATGAAAATAAGTGGCTTCAGTCAAAACACCAACAAGATTATTACTGTCCACGACATCAAAATGCATCAGTTAATTCCGATATTTGTTGTGCAATGCAAACTCTTGTCCCCTATGACAACCTTACTGATCAATGCTACAAGGGCCGCTACGTTAGTATTACGCCACTGGCTAATAGTTAAAGCATCATTGTACCAAATATTCTAATAAACATGTTACGTGAACTTGATAACCCAGAACAGACAAAAAAAAAAACACTAACTATTCTAAACACAAATATTAATAAAATACAATTATGCTTGCTGTCCCTTCAGGAATGAAACATATAAAAAAAAAACATTTACACAATTACAAATACATTATTCCCTATCTTGCGAGTCACACGGAAACATTTCATTCTGTGATTTTCTTGGGGTCAAAAGGTTGCTGATAGTTTTCCTAGAACCACTGTCTCGGTGTCAAAGCTCTCCCATGGTTACCCGGACGAAAGTCTTTGAGTCACCCAATTCGGCATTTTGAACACGCACTGAACAGTAAACTGTATCTCTCATTAAACACAAATGTCATAGTCACTCTCAGAGTACCATCCACACGAATCTGTTCGTCCAAAAAATGGCCCTACAACTACTATTACCCACGGTTCTGTCCTTTCAGTTCATGGTGTAATTAAAAGTCGTAAGTTTCAACAAACAGCACTTATTCCCGCGCCAATTCCAGAAATGTCTCCTACTACAGACGCAAATGTCAATGTCCCACTCTAGTTTCTTGCCTTCATACAATAATTGTTCACCAAACGACAACTGTCCTCTAAGTATACCAAGTGTCCCACATGCAATTCACAAAGCACACTTAACAAGTCACTGCCAAAAGTTTATGGATCCCACCGTTCAGTGGTCAAGACAAAACAAAACAATCGTCCTGTCTGCTAAAGGCAAAATCTTTTCCACCACTCACAACGTGGAAACACCAGTCCTTCACTTTCCACATTATGGAAAGTCGCAGTCATCTTGTTTCACGGCTCCACAGTCCAGTACTAGGTAATAGTTGCTGGTAACAAATGCCCGCCGGGGTCTGCCGCGCCTCGTCCATTCTGCAGTAGCGCCGCTGCGCGCGCCGTTGAGCAGAAGAAACCACCCGCTGTTGCCTCCGCGGGATACCTTCCCCAGTCGTAAGGGTGGCAGAACTCATGAATGGCCAGTGGTACGTGCGTGTCGCCCCAGGCCGTTGACCTGCTGTAGCGGGCGCGTGGAGTGTACCTCGTCCGATAGTGGAGTGGGGAGTGCCGCGGCTGTGTCGCCTGTCGCCATGGCGACGTCAGCTCGGCCCGTTAGCGGTATGGGCGTTACGACACCCAATTAGCCAGATCTTCCGTGCATCTCGCAACATTACAGACAAAAGGAAATTCTTACATTAAAATTATACACCCTAGTTTTCTACACATACAACATCAACATTTATCTCTTTTCTATAGACAGCCCACACTCGTGCTATTCATTGTACCTGTCGTCCCTCATACAAAACATGAAAGTGTAAAAAAAACAAAAGGAATAATAAGCAATCTATACTGCTCATAATTACAATATCAAATAGTAGGCTACTCTAACATCCTATCATAGTAAAAAATATTAGAAACTGTTTATTCTAAAACTACAATACAATGAACTTTTTGTGTTTGTGACAGACTGAAATTATAACCCCTTGAAAGTGCTCTAACAAAAAAAATAAGAATAATCCACAAGGCTCACAATTACCTACCACATGTTATTAAATAGTAAACTACTTTAACCTCCTAACACAACAAACATTTTAGAAACTGATGACTCTAAATCTACAACATACAATGCACCTTTGTGCTTGTGACAGACTCTTTCTATATATTTTACCTTTTTATTATATATAACAACATTTCTAGGACATGTATGAACCATCCACATGATGTCAGATCCTGACCTGCCATCGAGGTTCATCCCAATCAAACAATACATAATAATGTTTTAGTTACAGATCGGTAGCATCCCCTTTACAGGAGTGTGCGCATTGATCACACTACTCTACGACTCTCACTCACCAGACATCACATTTTCCCTCTCATTCAATCCATTAATACACTAACAGAATAGGTCTAGAAGTCAGCTAACCTTAACACCACCACACTCACGACAACATACCATACCTTTGCTCCCTTATACTCAACCACATAACACATGAAGCTGTTTCGGAGATAGCATTCCAGTCTCCGAATTCGTCCTTTCACTCTGGCACCTCTCTCCATCAGCTTACCTCCGCATTCGCTTTACCCATTAATCATTCTGCTAAACACCAACTTAGAATCGCGACATTTCATCTAAGAACAAAAATACACAAATTAATCAACCTGCAAAAAATAACTACACACATTCTTGGTACCGCTTTGATTGGTTATACTGGTACCAGGCTTCAGCAACAACAAAAAATATTATTTTTGCCCAATCGCAAATTTTATGCTAAGAATTAGATCTACACTTATATCACATCTTACGTCAGTATTCCACAACGTTCACCATCTGGGTCTCATACTCCCTTTACGTCCTTTCACATTGTGCAGTTGTCCTCGTCTCTTCATTCGTATTTCGGCTCTCCGTCCGTCCATTACTCCATCATTTCCTGGTCTTCCTTCATCATTGGCATCAATCTCTATTGCAGCATACACAGGCCTCTCTGTAACATACATCTAAGACATCTCCACATTATTCAATTCTACTCACCTTTATTTACCACTGTTTCATCACGTCGAATCTCTCTTTATTAATCACCTTGCTTCACGTCGCTTCTCGTCATATACCACCTTTATCCACTACTATTTATCACGTCGCTTCTCTATCTACTATCTTTATTCACTCATTAATCATCACGTCGTTTCTGCTTGATCCTTATTCATACGACAAAAATACGTACATACACCACTCTGTCGACTCCTGTTCATGACTCATTCGACCAGTCTGTTCTGTCATACTTCCTGACATCCCGCCTGAAAATTCTTACGTTCGATTTGACCCTGCACAACGTTACACACCACAAATAAATACACTGACTATTTACCATAAATTGACTACTTTAGATCTATCCTTAACTTTTCCATAACTTGATGTTAGAAATGTGATGAAGCCCACGAGATTGTTTTCCCTTGATCGTCTCAATCAGTACAGCATTTTCATGGACAATCCGCCTCACTCTGAATGGTCCACTATACACAATAAAGAATTCGCTAGTTAGGAATATGTGCTTACACGAAAATTAAATGTGTGCAGAGAATATACAAGCTGGGAGAATTGGGCAGCCCAAGTGTTAGTAACTTTGGTGCTAGTGGCCTCTTTCACTAACACCAGATTCCGAACAACCATACACAGCACTTCATTATAGCTGTCACCACAACAATGACATACTATAGATCAGATGGCATCTAATTTAAAAACTTCGATCACAATGTTTACCTCTTACATTACTTGTTTAGTGGTTCAAATGGCTCTGAGCACTATGGGACTCAACTGCTGAGGTCATTAGTCCCCTAGAACTTAGAACTAGTTAAACCTAACTAACCTAAGGACATCACAAACATCCATGCCCGAGGCAGGATTCGAACCTGCGACCGTAGCGGTCTTGCGGTTCCAGACTGCAGCGCCTTTAACCGCACGGCCACTTCGGCCGGCACTTGTTTAGTATCTACAATAGTCGAATCACACTAATTCAACTGGACTCATTGGCATTATTACATAACAATTATTTTACTTTATTGTTCGAAATAAAATTTGCAAATTTTACTGAGATACCAGCCTAATAGATTCCATTACTGGCGTTTTATTCTCTGATCAGAAGTATGGTATTTGCATTCCTACATATTAGTTGAGTTTGTCTGCTACATAGACAATTTTCAGTGCCAGCTGCATGTGTTTTAAGAGCAAGATATTAAGGGCTGATATGTTGGATTAGTTTCTCCTATTCTTGACTCCATTATGACAAGAATGAAATGCCTGGATTCCACGCTCTCCTGTCATTATGATAGTTTCTGCCGTTCCTATCCTCGACACTAACTGACCTATGAGTCGTGTCTCCGTTCACGATATTGCTCTCATTACCCAATCCTTGTAACAAGTGCTGAAATGACGCGGAATCGCCTAAGCCTCTGCCTGCCATCGCTATACCTCTGCTCAATTTCACTGGCAACTTCGTTATACGGATCCTAAAGAGCTCCCCAGGTTCGTATGTCACATTCAAATACCTGTTTCGTCTGAACATTTCCTGATAGCACGACACTGAATCCCTTATGCCACCTTCGTTACGATTTTGCATCATCAATATGCTTAGCGTAACCTGGTCCTGCTTACTTTTCGGCCTGAATTCATTTAAATTGCTACTACAGTCTTTAAGGTCTTCCCGCATTTTCGCTCTAGCCTCGTCCCTCAAATAGTTATACACAAACTTCGTTTTGCGGAGCAGTCCCCTCGATGAAGGTAATGAATCTTGAAACTGAGACAGCCACAGGCATGGATGTTGGTAATTATCAGGATCCGGAAAACAAGTGTACGTTTGTACCGACACGAAGTGCCTCCTACATTCTTCTTCCGCATCTATGTTCTCCGACCTTGGGCTATACCCAATTGGGTTTGCCACCTGTTTTATCCGACACAACCGTTCTTCTAGCTCTCTGAGTTCGTCTTCCTCTTTCTGCCTATTTTCGTTTTTTGAATTTATCTCCCTCTCCCTCTGCAGTCTACCTGGTGGTGTTTCACCTTCGCTTCCGCACGCTAATTGCAACTGTGCTAGTTCTCCCCTATGTTTCCTATTTGTTTCTAATTGTGCCTCTTTAAACTGTAACAGTGATTGTATCTCCTCCTGGTCGGCATAAACCTCTCGCTGCGTGCTGTCAGAGCCTGTTTCGCCTCTTATACTGATCTTTTCTACATCTGCGCTAATCGTATTCATTCTGGCCACTACCTCCGCAACTTCTTCCCTGTGTTTATTTAGCGCCACTTCCTGTCGGGTGACTTGAGCTTCCACGCTGTCTAATGCCCCTTGTTTATCTGCAAGTAAGTCCTCCACTATCTCTTTGATTCGCTCATCCGGCAGCACGTCCCTACGTTCTGTAATATCGCTCTCTATTGCACTTATTCGTACCTCCAGATTATTGGCTTTTTCTTTTATGGCATCACATACTTGCTTCACCGCACCCAGATTCTTCTCCCCCTCATCTATCCGATTATTAACTGCGGACAGACGCTCATCTATAACTGTGTGTAGCTTCTTCATTGCCTCTTTATTTCCCTTATCCATTGCCTCCAATTTTTCCTTATTTGCTTCCAATTTTTCCTTAGTTGCTTCAAATCGTTCCTTATTCTCCCTATCTCTCTCCCTATTATCTCTATTGATTGCTTCCAATCCTTTCTTAGTCTCCCTACTCATCACTTCCAATCTTTCCTTATTCTCCCTATCTCTTTCCTTATTATCTCTATTGATTGCTTCTAATCTTTCGTTATTTGCTTCCAATCCTTTCTTAGCCTCCCTATCTCTCTCCTTATTATCTCTATCTAATCTTTCGTTAATATCTCTATTCATCGCTTGTAAAAACTGCAGTATCACATTGTTATTTCCTACTTTCGACGCGCTCACCTTGTTCGCCTGAGAAACCGTAGCTTCGCTAAGGGTAGCTGCACTTTCACCGTACACCTGGCCTAGTCTCGGCTCGCCCGCGTCGTCAGGAAAAGCCCGCGTTTGTGGACAAAGCCCGCCGCACAAAGGATCCCCTTGCAGCGGTCCACTGAACAATACAGCCTCTTCGGAGTGTCTGCCGCCCCCTCTCATTAACCCATGGTCATCACCTACTTCCTGCTGCACTGCTACGTTCACGCCAGAATCGCTATTCTCCATTGTGGCTACATTTTTCGACTGCGACCTAGTTACTACGGACATTACGCAAAAAAAAATTATACCACGATCTTCCAGCCTTGGACGATACAGCAATTAATTACATAAAATAAAATAAAAGATCCTCACCAATCCAGAAAGAAATTGCAAACAGAAAAAAATTTTACTTCTTAGCGCTATCACAATACATTCCATAAAAAAAATTTAACAGCAAACCCTAACAACAAAATATCCTAACAAAAATGATCCTGGCAACAAAATTATCGTGACAAAAACGGAATCCTGGCAACAAAATATCATAACCAATAAAATAATCCTGGCAGGGTCGAAATTATGAGAGGCACCCACTGGCCTTTCTCATACTGTGGCATCAAGCAGTCAGGCCTGCAAGATGAGTGGTTTGCCAAGCGAGTGGATTCTTCCTTAATTTATCGAGTAACATGAAATCTCGTATCTTACTATTTAGTTACAAATTATCCTCCTGTGTGAATAACACGCAACGGAAACACGCATCTGACTATCAGTGATTTATAGAACTCTGACTGCACACTACGCATTGGCAATACCACATTTACTTTTTGTCTTTGATTTACCGGCTTTTATATGAATTCGGGATATTACGACAACATACAATTTAATGAAAAAGGCCACCAATCTCTTTCTTTTCACTATTTGATTTATTCCTAAACACACAAATTCTACAACCTACAACAAAATCACATGAGAAATTCCGCCCAGTGGGCATGGCTTTACGTTAGTGAATCTCTATACTATGGTCTCGTAATCTATTTACCGCAACAGTGCACTCCCTGGATCGGATGGTGGATCTTTTATTATTCCTCACACTTCGCCTCTCACAATCATCCTCACGAAACTTTCCTCCAGATCGAGCGATACAGAAGGAACAGGCATACCCACAAATCTTTCGAAACTACCTAGCTACCCCCATGCAAAGCTCACATACCCAAATTACATGTCATATACAACACAACAATATGAAATGCACCACAAAGAACTGTTACAACATCATCACTTTCCGCTTTCCCATTTCAATCAATATCTATCCCAGTTTTACACGACACTGCCCCACTTTGTAATTCTACTTTCCTACTGTGAACTCTGGAGATAAACGCACGTCTTCCTGTGCAATGCAAGCCAAGTGGCGTTGCTGGAAAAACGGCCGACTCACCTTGATTCTCTCTCAGAGTTTAAATTTAGCGTCACACGGAATGATATTTCTTAAATACTTCAACTTATGATACACACGCTATTTCTTAAATATTTCAGCTTATTGTACACACGCTATTAATTCTTAAATATTTCAGCTTATTGTACACACGCTAGTATCTCAACTTATAACTACACGTGGTCTCATTGTGACCGTTGGTTTACTACAATCCCCTTAAAATTACCTGCCTCACTTTGTAATTTTCCCCACAAAAGTTCCTGGGAAAGAGAAATGATTAGTTCTAACTACTCTTAAATATTCCACATCCATACCATGCCTCCACACTTTCATTACGGAGCACAACAAAAAAAAAACAGGTCTTTACAGCAGAAGGTTCAGCGCCAGAGTGCCGAGTCTGAAACAGGGCCGTATTCCGGTTCTCTCGCACCTCTGTCGAAGTGGGAGAAGCACCTTGCTACCTTATTGGTCAGCCACCTTTCAGACGCTCCAAAGCTCTGGTAACTTCCATCTCTTTGATCTCACCAAAGGTAGCCAAAGGATCGACTCAAAGATGATCATATATTCCCATTCACTATCTGTGGTTAGCAGACGACCATACATTCATTCATTTCACAGATCTCACCAAACTGGATGTAGGGATTTATTTTGAGGGAGTGCACCTGTGATCAATTAAATAAATAAATTGTCATTCTTTCCCACACTGGTATCCGGCTTCGCTGTATTAATTGAAATTGAGTTACTTCTACACAAAAAATGTGTTGTTCTGACAAGAATTTCGTACCTATTTTCAATGTTGGGCGGTACTGTACCCTTTCAAAATTAATAAATGTGTCATCCCTCTGAATTTGAAGTTGAGCCCATCGGCAGAATTCAATGCTACGCATTCAATCCGTACCAGTTAATTCTTGGTGGAGACTGATATGGTAAGGATGATTCCCTCGCGATTTCACGCGAACTAACACAAGGATCTCGAACCACAGTGGGAAGAGTACCAATTTCCGTTTCCTCGTTAGTAACTTTCCTTTGCCGGATATGTTTCCGAGGCATTACAGATCCAGTTGTTCTCAATTTATCATACACATATTTAAATGTACGACGTGTAGGGTGAGTACGTTGAAGATATCATTCAGCATGTTTAAGTCTCTAGCTCTCTCTGAATTTCGTTGGCATTTTCCCTAAATGAGAAGCGTATCGACTTGTTCTTCGAAGCAATAAATCATTCACATTCGCTTGATTCGACGATACTAGTCTTACCATTCCTATTAGTGTTGTATTTCTAAACCGTCGAATGGTGTTTACATGTTAATGGCACGTTAGATGGATATGCCGTATTCGGCGAATATTTACTATTTGCACGATATACGAGAGAGAATTGTCAGAGCATGTGCTTCGATAAGTGCCGAAGTGATAAGGAATACCACTCACTCCATGATAAGAAGATTGCAACACTTCATTGATACCAATGGTCATCACTTCGAGCGCCTTCTGTAAATGGACGTTCATGCCACCTTTTGACCTTCGTTGACCTTCAAAGACCTTACTGTTACACACCATTGGATTCGTCTCGATAGCCGCTATCAGAAAATAAGTACTAAACTATAGCATCCAATTTCTTTTTTAAAAAAAAGACCTTCATATCTCTGACGCGACCCCACCTAGCAACAAACACCAACTTCATATTATGGTCCCCGTTGTCTCATGCAACATTTGTCCCACAAACTTTTCAGCGACTATGATACTTTCGGAATTATTCTAGGTGACAATAGTTCGTGACTCACCCCGTATATAAAACCCACACACACGCACACACACACACACACACACACACACAGATTCTGAACATCGTATTCGCTACTTACAAGACTGAATCGGTGGCTGCTGACTCTGAGCTTCGACACATACCCCTACGTCTCCTTCCTCGTCCATAGAAACGTATGGAAAAGTAAAGAATATGTCCCAGACAAATGAATGCAACATGTTACGAAAAATAAATGTAGGTACATTCCCCAGCCCTCATCATTAGAACCACTCTATATAACATGAAGTTAAAAAAATGAATGCACTTACGTTCTTGCTACGCTGACTCGATTGTTATTGCTGGAGGCTGTTGTTGCAATAGTCTCTCAGCCTCCAGTTGCCGGTCCAGTTCAGAATTCTCGGGGATGAAGGCTGCAACGACAAGAAACAAAAAGACAGAAGGTAATATCAGCAATGGAATAAAAATTCGTCATACACTAAAGTTGCCAAGGGATTTCAGATCGATTCCGTATTTCTGGATTTCTGGGAAGCTTTTGACACTGTAGCATACAAGCGGCTCGTAGTGAAATTGCATGCTTATGGAATATCGTCTCAGTTATGTGACAGGATTTGTGATTTCCTGTCAGAGAGGTCAGAGTTCGTAGTAATTGACGGAAAGTCATCGAGTAAAACAAAGTGATTTCTGGCGTTCCCCAAGGTAGACGCTGTCGTTTATCGACTAATAAAGTCATCAGAAGACCAAAACAAACTGCAAAGCGATTTAGAAAAGATATCTGAATGGTGCGAAAAGTGGCAGTTGACCCGAAATAGCGAAAAGTGTGAGGTCATCCACCTGAGCGCTAAAAGGAACTCGTTAAACTTCGGTTTCACGATTAATCAGTCTAATCTAAAAGCCATAAATTTAACTAAATACCTAGGTATTACAATTACAAACAACTTAAATTCGAAGGAACATATAGAAAATGTTGTAGGGAGGGCTAACCAAAGACTGCGTTTTATTGGCAGGACACTTAGAAAATATAACAGATGTACTAAGGAGAATGCCTACACTACGCATGTCCGTCGTCTTTTAGAATACTGCTGCGCGGTGTGGGATCCTTATGAGGTAGGACTGACGGAGTACATCGAAAAAGTTCAAAGAAAGGTAGCACGTTTTGTATTATCGCGAAATATGGGAGAGAGTGTCACAGAAATGATACAGGATTTGGGCTGGACATCATTAAAAGAAAGGCGTTTTTCGTTGCGACGGAATCTCCTCACAAAATTCCAATCACCAACTTTCTCCTCCGAAAGCGAAAATATTTTTTTGACACCAACCTACATAGGGAGGGACGATCACCAAGATAAAATAAGGGAAATCAGAGCGCGTACGGAAAGATATGTGTGTTAATTCTTTCCGCGCGCTATACGAGATTGGAATAATAGAGAATTGTGAAGGTGGTTCCATGAACCCTCTGCCAGGCACTTAAATGTGATTTGCAGAGCATCGATGTAGATGTAGATCTAGATGCAGTAGCGAAACCTTCGAAAGCTTCATAGTAAGAAGGTATGCCTCTACCGACTACAACATATTGCCTAATCTTTACTACTGTGATGTAGTTCAACACGGCACAAATAGTGAAAATTCGAGATGCCTCGAGCTAGTGATGAATGCTTGCGTTAGATACGTGTGCAATATACGGTTGTATGAACACATCAGTCCTTCATACTCGCAGCTAGGTTGGATACGCCCACATAAGGCACGCGATCTCCACACGATGTGCTTACTTCATCGATTTCTTAGCCACTGGTGCCCCCAATACTTATCTTCTCACATTAAACACCTATCATCATTCCACAACCGCAATACGAGATCGGATACTTGTAGCATCTTGGCTGTACCTTTTCATAATCTTTCTCCGTGTCATTCTCCATCTCAGCCATACGACTATGGAACGCGCTCCCCTGTGATCTGCGTCTTATCCAGAACCACTCAACATTCAAGAGGGAACTCAAAACTTACATATTAGGGACGGTATAGCCACCATTGTTGTGCCCCTCTCATCTCTTTCTTTCTCCTCTCCATCATAGCTTCGAATTTTACCATTCTATTTCTCTTCCTCTACCTCTTCTATATCTCTTTCACCCCATTCTATCGTCTTAAGGCTCTGCTCGATGAGAATAACTCACAAGCTGCAAGAACATAACGAGAAAATTCCCAACTAGCAATAGGACTGACATTCATAAAAGAAAAATATGTTTACTTTCATATACATAGTCATTACTATTATTATTATTATTATTATTATTGATTGTTATAATTATTTTTTGATTGTTATAATTATCATTGTACTACTGTTATAATCTCTATTTTTTTCTTTAACATTAATACTGTATAACACGTTGTATGTCCTTAATGTTCTGTTGTAGTTGTTGTTGTTGTGGTCTTCAGTCCTGAGACTGGTTTGATGCAGCTCTCCATGCTACTCTATCCTGTGCAAGCTTCTTCATCTCACAGTACCTACTGCAACCTACTTCCTTCTGAATCTGCTTAGTGTATTCATCTCTTGGTCTCCCTCTACGATTTTTACCCTCCACGCTGCCCTCCAATGCTAAATTTGTGATCCCTTGATGCCTCAAAACATGTCCTACCAACCGATCCCTTCTTCTAGTCAAGTTGTGCCACAAACTTCTCTTCTCCCCAATCCTATTCAATACCTCCTCATTAGTTACGTGATCTACCCACCTTATCTTCAGCATTCTTCTGTAGCACCACATTTCGAAATGTTCTGTAGAATCTGAAATTCGTTCAGTCTGAGTATGCCTGGTTAGGTGTAAGAGAGGGCCTGAAGGCCCTAATCTTGCCAGGTAAAATAAAAGCATAAATAAATAAGTAAATAAATAAACATAAACATTTGCTGTGAGGGATGCTAAAATTACGGGCCACACAGGTACATTGAATGACTAGAACAGTTAACCTACATGACAGGTTGCCCTGGCGAAGGCGTTTGCCACTGTTATCGCTGCTGATGCTGTCACTGGAATTTAAGCTTTTCAGATGGTTCAAATGGTTCTGAGCACTATGGGACTTAACTTCTGAGGTCATCAGTTCCCTAGAACTTAGAACTACTTAAACCTAACTAACCTAAGGGCATCACACATCCATGCCCGAGGCAGAATTCGAACCTGCGACCGTAGCGGTCACGCGGTTCCAGACTGTAGCGTCTAGAACCGCTCGGCCACCCCGGCCGGCTAAGCTCTTCATTTTTTTCCCGAAAAAACTGATGGAGAAACACAGAAGCAATCACACAGGCGAACAGACGTTGGCAAAATGAGAGGCACTGCACTGTGATGAGAGTTTATATAACCTCCACCTCTCCACCCACCATTTCACCGAGGGAGCCAATAGAAGTGCAGCATTCCTGCCCACCTGCTGATGAACGCTGGTCTCAGTACACAGGACAAGTTGGTGATGGTCCGCCAGCCACAGACTTCGTGTACATTTGTGTGTGGGTTCTGGCGCACTCCGGAAATACCCACTCGTTCCATTGATCCGTTCTTTGTGCTGGACATGCTCGTCGATCCGGCCAGAGAGTCCACTTCCGGTCGCTGGCTCACACCGTGGTGAGTTGCGGCCACTGATGGACACAGCGCTTCACGGGGCCTGGGTTACGACAGTGTCTCATACAGCAAACTACTGTGAAAGTGTATTTAATTATATTTCTATGTGATACAGAATTGTTTTAGAATTTGTATTCGATATACAGTATTTGTGCTCATTTATTTTAGTTTCAATTTATAAACAAGATTCCCTTGCAATTTATTTTCAAGTGTATCTGCATTCATTTATTTCTACGGAATATACGAGGCGCGTTGTCTAACTAAGTACCGTTTTGAAATTAACAAAAAGACGTTCTAAGATATCTCAATAATTTTATATTTAGATGAAAGCCTGTACCTTAATCTATTTTTCTACATAGTTTCCGTCAGTATTAAGGCACTCGTCATAACGTTGTACCAGTTTTTGAATACCCTCCTCATAGAAGTTTGCCGCCTGGTTTGTTAACCACTGCATCACCACTGTTTCGACTTCGTCATCGTCTTGAAGACGCTGACTGCCCAGGTGTTTCTTCAAGTGCAGGAACAGATGGTGGTCACTGGGCGCAAGATCGGGGCTGTACGGAGGATGATCTAGAGTTTCCCATCTAAAAGATGTGATGATATCTTTGGTCTGATTCGCCACATGCGGACGGGCATTGTCTTGCAGCAAAACGATGCCCTTGCTCAACTTGCCACGTCTTTTGTTCTGAATTGAACGGCGCAGATTGTGAAATGTCTTACAGTAAGCTGCTGCATTGATTGTCTCATTACGAGGCAGAAATTCCACAAGAAATACTCCTTTTCTGTCGCAAAAACTGTTCACATGATTTTCCGGGCAGGAATTGTTTCCTTAAACTTCACTTTTCTGGGTGAATCTGAATGCCGCCATTCCATGGACTGTTGCTTTGATTCTGATGTGACGTAGGCCACCCATGTTTCATCGCCCGTAACAATTTGGCTTAAGAAATCATCACCGTCGTAGTGGTGTCACTCAAGGAAAGTCAGTGCACTGTCTAAACGTTTGGTTTTGTGCACATACGTCAACATTTTCGGTACCCAACGTGCGCACAATTTTCGGTAATTCAAGTGCTGGGTCACAATGACATATAAAACACTACGAGAAACACTTGGAGAGTCATGCCGCAAGGAGGAAATCGCAAAGCGTCTGTTTTCTCTCACCTTATTGTCCACTCCCTGCACCAAACTTTCATTAACGACCAAAGGACGGCCGGCCGGAGTGGTCGAGCGGTTCTAGGCGCTACAGTCTGGAACCGCGCGACCGTTACGGTCGCAGGTTCGAATCCTGCCTCGGTCATGGATGTGTGTGATGTCCCTAGGTTAGTTAGTTTAAAGTAGTTCTAAGTTCTAGGGGACTGATGACCTCAGAAGTTAAGTCCCATAGTGCTCAGAGCCATATGAACCATTTTGATCAAAGGACGCTCACTCCGTTGTTCATCATGCGCATTTGTGCGGCCATCTTTAAATACTCTCACCCACTTTCTTACCATTCCATCACTCTTAATGTTTTCTCCGTAAACTGCACAGATCTGACGATGAATATCGATCGCTTTTAGGCCTTTAGCACTAAGAAATCTTATAACAGCCCGTACTTCACAGTCGGCGGGACTCACGATTATCGGAGACATCTTAAACACTCAGTGCACAACGTAAACAAGGAAGAATCACACTGTAATGGCGTTAGTGCGTAGACGACAGATGTAGGTACCCAGTGCGCATGCGCAGAACGCAGACCGCAGCGGTGCGGCCGTGGTGTGGCAAAACGGTACTTATTTAAAAAACACGCCTCGTATTTACATTCCACATGCACCTGGGAAGACTGCTATACTTCCAAGAGGCGACAGGAAGTGAATACCCGAACTAACGACTTGAAAGGGCCGCCATGCATTCCAAGATACCCGGCCGCCGCTATAGCGGAGGGCACTGAAGTGTTTTGTGTGCAAGAGTATTAGAAACAAATTATTTAAAACAACATTTGCAAATGTGCTGAGGCATCAAACACTGTACCTAATTTGTTTATACATGCAAATATTCCAAAGCAGTGTCGATCTGTAGTTTTAATTAATATTTCCTACTGTGGAAGTGTATATTCAATTTGTGAAATCCATCCCTGCCGATCATTTAACTATTTATTTACGATACATCTTGAAGCAGACTACTGTGCAGCACCGAGCGAGATGCCGCAGTGGTTAGCCCACTGGACTCGCATTCAGGAGGACGACGATTGAATCCCGCGTCCGACCATCCTGATTTAGGTTTTCCGTGATTTCCCTAAATCGCTCCAGGCAAATGCCGGGATGGTTCCTTTGAAAGGGCACGGCCGACTTCCTCCCCCGTCCTTTCGTAATCCGATGAGACTGATGACCTCGCTGTTTGGTCTCTTCCCCCAAACAACCCAACCCAACTACTGTGCGGCGATATTTTTTAAAGTGTATTTAAAGAAATATTCAACTGGACTTCATGACTCCTGAAGCAGGTCATGTTCAATGACAAGGGGAAGGCTAGGGTACATACCACAAGTGTGCCACAAAGAAAGTGCGCCAGGGAGGCGGGCTGGAATATTTCCCACAAAAGCGCGTGAAGTGTCCCAGGGAGGAAGGCAGCGTGGCTTCTGATCTGCTGCCGGCTCCACGTGGCGTGTCCGGCGTACCACAAAGAAAGAAAGTGTACCAGGGAGGAGGAAGGTTGGGGTATTTCCAGCATGACAGGAAGGGCTCAATGCAGCGTTGCGGCCGGCACGCCTGGGACCCTGGGCAGAGCCGCGAGCGCGGCACGTGGCTCCTTCCAGTGGTCGAAGCGCACGTGAGAATGTTTTTCAGATATCTTTAGCGGTATTGGGAAAAGAGTACCGCAGTTGCGTATTATTGTCAATTCCGAGATGTACTGCGATTTCAGATATTAACAAACAATATTCTAAAACAAAATGTTTAAACAATGCCTTATGCACACTACATTAGCCTACCATCGTAAGACAGCACCTCAGCACAGACTGAGCGAATTTCCTGCCCTTTTTTTGCTGGAGTGTCATCTTGGATTACATCACGGTGTAAGACGTGTATATTTCTATTGTCTATTGTCAAACCACAATTTATCAAAGATGTTTATATTTTATTAATAGGATTAAGTAGGAATAATTAATATTTGTCATGTTCTAAATAATTGTGGTAGCAGGGATTGTCTGCACCAGAAACCATTGTTGGCGTTCGTAGGAAGTCACTAGTAAGCGAGATGTGGAGCGAATTGGTAGCAGGTCTGAAGCGAGAGGTTGAGAGGAGCGGTGCGTCTGCCAGCCACCAGCTATCATTTACAAGAGATTATAGACGGATGTACAGAGATATCAGCTAACTATTATCATGAGAGGAACTAATATTATTGAATTATTTTCTTTGCGAAACTCAAGACTACTGAAGGTATGTTTGCGCAATGCTAGTTGTAAGATTATTGTAAAAAGTAAGTCCCATTTGAACGTTTGTAAAATCATTTCATTACCAGCAGTAAATATTTGAAGAAAAGTTTTCAGAATATAATTAATTTTTGCCAGCAATGTTGCATTACTGATTATAATCCATCCCAAAAACCATCAACGTAAAACTTTGCAAAAATTTTATTGTTGTCAAGAAAAAGTGTAACTATGAATTACGTAACTACAGTCAAATTAATTAAACAATGTCAGCTTTGCTATTAAAGAATAACGACAGCTTTGGTAATAAATACAGCCACTTATTATGACAGCCCACCAGCAGTTAATAGAGTATAGTAAACCAAAGTAAGTATATTCATGTCGCAGTTCGATGTAGCAATCAGATAGCGATCCAGTAACAGTAAAAAAGGTAAGGAACAGTTTTGGGTTATTGCAGATAACGACACATTCTACGTTTCGTCGAAATAATCAGAAAATCACTTTTAATAAGCAGCAATTTAATTTGTATGCGAAGATTGAGAAAGAGAATAAACTTCAAAGGGAATATTTCATTTGTTATTATTAAGCAAGAGATAGAAATCGTAAGGGAAGGTTTCGTAGGTTATTGTAGAAGGGAAGGTTGCATAACAAAAGACATACAGAGGAGACGGGAAGGTTTCAAGGGGAGAGGAGGGGAAGGGGAGGGGAGTTCCTTGAGGGGGACCTACGTGCCGGCTGGGGAAAACCCATGATATGATTAGGAGTGGCTAGTAAATAATTGATCAGTTAGTTAATTTGCATAATTAATTTGACATCAAAAGTAGAGCCCGTGTTGTCCCTCTGCTCTCGAGTATCTCCTGAATCCCACAATTCCCCACCCCAGAACAGAGTACAAGATGTCTGCACAGAATCGCCAGTGTCCAATTAGCTGCAAATAAAAGAACGCCGATCAATTGTGTGTACAAAAATGCAAATTCTGAGCTCTATTTGCAATCCGCAGTCAACGCCAGCAGTCTTCATCACTTCCGCCAGCGCCCATGCGAACTGAGGATGGCCTCAGAATCCAAAAAAACAGAAATAATTTGTGCCAAAACGAGCCACAACTCGCACACGACTGCAGCCTACAACCTGTATAACTGCAAGCAGGCCTCCTCTACATCTCGGATGAGGCCTTCTGGGTAGATGTACTGACAAGGGAACCTCCCCATCACACCCCCCTCAGATTTAGTTATAAATTGACGCAGTGGATAGGCCTTGAAAAACTGAACACAGATCAATCGAGAAAACAGGAAGAAGTTGTGTGAAACTATGAAAAAATAAGCAAAATATACAAACTGAGTAGTCCATGTGTAAGATATGCAGCATCAAGGACACTGTGAGTTGAGGAGTGCCGTGGTCCCGTGGTTAGAGTGAACAGCTGCGGAACGAGAGGTCCTTGGTTCGAGTCCTCCCTCGAGTGAAAATTTTATTTTCTTTATTTTCGCAAAGTTACGATCTGTCCGTTCATTCATTGACGTCTCTGTTCACTGTAATAAGTTTAATGTCTGTGTTTTGCGACCGCACCGCAACACCGTGCGATTAGTAGACGAAAGGACGTGCCTCTCCAATAGGAACCGAAAACATTTGATCGCAAGGTCATAGGTCAACCGATTCCTCCACAGGAAAACACGTCTGATATATTCTATACGACACTGGTGACGGCATGTGCGTCACATGACAGGAATGTGTTGTCGACCCACCTAACTTGCACACTTGGCGAATGGGTAAAAAGATTCTTCTACATTGCCCGATTTAGGTTTTCTTGTGGATGTGATAATAACTCCCAAAAAAGTGATGAAAACATAAGAGAGTGTCACATAAACTGCAACAAATGAATGCAACAGTTTCACAGTCGCACAGTTTTCCCTGTGCTCTGTCAAAACATACGTTTTTTACGTTTTCAAATGTTTCCGTGTGTAGACCGTCAAATCCTGCATACGTCCAAGCAAATCTAAACATGTCCTGGAATTTTGGAGAGCGAAGTTGATTATGTGTGAGTGCCTGAACTTTAATAATTGTCTGAAAATAAAAAATTAAACTTTTCACTAGAGAGAAGATTTGAACCAAAGACCTCTCGTTCCGCAGTTGCTCACGCTAACCACAGGACCATGGTGCTCGCAAGCTGACACTCTCCTAGATGTTGCTAACCTTGCGCATGGCCTACTCAGTTTGTATATTTTGCTTATTTTTTTCATAGTTCCACACAACTTCTTCCTGTTTTCTCGATTGATCTGTGTTCAGTTTTTCAATGCCTATCCCTGTGCCAACTTATAACTAAATGTGAGGGGGGTGCGATGGGGAGGTTCCCTTGTGAGCGGACGTTGCACTTATTTCCAGCCCTTGACGCCATTTCCCTAAGGGGCTCCATAGCCTGCATAACTATTATCACGCTTGGTCTGCCCGGACGCTGCTGACGTGTCCACCCGTAGCGTGAATGGACGAGGTCAGGTGGCCGGTCCCAGTATTCGCCCCCAGCCACGAGCAACGCAAGCGCGTTTGCGTCTGCCACTCCCCGTGAGTGGAGTGTGGCACCCCCGCGCTGGGTGCTCTTTAAGGTGTCTCGTCCAGCGGAGCACACGCGCCAAACAGGCGGCGCTCGACGTTCCGTATGCAGCGCGCTAGTCTCTCAGCCAGCGCCACACTCCAAGACAGTAGCCTGCAGACAGCTGACCGTAGCCAAAAGCGCTTTCAGCTGTTCGCGAACTGAACTGCAGCCTGCGTCCGCACGCAGCAGGCACACTGCCTTTCCATCCTACTCCTGAAATTCGAATGAAAGCAATTATTCTGCTTCTTTCAAAAGTCTAAAGCTGTCGGCACACGGACCGTGCATCCGAACGTTGAGCGTTGAGCGTGCCGAGTTTCTGACGTCATATCGTGGAATAGCACGTTCGGGAGTCTTTCCGAACGTGCAGAGCAATATCTGGCATTTCAGATACTCTGAGCGTGCGTCTGAGCGTTGACCAATGAGATGGCACAACGCCTCCTACGTCACACGCACGCCGTCTCCCTTCAGTACAGAGTTGTGAGGCGCCATATTGGCTTTCATTTCAAGCCTATATGTATATATGCGGTTTGTGAGCACCAGCAAAATGAGAATCACTGGAAAACCCGTTGTTAACTGTGTGATTCATTCCAATAAAATAATGAGAAACATCATATTCGTGCAAAAGAATTATTGTAACTTGCGTGTAATGAGAGTAGGCTATTTGAAGGCAGCGACACTTTGAAGATCCACTCAAAACGCATTGTTCTTGGTACAATTTGCTATAGTTAAATTTCAATTAGTAACATATCTATGATTAAGGTTTTTCTCAAGGGGTAACATAATATGGTTAGATACAAGGGATGTATTGTCGGTGTAGCATAACGAGTGGCGTCACAATCTTGTGTTGAGCTGCATGGTGGAGCGGTGGTTCGCGTCATAACACTTCCAAATTTTTTTCCTAACATTCGCGTTTTTATTAGGTTCTGATACTTTATTATTAGTTTATGTTCGCCCCCACTAGCTGAGTGCTCAGCGCGACAGACTGTCAATCCTAAGGGCCCGGATTCGATTCCCGGCTGGGTCGGAGATCTTCTCCGCTCAGGGACTGGGTGTTGTGTTGTCCTAATCATCATCATCTCATCCCCATCGACGCGAAACTCGCCGACGTGGCGTCAAATCGAAAGACTTGCACCAGGCGAACGGTCTACCCGACGGGAAGCCCTCGTCACACGACAGTTTATGTATTAGTTTAATGTAAGTGTGGTGTCACCGCCAGACACCACACTTGCTAGGTGGTAGCCTTTAAATCGGCCGCGGTCCGTTAGTATACGTCGGACCCGCGTGTCGCCACTATCAGAGATTGCAGACCGAGCGCCGCCACACGGCAGGTCTAGAGAGACTTCCTAGCACTCGCCCCAGTTGTACAACCGACTTTGCTAGCGATGGTTCACTGACAAAATACGCTCTCATTTGCCGAGACAATAGTTAACATAGCCTTCAGCTACGTCATTTGCTACGACCTAGCAAGGCGCCATTACCAGTTACTATTGATGCTGTAAAACATGTACCGTCAAGAGCGACGTTCACCATTTACGGATTAAAGTTAAGTACTCCAGCAGCTACGTACGTTTTTTGCTAGTCTAATTTCCTTGACCTGTTCCAGACCTCACGCCAGCCTGCGTGAGCTAAAACGCGTGCCTTTCGGCTTCCTCTCAAAAACGGGTTGGCTCTCTTGCCAATCCACAACAGTAAGTATGTACTATAATATTTGATGTTATGTAAATATAAGTTCACCTTTTTTTGGCGATGACTTTGTTCGATTGCCTTAATCTACAGGACAGCTTGCGCTACTTGTATGAAGATATTTCGTTCCTTTTTCTTTTACGCTTCGTAATTAACATGCTGCAAAGATTCTGCTACCGAGTAAGAACAGTGATCAAGTAAGACTGACCTTACGGTTTTACTAAAATGTGGGAATGATGAAATAATGTTTATCTTATGCGGAGAACTATTCCAAATTTGTACCGCACTGTTTGTAATGGAACTTTTACAAGCCTGTGTCCTTATTGATTGGACATGGTACTTTCCTTTCCGTGGACGATGGAGGAAATGTGCGTTTTAATGGAGCTAACGTGAGACTTCTACGCGCGCCCGTTGAGTAAACAGTGTGATTTACGAACTAGAAACATCCCTCAACTGCCGCTGGAGTGCGTTGCGATCGCGTATACCACGTTGGGGCCCACGTACCGTATGCACAAGTCGCATCGTTCCTGAGCGTTCAGCAGCACGCTGAACTTGGCACGCTCTACGTTAACGTTCGACAGCACGGTCCGTGTGCCGACGGCTCAAGCCTAGCCCCTGAAGCCACAGTCTTCTCTTCAGTACTGTTGCTCATCTCCACGAATAAGATCATCCCAACTCACTGACCATACTTTTTATATAGAATGTTCTCGGTTATCCCCTCGTTTTCTCCCCTACGATCTTGCCTTAGAAAATATTTTATAGAAGAACATCATGCTTAATTAAGTGCCCAATGTGTTTTTCTTTGCGTTGACTATAGCTGTCAGAAGTTCTTTCTTCTCTCCTATTTCTTGTAGAACTCTTTCGTTTTTCTACCATTCCAGACAGTTCTTGTAATTCTCCACCAGAACCACATTCCCCCAGCTTTGAGGTGACTTCCCTCTCGCTCTGGAAACGTGGAGACTTAACAACTGCATTTTACGACACTTCATTCAAAGACCTTTACAAATCTCTTCTTAGTGTTGGAGTCGATGTGCTTATTATGGAAGGCACCTTCGGCCAGTGCCTCCTCGATGAAAATACTCTGTGAGACTTTGAACATAGCTGCTAAGGTTCAGTGACCGTGTCAGAATTATATTAGAAAAAATAAGCCCTCGGTCACAAATATTAACTCAAAATTGATCAGGTTTCGACGCTACTATGAGCGTCGTCTTCGCGTGATGTCATTAATTTTAGCAATGTACTATACAGGGTGTTACAAAAAGGTACGGCCAAACTTTCAGGAAACATTCCTCACACACAAAGAAAGAAAATATGTTATGTGGACACGTGTCCGGAAACACTTACTTTTCATGTTAGAGCTCATTTTATTACTTCTCTTCAAATCATATTAATCATGGAATGGAAACACACAGCGACAGAACGTACCAGCGTGACTTCAAACACTTTGTTACAGAAAATGTTCAAAATGTCCTCCGTTAGCGAGGATACATGCATCCACCCTCCGTCGCATGGAATCCCTGATGCGCTGATGCAGCCCTGGAGAATGGCGTATTGTATCACAGCCGTCCACAATACGAGCACGAAAAGTCTCTACATTTGGTACCGGGGTTGAGTAGACAAGAGCTTTCAAATGCCCCCATAAATGAAAGTCAAGAGGGTTGAGGTCAGGAAAGCGTGGAGGCCATGGAATTGGTCCGCCTCTACCAATCCATCGGTCACCGAATCTGTTGTTGAGAAGCGTACGAACACTTCGACTGAAATGTGCAGAAGCTCCATCGTGCATGAACCACATGTTGTGTCGTACTTGTAAAGGCACATGTTCTAGCAGCACAGGTGGAGTTTCCCGTATGAAATCATGATAACGTGCTCCGTTGAGCGTAGGTGGAAGAACATGGGGCCCAAACTAAAACGAGCTCTAATATGGAAATTAAGCGTTTCCGGACACATGTCCACATAACATCTTTTCTTGATTTGAGTGTGAGGAATGTTCCCTGAAAGTCTGACCGTACATTTTTGTAATACCCTGAATACCTAATACACTCCTGGAAATGGAAAAAAGAACACATTGACACCGGTGTGTCAGACCCACCATACTTGCTCCGGACACTGCGAGAGGGCTGTACAAGCAATGATCACACGCACGGCACAGCGGACACACCAGGAACCGCGGTGTTGGCCGTCGAATGGCGCTAGCTGCGCAGCATTTGTGCACCGCCGCCGTCAGTGTCAGCCAGTTTGCCGTGGCATACGGAGCTCCATCGCAGTCTTTAACACTGGTAGCATGCCGCGACAGCGTGGACGTGAACCGTATGTGCAGTTGACGGACTTTGAGCGAGGGCGTATAGTGGGCATGCGGGAGGCCGGGTGGACGTACCGACGAATTGCTCAACACGTGGGGCGTGAGGTCTCCACAGTACATCGATGTTGTCACCAGTGGTCGGCGGAAGGTGCACGTGCCCGTCGACCTGGGACCGGACCGCAGCGACGCACGGATGCACGCCAAGACCGTAGGATCCTACGCAGTGCCGTAGGGGACCGCACCGCCACTTCCCAGCAAATTAGGGACACTGTTGCTCCTGGGGTATCGGCGAGGACCATTCGCAACCGTCTCCATGAAGCTGGGCTACGGTCCCGCACACCGTTAGGCCGTCTTCCGCTCACGCCCCAACATCGTGCAGCCCGCCTCCAGTGGTGTCGCGACAGGCGTGAATGGAGGGACGAATGGAGACGTGTCGTCTTCAGCGATGAGAGTCGCTTCTGCCTTGGTGCCAATGATGGTCGTATGCGTGTTTGGCGCCGTGCAGGTGAGCGCCACAATCAGGACTGCATACGACCGAGGCACACAGGGCCAACACCCGGCATCATGGTGTGGGGAGCGATCTCCTACACTGGCCGTACACCACTGGTGATCGTCGAGGGGACACTGAATAGTGCACGGTACATCCAAACCGTCATCGAACCCATCGTTCTAACATTCCTAGACCGGCAAGGGAACTTGCTGTTCCAACAGGACAATGCACGTCCGCATGTATCCCGTGCCACCCAACGTGCTCTAGAAGGTGTAAGTCAAGTACCCTGGCCAGCAAGATCTCCGGATCTGTCCCCCATTGAGCATGTTTGGGACTGGATGAAGCGTCGTCTCACGCGGTCTGCACGTCCAGCACGAACGCTGGTCCAACTGAGGCGCCAGGTGGAAATGGCATGGCAAGCCGTTCCACAGGACTACATCCAGCATCTCTACGATCGTCTCCATGGGAGAATAGCAGCCTGCATTGCTGCGAAAGGTGGCTATACACTGTACTAGTGCCGACATTGTACATGCTCTGTTGCCTGTGTCTATGTGCCTGTGGTTCTGTCAGTGTGATCATGTGATGTATCTGACCCCAGGAATGTGTCAATAAAGTTTCCCCTTCGTGGGACAATGAATTCACGGTGTTCTTATTTCAATTTCCAGGAGTGTATGTTTTAGAACAGTTAGTCTAATTCTGAAGACGACGCTGATAGTAGCGTCGAAACCTGGTAAATTTTGACTTAATATTTGTGACCGAGGGCTTATTTGTTCTGATATTACTCTGTGAGACATAAAAAGAACGATGCAAATCGCTCGGAAACTGATATTCATACACTAATCGTATGAAAATGCAAAATTATAAACTATGACGGTCAGTGACGTTACAGCCCAATTTCAGTGCGCAGCTGGCAAGAACGGTAAACAGGGGACATGTCGATGCCAGGGCATAAAGTTTTTGCGAATTTCATTCCCTGTACTCAGTTGGACAGTAACTATGCCCCAGATTCGCCATTGTCATTGATACATCGTGCAACTGGTACCTCAGTGGCCACAACAGGCTACTCAAAGAAAGGGGTCGGAGCTCACCGGGCCCCTAGCGCAGGCTACCACTGACCTTCGACACCAGTAAACCCGTCTGCAGTGGTGTCGGGTCATCAGACCTTAAATCTCGTTGGCTGAAGTAGAACTGGCTCAAGTGAAGAGTCCCGCTTCGAACTGAGCCCCCACGACGAGTGAAGACGTGTCTGCAGGCGCCCGAGAGAGGTGGGGTACCAGCAGCGATGATCAGGGCTGCCACTTCATTTAGTAGCAGGACCCTCTTTGGCTGCCATCCGTGACACTGTTACAGCACAGCGGTTCGTCGACGATATCCTACATACCGTTTTGTTGCCCTTTAAGGAAACTGACCCTGAGCTTATACAGAGGGGTCCAAAACAATGTATCCACTGTTAAAAGTCCATAACTGGCAAACTAATTGACGAAGTTGTCTCATCTTTGGTAGTGTAATAGTTCGCAGTTCCGGCAATCGCCACACAAGTGTTGTATTGCGTTGCTTTGTTTTGTCAGATGACAGTCGCCAGATAGTGTTTTGTTCTTAGTTGCACCTAGGTACTCGAGTAAACATGGCTGGCGCAAGGCTTACACTAGCTGAAAGGAAGTCAGTTTTGAAGTGTTATTTTAAGTACGAAAACATTAATGAGGTTCAACGGCAATGGCGGAATGAGTATCAAACAGAGCCACCGACACGTTTAACGATTGCCGGCTTGAGTGGCCGTGCGGTTCTAGGCGCTACAGTCTGGAGCCGAGCGACCGCTGCTGTCGCAGGTTCGAATCCTGCCTCGGGCATGGATGTGTGTGATGTCCTTAGGTTAGTTGGGTTTAATTAATTCTAAGTTCCAGGATTGGGGAGAAGAGAAGTTTGTGGCACAACTTGACTAGAAGAAGGGATCGGTTGGTAGGACATGTTTTGAGGCATCAAGGGATCACAAATTTAGCATTGGATGGCAGCGTGGAGGGTAAAAATCGTAGAGGGAGACCAAGAGATGAATACACTAAGCAGATTCAGAAGGATGTAGGTTGCAGTAGGTGCTGGGAGATGAAGAAGCTTGCACAGGATAGAGTAGCATGGAGAGCTGCATCAAACCAGTCTCAGGACTGAAGACCACAACAACAACAACAAGTTCCAGGCGACTGATGACCTCAGAAGTTAAGACGCATAGTGCTCAGAGCCATTAGAACCACTTGAACATTTAACGATTCGTCGCATTCGAGACAAATTTGAAGCCAAAGGCTGTGTTAAAGATGTACACAAACAACGATCTGGACGATCTGTAACAGTAACAAGTCCAGCTAACTCCCGTCGTGTGTTACAACAATTCACTCGCTCACCACAGAAGTCTGTGAGACAGTGTGCCCGTGAAACTGGAGTGAGTCGCTCAAGTGTTCGGCGAATTTTGAAGACAGCAAAGTGGAAGTGCTACATCCCACGATTGCTACACGCAATGAACGAGGACGACCCAGATCGTAGAATGGAGTACTGCGAGTGGTTTACTAACATGGTGCGCAACGATGAAGAGTTTGCAGAGATGATTGTGTGGTCTGATGAGGCACAGTTCAAACTCAGTGGTGCAGTAAATCGCCACAATTGCATCTATTGGCCGCCGTAAATCCGAACGTCCATGTAGACAAAGCCGTGAATTTGCCAGGAGTAAATGTGTGGTGTGCGTTGTCTTACCGGGGCTTGATTGGGCCATTCTTCTTTGACGGCACAGTTACCGGTGAGGTGTACCATCAGAAGCTTCAGACATCCATTTTACCTGCCATCCGAGACTTGTATGGAGACGGAAGAGTTTACTTTCAACAAGATGGTGCCCCAGCCCACTAACAAAATCGTGTTAGAGTGTATTTCGACGAAAATCTACCAGGAAGATGGATAGGCCGTAGAGGTGCTGTGGAGTATCCACCACGTTCCCCAGACCTAACTCTGGACTTTTACCTATGGAGAACACTAAAGGACGTCGTTTATCGACAAAAGCCACGCACATTGGATGAACTTCGAGAATCCATCGTACATTCATGTACAAATATCCAACTGAACACGCTGCGGTCAGTAGTTCGTGCTGCCATTCGGCGGCATTGTTTGTGTGTGGATGTTAATGGTGACCATTTCGAACACCAACAGTGATATCTTTAAGTTGGACTTTAAGCTAAACTTTCACCAAAAATGAGACAACTCCGTTAATTAGTTTGCAAGTTATGGACTTTTAAACACTCGATACTTTTTTTGGACCCTTCTGTATTTCAGCAAGATGATGCCCGCACACATGCGGTGAGAATTTCTATTCCTCGTTTTCGAGCGTGCCAAACCCTCTCTCGACCAGTAAGATGGCCGGATTTGTCCCCAACTGAAGACGTTTGGAGCATTATGGGCAGGGCCCTCCAATGATCTCGGGATTTTGACGATCTGACGCAGAAATTGGACAGAATTTGGGGTGCTGGCCCTCAGGAGGACATCAATCCGTGCAAAGTCCAGCAGCTGCTTGAAATCGTGGACCAACGCGTTATTGATTTCCTCAATTAGTGAAGTTGTTCCTCTTGGTTAAATCTTCAACTTTTTCTGATATTGTAATCATTTCTTTGTCTGTACATATACATTACATCTGTCGATTTTCGTCTCGTTTGGATAATTCCTTCGTGGTGCGTCGTTTTCCGGGTTCCGTGCCTGTCTGTAAAAACGAAACCATTATAGGCTCTCTTAGATGTTCGTCTGTCTGTCTACCTGTCTGTCCGACTGTTCAAAACCCTCCCTCAGAAACGGTTAGACGTACGGCAACAACAACGACGCTGTAATATTGTACATATAAGTATTTTTTTTTCTTCTGATTTTTCTATAAACTTGTGTAATTGATGTTCTGATTTCATTCCTTTTTGTTTCATGTCATTATGTTAAGAAAACTATAAATAAGTTTCAAGGTGAAGATTAATGTTTATGTCAAATGGCAAGTAATATTGTAATAGAGTTGAAATGTAACAAAGGTTGAAACTGTTGTAAGATGTTTAAAGTTGTAAATGTGCGTCTGGTCCATACGTAGGCAATGTGTTAGCATATGTAGAATGCAAAACCTCGGGTGAGTACCCTGTCTGTAAGGGAGCGGTAAAAGGTGGATGGCAGGCGAGCGCGGGAAAATGCGCGCGGGCACTGCACGGCACGACGGGCTCAGTAGTAGTTGGGAGTCTGGCACTGGTTTGAGCTACACCTTATGGAGCGAGGAGGCTCTTCTGGAAGACGTAGTTTCACTGAGCCTCGAGTATGCCGTTCCAAATCCCACACAGTGTGGCAAAATTCCATAGGCACTAAATGGAAAAGTATTGCGACGCTAAGAAGAATTAAAGTGCCGATACATCAAGAGCCATAGGTGTGGTTGTATGTGTGCTCTGTGCCTCGCCACCTTGCCGCCTGCCAACCGCCGCATCGATACCAGCAGGTTGAAACTTTTAGTACTGTATTCGTATGGATCAGAGAGTGAACTGTGCAATAATAACCTAAATTTTACCAGAATTTTCCCATCATTTAATTATCCTCACAACTAACCTAGACAGGGTCCTTTCCAAATATTGTGCAATCCGAGTGTCCCGAAATGAAAAATTAAATTTTGTGTTAATAATAATTATTTGCAGTCCTACCTATATTAGAATGGTGTTTAAAGAAGTGTTTTGTTAATGAACCAGCAAATGAATAACGAAGGTCTAACGAAGTTGAAAGATAACTTTAATATTGATATAGTAATGAAGTTTATTATTTCGAGACAGATGTAAAGGTATTTAAATGAGCAGTAAATAAGATAAAAAGAGTAGTGACTCATATACTGGAAATCTTGAACGCATAATAATTTCAGTAATCAATTTTTTTAATACAGTGATCATAACAGTTTCAGGACCCCCCTCCCCCTTTTTAATTATTTGAATTCTGAAGTGTTCTAAATTGGTTTGACCAGCAAAAGTTAAAGTCAATATAAAAGTCAAAATTTATCAGTGTTTTATCTTTATCAAAATTGACATTTTGTGTGTGGCTCGAAAGTGCTATTTCTAGGGTAACCTATGCCCGATTTTAATCAGATTAATAGACAGTATAAGGTTTTGTAGTATACATTATAGTGCAGTGTTATGTATTCATGGTTTTTTCCATATCAGTAGAGAACGTGAAACTATCAGTTCAATAGATTTTCTGGTTCTAAAATTCTACTATATTATGCAGTGTTACTACTTGTTGTTTTGCATGAATATATACCAACTTGTACAGGGAAGAAACACAGTTAATGCCTAATTAGGCTGGTGACCGTATTATTATTAAATTGGTAGCATCTTTAGTGTTGCTTTTGGTCCATACTGACGAGTAATTGCATTTCGAACATGCTGACGTATCATTATTATTACAGAGTGGATGTAAGTCTGATTTGCCACCATTCAGGTAAACGCGGTCGATATCTATACGAAAATCCTTTCTCATAAGGTGAACCCCGCTCACTTGTCATAGCACAGGCTTTAACGATTACTGTGTCGACTGATGACCACAGATGTTAAGTCCCATAGTGCTCAGAGCCATTTGATTACTGTGTCAGGGGTTGCAAGTGGCTTCGCGGTGACAGGACATCCAGTTGTTGTCGGTCACAAATTAACGTGAATACCGAACAGTGGATGTTCAGTGGCACGAATTGCAATAATATTCAGTGAAGTAAATAGCAGTGAACGTCAAGTACGGTAGTGAGGTGTAACGTTCGGTATGGACAAGAATGTAAAAACAGTAGATGTGCCGAGTGTAATGGAAGATGCGGCTGACAATGATAGGAGTTTACGCCGCCAGGTAACACATAGCGTTACCGGTAGACAATTGGCGTACATACAATAACACGAACATGTTAACGAACAGATTGAAATGTTGAGATTGGTGCGAACACAGCAAGGAATAAAACAGGAAGTAGAGGACGACTTTGTAGATGGTAGTGGGTACGTGAACGAATCCACTGACATGTTTGATCCACCACAGATAAAGAAAGAACCGAAAGAAAATTTTGAAGTAGGATCGGAACACACCGATTCCGTAGAACAAAACAGTGTGAAAATTTTAAGCATGAACGACTTATTTGAACGATTAACCAAACAAATTGCAGGACAGAATGAGCAGCTTAAAACACACGTTGACGAGCAGCTTAAAGAACAAAGTAATGAGCTCAGAACACATGTTGGACAGCTTAAAGCACAGTTCGAACATCAAGGAATTGAAATTAGTAAACAAATAGAACAGGTAGAACAAAAAGTGGGTAATTTAAGTTTTGCAGTAAATACTATGAAGTCTGAAATTGAAACAATTAATAAAAATATGAATACTATGCAGGGGGAAATTGACGACATTAACAGTAGGTTTGATGTTGAAATTCTCAACATCCAAGAGAAAGTAGAGCCTCTAGTTGAAGCAAAAGGAGACGAAAAAGTTTTCGGTCTTAAAACTGAGATCGTAAACGAATGCCAACATGGAATATCACAATTGAAAAAGGCAGTTTCAGACACTGAAAGAGATTTAGGCGAAAAAGTTACCGGATGTGTACAAAAGTGTGAACAAAATACATCGATAATTCAAGGCCAAATTTTCGATCTCGAGAGTAAAATCAAAGATAGGCCTGGTGTTGTCTGTAATGGCACGCCACTTACGAAGCTGTTGGAAGGTGAGGACCGCTGCGATCCCGCCAAGAAACATAACGGATGGCATCCGTTGGATTTCATCAAAAATTGCGAGAGGATGTTTCTTGAACACTTGTCTGGTCAGGAGAAGATAAACGTAGTAATTAGCGCCTTAGCAGGTGACGCTAAGCGCTGGGGAATTAACTTGAATACCGAACTAATGACGTTCGAAGAGTTTAAACAAAAGTTTACGGAAGAATAATGGTCCGAACAAAAACAGGATCATTTGTGGCGCGAGTTTATCATGGCCAAACTTCATGATAACAGGGGCAGGAATTCTTTGAAAGATTTCTGCGAATATTGGTGCCGAAAGTTGACACCCTTAAGAGGGAGAAGATCCGATTCTGAAATCGTATGGGAGCTATATAAAAAGCTTCCAGAAGATTCGAAGAGATATGTGGGAAGCAATCATCGCAGCCTCCAAGCGTTTCTCGAAAGGGTCGAAGACGAAGACCACTGGCGCGAAAGTCGTGCCAACTATCAGAATTTTAGTAACAGGAACAACCGCAATAATGACGAGAGGAATGACGGCGATGGGTTTCGCGTCAACATGATACAGAGAGGTAGAAGCAGAGGAAGAGGAAGAGGAAGAGGGAGTTATCGAGGTCGCGGTAGAGGGTACACCGCGCAAAATAATAACGACGCGGGAAACTGATTTCCGCGAACGTTGTGGGCCAAACGGAGGCAGACAGAACATACCGGCCCCGATTTAAGAAACATTACCGGACTAACAGTAAAGTTATGAGACAGCTTAGGGACAGGCGTGGAACGACGCAGCGTGTTGTTGCGAAACAAGCGTCAGGTGCGTGCGCAAATGATTCATCTTCGCTGTGCAGAGCGCCACATGTTTACAGGCGAATGGAGCATCAGAGTGCAACGGCCCAGCCTAGCAGATCAGCTGTTCAGAGAGAAGCCGTTAGCAAGGCGGCAGAATTAGGTACGAACATTGCCGTAAGAGCTAGCGAATACATTACGAGTGGTAATTCCGTGGCGAAGGAAATAGTAGATGGAACAGTGGACACACAGAGAGGTGCGGTTAGCAGTGCTAGCAATGAAGTAAATGGCGAGAATGAATTAGCCGAATTAACTGATTGGCGTGTGCAGATCGACGATCTGTACAAGGGCCTCAAGCAATGTGAGTGGGAGGATTTTAAGAAGGAATATGAGGCAAGGAGGTTAATTAGTGAAAAAGGAAATAGTAGGGACGTCGATAAGGTGACGTGGCCCGAATTTAAGGAGGAGAGAGTAAATAGCGCCGCGCAAAGTACGCGTGCTGTCGATAGGACGATGATTAAAGATAGGAAGGAATCGGAGGATGAAATCCTAAGCATCGACGAGGAAGTAACTTCTGTTAACGATCCGCCAACAGTACAAGCTGTTACCGAAAGGCACCGTGGGGAAGGGGCAGGTAATTACCTACGAGTAACTGAAGTCCACGAGGATTACACTAAATATGAAGTTACAGTGGAAGTGAGTAAAGCTGATAATGAGGTCGTTTTGCCAAAAGAGGATAGTGGGTTAAAATCAAAGCCTGACGAAAATGCAGAGGAAGAACTTAGTGCCTGTCTCAGAAAAGCTTTTATGTTAGAACCTGAAAGCGATCCAGAATGGTCGGATTCTGACGATAGTTCAGATGACGAGTATTTCGGTACTAGTGAAAATAATGGGAATACAGCTAATTGCGATATTGTACCTACTGATGACGAAGTTTCAAAACAAAACCCAGATGTTGAGACTGAACACAGAAAAAAAGGAGCCACCGGACGACTCAGTGTCAATGTTACAAAGAGTTCAAATATTTAATGACTTTGAACTCCCAGAACCAAAGAAACCGCCAGATATAGGTGATGTGCAGGTCAAAAGCATATCTTGGGACGATGTTATCGTCGACCTGGATTTGCTTACGGAAGAACACAACAATGAAAAGCATTTGACTGTTAAACAAACTGTTATACCAGTTGAAATTTATAATGTGAAATTGCAAGTACTTCTTGAAATTGGATCTCGGATAAGAGCGATCTCCCAATCGTTTTTCGAACACATCTGTGATAAGCCTGGATTAGTAATTCTGTCAGTAACTGGTATAAAAATTGTTGGTGCTACTGGCAAGACTAGCAAGCCAGTAAAGAACCAGATATTGGTTGAATTTAGTATAAAAGGACAAAAGTTTGAACACGAATTTTTGGTTGTGCCAGACTTGAGTACTGAAATGATTCTGGGTATAGATTGGCTACATAAAGAAAAAGTTATTATTGATTGTAGCCGGGAAGTGGTCAAAATTAATAATGCATCTACGAATTTGGAAATAAAATTTGAGGAAAATGGGAAGGTGTTCGATTCAGAAATTGGTTCTTTACCGTTGGAGATCGACCAAGCGAATGATGGTTTGACAAACATGTATGAAATGTACCATGTCAAGAGGTTAATAGATGAGAGTGACAGGCAAGGGAATGATTTTAAAGAAATTGTGGAATATTTGAAGGAGATATCTCCTGATCAGAAAATAGAATTGCTTGATCTTTTAGAAAGTAATAGCACCGTATTTTCGGACAAACCTGGCCTAGTTAAGAACTTTGAATACCAGATTGAGACATTAGAGCATAAACCTTTCTTTGTAAGACCGTTTTCGGTACCCACATCAAAGAGGCAGGCCGTTCAAGTGGAAATAGATAAAATGATAGAATGGGGTGTAATCGAACGCAGTAGCAGCGAATATAAAAGTCCCCTTGTCATCGTGAATAAAAGGGATGGGGGAGTAAGAGTAGTCATTGACGCCAGGACTTTGAACAAAATTGTAAAGAAGGAAATAGACAGACCTGAAAATAAGGACGAAATGCTCCAAAAGTTTTATAATGTGAAGTATTTAACCCATCTGGACATGACCGCCGGATACTGGCAAATCCCATTGAGCAAAGAATCCCGTAAATATACCGCTTTTCTATTCGCCGGGAAATGCTATCAGTATAAAGTACTGCCATTTGGGCTTAGCACTTCTGTGGCAGTATTTATTAGGGCACTGGACTTTGTATTAGGGAGAGAATTGAGTTCCCGGCTAACCATTTATGTAGATGACTTATTAATTGCTACTAACGAATGGCAAGAGCATTGTGAATTATTGCAGAAAGTTTTTGTTGCTCTACAAGCAGGGGGCATGACACTAAAGTGGAAGAAATGCGAATTCGTGAAGTCGGAAATAAAGTTTTTGGGGCATATTATTACTACGACCGAAATAGGCAAGGACCCGGTAAAGTGCAATAGCAGAGTGTCCAGCTCCTAGAAATAGAAAACAGTTGAAAGCCTTTTTAGGTCTATGTGGGTTCTATAGAAAATTCGTCAAGGGGCAAGCTTTTAATAGTCCTCATTTGAATAATCTCCTTAATAAAAATAGTGCTTTTGTTTGGACTGAAGGGTGCATGAGAGATTTTGAAAATTTAAAAAGTGAGCTCTTGAATGACAATATTTTGCATCACCCCATATTGACAGAACCTTTCCACATGAGTACCGACAGTAGTGCTTATGGGAATGGTATAGAAGTTTTTCAAGAAATCTGTGATGGTAAAAATGTCGAACACAGGACTATCGCGTTTGCAAGTAGGACTCTAACAAAATACGAGAGAAACTACACTATATCAGAAAAGGAGGCTTTAGCCATTATATGAGGATTACAGAAATCCAGGAATTATCTGTGGGGCCATAAGCTCATCATACATACTGACCACAAAGCTTTAACTTTTCTTAAAGATTGTCGTTTGCTTAATGGCAGGCTAACTCGTTGGGCTTTGTACCTGCAGCAGTTTGATTATGAGATTTGCTATGTTAAGGGTACTGAGAATTACATGGCAGATGCTTTATCTCGATTGCCTAATGGTATGAGTGAAGCGCCCAATGAAAATGGTCAAGAGGGTACTTTCCAGATAAGGTATATGAAAGAGGTTTCAGGAAAAAGGAAAATTGAGCAAATATGTAAAAACATGAGGTACCATCAGAATGAGGATCCGACATGGAAATCCGTGAAGGTAAATTTTGACAGTGTGTAGTATCCTCAAATTAAGAAATACTACAAAATCTTTAAAGGCATTTTATACAGGAGGAAAGATTTAGTCACTGAGGAATGGAGAGTATGTTGGCCACACCAGTTTGATACTGATATCATTGACTATTTCCATTTAGCATTGGGGCATAGTGGACCAAAGAAATGTTTGGGTAAACTGAATAATGTAATAGTGATTGCTGGTAGTGTCAGTAAGAAGGTAAACGAACGAATTAAGTCGTGTGATGTCTGTCAAAGGGCCAAAGTACCTAACAGAACTAGTAGAGGTCCAATGCAAAGTACATTACCTGAGGACACCCTAGAATTATTATCAGTAGATTTGTATGGTCCTCTCCCGAAAACTTCGGGAAATTGTGCATATATTTTAGTAATTTTGGAAGTATTCTCAAAGTTTGTGAAATTATACCCCTTGAAAAAGGCAACAGCAAAAGCTGTTTTTAATAGGATGGTCTAATACTTCAGAACCATCGGGAAACCCAAGGTAGTCCTATCTGATAATGGACCCCAGTTCATATCCAAAATTTGGAAAGAAGGAATGGAGCAAAATGGTGTGGAAGTTAAATATATCTCAGCCTACCACCCAGCTAGCAACCCGGTTCAAAGGTACATGCGAGAAATCTGGAGATTGTGTAGAACGTACTGCAGTCATGACCATAGAGCCTGGGGCAGGTTTATATCGGACTTTGAGAATGTTATGAACACCTTACATCATGAGTCTACTAGGTTCCCACCGGAAGAAATTTTGTTAGGCAGCAGAAGTAAAAGTTTAATTGAGGAAAAATTAGAGTTTCCACCTTGTACGAGCTTGGGGTTGAGTCAAAAGAAAGAATTAGTCAGAAAAAGGGCAAAGCAAAAAGGTGAATCTAGGTCTATAAGACATGATAAAAATCTGAAAGTTTTAAAATTTAAAATTGGGGATTATGTTCTTTTAAAAACCCACGAAAAATCTAGTGAACTGAACCATGAAATTTCCAAATTTAAATATATTTATGATGGACCGTATATAATACAGAACATTCCACACGATAATGCTTACTACCTGATCTACCCAAAATCCAAGAGGCCTTTAGGTGTAAGAAACGTTGTGGACCTGAAACTGTACATTCCCAGGAGTGAGTGACCTAAGTACACTCAGAAAGCAATCTGCAGTAAATATGCTGCATCTAATCATGAAATTATTTTATTCTAAATGTAACAAGTATTTGTAAATGTATGTATACCATTATCAGTGTGCTAATGTACTTATGTAAGTTTCAGATTACCAAATGAACTGTAAATGTAAAAATGTATGGAAAAAAGGACTGAAAAGAAAAAGCAAATGCTGCAAGCCAAATATAAGATGGGACTGCCAAAAAATCAAAGTGGGCAGTACGTGAGTCATGATATAAATGAATGCCAAACATCAAAGAGGGCAGATAAATAATCAAAGGAGAATGGTAAGTATGGTACAGGTGATGTGATAAAATGATGCGAAATGGACTGCCCAAATCTAGGTAATAGGCAGCAAATATATGTAGTGATTTTTCTAAATATTATTGAGTGTTTATTACTAAATAAGGGAATGGACTGACATTCAATGCAAGCAGCAACAACTTGTTTTATAGTGTATATAGGTATTTGTATATGTTTTGTAGTTAAGTGTTTGTGTTCCAGATTTTGATTTCATTTCTCTGAAAAATTTAATAATGATAAATAATTTGCTATTTAAATCATGTTGTGATAGGAGGTTGGACTGAGCCAAAGGCACTTAAGTAAATGATAGGTAAATGTTCTCGATATATTAAAAAGTATAGACCTATATAATGTGAGTGAAAGGAGGTTTTGTGATATAAAATTTTATGATGGTACATTCACACAAAGATTCAGAACCTATGTATGAATATAAAGTTCAGTGTTCCCACCAAATTTGCACTTAGTGAAATTTACTGGAAACAGTGGAATGTGTAACAACAACGACGCTGTAATATTGTACATACAAATAATTTTTTTTTCTTCTGATTTTTCTATAAACTTGTGTAATTGATGTTCTGATTTCATTCCTTTTTGTTTCATGTCATTATGTTAAGAAAACTTTAAATAAGTTTCAATGTGAATATTAATGTTTATGTCAAATGTCAAGTAATATTGTAATAGAATTGAAATGTAACGAAGGTTGAAACTGTTGTAAGATGTTTAAAGTTGTAAATGTGCGTCTGGTCCATACGTAGGCAATGTGTTAGGATATGTAGAATGCAAAACCTCGGGTGAGTACCCTGTCTGCAAGGGAGCGGTAAAAGGTGGATGGCAGGCGAGCGCGGGAAAATGCGCGCGGGCACTGCACGGCACGACGGGCTCAGTAGTAGTTGGGAGTCTGGCACTGGTTTGAGCTACACCTTATGGAGCGAGGAGGCTCTTCTGGAAGACGTAGTTTCACTGAGCCTCGGGTATGCCGTTCCAAATCCCACACAGTATGGCAAAATTCCATAGGCACTAAATGGAAAAGTATTGCGACGCTAAGAAGAATTAAAGTGCCGATACATCAAGAGACATAGCTGTGGTTGTATGTGTGCTCTGTGCCTCGCCACCTTGCCGCCCGCCAACCGCCGCATCGATACCAGCAGGTTGAAACTTTTAGTACTGTATTCGTATGGATCAGAGAGTGAACTGTGCAATAATAACCTAAATTTTACCAGAACTTTCCCATCTTTTAATTATCCTCACAACTAACCTAGACAGGGTCCTTTCCAAATATTGTGCAATCCGAGTGTCCCGAAATGAAAAATTAAATTTTGTGTTAATAATAATTATTTGCAGTCCTAGCTATGTTAGAATGGTGTTTAAAGAAGTGTTTTGTTAATGAACCAGTAAATGAATAACAAAGGTCTAACGAAGTTGAAAGATAACTTTAATATTGATATAGTAATGAAGTTTATTATTTCGAGACAGATGTAAAGGTATTTAAATGAGCAGTAAATAAAATAAAAAGAGTAGTGACTCATATACTGGAAATCTTGAACGCATAATAATTTCAGTAATAATTTTTTTTAATACAGTGATCATAACAGTTTCAGGACCCCCCCCCCCTTTTTATTTATTTGAATTCTGAAGTGTTCTAAATTGGTTTTACCAGCAAAAGTTAAAGTCAATATAAAAGTCAAAATTTATCAGTGTTTTATCTTTATCAAAATTGACATTTTGTGTGTGGCTCGAAAGTGCTATTTCTAGGGTAACCTATGCCCGATTTCAATCAGATTAATAGAGAGTATAAAGTTTTGTAGTATACATTACAGTGTAGTGTTATGTATTCATGGTTTTTTCCATATCAGTACAGAACGTGAAACTATCAGTTCAATAGATTTTCTGGTTCTAAAATTCTACTATATTATGCAGTGTTACTACTTGTTGTTTTGCATGGATATATACCAACTTGTACAGGGAAGAAACTCAGTTAATGCCTAATTAGGCTGGTGACCATATTATTATTAAATTGGTAGCATCTTTAGTGTTGCTTTTGGTCCATACTGACGTGTAATTGCATTTCGAACTTGCTGACGGATCACTGTTATTACAGAGTGGGTATAAGTCTGATTTGCCACCATTCAGGTACACGCGGTCGATATCTATACGAAAATCCTTTCTCATAAGGTGAACCCCGCTCACTTACCACAGCACAGGCTTTAACGACTACTGTGTCACGCGGAGGTTACAGTATCAAGTTCAGATTTATGTCACACATTAAGTTGTGTCGTCCCCTGCCAGGCGAAAAATTTAAACCCTCTGTGTCTATGCAGTCATAATTGTTGACGCTGTTTGCGGTATATTTTCTCTGCATTTTTCTGTTGCCGTTTTTCTCAGCGTCATCATGTCATCTGCAACCTTGTGAGCAGCTGTTAGTAAACTAATTCTGCAAGGTAAACGTAACGTATGTTAGCGTTATATACTTGGGGTTTCGGTAGTGTTCTGGATACAGTTTCGGTGTGTACTAGGCTGGTGTTTAGTTTGTCGTGAAGCCACTTTCGTTAGAGGGCGTGCAGCTAATTCTGCACACAGAAAAGCAAAACTTTCGCACTTCGTCTATGATCCAAAACATTATGCCATCTTGCTGTTCGCGTGCTTCGAGAGAAATACATCGCATGTTGCCAGAACGCTATGAAAGCTGCAGCGGGAATTCTGACGACTGCTGTTCTTTATTTATTTATGTGTGATGGGGAAGTGGTTCTTTTGCGTGTGTGTGCTTTCTGTTCTGTGTTCTACGTCAGTTCTCTCAGAATGGTGAAGAGAGCGACATATTGCTACGCCACACAGCACTAGTTTTATGTTACGCCTTCATGGTTAATAGGTTAATTCACTGACTGCCATGATAGATGCACGAGTTTACGTCTGCTGGTCCTTTATTTAATGCTTCATGCGTTTTGCACAAGTATAAAAGACTGAAGAATGATTAAATGATTCGTTGATATCAGCTTCCTGCAAAAGTATTCGGACTTAATAGTTTATTCGAAGAATGAAGTTTAAGGTCCAGTCGATTACGAGGTCATTAGTGACGGAGCGTACGCTCTAATTGTGGAAGGTTGCGGAAGGAAGCCGAGTATGACCTTTTCGAAGGACTCAGCCCGGCATTTGCCTTTAGTTCTCTACTTGGGGTGGACAAGAATATGGAAACACCAAAAACACATCACATTGCAATGATTAGGAAACCCACTGATTTTCAAAAATGCTTCCAGTTCTCTCAAAATGACGAACACAGGTTCTATATGGTTTTGAAGGGAATTTTATACCAGTGGCAAGTTCAGGAAATGATGATGGCAGGTAGCGATCAAGCACCTTTCTCTCCAAAGCAGACCACAAAGGATGAACAATATTGAGACCTGGTAACAGTGGTGACAGTGGTGCTCACAAAACGAGCCTTAGATTACGTGACGTGTGTGAACAGAGCCTCTGTCGTCCTAGAACAATGCATCACCATTGGGGAACAAACCTTCTAGCAATGGATGCACCCGATGAAAAAAAGAAAAATGGGTGCATAATGCTTGGCAGTAATGCGACTTTGCAGAGTAACCATGGGGCTCATGGGATGCCACGACATGGTTGCCCATACCACCACCGAACCAACGCCGTGTTTCACTCTTAGGACGTAAACGCGGCCGGAAGGTGGCAACTGTATCAAGCAAGACTCAACCTGTCAAAAAACCTTTTTCCATTGATGTGCACTCCCGGTTTTATGATTTCGGCAGCACGTTTTCCTGCTACGGACATGTGCATCACTGATGACTGGTTTTGGAATTCCAGTTCGCCCTTAATTCCATGTTTATGAAACTCCATTAGTGTTGTTTTGGTGCTGTCAGGATCCACGAGTACGACATTCAGTTCTACAGTGACGTTCGCAGCTGTCGTCCTCTTAATTTTCCGCACAAACCGCTTCGGTGACCATCAGCCAGAGTCAGTCAATACATGCCCTCGCTCTCGTCTTCGTCGTGACTTAGCGGATGATATTTTTCCGCTTACCCTTTTGTAGTAGTTGTTGTTGTTGTTATGGTCTTCAGTCCTGAGACTGGTTTGATGCAGCTCTCCACGCTGCTCTATCCTGTGCAAGCTTTTTCATCTCCGAGCAACTACTGCAATCTGCTTGCAAGGGAACCTCCCCATCGCACCCCCCTCAGATTTAGTTATAAGTTGGCACAGTGGATAGGCCTTGAAAAACTGAACACAGATCAATCGAGAAAACAGGAAGAAGTTTTGTCTAACTATGAAAAAAATAAGCAAAATATACAAATTGAGTAGTCGATGTGGAACATAAGCCACATCAAGGACAATGTGATCTGAAAAGGACCGTGGTCTCGTGGTTAGCGTAAACAACTGCGGGACGAGAGGACCTTGGTTCAAGTCTTCCCTCGAGTAATAATTTTAACTTCTTTATTTTCTAGCAATTGACGTGTGTCAGTTATCAAAGTTCAGGCACTCACACAATCAACTTCGCTCTCGAAAATTCCAGGACATGTTCAGGTTTGCTTGGACATATACAGGAATTGACGGTCTACACACGGAAACAATTGGAAAACGTTAAAAACGTATGTTTTGACAGAGCACAGGGAAATCTGTGTGACTGTGAAACCGTTGCATTCATTTGTTGCAGTTTATGTGACAAACTCTCATGTTTTCATCACTTTTTTGGGAGTTATTATCACATCCACAAGAAAACCTAAATCGGGCAAGGTAGAAGAATCTTTTTACCCATTCGCCAAATGTACAAGTTAGGTGGGTCGACAACATATTCCTGTCATGTGACGCACATGCCGTCACCAGTGTCGTATAGAATATATCAGACGTGTTTTCCTGTGGAGGAATCGGTTGACCTATGACCTTGCGATCAAATGTTTTCGGTTCCCACTGGAGAGGAACGTACTTTCGTCTACTAATCGCACGGTTTTGCGGTGCGGTCGCAAAACACAGACACTAAACTTATTACAGTGAACACAGACGTCAATGAACGAACTGACAGATCATAACTTTGCGAAAATAAATAAAGTAAAATTTTCACCCGAGGGAAGACTTGAACCAAGGACCTGTCGTTCAGCAGTTGTTCACGCTAACCACGGGACCACGGCGCTCCTGAACTGACGATATTCTTGATGTTGCTTATCTTACACATGGACTACTCAGTTTGTATATTTTACTAATTTTTTCCATAGTTCCACACAACTTCTTCCTGTTTTCTCGATTGATCTGTGTTCCGTTTTTCAAGGCCTGTCCACTGTGCCAACTTATAACTAAATCTGAGGGGGGTGCGATGGGGAGGTTCCCTTGTTAGTGTATTCGTGTCTTGGTCTACCTCTACGACTTGTACCCTCCACGATTCCCTCCAGCACTAAACTGGTAATCCCCTTGGTGCCCTAGAACGTGTCGTACCAAGCGGTCCCTTCATTTAGTCAAGTTTTTCCACAAATTCCTCTTCTCCCCACCAGTTCTATTCAGTACCTCCTCATTAGTTACGTGATGTAATCTTCAGTATTCTTCTGTAACACCACATATAGAAAGCTTCTATTCTCTTCTTGTCTAAACTATTATCGTCCATGTTACACTGCCGTACATCGCTCCACTCCATACAAATACCTTCAGAAAAGACTTCCTGACACTTAAATCTATACCCGATGTTAACAAATTCCTCTTCTTCACAAACGCTTTCCTTGCCATTGCCAGTCTACATTTTATATCCTCTCTACTTCGACTATGATCAGTTATTTTGCTCCACAAATAGCAAAACTCATTTACTACATTAAGCGTCTCATTTCCTAATCCAATTCCCACAGCATCACCCAATTTAATTCGACTACTTTTCATTATTCCCGTTTTGCCTTTGTTGATGTTCATCTTATATCCTCCTTTCAAGACACTGACCATTCCGTTCAACTGTTCTTCCAGGTCCTTTACTGTCTCTGACAGAATTACAATGTCATCGGTAAACCTCAACGTTTTTACTTCTTCTCCATGGATTTGAATTCCAGCTCCAAATTTTTCTTTTGTTTCCTTTACTGCTTGCTCAGTATACAGATTGAATAACATCGGGGTAGACTACAACCCTGACTCATTCCCTTCCCAACCACTGCTTCCCTTTCATGCCCCTCGACTCTTATAACTGCCATCTGGTTTCCGTACAAATTGTAAATAGCCTTTCGCTCCCTGTATTTTACCCCTGCACCTTCAGAATTTTAAAGAGAGTATTCCAGTCAACATTATCAAAAGCTTTTTCCAAGTCTGCAAATGCTAGAAACGTAGGTTTGTCTTCCCTTAATATGTCTCCTAAGATAAGTCGTATGGTCAGTATTATCTCGCGTTTTCCAACATTTCTTCAGAATCCAAACTGACCTTCCCCGAGGTCGGCTTCTACAAGTTTTTCCATTCGTGCGTAAAGAATTCGCGTTAGTATTTTGCAGTTGTGACTTATTAAACTGATAGTTCGGTAATTTTCAGACCTGTCGACACCTGCTTTCCTTGGGATTGGAATTATTATATTCTTCTTGAAGTCTGATGGAATTTGGCCAGTCTCATACATCTTGCTCACCAGATGGTACAATTTTGTCATGGCTGTCTCTCCCAAGGCTATCAGTAAATCCAATGGAATGTTGTGTATACCTGAAGCCTTTTTTTGACCTAGGTCTTTCACTGCTCCGTCAAATTCTGCACACAGTATCATATCTCCCATCTCATCTTGATCTACGTCCTCTTCCATATCGATAATATTGCCCTCAACTACATCGCCCTAGTATAGACCCTCTATATACTGCTTCCATCTTTCTGTTTTTCCGTCCTTGCTTAGGACTGGTTTTCCATTTGAGCTTTTATTCATACAGGTGGTTCTTTTTTCTCCGAAGGTCTATTTAATTTTTCTGTAGCCGGTATCTATCTCATCTCTAGTGATATATGCTGCCTCTATCTTCTTAAATTTGTCGTCTAGCCATCCTTGCTTAGCCATTTTGCACTTCCTGTCGATCTCAATTTTGAGACGTTTGTATTCCTTTTAGCCTCCTTCATTTACTACATTTTTATATTTTCTCCTTTCATCGATTAAATTCAATATCTCTTCTATTACCGAAGGATTTCTAGTAGCCCTCGTCTTTTTACCTACTTGATCCTCTGCGGCCATCACTATCTCGTCTGTCAAAGCTACCCATTTTTCTGCTGCTGTATTTCTTTTCCCTGTATTTTTCAATCGTTCCTTAATGCTCTCTCTGAAATTCTCTGCAACCTCTGCGTCTTTCAGTTTATCCAGGTCCCATCTGCTCAAATTACCACCTTTTTGCAGTCTCTTCAGTTTTAATCTACAATTCATAATCAATAAATTGTGGTCAGAGTCCACATCTGCCCATGAAAGTGTCTTACAATTTAAAACCTGGTTCCTAAATCTCTGTCTTACCATTATATAATCTATCTGAAATCTGCCGGTTTCTCCAGGTCCCTTCTATTTATACAACCTTCTTTCATGATTCTCAAACCAACTGTTAGCGATAATTAAGTTTGTGCAAAATTCTTCCAGGTGACTTTCTCTTTCATTCCTTACCCCTAGTCGATATTCACCTACTACTTTTCCTTCTCTTCCTTTCCCTACTTACCGAATTCCTGTCCTCAATGACTATTAAATTTTCGTCTTCCTTTACTATCTGAATAATTGCTTTTATCACATCATACATTTATTCAATCTCTTCATCATCTGCGGAGCTGGATGACATATATACTTGTACTACTGTGGTAGGCATGGGCTTTGTGTCTATCTTGGCTCCAATATTGCGTTCACTATGCTGTTAGTAGTAGCTTATCCGCGCTCCTATTTTTTTATCCATTATTAAACCTACTCCTGAATTACACCTATCTGATTTTGTACTTATAACCCTGTATTCACCTGACCTGAAGTTTTGTTCCTCCTGCCACCGAACTTCAGTAATTCCCACTACATCTAACTTTAACCTATCCATTTCTCTTTTTGGATTTCCTAACCTACCTGCCCGATTAACGGATCTAACATTCCACGCTCCGATCCGTAGAACGCCAGTTTTTTTCTCCTGATAACGACATCCTCCCGAGTAGTCCCCGCCCGGAGATCCGAATGGGGGACTATTTTACCTCCGGAATATTTTACCCAAAAGGACGCCATCATCATTTAACCATACAGCAAAGCTCCACGCCCTCGGGAAAAATTTCGGCCGTAGTTTCCCCTTGCTTTCAGCCGTTCAAAAATGGTTCAAATGGCTCTGAGCACTATGGGACTCAACTGCTGAGGTCATTAGTCCCCTAGAACTTAGAACTAGTTAAACCTAACTAACCTAAGGACATCACAAACATCCATGCCCGAGGCAGGATTCGAACCTGCGACCGTAGCGGTCTTGCGGTTCCAGACTGCAGCGCCTTTAACCGCACGGCCACTTCGGCCGGCTTTCAGCCGTTCGCAGTACCAGCACAGCAAGGCCGTTTTGGTTAGTGTTACAAGGCCAGATCAGTCAATCATCCATACTGTTACCCCTGCAACTACTGAAAAGGCTGCTGCCCCTCTTCAGGAACCACACGTTTGTCTGGCCTCTCAACAGATACCCCTCCGTTGTGGTTGCACCTACGGTACGGCTATCTGTATCGCTGAGACACGCAAGGCTCCCCACCAAAGGCAAGGTCCATGGTTAATGGGGAAGGGGGCGGGGGGGCTTCCCCGTATGCGGAATTCCGCTTACCCGGTATACGATATAAATTCGGTATGTTGCCTCTTGAAACAGCAAACACTTCGGCTATCTCGGTTACGGAAGCGTCCACTACACGAACATGAACAAATTGCCCTCGTTCGAATTCACTAAGCTCCGACATAAAGCACTGTAAAGCACTCGCTCGAATTCACTAAGATGCGACATAGTGCACTGGCAACTACAAAAACATTGTTCTAACAGTGAAAGAGACTTGCATCGTATTGACGACGTTGCACAGGTGCCGTCCGTGGTCAAACACATCAGCGAAAACTGCAGCCTAGGTTAGAATCTGCATTTACGTTCAAGCATACATTTTTCTCGGTGTTTTCATAATCTTGTCCAACGGCTGTTGGTTCAAATGGCTCTGAGCACTATGGGACTTAACATCGGTGGTCATCAGTCCCCTAGAACTTAGAACTACTTAAACCTAACTAACCTAAGGACATCACACACACCCATGCCCGAGGCAGGATTCAAACTTGCGACCGTAGCAGTCGCGCGGTTCCGGACTGAGCGCCTTAACTGCGAGACCACGGCGGGCGGCGCCTGCTGGTATTTGGACATTTGTCTTAAGAGTTTTCGTGGGAGTTGCTTCTTAGTTTCTGTTTTATTTTCTATATCTTTGGTACCTGTTGCACAGTGTCAGTGTTCACCGTAACACTGATGCTGGACAACGTGGCATTTGGATGTTAAGGTGGTAGTTACGTAGGTACTTATGTTCGCAACTTACACAGTACCTTAACGTGATATTTTGTAACTCTGTACTGAGCTACGGCTGCGTCAACTGACTCGGGCTTACCAGTGGTTACGCTAGAGAGAAGAAAGGAGGCCTTCAAGTGGCGACCTGGGATAAATGCCTGTTTCCGACGAAGGCGCAATTTGTCGGAAAAAAGCTCTCAGCGGCGCAATTAAATCGCAAGTCGCGGGAAAAAATCCGCAGGCATCTTCGAAGGTGGCTGCTTTATGGCGCGGAAATCCTTTAATAGAGTCATTAAGGCCGTTTGCGGACAGAGAGAGGGAGGAAATTGGAAGCGCAGGAGGCAGAGAGAGGCAGTTCCAGGGAGCGGCCTGGCTGGAAGATGGCCGCCGGCAACAAGTGAAGTTAAGTGCTCTCAGTCAGACCGTGCACACCAACTGGGGTAAGAGGTGGGACATCAGTCCACAAAGCCGGATAACATGCACTCACAGAACAGGCAACATTTGGTCTGGTACGAGAGCATTTTTGCAGACTGAAAGAAGATTGTTGTTGTGGCCTTCGGGATCACCAGTCCGACATCGTCTCTGTCTAGAAATTTTACTCCCTCCAACCCATCTTCTCCTCTATCACCAAATTAATCATTCTTTGATGCCTTAGGATATGAGTAGGGTAGCTCTTCAGTTTCTAGCAAGAATAAACATCAGGCGATTCATTTGTTTCTTGTGTCAATTCACAGCTGAGTAAATTGTTTTCTTTATCTTCGAGGTCACTGGCATCAGTTTACAGCTGAGACAATTGTTCTTGTTATATTCACGGTAAATGTGCTCCTCTCCTTCTCCCTCTCCCCCTGCATCCTCCCCCACTTTGCATTCGGTCAACCACGCATCAACATCATCTTGCTCTCCGGCAGTAGCTGTAGAACCACACTGCTTTTGGGCAATTTGCTCTTGCCCCATACGAATCAAGTTCCTCCTCCCATCCCCTCCCCTTTTTTACTATAAAAATCAGATTTTTCCTCTTATTCATTATCTGTACATCAGGGACCAGCCACTGAAACCAGCCAGAAAACAGCAGAAGAAGCTTCTCAGATTCGAAACTAAGTCCATTTAAGATGTGCCCAAAAATATCCGAATGACCTGAATTATTTATGAAAAAGTACATCCCTCACCTGTCCCTTTTCTTCTCCTCTCCAATCATAGCCAACTATTGCAGCGTAGCTCCGTCTGGGCTGTGTTCAAAAGTACCCAAAATATTTTTCAAAAATATACTCAAACTATCTGAATTGCATAAACACTGATGAACTAAATTTGCATTAGTGAATTCCAAAAAAATCTTTTGTGGACTGGCTTGTCAGAAACATTGGTAATACTCATTCAAAGCTATATACCATTCGCTATGCAATTTTGGAGTGGGTAAATAACATACTCTCTACAAATCATTAAAGACCAATGTTTGCTTATGACATGTAGTTAACAAATTAGTAGTATGTAGTGGTCAAATATGATTTTTACTTTAAATACTACCCCGAAAACATTCAAAACCACAAAATAAAATCAACTGCTGTTTCGTGTCCCAGCTTCTCACTGTCAATCGTTTGTTGGTTCCTTGTTCCATGATTCTTTTACTGCCACGAACAGATAGATGTACTCGTAAAAGTGTCAGTTGTTTGTTCATTGTACCACGAATTGTATAGAGGACCACACTCACTAGGCTATCACCATCTCCCAGCGAACATTAATTCATACCTATCAGGTAATATCGTGGCACTGAGGTATACAGAAACTGTGACTTTATGAAGGACATTTCATTTTCCATATTTCATGTACATTTACACTATGTTATAACACTGATTTCGAAAGCCAGTTTTTTGGTCTCTGGTCAGTGAATGATAGTTATTCCTTGGCGTGAAAATGGCATGTGAAAGACAATACTTAGGAGACTTCTTTTTGAGCTTTGATACAAAATGGACCAGAAATTAAATCTATTATTGAGTTTAGCACTGTATTGTGTTGATGGCCACTGTTGTACAAAAATTGTAACTCAACGAAATTGTGACTCTTAAAAAAAAAATGTGGGGTTAGTATGGAACTGGAATGCTAGACTGAATTTTATCTCAGCATAATAATTAGTCTGAGATGAAAAAGAGCCACAAATGGAGTGAAAATAATTATGTTTAGTCTGCAGTTAAGATAGGATCCAAAGGAAACTCCACGCTGGACCTTAATCTGCTTTTTGTTGTCTTTTAACTTTCCTGTTATGGTGAAACTAGGTGCAGAGACACTTTTAGAAGAGAGATAAGTTAGGTGATGGTTGACCGCGTTAAAATGCAACACAATGAGGCAATGAATATCTCACTGTGTAGCAAGAATAATCGGACTTTGCATAACAAACAATTTAGACTGCAAGTTCCGTGCTCAAAAAATATTCAAATGTGTGTGAAATCTTATGGGACTTAACTGCTAAGGTCATCAGTCCCTAACCTTACACACTACTTAACGTAAATTATCCTAAGGACAGCCGGCTGGAGTGGCCGAGCGGTTCTAGGCGCTACAGTCTGGAACCACGCGACCGCTACGGTCGCAGATTCGAATCCTGCCTCGGGCATGGATGTGTGTGATGTCCTTAGGTTAGTTCGGTTTAAGTAGTTCTAAGTTCTAGGGGACTGATGACCTCAGAAGCTAAGTCCCATAATGCTCAGAGCCATTTATCCTAAGGACAAACACACAAACCCATGCCCGAGGGAGGACTCGAACCTCCGCCGGGACCAGCCGCACAGTCCATGACTGCGACGCCCCAGACCGCTCGGCCAATCCCGCGCGGCTGCAAGTTATGTGAGAAAGGATGCAAACATGCATATGATTGTGCTGTGGGTTTAACAAGTTCACTTTAATGCATCATTAAAAACTATCGCATAACTCATACAATGTCTTCCAGATAGAACTTTCAGACAGTAGGATAATTACAAAAAGAGAAAGCGAACCTAAGTCAAAGAGAGATTGTGTCAGAGATAATGACTGCACTGAGTCATCACTTGCGTGCGTAGCACTACACTTCAATTAAGTCAGAAATCGTGTCGGCTGGTGGGTAACGTCTGTGTCCACCGCTGCGAATCATGGCTCCGAAGAGACACTCTTAATTGCTGGTGCATTAACTCAACTAAGTCATTCACTGTCAGGTAGTAAGCTGTGATTATAATAAGCTTTGTATTCAGTAGGTTGACGAGTGCTTTGAACAGATATGAGTTGAATTACCTTGCTTGGACTGTTGTAACTCACAATGGAACGCCGAAACGGGCGATCCATCCCCGGAAGAACATGGTCGCGACAGTTTCGGCCATTTAGGCAACACATCCAGCAAGGGTATGAAACGATCAATAACTGCAAGACGGTAGTGGGACAGTAATCGTGAGAGCGGCCCGATGATGCCCAGATGCACGTGCTCGAATCTTTGATTTGGGGGAAAGAACGTGTCACAAAGTGCCCCGACATGCTGGCTAACTTTGTTCCGTTAGCAGGCCACACGCTCGAGCACATATTGCTTATAATCTTTGTCCATGTCTGGCCACATAAAAGCTCACTTCACCATGTTCGTAGTGCTATGCAACAGGTCATGTAAGGAGGCGATTGCCTGCTGCCAAAAGACAAAAGCCACAAGCGGTCGCGGTTTAGTAGTTGCGATGTCACAATATAGCAGCGTGTTTGACGGTGATGCTGCAACATGACGGATCTGTAGACTTGCTCCTTGCGTCAGAAAATATCGCAGCCGGGTGTGTGTGCTTGCCGCGCTGCAGGGACAGCTCTGAAAACAACGGCGTCAATATCGCTCTGAGTCGAGAGAGGGTGTCTACTGGCACAATCAGGTCTGCGACGGCTCTGTGCCTGGTGAACCGTTGGATACAGACTAGATAGCGTAGCTGACGCACCGATGCTTTCTCTTGGCGCTGGCGGAAAGTGTGCGTCACTGCCTTATGGCCTGTCACTAGAGAGAACTGTCGCCCCTGTAACAAGTGGTGAAACTTCTTAATGAAGGCATATGCCATGATGGTCTTACGTGGACCAGTTCCGCTGTGACGACGATAGCTTTTGAGTGAAAAAGCCGAGGGCTGCCAGTGTTGGCCTACTTGCTGCTGCACTGCAGCACGGACTGCAAGAGGGACGATTCGAAGATAAAGGCGAGAGGCGCCTGTGGAACTGGCTGGGCTAACAGAGTAGCTTGTATGATGGCAGTTTTTACCTTGTTAAATTACAACTCAGCCTCGCTATCCCACGACAGCTTGTCCTTTGGCGTAAGTACACCACGCAAGAATTCATTCAACGGTGCAGCCAGGAGGACATGCTTGAGAATGAAACGACGATAGAAATTGGTGACACCAAGGATCGTCGTAATTCTCTAATTGTCGTATCCGGGGGAAAATTAACTATAGCTTCGACTTTCTCCTGTGGCGGCCGTATATTTTGAGCATTGATAGTGTAGCCTAGGAACTGAACCACAGAATCCAGTTTGATGGGTTGATGAGCAGACTTTGTGCACAAAGACGAGCGAAAAGTGTGACAAGTGTTCTTCCTCAGAGCTTGACATGACCAAAATGTCGTCTATCTACACATAACAAATATCTAGGTCGCGTGTAAAATCTTCTGTTAATCGTTGACATTTTTGGGCAGCGAATTCCAAAGGCCATTCTAGTGTACTTAAACAGTCCGAACGTGTGCAGACAGCAGTTTTAGCAGCGTCGCCTAGTGCCACAGGTATATGGTAGGACACAAGTACCAAGTGCATCATATTTTAAACTTCCTGGCAGATTAAAATTGTTTGCCGGGCCGTGACTCGAACTCAGGACCTTTGCCTTTCGCGGGCAAGTGCTCTACCATTTGAGCTACCCAAGCACGAGTCACGCCCCGTCCTCACAGCTTTAGTTCTGCCAGTACCTCGTCTCCTATCTTCCAACCTTCACAGAAGCTCTTCTGCGAACCTTGCAGGAAAATCTGAGCAGCCGTCTTATGTTGTTTGCAGATGATGCTGTCGTTTATCGTCTAGTAACTTCATAAGAAGATCAAAACAAATTGCAAAAAGATTTAGAAAAGATATCTGTATGATGCGAAAATTTGTAATTGACCCTATATAACGAAAAGTGTGAGGTCAACCACGTGAGTGCTAAAATAAATCCGTTAAACTTCGGTTACACGATAATCAGTCTAATCTAAAGGCCTAAATTCAACTAAATACCTAAGAATAACAATTATGAACAACTTAAATTGGTAAGGACACACAGAAAATGTCGAGAGAAAGGCGAACCAAAGACTGCGTTTTATTGGCAGAGCACAATAAAGATACAATAGATCTGATAAAGAGACTGGCTCGGACGTCCTGTTTCGGAGTGCTGTTGCGCGGTGTGGGATCCTTACCAGACAGGATTGACGGAGTACATCGAGAAACTTCAAAGAAGGGCAGCACGTTTTGTATTATGGAGAAATAGGGGAGGGAGTGTCACGTACATGATACAGGATTTGGCGTGGACATCGTTAAAAGAAAGGCGTTTTTCGTGCGGCAGTATCTTCTCACGAAGTTTCAATCACCAACTTTCCCTCCGAATGCGAAAATATTTTGTTGACACCAATCTACCTAGGGAGGAACAATCATCATAATAAAATAACGGAAGTCAGACTCGCGCGGAAATATTTAACTGTTCGTTTTTCCCGTGTGCTGGCCGACATTGGAACGGTAGAGAAATAGCGTGAAAGTGGTTCAATTAACCCTCTGCGACTCAATTAAGTGTTATTTGCAGAATATACATGTAGATGTAGAGAACAGGGCAAGATGAGTTTGCTTTTTAAAATTGTGCTCATTCGTGGACATGTTTTCCGACCTCAAGGATATTAATGACATTCGAACTCAGAATATGTTCAAGAATTCTGCAGAAACCGATATTAAGGATATTGGTCTGTAGTTTTGCGAGTCCGTTTTTCTACCCTTCTTATACACAGGAGTCACCTGCATTTTTTTATGGTCGTTTGGGTCTTTGTACAGGGCAAGAGATTCGCGATAAATGCAAGCTAAGTAAGGGGCGCATGCCACTGAGAAAGTAGACGGATAAGGTAATAAATGAGTTCTTCGCAGAATCGTAGATTAACGAAATATAAGCAAAAACTAACCAGAAGAATGAACAATATCCTGTACCATGTGTTAAGACATTTGAGTATAACTTCCGCAGTAGGATCTGCTAGAGCGAGCCGAAAAGGGCAAAAACAGTGGGGGAAAACGGAAGTTGTAATGTATGCAGTAAATAATCGAGGACGGTGTGTGTAAATGTTTCTCTGAGAAAAAGAAGAAGGGAGCCATATTAAACCAGTCAGGCGATTAGCGTGAGAAAATTTTTAAAAACCTTAAAAAAGTTGTCCCCCCACGAACCATGGACCTTGCCGTTGGTGGGGAGGCTTGCGTGCCTCAGCGATACAGATGGCCGTACCGTAGGTGCAACCACAACGGAGGGGTATCTGTTGAGAGGCCAGACAAACATGTGGTTCCTGAAGAGGGGCAGCAGCCTTTTCAGTAGTTGCAGGGGCAACAGTATGGATGATTGACTGATCTGGCCTTGTAACACTAACCAAAACGGCCTTGCTGTGCTGGTACTGCGAACGGCTGAAAGCAAGGGGAAACTACAGCCATAATTTTTCCCGAGGGCATGCAGCTTTATTGTACGGTTAAATGATGATGGCGTCCCCTTGAGTTCAAATGGTTCAAATGGCTCTGAGCACTATGGGACTCAACATCTTAGGTCATAAGTCCCCTAGAACTTAGAACTACTTAAACCTAACTAACCTAAGGACATCACACACACCCATGCCCGAGGCAGGATTCGAACCTGCGACCGTAGCGGTCCCGCGGTTCCGGACTGCAGCGCCAGAACCGCTAGACCACCGCGGCCGGCTGTCCCCTTGAGTAAAATATTCCGGAGGTAAAATTGTCCCCCATTCAGATCTCCGGGCGGGGACTACTCAAGAGGACGTCGTTATCAGGAGAAAGGAAACTGGCGTTCTACGGATTGGAGCGTGGAATGTCAGATTCCTTAATCGGGCAGGTAGATAAGAAAATTTAAAAAGGGAAATGAATAGGTTAAAGTTAAATATAGTGGGAATTAGTGAAGTTCGGTGGCAGGAGGAACAAGACTTCTGGTCAGGTGAATACAGGGTTATCAATACAAAATCAAATAGGGGTAATGCAGGAGTAGGCTTTAATAATGAATAGGAAAATAGGTATGCGGGTAAGCTAATACAAACAGCATAGTAAACGTATCATTGTGGCCAAGTTAGATACGAAGCCCACGTGTACCACAGTAGTACAAGTTTATATGCCAATTAGCTCTGCAGATGTAGAAGAAAATCATGAAATGTATGATGAGATAAAAGGAATTATTCAGGTAGTGAACGGAGACGAAAATTTAATAGGGATGGGGGACTGGAATTCGATAGTAGGGAAAGGAAGAGAAGGAAACGTAGTAGGTGAATATGGATTGGGGGTAAGAAATGAAAGAGAAAGCCGCCTGGTAGAATTTTGCACAGAGCATAACTTAATCATAGCTAACACTTGGTTCAAGAATCATAAAAGAAGGTTGTATACATCGAAAAAGCGTGGAAATACTAGAAAGTATCATATAGATTATATAATGGTAAGACAGAGATCCAGGAACCAGGTTTTAAATTGTACTACATATCCAGTGGCAGATGTCGTCTCTGACCACAATCTATTGGTTATGAACTGTAGATTAAAACTGAAGAAACTGCAAAAAGGTGGGAATTTAAGGAGATGGGACCTGGATAAACTGACTAAACCAGAGGTTGTACAGAGTTTCAGGGAGAGCATAAGGGAACAATTGACAGGAATGGGGGAAAGAAATACATTAGAAGAAGAATGGGTAGCTCTGAGGGATGAAGTAGTGAAGGCAGCAGAGGATCAAGTAGGTAAAAAGACGAGGGCTAGTAGAAATCCTTGGGTAACAGAAGAAATATTGAATTTAATTGATGAAAGGAGAAAATATAAAAACGCAGTAAATGAAGCAGGCAAAAAGGAATACAAACGTCTCAAAAATGTGATCGACAAGAAGTGTAAAATGACTAAGCAGGGATGGCTATAGGACAAATGTGAGGATGTAGAGGCTTATCTCACGAGAGGCAAGATAGATACTGCCTACAGGAAAATTAAAGAGACCTTTGGAGAAAGAAGAACCACTTTCATGAATATCAAGAGCTCCGATGGAAATCCAGTTCTAAGCAAAGAAAGGAAAGCAGAAAGGTGGAAGGAGTATATAGAGGGTCTATAGAAGGGCGATGTACTTGAGGACAATATTATGGAAATGGAAGAGGATGTAGATGAAGATGAAATAGGAGAAATGATGCTGCGTGAAGAGTTTGACAGAGCACTGAAAGGCCTAAGTCGAATCAAGGCTCCGGGAGTAGACAACATTACATTAGAACTACTGACAACCTTGGGAGAGCCATGCCTAACAAACCTCTACCATCTGGTGAGCAAGATGTATGAGACAGGCGAAATACCCTCAGACTTCAAGAAGAATATAATAATTCCAATCCCAAAGAAAGCAGGTGTTGACAGATGTGAAAATTACCGAACTATCAGTTTAATAAGCCATGGCTGTAAAATACTGACACGAATTCTTTACAGACGAATGGAAATAGTGGTGGAAACCGACCCCGGGGAAGGTCAGTTTAGATTCTGTAGAAATAATGGAACATGTGAGGCAATACTGACCCTACGACTTATCTTAGAAAATAGATTAAGAAAAGGCAAACTTAGGCTTCTAGCATTTGCAGACTTAGAGAAGGGTTTTGACAATGTTGACTGGAATACTCTCTTTAAAATTCTGAAGGTGGCAGGGGTAAAATACAGGGAGCGAAAGGCTATTTACAATTTGTACAGAAACCAGAAGGCAGTTATAAGAATCGAGGGGCATGAAAGAGAAGCAGTGGTTGGGAATTGAATGAGACAGGGTTGTAGCCTATCCCCGATGTTATTCAATCTGTATTTTGAGCAAGCAGTAAAGGAAACAAAAGAAAAATTTGGAGTTGGAATTGAAATCCATGGAGAAGAAGTAAAAACTTTGAAGTTCGCCGATGACATTGTAATTCTGTCAGAGACAGCAAAGGACCTGGAAGAGCAGCTGAACGGAATGGACAGTGTATTGAAAGGAAGATATAAGATGAACATCAACAAAGGCAAAACGAGAATAATGGAATGCAGTCGAATTAAATTGTGTGATGCTGCGGGAATTAGATTAGGAAATGAGACGGTTAAAGTAGTAAATGAGTTTAGCCATTTGGGGAGGAAAATAACTGATGATGGTCGAAGTAGAGAGGATATAAAATATAGACCGGCAATGGCAAGGAAAGCGTTACTGAAGAAGAGAAATTTGTTAACATCGGGTATAGGTTTGTCAGGAAGTTGTTTCTGAAAGTATTTGTATGGAGTGTAGTCTTGTATGGAAGTGAAACATGGACGATAAATAGTTTAGACAAGAAGAGAATAGAAGCTTTCGAAATGTGGTGCTACAGAAGAATGCTGAAGATTAGATGGGTAGAAGAAGGAATCGGTTGGTAGGGCATATTCTGAGGCATCAAGGGATTACCAATTTAGTATTGGAGGCAGCGTAGAGGGTAAAAATCGTAGAGGGAGACTAAGAGATGAATACACTAAACAGACTCAGAAGGATGTAGGTTGCAGTAGGTACTGGGAGATGAAGAACCTTGCACAGGATAGAGTAGCATGGAGACCTGCATCAAACCAGTCTCTGGACTGAAGACCACAACAACAAAAAAGTGGAACATACTACTAAGTTTCGTTAAGTTTCTACATCTACACATACATTCTCTACAAATCACTGTACAGTGTATGGCGACAGGTATTACCAGCTTTCTTTCCGACTGCTCTGCGTACTGTGTGAGGAGAAAATGACTGTCTATACGCCTCTGTATGTGCCCTGATCTCTCTTCTCATGATCCCCAGAGTTAAATGGCGATGACGGCGTATTTGCCGCACACTCATCTTAGAATTAATGTTTTCTAAACATTTGTAACATTGCTTCGCAAGAGATGCGACATCTTTCTTCATAAGGTTCCGATTTAAGTTACCCGATCGTTAGATATACGATCCTAGAAGCGTGCATTTGCATTAATTAGGTGTTCGTTGTAGAATACATGTTAAGACCTCATAAAATGGAACAATACTTCCAGAACGCTTCCAGCAAATCTAAGTCTTCTATTCGCTTTCACTATACTGATTTTACGTGACCATTGCATTTCATGTCACTACTTAGTATTACACATAATTACTTACTATTACTATGTGACGTACGCAAGACATTCGACACTAACCTTGTAATCAGATGCTGTACAGTTCTTTTTTTTTATTACTGGCATCATCTTATATTTATTCTCATTTAAAGAGATTGCCATTCATTACACGAAGTAGAAATTTTGTCCAGGTCTTTCTTGAATCCCTTAGTTATCGTCCAACAATACTCTCCTGTACTCAATAGCGATCGTGAGCGTCAAATCTGATGTTGTTGCTGATTGTACCTGATAAATCGATGATTATTGAGAACAACAGAGATCGTATCATACTTCCTTGGGGGGGGGGGGGGGGGGAGAACTGCGACGTGTACATACACAGTTAGATCGTTGAGGACGTCTATCGACTTTCGCAGTCGTATCGAATCTAAGCGCGGTGAACCTCTCGTGGAACGATCGTCCATCTTGTGTTTCCGGGGATATGTCATCACGGTGAGCCTGCAGGCTCACAATTACACTTGGCTATTGGAACTACCATCTAGGTAACTTTTCTATAATAGCAGTTTACAGATTTGTAATAACGTGACTGGTAGTAGTTTTCAATACCTAATTATTTCCAAGCACGAAATTAATGTGTGGATAACAAAGCTGTCTTTACAGAAGTGTTCTGCAAATACTCAGTCATTGTTTGTGTGCTTATTAGTGTTAAAAATTTGAAATGGATTTATTGGCTGCGTACCTGTGCATAACTCACATGTTCCCTTATGTCACTCAATCTAACCTGTATATTAACTTCCCCTTAATTGATCTGTTTATTTCTTTGAGGGTCATACACGCAGTTAAATATACAAAATTATGTGTGCATTGCACACCGAAATAATACTTATAATATTATCATAACACTCTTTTGAAAATGTAAAAAGATTGTAAATATGTAATATCGTTGTGACTGTGGTAACCATTCTTGTTCACGAATTAAAGCAGAAATTCATATCTTCAGATGGTACATTCAATGCAATTTTGGAACTTATTCTTACCTCTTCTGTCTTCGAAAGTGAGAATGTGTGAACTTGATACTCGTTATTTACATACCGTGAAATTGTGTTACGAAAAGTACTTAGCAATAAGCTTCTGCAATGGTAAGAGTGTGGTGGTTGAGTGAAACATGTTCTAATTTGTGCGAAAAATTATATTGCACTGCGAGAAAAATGAACTTCTTGTTTTGCACGTTTGGAAGTAACTGAAACAACGAGAAAAATAGCTGTACGTACATTCCTGTACCAGTATCTGAATATATTACGTCTGTACACATATAAGATGGTATTATTTGGAAAAGAAGTCTCCTAAAATAACAAGCTTGTAAATTTTATTTTATAGTTTACAGACAGCTAAGAATACATTTTAATTAATTTTCAAATGAATCGGTCTTTTCTGCTCTTTTTATTTTGAGCGGTGCTTACTTTGTTTTGCGAAATGATCAACGTATTTGGAACATTTACTGGCATTTGCGTGTTGCATGCTTAATTTGTAAACTATTCACAATGACAACTAACTCCTGGGAGACAACGTTCTTATATGTACATAACATCAGATATTACAGAAAGCACTTTCCTTAAATTAATAAGGTCCCAGTATCTTTCAAAATAGTGGAGGGAGTCGCATCACGTAGATTCTTTTCCGCAACCCGACATTCTAACCATTACATCACGATAGAGCTTTGCAACTTCTATCTCGGTTTTCACGTCCCGTTATCTTTTTAGCTTATATTTGATTATAAAAAATCGTACCAACAACTACGCGTTTTCGCGAGATCTCCAGTATGTAAGTAACTTACCTATGAAACTTTCTGGCAGATTAAAACTGTGTGCCGGATTGAGACTCGAACTCGGGACCTTTGCCTTTCGCGGGCAAGTGCTCTACCATCTGAGCTACCCAAGTACGACTCACGCCCCGTCCTCACAGGTTTACTTCTGCCAGTACCTCGTCTCCTATCTTCCAAACTTTAAAACTTTACAGAAGCTCTCCTGCGAACCTTGCAGAACTAGCACTCCTGAAAGAAAGGATATTGCGGTGACATGGCTTAGCCACAGCCCGGGGCTTGCTAGTTCTGCAAGGTTCGCAGGAGAGCTTCTGTAAAGTTTCGAAAGTAGGAGACGAGGTACTGGCAGAAGTAAAGCTGTGAGGACGGGGCGTGAGTCGTGCTTGGGTAGCTCAGATGGTAGAGCACTTGCCCGCGAAAGGCAAAGGTCCCGAGTTCGAGTCTCGGTCCTTCACACAGTTTTAATTTGCCAGGAAGTTTCATATCAGCGCACACTCCGCTGCAGAGTGAAAACCTATCGAATATGGCTTCACCCATTTCTCAGAACTCGATACGATGATGGAAGTCGATAGATGTTTACGACGGTCGAAACTGGGCATGTACGCGTCATAGTGATCTCACAGAGAAATGTTATCGAGGTGAATGTAACGTCCCCCTCATTGAGGCAGATGCGAATTTACTGTCGTCTCTGTGGAACTTTCGCCGTCCAGTAAAACGAATTGGATTCTATTAGTCAAATTTCGAGCCGATCACATATCTGCGAAGATACACTGTATGAACGAAACCTGCTATTTGGTGCTCCAATCGTTTTAGGCACTTCGGAAAAATTGACGCCTCCGCCTCCGTTGCGGATGTCTGCGGGGACTGAATTCCGCTGTGTCAACAGTTTGCTTGCGTAGCGGGCGAAGAGAACCCTCGTGGCGATACATCCACCGTGAAAGGGCTTTGTGCGCCGCTCCTTTGTACACTGCAGCAGTGTGGAGGGCGCTCATCCACTTAGGGATTACTGCAGGTGGCAGACTTCCTCCGCCCAACACTCGCTGGTTCGTGAAGGAGTGCTTCCCGTCTGCATTCCGGGCCACTCTGCTAAAAGAGGTCGGCAGGCGCGAGGATTACATCACACTGGAGCAGCCACAAGTATTTGCTGGTCGCAACGGTCTGGCACCTCTCGACAAACACGCGCCAATCGGATTATGAGAGCGCACTGCAGGTGGTCCCTTTTCGCAGTTCTCCTTTACTGGGCAGCGAGCAAAGATCAGCTCGGTGGCTACCGGAATAACTGAAGGCATTTGCTTCCTCCAGCAGTACCCGTCATTTTTTGTCATCAGCTAAATCAGATTCGGCCTTCGCTTTCAGTCTAGGATTACCTTCCGATCCAGGGGAGGGAGAAGCAACATTAGTGTTTAACGTCCCGTCGACGTCACCACAGGAGGGGCGGGAAAGAAGATCGGCAGCGCTCATTCAAAGGATCCATCGCGGCATTTACCTTAAGCAGTTTAACGAAATCACGGGAACCTAAATCTTATGGTCAGATAGGGATTTGAATCGCTTGTAATGTCCCCCTTCCCTTCTATCCACAATGTTAGAAATATATGACTGTGTAAGCATGTGCCTAAACAATTGGAATAAAATTTTGAAAAGGCTATCGTTCCAAAGATTCAATATAAAGTCGATAAATGAGGGGGAGGTTAACAACGAGATGCCTTCTAGGACAACTTATTCCGCCTACTTAATTACTGTAAAATTTAGTATGGTTGTTCGAAAGGTTTTTGCTATCATTCACGTACTGTGCCAACGAGAAGGGGTACCACGTGAATCGGAACAGAATAATAAGAGTTACTGAAATAATTATAGCTAAAAGAAATACGGTTGCCAGCCCAATTGGGCAAAATTTTTGTTCGGTAGGTGAATTAATGAGCCGAACAGTCAATGTCAAGAATTACTCGAACACGCGCGGCAACAGAGGGCTGCACGCACGTTAACAAAAACAATTGAAACATTTACGTAATAAAGGGAGAAAGAAAATAGTTTGCACTCGAGATATCATTAACTAATAGAGATGAAATTTTGAAAACATACAAGATAACACTTAGGTTAATGGTTAGTTACTGTTGTAAGTGACAATGGCGCTACCTCACAATAACGGATATTATTTTCATATGAATTTTGGAAAATGGCAAAAAATAATTAAAAGAAACTCTATTGACTTCTGAACAGGGAAGTAGAAATTGATAATTATAAAAAGGTAATTATTATACTTTAACACGACTGCAAGTCAAAATGTGAACCAGAACTTTACTAACAAGTTACAATAATCACTGATATTTCCACTCACTCATTCATTCTAGTTAGTGCTTTTGTTTATAGTGCCAGGAATCGTTTTAATTTGATTAGTTGATTTACTATTTGTAACAATTATATCGCCTCAGATTAAAGTTCAAATTTAAAGTTAGTGAGACTAAAATTACTGAATGCTTTAAGATCAAATATTTAATCTAACTGAATCATTTAGTTCATAAGCAAAATTAAGTGGCACCGAAATTTTCATTTTTCATAAACGGTACTCGGATTATTAGGACAGGAACCTACTTGGTGAATGATTTTAGGAGACTCACGGGTAAACAGTTTTGATTAAACTATGGCAATTATTCACTCGCAAAACACCACAAAGATGAGTAACGCCGTTACAAGACTAGTTGACAATAAGCTGTGATGCAGCAATCTTACTTCAGTCCATTCTCGCCGTAACGAAGTCGCTGACGACGATACTGCTGCTGGCTCCTTTCCATGATAATTAGCGAGCACGGGAGTTATTAGCAATGATATTGGCGTGGCGGGTTCTTGATGTTGCTGCAGCCAATATTTCCACCGCCCAAGCTCATCACTTGCCAAGTGCCGCTAAACAATCAGTACAGTGCACACCATCCAAGCGTCCGCACTTCACCAAGTCTCACACCAGAGTTCTCTGTCTCTGTGTTGCGCGCGCTCTGACGTAACGTCCAGAGACGCCGCTACTCCAACAACACTTATTCGTTGACTAAAACCTAACGTTTCCCTAACATTCCCTCAGCGATTACTCAGCGATATTTGCATAATATACATAATTGATTATACAGCAAAATAAACCAATTAATTCATACATAGTGTACATATAAATTTACATAAACATAAAAGCAAGAATATACAATAATAAATGGTCAAAGAGCACATCGGCATGAAAGTGTTGCACGCTGTCCTTCCGAATATGTGTCCAATGATTTAACACCGCAAAGTCTGTCTGTTTCCTGAGATATCTTCCACCTCAATGAAAGATCTGAACCTGCAACCGAGGCTGATTTAATCAAGCGGGCACGATGGATGGTTATGTGGCTCGAATTCACGATGTGGAAAGGATTTTCACAATCGGAATCTGGGTAGCAGTGAAACAGATTGTTGGCAAACGTCAGGTATTGTACATCACATGTCCATTATAAATGATTTTGTGAAAGCCTGCGACTGTGAAGACAATGGGCTGGTTTATAAAAAACTTTTCTGCAACCAGTCACGATTTTCATTTATTCGTATTTTACACTACACGTTCCAGGAAATGATTCCTTTTTCCAAGTGCGTTTTCTCTGTGTACTAAGTCATTTTTACGTAATGTTTTTGATGTGTGAGTTTCTGCTTTTTTTTTTTTTTTGACTTAACTACAATCTTATTGACACTTCATCAGTTACCTGGACCTAAATATAACAACAACACATGTGCATTCAAAATTTATGGGAAAAATACGATTATCGACAGCACAATGCCTGGAACTTCATGTCACCCGAACACCCATAAACAGGCAACATACAGGTCAGTGCTACATAGGGAGATTAAAATACCTTTGAACCAAGAATACATGCAACAAGAAATAAACGTAGTGATTGCAGTAGCCAATGATTATACTGCTGCCATGGTTGACACAGTTCAAAACAAAGTGAAAAAAGACTCGAACACAAAGTGCACCACAGAAGAAAAAGACAAGAACATGTGTATATCTAGCATCCCATATACTGGCCATATATCACGGAACACTGGAAATATTTTTAAAAAACCACAAAGTAAAAGTTGGATTTTCTATTTCAAATTAACTACAACAAAAACTATTACACAACATATAAAGTGTCATTGTGATCCATACTCAGACTCTGGACTACACACAGTAACATTTCAGGAATGCTCCATGTTCTACCTAAGATAAAGAGGCCGAAATTTCAACATACGTAGTACAGGACACTCATCTGCAAAAGTAGAGCGGAATACCAAAGTACTCTAACGACTAAGTAAAGGGCATAAAATGGAGTTATTAGAATAACTGGAGATAAATTCACATTACTTGAAAGTGAATCAGTTAATTTTCTTCAGATACTAGGGCGGTATACCTAAAGAAAAATACTGACATATAGAAATAAGCACCACTGTAAAATAGATATAAGTAAATGACGGTCCAGATGCTGCACAAAAACATATCATACTCTGTGGAAGACCTGTCTCTGCCGACTACATCTAAAAACATCTTTGTAACTGTTTGTTATTCTCGATATATACTGTGCACAGAAAATTGTGTGTGTTGTTCAACACCTGTGAGACTCGGCCCAAATGGACCGTAGGACAGCTATAAGTACAAATTCTTCCAATTTTCGTGTACATAAAAAAATCGAAAGCTGACTAACAACTCCACGTTTTTTATGTATTGCAGTAAAGTCAATAAAACAAAGCAGAACCTCAACATCAAAAACAGAAATGGCATAGTATACAGAGAAAACATACTTGAAAATGGGAATCACTTCCAGAAATCCGTCGTGTAAAACATGAATAAGAGAAAATCGTGATGGTAGCTGGCTCTGAGCACTATGGGACTTAACAGCTGAGGTCATCAGTCCCCTAGAACTTAGAACTACTTAAACCTAACTAACCTAAGGACATCACACACATCCATGCCGGAGGCAGGATTCGAACCTGCGACCGTAGCGGTCGCGCTGTTCCGGACTGAAGCGTCTAGAACCGCTCGGCCACTCCGGCCGGCGTGATGGTAGCAGAAAAGTTATTTATAAGGAAGCCAATTGCAATATAAATAATACATGTATCTGTAATAAGCGTTGACATATCACAGGCATTGTGATGCTGTCACTAACGCCACATACTGACAACGATTGTTTAACTTAAAATATGTCGTACTGCCTAAGCAAGTTCGGAAACTGATTTTGCAGTGGAATGGGTATAAATGACTTATTTAAGTTCTATGTCTAAGATACTACTGTGCTTCACTACTATATTGTAATCGACATTATTTTCTCAACTTTGTCTTACACTGTATTCTTACAACAAGGATCTGATGATCGGGTAAACCGAAACGCGTTATGAGAAGTTAAATAACAAAAATTTTGGTAACCAGGACAAGTGACTTCTGGCGCTGCAACCTTCCTACAGACAGTAGCATCATCAGCTTTGCGAAGTATCCACATAGTTTGACGATTTATATATATATATATATATATATATATATAAACCTTGTAACGTTGTTGCTTTAATTTGAGGTGTAAGCGGTGCTGATATTCAAGACCATAAAAGTGGGTTAAAAAGCTGTGAGCTGTCTGGGGAAGTTAACCTTGCATTACTGCGCAACTGTTTCACCAGGTATCCAGTCTAGCTTACCAAATTCCCAACCAGACTAACATATATATATATATATATATATATATATATATATATATATATATATATATATATATAAGAGAATTTAAATAAAAAGAAATAAATCAGTTTATATTTGGAAATTTATTTTAACATTGATCATTGAAATTTCAGCATATTAAACTTGATTCATAACTAAACTGGTGCCTTATTTAGGATTGTGAAAAAGTGAGTTTGTAATCTTACGGAACACATCAAATATGGGGCCAAGATTGGGAGACTGCATACAACACTGCATTCATAAAATAACACACGAAGAACGTTGAAACATATGCAAGAGGAAATTAACCACAACCAACCGATTCAATTTTTACCCAAAGAAGTTACGTTCGTAGCGCAATCCTGTCCGTCATGTAATTGCCACACACTGGTATATTAAATTCATACTAACTCTGTGAAATGTTCCCGAAAAGAATAGCTGAGGGCTACTTTGATGCTTACACCACATGCTTCACGTGGTCAACTTGGTTTACACAAAGAGTGTAACTCTACAATAATTTTGATAATTAAAATAAATTACATCGAAACGCAATTTACTAAAGAACTGGTTACTATCGTCTTATTATTAACCTGATGGGTCAAACAATTGTATAAGCACGTGGTACTGGTCTCACAAAAAACACCCCACGTGGGTTGAACATAAAGAAAAGTTGCGATATTGAAAAATATTGTCAAGACGAGACGTTATAATCTCACGCACATTCGCATTTAAGATTGATAATCTTAGTTAGAATTACTCATCAACACGTCGTTCCACTTTACTCACAAAGTAGTGACAAAGCAACTACTGGAAGATATTCTGAACTTCACACTCGAAATACACTGCGTTGCAATTTAAGATAACATTAGATATTTTAGAGGTAAACCTGAAATAAAGGTGATTAAATTTTCAGCTAGGCTGATCTTAAGAAATCCATTGTCCTACGGACTTAGCAGACACGCGCTTAGCCGGAAATCTTACCACTTCAGACGCTCGCCGCGGACAGACTGACCTGGGCCGCTACCGAGCGTGCTTCTGTATACAAAACGGAAGTGACCAGACAGGCAGCTCCCTATACCAACATGACAAGGGACGGACAGGACCATACTAAGAATAGAAACCTCTCTGCTTTTAGAAAGCGTAGCTACCTGTTCCGACGTTAGTCCTACTGTTCTCTAGCAGACAGGCTTGTCTGCTACCATCCAGCATGCAACTACAAATACATTTGCTCATTCATCCTCTCACACAGAAGGGAAGGGGGATGACAGTATCTTATCATATACAGTATATAAAAGAAAGCGGATGTAGGTTCCGTATGAGACTGTGTGACATGAATTACATATATGAATTACATATAAACTGTGCTTTAAAGTGTAGTAGTGTGACAGATCGTTCTTGTTTATGTGTAAAAGTAACACGTTCCACTACTCAGTCTCCGCCCAGATAGTCAGAAACGCCACAGTACATTTAGAAGAGGAATTTATGGCGTAAATGACAACAGATTTAAGAAATTAACATGAAAGGAATCCAACAGAGACCTTTCAACCGTAGGTATTCTAATGTAATTAGAACACATATCTTCCTTCAAAATACAAATTTCTACTTGTGAGTGGTTTAAAAGTGATGCATATGAACCGAGATGTGAGCAGCTAGCTGACGTAGACATAATGTGGAAAGCATGCTCGGTAAAGGAAGAGAGTGAAAGAAGGCTATCGAGGATACTGTTACCATGAAGCCGAGCAGAGTATGTGTGACAAAATCCGTTTTACTATACCAGTGTTGGGACTCTCCGGAAATGAGTACTTTCGTCAGGAAAAACAAAAAACGGCGGTTACTGTCCGAAGGGAAACTGAAAGTGATACGAAATACAGTGTTTCCAGTATTGTTTAGTAAATACCGCGTAAGCAATGCAGAGGGATTCTGTGACGTCTGACATTCGAATTTTTGTAAAAGAATACATATTGTAATATTTTTTAAAAAAGACTTTGAAAGAGTACTGGTAATTTTAATGGAGCAGCTGTCAATGTTCATCAACGTGAGGTTAAACTTATAATGCTGAAAGTACAAGTAGGAAAAGTTCTAAAATGTTTGGAACTCTGGGAAATATAATTGTCAATTTCCTGGAATTTTTGTAACTACGTTAATAACCGGACAGCTGTTTCAGTTTCAACAGATAATAAAAGTATATAGCCTTCACTGTGTTTTTATGTCAGTATGCTATAGTAACAACTAGCATAGACTATTCACCTTAACTTTGAACGTAACAGCGATTGACTTGCCGAACGCTGCCACTGTCTATAAATATACATCAGCACTCCGAGTTTTACAATGAACTGTTCGGTTTAGTGCGTAATTGGAATTAGAGCTAACAGTTAAATATCTCTGATACTACGAACACAGGTTTTGTTATTATAAAATATAGTTACAAATTTTATATAAGTAGAATTTTAATAATAATACATGTTTAAGTCGAAAGTTAGAGAAATACATCTCATAAATGATTAAGAGGAAAAAAATTTAATTCAAATTTCAATTACTCATTGAATCTAATTACTAATAGAACACAAAAGTGACACAGTGAAGTGCCTCGTTGAAATTTCGTTAATATTTTTAGGTTAATATCAAGTTGTTGCAATAGCTTCTGGAATTTTACCCAAGGTAATTTTAAGGAAAAGAGAAATCATTTTAAAGTCTAAAGGCGTAGTATTCAGCGTGATTGCATTTGAAGAATGATAATATATCGAAATTTGGAAAGGATCACGTTTAAAGTAAATACGAAAAGCTTACGTAAATTCGATCTTTGGATCGGGTACTTAATTAAAGTTAGGGGATCAGATTCTGCACTGACCTTTACGATTATAAGTCTCAAATAAATAACAGTTTCTGGTGAAACACGTGTATTTTGCATTATCCGTGTTCTTCGATTATTCGTGCGGACTGGGGTCGTCATAACCCAACATAATAGAGAGCTTGCTGTATATTGAAAAGAATAGTGGATCTATAACACACTCCTGAGGTACTCCAAAATTATCATTACGCTCGTCCATTTCGGGAGTCACGAAACTAAGGCCCACGGGATGCATACGCCCAGCAACGTCAGTTCATTCGGCCCGCCGATGGTACTTGAACTTGGTTGAGAAAACGTGCGGAACTCGAGACGCTGCGATACAGTTTAAATTTCACTGTTATGTTTAGTACTCTAGGAACTTCAGACGGACGGGAAACCTTCTGGCTACTAGGTGCCTTACTTTATTATGTCAAATTTTAAATTATTGTATCAAGATTTTCTTGTTTATTGTATCGATTGTTTATTTTGTGCCATCCCAAAATTTTAATTTGTTTGTAAATTAATAACTGTCATTTTCACATACCGTTTTCTTCACCCCTCATTATGGCTAATAAAAAAGAAAAGTGTACGCCGAGTGATAAGTTTTCAATAAGGAATGGGGAGTGAATTACTTCTCTGTGGAAACAAATGACAAGAAAATTACTTGCGTAACATGTGTCGAAAACATTGTCGTTTTGAAAGAATACAATCTTCAGCGTCGCTATGAAACAAAACATCTATCAAAACATTCAAAGTTTTCTGGAAAGTTACGCTCCGAGAAATATGAATCCATGAAACGTTACTAAGAAACTCGAAGAAATCATCCTACGAGAGGGTTTGCTGTAAATGATTCTGTCAACCCGTACAAACAAATGACTTAATGAAGAAGAAACACACAGAAGGAAAGCTTGTTGAATTTTGCTGTTGCTTCCTTGATTTGAATTTCAGAAAGCGAAAAAAAAAAAAAAATGCCGGCCGCGGCGGTCTCGCGGTTCTAGGCGCGCAGTCCGGAACCGTGCGACTGCTACGGTCGCAGGTTCGAATCCTGCCTCGGGCATGGATGTGTGTGATGTCCTTAGGTTAGTTAGGTTTAAGTAGTTCTAAGTTCTGGGGGACTGATGACCACAGCAGTTGAGTCCCATAATGCTCAGAGCCATATTTGGAAAAAATTTGCGACTGGTATGGCATCAGTGTCTGAAACAATTTTCAAAATAGAAGTAGGCCTATATGAAGTCAGAACATCGAACGAGATTGACTGATGAACATTTCAAAGCAATTGTCTTGATTGGATACAACAATGCCGAACCACACATCGACGATATATTCAAATACTAGTTTCACGAATCCCACTAAAGCTTTTTTCCTTTTTTCTGCTGCTGCTTAGTTTGTGAGATTCTTATATTTGCACGCTAGGTCTGATGTAACTATCTTTTTGCTGACGTCGACTGCTGTTGATAACAATTTTATTAAATAACTACGTTGGTTGGCCTTACTGTTAGTGCACTGCGTGATACTCACCAATGATTAAATGGTTCAAATGGCTCTGAGCACTACGGGACTTACCATCTGAGGTCATTAGTCCCCTAGAACTTAGAACTACTTAAACCTAACTAACCTAAGGACATCACACACATCCATGCCCGAGGCAGGATTCGAACCTGCCACCGTAGCAGTCACGTGGTTCCAGACTGAAGCGCCTAGAACCGCTCGGCCACTCCAATGATTAATACAGAATGCTGAAGTTATTTTTTCTTCTTTTTATCCGTGGGTTTTGTTTTGGCTTGCGAGTACTGTACAGAATATCGATGCAGCCCACGCTCGCCATTTTGTCAGTTATCCAGTTCGCTGAGAAAAGTTGCTGATCTCTGGTCTCTTTCGAAATGATAGTTAAATCAAGACCTTAAGCTGTCGACAGGCGTTGATATATATCAACGGGGACAGTTGAAAATGTGTGCCGCGACCGGGACACGAACCCGGGATCTCCTGCTTACATGGCAGACGCTCTATCCATCTCAGCCACCGACGGCACAGAGGATAGAGCGACTGCAGTGACTTATCCCTTGCACGCTCCCCGTGAGACCCACATTCCCAACTTAATGTCCACATACTACATTCGTAGTGCCCCTGCCCATTACACTGATTACTCGCTGCAGACTATCTTACCGAGTCCCGTAAGAGTTCGGGCAATGTGTGTGCATCCGCACAGAAGAAGAAGGCCAATGGCCGGTTAGCCTTAACATGTCCGAAAGAACAGATACCATCTTCATATACTGGTCTCTTTCGTCTCATCATGAACAACATGTTGAATTCCATCTTCTAGGAAGTCCTGTACCCAATAATGAATTTGGTCCACTATTTGGTAAGGTGGTAATGTCTTCACTAAACGGCAATGTGGAAGTGAATCTAACGTCTTCCGAAGGTGAAAGTTTCGGCCGCTGCTGCATGTGGCCGATGTTATGGGTGCTGCTAGTGCAGTAGTGTTCGTCAGAGTTCGGCCCGCTGGTCGCTTGTGGCCCCAGTCAGATGTTCTTGCGACCTGTGGTTCTCATCCGTGTTTTATAATAACATACATCTAGATGATGATGTTTGGTTTGTGGTCGCTCAACTGCGCGGTCATCAGCGCCCGTACAAAGTCCCAATGTTTTCACAGTTCACTTTTTTTTTCACAGCCCGAACTAGCCACTGTGACGAATGATGATGGAATGATGCGTACAACAGAAACATCCCGTCGCCGGGCAGAGATAATCCCCAACCCGGCCGCGAATCGAACCCGGGTCCCCGTGATCCAGACGTGGCAACGCTAGCCACTTGACCGCGAGCTACGGACAGATACATCTAGAAACTATCATCCACATTCAAAAACGTCAGCTAACGTTAAGAACTTCTAAAGAGCATATTTGGTTTGCTCACTAACAAACAAAAATATTTACAGAGACAGCAATATTTTAAGATGTGCTTAATTTTAATCGACATTGGTGAGTTAGACCGTGATCAAAGTAAAGTTTTCCACGTACTTCAGGTGCAGAGCGGAATCAGCACGGCCACTGGGTGGTTAACAGAAGCGAGAGGAAGAGTATTTTACCGCTTGTCTTCCGATGCTAGTAACTAGTGGGCGCAACCAGCACCAGTCCGAGGCCCACGAGAAAGACAGGCCGCGGCGCGTACGTCACGAAGGTAGTCCTGAACTCGCTCGCTCGCTCAGCTCAGCAGACAAAATGCGTTTCCAAACCTGTTAAGTCGCATCTGGGCATGTAAGTACTAACCAAAATTGCATCTTCCACTGGAATCTGCTATTATGAAGTCTTGCTGGTTAACAGCACTACAGAAAAATTTAATTTAAGATCAATACATGATATACATGGTAAACGGCTTGTTTATAGCATTTAGTCTCTTCTGCTTAACAGTACTCATTACGCACTGGAAGTGGTGCCTTATGCAACTGATAATCATATTAGTATGGTTTTATTTTATTGTACGCCAGTACAGCCGCGACAAATTATAAGTTGGCCCATGGAGTTCTCATCTTTATAGGACTAATAACAGTAAGATTCCATAATAGCGGATTCAAGCAGAAGATTCAGTTTTCGTTTGTGCGGACACGCCTACTTACGAACTATCAGGTGCAGAAATGTAGTTTGTATGCCGAGCTGAACGAGCGAGCGAGTTCATGACTACCTTCGTGACGTACGCGGCGCGGCCTGTCTTTCTCGTAGGCCTCGCACCAGTCAGCTGCTATGACATAAATGTCAAAGTGAAGTAATGTGATTCGTAATTGCGCGTTATAGAGACGGTTATCTTCAAAAGTGGCACATGTTTCCAGCAATTAAAATGAAATCAAATGAAGGCTGTTGTAATACAATGCAATGAGTAAAAGAAAAACAACACTCAGAACATTTAGTAAACGCCTGTGGTCATGTCTCGTATTGCTATCACTGTTATTAATTAATATAACAAACTATGTTGGTTAGCAATTAACAGTAAAATTTCCAGAAGAGGAAAGGTGGCTATTGCATATTTTTTGGCCTGAACAGCCCTGCTGTCTGCCAAGAAGTGGACGCACTAGTTCCACCACACATCGCCGTTGTTCTCAGTGAGCCTCACAGAGGAAAGTTTGTTCCACTATTTTTTAGTAAAACCTTTTTTATTTTTGAGCATTCTGATGTAAGGTAAGACGTTTATATTATTCCTGACACCTCACGGAAATGGAGAATAATAATTTTTCACAGTACCAGTGTTTGAACAACGTTCTTGGGCCTACAAATTTAGTAACTTAGTTATCACTAATGCCGACTGCCGTCCGGTCGTGAAAACAGTGGCCAAGCTGTTCACCTCAATAAGAATTTAAAAAAAAAATAATAATAAAATAATAAAAATAAAAAAGAAACAGTCATAATACAACAGAAAAAACTGACTTCTAAACCCTTTCATGTACAAAGCTGTCAAAAATGACTTTCAGCTGTATGGGACTTAACATCTGAGGTCATCAGTCCCCTAGAACTTAGAACTACTTAAACCTAACTAACCTATGTACATCACACTGTAACATTATGTGATTGCCCTACGATTTTAATTCATTCACTAACCGAGCAGTCGCTCGGAAACAGCTACAGTTAGCAAATGACGTACTGTGACGTGACGTGTCTATTGTGGAAGCGCCGTCAGAGATACTATTGACTTTGAAAGCCGCTGCTCGAAAGGCGGACGAAAAAAGAAAGTTTTTCACATTCTTTTGATGTAAAAGATATTCTCGATGAAGAGTGACTCATTCTTCGGTCCCTCGTAATTAGTGTCGGACACGCATGTCTTGCCACCGTATTATTATTGTTTAAAAAATATTATTTTAGTGTAATGTGAAAGCGCCATACAGCCTAGCAGTAGATTCATGTGAGAAGCTATATTGTGCGATGTGTATCTGGAAATGTTAAAAGATGTAAGTTCGTAATATGTCGACTGCTATAAATTCAAAGTTAAATGGAACGTGTGTATGGGCTAATTATTTAGTATAGAACCTATGTGTCAATACTTAATGAACATACGTATTTAATTTTCTTTTATGTTTCTGCAAATTTTGATTGTTCTAAGTCACAAATTGTTTCGTCGAAATCGGACGGAAGTTGCATACGGCGAAATAGTTTCTCCGCATCTTATTCTACTGATAATTCCATGATAAACTCCGGTCCCTTAGGAAATTCATGTCGAGGTGTCCAAAAACAATTATATTTTCAATAGTCATTTAGCCCTGACCAGTAAAGGTATTCAAAACCACTACAATAACTAGTTATGTCTATTGGCTTAAAATACAATATACACTCCTGGAAATGGAAAAAAGAACACATTTACACCGGTGTGTCAGACCCACCATACTTGCTCCGGACACTGCGAAAGGGCTGTACAAGCAATGATCACACGCACGGCACAGCGGACACACCAGGAACCGCGGTGTTGGCCGTCGAATGGCGCTAGCTGCGCAGCATTTGTGCACCGCCGCCGTCAGTGTCAGCCAGTTTGCCGTGGCATACGGAGCTCCATCGCAGTCTTTAACACTGGTAGCATGCCGCGACAGCGTGGACGTGAACCGTATGTGCAGTTGACGGACTTTGAGCGAGGGCGTATAGTGGGCATGCGGGAGGCCGGGTGGACGTACCGCCGAATTGCTCAACACGTGGGGCGTGAGGTCTCCACAGTACATCGATGTTGTCGCCAGTGGTCGGCGGAAGGTGCACGTGCCCGTCGACCTGGGACCGGACCGCAGCGACGCACGGATGCACGCCAAGACCGTAGGATCCTACGCAGTGCCGTAGGGGACCGCACCGCCACTTCCCAGCAAATTAGGGACACTGTTGCTCCTGGGGTATCGGCGAGGACCATTCGCAACCGTCTCCATGAAGCTGGGCTACGGTCCCGCACACCGTTAGGCCGTCTTCCGCTCACGCCCCAACATCGTGCAGCCCGCCTCCAGTGGTGTCGCGACAGGCGTGAATGGAGGGACGAATGGAGACGTGTCGTCTTCAGCGATGAGAGTCGCTTCTGCCTTGGTGCCAATGATGGTCGTATGCGTGTTTGGCGCCGTGCAGGTGAGCGCCACAATCAGGACTGCATACGACCGAGGCACACAGGGCCAACACCCGGCATCATGGTGTGGGGAGCGATCTCCTACACTGGCCGTACACCACTGGTGATCGTCGAGGGGACACTGAATAGTGCACGGTACATCCAAACCGTCATCGAACCCATCGTTCTACCATTCCTAGACCGGCAAGGGAACTTGCTGTTCCAACAGGACAATGCACGTCCGCATGTATCCCGTGCCACCCAACGTGCTCTAGAAGGTGTAAGTCAACTACCCTGGCCAGCAAGATCTCCGGATCTGTCCCCCATTGAGCATGTTTGGGACTGGATGAAGTGTCGTCTCACGCGGTCTGCACGTCCAGCACGAACGCTGGTCCAACTGAGGCGCCAGGTAGAAATGGCATGGCAAGCCGTTCCACAGGACTACATCCAGCATCTCTACGATCGTCTCCATGGGAGAATAGCAGCCTGCATTGCTGCGAAAGGTGGATATACACTGTACTAGTGCCGACATTGTGCATGCTCTGTTGCCTGTGTCTATGTGCCTGTGGTTCTGTCAGTGTGATCATGTGATGTATCTGACCCCAGGAATGTGTCAATAAAGTTTCCCCTTCCTGGGACAATGAATTCACGGTGTTCTTATTTCAATTTCCAGGAGTGTATATATATCATTATGTGCTTTTCTCTGCAAATATATTTCCACCGCCAATTATAGCTGTATGTTAACGCACAAAAGTAAATATATTGTTATAACACACATCCATGCCCGAGGCAGGATTCGAACATGCGATCGTAGCAGCAGCGCGGTTCCAGACTGAAGCCCCTAGAATCACTCGGCCACAGCGGAGGGCACAAAGATGTCATCCGCCATTCTATCGCTTTGTAACAGTGTGGAATTTATGTTAAATTTGGCATAGAAGAAAGCGGTCTGCTGCGGCGGCACTCTATTCTTCCAGATACTCGGGCGTGAAGATGCCTAGAAAACGTCCCCAGAAGTGAGGACAACAAACATGGCTTCCTGCTACGATGGCGCTGACCACAAAACTCGTTTAGGTACGAAAAAGTGGTCACTATGTAAACCTTCAGAAAAAATGCATGTAGTTCCAAGACATTATTTTGTCCCTCACTTAAAATATTTGGTGCGATGCCTTACAGCATGTAGCCGGCCGGACTGGCCGAGCGGTTCTGGGCGCTACAGACTGGAACCGCGCGACCGCTACGGTCGTAGGTTCGAATCCTCCCTCGGGCATGGATGTGTGTGATGTCCTTAGGTTAGTTAGGTTTAAGTAGTTCTAAGTTCTAGGCGACTGATGACCTCAGAAGTTAAGTCCCATAGTGCTCAGAGCCATTTGAACCATTTTACCCCCGCCCCATCCGCGCCGTTCCTATGCAGTCCGAAGACTCGCACTGTAGTCCCAACTGGGACTCAGAGCTGTGTTAGTATTTCCCGCTGAGGAGCGGCGCGGTCGCCACGTTCTCACGGCGCGGCCCACGAGACGGGCCCCGGCTACCGGCTACCAGCGGCAGAACGCAGCGGCAGAACTCGGCGCCTCCGCCTGCGTCTGCTGCGGCCGGCGCCCGCTGCGCGCCGCTGCAGCTCGCGGTGCACCGCGCCGCCCCCCGCCGCCGATACTGCAATTTGCGGACCGCGGCGGCCCCTCGTGTGAACCGATCTAATTAGGACCCGCCCAGCCCTGGCCGCGCTCTGCGTGACTTCGGTCAGCCCGCGGGGTTCCCGCAGTCAATTATTCCCGTCGAAGCCCATTCTGCGCTGCTCCGTCGTAACGTTCCTCCCGCCATTGTCGGGAGGCGGAGTTGTTTTTCTCAGTTATATCGCAAAGGCGGCGCCACAGCGGGGAGTGCGAGCGGAATAACTAACAATCTGCGCAGCCCCAGGTCGGTGATCTCCACGTTACCGGCGGCGAGAGCTCTGGTCTTGCCGCGAAGAACTTGCCCCAGTCCGCGACTACTGGTCTTCTGTCCGTTGTAGTTATACGAAACATTTCGATCGGTCTGAACACGATTAGCGATGAATTACTTATTTCTAACTGTGGAAAAATTGGAATTTTGTAAGGGCACTGATGACGCGCAGTTGACCGGCCCACAAACCAAACATCATCATCAATTAGATGTATGTTATTATAAAACACGGCTGAGAACCACAGGTCGCAAGAACATCTGACTGGGGCCACAGGCGGCCCGCGGGCCGAATTGTGACGACCACAGCACTACTGCACTAGCAGCACCCATAACATCGGCCACATGCAACAGCGGCCGAAACATTCACCTTCGGAAGACGTTAGATTCACTTCCACATTGCCGTTTAGTGAAGATATTACCACCTTACCAAATAGTGGACCAAATTTATTATTGGGTACAGGACTTCCTAGAAGATGGAATTCAACATGTTGTTCATGATGAGACGAAAGAGACCAGTATATGGAGATGGTATCTGTTCTTTCGGACATGTTAAGGCTAACCGGCCATTGGCCTTCTTCTTCTGTGCGGATGCACACACATTGCCCGAACTCTTACGGGACTCGGTAAGATAGTCTGCAATGAGTAATCAGTGTAATGGGCAGGGGCACTACGAAGGCAATGTGTGGAGATTAAGTTGGGAACGTGGGTCTCACGGGGAGCGTGCAAGGGATAAATCCCTGCAGTCACTCTATCCTCGGTGTCTTTGGTGGCTGAGATGGATAGAGCGTCTGCCATGTAAGCAGGAGTTCCCGGGTTCGTGTCCCGGTCGCGGCACACATTTTCAACTATCCCCGTTGATATACATCAACGCCTGTCGGCAACTTAAGGTCTTGAGTTAATTATCATTTCGAAAGAGACCAGAGATCAGCAACTTTTCTCAGCGAACTGGATAACTGACAAAATGGCGAGCGTGGGCTGCATCGATATTCTGTACAGTACTCGCAAGCCAATCAAAACCCACGGGTAAAAAGAAGAAAAAATAACTTCAGCGTTCTGTATTAATCATTGGAGTGGCCGAGCGGTTCTAAGCGCTTCAGTCTGGAACCACGTGACTGCTACGGTGGGAGGTTCGAATCCTGCCTCGAGCATGGATGTGTGTGATGTCCTTAGGTTAGTTAGGTTTAAGTAGTTCTAAGTTCTAGGGGACTAATGACCTCAGATGTTAAGTCCCATAGTGGTCAGAGCCATTTGAACCATTTAATCATTGGTGAGTAGCACGCAGTGTACTAACAGTAAGGCCAACCAACGTAGTTATTTAATAAAATTGTTATCAAGAGCAGTCGACGTCAGCAAAAAGATAGTTACATCAGACCTAGCGTGCAGATATAAGAATCTCACAAACTAAGTAGCAGCAGAAAAAAGAAAAAAAGCTTTAGTGGGATTCGTGAAACTAGTATTTGAATATATCGTCGATGTGTGGTTCGGCATTGTTGTATCCAATCAAGACAATTGCTTTGATATGTTCATCAGTCAATCTCGTTCGATGTTCTGACTTCGTATAGGCCTACTTATATTTTGAAAATTGTTTCAGACAGTGATGCCATACCAGTCGCCAATTTTTTCACTTTCTGAAATTCAAATCAAGGAAGCAACAGCAAAATTCAACAAGCTTTCTTTCTGTGTGTTTCTTCTTCATTAAGTCATTTGTTTGTACGAGTGGACAGAATCATTTACAGCAAACCCTCTCGCGGGATGATTTCTTCGAGTTTCTTAGTTACGTTTCATGGATTCATATTTCTCGGAGCGTAACTTTCCAGAAAACTTTGAATGTTTTGATAGATGTTTTGTTTCATAGTGACGCTGAAGATTGTATTCTTTCAAAACGACAATGTTTTCGACACATGTTACGAAGGATTTTTCTTGTCATTTGTTTCCACAGAGAAGTAATTCACTCCCCATTCCTTATTGAAAACTTAGCACTCGGCGTACACTTTTCTTTTTTATCAGCCATAATGAGGGGTGAAGAAAACGGTATGTGAAAATGATAGTTATTAATTTATTGGGACTTAACATGTGAGGTCATCAGTCCCCTAGACTTAGAACTATTTAAATCTAACGAAGCTAAGGACATCACACACATCCATGCCCGAGGCAGGATTCGAACCTGCGACCTTAGCTTCAGCGGGGTTCCGGACTGAAATGCCTACAACCGCTCGGTCGCAGCGGCCGGCTGTTGGTAGTCGTTCCATTTTCAAAGAACTCGTGATTTGGCAGCGCGACACATGGACGATGAACTGATGTGAGTGGTATACGTTAGTAATTCTGCAGTCAGTTCTTGAGACTGGAAAATAACAGCGGAACGAGGAAACAGTGTGACGGTGTAACGCTGCGGGAGCTCGGAAAACGTCGTCTTAATTACCTCACGTAAGCAGCGACAAAAGGAGCGGAGCATGTTTGGTGCCGCTAATCAGAAACCAGTCGTAGGCTTCTTGTGGCGCGAGCGCTTAGAGCGGGCGGACAACGGCGACCTTTTAACGCTGGCCATTATTGTCGTCGCGCGGCTGGAGTCGGCTCGAACAATGCGGCCGGCAAGACGAGGGGCAAGAAACACGGAGAATGGAGCAGGCCGGCGCGGAATGAATCCCGTAATCAGGGCGGGGGTCGGTAAGCCGCAAGGCGCCCCCGAGCGCCGGCGGCGGCATTAGCGGCCACCCGCTGGCCCTGGAGCAGCCGCCGGACCATGGGAACACCACCTGCCGATAGCAGGCGCGCACCAGCCTGTGCACGGCGGGGCGCCCCAGGAACTGTAAACGCCCCGCGACCTCTAGGTGTGTCAGGCGTCCGATACAGCTCCTCGTTGTCGCCTCGTGAACAATGTTACTTTGAACAGTAAGATCAGAAACTCACGCGAAAACACACATTATCTCTTAGCAACAATTAATCCTGACCAAACAGGGATCATCACGACACATACTGGGATTTTTGGCCATAAAACAGTTGTAGCGAAACTGAATACCGCTAAATCCAAGCCTACCAAATTACACTGAAGCGGCAAATAAACTAATATAGACATACGTTTCAAATACAGGGGTATGTAAGCAGGTCGAATATGGCGCTGCGGTCAGTAACGCCTATATAACACAAGTGTTGGAGCACTTAGATCGGTTACTGCTGCTATAATGGCAGGTTATCAACATTTAAGTGAGTTTGAACTTGGTGTTATAGTAGGCGCACGAGGTATGGGAAACAGCGTCTCCGAGGTAACAATGAAGTGCGGATTTTCCCGTACGACCGTTTGACTTGTGTGTGGCTCTGAGCACTATGCGACTTAACTTCTAAGGTCATCAGTGCCCTAGAACTTAGAACTACTTAAACCTAACTAATCTAAGGACATCACACACATCCATGCCCGAGGCAGGATTCGAACCTGCGACCGTAGCGGTCGCCCATTACCAGACTGTAGCGCCTAGAACCGCTCGGCCACTCAGGCTGGCTGACGAGTGTAGCGTGAATATCAGGAATCAGGTAAAATATCAAATTTCCGACATCGCTGCGGCCGGAAAAATATACTGCAAGAACGGGACCAACAACAACTGACGAGAATCGTTCAACGTGACAGAAGTGCAACCCTTCCGCAAATTACTGCAGATTTCAGTGCTGGACCATCAACAAGTATCATCGATATGGGCTTTCGCAGCCGAAGGCCGACTCGTGTACTCTTGATGACTGCACGACATAAAGCCTTGCCTGGGCCCGTCAACACCGACGTTGGACTGTTGACTTGAAATATGTTGCCAACTCGGACGAGTCTGGTTACTAATTGTATCGAGCGGATGGATGTGTGTGGGTGAGCCTTGCCGCCATTGAATTAGTAGACTGTTCTGTCTGCCGCCACCGGGTCAGGTGTAGTACGCACTGTCCTTCTTGCGGCATCATTGCCAATACCTATGAGGAAGATTTGGTATGTGTGAGTTGCTTACCGATATATATATATTTCGTGCCTCCCCCTCGGGCTTCTGAACGCCGTATATATACGGCGTTCGCTAGCCCGAGAGGGAGGCAAGAAATTTGGACATTGGCGGCAGCGTCGCAACGAGAGGTGGTCACGAGTTCCGAGCGACCGAAGCCACGAGCTGTGCAAGGAGGGCCTGCACAGAGTGAAGATACCGGAGTTCTTAACCGGGGTCAGCGCCGGCTTCAAGCAGCACTTGGACAGCCCATCGGTTGGTTGGCAACATTCGTGTCGGACGACCGCTCCTAGCCTGGCTGCCCTCTTCTGCCTGGCTTTCATCGCCGCCACTCACAAGGGAACCTTCCCATCGCACCCCCCTCAGATTTAGTTATAAGTTGGCACAGTGGATATGTCTCGAAAAACTGAACACAGATCAATCGAGAAAACAGGAAGAAGTTGTGTTGAACGATGAAAAAAATAAGCAAGATATACAAACTGAGTAGTCCATGCGCAAGATAGGCAACATCAAGTGAAATATAAACGCAGGAGCGCCGTGGTCCCGTGGTTAGCGTGAGCAGCTGTGGAACGAGAGGTCATAGGTTCAATTCCCCCCTCGAGCGAGAAGTTTACTTTCATTATTTTTGCAAAGTTATGATCTGTCCGTTCGTTGATTGACGTCTCTGTTCACTGTAATAAGTTTAGTGTCTGTGTTTTGCGACCGCACCGCAAAACCGTGCGATTATTATTGAACTCGCGAGCTATATTTGCTGGATTCATATTGCCCATGGAATACATCTCACGTATTTAATGCACTCTCGCCCAAAGTATCGAACAGTCAACTGCCAGCCTGGGAGCCTCGTTACCAAGAATACTCTCTCTTCCGTGCGCTGTAGTCGACTGACGTCGTACGTTTCGATGTTTGTTTAGGTGTAGCGTCCCCATACTACGGCGCACTTACCTCGCATCGGACGGACAGATAATAACTGTCTGAAAATAAAAAATTAAACTTTTCACTCGAGGGAAGACCTGAACCAAGGACCTCTCGTTTCCGCAGCTACTCACGCTAACCACGGAACCACGGCGCTCCTGAGCTGGCACTGCCCTTGATGTTGCATATCTTTGTATATTTTGCTTATTTTTTCATAGTTGCACACAACTTCTTCCTGTTTTATCCATTGATCTGTGTTCAGTTTTTCAAGGCCTATCCTCTGTGTCAACTTATAACTAAATCTGAGGGGGGTGCGATGGGGAGGTTCCCTTGTCAGTAACCGCTGCGACTCACCGTGGATCCATGGAACTGCTTGCTGAGGGGGGTAACATACTGTAATTCTCGTGGTGATTTGTTTCATTGTCCGCCTGGCCTCCTTATTAGCTTCTGGTTTGTACCCGACCCTCAGAGTTTCACTCGGTCGGCTCTTTGGTCGTAAATATAGGCAGTGGTATTGTACTAAGACACTAGTTGTCGTTTGAAAATTTTTCCCGCTAGTATACTGCCATTCCTTTCTGGCTTGTACCCGATCATATAATTAATCAGCTCTTGGTCGTAACTAGTGCCGAAACAATTTTACCAAGGCGCAGGTTGCTGTTAAACAAAAGAGGGAACTTGTGGTTAGATTCAGCTCTTAACCGGTTCAATTCTTTGATTGTAAATGCATTTCGCAGTCATTAGTTACAGTCTGAACAACCTGTTGTACTAAGCTGTTCGCAGGTCATTATTGGTGTATTTTAGCTGGATCTTGTGGTTCCGCTGAGTGAGTTCTCTTGTAAGAAGTGTTCACAAGTAATGTTTTAAGACGTTCCTTCAGAGCGGACTTAATAACTGACAATCAGTTTAACTTTGAAAATATTAGCAGCCAACTGTCACCAGGGCTTTAGTCAAAATTGTCAGGAGGGACGGGTCGGGACCCAGTCACACCCTGATTGCCGATTGAAATTAAGAGGTTGGTTGCAGTGAAGTAAGCCTTATCATTGTCATGTTGTTTGCTAATCTGTTTAACCTTTAAGCACAGGTGCGCATCTTAACCCGAACCTTTCGACAAACAGCTTTAAAATTGAAAGTTAAGTCATCTGTTTTGAGCAGGTGAATCACTCTTGTCGTCAGTGGTGCTTATACAGGGTGAGTCATCTAACGTTACCGCTGGATATATTTCGTAAGCCACATCAAATACTGACGAACCGATTCCACAGACCGAACGTGAAGAGAGGGGCTAGTGTAATTGTTTAATACAAACCATACAAAAATGCACGGAAGTATGTTTTTTAACACAAGCCTACGTTTTTTCGAATGGAACCACGTTAGTTTTGTTAGCACATCTGAACATATAAACAAATACGTAATCAGTGCCGTTTGTTGCATTGTAAAATGTTAATTAGATCCGGAGATATTGTAACCTAATGTTGACGCTTGAAACCTCCGACGTTCAGTTGCGTGTTGTAACAAACACGGGCCACGGTCGGCGAGCAGCATCTGCAGGGACATGTTACGATGACGACCGTGTTTACGAGTGTGGCTGTAGTGCACTGTTGTGGTTTGGTCTAGCTGTCGCAGTGTCCGCATGTAGCGCTTGCTGCTATTGTTATTCTGCATTCGTCTCCGCACGCAGACCAACTGTAGTACACCGTGTTACCAGACGTCTGTGATAGTGTAGTGTTGTAGGAAGTGTGACCATGGTGTATTCGAACTCTGAAAAGGCGGAGATGATACTCATCTATGGCGAGTGTCGACGAAATGCAGCTGAAGCCTGCAGGGTGTATGCAGAACGGTACCCGGACAGAGAGCATCCAACGTGCCGCATATTGCAAAACATCTACCGCCAACTGTATGCAACAGGTATGGTCGTAGCACGCAAACGGGTCCGTAACAGGCCCGTCACAGGAGAAGCGGGTGCAGTTGGTGTGTTAGCTGCTGTTGCCGCTTTCACCCGTTTCATGTGTCGCTACATCAGCAATTAGATGGTGATGACTTTAATCATCGAGTGCATTTCTGTCAATGGGAATTAACACAGAATGCGTTGCAGTTCTACCTGTTTACCGATGAAGCGGGTTTCACAAACCACGAGGCAGTGAATCTACGGAACATGCATTACTGGTCCGTGGACAATCCTCGCTGGCTGAGACAGGTAGAGCGACAGCGACCGTGGAATGTAAATGTATGGTGCGGAATCACTGGCGACCACCTCATTGGTCCTCACTTCATTGCAGGGCCCAAACAGCTGCAACATACATCGCGTTTCTACAGAATGATCTGCCAACGTTGCTCGAAAATGTCCCACTGGAAACGCGTCGACGTATGTGGTATCAGCATGATGGTGCACCTGCACATTCCGCAATTAACACTAGGCTGACCCTCGACAGGATGTTCGACGGGCGTTTCATAGGACGTGGAGGACGCATAAATTGGCCAGCCCGTTCTCCTGATCTTACATCTCTGGACTTCTTTCTGTGGGGTACGTTGAAGGAGAATGAGTACCGTGATGTGCCTACAACCCCAGAGGATATGAAACAACGTATTGTGGCAGCCTGCGGCGACATTACATCAGATGTACTGCGGCGTGTACGACATTCATTACGCCAGAGATTGCAATTGTGTGCAGCAAATGATGGCCACCACATTGAACATCTATTGGCCTGACATGTCGGGACACACTACACTCTATTCCACTCCGTAATTGAAAACGGAAACCACGTGTGTACGTGTACCTCACCCCTCATGGTAATGTACATTTGCGTCAGTGAAAAAGACCAATAGAAAGGTGTTAGCATGTGGACATAATGTGCTGTTCCAGTCTCTTCTGTAGCTAAGGTCCATCACCGTTCCCTTTGGATCCCTACATAATTCGGTGCTCTCTGATACACACGATCGAACAGCGGAGGAGTGGTACTCAAGCGTCAACTTTAGGTTACAACATCTCCGGATGTAATTAACATTTTACAATGCAACAAACGGCACTGGTTGCGTATTTGTTTATATGTTCAGATGCGCTAGCAAAACTAACGGGGTTCCATCAAAAAAACGTAGGTTTGTGTTAAAAAACATACTTCCGTGCATTTTTGTATGGTTTGTATTAACCAATTACACTAGCCCCTCTCCTCACCTTCGGTCTGTGGAATCGATTCGTCAGTATTTGATTTGGTTTACGAAATATATCCAGCGGTAATGTTAGGTGACTCACCCTGTATAGTTTCATGTGTTGCAGAAGAGCATTTAATAAGACAGACTGTGTCCAGCTCGGTAGTGAACACCGCTGTTTCACCCGATAACGGGCGGGTTGCAGGTCCGGCCGTCTTGGAATCGTTGTCATATGGTTCGCTGTTTTGCAATACAGCACTTCAGATTTCTTTTGAAAAGGTTGAAAGCTTATTCAAGTTAAGGTTTAAGGTCAAAAGAATTTTTCAAATTTATTCATTTTGTTAAAGAAAATTTTATGGTTAAATGCTTCGATTATATGTAAACACAGTTTATATATTGTTAAATAAACAGTTTGTGTGAAAAAAAAATTCCAGTAAGTACCAATTATCAATAGGTATGGAGACAACCTCATGAATCCATGGACCCTGCATGTCACCAGGTGACTGTTCAAGCTGGTGGAGGCTCTGTAATGGTGTGGGGTGTGTGCACTTGGAGTGATATGGGACCCCTGATACGTCTAGATACGACTCTGACAGGTGATAACGTACGTAAGCGTCCTGTCTGATCACCTGCTTCCATTCATGTCCATTCCGAAGATCTTGGGCAACCCCAACAGAACAATGCGATGCCGTACATGTCCAGAATTGGTACAGAGTGGCTCCAGGAACACTTTTCTGAGTTTAAACACTTCCGCCGGCTACCAAACTCCCCAGACCTGAACATTATTGAGCATATTTGGGGTGCCTTGCAACGTGCTGTTCAGAAGAGATCTCCACATCCTCGTGCTCTTACGGATTTATGGAAGCCCTGCAGGACTCATGGTGTCAGTTCCCTCCAACACTACTTCAGACATCAGTCGAGTCCATGCCACGTTGTGTTGCGGCACTTCTTCGTGCACGCTGGGACCCTACGCGATAGCCGGCCGCGGTGGTCTAGCGGTTCTGGGCGCGCAGTCCGGAAACACGCGACTGCTACGGTCGCAGGTTCGAATACTGCCTCGGTCATGGATGTGTGTGATGTCCTTAGGTTAGTTAGGTTTAAGTAGTTCTAAGTTCTAGGGGACTGATGACCACAGATGTTAAGTCCCATAGTGCTCAGAACCATTTTTGAACCCTGCGCGATATTAGGCAGGTGTACGAGTTCTTTAGCTCTTCAGTGTAAATGCAAAACACAATCACCAACAGTAGCGGCCGTGGAGTTCACAAGATACAACATGGATAAAATAGCATCAAAATGCATGTACTTAAAAAAAGCAGATAAAAAATCCTTTGACGCCTTCCGGAGACCCAATCTTCAGTCCTTCAGATCTGACTGTGTAAGCGTAGACCAGATGCTGTTTAAATTCAAAAAAATGGTATCGATGGCAGTATATATATATATATATATATATATATATATATATATATAATACGACATGGCCTTGATTCCCCATGGTACACAAAACAGGTCAGAACAATGTTGCAGAAAACAACGAAAAAGAAAACATGCCAAATTTAGCCAAATTTAAAAGAACACAAAATCCCACAGATTGGCGAGACTTTACAGAAACTCGAAATTTACTGCAAATTTCAGTACAAGATGCTTTTAATAGTTTCCAGAGCGAAACTCCTTTTCGAAATCTGGCCGATGCCTGGTCGTATGTTGAGTACACCAGCGGCAAGACGCAATCAATACCTTCACTCCGCTATAACCATGCTGATGTTATTGATGATAGTGTCACTAAAGCAGAGTCACTAAACGGAGTTGTCCGAAATTCCTTCACAAAATCGGTGTAGTGAAGCAGTTTAAAGCACGTAATAAAGGCAAGGCGTTAGGTCCAGATTCTTTACGAATCAGGTGCTTTCCAGAGTACGCTGATAAAATAGGTCAATATTTAGCAATCAAATACAACCGCTCGCTTGGGGACAGATACGCACCCAAAAATTGGAAAGTTGCACAGGCCACACCAATGCCCAGGAAAGGGAATAGGAGTAATCCGCTGATCACAGACTCATTTAATTAATGTCGATTTCCAATAGGATTTTGGAACATATATTGTATTCGAGCATTATGAATTACCTAGAAGACAACGATTTATTGACAAATTTGTAGCACGGCTCAGAAAATATCGTTCTTGTGAAACACATTAGAACTTTATTCTCACGATATGGGAGTTAACTCTAAACAATGAAAAATATGACGTCATCCACAATAGTACTACTAGGAATCCACTAAATTTCGGCTACACCCCAAATCACACAAATTTAAAGGCAATAAACTCAACTAAACAGTAGTAGGTTACTGCAACGAATAACTTAAATTGGGACGATAACATAGACAACGTTGTACAGAAAGCAAACCTCAGGTAGGGATTTACTAGCAGGACACATAGAAAATGTAAAAGCTCTACTAATTGTTGTTTTGGTCTTCGGTCCTGAGACTGGTTTGATGCAGTTCTCCATGCTACTCTATCCTGTGAAAGCTTCTTCATCTCCCAGTACCTACTGCAGCCTACATCCTTCTGAATCTGCTTAGTGTATTCATCTCTTGGTCTCCCTCTACGATTTTTACCCTCCACGCTGCCCTCCAATGCTAAATTTGTGATCCCTTGATGCCTCAAAACATGTCCTACCAACCGATCCCTTCTTCTAGTCAAGTTGTGCCATAAACTTCTCTTCTCCCCAATCCTATTCAATACCTCCTCATTAGTTACGTTATCTACCCACCTTATCTTCAGCATTCTTCTGTAGCACCACATTTCGAAAGCTTCTATTCTCTTCTTGTCCAAACTAGTTATCGTCCATGTTTCACATCCATACATGGCTACACTCCATACAAATACTTTCAGAAACGACTTCCTGACACTTAAATCTATACTCGATGTTAACAAATTTCTCTTCTTCAGAAACGATTTCCTTGTCATTGCCAGTCTACATTTTATATCCTCTCTACTTCGACCATCATCAGTTATTTTACTCCCTAAATTGCAAAACTCCTTTACTACTTTAAGTGTCTCATTTCCTAATCTAATTCCCTCAGCATCACCCGATTTAATTTGACTACATTCCATTATCCTCGTGTTGCTTTTGTTGATGTTCATCTTATATCCTCCTTTCAAGACACTGTCCATTCCGTTCAACTGCTCTTCCACTTCCTTTGCTGTCTCTGACAGAATTACAATGACATCGGCAAACCTCAAAGTTTTTACTTCTTCTCCATGAATTTTAATACCTACTCCGAATTTTTCTTTTGTTTCCTTTACTACTTGCTCAAAATACAGATTGAATAACATCGGGGAGAGGCTACAACCCTGTCTCACTCCTTTCCCAACCACTGCTTCCCTTTCATGCCCCTCGACTCTTATAACTGCCATCTGGTTTCTGTACAAATTGTAAATAGCCTTTCGCTCCCTGTATTTTACCCCTGCCACCATTAGAATTTGAAAGAGAGTATTCCAGTTAACGTTGTCAAAAGCTTTCTCTAAGTCTACAAATGCTAGAAAAGTAGGTTTGCCTTTTCTTAATCTTTCTTCTAAGATAAGTCGTAAGGTTAGTATTGCCTCACGTGTTCCAGTATTTCTACGGAATCCAAACTGATCTTCCCCGAGGTCCGCTTCTACCAGTTTTTCCATTCGACTGTAAAGAATTCGCGTTAGTATTTTGCAGCTGTAGCTTATTAAACTGATAGTTCGGTAATTTTCACATCTGTCAACACCTGCTTTCTTTGGGATTGGAATTATTATATTCTTCTTGAAGTCTGAGGGTATTTCACCTCTCTCATACGTCTTGCTCACTAGATGGTAGAGTTTTGTTAGGCCTGGCTCTCCCAAGGCTGTCAGTAGTTCTAATGGAATGTTGTCTACTCCCGGACCGAAGTCTTTCAGTGCTCTGTCAAACTCTTCACGCAGTATCAAATCTCCTATTTCAACTTCATCTACATTACCTTCTATTTCTATAATATTGTCCTCAAGAACATCGCCCTTGCATAGACCCTCTATGTACTCTTTCCATCTTTCTCCTTTCCCTTCTTTGCTTAGAACTGGGTTTCCATCTGAGCTCTTCATATTCATGCAAGTGGTTCTCTATCCTCCAAAGGTCTCTTTAATTTTCCTGTAGGCTGAATCTATCTTACCCCTAGTGATATGCGCCTCTACATCCTTACATCTGCTCTCTAGCCATCCCTGCTTAGCCATTTTGCAACTTTCTGTCGATCTCATTTTTGAGATGTTTGTATTCCTTTTTGCCTGCTTCATTTATTGCAGATTTTATATTTTAGTCTTTATTCAATTAAATTCAATATATCTTCTGTTACCCAAGGATTTCTATTATCCCTCATCTTTTTACCTACTTGATCCTCTACCACCTTCACTATTTCGTCTCTCAGAGCTACCCATTCTTCTTCTACTGTATTTCTTTCCCCCATTCTTGTCACTCGTTCACTAATGCTCTCCCTGAAGCTCTCTACAACCTCTGATTCTTTCAATTTATCTAGTTCCCCTCTTCTCAAATTCCCACCTTTTTGCAGTTTCTTCAGTTTTAATCTGCAGTTCATAGCTAATAGATTGTGGTCAGAGTTCACATCTGCCCCTGGAAATGTCTTACAATTTAAAACCTGGTTCCTGAATCTCTGTCTTACCATTACGTAATCTATCTGAGACCTTCCAGTATCTCCAGGCTTCTCCCATGTATACAATCTTCTTTTATGATTCTTGAAACAAGTGTTAGCCATGATTAAGTTAATCTCTGTGCAAAATTCTACCAGGCGGCTTCCTCTTTCATTCCTTACTCCCATTCCATATTCACCTACTACGTTTCCTTCTATTCCTTTTCCTACTACCAAGTTCCAGTCACCCATGACTATTAAATTTTCGTCTCCCTTCACGATCTGAATAATTTATTTTATTTCATCATACATTTCTTCAATCTCTTCGTCATCTGAGGAGCCAGTTGACATATAAACTTGTACTACTGTGGTAGGCGTGGGCTTCGTATCTATCTTGGCCACAATAATGCGTTCACTATTTTGTTTGTAGTAACTTACCCGCATTCCCATTTTCCTATTCATTATTAAACCTACTCCTGCATTACCCCTATTTGATTTTCTATTTATAACCCTATATTCTACCATCTGGTAGAAAAACTGGTAAAAGCCTACCTCGGGGAAGATCAGTTTGGATTCCGTAGAAATGTTTCAACACTTGAGGCAATACTGACCCTACGACTTATCTTAGAAAATAGATTAAGGAAAGGCAAACCTACTTTTCTAGCATTTGTAGACTTAGAGAAAGCTTTTGACAATGTTGACTGGAATGCTCTCTAATTCTGAAGGTGACAGGGGTAAAACGCAGGGAGTGATAGGCGATTCACAATTTGTACAGAAAGTAGATGGCAGCTATACGAGTCGAGGGACATGAAAGGGAAGCAGTGGTTGGGAAGGGAGTGAGACAGGGTTGCAGCCTATCCCCGATGTTATTCAATCTGTGCACTGAGCAAGCAGTAAAGGAAACAAAAGAAAAATCGGAGTAGGTATTAAAATCCATGGAGAAGAAGTGAAAACTTTGAGGTTCGCCGATGACATTGTGATACTGACAGAGACAGCAAAGGACCTAGAAAAGCAGCTGAACGGAATGGACAGTGCCTCGAAAGGAGGATATGAGATGAACATTAATAAAAGCAAAACGAGAATAATGGAATATAGTCGAATTATTATAATGACCATGCTTCCCGACGGCAGTAGCATTTTTCAACATGATAATGCGCCATGTCGCAAGGCTAGCAGTTTGATGGAGTGGAGGAACACGGTGGCGAGTTTTAATTCATGTTCTGACCCGATCGAACACATCTGGGATGTGACTCACCGTGGAGTCAGAACTCCTCGCCACCCTCCTCGGAATTTCCAGGAATTTGGTGACGTGTGCAGAAGTGGTGCCAACTCCCTCCAAGAACCTAACAAGGCCCTACTGCTTGCATTCCACTGCGTGTCGCTGCTGTTATCCGTGACAAAAGTATGTGAGCATAATGTTCTGCTTGATAAATGTATAAGATATGGTTGCCAAGTACCAACAGGATTTTGAGAGACCGAGCGAGGTAATGCAGTGGTTAGGACACTGGACTCGCATTTGGGAGGACGATGGTTCAAGCCCGCGTCCGTCCATCCTAATTTAGGTTTTCCCAATCGTTTAAGGCAAATGTCGGAATGGTTCCGTCGAAAGGGCACGGCCTCTTTCCTTCTCCATTCTTCCCTGATCCGAGCTTGTGGCCCGTCTCTAACGACCTCGTTATCGACGGGACGTTAAACACCAAACTTCTCGTCCTCCTCCCCACACGTATTTGAGCTGCGCCAGCAGGTCTTTGGAAATCGGTGGCAGAGAGATGCGCCGCGAGTACGCTGTGGCACCCAGGCGAAGTCGAACAACTTTGGCTGGTCTGCCTAGCAACGAGGAAAGTGACACATGGTCTGCTGCAGTGCCCTGGGTAGCAGCCGGCCTGTGTCTTGGGAGTCGTAGCGATCGCTGAGCGCCGAGGGAGTCCTGAGCCGTGTGAGGTGTCCGTCTGTCTGCCGCTTCTCGGTGTTATGCACGGAGGACGTGGGCCGCTCGGATGTTGTGGAGCAACAGGCATCGGAGACAGACTGTTGGCCCGTGGTTATCTCGATTTCGAGTACGGAATATCGTGACCAAATGGGCGCTGTGGATTCACCAGCAATGGCTGTAAGCTTTTGACACCACGGTCACTCCCATCTAGCATGTTCCTTGCCGGCTTTACCAAATAAACCTAACTCTGGTTTAAATTTGTTTCAGTTTTCATAACTGACAACTTCTCTCACATTGTATTTTATTAATCATGTTAATGTGTAATTTCTTGGCACTTATTCTTCGTATATTTTGACGGTACGTCACATAAATATCGACATTTTTATCGGTTGCAAGCAGTGAACAATATTGTGAAGTGAAACTTCCTGGCAGATTAAAACTGTGTGCCCGACCGAGACTCGAACTCGGGACCTTTGCCTTTCGCGGGCAAGTGCTCTACCATCTGAGCTACCGAAGCACGACTCACGCCCGGTACTCACAGCTTTACTTCTGCCAGTATCTCGTCTCCTACCTTCCAAACTTTATAGAAGCTCTCCTGCGAACCTTCGCGACTGAAACAGGAAAGGGAGGTAATGACAGTGCCATCTTAAGTGCCCTCCGCCACATACCGTTGGGTGGCTTGCGGAGTATAAATGTAGATGTAGATTTAGATGTAGAAACAGACATATTAACAGTGAATAGTTGTATAGATGAGAGTATTGTCTAAGTAGTAATGACAGTAGACATGTTTTTTAACACAGTACACATGTCTTACTAGGTAATGAGGGTGGCGAAAACATTTGTTGAGCGGGCAATGAGCATACAGTATATAGTGGAAATAATCCTGTAGCTGCTTCTGCAGTGTTCATAAATGTTATCCTTGGTGGGACTTCCACTGCAGGTTTTCAGCATTCTCTGCTATCCTACTTCCCCGTCACCCCCCGAGGCGGCCGCGACACAGCGTCTTTGCCAGCTCCAGTGCTCTTGGTGCCTGGAGACCCGCGCAGCGTGGCGTGGGGTTGCATTAGGGTTGGGGAAGATGGGAGGGGGAGGGGAACGGAAGCGGCGGGGAGGAGGGGAGTTTCCGTGTAATTACCTGTCAGCCACAGCGCGGCGCCAAACAGCCAAATGTTTCTAAATGAGGCCGCCACGGCAGCCGTGGCGCCACCGCCGCTGCGACACCCAAGTGCGGACGTCTCGCCGGAACAGCTCAGCAACAGATGGGCTGCGCGCCGTTTCACGACTACACTGCACTGGCTGTCGAACGCTCTGAGAGTCTCAGTACTCACGGAAGCGAGAAAAACAACGCTGCTCTCGGAAATCCGAACACTTGTTTGCAGGATGGACTCAAAGACGCTCGCTTGCAGACAGGAGCAATGTCCAGCAGTAGTGCTTCGTCAACAGGGGGGACAAAGTGTCGTGTCCCGAGAGGCAGTGAGGTTGACACGAATTGGATTCAGGGGGCTCACCTCAATCGATCTCTCGAAGAGTAGAAGCAGGCGCGGGCATCTTCTGTAACTCCGACAGCTAGAAGGAGCAAGCTAATGCTACGGTGCAGGATACCGAACTTGGTGAGGAGTGATTATTGCTGCAGGGTAGAATTTGTAAGAGCCCTTGTAGTTTGATAACTGAGAATCCGCACTGGCACTATCTTGCCCTACTTTTGTCAGTGGAATCTCTTACTCTGGAATCTATCTCCCTGGTTGTTGCGGAGCCGAGGTTAGCGAATCGTACTAAGTTCCCACTTCTGCCGTAAAACGCCACGGAGCTTGCATAGTTATACTCAGCAGATCTCCACTGCCTATAGGATCCTCCTGACCCCCATTTATACTACCTTCGTGCGTCACGGAAAGCTTCTAGAACATTCTAGAAGGTTCTATACAGGGTGTTACAAAAAGGTACGGCCAAACTTTCAGGAAACATTCTTCACACACAAATAAAGAAAAGATGTTATGTGGACATGTGCCCGGAAACGCTTAATTTCCATGTTAGAGCTCATTTTAGTTTCGTCAGTATGTACTTCCTCGATTCACCGCCAGTTGGCCCAATTGAAGGTGTTGACATGCGACTCATTGCTCTACAGTACTAGCATCAAGCACATCAGTACGTAGCATCAACAGGTTAGTGTTCATCACGAACGTGGTTTTGCAGTCAGTGCAATGTTTACAAATGCGGAGTTGGCAGATGCCCATTTGATGTACGGATTAGCACGGGGCAATAGCCGTGGCGCGGTACGTTTGTATCGAGACAGATTTCCAGAACGAAGGTGTCCCGACAGGAAGACGTTCGAAGCAATTGATCGGCGTCTTTCATTCCAGCCTATGACTCGCGACTGGGAAAGACCTGGAACGACGAGGACACCTGCAATGGACGAGGCAATTCTTCGTGCAGTTGACGATAACCCTAATGTCAGCGTCAGAGAAGTTGCTGCTGCACAAGGTAACGTTGACCATGTCACTGTATGGAGAGTGCTACGGGAGAACCAGTTGTTCCCGTACCATGTACAACGTGTGCAGGCACTATCAATCAGCAGCTGATTGGCCTCCACGGGTACACTTCTGCGAATGGTTCATCCAACAATGTGTCAATCCACATTTCAGTGCAAATGTTCTCTTTACGGATGAGGCTTCATTCCTACGTGATCAAATTGTAAATTTTCACAATCAACATGTGTGAGCTGACGAGAATCCACACGCAATTTTGCAATCACGTCATCAACACAGATTTTCTGTGAACGTTTGGGCAGGCATTGTTGGTGATGTCTTGATTGGGCCCCATGTTCTTCCACCTACGCTCAATGGAGCACGTTATCATGATTTCATACGGGATACTCTACCTATGCTGCTAGAACATGTGCCTTTACAAGAATGACACAACATGTGGTTCATGCACGATGAAGCTCCTGCACATTTCAGTCGAAGTGTTCGTACGCTTCTCAACAACAGATTCGGTGACCGATGGATTGGTAGAGGCGGACCAATTCCATGGCCTCCACGCTCTCCTGACCTCAACCCTCTTGACTTTCATTTATGGGGGCATTTGAAAGCTCTTGTCTACGCAACCCCGGTACCAAGTGTAGAGACTCTTCGTGCTCGTATTGTGGACGGCTGTGATACAATGCGCCATTCTGCAGGGCTGCATCAACGCATCAGAGATTCCATACGACGGGGGGTGGATGCATGTATCCTCGCTAACGGAGGACATTTTGAACATTTCCTGTAACAAAGTGTTCGAAGTCACGCTGGTACGTTCAGTTGCTGTGTGTTTCCATTCCATGATTAATGTGGTTTGAAGAGAAGTAATAAAATGAGCTCTAACATGGAAAGCAAGCGTTTCCGGACACATGTCCACATAACGTATTTTCTTTCTTTGTGTGTGAGGAATGTTTCCTGAAAGTTTGGCCGTACCTTTTTGTAACACCCTGTATATCTGGCCCAGAGGCTGGCCACACTTACTAGTACATTTCCATCATTACGAGACGCGTGAAAGCTATTTGGTTCCCTGTTATCGTCACGTAAGCTTATTCGGCTTCTGGCGCCGCTGTGTCGGCGCTGGGTAAACGCTATAATCAAATACAGTCGCAACGTTTCCTTCCTTGAACTGGCTGCTTCGTTGCTTTAAGAGCTGAATTATTCTTACTATTGTCAATTTGTACTTGTTGTTGAGTTAGATTCGCAACGACTGAGTACACATTAGTTTGATTATTAGGCACTTTGCAGTCATTTGTTTGGCTCGAGTCCTATTGTATTGCAGTTTCAGGCGTGTTGTTAATTAGCATAAACCAATATGTTCATTAATGTCAACACTAACAGTGTATATATATTCTGCAAACTGACACGTTTCACATCATTTCGATAAAAGAATCGTTCGAATGATCTGCAGACGATGTAACTAACTAACTTGCTGCATGTTGCTGAACAGCGCATTACTCGCAACTTTCAGAATATATAGTAATGTTTTACGTAGTAGCACGACTGACTTCGCTATCGTGTTTACTGTTCTACATACACAAGCACTCTTCGCTGGCTACCTTACCGTGTGTTCAGCAGGGTACTTTGTGTTTCGCTGTCACTTCCTCCATTCCCTCCATTCCTCTTCCAGTCGCGAATGATGCGCGGGTAAAATGACTGTTTTTACGTCTTTCTGCGAATTTTAGAAATAAACCACGTGTTAAACGAAACCGTGATGCGCTGTTCTTCTTTTTCGTAACCTACCTTCTTCATTGATCAACTACGCTTGCTGGGTTGTTCCACTGAATCTCTGTCAGAATATGAGCTTTCCTACAATTATTTTCATGTAATGGTTCCACTTTAAATCGCTCCGTAGGTATATTCCCAGATAGTTAATGGGTGTGACCGCTCTCGCTGTTATTGCTTTGTTCATGTGTATGGATGTTTCAGTACATTTTCTTTCCTTTCTTCCACCCACTGTTAACAACGGACACGTACCACTTAATAAGTGATATCTCGAATACTATTTTCTGCTGCGATTTGCCAAATGGAAATAGCCTCTAAGCCCGTTTCCTCTCAGTTGTAAAATATCCACGCCAGAGGGTACCATCTGATAAGCTGCTGCTCCGACGTCATCAGCGTCCAGGGACAGAGGTTTCCCAGCTCTCCAAGAGGTGAACAGTGGGAGCCCTCGGTCAGTCCGCACGCCTGAGAGTGTGGTGCATTCAGATGGCGAAACTGCTGAAACCAGTGTGTAACGATAAGCAGCAGTAGAAACAGTACTAGAAAAACGACTGCTGCGTCCATACTATCTTAAGAGCGCCCAGACCACAATACCACCATGGCAGATTGCAACTAAGTCAACAACTCTTGCCTGAATACCTCAATGGATCTTGGCTCAGATCAACTGCTCTCTTCTAACATTTTATTACTGATGTGTCAGGGTTCGTAAGAGATCGTTTTCTTTTGGATGGCCCTCACAGCCTAATAAATTTGAAGACGGACATTACTCCACCAGGTTGTATTTATTTCGTTCGCGCTACCAGTTTCGGGCACTGCTCATTCTGATTAGTAAGAGGGAGGTTACAGGTTGACACTATGAATCTATAGCCAAGAAGAATTGCCCATACGTTAATTAAGAATACCCCCTTTCCGCCATTCCAAGGGCGTTTCCAGTGACTCACGAACGCTACTTATCTAAATTTTCAGCGCCCTTTCATGTGAATTTCAAGAAAAACATAATTTGACTAGGTTGTGTTTAAAATATTTTATTTGCGCTACCAGTTTCGGGCACTGCTCATTCTGAAGTGCACCTTTAGTAACAGATGTGGGTACATTGTTGTCGCTTCATTGTGCACAAATAAGAATGGCACACAATTTTTTAACGAAGTGACAACAATGTATCCACATCTCTTACTGCAGATACAGTTGAGAATGGGCGGTGCCCGAAACTAATAGCGCAAATAAAATGTTTTTAACAAAACCTAGTCAAATAATCTTTTTCTTGAAATTCACACGAGAGGGCGCTGAAAATTTAGATAAGTAGCGTTCGCGATTCACTGGAAACGCCCTTGGAATGGCGGAAAGGGGGTATTCTTAATTAACGTATGGGCAATTCTTCTTGGCTATAGATTCATAGTGTCAACCTGTAACCTCCCTCTTACTAATCGGCCTATCCTGCTTGCCATATAAATTATGACCGTGGATCGCGGCTATGCGTAATGGATTTTTTTTCTAATTGTATAAGGCTATCTTTCCCGAAGAAGTGATACCGATAAGTGGGAGGAAAGTGTACAACCGACCCTTCTGATGGAAAGTCTACTAAAAATAAAAGTAATTAAACCGAACAGGGCTATAATTTCGAAAATGAAAGTTATTTTGTGCATTCACTCACGAAGAACACTGGACAGAAAGGGGTACCACTGATCATGAATCCAAAAGTTACACTAATGAACGAAAAGGAAGTAATTAACGGTCGCCAGCCCACTAGGGCATTTTACATCCAAAATCCTGTACAAGATGATGGGAAAGAAAAACAAGTGTTATTAAATTCTGACGTGGCAACTAAAGGTTGCCACTTTCCTTTTTTTTTTTCTTTTTCTTTTTACGCTAGTTTTAAGTCAGTATGTAATGATAAAGAAAACTGCGAAGTCACTCTTACGTTATGTTTGACATTAAATTTTGAAAAAGGCAATCGAGTAATGATTTGAAAATATGCAATTAAACTGTATTTTAGTACTGAACTTCGTTACGTGAACAATGACTTTCAGTGACCTCAGCATAACGTCATCAAAGAAATTTAAAAACAAGCAAGCACTTTTTACTTTACCGTTACTTATTTTGCAAATTGCCTTTTTTACTGACTTGAACAGAATTAAATACTAGAACACGTACCAAACCAAACAGCCATGTGCTCCAAGCTATATGTAAAATAAATAAAACTTCTGCACTCTTAATTTGCACATTTCTTTAGATTTGGAATTTTTCTAGTGATTGATTCCTAAACGTGAAAAATGAAATTGCTTTACTTAAGTCATATACTGAAGCCTCTGTTGTACAACAGTTAATTGAAAGTAGACTGAGGCTAAAATTCTTAAAGCCGTGCGGGATTAACCGAGCGGGCTAAGACGCTGCAGTCATGGGTTGTGCGGCTGGCCCGGCGGAGTTCGAGTCCTTCCTCGGGCATGAGTGTGTGTGTTTGTCCTTACGATAATTTAGGTTAAGTAGTGTGTAAGCTTAGGGACTGATGACCTTAGCAGTTAAGTCCCATAAGATTTCATACACATTTGAACATTTTTGAAAATTCATAAAAGAGAAATTATTCATTAATAAAGTGGCTGTAACTATTCAGTTTGTTTCTTATGACACTTAGTTAGCATGTTAGGAAAAAAAAGGAACAATGATCCCGATTGGTAACAATGTCTGGGGCCTATGGGGACAAAAAATGGTTCAAATGGCTCTGAGCACTATGGGACTTAACTTCTGAGGTCATCACTCCCCTAGAACTTAGAACTACTTAAACCTAACTAACCTAAGGACGTCACACACATCCATGCCCGAAGCAGGATTCGAACCTGCGACCGCAGCGGTCGTGCGGTTCCAGACTGTAGCGCCTAGAACCGCTCGGCCACCCTGGCCGGCCCAATGAGGACACAATAGCCCTGAGTTTAACTGATTATTATTTAAATAAATCTTATCAATCAAATCACATTGCCGGCCGGTGTGGCGGTGCGGTTCTAGGCGCTTCAGTCTGGAACCGCGTGACCGCTATGGTCGCAGGTTCGAATCCTGCCTCGGGCATGGATGTGTGTGATGTCCTTAGGTTAGTTAGGTATAAGTAGTTCTAAGTTCTAGGGGAGTGATGACCACAGATGTTAAGTCCCATAGTGCTCAGAGCCATTTGAACCATTTTTGAGCAAATCACATTCAGTGCTGCTGCTGGGTTAGCCATTAATACTTTCTACCAATGAACAGTCTTACTTCAGCGCTGTGCATTCGTCGAAACTCGGAGCCGACGACGAAACTGTGTTGCTGGAACTGATTCTGTTGTTGAAGATGGTAGCATATTGTGGAGCCACAACTAATTATAGGAACGGGCAATCGTAATTAATACAGCCTCTTCCGCCCGTCCACTCCTGCTCTAGACATCTGGCCGGCGCGCATACATGATGCCGCCGGAAATGGCACACTACTGCGAGAGCGTTAACACCACACTTCCGCACACTACAAGCGCTGGAACCCGTCTCTCGCTCTCTCAGCGCACTCTGCTCGGTAACCCCCTAGCCAAAGATTTTACGATGTACAAGCACTGCTATTATCGTTGCTAGTTGATACAAATAACAATTCCTTTGGCTTTTTCTCAGAGCTTATAAGTTTCACAGTAAAACACAGATAAATACAATGAAATGTCAACAGACTTCTACCTAAATGTACACATACAGTGAAGCAATGTCCTTACTTATTAAAAGAAAGCATTTAAATTACACATATTTACATACAAATAAAAAAAAGTGATATATCGGTAGCAGGTGCCATGCATCCTGCATTTTCGGTTTACAAACCCTACCACAGCATATGTTGATTGTGCACATGAGCTGGACTTTCTCATTAACTTATCACTATCCATGCTGGAAGATGTGATATGGCAGGAAAGATTACAGCTGACGTTCATGCAAGCTGGCATACCAGAACATTTTCCAAGTAAGGTGGATGATCATTTGATGCTCACATTTCAGGATCGCTGGATTTGTTGTAAAGGCCTACGCATCGATCCTCAGTCGCCTAGTCCTTACGTTGTGAACGGTGAATAGTGCCAAGAATATCGCAGACAGTGGAACCTCTCTGACATAGTATCTCTGTTACTGATAAGTGTACCTTTTGCTAATTGAAGTAAACTGTTGTTTCTTTTCTTCTGTTACATTTTCTTCTGTAACTTTGGTGTCGAAGCCCAGGTTGTTACTGATGTGCAAGACAGTCAAGTTAATCTGCCCAGTCAGGCAATCAAGGCTATTTTCGAGTACAAAAACAGTGCAGAAAAGGTCGCAATGACGACACGACACATACATTTCAATAGGAATTGTCTCAAGAATAACATCATCCCAAATTATGTCAAGATTGACATCAAAACAAACACCCCAAATATACAAACACAAAATGAAACAAGCAGAATCCATCTTAAATGACAGAAATGACAATATTTACAATAGTATCATCTTTGTTTTCAGCAACTGCCTACACTCTTTAAAATGCAGCCCCCCCCCCCCACACACACATATATACACACATTTACCATAAATATTGACAGCCGCCAAGAGTACAAGAGATTGACCTCATTCACAGATAATTCATCACACCAACAGCTTGTACCCCTTGTCAGCTTAAAACGGTATGTACATCAACTACTGGCACAAATGTATATCTATCTGCATATTTTATAGCATTAACCAATGTATTACCCCAACCTTTAGGCAGCTAATATATGCAACATGTAATCTTAAGACTCCTTACGATGTAAAGTTTTGCTCTCATATAATCACTTTTTCCTCTCTCTCTCTCTCTCTCTCTCTCTCTCCCTCTCTCTCTCTCACACACACTTTCTCTCTCTCGTCTTCTCCTTCGGCCTCCAGCCTCTCACATCTGTTTATTAATCCCAATCAAAGAGTGTCATCTATGTATGATATTACTGCTGTAGCCAATATGATCATTGTAATTCAAGTCTGTAACATTTCACCTAATTGTTATTAACAAGTATGAAGTTTAAGCCATTTTAACACTTCACCTGATTGTATAAACGAGTACGAATGTTTAGCTGTTTTAACTTGTCAAAATTGGATTTATATACCACCTGGAGTACACACACATATATTCGACACCTCAAAACAAACACCTCCTAATGCTTTAAACAATTATTCTGTAATAATGTTGCTACGATGTATAATCTTTGCACTTTTCGATTATGTCTTCTCTTCTGCTATACGAACCTTGCACCCAGCTGATTCCAGACGCCATATTTGTTTACTAATGTGGCAATATACATGTGATGTGTTACGACAGCAAAAGGAACCTGTGACCACTGGAGGTACTCTAGTTTACTTATTTAATGTTTACCATTAGATATCAGTTTAATTTTTTGTCGAAAGTAATGCTAAACCATATTCTGAAATAGTGTCTTGTTTCTCTACTGGGCAGTGCCACAAGTTCCTCCAAAAATCATATCACAACACACACACACAAACGTAATACTAACTAATGTAACTCCACCCGATGATGGGGTTTAAACCTTCGAAACGAGTAGTGGAAATAAATAAAACGGTGACTGGTAACAGTAAACTTGTTGTTTCATTTAATGTCAATAGCAGTCACGGTAAAACCTAACCTAAAAATGTTCGCATTTACAGTCAAGATAGTTCTCCGTTTCATTCTGCCCTGCAACATGATTCGTAAATGTCCATATGCCGAAATATAATTACCTTTGCTACTAGACAAAGCTCGACCAACACATCCTTTTAGGATTATGGGCGTTGATTTTGCTGGACCACTCTCAATTGCAGACAGTATCCACAATAAGAAATCGTACATGGTTCTTTTCACGCATACCAAAACAAGTGCTTCATCTCGAGCAATTCACAGACACGTCCTAGAGCAAATTTCCTAAGCCGCCGCAATTGTGGAACCAAACGAGTTTAAACACAGGCTTTGCCATCCACTGATGACCATAGCCAGTTGCCTGTTGCTATCCTTTGCAGTTACCGCGGTTTGCTGTATGTAAATGCTGCGTAAGTGTGGGTTGCCCTAACACATGGCAGTGTCAGAGCGGAAACCAAGAACGTCTGTGCAATGATGTACGAACACTGGCAGGACCTGGACAGGTGGCACGGTGTTGCAGCAGGAGGCAAAAGGTCGTCGACGCACACTGTTCGGCAAATGCCCTACAAGGAGCTAGGGCGGAACTCTTACTTATACCGAGGTGACAAAAGTCATGGGATATATAGATGGTGGTGGTATCTCGTACACAAGGCATAAAAGGACAGTGCATTGGCGAAGCTACCATTTGTACTCATGTGACTCATGTGTAATGGTTTCCGACGTGATTATGGCCGCTCATCGGGAGTTAACAGACTTTGTACGCGGATTGGCAGTTGGAGCTACACATATGGGACATTCCATTTCGGGAATCGTTAGGGAGTTCAATTTTCCGAGATCCACAGTGTCAAGAGAGTGCTGAGAATAATAAATTTGCTGGATAATGAAGATCTGAGATGCATTCAAGTGTGACGACATAAATGTACACAACAAAAAATCGTAAATATACTAAGGTGACAAGAGCCATGGGATAGCAATGTCCACGTGTACACAATGGAGCGCCAAAGGAACTGGTATAGGCATGTGTATTCAAATACAGAGATGTGTAAACAGGCAGAATACGGCACTGTGGTTGGCAACGCCTGTATAAGGCAAAAAAGCATCTGGCGGAGCTGTTAGATCGATTGCTGCTGCCACAATGGCAGGTTATCAAGATTTTGTGAATCTGAATCTGGTGTTACAGTCGACGCACGAGAGATGGGGCACAGCAACTCCAAAGTAGCGATGAACTGGGAATTTTCCTGTACGACAATTTCACGAGTGTACCGTGAATATCAGGAATCCGGTAAAACATCAAATCTCCGACATCGCTGAGGGCGGAATAAGAACCTGCAGGAAAGGGACCAACAACGACTGAAGAGAATCGTTCAACGTGACAGAAGTGCAACCCTTCCCCAAATTGCGGCCGATTTCAATGAAACATCATCGATATGGGCTTTCAAGGCCGAAGGCCCGCTCGCGTACCTCTGATGATTGCATGACATAAAGCTCTCGCCTCGCCTGGGCTCGTCGAACACCGACTGTTGATGACAGGAAACATGTTGCCTGGTCGGACGAGTCTCGTTTCAAATTGTATCGAGAGGATGGACGTCTACAGGTGTGGAGACAACCTCATGACTCCATGAACCCTGCGTATCAGCAGGGGACTGTTCATGCTGGTACAGACTCTGTAATTGTGTGGGGTGTATGCAGTTGGAGGGATATGGGATCCCTCATACGTCTACATACGACTGTGATAGGTGACACATACGAAAGCATCCTGTCTGCTCACCTGCATCCATTCATGTCCATTGTGCATTCCAACGGGCAATTCCAGTAGGACAATGCCGCACCCAACACGTCCAGAATTGCTGCAGAGTGGCTCCAGGAGCACTCTTCTGAGTTTAAACACTTTCTCTGACCACCAAACTCCCCAAACATGAACATTACTGAGCATATCTGGGATTCCTTGCAACGTGCTGTTCAGAAATCTTCACCCCCTCGAACTCCTACGGAGTTATGGGCAGCCCTGCAGGATTCATGGTGTCAATTGCCTCCAGCACGACTTCGGGCACTGGTCGAGTTCATGTCACGTCGTGTTGAGGCATTTCTGCATGCCCTCGGGGGCCGTACACGATATTAGGTAGGTGCACCAATTTCTTTCGCTCTTCCGTGCAGATGGTGATAGGGTCGCGTACACAACGTGTAAAATGGCAGTGCTTTGGCGGCACTGTCGTTTTTACTCAGGTAATTCATCTGAAAAGGTTTCCAACGTGATTATGGCCGCACCACGGAATTCACGGAGTTTCAACGCATACTGGCAGTTGGAACCAGACACATGGGACATTCCATTTCGGAAATCGTTAGGGAATTCAATATTTCGGGATCAACAGTGTCAAGATTGGGCTGAGAATACTAAATTTCAGGTATTGCCTCTCACCACGGGGAACGCAGTTCCCAACCGTCTTCTCTTAACTATCAAGGCTGCGGTAATTCCATGGCATTGTCAGTGCTAAGAGACAAGCGACACTGCGTGAAATAACAGCAGAAATCGACGAACGTATCCATTCGGACAGTGGAGCGAAATTTGGCGTTAATGGGCTACGGCACCAGATCACCGATGCGATTGCTTTTACTAAAAGCACTACATCGCCTACAGAGCCTCCCCTGGGCTAGTTATTATATCGGCTGGACTGTGGAAGACTGGAATATCGTGGCTGGATCAGGTGAGTCCCGATTTCAGTTGCTAAGAGATAATACTAGGATTCGAGTGTGGTGCAGACTCCACGAAGCAATGGACCCAATCAACAAGCCGCTGAGCAAGCTGATAGTGGTTTGGGCTGTGTTTACATGCAGTGCACTGGATCCTCTGCTCCAACTGAACCGATCATTGACTGGAAATGATTGCATTTGGCGACATGGAGACATTTTGCAGCCATTTATGAACTTCATATTCCCAAACAAAGATGGAATTTTTGTGGACGTCTCTGCGCCATGTCTCATGGTCACGATTGTTTGCAATTGGTATGACGCACATTCTGGACAGTTCAAGGAGGAAGAGGAGGCTATTGAAACTTCCTGGCAGATTAAAACTGTGTGCCCGACCGAGACTCGAACTCGGGACCTTTGCCTTTCGCGGGCAAGTGCTCTAACATCTGAGCTACCGAAGCACGACTCACGCCCGGTACTCACAGCTCTACTTCTGCCAGTATCTCGTCTCCTACCTTCCAAACTTTACAGAAGCTCTCCTGCGAACCTTGCAGAACTAGCACTCCTGAAAGAAAGGATATAGCGGAGACATGGCATTCTGCAAACATCCCCCAGGCTGTGGCTAAGCCATGTCTCCGCTATACCTTTCTTTCAGGAGTGCTAGTTCTGCAAGGTTCGCAGGAGAGCTTCTGTAAAGTTTGGAAGGTAGGAGACGAGATACTGGCAGAAGTAAAGCTGTGAGTACCGGGCGTGAGTCGTGCTTCGGTAGCTCAGATGGTAGAGCACTTGCCCGCGAAAGGCAAAGGTCCCGAGTTCGAGTCTCGGTCGGGCACACAGTTTTAATCTGCCAGGAAGTTTCATATCAGCGCACACTCCGCTGTAGAGTGGAAATCTCATTCGAGGAGGCTATTGTTTAACATCTCGTCGACACCGAGGTCCTTAGAGATGGGGCACAAGCTCGGATTGGGGAAGAATAGGGAAGGAGATCTGCCGTGCCTTTTCACAGGAACTATCCCCGCATTCGCCTGAAGCGACTTAGGGAAAACCCTAAATCAGGATGGTCGGACGCGGGTTGAACCGTCGTCCTCCCGAATGCGAGTCCAGTGTGCTGAACACTGCGCCACCTCGCTCGATGACAATTTTAGTGGATGGTTCTTGGCCACCCGACTTGAGTCCAGTCGAACATTTGTGTGATATAATCGAGAGGTCAGTTCGTGCACAATATCCTGCACCGGCAACGGCAGGGACTTCCAAAAACTTGCTGTTCTACGCTGGACAAAAGGAGATCCGACACGATGTTAGGACGTATCTTACGACTTTTGCCACCCCACTGTACAAAATTCGTGGCATGTGAAATTAGTCAGTCAGTAAATGAATAACAGCTATGGTGTTAAAACATTTAAAATGTCTTCCCGTCCGTATTTGAGAAGGGCAAGATGCCACGTATTGGAAACTTTTGCACCTGACGTTTGTTTGACAAACTTAAGTGTAAACGATCTAACCTCTTTGTCAATCCAAATTTCGCTAAACGTGTCAAAAATGTTCTTTGTTTGACAAACCCATCAAGCAAATCAGCATTGCCAATTAATTTGGAAACACGCAAAACGTGACATCAGTTCATGGAATATAGGGGAGTATAGGTACGCCTTGTGGTGTTCAGCAACGTAATTATATAGTACTGGCAGAAGTAAAGCTGTGAGTGCCGGGCGTGAGTCGTGCTTCGGTAGCTCAGTTGGCAGAGCACTTGCCCGCGAAAGGCAAAGGTCCCGAGTTCGAGTCTCGGTCGGGCACACAGTTTTAATCTGCCAGGAAGTTTCATATCAGCGCACACTCCGCTGCAGAGTGAAAATCTCATTCTAATTACTATTTTTTATTTACCAGCCTGGCTCTTATCTGTCTCTGATGGCAGTATAAGTGATAATCCTTGCAGCAACTTTTCTTCTGGAAACTTGATTTAAAGTACGCCTTAAAGGCAAGCACTATTTCTTCGACTACCGCTGGAAAGTTTCTTGTCGCTGAGTCGATTCTTCTAAGAGGGATGTTCTCTCATATTTCCTACGCAGTGCCTTCATCTTAACATAGGCATTTCCCAGCTAGAGCGTTCTAGAAGCTGCTACATCATCCCACCTACACGCACCCCTCTCCCCACTGCACTTTGTGTTACGAAATGTTGCGTCACATTTCTCCCCTACTTATTACCCTTTGGGATGGGAACTGTATTTAGGAGTAGCTACATGTTTGAACACTTACTGTCGGTTCTGACTAATATTTTCATGCAGTACTTGGCATTCAAGATTAAACAGAAATGAAGGAGCTGCCGAGTTTTCATGCTTTTCATCCTTCAATTTACTAACAGACTATACTTCACAGCAGGTTTTCATCCAGCAACAAACGTTTTCTTTGTTTATTTTATAGGAAATTGTATTCGCAATTGACTGTAGAAATTATTTATCATTGACTGTAGAAATGATTTATTTCACAATTGTGAAATAAATAATTTCTGCGTCAATAGTGAAGATGACTGTGAACCACAACAGTGAGAAGTTAACAAACAATTAAGCATTACTGTTGGACACAAAATAAATTCGAGTGATTTTAGGCATTTCTTGAAAGCGTTATTGGTTGAGTACAATGACATTTACAGGCTCCTACCTCAACACGCAGTGGCGTAACCGAAAACTCATTTTGTACCATTAGTACAGATACCACTATAAACCAAGACTTCTTTTTTATAATAATCTTTGTTTGTGGTGTTGTACATCAGGTTTTTTGCAGAAAATATCACTTTATGTGTGTTGTATGCTGATTATATATTGAACTGTCTTATTTAGGTCGCCGTGTATTCACTAATTTTATAAAATGTATTTGTTATGCCTCGAAGCTGTTCGTATGTGAACTGAACTGTGTTATTTATACGTTTACTTCTGTAGCTAGACCAGGCTGGTCGTTTTATAACCGTGTTAGGGCCAAGTAGCAGGCGAGATGTAGCGAAGCCAAGTGAATCCCAATCGACAACATGTGAAAGGGGCCATACAATCAAAGGAAACCTCACAAAAATCTTGGTCACAGTCGGTAACTACTTTTAGTTTAATACTGGTACAATTGTGTGTGAGGCAAAAAATTTTGAAAGTATAATGTGTGTCAAAGTGTACTTATATAAACTAAAGGAAACATTTTTTTGCATTGTTTCATAGCATTTAATTTTCTTACGACCTAGGTTTCGTATTGTAAGCCCAAAATCTAGTAAGCAATTGATTCAAAAGATGACAACTAAGTACGGGTAATTACATATCAACTCAAATTATCACAGAGAAAATATTATCCTAAAGAACGTCACAAGGCTCTATAATTACAGATATAACTGTTTCAGGATGAAAATAGTCAACTGAAATAACGTTTTTTATGTTTGTAGTAGCCAATAGTAAATAAATAACAAAAAATGATAAAAATTGTCTGAGTTGACTATCTTAGTTACTAAACAGTTTATTGTATAAGCTCATGACCTTCATTAGGATAGTATTTACTAAAGCTATTACTAAACTTTCCCTGGAAAAAGTTATGAGTACAGGAATGCATATCACACAATCTTTGAGTAATTTAAAATGCTTTCCAGGTACTGAAATTCATTTTGCCTTTAAATATGAAAGTTGTATTTTTGTCAGCTCTTATTGCGAGAGCAGTTTTTACTTGACCTGAGTTATGATATGAGGTTGCTATAAACGTATTGCTGCTTATGACGTCTGAATACTGCAAGGTCGTTTGGTAAATTGTCATGCAACAACACACACCAAAGGTGTAATCCTAGGGGAAGTCGCCACGACTTTCCGTAGACAACAAAATAATCTACAATCACACAAGGCCAGCGGGTGCAATGCTGGTTATCTTCACTGAACAATAACTGATCGTTCAGTTTGGCCCATATGTACAGTGACAACAGCGTCACAGTGAGAACAACGTTCTTAGGTGTACAATAGGTTCTATTTGTTATTTTCGTAGCTCCGACCGAGCTTTGAACGGGAGCCTTCCGGATGCTTTAAGGACCTGCATCAACTGGGCTAGCGGTACAGCGTGACAGATCGCTCCCCAATGAAGTCAGCTATTAAATTAATAACTGTGTGCAACGAATTTGGTGCAATTGAAGGGATGGCCCTTTCAAACGAGTCCTGGATGCTAGGCTTCGCAAATCATTAACAGTATACTGTATAGGAAAGGGGTTCACTTACTACGAGGTTAAAACGTCGGCCCAAATGAATCTAAGTTTATTAATATCATTCTCAGTGTGCTCAATTCAAATAATGATATTGATATCGATTTTAATCAAGCACACGACAAAATCAACATTTAGTTGGAACACATCTGTAAATGAGATACAGTTATCACTGATTAAATTGACAGTTTTCGGTAAAGGAATCCGGGTTCAGAAATCAATATCATATTAACGCTTGCCTCTGCATCACGTTGCCTCTAATCTTAACTCTGAAGTGTGTACTGTCTCGTGTCTGCTCTCAGAGTCTTTATCAAAACTGTACCTCCTCCCAGTGTCTATGTTTCTTCCACATCTCCTGTCCCTGCACTGAGCAGAGTCCGTCCACAAACGTAATCCTCCAGTGAAAGAAGGTACGCCAAACTCTGTCTAGTGAGAAAACTGTTTAGACGCTCTTTGTTCTCACACAAAATAATCAGTGTAAAAAGTTCTCCAGTCAACCGATTCCCCACAGACGCTGTTTCTAGAACATTCTATGTCGCTTTCCTGTGTCATCAATTTCTTTTTTAGTCCACCAATGCGTGGTTTTTGTTGCTTCTTCTTCTTCTTTCGTTTCACCCTCTTTGGGGTACGCCGGATCAATCATTTCTTTGTGCGTTGTTCTTTTCTTAGGGCCCAGTATTTCTTCATTCTTTCTGATCTTCTTCTCCTCTCTTCTTCCGAGATGAAGGGTTTGGACTTTTGTGTGGATTTGTCTTCGAACCTTATGTTTTCATCTTTAGTAATTAATTTAGCAGTTCGATCAATAAGTGAATTTTCTGAAATCTTTAATTCCACTAGGTCTTTCTCAGTTTCTTTAAACCAGTTGGGCTTCGTTTTTCGGTTACGGAAGAAGTCAAAGATTTGTTTACTTAATCTGTTGGAATTCATTATGAGAAGATGACCATAAAAATTTATTCTCCTTTTTCGCATTGAATCTGAAAGTTTTTCAATTTTCTTGTAGAGAGTTTCATTTTTGATGTATATAATCTTATTGTCTTGAAATTTTGGCCCAATGATTTTTCTTCAAATTTTTCTTTCCTTTAGCTCAAGTTTCTCCATTTTGCCTTTGAAATTCATGTTAAGTCTTTCTGCTGCATACAGATCTTCTGGCTTAATCACTGTCTTGTAATGTGTAATTTTGGACCCCCATGAAAGGGATTTTTTTGTTGCATGTATTTTTTGTTAGTTGGAAGGCCAATTCAAGTCTATTTTTTCTGGATTCCATTGCTTTGCTTTCCCCAGCATTTCAACTAATTTATTCTCCGAGATATTTGAATTTGCTTTGTTGCTTATTTCACGAAAAAGTAGAGAAATTTAATATTGTTGGTGTACAAAATGCACATTACCAACCACGAGGTTGGCAACAGCCTGACGCGGTGGGTCTTCCATTGGTTGGCATCTTCACATCGAGCATGGTGTCAGGGACGACAAATTCAATTGGATACACCAAAACTTTTGGAGCAAAAACAATCGACTTTCTAACACTGTCCGAGGGGCTCCTTCGGATCTCATTCTTCGATGTTTGTGCAGGGAAGGGAAAGATGTCATTCACAGCTACTCTTAGGAGACGGAAATGATGGCATCGTATCCTTTTCCCTCAGCGAGGACCAGGCCGCAGCTCCAACTCCGCGAAAACTGCTCATCTCGCTAGGGGGCTTGCCTTTCCTAATGAGATGCACCGACTGTATTTCTGCCAGCAGGTACGAACCTGAGAAAACTCCCTACGAGAAAGACTCAGCACTCTCCTCCTTAGCAAATGATGGGTGAACATTAATAAAACCGACGAAGCTCAGGGACTGATTTCTGAATGGAAATGGACGAAGAAAGGTCCCATGAACAAGTGTCCGGAAATGCATCGCTGCCACGGTAGATGACGCTGACGAAAGACAGGTCCTGTGATCACCTGCCGTGAGTTCCTTGTGTTGCAGGCCGTGTGATTCACGCAGCATACTGTGAGCAGCAGAATTGTCCGGTATTCGTGTCAGGAACAACCCTAGAAAGTAGATGTGTATGGCTGAGCAGATGGAAATGGTCGAGAGGCAGCCGGCTACACCAAGACACCAACCACATCACACAACATTTCAAGCCCTTTTGCGAGTTTGTGTGATCATGTGTCCTTTCAGGCAGACGAATGTGCAATGATGGAGCGGACTGTGTGTACAGCACACTTGAAGAACCGGGTCCTACAGGATATTGAGGCGAATCCTAGTACAAGCTCCACGCAAGAGGCCCACCAGCAGTAGGAGCAAAAGGTAGGTTCTGGTTCACTGGCTCACTTCCTGACCCTCCCAGAGGGTTTTTCAGAAAGTGACACAGTTATCCAGAACCCACCTTTTACTCCTACTACGCTCCAAATGTTCAAGCTGACTCACCCCACTTTCATTCAAAAGAATATATTTTTTACAAAGGTGCATGTAAGAAAAACGAATTTCAATGTTTTTTATGTAACAAAATAAAGTTAATACAATTTTTATAAAAGGTACACATAAGAAAGTAAATAAATGAATTGGTTAATGATTATAGCCATTGCAAAAAAGTGCAAAACCTTCGGCGCCGTTTGAAGGAAACCCAGAGGTTTTTTTTTTTTCTTCTTGGTGGTACTCTCTTTATTTCATTTTTTCACCCTCAGTGTTTTTCGCTGAACGATGTTGTTCTGTGACTGATTGCTTCTCGTCGTCCACCCATCATCTTCTTCAGTCAGCATCTTGTCATCTATATCTGGAATTGATGGAAGAGCTGCTGACAGCAGATGTTGGCATCTTCTTGATGGTCTGCAGTGGTAGACGACAATGGCAAATTACAATAGTACTAGCTGGCCGAACCAATTCTATAGCAATTCAGCTTTTGCTCCTGCAGGGAAAAGCGATAGCGCAGACAGTCTGTATATATAGTTGGTATTCAAGTTTCAAAGTACATTCTAAAAGCTCTGGTTATAACGAATTTTGACGAAAACAGGCAATACCTTTCACTTTACTACATTTTGTAAATAGAGAACACATGCGAAAAACACACAAATGTGAGTATAATCGTAAAAATTAAGTTTTCCCCTGCTAATTGTTATGGAACTTGCATCAATGCCATCTATCATACACTCACGAAACTTTTGAAACGCCAATTCATTTTAGTAGCTTAGCAGTGAGTCGCTGTACTAGGCTAATAATGTCTAAGGAGGTGGAGCGCTTCTGCGGCAGTGAGAGGTGGCTCAGAGCCACGATAAGTGAATGCGACCTTCACATTGACAGAGTAAAACCTAGCCACAGAGCGAGAAGGCGCAATCTTCAGATAACAAGGCACAGGTCGCGTGCCGTAAGCCATCGCTGTTCCCGTCGCCGTCAGTTTGAGTCAGTCTTCGCTTGGAGCAGGATCTTACGTAACATTGAGCTTTCCACAGTGACAGTAATAGATCGATTTTTCACTAATTTCTCAGCGAAATATTAACCGATTTTAAAAATTCTGAGTGTTAAAATGACGGAGTCAGTTTCACTTTTTACTTTCTCTATCTTCTTTAAAATGTTTCGAAAATGTATATAAGCATGAGCTTAACACTTCCGAAAAATTTTTCATTCATTTATGTAGGAGTAAAAATTTATAATTAAAAATGTTCAGTAAGTATTCTCTGTTGAGCATCGTATGTAAGATTCTTCTTTCCATACATAACTACATATGCTAAAGTGTGTGCAGGAATTTTATCATTAAAAGTTGCACACAGTTTCATAGTCGTTTTCTGTGATGTTACACTATACTTATATAAATGATATAATATATTAATGATATAAATCGGATAATTCGTTATGAAATTATATGGGCTAATGTCAAGATCTGCTTTCAGTTGTATAAGTCGTTTAAAATCGAGAAATGCATCGTATGCTTTGAGAAAAATATTTTGAGGATTAATATTACACATCTCCTGTGGGAATATTTCGTTTCTTCCATTTTTCAAATATATATTCTCTAGGTTAATGTGATCGAATAATGAAGAGTTGACTAACTGATTATTTATACGATTTGTCTGAAATGTAACAAATATGAAATATGGCATATCAAATTCTAGTGAATTATGATAATTTGTGATATCTAGCTCAAAATTATTCTTACCATTCAATCAAGCAACTTCCATAGTTTGAAGCTCACAAAAATATATCGGAATTTTCGGATTTTTCAGTATATTTTCGCTTTGTAATCTAGCTCATATTTAACAATTGGTACAGGAAGTTCCATGGATTCTACATCAATTTTACCTTCCTTTGGAAGAGTGTCTTTTACTTCACTTCTATTATAATCAAACCAATGATGAATACAATCTCCAGCACTTGATGACCATGTAAAACTTAATGTTAAATCTCCCTGTCACATAAAAATCCACCAAGCATTCCTAATGGATAAAGCACTTTTTTGTTCTTGCTCTTTATTTTTCATTTTTAAGAATATGCCCTTCCATACCTATTTTATCAGCAAAATATGAAGTCAAATGCAGTAAAACTAATGAGGAAATAAAAGGATGCTCTATTCTAGACATAACATTATTTCCCTTCTTTATGGTTATAAAATCAAAAAGTTTTGCCACATAATTATCGATTAATTTTTTATTGGATTTTCCATCATTAAGCAGATTAAGAACTTCAATTAGCTGTGAAAGAAAGAATGCATGCCAGTGATGCTTCAATGGGCGAAAAAATAGCTGCAGCTGCAGTTAGAGGAATTATGTATGGAAAGAGAAAATTAGGAATGAGCTTAGGCATGGGTGACAATGGTTGGGGATTATGAAAAATATTAATAAATTTTTAATCTATATAAATGAATAACTTTTCAATCGATTATACTTTGCTACTTAGTGGCAAGACTAAACCAAAATCAATTACATTTAAACTGAATAATGATCAATGAAATAGCATTGAACCATTTTAACTGATGCACAAAAAACAAAGAAAGAGAAAGAACTGGTGGTAATTTAATCATTATACTAGATATTCCTGCTGTGAAAAAGATTATTGAATATCTAACGAAAAAGAAAGAAGGAAAAGGACTAACACAACAAGAAGGTGGATATTTACCATTACTTTTGGCTGCATTACCATATCTAGCAACTATCAGTTCACTTGCTGGTAGATCTGAAGCAATTGCAAATGCAGTAATAAACAAGAAAAAACCTGATGCAGAATTGGAAGAACAAAAAAGACATAATGGAAAAGAAAGGTAAGGGATTAAAAAATTTCAAAGAAATGATTAATAAATATAATAGTCCATTATGAAATTTTGATATAGAAGAATTAGTTAAACAAGTAAAAATCAAACACTTTCATGGCGTTTTTATGGTTGATGAATTACCAAGTCATCCTAGAGAATACGAATCTGGAATAATTAATTCAGATACATCTGATCATGTTGGTTCTCATTGGATTTGTTACTATAAGAATAAAGACATAAAATTTGTGTTTGATTCATTTGGTGCTAATATATCAAAACAACTAGTTAATTATTTGGGGAAAAAGGTCTGTACTACAATGCTGAGAGAATACAAAATTTGGATGAAGTATTATGTGGTCACTTATGTTTGTTTTTAAAACTACTCTGTGATAATTTTGAATTTAATGACATTCTGAGTTCAATAAATCGACATTTTTGGAAATAAGGCTAATAAAGAGAGCAATGGAAAAATAAAAAATGGAAAGTTAGAAAAAAGCAAAAGTCAAATTGATCCAAAAATAGAAAGTTCAATTAAACAATGTCTTAGAGAATTACTAACCATTTTTAAAGTAGCTAAAGGATATATTGATTTTAAAGGCAGAAGAATAGTATATATAAAAGATCCAGTAAATGGTTATGATGCAGTTACTAAACAATACCTAGAAAAAGAATATGTTACAATACCTGAATATCCAAGTATTTTAACACAGTTCAATAATTATGTCACTGATTCATCAAGATAACTGTAACAATATAAAAATTTCTTTACAAGAAAAGAAGTAGAAAAAGCTTTTACAGATGACTTTTCAAAGGCATATTTAACGTCATATCTGAGTCAAATACGTGATCTTCAGAAAAGAATGTGTGACAGCCGTCAACTGAAATTTGATTTTAACACTGGTACAGAAATATTGAAATACACATTTGGGTATGATGTAAAAATCAAGAGAATTACTTTATTTGGAGCCAATTTAAATCGTGACCTGTCACCTACTGACTTTAAACTAGAGATAAAGAGATTCAATGTTGATGAACTGCAAATTTTATATCCAAGACAATTCAATAATCCATCACTTGAAATGAAAAAGAAAGATAAAATATTTATATCTCTAAATGAATCTGTGATTTTGAAAGTTTACTATTGAAGACAGACAACTGTCAACTGAATCCAGAAAACTCACATACAGTGAAATACCAAAAACATGAACCAAGTGGGTTCTGTTATTATATCAAGTATGTTAAAATTATTTAGATAAAGATCCTGTAGTTTATAGAGGACCAAATTGTCATCAGAAATTTATTGAATGTATAAAAAAGAGGTTGAAGAAATTGGAAGAATTTATTCCAAAATTGAAGAAATGAGGCCATTAACTCCTGCAGAACAATCAAGACATAATAAATCTAAAGTTGTACATTGTGTGGATGTCATTATACAAGAAATAATAAAAAGATCCGACATCATGATCATTTGACTGGAAAATATATAAATCCATTGTGTAATAATTGTAATTTAAGTTAAAACATCCAAGCTTTGTACAAATTTATTTACATAATTTATCTGGATATGATTCTAATTTGATTGTGAAAGAACTTGGGTATGATAAGAAAGAGATAGTTTTAATACTTAACAATGAAGACAGATATATTAGCTTTGGTAAAAGGACAGAAAGTCTAAAGATGAGATTTGTTGACACATTTAAATTTATGGCTTCTTCACTTGACAGCTTTCATCAAATCTGAAGGGAGATCAAATGCAAAATATTGAGAAGTTTTTCAAAGCAGAATTATTCGATTTAGTGATCAGAAAAGGTGTCTATCCATATGACTACATCGATCCTTGGGATAAATTTGAAGAGAGACAGTTACCAGCAAAAGAAGAATTTAAAATTAAACTGAATGACTGTGAAATAAGTGATGAAGATAATAAACTGATTTGGAAAAAATACAATATGAAAAATCTTGGTGAATATCATGATTAGTAAATTTAAAACTGATGTTCTATTATTGGATGATGTGTTTCAAAATTATAGAAAAACTTGTATACAAGCTTATGATTTACATTCTTCTTGGTATTTTACTACACCCAGTTTATCTTGAGATGCAATGCTGAAAGTGAGCAGACAACCTCTTGATTTATTACATGATTATGACATGATTTTGATGGTTGAAAAAGGAATAAGAGGAGGAATATCACAATGATGCAAGAGATACGTAAGGGCAAACAACAAATATCTGAGTGATTATGATATGAGTAAGACATCGAATTATATAACTTATTTAGATGCAAACAATTTATACGTTTATGCTATGAGTCAATATTTACCACATGGAGGATTTGAATGGGATGAACCAGATTTATCATTTGTACAAAAATAAGTGAAATGTCAGATATTGCTAAAATGTATATATTTTTGAAGTAGATTTTGAATATCTAAAAGAATGACATGATTTACATAAATATTTACCACTTGCACCTGAAAATAAAATTGTGCCTAACACTAAAGAAAGCAAGTTGATGCCTCCTCTGTGTGACAAACATTATTATGTAGTTCATTGTAGTAACCTCCAACAGTATCTGTCTCTTGGAATGAAACTCACAAAAATACACAGAGTCTTAACATTTAAGCAATCTGATTGGTTGAATAAGATGTAGACTTGAATACAAAAATGAGAACAACATCCAATAATGATTCTGAAAAAGATTTCTACAAACTGATGAACGATACTGTGTTTGGTAAGATGATGGAAAATATAAGAAACAGAGTAGACATAAAATTAGTTTCAGATGGAGAAAAGTGTGATAAATGAATAGCAAAGGCAAACTTTAAAGTGAGAACTATATTTAATGAAAATCTTGTTGCCATTCATATGAACAAGACAAAAATCACATTTAATAATCCCATCCATGCCAGAATGAGTATACTTGATTTATCTAAAGAACTGATGTACGATTTTCACTATAGAATAATTAAACCGAAATATGGAGAAAATATTGAGTTGTGTTATCAAGATATGGATATCTAGACTATACAGCTGAAGATTTTTATGAAGACATGAAATCGATGATTGATTACTTTGATACAAGTGATTATCCAGCAGATAATATTTATGGCATTGCACAAGTAAACAAGAAAGTTTTAGGAAAAATGGAAGATGAATGCAATGGAAAAATAAAGGAAGAATTCTGCAGCTTAAGAGCAAAAATGTATGCTTATAAAGTTGTAGATAAAATAGAGAAAAAATCTGAGAAGATTACAAGGATTGTTTGTTCACAATAGTGATCAGTATAGAAGAATTAACAAGGTTTGCATTGCAAGACATGGAATTTACAATGTTGAAGTAAACAGGAAAGCATTGAGCCCTCATGATAATGAAAGATATGTTTTGAAAAATAAAATAGAGACCCTACCAAATGGACATTACAAATTATAAAAAATCTAAATATTTTCCTATTATATTTTATATTCTTTAAATGGACATTACCAAACAGCTAAAGCAATGTGGTTTCTGTGTAGAGAAAAAGGATAATAATGAATTCTATACTGATAAGTATCAGAGAGATGGATATCGTTGGATTTGTAAAGAATATAGTAAATATCTTAATGGAACTGAAATTAGATGTGAATGTGGAAGAACTGTAAGTCTTCTCTCAAAAACATAAAAATTCGACAGTTCTTAAAAGTCTTATCGCTGCTGAAGAAGGAAGAATGAGGGTAATTTTAGGTAAGAAATAGATTTCGTGCACTCATCATAATTCATTTATTTATTTTCTTATGTGCACCTTTTATAAAAATTGTATTAACTTTGTGTTGTTACATGCACCTTTTATTAAAAAAAACAGTAAAATTGATTTTTCTTACATGCACCTTCGTAAAAAATATATTCTTTTGAACGAAAGTGGAGTGAGCTAGACATGAACTTTTGGAGTATACGAGGAGCAAAAGGTATGTTCTGGATAACTGTGACACTTTCTTATGAATCCTCCGGGTGAGTCAAGTGAGCCAGTTAGCCAGAGCCTACAGGAAAATTAAAGAGACCTTTGGAGATAAGAGAACCACTTGTATGAACATCAAGAGCTCAGATGGAAACCCAGTTCTAAGCAAAGAAGGGAAAGCAGAAAGGTGGAAGGAGTATATAGAGGGTCTATACAAGGGCGATGTACTTGAGGACAATATTATGGAAGAGGATGTAGATGAAGATGAAATGGGAGATACGATACTGCGTGAAGAGTTTGACAGAGCACTGAAAGACCTGAGTCGAAACAAGGCCCCGGGAGTAGACAACATTCCATTGGAACTACTGATGGCTTTGGGAGAGCCAGTCCTGACAAAACTCTACCATCTGGTGAGCAAGATGTATGAAACAGGCGAAATACCCTCAGACTTCAAGAAGAATATAATAATTCCAATCCCAAAGAAAGCAGGTGTTGACAGATGTGAGAATTACCGAACAATCAGTTTAATAAGCCACAGCTGTAAAATACTAACACGAATTCTTTACAGACGAATGGAAAAACTAGTAGAAGCCGACCTCGGGGAAGATCAGTTTGGATTCCGTAGAAATACTGGAACATCTGAGGCAATACTGACCTTACGACTTATCTTAGAAGAAAGATTAAGGAAAGGCAAACCTACGTTTCTAGCATTTGTAGACTTGTAGAAAGCTTTTGACAATGTTGACTGGAATACTCTCTTTCAAATTCTAAAGGTGGCAGGGGTAAAATACAGGGAGCGAAAGGCTATTTACAATTTGTACAGAAAGCAGATGGCAGTTATAAGAGTCGAGGGACATGAAAGGGAAGCAGTGGATGGGAAGGGAGTAAGACAGGGTTGTAGCCTCTCCCCGATGTTATTCAATCTGTATATTGAGCAAGCAATAAAGGAAACAAAAGAAAAATTCGGAGTAGGTATTAAAATTCATGGAGAAGAAATAAAAACTTTGAGGTTCGCCGATGACATTGTAATTCTGTCAGAGACAGCAAAGGACTTGGAAGAGCAGTTGAACGGAATGGATGGTGTCTTGAAGGGAGGATATAAGATGAACATCAACAAAAGCAAAACGAGGATAATGGAATGTAGTCGAATTAAGTCGGGTGATGTTGAGGGTATTAGATTAGGAAATGAGACACTTAAAGTAGTAAATGAGTTTTGCTATTTGGGGAGCAAAATAACTGATGATGGTCGAAGTAGAGAGGATATAAAATGTAGACTGGCAATGGCAAGGAAAGCGTTTCTGAAGAAGATAAATTTGTTAACATCGAGTATAGATTTAAGTGTCAGGAAGTCATTTCTGAAAGTATTTGTATGGAGTGTAGCCATGTATGGAAGTGAAACATGGACGGTAAATAGTTTGGACAAGAAGAGAATAGAAGCTTTCGAAATGTGGTGCTACAGATGAATGCTGAAGATTAGATGGATAGATGACATAACTAATGAGGAAGTACTGAATAGGATTGGGGAGAAGAGAAGTTTGTGGCACAACTTGACCAGAAGACGGGATCGGTTGGTAGGACATGTTCTGAGGCATCAACGGATCACCAATTTAGTATTGGAGGGCAGCGTGGAGGGTAAAAATCGTAGGGGGAGACCAAGAGATGAATACACTAAGCAGATTCGGAAGGATGTAGGCTGCAGTAGGTACTGGGAGATGAAGAAGCTTGCACAGGATAGAGTAGCATGGAGAGCTGCATCAAACCAGTCTCAGGACTGAAGACCACAACAACAACACCTTTTGCCACTACTGCCAACATACAATTATGTGTATCCTGCATGCCAACCTCTAGTATCCCTATTACCTACAGTCCCATGAATGCCAGTTTGAAAATCTATTGTGATCTGGGTGCGATGCAGCCCGGTACTGTGTTCTGAGACGATTTATTGTCTTTGCACGCACACTGTCCATTTCCAGATTCGTCTTCATAGGACCGTTTTTTCGCCATTTCCACTCAGGAATCCGTTCCTGCAATTTGTCACTTTTATCAACGTTCACCTTTTGCATCCAGTACTCACAATAAAATAACAATAAAGCAATGAGAGAAATGCAGGTTTGCCTAACCAATGTGACAGTAATGTCAAAAATATATTATCAAGGTATGCAAGTACAAACATTTCCCTTTTGACATTTCTTTCTTTCTTTCTTTCTCACATGTCCTTGAACATTCTGCAGTAATATGTATCTTTCCATTTCATATTTTTCCCATTTCATTATAGACAAATGTATACAATGTTTGTATTACTCCCTTATTTTTGAGTCTACACGGAGCTGAGATGGAAGTTTTTAGTAATTTGCACAATGGCTTGTTGAAATCAGGCTATGAAGTAGGATGCGATTTTAAGCCAGCTAGTTTCAACCAATAAATAAATAGTAAATAAAGTACTGAGGAAAATATATGGAGCAGTGAAAGAAAATAAACAGTGGAGATTAAGGAAAAACAGAGAACTTAGATAATTATACACATTGCCTGCGTAGCGAGTGTGAAAATTAAGAGACTAAGATGGTACGGACATGTGAGGAGGAGAGGGGAGAACACGATAATAAAGGCTGTAATGGATGGAGAAGCTGAAGGAAAGAGCCCACAGGAACGGCCGAGAATGAGATGGAAGGATAATATCATGCACATACTGGGTCTGGGAGATGAAGATGCAGATGACAGGAAAATGTGGAAGGCTGGACTCAGAGAGGCCAAGGACCGGCTGCAGTTTGTGTGGCCAGTATAAGTAAGTAAGTAAGTAAGTAATTTCAAATAATAAGGAAAGAGTGAATGGCTTCTCATTGGTGTGCTGTCTGGACCATGGGAGAACTTCAGATCTGATACATACATGTCGACAGTAGAGTTTGTTCAAATCTCAGAATTTGTAATACTGCAATATTCCAAAGTCAGTGTCGGAACTTACACCGTCTGATCAACAGTGCCTGTACACGTATTAGCGGACGCTAAGATGGAATGTGCGAAGGTAGTGATTTTGAACGAAGGGCCTGGAGCATAGTCGACTTTCTAAATTACACTGGATTCATGTCGGGACTCTGGGTCTGGTAGTCAGTTCCGATAACGTTATTGTCCACGAACCACTGACAACTTTGCCGCGCAGATGCTTCTTTAGTACATTGTGCATTGTCATGCTGGTACAAACAATCATCACCAGCAGATTTTTCCTCCATTGTATGCAGTACACTATGTAAAATGTGTTGATATCTTTCCACATTCAGCGTTTTCTTGAGTGTTGCAAGCGAACCACAGCTTAATAGTCCCCACAGTATGACATCACCTCCACTACATGTAATCCGAAGAAACATTCTTCAGTCATTTGCCACATACAAACCATTCTATCCGATGCCACAGAGTATAGCGTCATTTGTCATTCCAAATCGTTCGTTTCCAGTCATCCAGTATCCAGTGGCGTCGATGATATACCCCTCAAGCATCGCTTAGCGCTGACCAGAGAAACGTGTGGATCATGATGAGCCGCTCGCCCCCTTCATTTTAACCACCTGCCCACAGTCATCAAGTTGGCTGTAGTGCTGGTACCACTTTTGAAGGTACGAGTGGTTCCCTCCGCTGATTTTGCGATTTTTTACGACCACCCTCCGCAATGCTCGACTGTTCCTATCCGTCAGTACACGAGGTCTCTCTGATATTGGTATAGCTGTGATTGTCCCTTCGTGGTTCCACTAAACAAACACATCGTTAAGAGTGGACTTTAGCTATAGTAGGTTTGGAACGTCCGTGATGAATTTGTTTCTCAAGTGACATATAGTGACTGGTCTACACCCAAAACCACTGAACTCTCCCGACCTTGAATTTCTGTTGGTACTGCTTGTCTACTGATCACGCAACACCAAAATACATTGAAGAGCAAAAGAAACTGGTACACCTGCCTAACATCGTGTAGGTTCCCCGCGAGCACTCAGACATGCCACAACACTAAGTGGCATAGACTCGATTAACGACTGAAGTAGTGCTGGAAGGAAGTGACACCATGAGTCCTGCAGGACTGTCCATAAATCCGTAAGAGTGGGTGGAGATCTCTCCTGAACAGCACGTTGCTAGGCATCTCATACATGCTCAGTGATGTAGAAGTCTGGGGAGTTTGGTGGCCAGCGGAAGTGTTTAAACTCAGAAGAATGTTCCTGTAGCCTCTCCGCACCAATTCTGGAGCGGTGGGATGTCGCACTGTCCTGCTGGAATTGCCAAAGTCTGACGGAATGCACAATGGACATGAATAGACGCAGATGATCCGACAGGAAACTTAAGTACTTGTTACCTGTCAGAGTCATATCTAGACGTATCAGAGGTCCCGTATCACTCGAACTGCACACGCCCTACACCATTACAGAGCCTTCGTCAGCTTGAAGACTCCCGTGCTGATATGCTGGGTCCATGGATTCATGAGGTTGTCTCTATACCCGTGCACGTACATCCGCTCGAAACAATTTGAAACGAGACTCGTCCGACAAGGTAACATGTTTCCAGTCATCAACAATGCAATTTCGGTGTTGTCGGTCCCAGGAGAGACATAAAGCTTTGTGTCGCGCAGTGATCAAGGACACACGAGTGGGCCTTCGGCTCCGAAAGCCCATATAGATGGTGTTTCGTTGAATGGTTCGCACGCTAACACTTGTTCATGGCCGAGCATTGAAATTTGCGGCAATTTGTGGAAGGGTTGCACTTCTGTCACGTTGAATGATTCTTTTCAGTCGTCGCTGATCCCGTTCTTGCGGATTCTTGATATTCACGATACATTCGTGAAATAGTCGTAAGGGAAAATCTCCATTTCATCGCTACCGCAGAGATACTGTGTCCTATCGCTTGCGCACCGGTTACAACAGCACGTCAAACTCACGTAAATCTTGATAACTCGCCATTGTAGCAGCAGTAACTGGTCTAACAACTGCGCCAGACACTTGTTGTCTTGTGTAGGCGTTGGCGACATCGCAGCGGTCTGAAAAAGATCCTGTATGAACGGTGCCAACAACAACGCAAGAGAATCGTTCAACGTGACAGAAGTGCTACCGGTCGGCAAATTGCTGCAGATTTCAATGCTGGATCATGCACAAGTGTTAGCGTGCGAACCATTCGACGAAACATCGTCGACATGGGTTTTCGGAGACAAAGCCACACTCTTGTACCCTTGATGACTGCACGACACAAAGCTTTACGCCTCGCCTGGGGCCACCAACACTGAACTGTTGATAACTGGAAACATGTTGCCTGGTCGGACGAGTTTAGTTTCAAATTGTGTCGAGCGGATGGACGTGTACGGGTATGTAGACAATCTCATGAATCGATGGAGCCTGCATGTCAACAGGGGACTGTTCAAGCTGGTGGAAGGTTTGTAATGATGTGGGACGAGTGCATTTGGAGTGATATGGGACCCCTGCTACGTCTAGACACGACTCTGACAGGTGATACTGACGTAAGCATCCTGTCTGATCACCTGCATCCATTCATGTAAACTGTGCATTGTGCGTTCCGACGGAGTTGGGCAATTCCAGCAGGACAAGAAACCACCTCACACGTCCAGAACTGCTACAGAGTGGCTTCAGGAACACTCTTCTGAGTTTAAACACTTCCGATGGCGACCAAACTCCTCAGTCTACATCTACAGCTACATGATTACTCTGCAATTCACATTTAAGTGCTTGGCAGAGGGTTCATCGAACCACAATCATACTATCTCTCTACCATTCCACTCCAGAACAGCGCGCGGGAAAAACGAACACCTAAACCTTTCTGTTCGAGCTCTGATTTCTCTTATTTTATTTTGATGATCATTCCTACCTATGTAGGTTGGGCTCAACAAAATATTTCCGCATTCGGAAGAGAAAGTTGGTGACTGAAATTTCGTAAATAGATCTCACCGCGACGAAAAGCGTCTTTGCTTTAATGACTTCCATCCCAACTCGCGCATCATATCTGCTACACTCTCTCCCCTATTACGTGATAATACAAAACGAGCTGCCCTTTTTTGCAACCTTTCGATGTCCTCCGTCAATCCCACCTGGTAAGGATCCCACACCGCGCAGCAATATTCTAACAGAGGACGAACGAGTGTAGTGTAAGCTGTCTCTTTAGTGGACTTGTTGCATCTTCTAAGTGTCCTGCCAATGAAACGCAACCTTTTGCTCGCCTTCCCCACAATATTATCTATGTGGTCTTTCCAACTGAAGTTGTTCGTAATTTTAACACTCAGGTACTTAGTTGAATTGACAGCCTTGGGAATTGTACTATTTATCGAGTAATCTAATTCCAACGGATTTCTTTTGGAACTCATGTGGATCACCTCACACTTTTTGTTATTTAGCGTCAACTGTCACCTGCCACACCACACAGCAATCTTTTCTAAATCGCTTTGCAACTGATACTGGTCTTCGGATGATGTTACTAGACGGTAAATTACAGCATCATCTGCGAACAACCTAAAAGAACTGCTCAGAATGTCACCCAGGTCATTTATATAGATCAGGAACAGCAGAGGTCCCAGGACGCTTCCCTGGGGAACACCTGATATCACTTCAGTTTTACTCGATGATTTGCCGTCTATTACTACGAACTGCGACCTTCCTGACAGGAAATCACGAATCAAGTCGCACAACTGAGACGATACCCCATAGGCCCGCAGCTTGATTAGAAGTCGCTTGTGAGGAACGGTGTCAAAAGCTTTCCGGAAATCTAGAAATACGGAATCAACTTGAGATCCCCTGTCGATAGCGGCCATTACTTCGTGCGAATAAAGAGCTAGCTGCATTGCACAAGAACGATGTTTTCTGAAACCATGCTGATTACGTATCAATAGATTGTTCCCTTCGAAGTGATTCATAATGTTTGAATACCGTATATGCTCCAAAACCCTACTGCAAACCGACGTCAATGATATAGGTCTGTAGTTCGATGGATTACTCCTACTACCCTTCTTAAACACTGGTGCAACCTGCGCAATTTTCCAATCTGTAGGTACAAATCTATCGGTGAGCGGGCGGTTGTATATGATTGCTAAGGAGGGAGCTATTGTATCAGCGTAATCTGAAAGGAACCTAATCGGTATACAATCTGGACCTGAAGACTTGCCCGTATCATGATCATTATTGAGCATATCTGGGATGCCATGCAATGTGCTGTTCAGAAGAGATGTCCATCCCCTCGTACTCTTACGGATTCATGGACAGCCCTACAGGATTCATGGTTTCAACTACCTCCAACACTACTTCAGACGTTAGTTGAGACCATGCCCCGTCGTTTTGCGGCACTTATGCGTGTTTTCGGTAGCCGTATGCGATATTAGGGAGGTGTACCAGTTTCTTTGGCTCTTCAGTTTTTATATATTGTATTGGAATCCTGACTAAAGGTAACCTGCTTTCTGAAAAAAAAGTGTTGCGTTACGTATTGAACACCTTCCGTATTTTGAAAGTTTTTAGTCTACATAATCATTTCTGGTGGTGTATTACTTTCACCAGGTATTAAAATTTGTTGTTCATAACTGTACTCGACGTCTTAAGTTTTGTTGAATAATGTACTGTGTACGCGAATAGTGACGTACGGATGTCAACTTCGGCACGCGGGTGAGTGGTGTGAGCGAGCGCTGGGTGCCCGCCGCAGAACTCTCCAGAGAGAGGTGTCAGTTGTGAAGAGGCGGGTCCCCTCGCCCCCCAGCAGTGGCTGGAGGCTCCGCGGGGGGCGGCCGGGCCGCGCTGGCCGGCGCTCTGCCTCTGTAGGCCCACAAGTCGCTCTGTTGTCCCACAGGGGCAGCTGCATCTACACCTGATTACCTCCGCTGCCACAATGGCCGCACTTACGCCACATTACTCCCCGCCTTGTCCTCAATGCTCCATTTGTCGCCTATTTACCTTATCTGTCCCACCCACTGGGCGACCACTCCCTGCAACTTCCACCCAAAAATGATCTGCCAGTCACAAATTTTTTGTACGGTACGAATCTTTCGAGTAGCACCCCTCACCTCATCCTATCGTGTCAGCTGTACGTACTCACTACACTCAACTTTCTACATAATCCCTTACGGCATATTCCATCGTTTATGAATTGATCAGAATTTACTAACACTGTAAGTAATGAGAATGAAATCAATGAAAGTTACAGCAGTTGCAGATTTAGACAAATTTTTTGACAGTTTTGACTGAAATACAATAAATTCGGGATGTACAGGTATAAAATACAAGAAGCGAAAAGTTATAGACAGCAATCGGGGGAAGCAGTAGTTGAGAAAGGAGCGAAACAGACTTGTAGCCCGTGCCCAATGGTATTTCAATCTCTACTTTGAGCACGCAGTAGAAAACGTAAAGTAGAAATTAGAGACGATATTGAAGTTAAGGAAGAAGTATAAAAACTTTGAGATTTTTCCCACGACAGTGTCATTCTGTCAGAGAAGGCAAAGTGAATAGTGAATAGAACAGCAATTGAACAGAAAGGACGGTGTTTTGAAAATAGGTTATAAATGAACATAATCAAAAGTAATGGAATGTAGTCGAATTAATTACCGAGCGAGGTGGCGCAGTGGTTAGCACACTGAACTCGCATTCGGGAGGACGACGGTTCAATCCCGTCTCCGGCCATCCTCATTAAGATTTTCCGTGATTTCCCTACATCGCTTCAGGCAAATGCCGGGATGGTTCCTTTGAAAGGGCACGGCCGATTTCCTTCCCAATCCTTCCTTAACCCGAGCTTACGCTCCGTCCTTAATGACCTCGTTGTCGACGGGACGTTAAACACTAACCACCACCACCATCGAATTAATTCAGGCGATATTGAAGAGATTAGAAGAGTATCGCCAGATACTCAGGGAGTTAGATTAGGAAATGAGACATTATAAGTAGGAGTTTTGCTATGTGGGCAGCAAAATCACTGATGATAGCAGAAATAGAGAGGATGTAAAATGCAGACTGGCAATAGCAGGAAAAATATTTCTGAAAAAGAGAAATTTGTTCACATCGAATATCAGTTTAAATTTTAGGAAACCTTTCTTGAAATTAGCCAGGAGCCTAAGAGTACAGCTTTAGTTGCTGCAGCTGAAACGAGCACCAGCAACATTCTCTTTCTTCCTTGTCACAAATATTTCGGTGTTTAGTTAAGAACGTGTGGAGATTTCCGATTGTGTGGTTAGGTAGGCACCTAAGAGGACGACTTAAATTGCTGCGAGTAAACCGAGGAGCAATAACATTCATATTCTTCCTTGTCATATACACTGTGTGATCAAAAGTATCCGGACGCCTGGCTGAAAATGATTTAAAATTTCGTGGCGCCCTCCACCGGTAATGCTGGAATTCAGTACGGTGTTGGCCCACCCTTAGCCTTGATGACACCTTCCACTCTCGCAGGCAACGTTCAGTCAGGTGCTGGAAGGTTTCTTGTAGAATGGCAGCCCATTCTTAACGGAGTACTGCACTGATGAAAGGTATCGATGTCAGTCGGTGAGGCCTGGCACAAAGACAGCGTTCCAAAACGTTCCAAAGGTGTTCTAGAGGATTCAGGTCAGGGCTCTGTGCAGGTCAGTCCATTACAGGGATGTCGGTGTCGTGTAACCACTCCGCCACAGGCCGTGCATTATGAACAGGTGCTCGATCGTGTTGAAAGATGCAATCGCCATCCCCGACTTGCTCTTTAACAGTGGAAAGCAAGAAGGTGCTTAAAACATTAATGTAGGCCTGTGCTGTGATAGTGCCATGCAAAACAACAAGGGGTGCAAGCCCTCTCTATGAAAAACACAACCACACCACAACAACACCGCCTCCGATTTTTACTGTTGGCACTACAGACGCTTGCAGATCACGTTCACTGGGCATTCGCCATATCCACACCCTGCCATCAGATCGCCACATTGTGTACCGCGATTCGTCACTCCACACAACGTTTATCCACTGTTCAATCGTCCAATGTTTACGCTCATAACATCAAGCGAGACGTCGTTTGGCATTTACCGGCGTGATGTGTGGCTTATGAGCAGCCGCTCGACCATGAAATCCAAGTTTTCTCACCTCCCGCCTCACTGTCATAGTACTTGCAGTGGATCCTCATTGCAGCTTGAAATTCCTGTGTGATGGTCTGGATAGATGTCTGCTTATTATGCATTACGACCCTTTTCAACTGTCGGCGGTCTCTGTCAGTCAACAGACTCGCTGCATAATATTTTCATATACAGGGCTTTCAAAAAAGTCTCGAATGCTTCGTGAGGTAGTAGTAGTCATCGAAAAAAGGAAAATAAGTCCAATAACATGGGTCCAGAAATGCATACTTTCTGAAATAATTCCAATAAGCATTGGTTTCGTTATGCGTACTCTCTGCGATAAACAAGTGTTTACACGAGGTGTTCAGCGTCGCGTCCATTCATGAGAATGCACACCTCTGAACTCCGGCGTAAGGAATGCTGCACCCTTTGAAGTGCGCCCGGCTGTTGTTGTACCTGCTGGCACGAGTTGAATTCGCGACACTGTAGTCTCCGCTCATTGTTGATTGGCGGGGCGTAGACCAATTCCCTCAAGTGTCCTCATAACCTGAAGTCTTGGGGATTGAGGTCTGGGCAACGAGCAGTCCAAGGTGTGGGGCCCACCGACCAACCCAGCAGTCCCGAAATGTCTGCCTCAGATGCTGGCGCACACTGTGACGAAAGTATGCTGATGCGCAATCATGCATGAACCACCTTTGTACTGTATTCGTTGCTGCTAAGGCACAGCACCTAGCAAGGTAGGCAATACAATAATGAGAAAGTCCAGATAATGAGCCACATCTGTCGCGAAGTACACCTACCAATACATTGATTCAGAATTGGTGTTGACGCCCTCTTTCCTGAATTGCTTGGAGAATTATATCTGCCCATGCAGGCTGGATATGGAAATTCACAATACTTTCTTTGTGAAGAAAGAAGTGGTAAATAAAATCTTGGATGTGAACAGTGGATATGCGGCACACTTCTGCAACGGCCATTGAAAGAACCACCGTCTGCTATGATGATCCTGTGGCCTGAGGATCCGAACACGATGTAGATGATAGGGTCCAGCAATTGCTCATGAGGTACCCCCCCAGATAGGAGGGAGAGAGAGACACGCGTTCTCCTGCTGTTGATCGTCCCACATTGGTCCCAGGGGTTTCTTCCACCAAACGTGGCACACGCTTCTCCATGTCAGGCGTGTGGATTGTGCCGGGCCTTCCACTATCAGTCCTGGAGGTGCAACAGTGCCTGTGTCCCTCAGACTCGAGAAGTCTGCCGGACGGCTTATCAGGGGCCACTCTGCGCTGTCGATACTTATCAGCGTACAGGGCACCGGCTCGCAGGCTACGTCCATTGTCTAAACCATAGTAGAATGTCATAGCCGCCATTTCACTCGTCGAGTGATAGGCTTCCAATGCTAACAAGTGGTGGAAACCAGAAAATGTAAAAGTACTACACCACTTGTACTTACACTACTGGACATTAAAATTGCTACACCAAGAGGAAATACAGATGATAAACGGGTATTCATTGGACAAATATACTAGAACTGACATGTGATTATATTTTCACGCAATTTGGGTGCATAGATCCTGACAAATCAGTACCCAAAACAACCATCTCTGGCCGTAATAACGGCCTTGATACGCCTGGGCATTGAGTCAAACAGAGCTTGGATGGCGTGTACAGCTACAGCTGCCGATGCAGCTTCAACACGATACCAAATTTCATCAAGAGTAGTCACTGGCGTATTGTGAAGAGTCAGTTGCTCAGCCACCATTGACCAGACGTTTTCAGTTCGTGAGAGATCTGGGGAATGTACTGGCCAGGGCAGCAGTCGAACATTTTCTGTATCCAGAAAGGCCCGTACAGGACCGGCAACATGCGGTCGTGCATTATCCTGTTGAAATGTAGGGTTTCGCAGGGACCGAATGAAGGGTAGAGCACGGGTCGTAACACATCTGAAATGTAACGTCCACTGTTCAAAGTGCCTTCAATGCGAACAAGAGGTGACCGAGACGTGTAACCAATGGCATCCCATACCATCACGCCGGGTGATATGCCAGTATGGCGATGACGAATACACGCTTCCAATGTGCGTTCACCGCGATGTCGCCAAACACGGACGCGACCATCATGATGCTGTAAACAGAAACTGGATTCATCCGAAAAAATGACGTTTTGCCATTCGTGCACCCAGGTTCGTCATTGAGTACACCATCGCAGGCGCTCCTGTCTGTAATGTAGCGTCAAGGCTAACCGCAGCCATGGTCTACGAGCAGATAGCCCGTGCTGCTGCAAACGTCGTCGAACTGTACGTGCGGATGGTTGTTGTCTTGCAAACGTCCCCATCTGTTGACTCAGGGATCGAGACGTGGCTGCACGATCCGTTACAGCCATGCGGATAAAATGCCTGTCATCTCGTCTGCTAGTGATACGAGGCCGTTGGGATCCAGCACGGCGTTCCGTATTACCCTCCTGAACCCACCGATTCCATATTCTGCTAACAGTCATCGGATCTCGACCAATGCGAGCAGCAGTGTCGCGGTACGATAAACCGCAATCGCGATAGGCTACAATCCGACTGGCGTATCACCCGGCGTGATGGTATGGGTTGCCATTGGTTACAGGTCTCGGTCACCTCTTGTTCGCATTGACGGCTCTTTGAAGAGTGGACGTTACATTTCAGATGTGTTACGACCCGTGGCTCTACCCTTCATTCGATCCCTGCGAAACCCTACATTTCAGCAGCACAATGCACGACCGCATATTACAGGGCCTTTCTGGATATAGAAAACGTTCGACTGCTGCCCTGGCCAGCACATTCTTCAGATCTCTCACGAATTGAAAACGTCTGGTCAATGGTGGTCGGGCAACTGGCTCGTCACAATACGCCAGTCACTACTCTTGATGAACTGTGGTATCGTGTTCAAGCTGTATGTTCAGCTGTACCTGTACACGCCATCCAAGCTCTGTCTGACTCAATGCCCAGGCGTGTCAACGCCGTTATTACGGCCAGATGTGGTTGTTCTGGGTACTGATTTCTCAGGATCTATGCACCCAAATTGCGTGAAAATGTAATCACATGTCAGTTGTAGTATAATATATTTGTCCAATGAATACCCGTTTATCATCTGCATTTCTTCTTGGTGTAACAATTTTAGTGGCCAGTAGTGTACTTGCTTTGAAAAGGACGGAAGGTGGCCTGCCATGCAGTTCTCTGATAGTTGAAATGTGTGTCAAGGAAGGCAATTATAGACAAGGAAGTTAGTAAAAAATATTTTGCTAATTTGTCTAGTTTCGAGATTTTTATGAAAGGGTATATTGTTGTTGTAGCTTAATAAAGCCATTTATCAGTCGTTTAAGTTTTTCTCGCCATTTTTCATTATTTGCTTTATGAATGCGTTTGTATATTCGCATTGGACATTGCGAGCTGTGTGCTGCAGAAGCATTTTTATGAAAAGTGGTAAGATAGCTTATTGCATTGCACATCGCAAGTACGGTAAATGAAACATAGTTTCATCGTTATCTTAACGGTAACAGGTTGCAGAACAGACGAGCGTTTCGTGTGCACAGGTAGGAGAATGAATTTAATTACCATGACCACTGCAAGGTACATAGATTGTTGGAATGTATTTGTAAAAATATCATATCAGTTCAGAGGTTTAGTATCAGTAAAATATTTCAGTAAAGTGCTCTCTTGTGAATTTTCAAGCAGTTTTATGAGTCATATGCGTGAAGTTTTATGTTCATTTGCTGCGTAATTACAATATTTCTGGTACAGTGATTGTTTGCGAGACTAATGACAAAGATGAACAATATTCAGGGCCAAAATTTCAATTTGTATCATTTTGTTTTGCAATCAAACAGCATATGTAAATTTCATTGAAAACGGATTGCTTTCCTGCAGGCGAATTATTTGATGTAGTGGCTTGTCTGGATTTCGCATCGTGTAGCGTGAGCTTTACATATTTCCGTTCAAAATTTTAAGACAACTCTGTCTCCCTGCACTGCAATACGATTTACGTATTTCGATACCAAAATAAGTTTTACATGTTTTTCAGATACAAACCAGACACATAAAAACGTGACTTTACAAGACTTTACATTACCGTTCCAACCAAAGCTCATGAATAATACAGAAAAAGGTTATGTGCAGTAGTATACATTTACAAAGAAAAATATAAGGGGCAGTCAGATGAGTAAGAGAGAGATGGAAAATAAGAAACTGAACTGTTCATTATTTGAAAAGTAATCGCCATAACTGTTAATGCATGTATCCCACTATGAGACAAGACGGTCAATGCCTCCATGGAGAAATGTTTGTAGTTGCGCACCCACATGTTGTGAAGATTATTTCCACTACGCTGTAGAAGTTTCGCTGGAGAGCCCTTACACATCCTCCATACTATCCAGAACTCTCCCCACGCGATTTCCATCTTTTTGGACTCGCAAGAAAACTCTTTTGTCGCCATCGTTTTGCTTCGGACGAAGAGATGCACACCTGGTATAATCATGGTTCCCTAGTCAATCACAAATATTTTTCTATAGCGGCATTGACCATCTTGTCTCACGGTGGCTTAATTATATTTACAGTTATGGTTTTTAGTTTTGAACTAATAAATAATAGACAACTGGAGAAATCGGCAATTGCGGAGCACAGCCTCGCGAACAACAAAATATTTTCGATGAAACAAAAATTCTGTCCCATGCCTATACGTACTGGGATTCTGTTATTAAGGAGGGTGTTGAAATAAGAATGAGCCAAAATAACTTTAACCGCGATAGCGGATATCATCTGAGCTGTGCGTGGAAACGAGCACTTGATGCAGAGAATCAGCAGAGACGTTTCTTCCAAGGTTTACGTTCCAACGGAAGCGGTGGCGCCACCGACGCACACAGTGACACCGTCTGCGACAGCAGTACGTAATCGCCGACCAATCATAAGCCGACCAATCAGAAGCCGTCCACATGATATAAATAAGGCTTCCACAGCAGCAGTGAACATTCGAGGGTTGGATTCCCTCCTTCTGCATCGAGGACTCGCACTGCCTGGGCTACTCTCAGGGTGTACCTTCGACGTGGAAGAGCCCCACCGTTTCCTTGCCGTGTCGTCTGCTCGCCGTCACTACTGCTCGCCGTCCGGTCCTCCTCGCCGCCGCCGCCGCCGCCGCCGCCACCGCCGCCACCGCCGCCTGCTGGTGCTCGCTGCCGCCTGGTCGCCGCCTGCCGGTGCACGCCGCCGCCGCCGCCTCCGTCTGCCGCCGCTGCCGCCGCCGCCCTTCTCGCGCGCCGCCACCATGTCCCAACCCACCACCACTGTCATTTTCACCTCTCACTCCGCTGCTCCAACCACTATCACATGGAGCTCATCCTCCACCCCCCTTCCCATCCTTGCTTTTCTCCCTGTCTACCCCACCCCTACGCCACTTTCGGCTGTAACCACCCCCAACTTCCCCTCCCCCTATCACTGTCGCTCCATCGACAGTTACTGACTTCCCGCCACTCCCTGCACCGCCTCCGACGGGCTCCAAGCCAGCACGGATCTCTGCTCGACGTTCCACAGTCTCTGTGACACCCACGCCCCCTCCGTCTGCGTCATCCGCTGCTCAGGGTGGTCCTGCCCCCCGCCATCTCCCCCTGCAACCCATCGCCCAGCCCCCTCTCCACCCGGTCGTGACCACGAAACGTTCAAATTGCCCGAATGTGGACCCTTCCCCCAAAATCTCCTCCAAAAAAACCGTCGATCCCCGTGACCCACCCACCCCCGTGGACGCGACCCCATCCCCGCCCCCGCCACGCCTGCCACCCACACCTTTCTCCTCTCCAATCCTGACCCTCAATTCCTTGAAGCCCGCTCCCTCACCCTCACCATCTGGAAATACTACCCCAATGCCCCCATCTCCCTTCTGATTCCTCGCAAGGACTCGGTCCTCATTAAGTCCCCCAATGCTTCCTTCCACACCGATCTCCTCTCCCACATCCCCCATATCCAATTTGGCCAACGTGCAACCCTCACCCCCTACCACACTGCGTCCTCTCCCCGTCAGCCTCAACCTCCCCGACGTCCGCCAACCTTCACCGCTGTGATCACGAAGCTTAGCCCCGTGATCACAGAGGCTGAGGTGTTGGCGGAACTCGACTCCCGGCCCGACATTGAAATCCGCTCGGCCCGTTGCATCTTCAATGATGCCGGGCCGACTTTTCCGTGCGGATATTCACCGAATCCTCCTCCTCCATTGACCGCCTCCTCACCGATGGACCCCTCATCTACAATCGCCGTCATAAGGTGGACCCCTCCCATTCCCCAGTCCAATCCTACCACTGCCAACGCTGTCTCACATACAACGAGCACGTTACCTCTGCCTGCAAGAACCCCCCTACTTGTCCCCACTGCAAAGCTTCACACTTCCTCAAGAATTGCCCCAACCTCACCTCTCCACCCTCCTGCAACACTTGTAATGAACCACATCCTACCTACTCCTCAAAGTGTAAAGCGAAACCTCCTCCAGTCACCCCTGAGCTCACCTTCCCTGTCCGTCCTGTTGATGACCCCATCCACCCCAACAACTCGCTCTGCCCTCCACCTACTGCAGAGGACATAATCCGTTTCATCACCATTGTGCTCCAAAACATCCACCCCTTCCAGCGTTCCCACACCCTTTCCCAAATCGCCCTCACTACCCGTTCCATCTTACCACCTATGCCACATACTCCCACAACCAGGCCCACTTCACCTTCACCCCCCTCACCACCCTCGTCTAACTCTCCCCTCCCATGGTACAACAACCCTATCATATCCTGTACCACAACATTCGCTCCCTGCCCACCCACAAACTCCTCTTCCTCCACACCCTCCGTCAGCACCGCGTGGATGCCTTCGTCCTAAATGAAACCTTCCTTCAACCCCGTATCTCCATCTCCATAGCTCCTTACACCCTTCACCACACCAATAACCCGTACCCTCTGGCACGTGGCGGAGTTGCTATAGGCCACCTCGAGCACCTCCCTGTCCGGCCCCAACCTCTCCTTAACAGTCCTGCAGAGCATCTCACCCTCAGCCTCTTCTTCCCCACCCTTACCATCACCTGTGCCACGATTTATGTCCACCCTCGCACCCCCATCCCTTTCGATTTCCTGGCCCACATTGACTGCACCTTTTCCACGTATGTGATTGCCGCCGACCTCAATATCCACAGCCGTGATCCTGCCGACCTCCAGCGGTGGGATCAGTTTCTCACCACCCTCCAGGGAGACCAGATTCCCCTGCCTCAGCACACCCGACCCGACTCCAACACCACTCCCAATGTGGTCCTTGCCTCTCCCAACCTCCTTGGGCGCATCACCGCAGATGTCCTTGTCCTCATTGGCAGTGACCATGCTCCTGCCGTCCTCACTATCTCTAACGGTCGCCATCCCCGCCATGCTCCTCGCCCTGCCGTCCCTCCTAAACTTGTCCATGATTACTCCCATGCCAACTGGGATGCCTACCAGGACTCCATTCACACCCAGGTTGACGGCCACGACCTTACCCTCCAATCTCCTGATGACATCTCTCACACTGCTGCCTTCCTGCACCAGATCTTGTCTGTCGCCGTCGCCACCCATATCCCCACCAAAGCCATCCACCCTCACTGCCCTGCCCTGTCTCCACAGGCCGTCCTTCTCCTTCGAGAGTCCCGCCGCCCCTACCGCTCTTTTCTCCGCACTCATGACCGGGATACACTTACCCGCCACCGTCAATTACAACGACACATCCACATCCTGCTTACTGCGAAGAAACGCCGTGCCTGGCGCCAGACATGTACACAACTCAACACCACGCTCCCCATAAACTCTTCCAGGTATTGGTCTGCTTTCCACCACCTTACTGGGAACCGCCCCACCCCCCTGTACCCTCTCCTCCTTAATGACCGTCCCTTTCCTGACAACCTCAGTAAGGCCAACCACTTTGCCTCTCACCTCTCCGATGTTTTTTCCATCCCAGATGATCCCCACTTTGATTATTCCCTCTTCCCTGATGTCATAGACCGTATGAATACCTCTGTTCCTCCCCTTGCTCCCAGCTTCCAGTACTTGGGCCACACACCACCATCTGAACTTAATAATCCCATCACTACACAGGACATCAGCCTCACACTCTGCACTAAACGCAACACTGCTCCTGGCCATGACTGCATTACCTACCGCCACCTCAAACACTGCCCTCCCTCCTTCCTTTCAGTCCTTGCCACCCTCTACAATGTCATCCTTGTCACTGGCTTCTATCCCGACCTGTGGAAAACCTCCCGTATCCTGATGTTCTCCAAACCCAACAAGCCTCCATCTGATGCCTCTTCCTATCGTCCTATCTGTCTCACATCGGTGTTCAGCAAGCTCTTGGAATCCATCCTTTCCCGGCGCATCCATCATCACCTCCGCCAAAACCACCTCCTCCCCAACACACAATTTTGCTTTCAACCCTCCTTCTCTGCTGATGACTCATCTCCTCTCCCTCCAGCTTAACTCCCATCGCTCTGCCATTTTTGTCTCCCTTGACCTCGAAAAGGCCAACGACCATGTCTGGCACCCTGGTCTCCTGTTCAAACCTACGCCCTTCCCATCAACTACATCTGTCTAATGGCCTCCTTCCTCTCCCACCGCCCCTCCTATGTTACCATCCATAATGCCAATTCCCACACCTTCTACCAGTCTGCAGGTGTGCCCCAGGGCTCTGTCCTCTCCCCTCTCCTCTACCTCCTGTACACGGCAGATATGCCCCAGCCCCCCCTCCCCCCTCCAGTACACCTCTTGCAATATGCTGATGACACCGCATTCCTCGCCCTCGCTCCTACCCTCCAACAGTCCCAACGCCTTCTCCAGAATCACCTTGACCTTTTTGCTGCATGGTGTAACCAGTGGCCCCTGAAAATCAATCCTTCCAAGACCCAGGCAATCATCGTAGGTTGTACCACTCACTCCTTCCAGCTCCTGGATTTCTACCTTACTGTCTGCGCCCGTCCTGTCTGCCTCACCCCCACCCTCACCTACCTTGGCCTCACCATTGACCGTCACCTCACCTGGATCCCTCATCTCCACTCCCTCCAATCCAACGCCCACAACCACCTCCGACTCCTCAAACTCCTCTCTGGCCGGACATGGGGGTTGCATCCCTCTACCACCCTCCACACCTACAAATCCTTAATCCGTCCCATCCTCTGTTATGCCAGTCCTGCCTGGATTTCTGCCCCCCCCCCCCAAATTCTATAAGTCCCTCCAGATCCTTGAGCGTCATGCACTCCATCTTGCCTTCCGTATACACCTCCTGTCCCCCATGCGTATCCTCTATGATCTCATTCCTTTCCCCCATCTGCTCCTATTCCTCGAACATATCCGCATCCTCTAAACCTCCCGCCGCCTTGATCCCCCTCACCCCCTGGTTGCTCCTCTCCCATCCCCACCCCCTGCCACGTTTTCACTGTTGTGTCCCCCCTACCCAACATCTCTACACCCTTCATCTCCTTTCCCAAGGTGGCTTCCATCAACTCCCCCTCCCGGATGATGCCCTCTCTCCCTCCATTTATCCCTCCTATCAACTCTGATCCTCACTCCCCCTCCTTTCCTATGTCCTTTTCCCGGGCTCCCTCTCCCCCCCTTCCAACCTCTTATTTCCCCACCTCCCCTCTCTCTGCCCCCTTCTCTCCCCGAGTAATTTTGCATTTCGCCCCTCGGCCTCCTCTCATTCCCTCTCGTGTCTGCCCTGCCCCTCTCCCCCTTTATTAGTCCTCCTTGGTTCCTCCCCTTTTCGTTTTTTTCTTTCCTCCCTCCTTCTTCTTCCCCCTCCTCCAGGTCCCCCCCCCCCCCATCTACCTTTGGCTCGGGAGTGTCATCTTTGTGCCGCCCTTTTCGTGCAGTGTTTTACAGTGAGTGTTCCGTGTTGTGTTTTTTGGGAAGTGTTGCGAACGGCCATCATACTGCCGCTGGGTGTGCTTTTTACCTCTTGCAAACAGAAACCAGACTGTCGCAGTGTGTGTGTTCTTTTTTTTTTTTTTAACTGTGTGTGTACTATGTACTTGTCTGATTCCTGTGTCTTTTATTAACATTGTCAACCCCTTTTGCTTTCTGTTTTAACTTTCCACATTTTTCCGCCATTTTACACTTTATGTCACCGTTTTATCGCCTGTTTTTCTTGTTTCTGTCTGTAGGCTGTAGAGCAGCGTACTAAGCTGCTGCCAGCCCGCCGCCTTCCAGGGGGAATTGAAAATCAATAAAGGAAAAAAAAAAACAGCAGTGAAGACAGTCATTTGCTCCTGACGATGGCGATGGAGTTAATCGTCGAAAGCTTGAGATTTTATCCAGAACTGACGCAGCAAGAAAACCGAGAATGTTTTACATATAAGTGCCGTTGCGAAAATCTTCAATCCCGAGCAAATAAACAGTTTACTTTTTCCATCTATGTCGTTTTTATTTGATGCATGATACAAGCCTATGAGCTTCCTAAGCTCGCTGGTTTCATTTCCAGGGTGGGAAAGTAAAAGCGTTAGGCAACCGATATGCTCCTGCGACTCACTAAAAAGTAGGAACTGATGTTCGTGTGTTCAAACAAATACACGGGGTGAAAAAAAGAGGTAGTCTTGGTTACCCTACATTCATACGCAATTGCAAAGCACGCCCTGGCAATGGACCTGAAAACCGTGTAATATACAGAGTGATTGTTATTAAGGTTTAAGAACTTGCTGAGACAAGTAATTTAAAATCAGACACATGAGACCGCACAGGCGGATGAGAAATTCTGAACGTATGACGTAACTAGATGAAGTACACTACTGGCCATTAAAATTGCTACACCACGAAGATGACGTGCTACAGACGCGAAATTTAACCGACAGGAAGAAGATGCTGTGATATGCAAATGATTAGCTTTTCAGAGCATTCACAAAAGGTTGGCGCCGGTGGCAACACCTACAACGTGCTGACATGAGGAAAGTTTCCAACCGATTTCTCATACACAAACAGCAGATGACCGGCGATGCCTTGTGAAACGTTGTTGTGATGCCTCGTGTAAGGAGAAGAAATGCGTACCATCACGTTTCCGACTTTGATAAAGGTCGGATTGTAGCCTATCGCGATTGCGGTTTATCGTATCGCGACATTGCTGCTCGTGTTGGTCGAGATCCAACGACTGTTAGCAGAATATGGAATCGGTGGGTTCAGGAGGGTAATACGGAACGCCGTGCTGGATCCCAACGGCTTCGTATCACTAGCAGTCGAGATGACAGGCATCTTATCCGCATGGCTGTAACGGATCGTGCAGCCACGTCTCGATCCCCGATCGACAGATGGGGACATTTGCAAGACAACCATCTGCACGAACAGTTCGACGACTTGCAGCAGCATGGACTATCAGCTCGGTGACCATGGCTACGGTTAGCCTTGACGCCGCATCACAGACAGGAGCGCCTGCGATGGTGTACTCAACGACGAACCTGCATGCACGAATGGCAAAACGTCATTTTTTCGGATAAATCCAAGTTCTGTTTAGAGGATCATGATGGACACATCCGTGTATGGTGACATCGCGGTGGACTCAAATTGGAAGCGTGTATTCGTCATCGCCGTACTGGCGTATCACCCAGCGTGATGGTATGGGGTGCCATTGGTTACACGTCTCGGTCACCTCTTGTTCGCATTGACGGAACTTTGAACAGTGGATGTTACATTTCAGATGTGTTACGACCCGTGGCTCTACCCTTCATTCGATCCCTGTGAAACCCTACATTTCAGGAGGATAATGCACGACCGCATGTTGTACGTCCTGCACGGTCCTTTCTGGATACAGAAACTGTTCGACTGCTGCCCTGGCCAGCACATTCTCCAGATCTCTCACGAACTGAAAACGTCTGGTCACTGGTGGCCGAGGAGCAACTGGCTCGTCACAATACGCCAGTCACTACTCTTGATGAAGTGTGGTATCGTGTTGAAGCTGCATGGGCAGCTGTACCTGTACACGCCATACAAGTTCTGTTTGACTCAATGCCCAGGCGTATCAAGGCCGTTATTACGGCCAGAGGTGGTTGTTCTGGGTACTGATTTCTCAGGATCTATGCACCCAAACTGCGTGAAAATGTAATCACATGTCAGTTCCAGTATAATATATTTGTCCAATGAATACCCGTTTATCATCTGCATTTCTTCTTGGTTCCGTATTACCCTCCTGAACCCACCGATTCCATATTCTGCTAACAGTCATTGGATCTCGACCAACGCGAGCAGCAATGTCGCGATACGATAAACTGCAATCGCGATAGGCTACAATCCGACCTTTATCAAAGTCAGAAACGTGATGGTACGCATTTCTCCTCCTTACACGAGGCATCACAATAACGTTTCACCTGTCAACGCCGGTCAACTGCTGTTTGTGTATGAGAAATCGGATGGAAACTTTTCTCATGTCAGCACGCTGTATGTGTCGCCACCGGCGCCAACGTTGTGTGAATGTCTGAAAAGCTAATCATGGCATATCACAGCATCTTCTTCCTGTCGGTTAAATTTCGCGTCTGTAGCACGTCATCGTCGTGGTGTAGCAATTTTAATGGCCAGTAGTGTAGTTGACGGTGGCGACGAGTAAAACCTCATTTTGCGGTTGTATCAGAATTGCGATACAACAGGGATATTTGTCGTCATTTGCGGCCAGATGTGCCTTGTATTAAATTACCTTGTAACCTCCCCACAAAATATAAAATTCCGTAACCTCTCAAAAGAAAATATTAACAAAAATAATATACATATTTAGTGTAACCTCAAAACAGAAAAATTATAATTATGTCGTTCACATTCAGTGTAACGTCCCAACAAAAAATAAATTCAGTAACCTGGTAATAAACAATGTAAATAACCTCTCAATTAAATTGTCGCTCACTTATGACTTTTCAATAATTGACTGTGAATTTAACCTGGTAAATTTTGGGCGTCAGCAGTGCTGCGTCATGGCCCTGGAAGATCATTCTGAATAAAAAAAAAAAACGAAAAATTCTTACCTCAATGAAGTCGCCGGGTAACGTATATATATCTGCTCTTACAACAAATTTTTCTGGCACAGCCCTGTGCAATGCTGGCCGATAGATTTGTCATTTATGAAAGGAAGCAACAGATTTTTTTCTTTTGCAACAATTGGGATGATCATGGATTGGAGAAATTAGTAAATTCTTTAAATTGAAGTGAATGGTTGTTAAAAGTTATTTTTTATGAGAAAGATTATTATTAGGACATTTTTAAAACATTTACATGGCACTTGAGATAATATTACTACATATGCGCGAGGCTGTTTTTTACCTTATATAGTAATGCTCAAGATCCGGCATCGCTGCACCGCGACCGGCCCAGCCAACACCAGACCAGACCAGAGCAGACTGCTCACTAGCAACAACTTACTGCTACAGCTACACAGTTCCTACTGCAGTCAACACTGCTCTCTGGTCAGAGATTCTCTTATACCTTGCATATCGCAGGCAGTGCATGAGCAACACATCGAAATTAATCTGCTCGGACCTCTTACATAACCCTCCACTGGGGGGGGGGGGGGGGGGGGAATTTGGCAGCGATGGTGAGTCAATTGGACTTGCCATGAGCAACAAAAATTTCTATAATCTACTTAATTAACTAAGTCTACAGTCACAGAGTATATACATATATATAAGTGCAGAATATGAAACGGAATAGAGTGCATATGCACTGAGTACAGAACATATCAAGAAATGACAAAATGTATACGCAATGAGTACAAAACATATTAACAAATGACATAAAGTGCACACGCACCGTATATGTTTTTGCCATTTTACAAGAATTAGGAAAGGAATGGGAAGGATTGCATCATGGTTGTAGCACAGTAGGTTGCACGTAGCTGCACTGAAAGTCCATATCTTTCTACAGACGCACAACACCAAGTGAGACAATCTGAAGTTCTCTTCCCTGAAGTATTAATAAGTGTAGCCAAGACACTGAAATGTTGTATTAATGTTCAATGTTATCATTTTGGTAGTACATTAGGTACACCAAACAGTAGGACCATAATAACATCTCCATCGTTCAAGGGGGTGGACAGCATGATGTGTCAACACCACATTCTTGTAGAATCCATACTCTTTCACCAACGTAGAATTAGTGCAAAAACCAAATATAGTACTCCATGATCATGAGGATGGACAGGACAAACGGATATCGCAGTAATTTCTGGTAATTAGGTCGGAAGGTGAAGGACATTAAGTCTTATGCTAGTCATCATTGAGAATTACACTAGTCTATCAACCGATTTGAGTAATTTTTGGCACTCATTGCCTAGTTACTAAACATTTCTGTACTACGTATCGAGTATTACAGAACATTATTCATAAGTCATCTGATTACGGTAAATATTGGCACTCATTGGTCAGTTACAAACCATTTTTATGCATTAATCAGAAGTGGTCATTCAAAGCAAGCGTTAATTAATGGCATAGCATTTACATAATTCATCTAATTATAGTAATCATTGGCACTCATTGGCCAGTTACTAAACATGTAGCAAGTATTGAATTTACAAAACACTTTTCATAATCCATCTGATTGCGGTAATTATTGGCACTCATTGGCCAGTTACCAAGTATTCATGTAGTTTTATAAAACATTATTCAGTATTATTCAGAAGTCATCATTCAAAATGAGAGTTAATTGTTGGCATAGCATTTATACAGTATAACAAAAATATTATTTACAGAAATTATTGGCATAGCATTTATGCATTATTACAAAACATCATTCAGTATTACTCAGAACTCATCATTCAAGTGACATAGGACATATTTAAAATGTAACTCTCTATAACTATTACTCAAGGTCTGTGGTCCAATAATACATAGATATAATGGATTCAATACATCTGAGAAATTTGCATTATATTTAGAACTAGAAATATCTCTTAAACTGGTAGCATTATTTGGGACTAGTAATATATCTTTTGTGCTAGCAATGCATTGCGTTGAGATCGATAATTAATTGCTGGGGTATGAAAATATTTGCTTTTGACTTATTGCTGGAAATAAGGATTAATAACGTCATTCGTCATGAGTTAGCTGTAGCAAGGTTTGAACAAGTAGAGTATATGTGATCACATTCATGAATGACACACACAAATGGGTAAAAAAAGGTAAGTACTAGAACAGGTTTAATGACTAACTGCTTATAGCACATTAATTTCATGAATATCTTCTCCTGGAAAAAATACAAAATGGATTATTGAGCTGAAAGAAGAAACGCATATTATGCTGAAAAGTAGTGAACTTCGAATTAACAGGTAATGAAACGTGTACTCAATATGTATGTACTCTAGCTGTCCTTTCCAAAACATTCAGTCATTATACCATGCGACATATGACATACTGTCAAAACGAACTGCAACAAATACTTAAATAACTACATAGCATCTCTTGACTAATAGTAAATATATAAACTTCATCATTATTCTCATCTGCAAGGAAAAACTTCATTATTCATATTACCATAACTTCATTACTATCATCACCTGCAAAGAAAAACTTCATTATTCATATTAGCATATTCTTCGTATAATTATTCATCATCATTCATTATCATCTGCAAAAAAGACACTTCATTATTCATTATTCATATTACCATTTACTTCATACAACTATTCATAGTATAGAGTTACTTTTTTCTAGCATATTTCATCACTAAAACTAAGATGTGTAGTTCTGTCTGACAGCCTGCATCAATCTCCCCGTATTCTGAAAGAAAAATAAAGACTGCTATCATACGATGTGTATAGTATATTCTTGTTAATGCTTGTTAATTCTGATCCACTTACTCCTCATGACAAAGTATTGCATTTTCTTTCGTTCATTCCGAAGGTGAAATTCCCATTTCATAGTAATCCACTGTGGTTTACTATTTATTTCTTTTACACGTTATTGCTTTCTGAAAATGATGAATAAGGATTAATATCTTGCATTTAAATCATATACTCATTAAATAAAACTTGTTTCTAGTGATATAATTAAGCATACAGCATAGCATGACAGAAAACGTATTATGTCAAAAACATAGACAGTTTTCAAGTGCAAAAAAAATGTACACAATCATAATGTAGTAGCAAAAAAATGTAAAATAGTCAAGTTATTGAGATATCATAAGGAAAAATGTCAAAGTCAACTGGTGTTTGTTATATCTTAAAGATTTCGTAGTGCATACAAACAAAACAGGAAAACAATCATACATACACGAAAAATGGAAAATGTGCACGGTCTGATATACAACGACAAGAAAAGCGACCTGCTAACCTCACCTTGCCGGGCACTTGCCAAGAAAAAATATGATAATCATCAGTAAGTAGTCACATAGATAGAATTGCATAATTGATCATAAAATATGTAAGTTTATCTGGAAAAATGTGCACGGTCTGATGTGTAACGACAATAAAAGCGACCTGCTAACCTTACCTTGCCGGGGACTTGCCAAGAAAAAATATGATAATCATCAGTAAGTAGTCACATAGATAGAATTGCATAATTGATAATAAAATATGTAAGTTTATCTGGAAAAATGTGCACGGTCTGATGTGTAACGACAAGAAAAGCGACCTGCTAACCTTACCTTGCCGGGCACTTGCCAGGAAAAATATGATAATCATCAGTAAGTGTTCATATAAATATAATTGCATAAGTGGTCATATAAAAATCAGTAAATGGCATTACAGTGTGATAAATCATAAAGTATGTTCATTCAATAAAGGGTTTAATATTGGAGACATGGTGATTGTCCTTGCTTTTTCTGGTTCTCAAAGTTCCGACGTGTACTACATTGGGGTGAGGAATGCTGCGAATTCGATATGGAACTACGTATAGAAGCTCAAATTTACTGCATCTACTCTTTCCTCAGTTGGATAAATAGTGTGTACGTACTAATATCTTCTGTCCAATGTGAAAGTCACGGCGTGTACAAACCTGTTTTTGCTGTCTTCTCCGGCGCTCTGCGGCACGTTTGATGTTGTTGAGTGCAATGTCAATTATTTCATGGTGGCGTAGTCGACGAGATGTAGGAAAAGATACTAGTTCTTTAATTTTGTTAGGTGGTTCAACATTTTTCAATATAACAGTCGGAGATAGCATAGTAGATTCATTTGGTATCGAGTTAATTACATCCTGGAATGACAGTATGTGTGTGTCCCAATCAATAAGTTTTTTTATGGCAGTATATTCTACATAGTTTAACAATTTCTTTCATTAGTTGTTCACAAGGGTTCGAAGAAGCGTGATATTTGGATATATAGATCAGAGAAATGTTTCTTGTTCGTAACATACGTGTCCATATAGCAGATCGAAATTGTGGTCCATTGTCGGAAATCACTTTCAATACATGCCCTACATGAAATAAAAAATGTTTTACAAATGCATTCGAAACAGATTTAACAGTAGCTTTGCGTAACGGACTGAAGGTAATAAATTTCGAAGTGAGTTCAACAGCGACAAAGATGTAGCAAAAACCTCTATTAGTTCTGGGAATCGGGCCAAAAATGTCTACAGCGGCCATGTGTCTCAATTTAACGGGTACAATGGGATGTAACGGAGGAATATGTGAAGTCGTGTCTGATTTAGCTTTCTGGCAGGTTTTACATGACGCTAAAACTCGTCGAATACGTTTCTCCATGTTGGCAAAATAACAGTTTTGTCTCAGTATAAGAAAACATTTTCTGGCTCCGTAATGTGCGTAACTTAAATGAGTACACCAAATTAATTTGTTAACAAGTTCGTCAGGAATGCAGTTGTTGCTGTCAGGGTGAGAGCGCAATGTTATTGCGTATAGTGTAATGGTTTCTGATGGTAACATTATTCCTATCTTGCCAAAGGTGTTTAATTTCTTTCCATACGTTGTCTTTACTCTGCTCTTGTGCTATATCTCGTAATGCCGACGAAATGAAATTTTCAAATGCAACTTGTTGAATATACATGACGCTAAAATTTACTTGGCAGAAGTTGGTTGCGATGTCTTGCTGATTGTTGCTGAGAGAACGGGATAGTGCGTCTGCTACAATATTTTGCGTACCGGGAATATGAACAATTGTAAAATTAAATTCTTGTAAATAAATCTTCCATCTGCTTAACCTGTCATGTGTAAATTTTGCTGAAAGTAAAAACTGGATAGTTCTATGATCTGTGTAAACGGTCGTATGTCTTCCATAAAGAAAATGCCGAAATTTCGTAAATGCCCATACAACACATAATGTTTCAAGTTCTGTAACAGAATAATTGCGTTCAGCAGGTGACAGAATGCGACTCACAAAGGTGATGTTTTTAATTACTGTAGAACCATCTTCTTCAATTTCCTGAAAAATGTGTACGCCTAAAGCGGTGTTAGAACTGTCGGTGGCAATGGAAAAATTTCTAGTAGGATCTGGGTGTGATAAAAGTGGTGCGTTCAACAAAGCTTGTTTTAGATTGACAAATTCAGACTGTGCTTGGCTATCCCAGGACCAAATAGTGTTTTTACCCGTCAACTGGCACAATCTAGGGGCGTCTAAAGCAGAGTAATGAATAAATTTACGCAAAAAGTTAATTAATCCCAGAAAGCTGCGTAATTGTTTCTTCGTCGTAGGAACAGTAATGTCACGTAAAGCCTGAAGTTTTTCCGGGTCAGGCACAATGCCTTCTGCTGAAATTACATGTCCAAGAAATTTTATGGAAGTTTTGCCAAAGTGCGATTTGTTAAGATTAACTGTGAGTCCTTGTGCACGAAAAGTTTGCCACAGTTGTTCAAGAATCAGAGTATGTTCTGACCAGTTAGCTTCTGCAATAATGATGTCGTCTACATACGTTGTGATTCTGTCTTTCATGCAAAAGTGTGTATCGGATGTCGTCAAAAGTAATAACATTTTCTTGAACAAGATTCTCTGTGTCAAAAGTATTGCTTGCGTTCCTGGAAGATGCAACCTGTACTGTATCTAGTCAAATTCTTTCTGACGTGTTGTTATTTGCGGGAGGATGCTGTGGCATTTCGACTATTTGTACTGTTCTGTTATTTCTTCCTGACGTATTAGGTTCGGGATGATATCGACTGTCTGGTTCGTTCATGATAATTTGTTGTTGCGGATGATTCTGCTGCTGGAAAAACCTACTGTTATTAAATGTACGCTGAAAATTGTGCTCATTACTCTTACGTCTGTCATGATAGTCATTTCTATACGGCGCGTTGCGATACGAATTGAAATGATGTGTTTTCTGTACGTACTGATTTCCTTGTTGCGGTGCGTTACTGTTTGGTGGAGCCGACGCTATACGTGTAGTAGGCGAAACATTAAAGCTTGGTTGACCTTGCACATTACATTGTTGGTTAGGTATGCTAACCGGCTGGTTTTGTTGCTGTTGTTGGGAAAAACCTCTATTGTTACCAAAATGTGGTTCCTGTTGCTGATAATTTTGACGATACTGATAATTAAAATTTTGTCTGTTATTGAAGTTCTGGTGGTTGTCATTCCTGGAGAGTCGATCACCCTTGCTATTGAAATAGCGTGGCTGATCGTAATTACTGTATGCTTGTTGGCCTTGGTTATGATGTGAAAAATTTTTGTTTACGAAAGAATAGTCTGATTGCTGAACTTCCAAAAGCTGTAGCAGATCTCTAAATGCCGAAATATTTTCTTTCTGCTGTCCTGTTAAAAGTGACACTCTTAATGATCGTGGTAATTTATAAATACACAATTGGATAAGTGCAGATTCACTGTATGGCTCACTTAAGTACTGGTTTTGTTGGACCATGTGTTCAAAAAATTGTGTGACAGTGGGAAAATTTCAGTTCTCATAATTCGTTAAACTAATTAGTTGATCCTTGATTCCGCGCTGTGTCGTCTTCGACCAATACGCTGACAGAAAAGCATTCTGAAATTCTTCTACCGAGTAGCATTGTCTCGCGATCGGTCTCATACGAGTTGCCGGTTCTCCTTCCAAAAAACTGCAAATAAATTCAAGTTTGTGTGTTACGGGCCAAGTTGGTGGAAAAGCAAAGCTAAATTGTTGTATCCAATCCAAGGGGTGAATCTGTGTTCTGTCATTTTTAAATACTTTAAATTTTCTCACGGATTGAAAGTGCTTGTAATCAAAACTATCGCCTCGGAATGTCTGAGCAGGTTCAGGATTGAATGATGATCTGTTTGTCTGTGACTGTTTGGAACTTAAGTCATGTACTCTCTGTAAATTACCTAAATTATACAGGCTGTGTGAGTGTGAGAAATGTTCGGAATGTGGCGTATGCTGTGCCGTGTTAGAGGCTGAAACATTTTTCATCTCTGTCACTTCTTGCTGTAAAGTTGACAATTTTCTACGTAATGTATTATTGGACGAACCTATCTCACTGATCGTCTGCTGAAAATTTTGAGCGAAACTGGTGACGTATCGTCTGATTTGGTGTCATTATTATTTTCGATAACATCAATACGGCTGGCCAATTCATCATATTTTTCAGTCAGTGCTTTTACCTGATCATCGTTTTTAGTATCACAAGCATAAATTTGTTTTTGTATATTACGTGTGGTTTTGTTCAATTTTTTAACGTCTGCTTTGATGGCATCGGGATCCTGTATTAGTTCCAACTTTTCAAGTCTGTTGGTCATTGTCTGAAAGTCTAATGTGTGTGTGTCTGTTTTTGTTTTAAGATCGGAGATTTCATCATGTAATTCGGTGCCCAACTGTTTGATTTCGTCCGATACTGTAGCAATATTGTTGTCTACGTATGTTTTTGCTTTTGTAAACCATTTACGCTTATCTTCCTGTCTCTGTGCAGTAATTGTTTCCATGACTTGTTGCTTTATTTTATTCTGTTCCTGTATAAATTTACGGTAACGCGTTTCACTGTTTTGTAGGTGGTGATTGAAACGTTCGTCAATTTGGCTGTTCTGTTGGTCAAATTTCGTGTCTACTTTCGCATCCAGTGTGCGTGAAAGTTCTGCTGACATTAATTTAAACTCGTCGCTTAACTGTGTTGCGTTTTCAGAACGTTGTTCAGCGACTGCACTAATTTCATCTCTAAGTAATTTAGTTGTGGCTGCGTGTGTATTACTTAATTCCTGTGCCACAGATCTAATTTCTTCACTACTGTTCCTAGCACAAGCCTTAATTTCCTCACGTAATTGTTCTTTAGTATCATGACATTGCGCGGCAACGGCTGTAATCTGTTCACTAAGTTGTTTGAAATTGTTGTCTTGTTTAGCAATCGACTGTTTGGAATTGCTGTCTAGTTTTTCATTAATTTGTTGTTTGAGATTTTCATTAATTTGTAGCATTAATGCTAAAACTCGATCCATTCCAAAATTAGCTGCTGTATTCTCTGTGCTGTGTGATGATGTATCTGTATGTGTCACGTTTTGTATAATCATTTGGTCATTCTGTGATTCTTGAAAAGGTTTGCCAACCGGATGTGCACTGTTGGCCACTACATCGGAATCAAATAAATCTGGCGTATTCTGACTACATTGTTCATCTTCGTGGGAAAAATTTATCTGTTCACAATGCAAATTTTGCAAACCGGGTATGTCAAACTGGGCAGCGTTCATTGTATCAGAACGTGCCGTGTCATCGATTGTTACATTTACTGTGGACATAATTGAATTTGTTTGCCCATCATTAGGATTTAACTCAATACTAGTGATCAGCAGGCACTGATTATCCGTAACTAGACGATTATCACTATTACACTGAGTGTCGCAAGAATTATCGGTCAAATTACTCGAGTCGGCTATTTCACTCATTGCACATCGCGATGTACTGTTAACAGTTTTTCGCGGCATTTTTCACAAATCAAAATTAAGCACAAAAATGAAACAAAGACGAAGCAAAAATGGAACAAACACAATTACAACAAAGAGCAATAAATTTCCGATGATCTGTGAAAGAAAGAGTGACAAATTAGTAAATGCGTTGCGCCAGATGCAAACTACATTTAAGTAAATAAGAGCAGATATATAACTGACTACTTCTCAGAAATTCACAAAGAAAATACGATCCTGGCCAGTTGTCGCCAAGTGTAACCTCCCCACAAAATATAAAATTCCGTAACCTCCCAACAGAAATTATTACCATAAATAATATTCACGTTTAGTGTAACCTCAAAACAGAAAAATTCCTAAACCTCTCAACAGTAAAAATTATAATTATGTCGTTCAACTTCAGTGTAATGTCCCAACAAAAAATAAATTCAGTAACCTGGTAATAATACAATGTAAATAACCTCTCAATTAAATTGTCGCTCACTTATGACTTTTCAATAATTGACTGTGAATTTAACCTGGTAAATTTTGGACGTCAGCATTGCTGCGTCATGGCCCTGAAAGATCATTCTGAATAAATAAAAAAAAAAAAAAGAAAAATTCCTACCTCAATGAAGTCGCCGGATAACGCATATATATCTGCTCTTACAATAAATTTTTCTGGCACAGCCCTGTGCAATGCTGGCAGATGGATTTGTCATTTATGAAAGGAAGCAACTGATTTTTTTCTTTTGCAACAATCGGGATGATCATGGATTGGATAAATTAGTAAATTCTTTATATTGAAATGAATGGTTGTTAAAAGTTATTTTTTATGAGAAAGATTATTATTGGGACATTTTTAAAACATTTACATGGCACTTGAGATAACATTACTACATATGCGCGAGGTTGTTTTTTACCTTATACAGTAATGCTCAGTCTCCGGCATCGCTGCACCGCGACTGGCCCAGCCAACACGATACACCAGACCAGACCAGAGCAGACTGCTCACTAGCAACAACTTACTGCTACAGCTACACAATTCCTACTGCAGTCAACACTGCTCTCTGGTCAGAGATTCTCTTATACCTTCCATATCGCAGGCAGCGCATGAGCAATACATCGAAATTACATCTGCTCAGACGTCTTACAACCTGTCTGAGCATCATCTCCGTCGCTTCTACGATTATTTAACGTTAATAAGAACCACGCTGTAGAATTACGCCTGTGCAGCGGGAGTAGGCGACGGCCTTACCTATAATCCTGGAAGAAGGAACTTCGAAATGTCCATCTCAGTAATACACAGGATACATGACTGTATTTTACAAGCCATGAGCAGCAGTACGTAAGTAGTGACGAAGAATAAAAATAGAAGAAGACTACCTACCTACGCCGCACTATCGAAGTCGAATCTCGGCGGCAAGCAACATGATAGGCTAGATAGGCTCTGCACTGGAAATATTGCTCAAAGACTCGCTTTTCACTACTCGCTCAAAGATAAGGGTCCTACAGCAGACGAAAATATAGACTACGGAGTCAGTGAGTCATACGAGAGGTTCTTTTATAACAGAAAGCTTTCACTAAAAACTGTGTTTCACTGGCCTCATAACCATCAGAATATTTTTATTTACCATTTGAAGTTCACGCCACAGGATGCATTCAGTGAGATGACAAAATTCATGGGATACCTCCTGGTATCGTGTCGGGTCACCTTTTACCCGGCGTAGTCGATCAACTCGACATGGCATGGACTCAACAAGTAGTTGGAAGTCCCCTGCAGAAATATTGAGCGATGCTGCCTCTATAGCCGTCCATAATTGCGAAAGTGTTGCCGCTGCGGGATAATCTCTCGATTATGTGCCATAAATATTCGTTGCGATTCATGTTAGGGGATCTGGGTGGCCAAAAAATTCTCTCGAACTGTCCAGAATGTTCTTCAAACCAATCGCGAATAACTGTAGCCTGGTGACATGAACACTGTCATCCATAAAAATTCCATCTCTCTTTGGCAGCGGCCGGCCGCTGTGGCCGAGCGTTTCTAGGCGCTTCAGTCTAGAACACCGCGACCGCTACGGTCGCAGGTTCGAAATCTGCCTCAGGCATGGATGTGTGTGATGTCCTTAGGTTACTTAGGTTTAAGTAGGTCTAGGGGACTGATGACCTGAGGCGTTAAGTCCCATAGTGCTCAGAGCCATTTGAACCATTCTTTGGCAGCAAATGGTCTCCGAGTAGCCGGACATAGCCATTTCCAGTCAATGATCGGTTCAGTTGGAACAGAAGACCCAGTCCACTCCCTGGAAACACAGCTTACACCACTATGGAGCCACTGCCAGATGGCACAGTGGCTTGTTGACAACATTGCTTCGTGTGATCTGTGCCACATTCGACCCCTACCATCGCTCTTAGGCCAACTGCAACCGGGGCTCATCTTGAAACGTCCCCTTAGAAAAATTTATACAAGACTGTGCTTAAACTGACACACAATATTTTTAGCGCAACGCAATCTGACTTTCAATAATCCCTGCAAAAGAATGGCCCTGACTAACATTAACCTATACCTTTCACAAATCACTTACCTCACCAAAAATATTCGTTACTCGAACTACTGCAATACAGCGAGCGCCATTACTGCCAGCTAAATAAAAGATTCAAACTACTGAAGGCACGAACTACTGATAGGCACAGTTAGCAAATGAATGATTTTCATAGAGAACAAACAATGTATTTACCTTAATAGTGTTGAAAAATCATAATATACATAGCAGTTCATGACATCCAGTCTTACAAATTTCAAAACTCCGCCATTTCTCTCCCCACATCCACCACTGCTGGCGGCTCACCTCGAACTGCGCAACGCTACGCGCCGTTCACATCCAGCTGCCCAACACTACAATGGCACACAACAATGCAAACTAGCCACAGACTGCACACAGCACAGCCAGTGATTTTCATACAGAGCGCTACGTAACGTTGCCAATAAGAAAACATAAACAGCCTACTTACATAGCCCTCATGCTCCCCACAAAAAATTTTACAAATTGTTTTGGGCAGTGGCCAATAATGATCTGATAAAATTTTTCATAATTACAATAACAAAGATATCAAATGCACACACTTATTGATACAATGTTGGTCAAAAGCTAAAATTTTCTCACAGTCCATAAAGACAGTCCTGATCGTTCATCACAGTAAAATAGCAGTGTTTTTCTCAAAAAAGAGCAGTAAAAGAAAATGCACACGGAAGTAGTGGATTTCCATGCAGTCTTGAAGAAGTAGTGTTGTCCTTCCAACGGAAAGACAGTGCTGACTCTTGACATGCAGACAGGTAATGGGCCACAACAGAGCAAACCCACCGCAGAGTCAGTCGAAGTTTTGAAGAATATTGGTAGGTAGGTCATCACAGAGTAGACCCTCTGTAGTCCTGGTAGAGAGTATGGTATTGGTGGGCCACCAGAGGTGCAGACCCACTGCAGTCCTTGTAGAAATAATGGTATTGGTGGGTCATCAAAGGTGCAAACCCACTTCAGTCCTTGTAGAGATGGCCAGCAGCCATCTGTTGTGACTGTGCAGGTGCACAATCAGCATTGAAGAGTCTTGCGGATAATATGGGAAGTCCATGAACCACCACTTGTGCACTCATAAAAAACTTTTTGAAATGTCCTTAGCACCAGCAATGCTGTTATCCAGTCCGTTGCTGAATTATTAACACACGTGCAAACACTATCAGTCCCTGCTTCTCACATATTGTCCATATACTATAACCAACAGAAACGTGTGCAGTGAAATGTAACTTACAAGTTACTTAATTTGATGAACTGGTGTCAATTAAACTTTTATAACATAAGAAAACAATAAAAAAAGGTGCAAAATACATCATTAAAGAAGATAACAATACAGATAACATTTGTGGTAATGCAGGCTTTACAAAAGAATAGAAATAGACATGTACACCAGTGTCACAAGAATTATGACATAAGTACATACATAAAAGATCAGAATAACTTTTGAAACATCAACTTCACACATGAGCATTAAAACAAAACAGAATAAATAATGTCTAAACATCTTTAAAAAGAAAATAACATATTATTAGAAAAATTCCACAACATATCTCATATCAGCTAAACACATAAAGGCAGGAAAAACACAAATATACAAGAGTACACAAATACATAGCAGAATAACACAAGAGGAAAGGACAGGGTTTGTTTTCAGTGTAACATTTGGTACTGCAGTATTATGCAAACAAAACCTTTTTTTCTTGGAGATGTCCCTTTGTTCATCATTATTCCCAAAAAGTCCTATCTATACCTGCTTGCTGTACTTTTTTCGTATAACTTCTCAATGCATTTCTTCCAATTCATCGCAACTCATTCTCTTATATAGTCTACCCCCTCTTAAGCTAACTTAAATCTACTGAGCTCAGATGATAAACTAATGGACGAGGCAATGCAGCAGCACAAAACAATTAACACAAACAGCAATGACAAAACATGCAGATTTGCAAAGGAAGCAGCATTATAGAAATTAGCAAAGCAATTGCAATATTACAAATAATATAAGGCAATGTGCAGCAAACAAGAAAAATAAATCAGTAGTAAAACCAGCTTAATACAATGTAAAATTCAGTAGGACTATGCCTGGCAAACAGCAGCAGCAAATGCAATAACTTATATCTAAACATGACAAAGCTCAAGCAGAAAAAATATTACACTAAAGATGGCAATGTCTAATACATATGTCACATCTTAATACTAGAGTGATGCATCACAATTTATTCTAGAAAAGAAATTACCAAGTCATTAAAAAGTATTTATGCAATTCCTGTGAAGGGAAATCTCTATTTGTGCTCTCTTTTCTAAGAAAGTTTATCAGAAACGTATTCTTTACTGGGTCTGTAGACAGAAAATAGTGATATTAGTACATCTATTAAATTTTATAATAACCAATGCTGCAGTGCAGCTAGAAACTAGATATTAAACGAAATGAGCAAATATATATAGCCTATATAGAGCAATGCATGAAAGGTCATTCACTAGGCAAATGGCGTCTCCAAAGGCAAAAGAATCTCTCAACTAGAAAGACAATAAATGTAAAATGTTTCTCATCATTTCATTAGGCATTTCAGTAAATATCATAAATTAAGAGCTCCACAGTGTAATCATATGTTTTCAAGTTTGAGCGTGTCGTATTTGCGATGCTTTCTACAAAGAAATGTCAATAGCGAGGATAATGGCCTCTTTTTTTTTTTCTTCTCCACCTGTGCCTCTGAAAGGCACACACTAATGGCTTTTTTCCAGGCGTCTGTCGTGCAGCTGGGTGCCCACAACGCATTACGTGAAGGTGGTCACTTAACTTTCTTACCGAAATATTTACGACATCAGTTTCCGCTACAGTGACAGTCTCATATAAAAATATTTCACAGGTCAAGAATTTGCGTTACAAATCTGTAGAAACAAAATCCTATTGAAATAACAGTGTCCAAAAAATTTTCGGCGGCATTGTAATACATTCACGCATTTACATACATTTCATAACTCTTAAAGTACGATTCTTGGTTTCCAACAACCTTTTTCACAAACCAGAGTCCCTAACCACTACTCATTATTCCTTACCTTATTCGTCGACACTTCTTCAATACTCCATAATAACAGATATGTAGCATAATCAAATAACTCATATAGCATCAGCTTATTGATCATATCATAATAAATACATAGCATAATTAAATTCCTCATATAGCATCAGCTTATTGATCATAAACGTACCTCAAAAGCATAATACACATCGTCGTCATAAAAATAACATCATAACACCTCAGCCAAATCTCAAAAACGTCGTAGCTTTCTGCATTAATTTAAAACCTAAAAAAATATTATCTGCTCATTTCAATAATGTCATCCACCTCAAACGTACTTCAAAATCATGCTCCCTTACCAAATACATCATTCAAACCTCTCATAGTATCACAATGGTTCCGAAAAAATATGAACAGTTCACAAAGTACAGACAAATAAAATTTCATGTGTGTGAAGTTATCCAGCTGTGTAATTGCGTAAACATCTGTCACTGACGTAGTAAAAAAATGTTTGTTTCTCTGTTAAATAATCAGGTAGCTGTGTAATTTATGTGTTAGAGAAATATGGTACCGATGCGTAAAGTTGTATAAGCAAATACCATATTAGCTAGGGCTCCTTGTGCTTGCCAAATACGTGGTACACAAAGTAAGCATGTACCCCCCTGAGGATTAATGTAATTATACCCTCAGGTGTTACAGATTACAGCAATGGAATGAAATGTATCACGGAAAACCTTTGTAATTCAAAAATCTTGAAAAATAAATGGTTCAAGTACAAAATTAATCACTCAAATGCGTGTCCTGTAACGCTAAATGTGCGTCTTGTTGTAAGATAATTCTGTGGAAGTGTCGTAGTTATCGTCCTCTGTAAGCAAAGTTCTGCTGAAGTCAATGTACTTACCTCGTAATCAACGAAGTGAATTGCTTTGCGTATAGATATCTTAGTTATTACGCTTATTGCCGTGATGAAGGAAGTACTATGCTGTAACGTATTGTTGTGCTACGGAAAAGGCTGTCTCATTGTAGCTATACCACAAAAGTTACTACTAAAACATGTTTTACTTTCCAGAATAATTCAGAAAAACTGTGCAGATATGAAACAGAAACACTGCAAACGCAACATTGTATATTGTCACTCATTAGTAGCGTCGTGATAAAATCGTGTAGCTGTCACATAAACTAACCACTGTGTCATCTGGTATCTCACAGAAAGTACTTTAAATCCAGAATGTATTTTCAAGTAAACCAAAATGTTGCATTAAAATCTCATTAGCAGTACCAGTATATGTTCTAAGTATGTAAGCCTGATAGTCGTTACGTAATCGTGCAACTAACAAGCAAGAATGTACACACACAATAACACTGTGTCGTCTGTTCACAATAACAATGCATTCGTAATTTCTGTTTAAAAATGTTCCCTAGGTTCTAGGGTGGATAGTTAAATTCAAAACATTGTTGCATGTCAACAGTTTCTCAGTGTGACAAATTGTACTTGTAGCGTGAAGTGAAAAGTTTTATGGCAAAGACTAAGTTAAAAAGCAGATTATATTTCAATAAACGGTTTTAAATGTGAAATGTGATGCAAGCCTTTACTCTTATTACTATGCAGAGCTCCAGCTTCAACGGAATCATCGTGTGGTATATGTCGGTAAAGAATACTGGAATTTTTCTCAAGGTTAGCATCTATGTTATTTTTCTCTGAGCCAGCTGGCGCACGCGGCTGCCTGCTGTGCGAGTCATTGTCTGTCTCTTTGTTGGCGCGCGTCGTTATTAGGATTAGGAGACCTAACTTCTACAAATTCACTTTGTCGAGAGTGCCCTGCTCTGTTTGAATCCCGCCTGTTCTGATAAAATTCAGGTCTGTCGTTATGATTATATCGTCTGTCGTCATGTCGGTAGATTCCATAGTTTCTTTCTTGTCGGTTAAGTGGTGAAGAATTTCTCCCTGAATTATCACTGCACGGTGGACCGTTGCGTCTGAAGTTATTCTGTCTCCCGTGATAATAATAGTTCTGGTTGCCATATTGTCTGTTTCTGTGATTGTCTTTGTCATATTCATTACTACGGAAATGCGATCTTTCTCTGTAACTATTATTCTGCCACCGGTTGTCATACGAGTGGTGTCTGTTTTGGTCACGATTTACGTTGTAAGAATAGCCTTGTCGTGTATTATTTCTGTCATCGCGGAATTGTGACAGATGTGACCTGTAATCGTTGTGCTCGTTTTCGCGTTCCGCGATTGTCAGTGTCAATTTCCAGTTCTTGTAACAGTCACTGAAAAGCTTCAATGTCGTATTTGCAACGTCCTGCTAAAATAATATGTCGTAAATGTTCAGGCAGTTTGATTAAGCAAATGCGGATGAGTTCTGAGGGGCTGTATGGGTTAGACAGGTACTGATTCTTGGCAACATGTCTTCAAAATATTTCACAAGACTGGAAAATTCATATTGTTCAAAGTGTTTCATCATCATGATGCTATGTTTTACTCGGTCTTGTCTGGCTTGAGACCAATATGCTGAGAGGAAGGCATGGTAAAATTCTCCTTCACTGTGGCAATCGTGAATGACCCATCGCATTCTTACAGCTGGTTCATTCTCTAAGTAGCCACACATAAATTCTAATCTGTGCTCTAATGACCAGTTGGGAGGAAAACAATGAGAGAATTGATGGAGCCACGCTTATGGATGAATGTCGTTGCCAGAATTCTTAAATGTTTTGAATTTACGTGTAGTAAAGAACAGCTTATAGTCAAAATCATCATGTCGGCAAGTCGCATATCGGTCATTGTTACGTCGTTTCGGTGGTTCCATTTCAAAATTCGGTGCACCTTGCCAATTTCTTTCATAATTTCCGAAATGTCCTGTGTTATTATTTTGTGGTTGTTCCGTATTTCTATGTCCCTCTTCCTGTATTGGGGCGCGAGTGTCCTCTGAAATACGTAATTCTTGTATTACCTGTGTCAGTTGATCTTGTACTTCCGGGATTTCTCTTTGGTGTTGCGTATTAATTTGATTCTGATTTTGTTCGAATTTCCTAATTTGTTCGCACTCTTCTGTGACATTAAAGACTACCGGTTTTGTGTCATTCAGATTATCATCTACCTTCGTAGGTAAATTATTTAGCTGATCCGAAAGTTCAACTACTTTCTCTGTTAATGAACTGATTTCCTCCATGTGTCTTTCTGAACCAATTTTCAGAGTATCTACTGTGTCCTTTAAGTTTTCCTGAGTTTTTGCAAGTTGCGTAACCGAATCGGTAGATGCAACTGAGTCAATTTTAGCTTGCAGGGTCTCATGATTTTGATGAACAACAGTTTGCAGTACTTTTATGGCTGCTTCGTGATTCTGTAATGCATTGCCATGCCGCGAAAAAATAGGTTGAAAATGCTCACAAATATGTGTTTTTACGTCATTACAGACTTTCTGACATTTCGATTCAATGTTATGTAACTCAGTAGTTAAATCTTCACGTGTTTGTTCAAGTGTGGTGTCTAACTTTTGAAGCTTTTGCTGTGTTTGTCTCTGATTTTGTTCCATTGTGTCTAACTTTTGAAGATTTTGTTCCATTGTGTCTAACTTTTGAAGCTTTTGCTGTGTTTGTTTCTGATTTTGTTCCATTGTGTCTAACTTTGGAAGATTTTTTTCCATTGTGTCTAAACTTCGAAGCTTTTGTCCCATTTGTTGCATTAATTGTAATAACAATGCACTGGTGTCTGAAACATGTTCCTCAGTGCTATTCGGCAATGCATTTGAACCGGCAATATTCGCAGTTTGAAAAGCAGAAAATGTGTCTTGACTTCTTTGAGAAAACAGTGAGGACGCAAAACCTGAATCTACAATATTTACAAGATTGTGTCCTGTCATTTCGGATTCCTGAGGCAAGCTGTTGCTGACCGATCGATCGATAATGCTTCCCTGTTCACTAATTGTTTCACTGTCTACACCATTGTTTGCAGCCCACTCCATTTCCCTATGTACAATTACCAAATTACTACTTTGAACATTAGTTAATTCATTACTCGGTGGCGCTAACACACTGCTTTCGTCTTCAGTGTCATTTCCCAGTTTACTTTGGAGCCTATTATTACGTTTTTCACACGCCATTATTGTCACAATATTTCACACGATAACACAGAAAAGCACAATTTGAAGAGCGAAAATAAGAGAACACATTAACGTAGCACTGGAAATAATATCTCGTTAATTGCAAGCGCAGCTGCGAAGTACTTGCTGCAAATCTACATGCATGCCACAACTGTTTTACTGTACAACAGTGAAAAACTACAACTACAAAGGAAATTCTCTCTATAATTACGCGCTAGCAATAAACAAAAGCTACACTAATTACACAAACTACAAGAAAAAAATCAGAAGATTCCAGTGAGGTATCCTGAGAGGGTCACCATATGAAACGTCCCCTTAGAAAATTTTATACAAGACTGTGCTTAAACTGACACACAATATTTTTAGCGCAACGCAATCTGACTTTCAAAAATCCCAACAATAGAATGGCCCTGACTAACATTAACCTATACCTTTCGCAGATCACTTACCTCACCAAAAATCTTCGTTACTCGAACTACTGCAATACAGCGAGCGCCATTACTGCCAGCTAAATAAAAGATTCAAACTGCTGAAGGCACTAATTACTGATAGGCATAGTTAGCAAATGAATGATTTTGATAGAGAACAAACAATGTATTTACCTTAATAGTGTTGAAAAATCATAATATACATAGCAGTTCATGACATCCAGTCTTACAAATTTCAAAACTCCGCCATTTCTCTCCCCACATCCACCACTGCTGGCGGCTCACCTCCAACTGCGCAACGCTACGCGCCGTTCACATCCAGCTGCCCAACACTACAATGGCACACAACAATGCAAACTAGACACAGACTGCACACAGCACAGCCAGTGATTTTCATACAGAGCGCTACGTAACGTTGCCAATAAGAAAACATAAACAGCCTACTTACAATCTGACCAGGCCACTGTTTTCTAGGGTCCAACAGATGTGGTGTTTCGCGACAGTCGTCTGCTGTCATAGCCCATCAACGTCACATTTCGCCGCACTGTCCCAGCGGATACGTTCGTAATACGTCCCACGTTGATTTCTGTGGTTATTTCACCCAGTGTTGCTAGTCTGACAACTCTATGGAAACGCCGCTGATCTCGATCGTTAAGGGAAGCGCCGTTCCCCCTCCCCTCCGGGTTGTCTATGATCAAATTTGGTATTCTAGAGCCTACGGAATATCAGACCAGCTGTGTGGGTGGACTGAAGAGTTTTTAGCAAACAGAACACAGCATGTTGTTCTCAATGGACAGACGTCTACAGACGTTAAAGTAACCTCTGGTGTGCCACAGGGGAGTGTTATGGGACCATTGCTTTACACAATATATATAGATGACCTTGTAGATAGTGTCGGAAGTTCCATGCGGCTTTTCGCGGATGATGCTGTAGTATACAGAGAAGTTGCAGCATTAGAAAATCGCAGCGAAATGCAGGAAGATCTGCAGCGGATAGGCATTTGGTGCAGAGAGTGGCAACCGACCCTTAACATAGACAATTGTAATGTATTGCGAATACATAGAAAGAAAGGTCCTTTATTGTATGATTGTATGATAGTGGAACAAACACTGGTAGCAGTTACTTCTGTAAAATATCTGGGAGTATGCGTACGAAACAATTTGAAGTGGAAAGATCACATAAAATTAGTTGTTGGTAGGGCGTGTACCAGGTTGAGATTCATTGGAAGAGTCCTTAGAAAATGTAGTCCATCAACAAAGGAGGTGGCTTACAAAACACTCGTTTCGACCTATACTTGAGTATTGCTCATCAGTGTGGGATCCGTACCAGGTCGGGTTGATAGAGAAGATCCAAAGAAGAGCGGCGCGTTTCGTCACAAGGTTACTTGGTAAGCGTCATAGCGTTACGGAGATGTTTAGCAAACTCAAGTGGCAGACTGTGCAAGAGAGGCGCTCTGAATCGCGGTGTAGCTTTCTGTCCAGGTTTCGAGAGTGTGCGTTTTTGGATGAGTTACCGAATATATTGCTTCCCCCTACTTATAACTCCCGAGGAGATCACGAATGTAAAATGAGAGAGATTCGAGCGCGCACGGAGGCTTTCCGGCAGTCGTTCTTCCCGCGACCCATACTCGACTGGAACAGGAAAGGGCGGTAATGACAGTGGCACGTAAACTGCCCTCCGCCACACACCGTTGGGTGGCTTTTGAATATAAATGTAGATGTAGATGTAGACACTCTTGGCACTGTTGATCTCGGAGTATTGAATTCCCGAACGATTTCCGAAATGGAATCTCCCATGCGTCTAGCTCCAACTATCACTCTGCATCCAAAATGAGTTAATTTCCGTCGTGGATTCGTAATCGCGTCGGAGACCTTTTCACGCGAGTCACGTGACTACAAATGACAGCTCCGCCAATGCACTTCCTTTTATACCTTGTGTACGCGGTACTACTGTCTCCCTCACACGTGCATATCGCTATGACTGTGTGCACACCTGCTGTGTCTCACGCTCGTGCGCGGCTGCTCCGCGCCGGCCTATCCGGCTGTGCAGACAGCGCGCCCAGTTTCCCGGCCATTGGTGGCGACTCGCCACACGCTATTGACTGCTCGCTACAGCGCGGTTGCTGTCCACCGCCACCTCACTAGAGATGTGTGCGCAGCACCGCCCTACTGTGTTTGCCTAGGCGAGGGCTTCCAACAAGCACCCCTGTCGCGAGTCCTAGCCGCTTTTACATCTGCAGTGTGTCCGACGAGTCCCCTACTTGCAGGAGAAAATGGTATTGTATACTGCGCAATGCAGTACTTACTCATACAAATTAAGTATCCAGTGGGTCCGTGTGTCCCATCGCGAATTACCTCCGAATGCACCAGCCTCGATTAAAAGGTATCCTCTGTAAAATCGGCGTTTAATTGCCGTTCAGCGCAAAATTCTGATGCGTCGACATCGATCAAAGTCTATATACTAAGATGGTATCTGTTCTTTCGGATATGTCAGAAAGAACAGATACCATCTTAGTATATACACTCCTGGAAATTGAAATAAGAACACCGTGAATTCATTGTCCCAGGAAGGGGAAACTTTATTGACACATTCCTGGGGTCAGATACATCACATGATCACACTGACAGAACCACAGGCACATAGACACAGGCAACAGAGCATGCACAATGTCGGCACTAGTACAGTGTATATCCACCTTTCGCAGCAATGCAGGCTGCTATTCTCCCATGGAGACGATTGTAGAGATGCTGGATGTAGTCCTGTGGAACGGCTTGCCATGCCATTTCCACCTGGCGCCTCAGTTGGACCAGCGTTCGTGCTGGACGTGCAGACCGCGTGAGACGACGCTTCATCCAGTCCCAAACATGCTCAATGGGGGACAGATCCGGAGATCTTGCTGGCCAGGGTAGTTGACTTACACCTTCTAGAGCACGTTGGGTGGCACGGGATACATGCGGACGTGCATTGTCCTGTTGGAACAGCAAGTTCCCTTGCCGGTCTAGGAATGGTAGAACGATGGGTTCGATGACGGTTTGGATGTGCCGTGCACTATTCAGTGCCCCTCGACGATCACCAGTGGTGTACGGCCAGTGTAGGAGATCGCTCCCCACACCATGATGCCGGGTGTTGGCCCTGTGTGCCTCGGTCGTATGCAGTCCTGATTGTGGCGCTCACCTGCACGGCGCCAAACACGCATACGCCCATCATTGGCACCAAGGCAGAAGCGACTCTCATCGCTGAAGACGACACGTCTCCATTCGTCCCTCCATTCACGCCTGTCGCGACACCACTGGAGGCGGGCTGCACGATGTTGGGGCGTGAGCGGAAGACGGCCTAACGGTGTGCGGGACCGTAGCCCAGCTTCATGGAGACGGTTGCGAATGGTCCTCGCCGATACCCCAGGAGCAACAGTGTCCCTAATTTGCTGGGAAGTGGCGGTGCGGTCCCCTACGGCACTGCGTAGGATCCTACGGTCTTGGCGTGCATCCGTGCGTCGCTGCGGTCCGGTCCCAGGTCGACGGGCACGTGCACCTTCCGCCGACCACTGGCGACAACATCGATGTACTGTGGAGGCCTCACGCCCCACGTGTTGAGCAATTCGGCGGTACGTCCACCCGGCCTCCCGCATGCCCACTATACGCCCTCGCTCAAAGTCCGTCAACTGCACATACGGTTCACGTCCACGCTGTCGCGGCATGCTACCAGTGTTAAAGACTGCGATGGAGCTCCGTATGCCACGGCAAACTGGCTGACACTAACGGCGGCGGTGCACAAATGCACCGCTGCGCAGCTAGCGCCATTCGACGGCCAACACCGCGGTTCCTGGTGTGTCCGCTGTGCCGTGCGTGTGATCATTGCTTGTACAGCCCTCTCGCAGTGTCCGGAGCAAGTATGGTGGGTCTGACACACCGGTGTCAATGTGTTCTTTTTTCCATTTCCAGGAGTGTATATAGTTAAGGCTCATCGGCCACTTGACCATCTTCTTCTTCTGTGCGAATGCACAAACAGTGCCCGAACTCTTACGGGAATCGGCAACGCGCCGCGAGTAATGAGTATAATGGGCGGGCGCACTACGAATGCATTGCGGGACAATACGTTGGGAACGTGGGTTTCGCGGGAGGCGTGCCAGAGATAAATCCCTGCAGTCGTGCTATCCTCTGTGTCCTCGGTGGCTCAGATGGATAGAGCGTCTGCCACGTAAACAGGAAATTCCGGGTTCGAGTCCCGGTCGCGGCACACATTTTCATCTGTCCCCGTTGACGTATGTCAACGCCTATAAGAAGCTAAGGGTGTTCATTTCATTGTAATTTCATCGATCAAAGTTGAACGAGGGACATACACTACTGGCCATTAAAATTACTACACCACGAAGGTGACGTGCTACAGACGTGAAATTTTAACCGACAGGAAGAAGATGCTGTGATATGCAAATGATTAGCTTTTCAGAGCATTCACACAAGGCTGGCGCCAGTGGCAACACCTACAACGTGCTGACATGAGGAAACTTTCCAACCGATTTGTCATACACAAACAGCAGTTGACTGGCGTTGCCTGGTGAAACATTGTTTGATGCCTCGTGTAAGCACGAGAAATGCGCACCATCACGTTTCCGACTTTGATAAAGGTCGGATTATAGCCTGTCGCGATTGCGGTTTATCGTATCGCGACATTGCTGCTCGCGTCGGTCGAAATACAGTGACTGTTAGCAGAATATGGAATCGGTGGGTTCATGAGGGTCATACGGAACGCCGTGCTGGATCCCAACGGCCTCGTATCACTAGCAGTCGAGATGACAGGCATCTTATCCGCGGCGTGTTTGGCGACATTGCGGTGAACGCACATTGGAAGCGTGTATTCGTTATCGCCATACTGGCGTATCATCCGGCGTAATGGTATGGGGTGCCATTGGTTACACGACTCGGTCACCTCTTGTTCGCACTGACGGCACCTTGAAGAGTGGACGTTACATTTCAGATGTGTTACGACCCGTGGCCCTACCCTTCATTCGATCCCTGCGAAACCCTACATTTCAGCAGGATAATGCACGACCGCATGTTGCAGGTCGTGTACGGGCCTTTCTGGATACAGAAAATGTTCGACTGCTGCCCTGGGCAGCACATTCTCCAGATCTCTCGCCAACTGAAAACGTCTGGTCAATGGAAGCCGAGCAACTAGCTCGCCACAATACGCCAGTCACTACTCTTGATGAACTGTGGTATCGTGTTGAAGCTGCATGGGCAGCTGTACCTGTACACGCCATCCAAGCTGTATTTGACTCAATGCCCAGACGTGTCAAGGCCGTTATTACGGCCAGAGGTGGTTGTACTGGGTACTGATTTGTCAGGATCTATGTACTCAAATTGCGTGAAAATTTAATCACATGTCAGGTCTAGTATATTTGTCTAATGAATACCAGTTTCTCATCTGCATTTCTTCTTGGTGTAGCAATTTTAATGGCCAGTAGTGTAATTTCGTAGCACCTAACTTGTGTGATCTGACGGGAACCGATGATACGACTGCGGCAAGACCGTTGGAAACGTACCCAAATTAAAAATACGGTAGGAACCCGGCTCATATCATAATATGAGGTGCCTCAGTTTCCGACTCATGCGAGTAATGGGGACCTTCCTCAGACGAGAAAGCTACATAACACCTGTATGAAATACAAAATGAAGCACGTTCGTCAGAATATAAAATTCTTCAGTATTGAGGGAAATATTGCAATGGGATATTGTGTCTACACAGCACAGTAGGATGCAAGTTTCTGATCCATGGCCTAGTTGCTCTACACTTCAAGATGGCACATAATAACATGACATTATTTTTCAACGTAGTTAATAAATCCCAGCAAATAACGGCCCGAACTCATTATACAACTCCGGAAAGTGACACGTACTTAAGCATCCTGTCTGCATCCATTCATGTCTATTGTGCATTCCAAAGGACTTCGGCAATTACAGCAGGACATTGAGACATCACACACGTCCGTAATTGCTACAGAGTGGCTCCAGGACCTCTCTTCTGAGTTTAAACACTTCCGCTGGCAACCAAACTCCTCAAACATGAGCATTATTGAGTATATCTGGGATGCCTTGCAACTTGCTGTTCGTAAGAGGTCTGGATCCCCTCGTGCTCTTACTGTCCTGCAGGACTCATGGTGTCAGTTCCCTCCGGCACTACTTCAGCCCTTAGTCGAGTCCATGCCACTTCGTGTTGCGGCATGTGTGCGTGCTCACTCGTGCCCTACACGATATCAGGCAGGTGTACAGTTTCTTTGGCTCTCAGTGTATAAATGCATTCGTTATTCTGTCATTATTTGCTCTATTTGTGGAACTTTCCCACTAATCGTTCTGAAAAGTGTGTTTGTATCATCTCACATCAGTTATGGCTTAACAACTGAAACAAAAAAACTGCAATTGTGACCTCCCTGCTTTTCGTCTGCTTCAAAGAAGGGATACCAATAAAACAACTTTTTATTTCTCCAATTGTACAAAGTCGAAAGGGGTACGGAGTCTTCTCGGACACACAGCACATAGTGGCCTGACGGTCAGTTAATCTGACACTCTCGGCTGCAATAGCCTTAGCCGCGGGACTGCTACGGTCGCGGGTTCGAATCCCGCCTCGGGCGTGGGTGTGTGTGATGTCCTTAGGTTAGTTAGGTTTAAGTAGTTCTAAGTTCTAGGGGACTGATGACCTTAGAAGTTAAGTCCCATAGTGCTCAGAGCCATTTTGCAATAGCCTTGGCCAAAACATACGTGGTGCTGTGAAGTGGAGCGTTGTAATGAAAAGGGACTTGGTGCTGCTATCTGGTCATGAGTCGGAGTTTTTACATTTGGTTGTCAGGCTAGGCCTTTCTGGGAGGACGAGGCAGAGTTCAGAATGGCAAATGTATAGTTGAGCTATCGAGTACTTCCACTGTTGATAGCAGTAGTTGATTACCTGATCCAGCATCTAATGGACAGAGGTTATACAGTATAAGTGACGATGAAAAAGTTTCCGTTTGAGGGCGTTGCTGTGGCTTATATGCAACGTAGTGCGACACCGATATATGAATATAAATACCGACATGTAGTCAAGGGACTAACGTGGCATTCGTGCCTCTGTGACGTGCGTGCAGTAAATGCGGAAACATAGACTGTATCGACATTATTACCAGATGCATCCAAGCAGGACTAACGTGCTGCATTTTCTTGAGTACCGAAGGACAAACACCGACAGATGTCCATCGGACAATGAAAAATGTGTATGGGGCAGTAAGTCTGTCGAAAACCAGCGTTGTGCAGTGTTGCGCCAAGAGGTGCTGCTGCCTCACGACAACGCACGTCTCCATATCGCTGATTGTTATTAAGGTTTAAAAACTCGCTCAGGCCGGCCGTGGTGGCCGAGCGGTCTGGAACCGCGCGACTGTTACGGTCGCAGGTTCGAATCCTGCCTCGGGCGTGGATGTGTGTGATGTCCTTAGGTCAGTTAGGTTTAAGTAGTTCTAAGTTCTAGGGGACTGATGACCTCAGATGTAAAGTCCCATAGTGCTCAGAGCCATTTGAACCACCAACCATGGGTGCTAACCTGCTCAATGTGGGTGCGTCTGGATAAACCTTGTGCACTTGAATTGATGCAGACTCAGCAAGTTCTATTCATTCACGAGACGTTGGTCTACTCCTGGTTAGCTGCAGATTAAATTGGTAACAGTGCGCCGCGCGGTATTAGCCGAGCGGTCTAGGGGCGCTGCAGTCATGGACTGTGCGCCTGATCCCTGACGAGGTTCGAGTCCTCCCTCGGGCATGTGTGTGTGTTTGTTTGTCCTTAGGATAATTTAGGTTAAGTAGTGTGCAAGCTTAGGGAATGATGACCCTAGCAGTTAAGTCCCATAATATTACCCACACTTTTTTTTTTTTTTTTTTTTTTTTTTTGTAACAGTACTACAAGGCAGGTTCGTCAAAGACTGTGCGAGGGGATCTTTGAGCCTCTAATTTTATCCTAAGACTACTAGAATGCCCTGTGACTCCCATCCCTATAGAGACAGATCATAAATTACGCACTATACTCTGTTAGAAATATGTAGATCGCTGTCTGGTATACTTTGATGATGTATATGTTGGAGAATTAACAATGAATAAACGTACTGCACAGTCATCTATCTACATCGGCAATGGTATTCGCAAAGTAGAGGAGGGGCTGTTTAGCGATGATACTGAAACTGACAAGGGAACCTCCCCATCGCACCCCCCTCAGATTTAGTTATAAGTCGGCACAGGGATAGGCCATGAAAAACTTAACACAGATCAATCGAGAAAACAGGAAGAAGTTGTATGGAACTATGAAAAAAATAAGCAAAATATACAAACTGAGTAGTCCGTGTCCAAGATAAGCCACATCAAGGTACGTGTACACTGAGGAGCACCGTGGTGCCGTGGTTACCGCGAGCAGCTATGGAACGGAAGGTCCCTGGTTCAATCCTCCCTCAAGTGAAAAGTTTTAATTTTTTATTTTCATACAATTATCAAAGTTCATGCACTCATACATGATCAACTTCGCTCTCCAAAATTCCATGACATGTTCAGATTTGCTTGGACACATGCAGGATTTGACGGTCTACACACGGAAAAACTTGAAAACGTTAAAAACGTATGTTTTGACAGAGCACAGGGAAAACTGTGCGACTGTGAAACTTGCATTCATTTGTTGCCGTTTATGTGACAAACTCTTATGTTTTCAACACTTTTTTGGGAGTGATTATCACATCCACAAGAAAACCTAAATCGGGCAAGGTAGAAGAAACTTTTTACCCATTCGCCAAGTGTGCAAGTTAGGTGGGTCGACAACATATTCCTGTAATGTGAAGCACATGCCGTCACCAGTGTCGTATAGAATATTTCAGACGTGTTTTCCTGTGGAGGAATCGGTTGACCTATGAATTTGCGATCAAATGTTTTCGGTTCCTATTGGAGAGGCACGTCCTTTCGTCTACTAATCGCACGGTTTTGCGGTGCGGTTGCAAAACACAGACACTAAACTTATTACAGTGAACAGAGACGTCAATGAATGAACGGTCAGATCGTAACTTTGCGAAAATAAAGTAAGTAAAATTTTTACTCGAGGGAGGACTCGAACCAAGGATCTCTCGTTCCGGAGCTGCTCACGCTAACCACGGGACCACGGCGCTACTGAGCTCACGTTCTCCTTGGTGTTGCCTATCTTGCACATGGACCACTCAATTTGTATATTTTGCTTATTTTTTCATAGTTCCACACAACTTCTTCCTGTTTTCTCGATTGATCTGTGTTCAGTTTTTCAAGGCCTATCCACTGTGTCAATTTATAACTAAATCTGAGGGGGGTGGGATGGGGAGGTTCCCTTGTGAGAAGCATCGTGTTGCATCACTGGTCGTGCTGAAATTACTGTAAAATTGCTAAAATTGTTCGCACTATCAACTGTGATGCTTACAGTACTGTGATGCTTACAGTGACAGTCTCTTTTCTATCCCATCTCGCCACTCGCATGCCGTTGATTACCACATAATGATTGACTGACATCACTTGTTTGAGATGGAGAAAGAGTCTTGGTGGAGGTGCGACAGCTTCTGGGGGGGGGGGGGGGGCGGCTAGCACCGAAACAGTGATCACATACATGACTGCAATATGAGGAATCAATCGAAACACAACATAGAGTCATCAGCTATAGCGTCACTATGCAGATGAGTTTAAATGTAGAGGTCGTCAGTCACCTTTGGGGAGCAGTTTGGAAATGCTCCACAACGCCACAAAACTCTTCCAGTATCCTTATGTTGTAACTGCCTTTTGTTTAAAATCATCCAGTGTGTGTGTGTGTCTGTGTGTTGTGGTAGCAGCAGCAGCAACATGATTTACACCATGCGGCGTCTAGTTTTCTGTGAGAGGCAATGGATCAGAAAATGTTAACGTCAACTTAGAGCGTGACACAGGCCTCGAAGTTGTGTCGGAAAAAACAAAAACAGCAGAAAAAAACTTTCAAACAATGGCACAGGGTCACATGGAGCGTCTCTTGCAACTGATAGTATAGTCTGTGGAATACGGTCATCCTCCTGCAGTATAGGTGATGAAACTTTAAAATGGTGTGTGCAGTGGATCAATACCCGCATTTTTAATAGGATCGCCACATGTGTTCGATGCTGACATTCAGGCGGTGTTTGTTTTCAGTATATGGGAGGAGAGAGATGCGGTAAAAATCTTATCCAGTCTCTATTGGATGAAGTTAGTGGAGCTTTTATAGTTCGTAATTTTTCTCTGTTGGATAGTACAGAATAAAAATGATAGAATGTTGGGATGATAGACATGAATGGACTCGGCGGAAACATGAATCTGCTTCAGACTGCAGTACCTGTATGTAGTTTGGAGACACACCACAATGCAGTAGCAAAATCCTCATCTTCTCCCAGTTTCCATACTGTCTTTTATACTACCTCGAGTTGCAGGAGCAGGCTTTGTTTGGCAGTGTCCTTACACATCATACACTATTGGCAGAGCTACGACATGTTCCCATTTCCACCAAATGGTCAAACCACGGTCCTGTCGCACTAACTCAGGTCACTTCGTTTCTACATGGGTTGCAGAAGGTGATAGATGTAGTTCTCTCTGACCTATGCTCAGTTCTACCTTGAATTGGAACGATCACGTGTGCAAAGCTGTAGGAATGGCAACAGTTGCAAGAGGAATAGCCAAGTTGGAATTTTACTGTAACAGAGAGGTTCGAAAAAGGTAACTCCATTCGAGAGCCAGAAATATGATTCACTAGTGGCTGTGATCATTAAAAGACTTCTCCATGGGATCCAATGCAGGTACGTGGTTGAATAGAAAGACTTGATTCCAAATCACAGACAACATTTCTAACGAAGACCTTAACACTAGAGATCTGAAAAGCCTGTATACATTTCTTATGACCTCAATCAGCACACCATCTACTGTTTCTGGTTCTTCTCAATCAACCTTTGCCTATAACCCAGTGGATGTATCGCAGAACCTCTGACATGGCATCAAGACAGAATGCATTACAGATACTGGAGAAATATCTAGCGGTGGCATGAGGGAGTTGCAAATACTGAATTCATACCACATTCCTTAGCCAAATCACTTTCTAAATTCGGTGATTTTATCACGAGGTTGCATCATCGGCGACGTGTTGGTCTGACAATATACACGCCGGCGATCACCGTCTATATTCAGTGTCGCGGTATTTGTCTGGAAAAACCACTTCATTTGGAGGTAATGCCAGACCTCGATTTACAAAGCCAGCATAGCTTTTAACATGGATACTTGTGTGCACCTGTAGAACCAAGACCGATTGTGATAGTAACATGGTCGTTGCGATCGTGTTTTTTGAACATCTGGCGATTTTTAAGACGATTACACCTCTCTTTCCAAGACATAGTGGTACCATGCACAGGAAAAAAGTATTGGACATATCCACCCATCCCTGATTTTCGGACAGTATTATTTCGTATCACCAGCAATCAGCTATTGGCGAGATATTGCACTTAGTAGTAGGAGATGCTTGATAGGTTCACCTTGAGCATCAGGCTTATATACATTACTTGCCATTAAAATTGCTACACCAAGAAGAAATGCAGATGGTAAACAGGTATTCATTGGACAAATATATTATACTACAACTGACATCTGATTACATTTTCACGCAGTTTGGGTGCACAGATCCTGGGAAATAAGTACCCAAAACAACCACCTCTGGCCTTGATACGCCTGGGCATTGAGTCAAACAGAGCTTGGATGGCGCGTACAGGTACAGCTGCCCATGCAGCTTCAATACGATACCTCACTTCATCAAGAGTAGTGATTGGCCTATTGTGACGAGCCAGTTGCTCGGCCACCATTGACCAGACGTTTTAAATTGGTAACAGATCTGGAGAATGTGCTGGCCAGGTCAGCAGTCGAACATTTTCAGTCTCTAGAAAGGCCCGTACAGGACCCGCAACATGCGTTCGTGCATTATCCTGCTGGAATGTAGGGTTTCGCACGAATCGAATGAAGGGAAGAGCCACGGGTCGTAACACATCTGAAATGTAGCGTCCACTGTTCAAAGTACCGTCACTGTGAAAAGAGGTGACCGAGATGTATAACCAATGGCACCCCATACCACCATGCCGGGTGATAGGCCAGTTTGGCGATGACGAATACATGCTTCCAATGTGCGTTCACCGCGATGTCGCCAAACACGGATGCGACCATCATGATGCTGTAAACAGAACCTGGATTCATCCGAAAAAATGACGTTTTGCCATTCGTGCACACAGGTTCGTCGTTGATTACATCGTCGCAGGCGCTCCTGTCTGTCATGCAGCGTCAAGGGTAACCGCAGCCATGGTCTCTGAGCTGATAGTCCATGCTGCTGCAAACGTCGTCGAACTGTTCGTGCAGATGGTTGTTGTCTTGCAAACGTCCCCATCTGCTGACTCAGGGATCGAGACGTGGCTGCACGATCCGTTACAGCCATGCGGATAAGATGCCTGCCATCTCGACTGCTAGTGATACGAGGCCGCTGGGATCCAGCATGGCGTTCCGTATTACCCTCCTGAACCCACCAATTCCATATTCTGCTAAAAGTCATTGGATCTCGACCAACGCTTGCAGCAATGTCGCGATACGATAAACCGCAATCGCCAAAGGCTACAATCCGACCTTTATCAAAGTCGGAAACGTGATGGTACGCATTTCTCCTCCTTACTTACTAGTGGCCAACTCCTTCTACTGCATTGACGAATTTTTTAATAGAAACAAATGATGTATTGTATATATTCATACTATTAGTATTGTTATTTCAGCTTTAAAAAAAATTGACATGTTCCACATCCACGAGGATCTCCTCAGCACGGATCTATGGAACGTAAACTAATCTAATCTAATCTAATCACAACGACGTTCCGCCAGCAACGCCGGTCAACTGGTGTTTGTGTACGAGAAATCGGTTGGAAACTTTCATCATGTCAGCACGTTGTAGATATCGCCACCGGCGCCAACCTTGTGTGAATGCTCTGACAAGCTAGTCATTTGCATACCACAGCATCTTCTTCCTGTCGGTTAAATTTCGCGTCTGTAGCACGTCATCTTCGTGGTGTAGCAATTTTAATGGCCAGTAGTGTAGTATCTGTATATGTTCCAACATGTGCAAAGGAAATAACTATGTCCAGTCACAAGGAAGGTATGGATTTGACATGGAATTCTGTGATAGTAAAAGGAAAAGTGTGTCAAGTCCTAAGAATGATACAGATATTTCTATTTACAGGGCCACAGCCATCAGTAGGGTGTGTTTCCGATACTTCGCTCACTGTCGAATGTCGTCCAATTGAGACCGCGATCGCAATATTTAATTGTAAGAATAGCGGTCAAATATGTATGTGGCCGATTTCATAGGACGATTCTGTCTATGGATGCGTGGCGAGCGGTGGCGGTGACCCATGACGGGAATGATTCACTAACTTTCCTGCTAACGGCAGGAGCCATCTGATTGGAGAGACCTATTGTGATGCAGGAATGTAGCTGACTTAACCGTGTCGTCCTCTAGACGGATGAATAGCGAACTAATATTTAGTATGTTTTGGACAGCTTTCGTAATCGCATGGAAATTTGAAAAGATTCAATATGGACATGTGTTTGCGCTGGATCACTATTTCCTCTCATGTAAATATTCTGGATGACTGCTTCTGCACATTTCGCGCCTTTATTTAGCTGAGAGAACATCGATTGTGGTATGTGCATCTATAAGGTGAAAGACGGGTGGAAGAAACGTTTGGTGGTTCTCTAGACATCAGAAACACCTTAGTTGACTCTGTAAATTATAGGGATGATTTGGAATCTGTTACATCACCGACATCGTATTCACGAGTGGAAATATCAGTTTCCTCTATTTTTTAGAGGTTTCATGTAAAGGCCTTCGCAGACGGGAGAAGTTTCTAGTTACTCAGTGGTTTTCGGCACGCTCCACCTCGCTACAGGTTCGGGTTTCTAAGAAATAATTTCCACTCTATATCTTCGGAATTATACTGTGCAAGCGATACTGTTAGGCAAGCGATATTGCTATGTGCTTGATATCCAGAAGTATCGCGTAAATGGTATAATACTCTGGCAAACCATGTGAAAAAACATGTATTCTTGTAATGCAAGAGTGCGGAGACGGGGGTAAAAAGCAAGCAAGCAAACAGGTCGGGGCCACAAACAGTGACATGTGTCGAAGGGAACTGTAAGGTGCCTCTTACATGAGGAAGACATTTTTACCAGTTTTAATAAATTATTGTCTCTTATTGATTTATTCACGATAGTTAGGAAGTGCTGTAGTCAGTAGCCGGCCATGAGTCGGAGAGCATTTCCCACGCTGGCTGGCTAGGTGAAGAAGCGACCAAATGTCGCGCGTAGTGGGGTGGGGCTCGGCGCTGGACCGTAGCAAAAAGCGTCAGCCTGGGAAATATACATGACGGAAAGTACCGCCATCTTGGCGCCAAAGTCACCGATTTTGTTTATTTATATTTAATAATTAAAGTCATTTGTGACAGGCTAGAAGGAGCCTCTGGATGTTTAAAACTATTTATCATAATTTTGCCTTGTTAAAATTCACACCCGTTCATTAACAAATGCATATCTTAGTAAGTACGAACTTGATCGGAAATCCACGAACTATGACGAAACTAGTAAGAGATACGGACTGCGCGCCAAAGTCGGCAGTCGGCGTTAAGAGCTCTTCCTGTCTTGTTCGATGGTAGCCACGCTCTCGGTTACGAGTAGTTTGTGACATGAGTGTTTCATTATTGATCTAATAGGAATAAAAGTGATATTACATCATTCTGAATGTTAGTTTCGAGTAAATAGATACCCCAAAGTTGACCGACAGCAATTTCAGATAATTAGCTTCCACCGACATAGACATCCAATGCGCCAAGGAAGAATCTGCACGGGACGACATTTACGAGAGCTGCACCGCGCACAGGTAGGAGGAAATCCGACGACACGACCCACCAAGGCGGATCAACGAAGGTCCGACTTACACTCGCAAATTCCGGATGGAAATGCTTACCAGTCACACTGCACGTCACATATACCACCCTCTACGGACTCGCGGGTAAGCTGAGTAATAACAGTATCAGTTTAGGAGCGAGGGGATCTTGCATTAACAGTCTACGCGGTATATGTACGAGTGTCTGGTGGTCGCTACTGTGGGTCCTGTTGTGAGGGAGGCATAGATTCAGCACATTGATAGCCGTAAGGGGAATGAAAGACTTCTTTTTACGTGGAAAATTGTTTGTGCTATAGATATTGAGATTCGTTCCGCAACCACAGCCGTCAAGAGGAGACATTTCCAGTACATTGCTTGGTGTCATACTGCAGCAGCAATCCCATTTAATTGTAGTTACACTGATAAATGTGTGGCTGGTTCCCAATATTCTTGAGAGTCTGGAGATGGCCGTAGAAAGCACAGCAGCAAGCAAGCAGGACGGAGCTGCAAACAGCATCTCAGCAGACGTCTTTGTTCCGAACTGGGCCTTGCCCATCCTTTGTACACCAGTTCAGAGAAACCGAGAAAGCTTCCGACTTATGACAATTTGGCTCATGGCTCCCCATGAACGGGTAAATAGTGAACTAATACCCAGTTGGCGTTGAGTTGCCTTCGGGACCACGTGTGTCACACGTATACTCTGCAGAAATTTGAAAAGATTCAATACGATGAGTGTTTGCACTGGGAGTATTGACAGCATTCGAACTCCTATCACTTAGATCTTCCTGGGGTGGGGGGTGGTGCACAGCCAGCTGACCTCCCTTGGCTGACATGTGCTTATGCAGCTGTAGTCATGTGCCGCGTTTATGGCGACAGTTTCCTCCGTTGCCGCTGCACAGTGGCACTATGAGTATGTGGGATGTATTTGACGATCTGTAGGCCACTTCTGCGAGGTTTAATTGCCTGTGCAATATGGTGATCTGTACAAAATAATTTTGCCACTGAAAGTCTCGTCTGCAGAAAACAATGGTGGATGGTGCTCCCATATCAGCAGCAGCAGCAACAGTTTGACAGGTAAATTCAGTGATGAATGGGTTGTCCCTTTAGCCGGCCGGTGTGGCCGTGCGGTTCTAGGCGCTTCAGTCTGGAACCGCGTGACCGCTACGGTCGCAGGTTCGAATCCTGCCTCAGGCATGGATGTGTGTGATGTCCTTAGGTTAGTTAGGTTTAAGTAGTTCTAAGTTCTAGGCGACTGATGACCACAGATGTTAAGACCTACAGTGCTCAGAGCCATTAGAACCATTTTTGGCTGTCCCTTTAGGATGATGAGGAAGAATGCATTCAGTGTTATTCAGGGCTATTTTCGTAAACAGGTCCTGTTTGGACAAGAATTTACATGCAGACAAGCTGAGACATCACGAAAACTCTTGCAACAGCAACAACAACAACAAAAGAGACTGTTAAATGTTTCTGCAACACTTTACGAATTCTGAGAAGGAGCTGATAAGTAATGGACGAGCTGTGCCATTAGCATCACAAGGAACAATGCATCGTGTGTTACTCTGGGAAGCGTTGCAAAAGATTTCTATAGCGGGTGCTGAGGGAGGCATGGTTGTTATTTACATCGACATGAGACATCGGTATAACACTAGGAACCATTTAGTGCGCCTGTGTGGGTAAGTTGCTACGCAGACATCTCTCGCTTGGCAAGTACACCAGTGCTGGGCTGGCAGGTATGTGAGGTGGCTGGGTAAACACATACGCAACCAGAGGCGTCTCGCATGTGAGACGATTGCCCCATTAAGATCGCTAGGGAGAATGCACCCTGTATTATTTTGGGAAGCGTTGCAACAGATTTCTATAGAGTGTCCGGGGTGAGACTTGGCTGTTATTTATATAAACATATGATGTCAGTATAACATTGAGAACCTTTTAGCTGCATCTGCAAGTGTGGGCTGCTATGCAAACATTTCTCTCGGCCCTGGACCCACAGCTATGTGTCATCATGCCAGCAACGGTGCCTAGGTGAACACGTGTTTCAACAGGTATTTCTCAGGTGTCATGTATGAAAGAGATACCGCTGCCTCATCCTTGCAGGTCCCGAACTGACATCTGCATGTAGTTTGGCAGCTGGCAGCAGCGTTATCACGACCTCTCACCAACCTGTGCAAACTGATTTTTTTATAAATAAGCAATATATCCTTGAATTTACCTTTGTGAGATCCTTCCTCTCCAACTGTGGTGTGCGCACTGTGAGACCTTCGGTACACACACCATCAGATTATTTGACTTGTCACTCTAACGAAGTAGGCGAGTGTCAGCAATATGTCTCGTGGTCTTATCGTGGCGTGTTTATCTTCTGCCGTTAGGTCAGACGATAGAAATGCCACTTGCACGCTTAGAGTAGCAGATTGACGGTGACCAACTTTAAAAAAAAATGGTTCAAATGGTTCTGAGCACTACGGGACTCAACTGCTGAGGTCATTAGTCCCCTAGAACTTAGAACTAGTTAAACCTAACTAACCTAATGACATCACAAACATCCATGCCCGAGGCAGGATTCGAACCTGCGACCGTAGCGGTCTCGCGGTTCCAGGCTGCAGCGCCTTTAACCGCACGGCCACTTCGGCCGGCAGACCAACTTTAAACAGAACTTGACTAATTTTCACACACATTTATTAAAATAATAAAAAGCATAGAAATTACTTAAGTTGATTCTGGATGCTGTTTACAATTGACAATCTGAAGTTCCTTTGGTCTTGGTACGTTAATCTTATTCTCACATATCTCTGATACTTGACAAAGTGTCTATACATTTATTTTCATGGCTATGTACAGGGATATGGTAATCTTATTAGGCGCAGACTGAAACTTGGCTATAGACTGGTACAGACAAATGCAGACTGGTACAGACAGGTGCAGATAAATGCAGACTGGTATTATAACGAGTGTACAGACCTCCGATTAGTCAGTTTGCATTAGTCTGTACCATTCTGCATTAGTCTAATGCAGAATGGTACAGACTAATGCAGACTGACTAATCGGCGGTCTGTACACTCGTTATAATACCTCGAGCGTTCAGGTATCACTGCGCGAGTGTGATCCGCGAGGAGAAAAGGTTCTACGTTAGCAGCAATCTCATTGGCTGCGTTACATATTAATACGCGGATCAGCGGAAGCAGAATTTGGTCCGTCTCTAAGACAGCGCCATCTCGTAGTGCAGAGACAGATGAGCGCTGCACCTGCGCTGTTGTGTTTAGCGGGGCGCGCTCTAGTGGGAAAGTTGTGTACGCGCTGAGTACGCGGAACTATGTACACAACACCACCACAGAGCAGCCCATTTCCAGTTATGGGAGAGGAGGGAGAGAGGGGTGAGAGAGAGGGGAGGGGGAGGGATGGGGTGTTTACCAGAGGGGGAGTGGTTAATTAATTGATCGATTTAATTAAGTAGCCATTCAAACTGATAAGAGTAAGAGCGGCTATTCGAATAACTCAGACCTGAAAGTGCACCCATAACAGCGAGAGGGTGGGTTGTAGGTTTCCTGAAGGGTGATGGGGGAAGTGGGAGAGGGTACGGGAACAATTGATTAATGACCTGTCAATCAAAAGGAAGGATCCTTTTAGTAGAACAATAGGTTAAGGGCCTGTCAATCAAAGGACAACAATAGGTTAATGACCTACCTGCGCCTGGTGTAAGCAACCCGCACCAATAAACATGCTCGTGCTGCCCTTGTTTCCCTACTTACATGACCATTGTCAACAATTGGTGATGGTTTTCTTTGCTGATCAGCTTGTGATATTAGAGCAAAAGAATTCATGAATTGAATTAAACAACAAGCTGCGACATTGTTGCGAAAAACAGTTTCATGAAACGAATCTGATGATGGTCATTAAAGACCGAAACCAGTAATCTGTTAACAAAAAGTTTGTGATCATAGACATAAATTAAAGGAAACTTATTGAATTAAACAACCTGAAATGAAGTAAATGAGTGGTCGTTATGAAGCAAAGATCTAATAATGTGGAACGCTACCAGTGAAAAATCCTTCAGGTATGCTGATCTTCCAGCGAAACGAAAATTTAGTGACAATTAAAACTCTGTGACAGACAGGCACTTGAACCAAATTTCCTACCTTCTACATGCAGTCGCCTTAAACATTAAGTTATCTGACAAGGCCTTGAAGCCTGAGGCAGACTTCATTCTTTCTGATGTTCAGCGAATTGGATTGTTTTGCACTGACCTTTCATGTCATTGCGACTTCGTCGATTTCATCCAAACAGATCCATTCATTTCGTTTCAGCTAATGTAGTTCGTTTGATATAAACTGGCGAGTCAAAACATAATGAACGCCTGCAAAATAACGTGGTGGGCCACATTTCGAACGCAATACAGCATTATATCTGTGCGCCATGGATTCCAAAAGTGATTGTTAGGGTTCCGGGGGGGGGCTATACAGCGCAAGAAGTCTACCTCCAGGTCACGCAATTCCCATAAATTACGTGCTGGTAGCTTTTGGGTTTGAAGCTCACTCCCGAAAAGTCCCACATGTGTTCCATCGGGTTCAGATCAAGCGAATTTGGTGACCAAAACATGAGCGTGAGTTCACTACCACGTTCTTAGAACCATTACAGCATGATTCTGCGCTTGCAACACGGGCAGTTAATACGATGCAAGACACCATGGCCATCGACGAAGACATCAAGCAGGGAGGGATGCAAATGGTCCGCAATAATGTTCACGTTGCACTGTGGCCGTCTTTTTGTAAGTGCTTGCCTATGCGGCTTACCTGCTTATTTGGCGCTCATTCACTTGTATGGCACTGTATCTTTATCTGTAGTTCTCCCCTACGGGGTGCTCTGTTTGAGTGTGTGTGAGAATATCGTCGTGTCATTACTACACTACTGACCAGTGAAAAAATTAAAATTGCTACACTACGAAGATGACGTGAAATTTAACCGACAGGAAGAAGATGCTGTGATATGCAAATGATTAGCATTCCAGAGCATTCACACAAGGTTGGCGCCGGTGGCGACACCTACAACGTGCTGACATGAGGAAAGCTTCCAACCAATTTCTCATACACAAACAGCAGTTGACCGGCGTTGCCTGGTGAAACGTTGTTGTGATGCCTCGTGTCAGGAGGAGAAATGCGTACCATCACGTGTCCGACTTTGATAAAGGTCGGATTGTAGCCTATCACGATTGCGGTTTATCGTATCGCGACATTGCTGCTCGCGTTGGTCGAGATCCAATGACTGTTAGCAGAATATCGAATCGATGGGTTCACGAGGGTAATACGGAACGCCGTGCTGCATCCCAACGGCCTCGTATCACTAGCAGTTGAGATGACAGGCATGGTATGGAGTGCCATTGGTTACACTTCTCGGTCAACTCTTGTTCGCATTGACGGTACTTTGAACAGTGGTTACATTTCAGATGTGCCACGACCCGTGGCTCTACCCTTCATTCGATCCCTGCGAAACCCTGCATTTCAGCAGGATAATGCACGACCGTATGTTGCAGGTCCTGTACGGGCCTTTCTGGATACAGGAAATGTTCGATCTGCTGCCCTGGTCAGTACATTCTCCAGATCTCTCACCAATTGAAAACGTCTGGTCAATGGCGGCCGAGCAACTGGCTCGTCACAATACGCCAGCCACTACTCTTGATGAACTGTGGTATCGTGTTGAAGCTGCATGGACAGCTGTACCTGTCTACGCCATCCAAGTTCAGTTTGACTCAATGCCCAGGCGTATCAAGGCCGTTATTACGGCCAGAGGTGGCTGTTCTGGGTACTGATTTCTCAGGATCTATGCACCCAAACTGCGTGAAAATGTAATAACATGTCAGTTCTAGTGTAATATATTTGTCCAATCAATACCCGTTTATCATCTGCATTTCTTCTTGGTGTAGCAATTTTAATGGCCAGTAGTGTATACTAACGACCCTGAGTTTTAATTATTGCCAAAACGCTTGTGTAAGCAACGGATAACTTGACAAATACACTAAGTCACGGGTGCGGTAACCACTAGCATTATTCAGGCCTACGCTCATAATACTATTGGGTTATCAAGAGGGGGGAAGGCTACTAGATTTGGCACTATTTAACAAAGCAACGAAGGAGTTCTTAATCTTTTATAAATTTGAATCTGAGCTTGATGACAATATTTGGGATACGAGAGATAATTGTCTGAAAACCTAAACACTGACTTCAAATGACTGAAAGTTTACTAGACATTAAGATGACATAATTCAACATAATCTGGAATCACTGGACCACACTGTTATCGGTGCTGACAAATACTGAAATATCTAATTGGTCACGTACCATCATCCTATCAATTGTCACACTATAGGGAGGCCAAAGGGATTTCATTATAACAATTCAGGACGCAACCCTTCCAAGCGCCGACACGCCGAAAACATTGCGAAGCACTACGCAGAACGCCGCTACTACACAAGTTAATGCCAAAGCGTGACCGCACAGAGCTGGGGAGCTACCCAAAGAGATACCTGAGCTTATGAGACGAGCAAAGAGGGGACGTTGATTCGTGAACTGTATCTGCTGTGATGTACTGTGATGTACAATTTGGGAACACGTAGGGGGCGTCCGCCGCTGAAATGTGTGTTCAGAAATGTACGAGAAAGACACGCTACCGAGCTCCTGCCCTTGTACCAGTAATGTACACGTGTAGCCTCCCACCAGGACGTTCTGTGAAGAGGCCTAGACGTTCGACAGCTTGTCACCGCACCGTGTCGTCTCCGATCTTCAACACCGCTTTTCCCAGTTGTTCACGACAGTAAGACGCGACAAGCGACCAGCTCACTCCCTGACCCTTTTTAAAAGTCAGTTATGCCAGTCGATTTTCCCATTTGCGGTCCGTATTGTCACAATAACTATTCCTCATCTACCTCTGATTCGCTTACGCAGGAGGTTCAAAAATTCGGTGGCCAAGGTATAATGTCGGAGTCAACGACAAATTTATTTCGTTAAGCAGCCAGGTATCGAGGAGGTTACTGGAAGAACTGAGAACACAAAATGCTAAATATATTTCAATCCTGTATCATTCTAAGCATTGTTAACAATGAATGTCCAAAACGAATACTGTTAACTTCAGCACAGGGGCGGTATCGATGTAGCAGGGCTTTATGTGTTCAACGAAAAATGTCTGTCGCGGTCTGTGCGTGTGTGTGTGTGTGTGTGTGTGTGTGTGTGTGTGTTTGTGTGTGTGTGTGTGACCACTTGCAAGTAATTTCTGTACTGAGTTCACAGGTGTAGAAGACACTTCAGTTTTCATTTAGCCAGAGATAAAGATGACCAATGGGAGGTCCGCGATCGCGGAGAACATGTGTGGCGACCGTCAAGCCGATAATTACAGAACTGCATGCTCCTTACTGGCTGAATTAGAACGTCGAGATAGTAATACACTCCTGGAAATTGAAATAAGAACACCGTGAATTCATTGTCCCAGGAAGGGGAAACTTTATTGACGCATTCCTGGGGTCAGATACATCACATGATCACACTGACAGAACCACAGGCACATAGACACAGGCAACAGAGCATGCACAATGTCGGCACTAGTACAGTGTATATCCACCTTTCGCAGCAATGCAGGCTGCTATTCTCCCATGGAGACGATCGTAGAGATGCTGGATGTAGTCCTGTGGAACGGCTTGCCATGCCATTTCCACCTGGCGCCTCAGTTGGACCAGCGTTCGTGCTGGACATGCAGACCGCGTGAGACGACGCTTCATCCAGTCCCAAACATGCTCAATGGGGGACAGATCCGGAGATCTTGCTGGCCAGGGTAGTTGACTTACACCTTCTAGAGCACGTTGGGTGGCACGGGATACATGCGGACGTGCATTGTCCTGTTGGAACAGCAAGTTCCCTTGCCGGTCTAGGAATGGTAGAACGATGGGTTCGATGACGGTTTGGATGTACCGTGCACTATTCAGTGTCCTCTCGACGATCACCAGTGGTGTACGGCCAGTGTAGGAGATCGCTCCCCACACCATGATGCCGGGTGTTGGCCCTGTGTGCCTCGGTCGTATGCAGTCCTGACTGTGGCGCTCACCTGCACGGCACCAAACACGCATACGACCATCATTGGCACCAAGGCAGAAGCGACTCTCATCGCTGAAGACGACACGTCTCCATTCGTCCCTCCATTCACGCCTGTCGCGACACCACTGGAGGCGGGCTGCACGATGTTGGGGCGTGAGCGGAAGACGGCCTAACGGTGTGCGGGACCGTAGCCCAGCTTCATGGAGACGGTTGCGAATGGTCCTCGCCGATACCCCAGGAGCAACAGTGTCCCTAATTTGCTGGGAAGTGGCGGTGCGGTCCCCTACGGCACTGCGTAGGATCCTACGGTCTTGGCGTGCATCCGTGCGTCGCTGCGGTCCGGTCCCAGGTCGACGGGCACGTGCACCTTCCGCCGACCACTGGCGACAACATCGATGTACTGTGGAGACCTCACGCCCCACGTGTTGAGCAATTCGGCGGTACGTCCACCCGGCCTCCCGCATGCCCACTATACGCCCTCGCTCAAAGTCCGTCAACTGCACATACGGTTCACGTCCACGCTGTCGCGGCATGCTACCAGTGTTAAAGACTGCGATGGAGCTCCGTATGCCACGGCAAACTGCTTGACACTGACGGCGGCGGTGCACAAATGCTGCGCAGCTAGCGCCATTCGACGGCCAACACCGCGGTTCCTGGTGTGTCCGCTGTGCCGTGCGTGTGATCATTGCTTGTACAGCTCTCTCGCAGTGTCCGGAGCAAGTATGGTGGGTCTGACACACCGGTGTCAATGTGTTCTTTTTTCCATTTCCAGGAGTGTATTTATGTCTTAGTCAGCCATTATATTAGGCTCCAAGAAGCTGTTCCCAGAGCAGTGGAGATGCAAGAAGTATATAGATGACGAAATGTGGTGTGAGGTACCCGTGACAGATGTTAGATTCGGTAACATTCCCGTGAGAAAGACCGCTTGCATAATGCTACTGCTCTGTGACTGGCTGCTCTGTTCGGTGCTTGGGCGCCAAAACGTTAAAGTATAGTTATTATTATTAGCTAAACTACACATTGGAATGACTTCACTTTTTAATATAAACACCTCTCAACAGCTGACTGTCAATCAATCAGTTTAGAATTATTAAAAACAATTTAAATCAAAAACAAAAGACTGACGAAATTGCAGACGAAGCACTTTGGAAGCGTTCGGGTCACGCCTTTTCTGGTATGATGGGCGAAGTGTTTCGGGCTGTTCGTCACTCTGGATTAGGCAGTCGAGAAGAACAGATGTGTTGTCTGTCGTGGGATGTGCTTCCAATTTTTATTTAAGTTCCTGTTCGTCACTCTGGATTGGGCAGTCGAGATGTACAGTAATGTTGTCTGGGGCAGGATGTGTTTGACAGTATTCAGTATTAAAAGATTCACTCCGGTAGCCATGAGGCACAGACACGTGCCACAAATAGTGTAAAGATACATTTTCGTAAACATTGTGTTTGATCATGTACTTTGCTGTATCAGAAGGTGTTGTATTAAGATCATGTAGTCTTTTCATGTGGCTATGTTAAAATACGCGAGTGGCATCCCAAAGAAGTGATACATTATTTCAGAAAAGAACCTCGCTAAAAGTCAGTTTCAGCTTCAAGATACAGAACCCACGACCTGCGTGCTATTTGCTGCGCTGAGGACATCAACTTGAAGACAGCAGGTTAGTGCACTCAGTCTCGCGGCAGGCAGTGGTCGTAGCGTTTTGGCTCATAGGTGTACAGGCTGTTTCCGCAAGAGCGTGCAAAAATTCAACACGACGCAGAGGATGCTCCACTGAACGATTTGAGGTATGAAGCCTGGGGTCGGAGAAGTCAGCTTAAGACGATAATACGAATAAAATCACATTACTCTGTACTCTTTTGTTTACTTTAGTTACTGTTAACTGCAAGTACCATCATTAACACAATGAACGTACCATTTGTACTGTATCTAACAAAATGTGCTGAAACTGAAGGACATCAATCTCAATGCAAGCATGACATCGGCGGACAAAATTCGATGCACCCAGACAAATATTCCTGGTGTGTTTCGAAGCACATCACAGGCAGGTACAATTCTGGCAACTACTTCCATCTCTGTATCCATTGGGGTCTCATACACAAGCGGTTTTAGATATACCCACAGGAAATAATCAAGGCGATTCAGGTCAGGTGAGCCGCCAGCTGTGGCCGAGCGGTTCTAGGAGCTTCAGTCCGGAACTATGCTGCTGCCACGGTCGCAGGTTCGAATCCTGCCTCGGGCTTGGAAGTGTGTGATCTCCTTAGGTTAGTTAGGTTTAAGTAGTTCTAAGTCTAGGGGACTGATGACCTCAGATGTTAAGTCCCATAGTGCTTAGAGCCATTTGAACCATTTGAAGACCCTCTGATAGCAGTGTTCCGAAATAACAGGCGGAAACCTAAGCAACGATGAAAGTTTAAGTGAGGAGTGGAAGCGTGCTGTGGTAGCATAATGGTTAGGGCGAGTCGCCGCAAAAATCAGGGACCGACGGTTAGACTCCCGATCAGATATAGATTCTCATATATCGCAGAATTCGTCTTGTCATTTGGTTACATGTGTTGGAAAATGCCTATTCGAACTTCACAATTCTTTACTGTTCCTCAAAATGTACTGAACGTGCTGCGACGATATCGTTCGTGCCTTTCCTGTAAGAACCTTCTGCCAATATTTGTAGCAAGCTTACTCTACAGCGCCCTTCCTGAAAAAGCAAAAGGACTATCAACAAATCTTTAGTCACTCCAGATACCGTACTACAGCGTTGAGGGTAGTAGCAATTATTCATAATGAATGATGTGTTGAATGAAGGTAGATCAAAAACAGGCTACGAAAACGTCATACAGCTTAATTTGATGTTTAGTTTAACACTAAATCATATGTGACTAAGACTAGCCAATAGCCTGAAAGGGAACCTCAGAACTGCCCAACTTCGTAATAGTAATTATTTGAAAAACTGCCGAGGTGCAGTGAGTTTATTGCAGCTGCATCAGCATCGACAGAGATTTCAGTTTTTGTTCTGCCATCCATATCTTGGATTTTTGGAGTGTCCCTACATCCTTTACGGTGAATCACGTGATGGTTCCTTCGAAGCATCCACAGTTGAATTTCCCTCCCCTCCTAATTATAGTTTTATCCGATCTTACACTGCATCTGTAATGATCTCGTCGTTGACAGAACGATTAATCTCAATTTGAATTCTGAGTGGCCGAGCGGTTCTAGGCGCTACAGTATGGAACCGCGTGACCGCTACGGTCGCAGGTTCGAATCCTGCCTCGGGCATGGATGTGTGTGATGTCCTTAGTTTAGTTAGGTTTAAGTAGTTCTACGTTCTACGGGACTGATGACCTCAGAATTTTAGTCCCATAGTGTTCAGAGCCATTTGAACCAATTTTTTAAATTCGATTTTTAAAATTTTTCTTTCCCATTTCATTTTCATATGACAGCGGTTGAAATATTAAGACATTGTAGAAAATACGGATTTAGTGAACAGCTAGAGTATCGGTCTCTTCTTTGAAGTGTGGCGACAAGTATTTTTATTGGTATTTTTTAGCTATGCTGTCGTTGGTATTCGTTACCAATATGTCGTATAAGCACGTGTGGGTGGAAACTTGTACATCTACATATTACATTTATACTCCGCAAGCCACCCAACGGTGTCTGGCGGAGGGCACTTCACATTCCACTGTCATTACCTCCCTTTCCTGTTCCAGTCGCGTATGGTTCGCGGGAAGAACGACTGCCGGAAAGCCTCCGTGCCAGCTCTCCTCGGGAGGTATAAGTAGGGGGAAGCAATATATTCTATACCTCATCCAGAAACGCACCCTGTCCGAACATGGACAGAAGGTACACCGCGATGCAGAGCGCCTCTCTTGCACAGTCTGCCACTTGAGTTTGCTAAACATCTCCGTAACGCTATCACGCTTACCAAATAACCCTGTGACGAAACGCGCCGCTCTTCTTTGGATCTTCTCTATCTCCTCTGTCAACCCGAGCTAGTACGGATCCCACACTGATGAGCAATACTAAAGTATAAGTCGAACGAGTGTTTAGTAAGCCACATCCTTCGTTGATGGACTACATTTTCTAAGGACTCTCCCAATGAATCTCAACCTGGCACCCACCTTACCAACAACTAATTTTATATGACCATTCCACTTCAGATCGTTCCGTACGCATACTCCCAGATATTTTACAGAAGTAACTGCTACCAGTGTTTGTTCCGCTATCATATAATAATACAATAAAGGATCCTTCTTTCTATGTATTCGCAATACATTACATTTGTCTATGTTAAGGGTCAGTTGGCACTCCCTGCACCAAGTGCCTCTCCGCTGCAGATCTTCCTGTATTTCGTTGGAATTTTCTAATGCTGCAACTTCTCGGTATACTGCAGCATCATCCGCGAAAAGCCGCATGGAACTTCCGACACTATCTACTAAGTTATTCATATATATTGTGAAAAGCAATGGTCCCATAACACTCACCTGTGGCACGCCAGAGGTTACTGAGGGACAGAAGTCATGGGACACCTCCCAATATTATGCTGGATGTCCTTTTGCCCGGGCAGTGCAGCTGCTCGACGTGGTATAGCTCATCAAGTCGTTGCAAGTCCGCTGCAAAAACAATAGGCCTTGCTGCCTTTATACCCGTCCATAATAACGAAAGTGTTGCCGGTGCCGGACTTCGTACACGAACTGAACTCCCGATTACGTCTCATTAGCTCGAATGGTCCAGAATGTTCTCCAAACCACTTGCGAACTATTGTGACCCACTGACATAGCGCAATGTCATCCACAAAAAGTCCATCATTGTTTGGGAACATGACGTCCATGAATAGCTTCAAATCTTCTCCAAGTATCCAAACACAGCCATTTCGAATCAATGATCTGTACAGTTGGACCAGAAGACCCAGTGCTCTCATTATAAGCACAGCGCACACCATTATGGAGCAACCACCAGCTTGCACAGTGATTTGTTGACAACTTGGGTGCACTGCTTCGTGTGGTTCCTCCACACTCTAACCCTACCGTCAGCTCTTACCAACTGGAATGGGGCTCATCTGAACAGGTCACGGTTTTCCAGTCGTCTAACCGATATGGTCACGAGTCCGGCAGAAGCGGTGCAGTCGATGTTGCGCTGTTAGCGAAGACACGCGCGTCGGTCGTCTGTTGCCACAGCCACATAACGCCGGACTTCGCCACACTGTATTAATGGATACATTTGTCGTACGTCCACCATTGATTTCTGCCATTATTACACGCAGTGCTGATGTCTCTTAGCACTGACAACTCTACGCAAACGCTGCTGATCTCGGCCGTTAAGTGAAGGCGTTGTCCGTGGTGAGAGGTAATGCCTGAAATTTGGTATTCTCGGCACACTCTTAACACTGTGGATCTCGGAATTGTTGAATTCCCTGACCACTTCCGAAATGGAATGCCCGATGTGCCTGACTTCAACTACCATTCCACGTGCACAGTCAGTTAATTCCCGTAATCACGTCGCAGTACAAGGGGGGACTTCGCCAAGGCACTGCCCTATTATATCTAGTGTACGCGATACTATCGTAAGATAGGTCTGTGCGTATCGCTATCCCACGACTTCGTTACTTAAGCGTAAGCCCCTGCTAAAAGCTGTGTTTACCCGCAGTGGTTTTATAGTTTCAAGTTTCTACTATATTTCAGGGTGTAAATAACTAAACATACGTGTAAACACACATTCATACATTCCATTAGTTTGTCGGTATTTGTTTTTACACTGTTTTTGTATTGTTAGCAACGTCGTTCATTAGTCGTCCCTTGAGACCCGTATCACCATCTTCTTAATGGCGTCGTCGATTCTTCGCCGTGTCACAGCTTTGCCTGCTTACCCCAATAGAACGTGACTGAATGAAGTGGAAAGATGTAATTGTCTTTTGTGTAAGACACAATTCCCAAAACCAGAGTGACTTCTGTTTGGATCGCGGTGATACGTAATACCAGCGAACTACACTACTGGCCATTAAAATTGCTACACCACGAAGATGACGTGCTACAGACACGTAATTTAACCGACAGGAAGAAGATGCTGTGCTATGCAAATGATTAGCTTTTCAGAGCATTCACACAAGGTTGGCGCCAGTGGTGACACCTACAACGTGCTGACATGAGGAGACTTTCCAACCGATTTCTCATACACAAACAGCAGTTGACCGGCGTTGCCTGGTGAAACGTCGTTGTGATGCCTCGTTAAAAAGGAGAAATGCGTACCATCACGTTTCCGACTTCGATAAAGGTCGGATTGTAGCCTATCGCGATTGCGGTTTATCGCATCGCGACACTGCAGCTCGCGTTCGTCGAGATCCAATGACTGTTAGCAGAATAAGGAATCGGTGGGTCCACGAGCGTAATACGGAACGCCGTGCTGGATCCCTGCGGCCTCGTATCACTAGCAGTCAAGATGACAGGCATTTTATCCGCATGGCTGTAACGGATCGTGCAGCCACGTCTCGATCCCTGAGTCAACAGATGGGGACGTTTGCAAAACAACGACCATCTGCACGAACAGTTCGACGACGTTTGCAGCAGCATCGATTATCAGCTCGTAGACCATGGCTGCGGTTACCCTTGACGCTGCATCACAGACAGGAGCGCCTGCGACGGTGTACTCAAAGACGAACCTGGGTGCACGAATGGTAAAACGTCATTATTTCGGATGAATCCAGGTTCTGTCTGCAGCATCATGATGATCGGATCCGTGTTTCGCGACGTCGCGGTGAACGCACAATCGAAGCGTGTATTCGTTATCGGCATACTGGCGTCATGGTGTGGGGTGCCATTGGTTACACGTCTCGGTCATCTCTTGTTCGCATTGACGGCACTTTGAACAGTGGACGTTACATTTCAGATGTGTTAGGACCCGTGGCTCTACCCTTCATTCGGTCCCTGCCAAACCCTACATTTCAGCAGGATAATGCACGACCGCATGATGCAGGTCCGATATGGGCCTTTCTGGATACAGAAATTGTTCGACTGCTGTCCTGGCCAGCACATTCTCCAGATCTCTCACCAACTGAAAACGTCTGGTCAATGGTGGGCGAGCAACTGTCTCGTCACAATACGCCAGTCACTACTCTTGATGAACTGTGGTATCGTGTTGAAGCTGCATGGGCAGCTGTACCTGTACACGCCATCCAAGCTCTGTTTGACTCAATGCCCAGGCGTATGTAGGCCAGATGTGGTTGTTCTGGGTGCTGATTTCTCAGGATCTATGTACTCAAATTGCGTGAAAATGTAATGACATTGCAGTTCTAGTATAATTAATTTGTCCAATGAATACCCGTTTATCGTCTGCATTTCTTCTTGGTGTAGCAGTTTTAATGGCCAGTAGTGTACATTTCCTGTGGTAAGCGATTACAGAGCTCCCAGTTACTTATTCCATTAATGTAGTCCCGCAGACACCCCTTCTACGCGTTTCTCTCAGCCGGTCTCGTACAATTGCTTCCGTAACGTCATTATCTCGGCACATCTGCCACCCTTCCATCCCTAAGCAAATAGCCCAGCAATGGAGCTCCGGCACGAGAAATATTGACTCCGACTCGATTTGCGCGCGAATAGCCCGTGCGCGATCGGGCGGGGCACGAACAATCGCCGGCTGGAAAGCGGGGCCGCCGAGGTAATACCGAGGCGAGGGGGCGTGGCCGGCCGCGGCCGTTAGCCACCAGCTGCGGACAGAGTTAAAGACGGCGGCGGCGGCGCGCCACTTTAGAAAACACGGCCGCGCAGAGCCGGCTCACTGCTCCCGAATGGCGCGCCGCCCGCTGGCGCCAGCTTTGTCTCGCGACTTGTTAAATTATTCCGCGGCGTGCGCCCGTGGTGCGAGCGCGCCCGCGCGGATGCGCGCCTAACGCGCCGCGCCGGCCCGTGCCCGGGGCACGCGCCCCAGTCCCCAGTCCCCGGTCCCCAGTCCTCTGCCCTGTGGACGCCGGCGGGAGGCCGCAGCCTTCCGCTGTGTGTCCCCACACAGCCTGCCGCCGCCTCTCTGCGACCCACCTCTGCAACTGCTCCAAGCTCCCTAACGTACCAGTCCACGTCACCCTTATCTCACAGCGCCGCCTGTCGACTAAAGTCAACGCCTGTCACGGTCGCCATCCTCAATGAAAGCCCATGACCACGCAGGGACCGCTCACATTCGCAGGGAAACTCAGTCCAATATGGTTCAGCCAATCGCTACCCTTCTGGTGCGTCCGGAACCGACACTCCACGATGTAAAAGTCAACGGCAGCCTCACTCGCTGATGGGAAAATTCTATTTCTATCACGGCCGGCCTTAGTGGCCAAGCGGTTCTAGGCGCTACAGTCTGGAACCGCGCGACCGCTGCGGTCGCAGGTTCGAGTCCTGCCTCGGGCATGGATGTGTGTGATGTCATTACGTTAGTTAGGTTTAAGTAGTTCTAAGTTCTAGGGGACTGATGACCTCAGATGTTAAGTCCATAGTGCTCAGAGTCATCTGTTTCACAGAGGAAGACTGTACTGTAGTTCCTTCTCTAGATGGTCGCACAGATGAAAAAATGGTAGATATCGAAATAGACGACAGAGGGATAGAGAAACAATTAAACTCGCTCAAAAGAGGAAAGGCCGCTGGACCTGATGGGATACCAGTTCGATTTTACACAGAGTCCGCGAAGGAACTTGCCCCCTTTCTTGCAGCGGTGTACCGTAGGTCTCTAGAAGAGCGTAGCGTTCCAAAGGATTGGAAAAGGGCACAGGTCATCCCCGTTTTCAAGAAGGGACGTCGAACAGATGTGCACAATATCTCTAACGTCGATCAGTTGTAGAATTTTGGAACACGTATTATGTTCGAGTATAATGACTTTTCTGGAGACTAGAAATCTAGTCTGTAGGAATCAGCATGGGTTTCGAAAAAGACGGTCGTGTGAAACCCAGCTCGCGCTATTTGTCCACGAGACTCAGAGGGCCATAGACACGGGTTCGGAGGTAGATGCCGTGTTTCTCGACTTCCGCAAGGCGTTCGATACAGTTCCCCACAGTCGTTTAATGAACAAAGTAAGAGCATATGGACTATCAGACCAATTGTGTGATTGGATTGAGGAGTTCCTAGATAACAGAACGCAGCATGTCATTCTCAATGGAGAGAAGTCTTCCGAAATAAGAGTGATTTCAGGTGTGACGCAGGGGAGTGTCGTAGGACCATTGCTATTCATAATATACATAAATGACCTTGTAGATGACATCAGAAGTTCACTGAGTCTTTTTGCAGATGATGCTGTGGTGTATCGAGAGGTTGTAACAATGGAAAATTGTACCGAAATGCAGGAGAATCTGCAGCGAATTGACGCATGGTGCAGGGAATGGCAATTGACTCTCAATGTAGACAAGTGTAATGTGCTGCGAACACATAGAAAGATAGATCCCTTATCATTTAGCTACAATATAGCAGGTCAGCAACTGGAAGCAGTTAATTCCATAAATTATCTGGGAGTAAGCATTAGGAGTGATTTAAAATGGAATGATCATAGAAAGTTGATCGTTGGTAAAGCAGATGCCAGACTGAGATTCATTGGAAGAATCCTAAGGAAATGCAATCCAAAAACAAAGGAAGTAGGTTACAGTATGCTTGTTCGCCCACTGCTTGAATACTGCTCAGCATTGTGGTATCCGTACCAGATAGGGTTGATAGAAGAGATAGAGACGATCCAACGGAGAGCAGCGCGCTTCGTTACAGGATCATTTAGTAATCGCGAAAGCGTTACGGAGATGATAGATAAACTCCAGTGGAAGACTCTGCAGGAGAGACACTCAGTAGCTCGGTACGGGCTTTTGTTAAAGTTTCGAGAACATACCTTCGCCGAAGAGTCAAGCAGTATATTACTCCCTCCTACGTATATCTCGCGAAGAGACCATGAGGATAAAATGAGAGAGATTAGAGCCCACACAGAAGCATACCGACAATCCTTCTTTCCACGCACAATACGAGACTGAAATAGAAGGGAGAACCGATAGAGGTACTGAAGGTACCCTCCGCCACACACCGTCAGGTGGCTTGCCGAGTATGGATGTAGATGTAGATGTAGAATCATTTTGAGCCAATTCTGTCACTGTTACCAATCGTGACAATCAGAGGCCACTCGATTAATGAATGGACCACTCAGATTAAAGAAATACGAGGATCACTGCAACAGAAATGCACACTATATTTGTAAAAATACAGTTTTCATTCTGCATGTGTGAAAGTCTTATAGTGTGTAGATACACCCTTCTCGCTTGTTTTCAAACTTAGTTCAACCTATTCCCGTGAGTGGCGCTGTCACAGCATGTCTTCAAGATGGTTGCTACACGTGCTGTCATAATTCCTGTGCTGTGAAAACGAGACATTGGGAAACATCCACAAGAGGTTGAAAAAGGTGTATGGAAATTCTGCTGTCGATCGCAGTACAGTTAGTCTGTGGGCAAGCAGGTTACGTGATGAAAGCGAGCATGGCAATTCTGATGACTGTCCTCGCAGCGACAGGCCTCGTACTGCACACACTCCACAACAGAGAGTTCACGAATTGGTGACTGCTGACAGACGCATCACAATGAACGAAATGTCACACTACGTTGGAATAGGGGAAGGAAGTGGTTGCAGAATACTGAAAGTGTTGGCGTTAAAAAAGGTTTGTGCCAGGTGGGTTCCCAGGATGTTGGCAGTGGCTCACAAAGAAACAAGAAAAACGGTTTGCAGCGAACTTTTGGAACAGTACGAGAATGGTGGAGATGAATTTCTTGGAAGAATTGTGACAGGTGATGAAACATGGCTCCATCGTTTTTTCACCAGAGATCAATGGAGTGGCATCATGCAAATTCACCCAAGAAAAAAAAAATTCAAAACCACACCTTCTACTAGAAAAGTTGGCTACGGTGTTTTTCGATTCCGAAGGACTCTTGCTTGTGGACATCGTGCCAAATGGAACCACCATAAATTCTGATGCATATGTGACGACACTGAAGGAACCATGCTCGACTGAGTCGTGTTCGACCACAACGGCAAAAGCTGGACGTTTTGTTGTTGCACGACAATGCACGGCTACATGTCTGTCAAAAAACCATGGAAGCGATCACAAAACTCGGATGGACAACACTAAAACACCCGCCTTACAGTCCTGACCTGGTTCCATGTGACTATCGTCTCTTAGGGAAACTGAAAGACTCTCTTCGTTGAACAAGGTTTGAAGATGATGACTCCCTTGTGCATGCTGCCAAACACTTGCTCCAACAGATTGGTCCAGAATTTTACTGTGCGGGTATACAGGCGCTAGTTCCAAGATGGCGTAAGGCAGTTGAGAGGGATGGAAATCATGTGGAGAAATGAAACCTAAAGGATGTATCTACACACTGTAAAACTTTCAGACATATAGAATAATTTTACGCTCATGGTTAGTTCGCTACATATATGTAACATATTGATGGACTTCCATGGGTATGTATATACAGGGAATTTTAACAGTAAACAACACTGTGATGGATAACGCCTCACTTATAAGGTCTGCAACTAGTTTTCAATAAGCTTCCCTTCGACACTTTCGCATTTACGTAGTCTACCAGTGAAGAAATGTGCTGCTCTTCTTTGGACCGTCTCTGTGTCCTCTGCTAATTCTACCACATAAAATGTCCCATCCCAAACTGCGGACCAGTACTCAAACAACGATTTAACGAGGGTTTTGTAACTTACGTCCTTTGTGACTGTACTACACTTCCTGAGAATTCTTCCAATGAATCCCAGCCTGGCATCTGCCTATCTTGTGAATAGATTTAAATCGCTCCTCATGCATACTCCCAGATGTTTAATGGATGTGTCTGTTTCCAGGTACTGTTCAGCAATGGTGTAACCAAAAAATAAATGGTTTCTCATGTATTTAGAACTGTTTATGTTGAAGGTAAACTGATAATTGTTTGCCAAGTGACGATCCTCCGCAGGTCTTGCTGCATTTCGCTACAGTTTTGAAGAGTTAGGACTTCTCTATGTACAACATAATCGTTGTCCAGGCTCTGACGCAGAATGACACATGACAGCGTAGACGCCGGTGACGTGCTGGTCCGCTGGTGAAGTGTACAACACACACAGGAGTTGTATGCGGAGCCAGCGGCCAGGTCACGGGTATGATGATACCCTGGAAGGGACGCTTTCGAAGTTTGCAGATTAAGAAGAACAACAACTCCAATGGTCTCCGAAGACAGTCACTTTAATATTGGCTGGAATAGTGACAGAATCTGTTCATGAGCTCACAATTTTTTTCGTATTTTTGCAGCAAATATTCTCACTTACTCACGTTAATGATTATTGCAATTCTATAATAAGCCTCTGCATCATGAATGGCAGCTCAATTTGGCACTTTAACGTTTCTTTAAGTTTGTCGTTCCTCGGTGCACATGGCCGTTTTGCTTCTGAAGACGACGATGTCAGAGATCTTCCCTTCTCTGATGAACGCCTTTGTCGAGGCACCGCTTTGCACTTGCAATACTCTCTTTGGTCATCCAACACTACTCGGCACTGAAATTCCAGCGGGTTAATATTATCAGCCGTTAATCAGTTATCTCTTGCGCACAAACCTCTGCGAGCAATGACTATTGGAGTTATGTAAAATGAAAAAAAAAAGAAAGACATTGTAACAACATTATTGATCGACATTTGGTCGGGGAATTTTCTTTATAGAACATAAAGACTCGTGTATTTTGGCATTTAGTACGTGCAGAGCCAATGAAATATAATACCTTTTACTTGGTCATTTATTTCGAGAAACACATTATAAATTGCAGGAACTGCGTTCACACACTAGTGACGACGTGACTTTCTCGAAGCCACAATTTATCGTCATTCTTGTCAGTACCTTTTGTTTTACACGGACATGCATGGCACTCGCGTTTTTAGAACGAAGCTTAGTTCGATCACAGATAACACGCCTTCTTGTGGTTCTCGACTGTGCGGAGGGGTCTGAGGGTTAGCAAACGTTACGTCCAATACGAATTTAAGCGTCTGATTTTAAATCTGTTAACAGCTGGAGAAATAACCCAATGGCGTGTCTACAAATGTCTAACGATTTCAAAAAAATCGAGATAACCTGTTTGTCAAGTCCATGCTTCCACCTTAAGGTAGTGACCTTGCATTCTCAGGTTACTTACTTTTTCCATGTATGCATAACTTTCTCAGTGATGTAAAGATGAGTTACGACGAGCTTGTGAATATTACTTACGTAGTTTTCGGCCCACCATTTTAAGGCGTTCATCAGTGACTGGATAATTCTTTCGCCTCAATGATGGCAATAGGTAGTCGAAGAATATGGCACTCACTCCGTCTGATAAAATTTCTCTCAAACTTATCCCACTTTTCCATTAAAATACCAAAAAAACTGTCTTTCCAGCCATTTGCATAGAAACCCATTCTTAAAATATAAAAGAAATCTGTTATATTGTCAGGTTGCAGCATAAATAGAGCATAAAGTGCAGATTGTGTAATACTCCTGTTTGAAACTTCCACTCCAGACAGAAAATATAAGCTTTAGTGAATGGTGAGCTCCATATGGTTCCCAAGTCGTGTAGTGACAGTAAACCATAAAATTACCAAATAAAACATGATTTTGCGACTGATTGCTACATATTTGGTAATTTTACAAACTTTAGTGTTAGTAATATTGATTCTTAAAAGTTGATGGAAATGTTTTAAGTGTAAGTCCCGATCGCATAGCGCACTTAATATTTTTTTCATTTGAAGGAACATTTTCTCGTCAATGTAAGTGCTACCGAAGATAGTAAACGTGATAGCCGCAAACGTTTGTAGTTCGAGTGCTTTGTCAGACTGGCGTAAAATATAATTGTAAAGTTATTATTAGCCGAGTATTTGAATGCACCATTCGCGTGTAGCTCAGTCTGTAAGTTTCCTGGAACTTTAGGATCATTTTCAGTACTTCAAAAGGATTTTGGAAGAAGCAGATCTCATCTGCGTAGTTGGAATGTTCAACAAATCTTACTTTCAAATTGTCTTCAATTAATTCTATCGACTGAGCACTATTTGTTTCTTTAATCTGCCCAGAAATAACGGTGTAAGATCTGGTAGAAAAAAAAGGTAGCTCTATTAGCACCTCATGTAAGGCCTTGTAGAACTCTCCAACAGTGTTCACTTGGTGCACAGCCAAATGTTGTTCCGTTTCCTTTCATACATTTCCTAACTGCTTACCGTGCAGTTGTTGGGCGCCAACTTCATAATAGTTATCAAGAAAGCTATTTTATCGATAATAGCCAATGACTTACAACGTTTTAGTGAACAATACTGAAATAATGCTTTGTAATGAATATAATTCAGACAGGCATTAAAACATAACAATATACTTGAGTCATTGCACAATGTGTCTTGAGTAATTACACAACTTTAACTGTCAGAATTCGGCACATGTCTCCAGCCACATCTCCCTCTTCGTCCTGTGGTATTTTGTTAACGATCGTATTTGCATGAGTCGTCTCACGAGCCTGCATCAGGCACTCTGCCATCTGTCAGCTGGTTCCTTGACATTTTTGTTTCTCTTGGTGGCATTTGGTCATCATATCTACATCCACTGGAGGAAAAAAAAAAGGCTACAACATCAAGGAGTGAGTTCAGTGGCGTCAGGGTATAACATGTGCGCAGTGATTCGTTTGTCGCGGTCGTCAGCGATCACATGAAGGTGCGGAAGCCAGTCTGTGCACCCTCTGTCTTGACTATGCAGCCATTACTTGTGCTGAGCTTAGAGCTGATCAGTTCTTGCAAGATTCATTGCATGGTACAAACATGCACTCCGACACTGATAATGTACACCACATGGTACAACGTTTGTTAGCAATTGGTAATGAAGTGTTCCAAGACAACACCGCCTCTGTTCACACAGCTCTCAGCGTCCAGGACTGCTTTCGTGAGCAAGAGGATGAACAATCGTATCTCTCCTGGCCAAAACAATCACCAGATCTCAGTAACATTGCGCCTTTGTGGTGTGGTGTGTGCGCTATAGCCACTCACTGCCATCATCGTTACCTGCGCTTGGCACTATTTTGCAGGACGAATAGTATAAGATTCCCCCCGAAAACCAGACAGGAACTGTATTTACCCAGTCCCAGACGACTGGGAACTGTTTTGAATGCCAACTGTTTTCCTACATCGTATTCGGTTGCGTTGGGTTGTTTGGGGAAGGAGACCAGACAGCGAGGTCATCGGTCTCGTCGGATTAGGGAAGGACGGGGAAGGAAGTCGGCCGTGCCCTTTGAAAGGAACCATCCCGGCATTTGCCTGGAGCGATTTAGGGAAATCTCGGAAAACCTAAATCAGGATGGCCGGACGCGGGATTGAACCGTCGTCCTCCCGATTGCCAGTCCAGTGTTATGTTTGTGGTTTATATTTTTGTTCAGCCCCTGTATGTAATGCCTGCTTTTATACTAATTAGAAAATCATTGACAAAATGATATTTGCACCTGTCCATAATTCCTGATCCAACATCATTGTATCTTCCAGTCAGGTCTCGCTCTATAACTGATTGAGTCAAGGATTTACTCCTAAGGAAGTCTACCATTTACAATTTCGAATGTTTCTTACTTGTTTGCGTTCGACTGTATTGCTGTGTAAGATGCCACTGTGTCTAGAACCCGGAAAAAAATCGTTGTTATTAATGCTTGCTTATTCACAGCGACTTCTTTAATCAGCACAATGGACAAAAAATTAGTCAGTCCCAAGAAACGTCACGCCAATACCATGCATCACTGCCTATAAACTTGATAATGACATAGAGTGCGGGTAAGCGAGTCTCCAAGTTTTTTCAGGCAGGCTTATCGCATATGCAGCTGAAGCTGCCAAATTGTGCCGATCTGTACTGCTCCGTTTGATCCGCTGTTACAAATTGTCCAACACATGTACTGTGGGCTTGAGATCGGGTGATTTAGAGGGTCAGTCGATGTTAGTATTCGTCGAACCACGAACAGTGCGTCCAACGATGCCACGCGGCTGCTGTGAGTGTCCACAGTGCACTCAGCGTGGATTTTTCGAATCCTGCAAAACGTCGCTGAACCACCTTCGGTCTGAACTGTACCCTCCACACACTCCGCGTTACGCACTTCGTACTGCCGTCGGTGCACCCATAGCCTCGGATCACTTGGATAGAGGCGAAATGCCGGCTCTGCGAACCACACTACACGCCTCCCTCCAGTCCGCCACTAACCCAATTTCTGTGTTGTGTGGTGCGTTCAAGACGTACAGCTTTACTCTGAGGAGACAAAAGCCGTGGCATGGCGATATGCACGTATGCATATGGTGGTAGTATCGCGTACACGAGATATAAAGGAGCAGTGCGTTGGCGACTCTGTTATTTGCTCTGAGGTGATTCATGTGAAACGGATTCCGACCGGAATTAACAGGCTTTGAACACGGAATGGCAGTTGGAACTAGAAGCGTTCTGTTTCGGAAATCGTTAGTGAATTTAATATTCCGAGATCCGCAGTGTCAAGAGTGATCGAGAATACCAAATTTCAGGCATTGCCTTTTACTGCGATCAACACAGTGGCCGATGGAGATATATTTTTCCTTTCATTAATAGGAAACATTAAATAAGTGCTTTCTCTGTGGTCTAGATGACAACCATCTTCATAAAGAATGCATACAAAGAACATTAAACATTTACAGACGTAACTCGTCATACTTTTCACTTGTTTGCAACAGAAACAAAATTATAGTTATTGTTGATCAGCAGTAAATCACTAACGCGTTCCGGATTTTATTAACATGCCGGCTTTACTAAAGCATCTTCCACTAGGTGCACTTGTTGCTGGGATACATAAAATACGTCTTGCAACTGCAGCCAGGCCTGGCAGGTCTGTTTCATGTCTGCTCCACCACTTTAAGATGTCATCATCATCATCTCCGGGGTGCATTAAAATGTAGAGCTCTACTTCATCTGCTGCGTATGATCTGTTGTTCCTCCATTCCTTGAAACGATCTCTCTCTCTGGGTGGTGATGACTCAGTACTTGAAGGATCTATGATAATAAACAAAAGAGACAACTAATACAGAACTGATGTGGAAATCATCGAAACGTTCCCGTAAAAGCGAGGTGTTTTACGTCAATGAAATATTATACGAATAATAATATTCTCGTTTCTCTGTAAAACAATATCCACTAACTACGCAAAAACGATTATGTTAATCCATCTGTGGCCTCTTTAAATGGTCTCAGAAAATCCGTAATTTTTCCTGCAAGCTTATTATCATATCCTTGCAATCTGTAAGCAGAGTTCTTTTCCGTCAGGAAGTAGCAACTTCGTTATACTGAGTGTGTGAGGATTCCAGCACAGTGTACAAGCTGTTCCAGCGTGTGAAGACCTCTTGTTTCAGCGATGATTTCAAAGACGAGCAGACGCCACTCTTCTTAACGCACTTTACAATCATTTTACAGTATTTATTGTTCATGCGATGTTCGTGGTATGATTTAACAAGACGTTATCTTCATCGAAATGCGAATCAGTCCACATATCAACTGTCGCAGCATATGTTTTATTAATAACTTCCGCAAAAACAGAAGGCATTATGCTGCTTCGTATTGCATCAGCTTGTTCTTTGACATGTCTGCTTATAGTAGAGGGATGTGGCATGACTTCTCCATAATGCCCACCTAGATGTATTAATTCTTGGCCTAGTTCTCTGAAACCTTCGCCTGAAACAGCATTAAAAGGTCTCATATCTTTAGCACACATTGCAACACGCCTTGCTGTAATACTATTTTTTATTACTGCCGGTATCTTTGTGAGGTTCCTTGCAACTGTGTTTCTTTAAATGAGTGGTTTCCGACTGGAGACACAATAATGTGGAGCAGTTTATTCTTCGATACGTACCCAGTACACGCACTGATTTCGTCTACAACCAACAGAAATATACTCCATACTTGGCTTTGTAGACCTTCGCATTTCTTCAATGTGTAAACATTGGTTTCAATCTTACGTCTTACTGCACTGGTTTCTTCGCGCTGCACGATTACAGACACACCGCAAATGAGAAGCCCGTAGTGGCTGTAGTCTCACACGGATAATGACAAGTGTAATGTGATTGAAGTTGCGTGCTACGTGTTCGGTCACGGCTTGTATGCTCGGTCACCCAGTTAGGGTGTGCTCGCCCCATCTCGTATTTTGTGCTCGCTTACTCGGTCATGCAGGACTCTAGTAAGTATGAGAAACGTATACGTTAAGACGGTGCTGCGAAATTTGTCGATAATGGGCTATGGCAGCAGACGACCTTTCTAACAACAGAACATCGCCCGCAACACCTGTTCTGGGGTCGTGACCATGTCGGTTAGACCCTAGAAGACTGGAAAACTGTGGCCTCGTCAGGTGATTCCAGATCTCAGCTGGTAAGTGCTAATGGCAGGCTTCGAGTGTGGTGCAGACCTCACGAAGCCATGGACTCAGGTTGTCAACAATGCTATGTGCAAACTGGCGGTGGCTCCATAAAGGTGTGGCTGTGTTTATATGGAATGGACTGAGACCTCTGGGAGAAGAGAAACGATCATTGACTGGAAATTGTTACGTTAGGCTACATGGACTTTCATGGACTTAACGATCCCAAACATCAATGAAATTTTTATGGATGACAGTTGTAATGGTTCTTTATTTACGTGACCATTACGGCACTCCAACCCCAGTTCTCGATACCAGTAATATCGTACTACTTTTCTGCGAAGTAACAGACATATTTTTGTGACAATATTCACATTTGGTTTTATTGATGTATAGGTACTCCGATGTATCGATATATTACAGTGAATTGTTTCTATTGTGTATTCATTTCTGTGAGACTGTCATAATCTTTGACATTCTTGTAACCGTATTGGCGCGAATGCGCACAGAGCATTCTTTGTTTCACTTTGCAGAAGTTAAGTTGTTATTTCGCTTTGTAAAAAAAAAACAGTCAAGTCTTGTGTTTGGTTAAAGTGGAAATTAAATATATGAAGACTGATACAAAAGCGTTTTCTTGATGATGTGACAATTAAAAAGAAGTATATGTGAATTTACAAGAAGTTTAATAAAAATGTGGATCGTGAACACCAAGTCAAAAATAATTTCTACCATACCATTGTTCTGATCTGGGATTGTTTGATCATTAAGAATTTCCTGAAAAACGCATTTGTTAGTTCTTCAAATATTGCTACAATACAGATCTGGACCTTCTAGCAGTCGAAGTGGAATGACCCTAGAATCAACAAGATGAGCCATGAGAACTTCGACGAAATCTACTTGGGAATCCATTCAAGATAAGTGCCAAAATTAATGACTTTTTTACAGTGACTTCATTATTTCCATTCTGACGATACCATCCACAGTCAATAACTTTGCCGGCCGAAGTGGCCGTGCGGTTAAAGGCGCTGCAGTCTGGAACCGCAAGACCGCTACGGTCGCAGGTTCGAATCCTGCCTCGGGCATGGATGTTTGTGATGTCCTTAGGTTAGTTAGGTTTAACTAGTTCTAAGTTCTAGGGGACTAATGACCTCAGCAGTTGAGTCCCATAGTGCTCAGAGCCATTTGAACCATTCAATAACTTTGTTGTTGCCCGATGAAGCGAACATATGCTGCGTGAGCAACATTATTAATCTGATTTCTAACCTACTTTGCAAGTGGTGGTATTGTTAGACAATGCACCACATCCTTGGGCCATATTTGTTCTCGATTGGTTTGAAGAGCATTCTGGACAGGTCGAGCGAATGATTTGGCCACCCAGATCGCCCGACATGAATCCCGTCGATCATTTAACGAATATAATGCAGAGGTCAACTCATGCACAAAACCCTGCACTGGCAACAGTTTCGCGGCTATGGACGGCTGTACAGGTAGCATGGGTTGAGGTATCCCATGACTTTTATCAACTCAAAAAAAAAAAAAAATGGTTCAAATGGCTCTGAGCACTATGGGACTCAACATCTTAGGTCATAAGTCCCCTAGAACTTAGAACTACTTAAACCTAACTAACCTAAGGACATCACACACACTCATGCCCGAGGCAGGATTCGAACCTGCGACCGTAGCGGTCGCGCGGTTCCAGACTGAAGCGCCTAGAACCGCTCGGCCACACCGGCCGGCCATGTGTTAAATCGGCACTATTTTACTGTTGGTTCAACAGCAGTGGCATCCACATGGTACTTTGTTATTTCTGCATGTAGAGAATGTGGGCCATGAAAATATTTTGCACAATAGTGTGTTCTCCTTTCGATATCGATGCTGTTGGAAGTCTTCGTGTTGCTCATTCACAACAATTCGTCAAACATGCGACAGCAATCTTTTTTTTTTCCCTCTCCCGAAATTTACTGTCGAAAGATCCGAAACGGAGTGAATGGAAGCATAACGTTGTAAACGTGTCAGCTCGCAGCAGTTTGTGTGCGTTGCTGTTGCCAGATCGCTGTGGGAGATTAGTATCGACCGGACGGGAGTAGCGGCTTCCGGTCGCACACACAATCGGCAAATAATGTGGCGATTTATGACCAGTGCTAACTGGGGTAGAGGAGAGTGAGGGGGGGGGGAGAGGGAGAGAGAGGGAGAGAGTGGAGTGGCACAGACCATAAATAAGAGGCGGACGCACTTGTCAGCGCTGGCGCTGGTGCCGATTAAAACGGCCCGGCTGCCATTGAGGCGAGGTGCGGCGGTGTGCAGCCGGTGTGCCGCTGATGGAATTAGGTACTCGATGGCCGGAAAGCGGCCGCACTCACAGGCACCGGGCTAATCCTGTACTGGGCGGCCGCAGTCGGCCCGTTGCCCCGCAATGCAAACAGACCGACGGGCCGGCACGCTTCCGGGACCTCAACGCAAACAGCCACTCAACTCGTCCGGCTCGACTCGCGTTCTTTCAACGGACAAGGTAGCGCTCTGGTCACGATTTAACTTCAGACCCATATTTGTTAAATTCACCGTTGTTCAATATCTACAAGCTGCAGTCCAACTGAAAGCAATCTCTTTCATACCTTTATCCAGCTGAAGATACGCTGAAGAGCCAAAGAAACTGGTACATCTGCCTAATATCGAGTAACCCCCCCCCCTTCCCCACGCGAGCATGTAGAAGTGGCGCAGCACGACGTGGCATGAACTCGACTATTGTCTGAAGTAGTGCTGCAGGGAACTGACACCATTAATCCTGCAGGGTTTTCCATAAATCCGTAAGAGTACGAGGGGCTGGAGATCTCTTCTCAACAGCACGTTACAAGGCATCCCAGATATGCTCAATATTGTTCAACTCTGGAGAGTCTGGTGGCTAGCGGGAGAGTTTAAACTCACAAGAGTGTTCCTGGAGCAATTCAGGACGTGTGAGGTGTCGCATTGTCCTGCTGGAACTGCCCAGCACCGTTGAAATGCGCAATGAACATGAATGGATGCAGTTGGTCAAACAGGATGCTCACGTACGTGTCACCTGCCAGAGTCGTATCTAGACGTATCAGAGGTCTCATGTTGTTGTTGTGGTCTTCAGTCCTGAGACTGGTTTGATGCAGCTCTCCATGCTACTCTATCCTGTGCAAGCTTCTTCATCTCCCAGTACCTACTGCAACCTACATCCTTCTGAATCTGCTTAGTGTATTGATCTCTTGGTCTCCCTCTACGATTTTTACCCTCCACGCTGCCCTCCAATACTAAATTGGTGATCCCTTGATGCCTCAGAACATGTCCTACCAACCGATCCCTTCTTCTAGTCAAGTTGTGCCACAAACTTCTCTTCTCCCCAATCCAATTCAATATCTCCTCATTAGTTACGTGATCTACCCACCTTATCTTCAGCATTCTTCTGTAGCACCAAATTTCGAAAGCTTCTATTCTCTTCTTGTCCAAACTGGTTATCGTCCATGTTTCACTTCCATACATGGCTACACTCCATACAAATACTTTCAGAAACGACTTGCTGACACTCAAATCTATACTCGATGTTAACAAATTTCTCTTCTTCAGAAACGATTTCCTTGCCATTTCCAGTCTACATTTTATATCCTCTCTACTTCGACCATCATCAGTTATTTTACTCCCTAAATAGCAAAACCCCTTTACTACTTTAAGTGTCTCATTTCCTAATCTAATCCCCTCAGCATCACCCGATTTAATTTGACTACATTCCATTATCCTCGTTTTGCTTTTGTTGATGTTCATCTTAAATCCTCCTTTCAAGACACTGTCCATTCCGTTCAACTGCTCTTCCAAGTTCTTTGCTGTCTCTGACAGAATTACAATGTCATCGGCGAACCTCAAAGTTTTTACTTCTTCTCCATGAATTTTAATACCTACTCCGAATTTTTCTTTTGTTTCCTTTAATGCTTGCTCAATATACAGATTGAATAACATCGGGGAGAGGCTACAACCCTGTCTCACTCCTTTCCCAACCACTGCTTCCCTTTCATGCCCCTCGACTCTTATAACTGCCGTCTGGTTGCTGTGCAAATTGTAAATAGCATTTCGCTCCCTGTATTTTACCCCTGCCACCTTCAGAATTTGAAAGAGAGTATTCCAGTTAACGTTGTCAAAAGCTTTCTCTAAGTCTACAAATGCTAGAAACGTAGGTTTGCCTTTTCTTAATCTTTCTTCTAAGATAAGTCGTAAGGTTAGTATTGCCACACGTGTTCCAACATTTCTACGGAATCCAAACTGATCTTCCCCGAGGTCCGCTTCTACCAGTTTTTCCATTCGTCTGTAAAGAATTCGCGTTAGTATTTTGCAGCTGTGACTTATTAAACTGATAGTTCGGTAATTTTCACATCTGTCAACACCTGCTTTCTTTGGTATTGGAATTATTATATTCTTCTTGAAGTCTGTGGGTATTTCGCCTGTCTCATACATCTTGCTCACCAGATGGTAGAGTTTTGTTATGCCTGGCTCTCCCAAGGCCATCAGTAGTTCTAATGGAATGTTGTCTACTCCCGGGGCCTTGTTTCGACTCAGGTCTTTCAGTGCTCTGTCAAACTCTTCACGCAGTATCGTATCTCCCATTTCGTCTTCATCTACATCCTCTTCCATTTCTATAATATTGTCCTCAAGTACATCGCCCTTGTATAAACCCTCTATATACTCCTTCCACCTTTCTGCCTTCCCTTCTTTGCTTAGAACTGGGTTGCCATCAGAGCTCTTGATATTCATACAAGTGGTTCTCTTCTCTCCAAAGGTCTCTTCAATTTTCCTGTAGGCAGTATCTATCTTACCCCTAGTGAGACAAGCCTCTACATCCTTACATTTGTCCTCTAGCCATCCCTGCTTAGCCATTTTGCACTTTCTGTCGATCTCATTTTTGAGACGTTTGTATTCCCTTTTGCCTGCTTCATTTACTGCATTTTTATATTTTCTCCTTTCATCAATTAAATTCAATATTTCTTCTGTTACCCAAGGATTTCTATTAGCCCTCGTCTTTTTACCTACTTGATCCTCTGCTGCCTTCACTACTTCATCCCTCAGAGCTACCCATTCGTCTTCTACTGTATTTCTTTCCCCCATTCCTGTCAATTGTTCCCTTATGCTGTCCCTGAAACTCTGTACAACCTCTGGTTCTTTCAGTTTATCCAGGTCCCATCTCCTTAAATTCCCACCTTTTTGCAGTTTCTTCAGTTTCAATCTGCAGTTCATAACCAATAGATTGTGGTCAGAATCCACATCTGCCCCTGGAAATGTCTTACAATTTAAAACCTGGTTCCTAAATCTCTGTCTTACCATTATATAATCTATCTGATACCTATTAGTATCTCCAGGATTCTTCCAGGTATACAACCTTCTTTTATGATTCTTGAACCAAGTGTTAGCTATGATTAAGTTATGCTCTGTGCAAAATTCTACAAGGCGGCTTCCTCTTTCATTTCTTCCCCCCAATCCATATTCACCTACTATGTTTCCTTCTCTCCCTTTTCCTACTGACGAATTCCAGTCACCCATGACTATTAAATTTTCGCCTCCCTTCACTACCTGAATAATTTCTTTTATCTCGTCATACATTTCATCAATTTCTTCATCATCTGCAGAGCTAGTTGGCATATAAACTTGTACTACTGTAGTAGGCATGGGCTTTGTGTCTATCTTGGCCACAATAATGCGTTCACTATGCTGTTTGTAGTAGCTAACCCGCACTCCTATTTTTTTATTCATTATTAAACCTACTCCTGCATTACCCATCTTTGATTTTGTATTTATAACCCTGTAATCACCTGACCAAAAGTCTTGTTCCTCCTGCCACCGAACTTCACTAATTCCCACTATATCTAACTTTAACCTATCCATTTCCCTTTTTAAATTTTCTAACCTACCTGCCCGATTATGGGATCTGACATTCCACGCTCCGATCCGTAGAATGCCAGTTTTCTTTCTCCTGATAACGACGTCCTCTTGAGTAGTCCCTGCCCGGAGATCCGAATGGGGGACTATTTTACCTCCGGAATATTTTACCCAAGAGGACGCCATCATCATTTAATCATACAGTAAAGCTGCATGTCCTCGGGAAAAATTACGGCTGTAGTTTCCCCTTGGTTTCAGCCGTTCGCAGTACCAGCACAGCAAGGTCGTTTTGGTTAATGTTACAAGGCCAGATCAGTCAATCATCCAGACTGTTGCCCCTGCAACTACTGAAAAGGCTGCTGCCCCTCTTCAGGAGGTCTCATACCACTCCAAATCCACACATCCCACACCATCACAGAGCCTCTACCACCTTGAACAGCCCCCTGCTGACATGCGGGGTCCGTTGATTCGTGAGGTTGTCTGCATACCCGTACACGTCCACCCAGTCGATACAGTTTGAAACGAGACTCGTCCGACCACGCAACATGTTTCCTGTCATCAATGTCCAGTGTCGGTGTTGACGGGTCCAGGCGAGACGTAAAGCTTTGTGTCGCGCATTCATGAAGGATACACGAGAAGGCTTTCGCCTCCGAATGCCCACAGCGATGATGTTTAGTTGAATAGTTCGCACGCGATGTTTGTTGATGGCCCAACTTTTAAATTTGCAGCAATTTGCGGAAGGGTTGCGCTTCTGTCACGTTGAACGATTCTCTTCAGTAGCCGTTGGTCCCGTTCTTCCAGAATCTTTTTGCGGCCGCAGAAATGTCGGAGATTTGATGTTTTATCGGATTCCTGATATTCAAGGTACAATCGTGAAATAGTCGTACGGGAAAATCCACACGTCATCGCTACCTCGGAGATGCTGTGTCCCATCGCTCTTGCGCCGACTATATCACCATGTTCAAACTCACTTAAGTCTTGACAACGTGCCACTGTAGCAGCAGTAACCGATCTAACAACTGCTCCAGACACTTGTCTTACATAGATGTTGCCGAACGCTGCGCCGTATTCTGCTTGTTTACGTATTTCTGTATTTGAATACTCATCTCTATACCAGTTTCTTTGGCACTCCAATGTATTTTATTACCTGCACTTGAAGTTAATAAGGTTCTTTTCTTTCTCACTCTTCCATATATTCTGTATTATATTACTACTGAGTGTTAGTCGCACTAAAATTTGTCGTCGGCCGGGAAACACTCTGTGGCAATGTTATCTGGTGCTTTGCCGTCTGTAAGCGAAACACACGCAGGGCTGGTGCAGTCTATTAGGTTGGTGCATAAGATTGTAGCGTCTTTATTTTGCATATTAGTATTGATAGCAGCGGAGGCAGTCAGCAACATATGCGTCGTGTATGGGGATAATGCCACAGGACAGAGCTGAGCAACGAAATGGTTTTCGGTCCTAAGGGGGATGTTTTAAACATTAGTGGCTCTCCACGTTCAGGAAGTCCTTCGGCGTTTGATGAAAATCGTTTAATAGCATTAACCCACAATGATCCACGCCAGCGTACTCGAAAAAAATGCTTCAGATGGCTCTGAACACTATGGCACTTAACTTCTGAGGTCATCAGTCCCCTAGAACTTAGAACTACTTAAACCTAACTAACCTAAGGACATCACACACATACATGCCCGAGGCTGGATTCGAACCTGCGACCGTAGCGGTCGCACCTTTCCAGACTGTAGCGCCTAGAATCGCTCGGCCACACTGGCCGGCAGCGTGCTCGAGAACTGGCAAATGTGAGGAAGTGTTGTAAGGTGGCGTGGTCTCCTGACCTTCATTTCTTCATATTCCGACCTCTCCATCGTATTATGGATATCAAGACGTTTCATCCGAGCCCAAACTCGATAGGGTAGAGTCAATTTTACATATTTCCATTTAATCGATATGCAAATCTAATAAATAAATCGTAAGTGCGCACCGAGATTAAAAAGTCGAGGGTGGCGTAAACAGACTGTAACAACAACAACTGTACATATAATAATTTTTCCTCTGATTTTCGATAAATTAGTGTAAGCAATGTTTTGATTTCATTTCTTTTTCTTTTCATGTCATGAAACTATAAGCAACTTCCGATGTGAATGTTAATATTTATGTCAAATTTCAAGCAATGATATAACAGAATTGAAGTGTAACCCATGTTGAATCTTTTGTAACATGTTTAAAATTGTAATTGTGCGCCTGGTCCATACGTAGGCAATGTATTAGGATATGTGGAATGTAAAACCTTTGGTGAATACCCTGTCTGTAGTGGAGAGGTAAAAGGTGGATGGCAGGCGAGCGCGGGAAAATGCACACGGGCGCGGCACGGCATAACGGGCTCAGCAAAATAGTCGGAGTTGGGCATCGGTCTGAGAAACACGCTCTGGATCGAGGGGGCTCTCCTGGAAAACGTGATTTCATTGAGCCTCGGATGTGCCGTTTCCGACGACTATACAGCATGGCTATATTCTATAGGCACTAAACGGAAAAGGATGGCGACGCTAAGAAGAAGCAAAGTGCCGATATACCAAGAGCCATAGCTGTGATTGTATGTGTGCTGTACGCCTCGCCATCTCGCCGCCCGCCAACCGCCGCATCGACACGAACAGGTTGAATCTTTAGAATTGTATTCGTGTGGACCAGTGTTAATTTTGTTCCTGACTGTTCAATAACAACTTAACTTTTACCAGACTTGTCCTATCAATTAATTATCCTCATCACTAACCTAGACAGGGTCCTTTCCACATGTTGTGCAATCCGAGTGTCCCGAAATGAAGATTTAAACTTTATGTTAATAAGAATTACCTGCAGACCTATCTATGCTAGAAAGATGTTTAAGGAGCTTTATTGTTAATGAAAATATAAGCAAAGAACAAAGTTCTGACAAAGGTGGAAGATATTTTTGGAATTGGTTTAGTAATGAAGCTTAATTAATTTGAGACAAAAATAATGGTAGTTAAATGAGGAAGTAATAAGACAAAAAGAGTAGTAACTCATATATTGTAAATCTTGAGTGCTTAATGCTTCCAATAGTTAATAGTCTCAACACAGTGATCATAACAGTTTCAGGGTCCCCCCTCCACTCTTTTCTTTTCTATTCATTTAAATTCTGAAGTGTACTGAACTGATTTGACCAGCAAAGTTAAAGTCAATATAAAACCTAAATTTATCAGTGTTTTACCCTTATTAAAATTGACATTGTATGTGTGTTTCAAAAGTGCTATGTCTAGGGTAACCTATGCCCGATTTCAGTCGGATCAATAGACAAAAAGCAGTTTGTAGTAATCATTATAGTGTAATGTTGTGTATTTATAGCTTGTCCAAATTAGTACAGAAAGGGAAAATATTAGTTCAGTAAATTTTTCTGGTTCTAAAATTTTCCATATAATGCAGTATTACTACGTGTTGTTATGCTTGTACGTACATCCACTTGTGCAAGGGAAAAACTCACTTAATGCCTAATTAGGCTGGCGACCGTATTATTAACAATTGGTAGCATCTGCTGTGTATGTTTCTTGCCCGTCCTAACGTGTAGTTGCACTTTAAACTTGCTTGACGTATCATTGTTGTTACTGAGTGGGTGTAAGTCTGATTGTGCCTCCATTCAGGTACACGCGGTCAACATATTTACTAAAATCCTTTCTTATAAGGTGAAGCCCGTCAACTTACCATGGTACAGGCTTTAAAGAGTTAACGTACGCCTGAGCGCAGACGTTACAAGACACTGAAGACATGGCGTCCACAGGAGTTTTTGTTCGGCGGAGGCAACCAGCCCTCTGGAAACTCTGTAGGAGGGTGAGTTAGCACACAGGTAACCTCCTATTCCGAAAAGAACCAGGAAATTTGTGTATCAGTTTATAAATAAAAGTTTCACTTGATTTTATCAGATTTTGCAATAAATAATATTTTCCGTTCGTTTAATGTTTTCCTTACACTAACTAGCAATATTCCAGTACCCAAGTATCCCACTAGTTATGTAAGAAAATAGAATATTTTTGTGTCTTTTCCTTACAGCGGACGACTCCAGAAGATATTTATTGCTGAAAGTTTTTCAGGCATTTCTTTTTGGTACTTTAGGAGCGTCTGTCTGACTTCTGTAGTAGTGTGGGGTAGAAATTGCTTCTTGCAGGAGCCAGAGGGTACTTGTCAGATCAATCAGTTGCGCAATTCGTCAACATAACATCCACACACTTATAGTGTCCTTCGTTTTGTGACATTTGCATGCAACGGGGAAGGCTCATAAATCGAATGATGGCTACATCATGCTTTAACCCAAAATCCCAAAAATCAGAGGGTGGCCATATGTGCATCTCTGCTTCTTCGTCAGCGATTGGCTAGTGAACAACACCTACCATTCGTATCCTCCATCGTTAGTGCCGATGAGAAATGGTGTTTATGCTAAGCAAATAATTGAGGACGTAGGTCGCAAGTGCTACTTCGATATGAAGATGTTGGCACAGGAGAGGAATTCATGGTAGGTCTCATCAAGCCAGACAGAAGACTGATGACTCATAAAAAAAAGGAAAAGAAAGCCTGGGTTGGCCCAAACAAAGCTGCAACTCCTCGTACAAAGACCTGCGCGCATCCACAGAAAATAATGTTACGCATCTGGTGGAACAGCGACGGTGTGCTTCCCCGAGGTGTCACCATCACTGCTCACATTTATTGTCAACAACTGTGACGTCTTGCAGAAGGCTGTAAAGTGACGCTACTTCACAATAACGCCTGCCCGCATTCTGCTGGACTGACAGAGAAAACACTGTACAGGTGGTAGGCTGGGGAGTCATTCCACACCCACCTTATTCGGCTTTTCTTGCACCCTCAGATTTTCACCTTTTCCACTCTCTATCGAACCACCTTCAACGAACTTCTTTTCGGGATGAAAATGTGGTCCGAACTTGGCTCGAGTAGTTCTTCGCTCAAAACCACGTGATTTATACAGTTGCGGAATGGAAAAGCTACCCCGTCTTTCAAATTCTGAAGGTGGCAGGGGTCAAATACAGAGAGCGAAAGACTATTTACAATTTGTACAGAAACCAGATGGCAGTTATAAGATTCGAGGGACATGAAAGGCAAGCAGTGGTTAGGAAGGGAGTGAGACAGGATTGTAGCCTCTCCCCGATGTTATTCAATATGTATATTGAGCATGCAGTGAAGGAAACAAAAGAAAAATTGGGAGTAGGTATTAAAATCCACGGAGAAGAAATAAAAACTTTGAGGTTCACCGATGACATTGTAATTCTGTCAGAGACAGCAAAGGACTTGGAAGAGCAGTTGAACGGAATGGACAGTGTCTTGAAAGGAGGATATAAGATGAACATCAACAAAAGCAAAACCAGGATAATGGAATGTAATCGAATAGAATCGGGTGATGCTGAGGAAATTAGGTTAGGAAATGAGACACTTAATAGTAAAGGAGCTTTGCTATTTGGGGAGCAAAATAACTAATGATGGTCGAAGTAGAGAGGATATAAAATGTAGACTGGCAATGGCAAGGAAAGCGTTACCCAAGAAGAAAAATTTGTTAACATCGAGTATAGATTTAAGTGTCACGAAGTCGTTTCTGAACGTATTTGTATGGAGTGTAGCTATGTATGGAACTGAAACGTGGACGATAAATAGTTTAGACAAGAAGAGAATAGAAGCTTTCGAAATGTTGTGCTACAGAAGAATGCTGAAGATTAGATGGGTAAATCACATAACTAATGAGGAGGTGTTGAAGAGAATTGGGGAGAAAAGGTGTTTGTGGCACAACTTGACTAGAAGAAGGGATCGGTTTTTAGGACATGTTCTGAGTCATCACGGGATCACCAATTTAGTACTGGAGGGCAGCCCGAAGGGAAATCGTCGTAGAGGGAGACCAAGAGATCAATACACTAAGCAGACTCAGAAGGATATAGGTTGCAGTAAGTACTGGGAGATGAAGAGGCTTGCACAGGATAGAGCAGCATTGAGAGATGCATCAAACCAGTCTCAGGACTGAAGAACACAGGAACAACAACAATAACAACAACAACAATAACAATAACCCCAGCGTTGATAGACTTTTGTAAATAGTGAAGGAGAATATACACTACTGTCCATTAAAATTGCTACACCAAGAAGAAATGCAGATGATAAACGGTATTCATTGGACAAATATATTATACTAGAACTGACATGTGATTACATTTTCACGCAATTTGGGTGCATGCATCCTGAGAAATCAGTACCCAGTACAACCACCTCTGGCCGTAATAACGGCCTTGACACATTTGGGCATTGAGTCAAACAGAGCTTGGATGGCGTGTACAGGTACAGCTGCCCATGCAGCTTCAACACGATACCACAGTTCATCAAGTGTAGTGACTGGCGGATTGTGATGAGCCAGTTGCTCGGCCACCATTGACCAGACGTTTTCAATTGGTGAGAGATCTGGAGAATGTGCTGGCCAGGGCAGCAGTCGAACATTTTCTGTATCCAGAAAGCCCCGTACAGGCCTGCAACATGCGGTCGTGCATTATCCTGCTGAAATGTAGGGTTTGGCAGATATCGAATGAAGGGTAGAGCCACGGGTCGTAACACATCTGAAATGTAACGTCCACTGTCCAAAGTGCCGTCAATGCGAACAAGAGGTGACCGAGAAGTGTAACCAATGGCACTCCATACCATCACGCCGGGTGATACGCGAGTATGGTGATGACGAATACACGCTTCCAATGTACGTTCACCGCGATTTCTCCAAACACGGATGCGACCATCATGATGCTGTAAACAGAACCTGGATTCATCCGAAAAAATGACATTTGGCCATTCGTGCACCTAGGTTCGTCGTTGAGTACACCATCGCAGTCGCAGGCGCTCCTGTCTGTGATGCAGCGTCAAGGGTAAGGGCAGCCATGCTCTCCGAGCTGATAGTCCCTGCTGCTGCAAACGTCGTTGAACTGTTCGTGCAGATGGTTGTTCTCTTGCAAACACCCCCATCTGTTGACTCAGGGATCGAGACGTGGCTGCACGTTCCGTTACAGCCATGCGGATAAGATGCCTGTCATCTCGACTGATAGTGATACGAGGTCGTTGGGATCCAGCACGGCGTTCCGCATTACCTTCCTGAACCTACCGATACCATATTCTGCCAACAGTCATTGGATCTCGACCAACGCGAGCAGCAATGTCGCGATACAATAAACCGCAATCGCGATAGGCTACAATCCGACGTTTATCAGAGTCGGAAACGTGGTGGTACGCATTTCTCCTCCTTACACGAGGCATCACAACAACGTTTCACCAGGCAACGCCGCTCAACGGCTGTTTGTGTATGAGAAATCGGTTGGATACTTTCCTCATGTGAGCACGTTGTAGGTGTCGCCACCGGCGCCAACCTTGTGTGAATGCTCTGAAAAGATAATCATTTGCATATCACAGCATCTTCTTCCTGTCGGTTAAATTTCGCGTCTGTAGGACGACATCTTCGTGGGGTAGCAATTTTAATGGCCAGTAGTGTATTATTGATGACTAAAGTCTCTTTTATGTGTATCTATTTTGTTTATTAACTTATGAAAATATTTACGAAATTATCACAAACCTAATACTTTTTTTTGAAGACATTAAACACGTATATGATGCTTAAGTAACGTTATTCTCCGTGTTTTCTTTATTTTTATGAGACAAGTTTATATTAACATGCTCGATCCACGAAATTGTATATTCTGTGTGTGTGTGAGAGAGAGAGAGAGAGAGAGAGAGAGAGATGGTTCAAATGGCTCTGAGCACTATGGGACTTAACATCTATGGTCATCAGTCCCCTAGAACTTAGAACTACTTAAACCTAACTAACGTAAGGACATCACACAACACCCAGTCATCACGAGGCAGAGAAAATCCCTGACCCCGCCGGGAATCGAACCCGGGACCCCGGGCGTGGGAAGCGAGAACGCTACCGCACGACCACGAGCTGCGGACAGAGAGAGAGAGAGAGAGAGAGAGAGAGAGAGAGAGAGAAAGAGAAATAGACGGTCAGAAGGATGGTCCGAACCGAGCCATCACTCTGTTCATTGCATGTGCGAGAGAACTGAACGTTACGTTTACCGCCTTGGTCTATAACTTACCATACATGTACTTACATGGCTAACCCGAAGCCACTGACAAAATTTCACAGATTATTCACGGATATTTGGTGACTATTTGCGCATGAGGGACCTGCGGCCTCCGGTGCCTATTTTCAGAGTGATAGAGTCATTCGGGAAGTAAAGAACTTTTTTCTACGGGAATTTTTATCGGATATAATTAAACGAAACTGTATTTTACATGCAATTTTCGCGCTGCGGACGGCTGCCAGTGGCGTACTCTGCATCACAGTGCGGCCGGACAGGCGTCTACTGACCAAGCAAATTGTCAGCATTCGAGACAGGTCGGCTGGCGAGCGCGTGTTACGTACCGTACGGCTGCGCGCAATCCGTAGACCCTTACATTGCTTTTTCGGTTTCATTGGTGACTGCAAATGATGCCATTCCATTGACTTGGGCTTTGTTTCTGGCGTGAGATGTGATATCCATGTCTCATCACCAGTGATAATGTGATTCCAAAATACATCACCATCCTTTTCATAAGCGACTGAAAATTGTCACTGCAGCTGCCATTCCTTTGTTTTTGTGTTCGCTGGACAAAATTCGAGGAATCCATCAGGAACACACATTTTTAGAGTCCAGATCTGCTCTGGCAGTCTTGTACACAGTCCTGGAAATGTCTGGAAAGAATGAGTTCAGTTCTCTAATTGTGGAACACCTGTCTTCTTGGACTTTTGTTTCAATACTTGGTTTGAGTCCGTCAGTCACGACTGAGGGCCGGCCCGAGCGATCTTCGTCATGAACGCTCTTCCGACCGCCATTACACATGATACACCACGCATCGTTCATTGCGTAACTGTAAACCTCAGTTATCTGTCTATAAATTTCGATGGGTCGGAATTTTCGCTCGTTCAAAAGCGCATAACACTGCGCACCTCACACTAGGTGGGATCATCAGTTTTGTTACGCATTTTAAAGTGGCACAGGTAAGCTGTAGGCAGCCGTGTTGGACCGTAGCTGCTGTCGAACTGAAGCTGTCGAGTACCGAGGTCACGTGCCAGAACAACACGTTCTCTACTTTCCGAATGACCCTGGTAATTACGATTATTCTGTTTTCGACACAAATTACTTTTGTTTCCCTTACCCGCGGGGATAGCCGAACGCTTCAGAACGCCGCTTCCGGGATTCGGGGAGGTGCGCGACCCCCGACAGAATCCGTCCAGCGGATTAGCGATGAAAGCCAGTATGCCAGTGAAGTTGGATGCGGTTTTTAGGCTGTTTCCTACAACTAAGTGAATACTGGGCTGGTATCTACGTTCCGCCAGAGTTACACGATTTACAAACTTTTAGAGAACATAACGTCTTCTTTGTCTTTTTTGTTCTAACGTATATAACAAATATTTATAAAGCTTTCAACCACCTTCATATGAAGGGAGGGGAGAAGGAGGGGTGGCGACAGAGAGGGCATCCGGCTAGACTTCACCACCTACACCGCCAACTCCGGAAATTAACATATCAACCCCTGAAGATACGGGAGGCAGGTCAGGGAAAAAACTGCTGCTGTGAAAATACAGGGTTTTTCAAAAATGACCGGTATATTTGAAACGGCAATACAAACTAAACGAGCAGCGATAGAAATACACCGTTTGTTGCAATATGCTTGGGACAACAGTACATTTTCAGGCAGACAAACTTTCGAAATTACAGTGTAAGTAGGCTGTTTAGGTTTTTTTATTAGTAACGCCACCTCTGTATGAAAATCACCGGCTGTGCCGTGTGCAGTCTGTGGCTGCTTTGCATTGTTGTAATACTCAACCATTGTAGTGTTAGGCAGCTGGCTGTGAACAGCTCGTAGCGTTGCGCAGTTGGAGGTGAGCCGCCAGCAGTGGTGGATGTGGGGAGAGAGATGGCGGAGTTTTGTAATTTGTCATGATATCAAGGTAAATACATTGTTTGTTCTCTATTAATATCTTTCATTTGCTAACTATCCCTATCAGTAGTTAGTGCCTTCCATAGTTTGAATCTTTTATTTAGCTGGCAGTAGTGGCGCTTGCTGTATTGCAGTAGTGGGAGTAACCAAGATTTTTGTGAGGTAAGTGATTTCTGAAAAGTACAGGTCAATGTTAGTCAGGGCCATTCTCTTGTAGAGAATTTTGAAAGTCAGATTGCGTTGCGTTAACAAAATATTGTGTGTGGAAAGTCAGATTGCGTTGCGCTATAAATATTGTGTGTCAGGTTAAGGACAGTCGTGTATATTGTTCAAAAAGGGGACGTTTCATATGGCGACCCTTAGCCTAGGATACCTCACTGGAATCTTCTGATTTTTTTTTCGTGTAGTTTGTGTAATTAGTGTAGATTTTGTTTATTGCTAGCGCGTAATTGTAGAGAGAATTTCCATTGTAGTTGTAGTTTTTCATTGTTGTATAGTAAAATAGTTGTGGCATGCATGTAGATTTGCACCAAGTATTTCGCAGCTGCAATTAACTAGATATTATTTTCAGTGTTATGTTAATGTGTTCTCTTAATTTTGCTCTTCAAATTGTGTTTTTCTGTGTTGTCGTGTGAAATACTGTGACAATAATGGCGTGTGAAAAACGTAATACTAGGCTCCAAAGTAAATTGAGAAATGACAGCGAAGACGAAAGCAGTGTGTTAGCGCCACCGTGTAATGAATTAACTGATGTTCAAAATAGTAATTTAGTAATTGTGCATAGGGAAATGGAGCGGGCGGCAAACAATGGCGTAGGCGGTGAAACAATTAGAGAACAGGAAAGCATTATCGATCGATCGGTCGGCGACAGCTCGCCTCAGGAATCCGAAACGACACGACACGATCTCGCAAATACTGTAGATTCAGGTTTTGGGTCATCACCGTTTTCTCAAATGAGTCAAGACACATTTTCTGCTTGTCAAAATGTGAATGTTGCCGGTGAAAATGCACTGCCGAAAAGCACTGAGGAACATGTTCCAGACACCAGTACATTGTTATTACAATTAATACAACAAATGGGACAAACACAACAAAAGCTTGAAAAATTAGACACAATGGAACAAAATCTTCAAAAGTTAGACACAATTGAGCAAAATCAGAAACAAATGGAACAAAATCTTCAAAAGTTAGACACAGTGGAACAAAAACAGAGAGAAACACAGCAAAAGCTTCAAAAGTTAGACGCAATGGAACAACACCAGAGACAAACACAGCTACAGTTAGATGCAATGGAACAAAATCTTCACACCACGCTTGAACAAACACGTGAAGATTTAACTACTGAGTTACATAACATCGAATCGAAATGTCAAAAGGTCTGTAATGATGTAAAAACACAAATTTGTGAGCATTTCCAACCTATTTTTTCGCGGCATGAAAATGCAATACAGAATCACGAAGCAGCCATAAAAGAACTGCAAACCATTGTTCATGAAAATCATGAGACCTTGTCGGCTAAAATTGACTCAGTTGCATCTACCGATTCGGTTACGCAACTTGCAAAAACTCAAGAAAACTTAAAGGACACAGTAGATTCGATTTCAACACAAATGGACACTCTGAAACTTGGTTCAGAAAAATACACTGAGGAAATAAGTACACTATCGGAGAAAGTAGCCGAACTTTCGGATCAGTTCACTAATTTATCTACGAAGGTAGATGATAATCTGAACGACACAAAACCGGTAGTCTTTAATGACACAGAAGAATGCGAACAAATTAGGAATCTGAAACAAAATCTGAATCAACACAAAAGAGAAATCCGCAAAGTACAAGATCAGCTGACACAGGTAATACAAGAATTACGTATTTCAGAGGACACTCGCGCCCCAATACGGGAAGAGGGACATAGAAATACGGAACAACCACAAAATAATAACACAGGACACTTCGGAAACTATGAAAGAAATTGGCAAGGCACACCGAATTTTGAGATGGAACCGCCGACACGACGTAACAATGACCGATATGCGACTCGCCGACATGATGACTTTGACTATAAGCTGTTCATTACTACACGTAAATTCAAAACGTTTAAGAATTCTGCCAACGACATTCATCCACAAGCGTGGCTTCATCAATTCTCTCATTGTTTTCCCCCCAACTGGTCATTAGAACACAGATTAGAATTTATGTGTGGCTATTTAGAGAATGAACCAGCTGTAAGAATGCGTTCGGTCATTCACGATTGTCATAGTGAAGGAGAATTTTACCATGCCTTCCTCTCAGCATATTGGTCTCAAGCCACACAAGACCGAGTAAAACATGGCATCATAATGATGAAACATTTCGAACAATCTGAATTCTCCAGTCTTGTGAAATATTTTGAAGACATGTTGCACAAGAATCAGTACCTGTCAAACCCATACAGCCCCTCAGAACTCATCCGCATTTGCTTAATCAAACTGCCTGAACATTTGCGACATATTATTTTGGCAGGACGTTGCAAAGACGACATTGAAGCTTTTCAGGGACTCTTACAAGAACTGGAAATTGACACTGACAATCGCGGAACGCAGGAGCACAACAATTACAGATTACATCCGTCGCAATTCCGCGATGAAAGAAATAATAACTGGACGCGACAAGGCTATTCTCACAACACAAATCATGACCGAAACAGACACCACCCGTATAACAACCGTTGGCAGAGTAGTAATAATTACAGGGAAAGATCATCTCTCTGCGGTAATGACTATCACAGAGACAATCAGAGAAACAGACAATATGGGAACCAAAACAATTATTATTACGAGGGACAGAATAACTTTAGACGCAACGGTCCAGCGCGCAGTTACGATTCAGGGAGAAATTCTCCACCACTTAACTGACAAGAAAGAAACCAGAGAAACTACCGACATGACGACAGACGATGTGATCGTAACGACAGACCTGAATTGCATCAGAACTGGCGGGATTCAAACAGAGCTGGGCCCTCTCGGCAAGGCGAATTTGTAGAAGTTCGGTCTCCTAATCCGAATAACGACGCGCGCCAGCAAAGAAACAGACAATGACTCGCACAGCAGGCAGCCGCGTGCGCCCGCTGGCTCCGAGAAAAATAACATAGACGCTAACCTTGAGAAAAATTCCAGTATTCTTTACCGACGTATACCACTTGATAATTGCGTTAAAGCTGAAACTCTGCGTACTAGGAAGAGCAAAGGTCTACACCACATTTCACATGTAACACCGTTTATTGAGAGATAATGTGCTTTTTTAACTTGAGATTTTAATGCAACATTTTGGTTTATTTGAAAATACATTCTGGATTTAAAGTGCTTTCTGAGAGATACTAGATGACACAGTGGTTAGTTTATGTGACAGCTACAGGATTTTATCACGACGTTACTAATGAGTGACAATTTACAATGTTGCTTTTGCGGTGTATCTGTTTTATATCTGCACAGTTTTTCGGCATTATTCAAGAAATTAAAACATGTTTTAGTAGTAACTTTTGTGGTATAGCAACAATGAGGCAGCCTTTTCCGTAGCACAACAATACGTTACAGCACAATACTTTCTTCATCACAACAATAAGCGTAATAACTAAGATATCTATACGCAAAGCATTTCACTTTTGTGTATCATCAGGTAAGTACATTGACTTCTGCAGAACTTAGCTTTCGGAGGACGATAACTACGACACTTCCACAGAGATTATCTTACAACATGACGCACAGTTTAGCGCTACAGGACACGTATTTGAGTGATTAATTTTGTACTTCAAACATTTATTTTTTAAGATTTTTAAATTGCAAAGAAAGTTTTCCGTCATACATTTCATTCCATTGCTGTAATTTGTAACACCTGAGGGTATAATTACATTTATCCTCAGGGGGGTACACGCTTACTTTGTGTACCATGTGTGTGGCAACCACAAGGAACCCTAGCTAATATGGTATTTGCTTATACAACTTTACACATCGGTACCATATTTCTCCAACACAGTATTACACAGCTATCTGATCATGTAACTGAGAGATAAACATTTTTTTTACTACATTAGTGACAGATGTTTACGTAATTACACAGTTGAATAACTTCATACATATGAACTTGTATTTTGTTGCACATTGTGAAATGTTCATATTTTTTCGGAACCATTGTGATACTATGAGAGCTTTGAATGATGTATTTGGTAAGGGAGCATGATTTTAAAGTACATTTGAGGTAGATGACACTTTTGACATGAGCAGAGAATTTTTTTTAGGTTTTGAAATTATTGGAGGAAGCTACGACGATTTTGAGGGTTGACTGAGGTATTATGATGTTATTTTTACGACGACGATATGTATTATGCTGTTGAGGTATGTTTATGCTTAATAAGCTAATGTTATATGAAGAATTTGATTATGCTATGTATCTAATGATGAAGTATTGAAGAAGCGTCGACGAATTTATATATGTGTAATAAGGTAAGGAGTAATGAATAGTGATTAGGGCACTCTGATTTGTGGAAAAGGTTGTTGGAAACCAAGATCGTACTTTAAGAGTTATGAAATGTGTGTAAATGCGTGAATGTATCACAATGCCGACGAAAATTTTTTTTGGACACTGTTATATCAATAAGATTTTGTTTCTACAGATTGGTAACGCAAATTCTCACCCTGTGAATTTTTTTAATATAAGACTGCCATTGTAGTGAAAACTGCTGTCGTAAATATTTCCGTACGAAAGTTAAGTGACCACCTGCACGTAATGCGTCGCGGGCACACAGCTGAGTCAGACGCCTGAAAAAAAAAAAAAAGGGCCATTATTGCGAGCCCCTTTTTCAGCGGCACAGGTAAAAAAAAAAAAAGGGAGGCCATTACCCTTCCTTTGTAGAGAGCATCGCAAAAACGACAGGGTCGAACTTGAAAACGATGAGAAACATTTCACGGCTATTGTCGTGCTAATTGAGAGAAATGCCATATGGCTAGTGAATGACGTTTCACGCCTTGCTTTGCCCATTTTGTTTAATATCTAGTTTCTAGCTGCACTGCAGCACTGGTTAAAATAAAATTTTATAGATGTACTAATTTAAATATTTTCTGTCTACAGATCTATTAAATAATAATTTTGTAATCCACATTCTTCGAAAAAGGAGCTCTTGGAATGGAAAGAACAATAAGAAGGGACTAATACCAGGAACTGCATACATAATTTTCTTTTCAACTACTGAGTAATTTTTTGTAGAATTAGTTTTTGTGGTGCACCACTTTAATTACTTAGACATTAAGATGTGATTATACATTTCCCTTATCTGCATTGTTATCATTAGTGTACTATTTTTTCTGCTTGAGCTATGTCATGTTTAGGTATAAGTTGCTGCTGTTTGCCAGGCATAGTGTTATTGAATTTGATTTTGTATTACGCTGTTAAGCCAGTTTTACTAATGATTTCTTGTTATTGTTTGCTGCACATTGCCTTAGATTAGTTGTAATATTACAATTGCTTTGCTAATTTCTTAAGGCTGCTTGCTTCGCAAATCTGCGTTTTTTTTTTGTCATTGCTGTTTATATTAATTGTTTTATGTGATGCTGCATTGCCTCGTCCCTTAGTTTAGCATCTGAGCTCAGTAGATATAAGTTAGCTTAAGAGGGGGTAGCCTATAAGATAATGAGTAGCGATTAATTGAAAAAAAAATGCATTGAGAAGCTATACGAGTAAAGTACAGAAAGCAGTATAGATAGGACTTTTGGAAATAATGAGGAACGAAGGGAGATCTCCGAGAAGCTTAAAGAAAATGGTTTGGCCAAAAAAGTATTTTGAAAGAGGATATGAACCAAAAAAGTATGGTTTAGGGACAACAGGTTTAGGCAGGATTTTCTTGGAAATAAATTATGAGGTAAGATAATGGAAAATAAATAATGAGGTAAGAAATATGTGCACATATAAATACAGAAAGCATGCTTGGATAGGATTTTTTTGGTGGAAACAAATGTTGAAATAAGACGAAAGATCTATGGAATGAAGTTTTAGGTTGGACTGCAGTACCAAATGTTACACTGAAAACAAACCCTGCCCTTTCCTCTTGTGTTATTCTGCTATGTGTTTGTGTACTCTTGTATATTTGTGTTTTTCTTGTCTTTATGTGTTTAGCTGATATGAGTTACGTTGTAGAATTTTTCTAATACTATATTATTTACTTTGTAAAGATGTTTAGACATTTATTCTGTTTTGTTTTAATGCTCATGTGTGAAGTTGATGTTTCGAAAGCTATTCAGAACTTTTATGTATCTACTTATGTCATAATTCCTGTAACACTGTTGTATATGTTATTTTGATTCTTTTGTAAAGCCTGTACTACAAATGTTATCTGTATTGTTATGTTTTTTAATGATGTATTTTGTATCTTTGTAATTGTATTCTTATGTTATAAAATTGTAATTGACACCAGGTCTTCAAATTAAGTATATTTTGACTGCACACGTTTCTGTTGGTCATAGCATATGCACAATATGTGAGAAGTAGGGAGTGATAGTGTTTGCACGTGTTTTAATGATTCAGCAAGGGACTGGATAACAGCATTGCTGGTTCTAAGGACAATTCCAAAAACTTTGTGAGTGCACAAGTGGTGGTTATGGACTTGCTATATTGTCCGCAAGACACTTCGATGGTGATTGTGCACCTGCACAGTCACAACAGATGGCTGCTGGCCATCTCTAAAAGGACTGCAGTGGGTCTGCACCTCTGGTGGCCCACCAGTACCGTAATCTCTACAAGGACTACAGTGGGTCTGCGTCTTTGCTGACTCACCAGTACCATTATTTCTACAAGGACTGCAGTGGGTCTGCGCCTCTGGTGGCCCACCAATACCGTAATCTCTACCAGGACTACAGTGGGTCTGCTCTGTGATGACCTACCAAACGATATTCTTCAAAACTTCGATTGACTCCGCTGTGGGTTTGCTCTGTTGTGACCCATTACCTGTCAGCATGTCAAGAGTCAGCACTGTCTTTCTGTTGGAAGGACAACACTACTTCTTCAAGACTGTATGAAATTCCACTACTTCCGTGTGCATTTTCTTTTACTGCTCAGACTTTGAGAAAAACACTGCAATGTGATGAATGATCAAGACTATCTTTATGGATTGTGAGAAAATTTTAGCTTTTGACCAACATTGTATCAATAAGTGTGTGCATTTGATTTCTTAGTTATTGTAATTATGAAAAATTTTTTCAAATCTGTATTGGGCACTGCCCAACCCAATTTGTAAAATTTTTTGTGGGGAGCATGGGGGCTATGTAAGTAGGCTGTTTAGGTTTTTTTATTAGTAACGCCACCTCTGTATGAAAATCACCGGCTGTGCCGTGTGCAGTCTGTGGCTGCTTTGCATTGTTGTAATACTCAACCATTGTAGTGTTAGGCAGCTGGCTGTGAACAGCTCGTAGCGTTGCGCAGTTGGAGGTGAGCCGCCAGCAGTGGTGGATGTGGGGAGAGAGATGGCGGAGTTTTGTAATTTGTCATGATATCAAGGTAAATACATTGTTTGTTCTCTATTAATATCTTTCATTTGCTAACTATCCCTATCAGTAGTTAGTGCCTTCCATAGTTTGAATCTTTTATTTAGCTGGCAGTAGTGGCGCTTGCTGTATTGCAGTAGTGGGAGTAACCAAGATTTTTGTGAGGTAAGTGATTTCTGAAAAGTACAGGTTAATGTTAGTCAGGGCCATTCTCTTGTAGAGAATTTTGAAAGTCAGATTGCGTTGCGTTAACAAAATATTGTGTGTGGAAAGTCAGATTGCGTTGCGCTATAAATATTGTGTGTCAGGTTAAGGACAGTCGTGTATATTGTTCAAAAAGGGGACGTTTCAACAGTAGTTACAATTGTCAACAACAGATGGCGCTGCGGTCTGGGAAACTCTATAGTACGATATTTTCCACATATCCACCATGCGTAGCAATAATATGGCGTAGTCTCTGAATGAAATTACCCGAAACCTTTGACAACGTGTCTGGCGGAATGGCTTCACATGCAGATGAGATGTACTGCTTCAGCTGTTCAATTGTTTCTGGATTCTGGCGGTACACCTGGTCTTTCACGTGTCCCCACAGAAAGAAGTCACAGGGGTTCATGTCTGGCGAATAGGGAGGCCAATCCATGCCGCCTCCGGTATGTTTCGGATAGCCCAAAGCAATCACACGATCATCGAAATATTCATTCAGGAAATTAAAGACTTCGGCCGTGCGATGTGGCCGGGCACCATCTTGCATAAACCACGAGGTGTTCGCAGTGTCGTCTAAGGCAGTTTGTACCGCCACAAATTCACGAAGAATGTCCGGATAGCGTGATGCAGTAATCGTTTCGGATCTGAAAAATGGGCCAATGATTCCTTTGGAAGAAATGGCGGCCCAGACCAGTACTTTTTTAGGATGCAGGGCCGATGGGACTGCAACATGGGGCTTTTCGGTTCCCCATATGCGCCAGTTCTGTTTATTGACGAAGCCGTCCAGGTAAAAATAAGCTTCGTCAGTAAACCAAATGCTGCCCACATGCATATCGCCGTCATCAATCCTGTGCACTATATCTTTAGCGAATGTCTCTCGTGCAGCAATGGTAGCGGCGCTGAGGGGTTGCCGCGTTTGAATTTTGTATGGATAGAGGTGTAAACTCTGGCGCATGAGACGATACGTGGACGTTGGCGTCATTTGGACCGCAGCTGCAACACGGCGAACGGAAACCCGAGGCCGCTGTTGGATCACCCGCTGCACTAGCTGCGCGTTGCCCTCTGTGGTTGCCGTACGCGGTCGCCCTACCTTTCCAGCACGTTCATCCGTCACGTTCCCAGTCCGTTGAAATTTTGCAAAAAGATCCTTTATTGTATCGCTTTTCGGTCCTTTGGTTACATTAAACCCCCGTTGAAAACTTCGTCTTGTTGCAACAACACTGTGTTCTAGGCGGTGGAATTCCAACACCAGAAAAATCCGCTATTCTAAGGAATAAACCATGTTGTCCACAGCACACTTGCACGTTGTGAACAGCACACGCTTACAGCAGAAAGACGACGCACAGAATGGCGCACCCACAGACTGCGTTGTCTTCTATATCTTTCACATCACTTGCAGCGCCATCTGTTGTTGAAAATTGTAACTACTGTAATTTCGAAAGTTTGTCCGCCTGAAAATGTACTGTTGTCCCAAGCATATTGCAACAAACGGTGTATTTCTATCGCTGCTCGTTTAGTTTTTATTGCCGTTTCAAATATACCGGTCATTTTTGAAACACCCTGTATCTTGCCAACTGCGAAAAGCCTTTAATATGGATTCATCAAATCGTACAAGACTATAACACATAGTTGACGCAACAACTGTCAGATCCAAAATGCTGTAATGTGGCTGCCATCGCTGCAGGAACAGGTCAGCTTTGAGTCATTGTGTCTCTCTTTGAACGCATTCAGTGACCCCATACACGGGGTGCATATCGCAATGAACCTATACGTACTGCTGTGTATCACTGTTAAAGCACAGCTGACACTGTCGGGAAAATAGACCCGAGACGGAACCAAACAATATCGAAAGCGGGCTTGAGGTTGACGGGTAAGGTTAATGCTACTGTTGTCGGTAGTAAATGTATGGAATACGTTTGTTTCCAAACTAGACATACAGCACATACCATCGACATTTATATGTTTTGTGGGTATTTTCAGAACAATAGATCTACAGAGATCAATGGTATAACAAATCGAAAGCAATTCAATTACTCTGCTAGGGCGACCATGAATTCCTTACACCAGGGCTTAACAACTGGCCGGTTTTGAGCGCGAGTACTCGCGTCTGCTCAGGCTCATGCTCGCGAGCAACTGCAAGGTCGCGGAGTACGGTGGGAGGGGAGGGAGGGGAAATGCGCGCGCACGTTTGAATAGGGCCGCAGCGTGCCTATTGAATTCGCGCCGACTGTGTAACGTTTAAAGTACTACGATCAGCTCATAACAGTCACTTCGCTGGTTAAGAATCATGTGAAGTCGCCGTTGTGTAACCCCAACCATGCTTTCGCAGTTCAACACCCATTGGGAGGAATTGTATCTCTTTACTGAAAAAGATGGTGTTGCAAAATGTTTAGTCTGTCACAAAACGCTGAATTCTTTTACGAAATTTAATTTGCAGCGACATTATATGTCGTACCACGCGAAAGACTACGGACGTGGAAAATGTGATTGACCAGATCGTGCACAGGAAGTTATTAAACATAAAAGGAAGCTATCCGAAGAAGATCTGGACGACGAAGAAAAATCAACTGAGGCAGCTCTCAGAGTGGGTTACAAAATTGCTCTGCTTTTAGCAAAATCCCTGCGCCCCTTAACTGATTGCGATTTAATAAAAGAATGTTTGGTAGTTGCAGCGGAACATTTGTGTCCATCTCAAGTTGAACAGTTTCGGATTGTGCCATTATCTAACATGACCATTATGCGTCGCATACAGGACATGGCAGACGACGTCCAGAGCCAGCTTGCAAATATCTGTTAAGATTTTATGGCGTATTCTCTAGATCTGGACGAAAGTGTTGATATCACTGGAACAGCGCAGCTTGCCATATTTATTAGAGGTGTTAACAGAGATCTTCAGGTGAGGGAGGAGCTCCTCGATGTAGTAGCCATGAAGAACACTACAACCGGAGGTGATATTTTAAGTAGTGTTGAAGAAAGTGTTGAAAATATAGGATTGTCGTGGAATTCTTTAGTTTCAGTGTCTACAGATGGTAGAGGCATACACTAAGCTAATAAAATTATGTGGCACGTGTACATTCTCCTTTATTTGTTTCATTTGTCGCAGTAATAATTCGTGAGTGATATCCCTGCAGGTGGCCGCGGATTTACATCGACTGGCGGCAGCTGTTGTGTACCCCACGTGACTCTCTCCGCTCTGGTCCGGTAGTGGGGGTAGCGTGCTCGCGCTGCTCCGTGCTCGCGCCTTGCTGCTCACAGCTTGCTCCGCGAGCACGTATGTTGTGAAGCCCTGCCTTACACCAAAACACTGGACAGTATCTCATAATGACATCTACAATTTTCTGAATGTGGTTAGAGTTCGCCCTGTGTACATGTATGTGGTGCTGGTCTTTAGACTCTCTTTCTAATCTTTTTTTTTCATTTTTCAATGAGACTTCCCTCTGTGTGCATGATGCACCCACCACTTGGTTCACCATATGAGCGTGAGAGAAAGAGAGTTGGAATTTTTTCTGAGCCAATAAATTCTCGCCCTTTTATATATGTTCTACGATGTTTTCTTGCAAAACTTTGTACAATTCACTTCTTTTATTCGTGATACTGATAACGCACGTTGTCGCAGGCTATGGTCCAAAGAACAAACAGCTTAGGGGAAGAAGAGGCGACACTTTCTCGAGGACCCGCACATCATTTTGCAGTACAATTCTCGGACACATACGGCGCAGTTACGACTGATTTGTTCGAGTGACGGGGCTGGGATGCGCTGCACCGCCCACCATATTCCTCAAGCCATTGCGACTTCACCTTGATTCCTAAACTGAAGGAGCGACTTCACGACATTCGCTTCAGAAATGTTGCACAGATTCGTCGCGTGATACACCGCTCCACTCTAAGTCAGTACATCCGGCGCTACAAAGGGTATCCTATGACTTTCACATCGCTGGCAGTGGGCTCTACACAGTGGTCGTGATTCCTTTGAAAAACTTTGAAAAACGACTCTATTTTGTATCAGCTGTAAATAAATAGCTACCATTATTAAAGTTCCAAACGTCGTACATCGAGGTACAGTTTTCGCTAACCACAGACGCAGCGGTTCTGTGAAGTAGCTCTGCATATGTGCATGTATGATGCGGAGGCGGTTATCCGTTAGCCGAAATATGGCGACTAGAGTTTCCTCGAGCAATGTCGTTACCCCGTGCCCTATAACCCTCATTACGTATGAGATCACATCATATATCTAATTTAAACCAAAAACATAAAGACTTGTTATTTACCGCTTTACCCCTCAACTGCTCAAGGCACCAGATTGTAGCAACTACAGTACCGTGTAACAACTTGCGACAAACGCTGTGGTAAGGTCTGGGTCCAAACCCGCTCCAAACTGCGGCATTCTGACAGTCGGCTCGCCGGCAGCGGCTCTCACGCCCCCATTGCTATTTGAGACGTTTGCAGATTCTGGACTGGGAAAGCCGGCGCAACCGCAGCAACGAGCAGTAACTGTGCCACACACTCGTACTGACCCCGCCTAAAGCCAAGCCCGTAGACGTTCAGAGAGCCAACCAACTGTTATGCCTGAGCTGAAAATTTAATATAATCAAGGATACCGAATTTTTCTGCTGTGTTTAGTTGTAAGTAGGCTGTTTGCTATGTAAGTAAGCTGTTTAGGTACTTATATTGGTAACGCCACCGTCATGTAGCGCTCTGTATGAAAATCACTGACAGTGCTGTGTGAAGGCTGTGGTTGGTTTGCATTGTTGGAGTATATGCTATTGTAGTGTTGGGTAGTTGGCTGTTAACAGCGCGTAGGGTTGCGCAGTTGGAGGTGAGCCGCCAGCAGTGGTGGATGTGGGGAGTGAGATGGCGGAGTTTTGAGAGCGGATGATCTGGACAGAGACAGTAAATTTGTAAGACTGGATGTCATCAACTGATATATATATATATATAATGACTTTTGAACACTACTAAGATAAATACATTATTTCTTCTTTATCAAAATCTTTCATTTGCTAACAATGTCTATCAGTAGTTAGTCACTTCAGTAGTTAGAATCTTTTATTTAGCTGTCAGTATTGGCGCTCGCTGTATTGCAGTAGTTCGAATAACGAAGATTTTTGTGAGGTAAGAAATCATGAAAGGTATAGGCTATTATTAGTCAGGGGCATTCTTTTGTAGAGATTACTGAAAGTCAGATTACGTTGCGTTAAAAATATTGTGTGTCAGTTTAGTGAATGTCTGAGTACGTTCAGTTTTGCTCAGCTGTGTGAAAACCAAATAACGTAAGATGTTTATCAGCACAATGATTCATTAATTTTTCTAAGGGGACGTTACATAGTGTTTGTGTGCCACTCACAGATGCAAACTTGCAACTTGTCAAACCAGTAGTCCGACAACTTTTCCACTCTGCACGGAAGTGTGCTGCGATTCGAAGGGACGAAGACTGGGGTTTAACGTCCCGCCGATGCGAGACGGGTTATAATTTGAAACATACTGGCAGATTAAAAATGTCCACCGTATTGCGTCCGCAGCTCGTGGTCGTGCGGTAGCGTTCTCGCTTCCCACGCCCGGGGTCCAGGGTTCGATTCCCGGCGGGGTCAGGGATTTTCTCTGCCTCGTGATGAATGGGTGTTGTGTGATGTCCTTAGGTTAGTTAGGTTTAAGTAGTTCTAAGTTCTACGGGACTGATGACCATAGATGTTAAGTCCCATAGTGCTCAGAGCCATTTTAGCCACCGTATTGCAACTCGAAACCGAGACCTGAAGAGCAGGAGAAAGTTACTGGTGCAAATAAGGCAGTGATGTTGAGCCGTAAGTCATGCTCGAGTAGCTCAGTTGGTCAAATACTTGCAAGGAAAAGCATTACTGTTAGGTTCGAGTACCGATACGGAGCGTAGTTTTAATCTGCTAGAAAGTTTCTAACTGTACAAAGTTTCCTTATTTATACCCACAAGTCATGCTTGGTAAAGTGACGAAAATACTTTTTTGAAAGTCTGGTGGTAAGTTACCCATTACATACACTCACGAGAACAATTTAAATCAACGTTTGTTCCTAGAGCTCCTACGCATAGCGATAACTTTGAAGGTTTATCATCGACTCTTGCTTGTTTGAATTCAAGTCATTTAGTTCTCAGTCCGCCTGCTTAGTTAGCCGGCACGGTAGCTCAGCGTGTTCGGTCAGAGAGCCGGTTGGCTTCTGTAATAAAAAACTGAGTGAAAAGATTAACCAACGAACTTCAACAGGAAGTCCTGCGACGTCCGCAACGACCAAACACAACGATCAATAACGAACAAAATGGAGAAAAAAAAAGTTGGGTGGTAACGTGCTTGCCTCGCATGCACTAGGCTCGCGTTCGGTTCCCGGCCGGGTCGGAGATTTTCTCCGCTCGTGGACTGGGTGTTGCGTTATCCTCTTCATCATTCCACCCTCATCATCGGCTGCAAGTCGCCCGATGTGGCGCCGAATCAAATAAGACGTCCACTTGACGGCCGAACCCGAATGGGACATCCCGGCGAATAATGCCATACGATAATTTCCTTCTTTCATTTCATTTAGTACTTAGTTATATTCCGGCCGCAAAGCGCCCGGGCACCTACCAGTGTATATTAATATGCTGTGTGCCCACACTCCTTAAATTTTGCTGAGGACACTTTCAATGAGGTGTCCGAATATGTATGGATGAATGGCAAACCCTTTATTCTTCTAGAGCCGAAAACAGGGAAGGAAGTGATCTTGGATGTCGGTGTTATAACTCTACCCGAAGGTGTTCCATTGGATTCAGGTCGGGACTCTGGACTGGTTAGTCCATTCCAGGGGTGTTATTCTCCACAGACTACACTACTGTCCATTAAAATTGCTACACAACGAAGATGACGTGCTACAGACGCGAGATTTCACCGACAGGAAGAAGATGCTGTGATATGCAAATGATTAGCTTTTCAGAGCATTCACACAAGGTTGGCGCCGGTGGCGACACCGTGCTGACATGAGGAAAGTTTCCATCCGATTTCTCATACACAAACAGCATCTGACCGGCGTTGCCTGGTGAAACGTTGTTGTGATGCGTCGTGTAAGGAGGAGAAATGCGTACCATCACGTTTCCGACTTTGATAAAGGTCGGATTGTGGCCTATCGCGATTGCGGCTTATCGTATCGCGACATTGCTGCTCGCCTTGGTCGAAATCCAATGACTGTTAGCAGAATATGGTATCAGTGGGTTCAGGAAGGTAATGCGAAACGCCGTGCTGGATCCCAACGGCTTCGTATCACTAGCAGTCGAGATGACAGGCATCTTATCCGCATGGTTGTAACGGATCGTGCAGCCACGTCTCGATCGACTGCGATGGTGTACTCAACGACGAACCTGGGTGCACGAATGGCCAAATGTCATTTTTTCGGATGAATCCAGGTTCTGTTTACAGCATCATGATGGTCGCATCCGTGTTTGGAGAAATCGCGGTGAACGCACATTGGAAGCGTATAATCGTCATGACCATACTGGTGTGTCACCCGGCGTGATGGTATGGGGTGCCATTAGTTACACGTCTCGGTCACCTCTTGTTCGCATTGACGGCACTTTGAACAGTGGACGTTACATTTCAGATGTGTTACGACCCGTGGCTCTACCGTTCATTCGATCCCTGCCAAACCCTACATTTCAGCAGGATAATGCACGACCGCATGTTGCAGGTCCTGTACGGGCCTTTCTGGATACAGAAAATGTTCGACTGCTGCCCTGGCCAGCACATTCTCCAGATCTCTCACCAATTGAAAACGTCTGGTCAATGGTGGCCAAGCAAGTGGCTCGTTACAATACGCCAGTCACTACTGTTGATGAACTGTGGTATCGTGTTCAAGCTGCATGGGCAGCTGTACCTGTACACGCCATCCAAGCTCTGTTTGACTCAATGCTCAGGCGTATCAAGACCGTTATTGCGGCCAGAGGTGGTTGTTCTGGGTACTGATTTCTCAGGATCTATGCACCCAAATTGCGTGAAAATGTAATCACATGTCAGTTGTAGTATAATATATTTGTCCATTGAATACCCGTTTATCATCTGCATTTCTTCTTGGTGTAGCAATTTTAATGGCCAGTGCTGTATTACCCAACATGCATTAATGGAATGGTGCATGATAGCGCCAATACAAACAATCATCGTCTCCAAATTGTACTCTCAATAAACTTTGCTGCACAGTGCGATGATATCCTTCCGCATGTAACGTTTTCTTAGGCGCAACAAACGACGACACTCTCCCCACGGAAAACACCCCTGTACCACGACCACCCCTTCCGTACTTCACTGCTGACACTGCACGTTGTGGCAAGTAACGCTCTCCAGCCGTTCACCAAGCGCAAACCCCTCCATCCGATTGCCAAATGGTATACCGCGAACCTTCACTCCAAATCTCTCGTTGCCAGCCAGCCGCTGTCCTATGGTGTCGTTCTTTACACCACTTCAAGCGTCGCTTAGCATTAGTTACAGAAACGTGTGGTTTATGAGATACTGCCCCAACATTGCATCCCATTCTTTTTGACTCCCTAAGCACAGTCAGTTTGCTAGCTGGATTGCTGGTAGCGCATTGGAACTCACAGGTGATTCCTTCCACTGATTTCGTGCCATTTTTGAGTCACCGTTGGGAATGCTCGAAAGTCTCTGCCCACAGACGAATGTGGTCTGCCTACCCATTGTTTAGGTGTGGTTATTCCTTCGCGTTTCCACTTCACAGTCACAACATCAACAGTCGAATTGGGCCGCTCTGGAAGTGTTGAAATGTCCCTGATAGATTTCTTACAAGCTTGTATCCAATAATTGGTCCACGTTCAAAGTTACTGAGCGCTCCTGAGCCACCCATTCTGCTGTTACTGCGGCTCTGCTGTCTGCACACTGCTTCCCACCTCCTCTATGTTGGCGGGACCACACCACAGTGCTTCCCGCCTCTCATGACATCCAGTGATCCATTCCTTATTAGATACGAACGTCCAAATACTTCTGATAAGGTACTGCATATCTGTTCAGCAACAAATTCCTCCTTCTCCTCCTGTTGTATGACACTTTCGGGCAGTTTTTCGCATCCTGCAGTCCTGTAGAGTACTAGCAGCAACCTTCTCGCGCTGCTTCTGGTTTGTTTTCAATCTGTGTGATACATGTCAACATGTCAACACCTCTAATCATTACTTCTCCGAAGTTAACATTTATTCTTCCATAATGCCATCACGATTTTTCCTTAAGTCATATCATTCTTAATATCTGAACATGTTTCTCACATAAACTGTCATTTAGTCTGTTTGCAGTTTCTATTAATTTCGTTCCCAAGCAGCTTGTACTGCAATCTTCTTACTTCAATAGTAAGATTCTTTCTTCCTTACGCTCGAGTACTTCCTGAGTCATCCGTGATTACTTCACCTCTGCTTCCGCTGTATCTACAGTGTCCTGTGTAACGCCACTTTCAATAGTTCAAACCACCACTAACTAATATTAATTTTAATTTTAATAATCAACAGCCTCAGCTGCACCGTTTACCTAGAATTTACCTAGGTTTCAGTTGGGATAACCCAACCTTCTTCAGAATAACAGTAACTACCGTTTGTCCATAGTGGCCATCGTCAAGCTAAAACTACAAATCCATAAATTATCGTCAGACTGCAAAAACGTATCTGAAACTGCCTCGGCCCCACTTCGCGACAGCGATGCGGCAGCCACGACTGCTGTACTGTACTGGAGTTCCAGTAGCTGACAGGGTCGCGAAATGTTGAAAATATTTAACTAACAAATATGACTGCAGATGAATTCCAGTTTGCTAAATTTTAAAAGCGGACATGCTCATTGTAAATAATTTTTGTACCGGTACGTGGCTTCTTTTGTATGATGGCTTCGTTTTCTTCGGGGTATCATTGTTGTTTCCGGATTTTGTTGTAAGATGAGACCTAAAACTTTTCAGGATTGTAAAACTAAAATCCATTACTAACTGCGAAATAATAAGTGTTCACACTTTCAACTTCTGTATCCTTGAATACTTCAAATAACAGGTTGAGGAAATAATTTCCATCAGCAACTGTGAGCTACAGCTTCCAGACAAATAAGGGTGAACGTTAATGAAACTGTTAAATTGCAGGGACAAATTCCTAACTGGAAATGCAGGAAAGAAGGTCCTATGAACAAGTGTCCACGTTGCCGCTGTAGATGTCGCTGACCAATGACAGTTCCTCTGGCTTCTTTTTTTTTTTTTTTTTAAATGTCTCTGAACACTATGGGACTTATCATCGAAGGTCATCAGTCCCCTAGAACTTAGAACTACTTAAACCTAACTAACCTAAGGACATCACACACATCCATGCCCGAGGCAGGATTCGAACCTGCGACCGTAGCGGTCGCGCGGTTCCAGACTAAGGCGCCCAGAACCGCTCGGCCACTCAGCCGGCCGCTCCTCTGGCCACGTGCCGTTTATTCTTTGTGTGTTGCAGACTGTGTTATTGATCCATCGTTCTGTAAGCAGCAGACTGGTCCGGTATTCACGTCGGCAAAAAGCTGAGGTGGTGTTCGTGTAGGCCAAGCAGGTGGAAACGGTCGAGAGGCAGCACGGCTGCACCAAAACATTCCCACAGGCACCAACCATGCCACACAACATTTGAAACCCATGTTGGCCGCTTGTGTGATCGTGGGACCTTTCAGAGAAACGAACGTGCAGGGAGGCGACGGACTGTGCGTGCACCAGATTCGGAGGACTTGGTTCTGCAGCGTATTGAGACGAACCCTAGTACAAGCTCCAGGCAAGTGATCCGTCAACATAGTTAAGCCAAAGTACGATTACGTGTATCGTGTAAGACATCGCATCCCATGGAGGACGCTTTGAACATTTGTTGTGTCGTGGATGCTATGCAGTTCTGTACTGTGTTCCGGGACGATTTGTTGTCGTTGCACGCACACCGTCCATTTCCGGTCACATACTCACAGGAACTTTTTTCCTCCATTTGCCGTCAGATATCAGTCTCTGCACTTTGTCGATTTTATTATTGTCCACCCTGTACAAAACTCGTGCAGCCTTCACAGTCGAGTTCACACGGCTCCTTCTTGCAAATGCTCTTCCCGCCAAGCAGGTGGGAACAGCAACTACGTTTGCAGGTATAAAATCTAATTATTACAGTATTTAAATTAACTTATAAGCAGGTATATTCCGTATGTAAACAGGGAAAATGTTATTGGTAGTGTTGGAAATAACTGTATAGGCTATATGGACATTGATGATTCTCTCAAAGAACTTAAAACTGTGTTTATCTTGCCAGAGTTCCCCATTAAAGCTGTGTGCCAGAATTCACCTCGCTGCGTGATTCTTCGTCTCGAACTTATTTCGTAAGGATATTCGTTCATTTATCATATTGCAGTACATATGTAAGGTTTCTGGGTGTTATCGACGTGCGAGCAAATTACGTTACTGTCAAACAATCTTTGATCTTGTTGTGACACAGTCTTCGCCTCTGCACAGTCTGACACATTCTTACTTGAGGTGTGGTGGGTGATGGACGTATTTAGTAGTGCAGTGTGGACTTGTGATTGTACCTGTTGGATGAAGAAAGACTGATTGTAAACGGCAACAAGGATGAATAACACGTATGTATTAGTAAGCGAAGAGAATATAAATTTTGAATAATGTTATTACTTTTTTTTTTTTTTTTTTTTTTTTTTTTTTTTTGGAAGCTTGAGGCGAGACTGCAGCACTGCGCAGGTAGTTTGTCAGTGTGATTATCCTCAGCTAGTTAACTTGTTCACTTGCTCAGAGCTGACCATTCAACTTCGCTGAGTCATGCATTAACCTATTAACCGATTGAGTTGTCTGATTTTTGTAGAAATTTTCTGTTAACATTGTATGCGTAAGTCATTGTTCACTTTGTTAAACATAGTATTGTTTGGACGAACGTTATGTGTGTGTAATATCTCTTTATATTCGATGAATTATTCTGATACAATTCTACCCTTGAATGACGTTTACTAATTTTCTATCTTCATACTCGCAGAATCCATGCGCGAAGTAGTTTCATATAATAGCTATGCCATGAGCGCATAATTATTGTTTGTAGTAGTCTCTCTGGTGGTTGTTAGAAAAAAGCTTCCGAGATTGTCTTCGTGCCGATTAGCCTGAGCATTGTTTGAAGAATTGTAATCTGAATGTTGAGATTTATGACAAAAGATAACTGATACGAAATTGTACCATTAAAAGGGATATATATATATATATATATATATATATATATATATATATATATATATATATATATATATATATATATATATATATATTGCTCCTTCATACAAAAGGTGTGTAACAATTTATATTATTTGACATTTGAGAATTAATGATATTCATCGATATATTGCTTAGTTGTTAATCAGAAGCGAACTTCCGAAAGACTGGATACGAACCTGCATTTAATAATCCAAGAGCTCCATTACTTCTTCGGAAGGTTAATCTTCATCAAAGCCAAATATCCGCTTGATCTGAGGTTTCCCGACTGATTATACAACGCTCCCAAAAATACGAGGCATTTTATTTGTACAGATTAGCAGACTGCCGCAAAGCATGAGCCTGCAGAGAAGAAGAATCATCGCCTGATTTCATTCTAACAAGTAAAATTTCTGAATCATTTTGAGTGACTGAGTTATGACTGTGTTTCCTATTATGAATGATTGATTGCTCGAACGAATTGAGAACTACATAACTACATAATTACATAGATAGGAGGAAAAATTACATGTGAAATCAAACGAAGTTTTAGTCTGTCTTTTTGAACATACAGGATGAGTCCCTAACTATTGCCACCTAGAATCTCCAAAAGTATGACAGGAGCTAAAATGTTTGTGCGACAACGGGGCCACAATATGGCGTTGGTTTTTTGTTGCTAGGTGGGGTCGCGTCAGAGATATGAAGGTCAACTTTGTTTTCTTTTAAATGGGATGCTACAGTTTGGTACTTATTTTCTGATAGCGGCTATCGAGACGAATCCAATTATGTGCAACAGTAAGGCCTTTGAAGGTCAACGAAGGTCAAAAAGGTGGCATGAACGTCCATTTACAGAAGGTGTCCGAAGTGATGACCATCGGTATAAGTGGAGTACTGCAATCTTCTTATCGTGGATTGAGTGGTATTCCGTACCACTTCAGCACTTATCGAAGTACATGCTCTGACAATTCTCTCTCGTATATCGTGCAAATAGTAAATATTCGCCGAATAACGGCGTATCCATCTAACGTGCCACTGACATGTAAACACCATTCGATGGTTTCGCAATACAACGATAATTAAGACTAGTATCGTAGAACCAAGCGAATGTGAATGATGTATTCCTTCGAAGAACAAGTCGATATGCTTCTCACTTACGGAGAATACCAACGAAAATCAGTGAGAGCTAGTCTTATACGCTGAAAGATATCCTCAACGTACTCACCCGACACATCGTACATTTAAATATGTGTATGATAAATTGAGAACAACTGGATCTTAAATGTATCGGAAACATATCCGGCAAAGGAAGGTTACTAACGAGGAAACGGAGACTGGTACTCTTGCCACTACGGCTGAGGTCCTTGTGTTAGTTCGCGTCAAATCGCGAGGGAATCTGGCATGAGCCAGAGTAGTGTTGTTCGTGTTCTGCATGACCATAAATATCATCCTTACCATATCAGTCTCCACCAAGAATTAGGTGGTACGGATTGTGTGCGTCGCATTGAATTCTGCCGATGGGCTCAACTCCAGATTCAGAAGGATGACACATTTATTAATTCGATTTTATTTACTGACGTGGCTACATTCACGAACCATGTAAATGTTAATTTACATAACATACACCATTGGGCAAGTGAAAATCAATGTTGTCTGCGGCAAGTTGCCCACCAAATACCGTGGTTGGTAAATATACAGTGTGGGATTCTGGAGGTCAGAATTATAGGCACCTATTTCATCGAAGGAGATCTGATTGGTAGTAAGTTCGCCACATTCCTGCTAGAAACGTTAGGTCTGTTATTGGAAGAAATACCTTTAGGAACATTTCAACATTTGTAGTAAGGGCCTATGGGACCAAACTTCTGAGGTCATCGGTCCCTACGCTTACTCACTACTTAACCTAACTTAAACTAACTTAACGCTGAGGACAAAACACACACCCAGGCCCGAGGGAGGAATCGAACCTCCGGCGGAGGGGAGTCGCGCGGACCGTGACAAGGCGCCTTCAGGAACAAGGAACAGAATTTGGTATCAAAGTTGATGGGTGTCCGACACATTTTTCGCTGATGGCTAGAAATGAGTTGCAGAGACAATTCCCAAATCGTTTTATTGGACGCGGAGGGGATGTGTCGTGGCCGGTTCATTCGCCAGACTTGACGCCTCTGGATTTTTTCTTGTATGGATTGTTTATAAAGACGTTACAACTACACCCAAAGATATACAAGAGAGAATTGTCAGAGCATGTGCTTCGATAAGTGCCGATGGGATGAGAAATACCACTCAATCCATGATAGGCTCTTCATTGATACGAATGGTCATCACTTCGAACACCTTCTGTAAATGGACGTTCATGCCACCTTTTTGACCTTCGTTGACCTTCAAGGGCCTTACTATTACACATCGTTGGATTCGTCTCGATAGCCGCTATCAGAAAATAAGTACCAGACTATAGCGTCTGATTTAAAAAAGAAAGTTCACCTTCATATCTCTGACGCGACCCCACCCAGCAAAAAAGAACCAACGTAATGATATGCCCCCCCCCCCCCCCCCCCTGTCCCACGCAGCTTTTGTCCCACAAACCTTTCAGCTCCTTTCATACTTTCGGAATTATTCTTGGTAGCAATAGTTAGTGACTCACCCTCTATACTTCATTCTAAAATCTTGGAATATCATTTAATAGGAATAGTTACTCTCGTCATTCCACTCTTTAACCATTTCGAATTATCACATCTCACATTTTATTTAGTAATTGAAATGCAGCTTAGCCACTGCCTGCTTGCTGTTTGCTATTGTGTTTTGGAGAAATCTGCAACAATACGGTCAAGATGCGAGATAAGTGGAAATTTTTATTAGGGTCAGATAATTGTTTTACTTCAGCTGCCCATTTTATATAGCACAACTTGTATTCAGGTCAGTTACAGTTCAGGTCAAATTAGGTTCTGTTTACTCAAAGGTTAGCATACGAGTGTGAGTTGGATAACAGTTTGTGGATACATAGTTTTGCTAATACGCAGATTTTATAGAGTCTGCGGTAAAGTTGGCCCTAATTCCACACAGAAACAAATATAGTGGAGAGGCTACACATATACAAAGATTACAAAACTGCTACAAGCCAACGTTTAAACAAGGCTCTCCAGCATAAAACAACAGACATAACAATATCACATCACTCATCGTGGTCAGAAAATCTTGGAAAGGATCCCTTTAGACACAGGCGGAACATGTTAACCTGCCGTAGCAACTGTCAATCGTTCTGCGCCGGCCACTGTGGCCGAGCGGTTCTAGGCTCTTCAGTCTGGAACCGCGCTACCGCTACGGTCGCAGGTTCGAATGCTGCCTCCGGCATGGATGTGTGTGATGTCCTTAGGTTAGTTAGGTTTAAGTAGTTCTAAGTTCTAGGGAACTGATGACCTCAGATGTTAAGTTCCATAGTGCTCAGAGCCATTTGAACCCATTTTTTGAGTATACCAAACCGAGTGTTGATACCCAAAGAGTGTCTGCCGACGACCCCCAACGAGTGCCACAGAGCTTATGGAAAATGTTGTTTCTGCTTTTGAGGTTAGCACATATTGGTGTTAAGTGCTTCTTAAAGGAAATTGTTTTGTCTAACGTGATCCCAAGGCATTTTGAATGCGTGTTAAGATGAAGTTTGTCTCCCTTAAAATAGCCATCGAGGGCTCCGTTCAAAGGTGTTCAAATACCCCTGCACTATCGACGTTTTTTCGGTAATCCTCGACAAATATTGGGCATGTCCAGCTAGAACAAATATGATCGCTGACATCAGAACACGCTCACACTGAAGAAATACTGCCGCGACTGATCAGTGGTGCTGGGACGTCAGGGAGCGTGTGTGCTGGAGGTAATGTACGAGGCGCTGGCGGTGGCCGTGCGTGGGCGTCGCCTGCCGCGATACGGCCCCCGACACCCGACACCGGCGGTCTTTACGGCGCTCCGCCCCTCCCCCACCCCTCCCCGCAGCAAGGTGCGGGCGGCAGATAAGGCGCCCGCCACGCCTCTCCTCTCCTCTCCTCTCCTCGTAAACGCGGCTGCCGTCACCGCCGCGGGAGCCGCAGCTGAGCGGAGCGACGGCCCGCTCCCATCGTCGGCTGAGGGAGTGCCGAGCACTGCACAACACGACGCAGAACGTGCTGTGGCCACAACAGCTCAGCACGCAAGCCCGGGCTACGGCGGGGAACCATCTCAGTAATCTAGTCTGCCCCCGAACTACACTGAGCGGGATAGCGATATGCATGTGCATTTTCAACTTCTCGCGGCGTAATAAATAACCCATTAAATTTCGGGCATGCAGCCGCGCAAATAAAATTTCCTCCACTGATATTCCGGCCGCGTATCGTCCGGCCATCCTCAGAGTGAGACCTGTAACTAGCACTATTGGTTCATCAACGTATTTTTCTGCCCTATATTTAGCTTCCTTATTAAAACCATTGGTAGGAAAATGTAGACACAACATTCCTAATTCTATTGATTTTATTCAGAGACTTAGCAATGTCAGGCTAAATAGTACGGATGTGCTTGTTACTTTTAACGTGGTATCATTATACACCAAGGTACCTTTAAAGGACTCTTTATCTCTTATCGGCCAATATTTTCGTAAGAACATTACGGCCTTATTTGAACATGTGCTTTTATAATCTTATTTTCAGTTTAATGGTGAATTTTATGAGCAAATTGATGGTGTTGCCATGGAAAGCCCCCTCCCCCCTCTGGTAGCTAATTTATTTATGGAAGACTTCGAGGACAAGGCACTGGACTGATCAAGTTTTAAACCAACGATCTTTTAGAGGTACGTGGACGACACATTCGTGGTATGGCCAATTGGATGAATTACATCGATTTCTTTAGCATTTGAATTCCATTCATGCTAGCATTAAATTTACTGTGAAAATAGAAAAACGGCCTTGCCACAGTGGATACACCGGTTCCCATGAGCTCATCAAAGTTAAGCGCTGTTGGGTATGGTCGGCACCTCGATGGGTGACCATCCAGGCCGCCATGCACTGTTGCCATTTTTCGGGGTGCACTCAGCCTCGTGATGCCAATTGAGGAGCTACTCGACCGAATAGTAGCGGCTTCGATCAAGAATACCATCATAACGACCGGGAGAGCGGTGTGCTGACCCACGCCACTCCAATCCGCATCCTACACTGGGGATGACACGGCGGTCGGATGGTCCCGGTAGGCCACTCGTGGCCTGAAGATGGAGTGCTTTTTATATGGAAATAGAAAAAGATGGCTGCCTCCCTTTTTTGGATGTTGTCGTTCGCCATAAATGTGATGGCACATTAGGACATGCAGTATATCAGAAACCAACACACACAAATCTATATCTTCATACCAGTAGCTGCCATCACCCTTCACAGACCATAGGTGTCCTTAAGACCTTAGTGCATCGGGCACACTGTATATCTGATAAAGACAATTTTCAAGAGGAGTTCACATACCTCAAGAGCATTTTCTCCACAACAAATTCGCAGAGCATTCGATGCAAAACCTAAAATTCAGGTATGTGATGGGGCAGAAGATAGTAATTCCTTCAGGTCTAGTGCGTTTTTGCCTTATGTGGATGCTCTTTCCTCGAAGATAGGTCGCATTCTCGAGAAACACTGTGTTAAGGTGATCTTCCGGCCCCCCAAGAAGATTGCAGCTTTACTCGGCTCTGTGAAGGACGATTTACTGCTTCCTAAAGCGGTGTGTATCAGATTCCTTGTGGAAATTGTGAGAAGTCGTACATAGGTCAAACAACACGCAACATTCATGACAGGTGTGTGGAAAAAATGGTTCAAATGGCTCTGAGCACTATGGGACTTAACATCTGAGGTCATGAGTCCCCTAGAATTTAGAACTACTTAAACCTAACTAACCTACGGACATCACTCACATCCATGCCTGAGACAGCATTCGAACCTGCGACCACAACAGTTGCGTGGTTCCAGACTGAAGCGCCTAGAACCGCTTGGCCACCGCGGCCGGCCAGGTGTGTAGAGCATCGAAGATAAACATGCTTATTACAGCCAGACAAGTCAGCTGTGGCCAAACATTGTATTGATACAGGGCATTCCATGAATTAGAGTGATGTGAAGATTTTAACATCCAACTCTTCTTTTTGGGAATCTGTCTTCAAGGAAGCTATAGAAATTAGATTAACTAATAACTGTAAGATGACAAGAACTATGCCACTTACATGAAGTCATTAAAGATCACCTAACTCACGTTGAGCGAACAGTAGGGGCTGAACAAAATGATTGACAAGGCACAATGCATCTTGTAGATGGTATAGTATGGACATATTGGAATAATCATTGTCGGGTGATGGTTTTAAAGTAATTCACACAACATGAAAACTTTGTGGAAACGCATCGATTTACTGGAGGCTAGTTTATCCCAGGGAAGTACCCAGAAATGACCGCGGGGCGGGGCTGGGGAGCGGCGAAGGGAAGCGACAGTAGGCAGCTTAGGGCGACTCAAGCTCTGAGAAAGCGTTAACGGGGCGTGGCCTCCAGCTGCCTTAAGATGAGTGACAGGGAGTGGGTGGTTGACCCCATGCTGGTGTACCGGGAACTTGTACGCCTGTTGATAAATTTCAGACGTCCAGTTTTCAGTGAAACATGCAAGAAAGCTGTGCAAACCTATGGTGGAGCAGTCAACAGAGGTCAAAATATGCATATTTGTGACTACAGCAACTTCATGCTGAATTCACGGTCCGCAGAGTCTGAAGTAAATCAGGTGAAGAGCGACAGAATGAAATACACCGGCCTCCGATGGGAATGTAGGACCAAGGAATTTGAAGTACTCTCCTGGGAGTCAGAATTCCAGAAAAATTGGTGTTCGTGCAGACGCCAACCTTGATGGGTGGCCTGGGAGGAGCTAAATAGCAGAAGTTGAGAGGAAGGGAAATTTTGTGGGAATTTGTGCACTTCCCAGAGCAGGCATTGGTCGACGCTGGGAAGCGATGCATAATTAACGCGACTTGCGCTGTGGTTGGCGTAAGTGATTTTGCTGGAGGGGAAACCAAGGTGAAGAGTGGACTGGGAGAAGTTCCCATAGAGGTCTTCCGTTCCCAGCTTGCCTAGAGTGCGGACGTGGCGTTCTTTACTCAGCTTGCCTGAGAGAGTGAGCACTCTGCAGTTTAGGACTTAGCAAACGGAACGATTGAGCTTCGAGATACAAAGTTTTCGTTCAGCTATGTACTAAGCAAGATAGATGGGAGTGAATAGACGAGCGCAGCTGCAGCACCATGAGGTCGGCCGACGTCCGCAGAACGACGACGCCCCGCCACGCTGAATTCGGTGATATTGCGCCCGCTCCGGCCACTGATTAATTTGCTGGATCATGTCGGCAAAGTTTCCATGAGGGTTTCATGGGCCGTCTATTGTAGAATTCTTCTCACACTTCGCATTACGCCTGGGTCAGTCGATAGGAATTACTTTTGAGTTATCGCACTTTACTCCATGCAAACGCAATTTATTACCACTGCCTGTTAGGAGAGTCATGTAATGTGATGATTGAAGGTCATGAGTTAAAAATAAATCTGTGCTAACTACTGCATCTGTTTTCAATCAAGTAGTTGAAATCCCAAGTCACTTTCTTAATTAATTTTATGTTCAACATTTGCATCTGGTGTTCAATAGCTGAATATAACATCAATGTGCACCCCTTTTAATTAAAAGCGATCAATTCTGAATTAATTAATGTCAACACTGCCACCACAGTTCAATCACGAGTCACTGGGTCTTATTACTTTCGTTGCGTTATCCGACATTGCGGCAGTTTTGCACTCTCTGTTGATCTGTTAGTCAATTACCTGGGGTGAACACACACCAAAACCAGATAAGTGACGGGTGGGATGTTACATAATTTAATAAATAGAGATAGTGGTTTTAATTTGGATAAAGCATGGAATCCGGCTCTCGGGGTAATTAAACTGCAGAGAAGTCGTCACGGTGTCAGCGCCGCCGATCATACATAGATAAGCGAATCGAATGTCTGTACTCCTTCGCCACAGGCGGCGGGTGTGTAAGCGTATTTCTCTGCCGCCGACCAGCATCTGTAACCCGCATGTGCAGTACCGCTGCGGTGGAGAATATAAGGCCGCACTTGGCATCTTGTCGTCAGTCTTGTAACTCACTCTGAGGATGGCCGGACGATACGCGGCCGAGATATCAGTGGAGGAAATTTTATTTGCGCGGCTGCATGCCCGAAATTTAATGGATTAGCGATATGCATGTTTGCAGATACCGGTAGTGGTGTGCAAAAGGTATAAAAGGGCAATGCGTTGGCAGGGTTGTCATTTGTACTCCGGTGATTCCTGTGAAAACGTTTCCGACGTGATAATGCCGCATGACGAGACTTAACGGACTTTGAACGCGGAATGGTAGGTGGAGGTAGACGCATGGAACAGTCAATTTCGGAATTCGTAAGCGAATTCATTAATCCGAGATCCACAGTGTCTAGATTTTGCTGATAATACCAAATTTCATGCATTTGAAAAACATTGGGAATATCATAAAGATATGTACAGCCTGTTCGTCGATTTTCAACGTGCATATGACAGCATCCACAGGAATAGCCTATATAATGCAATGCGGGACTTCAGAATCCCCCAGAAGTTAGTGAGAATGGTGCAAGCTTGTATGGAAGGATCAAAGGCAGCAGTACTTTTCCGAGGAGCCACATCAGAAACATTCGAGATTGAGACAGGCCTCAGACAAGGGGATGCTCTCTCATGTGTTCTGCATTGTCATCTTAGAGAAAGTAATAAAAGAGTGTAGCCAACAGGAGTGGGCTGGAGTAGAGATGGACAGTAACTTCAATTGTCTCTCATATGCAGATGACATAGTACTATTAAGTGAACCAAAGCACGAGTTGAAAGAAATGTACCAGAAAATGGACAATAATGCACAGAAAGTAGGGCTCAAAGTGAATCGAGACAAAACAGAGTTCATGCAGTTAGGAAGAAGACAAGAGCAGGTAGAATTTCTTGAGATAGATGGCAAGAGGTTCAAGAGAGTATACCAGTTCAAATACTTGGGATCTTGGCTTACCACGGACAACAACATAAAAATGGACATCAAGGAAAGAATAGCAGTGGGAACGAAATACATGCATTCCCTCAAAGAGACGCTCGGTTCTAAATCGATCTCAGTGAACACTAAGATGAAAATCTACAACATAGTGATATGCCCAGCAGTAATGTACGGTTCGGAAACATGGAGCATGACTAAGAGAGAAGGGGAAAAACTATTAATATTTGAAAGAAGAGTAATGAGGAAGATATGGGGATCAGTTTTAGATAACGGAGAATGGAGGAGGAGGAAAAATGAGGATATCTACCTTCTGATGCGACAACCAACTATCCCACAGAAGATAAAGAGCAAAAGAATACAATGGGTGGGCCATGTAGCCCGTATGCCAGATGGAAGCCAGGCGGAGATGGCACTAGCGGGGAAACCAAACACCAAACGCCCCATTGGACGACCAATGCAGCGCTGGATGGACGACCTGGCGAAGGACCTAGCAGCCCTGGGAATTGAAGACACTGGAGGAACCGGGCACAGAACAGGAAGGATTGGAGGCAGTTTCTGGGAGCAGCACGTGGCTTGCAGGGCCTGTGATCGCTGAATATCTATCACGCATTACCTCTAACCACGAATAACGTAGTGACCGACGGCCGTCACTTAAAGACCGAGTGCAGCGGCGTTTGCGTAGAGTTATCGGTGCTAAGAGACAAACAACACCGCGTGAAGTGATCGCAGAAATCGTTGTGGGATGTACCACGAATGTATCCGTTAGGACAGTGCGGCGAGATGTCGCGTCAGAGCAGGGCTTAACAACTGGCCAGTTCTGAGCGCGAGTACTCGCGTCTGCTCAGGGACGTGCTCGCGAGCAGCTGCAAGGTCGCGGAGTAGGGAGGGAGGGGAGGGAGGGGAAATGCGCGCGCACGTTTGAATAGGGCCGCAGCGTGCCTATTGAATTCGCGCCGACTGTGTAACGTTTAACGTACTACGATCAGCTCTTAACAGTCACTTCGCTGGTTAAGAATCATGTGAAGTCGCCGTTGTGTAACCCCAACCATGCTTTCGCAGTTCAACCCCCATTGGGAGGAATTTTATCTGTTTACTGAAAAAGATGGTGTTGCAAAATGTTTAGTATGTCACAAAACGCTGAATTCTTTTACGAAATTTAATTTGCAGCGACATTATATGTCGTACCACGCGAAAGACTACGGACGTGGAAAATTGATTGACCAGACCGTGCACAGGAAGTTATTAAACTTAAAAGGAAGCTATCCGAAGAAGATCTGGACGACGAAGAAAAATCAACTGAGGCAGCTCTCAGAGTGGATTACAAAATTGCTTTGCTTTTAGCAAAATCCCTGCGCCCCTTAACTGATGGCGATTTAATAAAAGAATGTTTGTGTAGTTGCAGCGGAGCATTTGTGTCCATCTCAAGTTGAACAGTTTCTGATTGTGCCATTATCTAACATGACCATTATGCGTCGCATACAGGACATGGCAGAAGACGTCCAGAGCCAGCTTGCAAATATCTGTAAAGATTTTATGGCGTATTCTCTAGCTCTGGACGGAAGTGTTGATATCACTGGAACAGCGCAGCTTGCCATATTTATTAGAGGTGTTAATAGAGATCTTCAGGTGAGGGAGGAGCTCCTCGATGTAGTAGCCATAAAGAACACTACAACCGGAGGTGATATTTTAAGTAGAGTTGAAGAAAGTGTTGAAAATATAGGATTGTCGTGGAATTCTTTAGTTTCAGTGTCTACAGATGGTAGAGGCATACACTAAGCTAATAAAATTATGTGGCTCGTGTACATTCTCCGTTGTTTGTTTCATTTGTCGAAGTAATAATTCGTGAGTGATATCCCTGCAGGTGGCCGCGGACTTACATCGACTGGCGGCAGCTGTTGTGAACCCCACGTGACTCTCCCCACTCTCCGCTCTGGTCCGGTAGTGGGGGTAGCGTGCTCGCGCTGCTCCATGCTCGCGCCTTGCTGCTCACAGCTTGCTCCGCGAGCACGTATGTTGTGAAGCCCTGCTTTAGAGGGTTGTGGCGGCAGACAACCGATGCGAGTGCCTTCGCAAACAACACGACACCGCCTGCAGCGCCTCTCTTCCGCTCGTGAGCACATCGGTTGGACTCTGTTGTTGTTGTGGTCTTCAGTCCTGAGACTGGTTTGATGCAGCTCTCCATGCTACTCTATCTTGTGCAAGCCTCTTCATCTCCCAGTACCTACCGCAACCTACATCCTTCTGAATCTGCTTAGTGTATTCATCTCTTGGTCTCCCTCTACGATTTTTACCCTCCACGCTGCCCTCCAATACTAAAGTGGTGATCCCTTGATGCCTCAGAACATGTCCTACAAACCGATCCCTTCTTCTAGTCAGGTTGTGCCACGAACTCCTCTTCTCCCCAATCCTATTCAATACTTCCTCATTAGTTATGTGATCTACCCATCTATTCTTCAGCATTCTTCTGTAGCACCACATTTCTAAAGCTTTTATTCTCTTCTTGTCTAAACTATTTATCGTCCATATTTCACTTCCATACATGGCTACACATCATACAAATACTTTCAGAAACGACTTCCTGACACTTAAATCTATACTCGATGTTAACAAATTTCTCTTCTTCAGAAACGCTTTCCTCGCCATTGCCAGTCTACATTTTATATCCTCTCTGCTTCGACCATCATCAGTTATTTTGCTCCCCAAATAGCAAAACTCCTTTACTACTTTAAGTGTCTCATTTCCTAATCTAATTCCCTCAGCATCACGCGACTTAATTCGACTACATTCCATTATCCTCGTTTTGCTTTTGTTGATGTTCATCTTATATCCTCCTTTCAAGACACTATCTATTCCGTTCCACTGCTCTTCTAAGTCCTTTGCTGTCTCTGACAGAATAAATTTTCTAACCTACCTGCCCGATTAAGGGATCTGACATTCCAAGCTCCGATCCGTAGAACGCCAGTTTTCTTTCTCCTGATAACGACATCCTCTTGAGTAGTCCCCGCCCGGAGATCCGAATGGGGGACTATTTTACCTCCGGAATATTTTACTCAAGAGGACGCCATCATCATTTAACCATACAGTAAAGCTACATGCCCTCGGGAAAAATTACGGCCGTAGTTTCCCTTTGCTTCCAGCCGTTCGCTGTACCAGCACAGCAAGGCCGTTTTGGTTAGTGTTACAAGGCCAGATCAGTCAATCATCCAGACTGTTGCCCTTGCAACTACTGAAAAGGCTGCTGCCCCTCTTCAGGAACGTTTGTCTGGCCTCTTAACAGATACCCCTCCGTTGTGGTTGCACCTACGGTACGGCTATCTGTATCGCTAAGGCACGCAAGCCTCCCCACCAACGGCAAGGTTGGACCCTAGACGACTGGAATACCGTGGCCTAGTCAGACGATTCCCGATGTCAGTTGGTAACAGCTGATGGAGTATGAGTGTGGCGCAGACCCTGCGAAGCCGTGGAGCTAAATTGTCAACAACGTGCAGTACGAGCTGGTGGTGAATCTATAGTGCTCAGAACATTCTGGAACATTTCGAGTGTATGATTTGGCCATCCAGATCACGCAACATGAATCCCATCCTACGTGAAGGGGAGGTCAGTTCGTGCACAAAATCCTGCACCGATATCGCTTTCGCAATTATGGCGACTATAGAGGCAGCACTGGTCAATATTTCTGCAGGGAACTTCCAACGGTTTGTTGAGTCCACGCCACGCTAAGTCGCTGCACTACGCCGGGTAAAAACGAGGCCGGACACGATATTAGGAGCTGTCTCATGACTTTTATCACCTCAGAGTAAAGAACAACCTTCTCTACTTGCACAGCACTAAAAAAGTCACTCTAGTTTTATTTACCAAATAACTGAGACGAAATCGGAGTGTACATTGATAAACCAAAACATTATTACCAGCCCATGACGCCTTGAGCGTTGCGGCCACGTGTACAGAAGTTACGGCCCGCATCTCGTGGTCGTGCGGTAGCGTTCTCGCTTCCCACGCCCGGGTTCCCGGGTTCGATTCCCGGTGGGGTCAGGGATTTTCTCTGCCTCGTGATGGCTGGGTGTTGTGTGATGTCCTTAGGTTAGTTAGGTTTCAGTAGTTCTAAGTTCTAGGGGACTGATGACCATAGCTGTTAAGGCCCATAGTGCTCAGAGCCATTTGAACCAACAGAAGTTACAGAGTAGACATGGACGGGGGATCACTCTAGCGAAGATACGGCCTGCAAATGGAGAAATCCATTGAGATAAACGACTCTGAGACTCTGACAAAGGGCAGATTATTACTACGCAGAGCCTGAGGAGGAGTATCTTGAAACCGGAGAAACTGGTCGAATGTTCAAGTGCTTCTCTCGTCAGCACCTACGGAAAGAGGTAGGACAGAGAAGCTACCACTAGGCCATAAATGGTTTGACGCACAAGACTCTTCACAGAACGTGGGGTTTGGAGGCTGGCCGGCTCTGCAAAGTGGGACAGATGGTAATGTGTGGCATCTCTGCCGAAACAGTACAATGCTGCTTTCATGCAGAAGTGTTTCATAGCACACCGTTCACCGTTCGGCAGACCACCCCTACATGTCCACATGCTGACCCAACGGCATCGTCAATTACGATTATTCAACTGTTCGACTGTGTGTGAATTGCTAAGGGCCGGCCGGTGTGGCCGAGCGGTTCTAGGCGCTTCGGTCCGGAACCGCACGACCGCTACGATCGCAGGTTCGAATCCTGCCTCGGGCATGGATGTGTGTGATGTCCTTAAGTTAGTTAGGTTTTAGTAGTTCTAAGTTCTAGGGGACTGCTGACCTCAGACGTTAAGTCCCATAGTGCTCAGAGCCATTTGAACCCATTTTTGAACCGAGCGAGGTGGCGCAGTGGTTAGCACACTGGACTCGCATTCGGGAGGACGACGGTTCAATCCCGTCTCCGGCCATCCTGATTTAGGTTTTCCGTGATTTCCCTAAATCGCTTCAGGCAAATGCCGGGATGGTTCCTTTGAAAGGGCACGGCCGATTTCCTTCCCCATCCTTCCCTCACCCGAGCTTGCGCTCCGTCTCTAATGACCTCGTTGTCGACGGGACGTTAAACACTAATCTCCTCCTCCTCCCATTTTTGAACTCCTAAGGGACCAAACTGCTGAGATCATCGGTCCCTAGACTTACACTACTTAAACTAACTTATGGCAAGAACAACACAGACACACACATGACCGAGGGAGGAGTCGAACCTCCGGCGGGAGGGGCCGCGCAATCCGTGACATGGTGCCTCAAACCGCTCGGCCAATCCGCGTGGCAATTACGATTGCAATGAGCATGAAACCAGCGGGATTCGACCTTCGATCAATGGGAACGTGTCGACTCTTCCGGTAAATCACATATTTGCTACGCTAGGTCGATGATCGTTTCCGCAAGCGCCTTCGACGAGGTGAACGACGGCTCGAAATGTGCAGCGTGCCACGTACGAAGACTGGTGGGAGCAGTATTATGGTAGGCATGCGCTTGCATTGAACCTGTGGCTGTGATTGAAGAGTCGCTGACAGTTGCGAACCGCCTGAATCTCTTCATGTTTGATGTCTTCTCCATGGCGACGTCGTCTTTCAGTAGTATAATTGTCCCTGTCCTATGGAACCCACCTGAGTCGCTATGGGGGGGCCATCATAGTGTTCGGAAATCAGTGACTCATCGTTTACGCGATCCGTTCGTAGACATCTAATACCACATACCTCAACAAGCCTACGTACAAAATTCCGAATACCTGATACACAGATTCAGTTACTTATTTTTTTTTCCAAAGACTGACAAACAAGCTATTAAGCAAGCAGTCATAATGTTTTCACTCATTGTATAGCAAAGAGGAACTGATGAGATTACGAAACCCTAGTGAATTTTCATAGAATCACCTCCAAATAGGAGCGTTCTGTACGAACTCAGTAATGCCGATTCTGGCTCTCCATCAAGTAGTGAAGTTCTGTGACACAAGTGTCACGGCGATGGTCACACCGCGCCGCAGTCGATACTAGCACTGTTAATTCAAGCTACTCCCTCGACAAAAATTATCCTAACAACGAGAGGAACACGGCTCTGAAGAATACTGCATGACACCGTTAGAGCTGCACCTGAATCGCCCTGCAAAAGAAACGATTCTGTAGTCATCATTCGATTGACAGTACGGTAAGCCGAAGGAACGCTCTATGTACGAATGGCGCTACCAAAGGAAGACTGGGCGAGAAATAATAGCGAATTCTTAATCTGACATTGAAACTCATGCTACAGACAGATACGAGGTGTGGCTAGAAAAAAACCGGACTAGTACTGGCGAAACAATAAAACGAATGCAATAAGGCTGAAAGTCGCGTGGCCTGTCACGTGACTCTCGCTCCGCCTACTGCTCGAGTTTCATCTGCCTCCTGCAATCAGTCTGCCCGTGGCGTCTGTTTTAAGTAGTTGACGTTTTGTCTGTGCGTCGGAAAATGTTGAGTGTACAGAAAGAACAGCGTGTTAACATCAAATTTTGTTTCAAACTAGGAAAATCTGCAAGTGAAACGTTTGTAATGTTACAACAAGTGTACGGCGATGATTGTTTATCGCGAACACAAGTGTTTGAGTGGTTTAAACGATTTAAAGATGGCCGCGAAGACACCAGTGATGACACTCGCACTGGCAGACCATTGTCAGAAAAAACTGATGCAAACATTGAAAAAATCTGTAAACTTGTTCGACAAGATCGCCGTTTAACAATCAGAGCAGTGTCTGAGTTAACAGGAGTTGACAAGGAAAGTGTCGAACAAGTTTACCGATTTTTTCAATGTTTGCATCAGTTTTTGCTGACAATGGTCTGCCAGTGCGAGTGTCATCACTGGTGTCTTCGCGGCCATCTTTAAATCGTTTAAACCACTCAAACACTTGTGTTCGCGATAAACAATCATCGCCGTACACTTGTTGTAACATTACAAACGTTTCACTTGCAGATTTTCCTAGTTTGAAACAAAATTTGATGTTAATACGCTGTTCTTTCTGTACACTCAACATTTTCCGACGCACAGACAAAACGTCAACTACTTAAAACAGACGCCACTGGCAGACTGAGTGTAGGAGGCAGATGAAACTCGAGCAGTAGGCGGAGCGAGAGTCACGTGACAGGCCACGCGACTTTCAGCCTTATTGCATTCGTTTTATTGTTTCACCAGTACTAGTCCGGTTTTTTTCTAGCCACACCTCGTAATAAGCGTAATTGAGCCGTGGTAAAATTTTGCTGTTTTGAAGAGCGCGCCGCAGCGTCTAGTGTAAAGCAGTCTCCCTCCGTTTCTGGCGGTGGCGCAGCTGTGGCAGTCGCAGCTTTGGTGTCTCCCTCTGGTGTGAAAAGGGAAAGGTAGCCTGTTCACGTGCATTCAAGGGGTGCTATGAGCTCGCTAGTCGGGGCGAGTCATACCTGTTGGTCAGCCGGGTCAGTGTGGGGCAGTCAGTGTCTGTCTGTCTTCCGGAGTGCTAGTATGCGTTAGGCCGCTAGTCTGCTCGAGTTGCTCGGGCAACGGTCATTGGCGGTTGGATCGATCGGTTGGTCGGTCGCGCACTGGGACACAAGATGACTTGTCCGCCTTGAGCGTCGGCGCATGGGAGGTCCCCACGTGAGTCCAGTGGGCCGCGCCGTGTAGAAAGGGGTAGTGGCTTCGCGGTTGACACGAGAGCAACAGGAGTGAAACCACGACACCGGTCTGGCCGGTGCGAGCTGCGACGAAGTGAGACGGGAGATCGGCGCGCCTTCCTGCGTCCGTTGAAGCGGCTGGCAGCGGACGGTTCGGGAGAGCGTTGGGGGTGCTGCGCCAGGTCTTCGCCAGAAATCGCAGTTTATTAGAAGTTAAGTGATTGGAGATATGTTGCTTCATTTAATTTTTAAATTCTACTTGTTTTCATGGTGAGGTTACCAGCCGCTTTGTTTTGGGGTCGTCCCACCATTATTCTGTGTTTGCCCACCAGTGGGAAAGTGGTTATTTATGAATTGGGTGGTCCGTTTTTCCCTTGTGGAGTAGGGGCGGATTAGAGCAATCTGCAGTTCGGGTTGTTAAGTAATCCCCCTGTCAATCTGCCATACGTTAATAGCTGCCTCTGTCGTGTTTGTCGGATTCGGTGTTAACGAAATCATTGCTTAAGTTTAAGGCCGAATTCCTGAAATATATTTTTATCTTGCCTAACATCTTGAGAGACGGTATATGTGTAATGTAGAGCATATTTGTACATTTTATGTAAGACTACATTCCATGGTTTTTTTATTTAAATGGTCATTTTAGTATATAAAGTTGTCACCCTTCCACCGTAAGAGTTTTCTTTTAATAACAATTTGCACTTTCGGTGGAAAGTAATTTTTTTATGTGAGTGTTTTCTACCATTTCCATCCCTCCTACGGGGAGCATTGTTTATGTGTTAGTGTGAGTTGTTAAAAATTTTTAGTTTAAAGTAATCTAGTGTAGTGCAGATTTGCACCAGTGTAGTCTTCCAGAGGTTGTTGTGAGCGGTCGTGACTATGGCCGTGTTAAAGGGGGGCGGCAAGGTTCTCAGCCCGAAAGCTCATACTATAAAAAAAAATGTTATTTCTGCCTCTCAATAAATTGTAACTTGATATTTAGAGGGCGCTTTCTGATTATAATTTTTAAATCTTTTTTTTTTTTAAAGGAAGGGTTTTTTAGGAATACATTTTCCATTTGTTGAAAGAAATTTGTTTTCATCAGTTACCCACTAGCAACTACTTCCACGCTCACATAGTGTGATTAAATGTGTTAATGTTCTTGATGAGTCGCTAGTAAATGAAGTAAATTCTTTAAGAAAAGATTTTGAAAGTACACTCCTGGAAATGGTAAAAAGAACACATTGACACCGGTGTGTCAGACCCACCATACTTGCTCCGGACACTGCGAGAGGGCTGTACAAGCAATGATCACACGCACGGCACAGCGGACACACCAGGAACCGCGGTGTTGGCCGTCGAATGGTGCTAGCTGCGCAGCATTTGTGCACCGCCGCCGTCAGTGTCAGCCAGTTTGCCGTGGCATACGGAGCTCCATCGCAGTCTTTAACACGGGTAGCATGCCGCGACAGCGTGGACGTGAACCGTATGTACAGTTGACGGACTTTGAGCGAGGGCGTATAGTGGGCATGCGGGAGGCCGGGTGGACGTACCGCCGAATTGCTCAACACGTGGGGCGTGAGGTCTCCACAGTACATCGATGTTGTCGCCAGTGGTCGGCGGAAGGTGCACGTGCCCGTCGACCTGGGACCGGACCGCAGCGACGCACGGATGCACGCCAAGACCGTAGGATCCTACGCAGTGCCGTAGGGGACCGCACCGCCACTTCCCAGCAAATTAGGGACACTGTTGCTCCTGGGGTATCGGCGAGGACCATTCGCAACCGTCTCCATGAAGCTGGGCTACGGTCCCGCACACCGTTAGGCCGTCTTCCGCTCACGCCCCAACATCGTGCAGCCCGCCTCCAGTGGTGTCGCGACAGGCGTGAATGGAGGGACGAATGGAGACGTGTCGTCTTCAGCGATGAGAGTCGCTTCTGCCTTGGTGCCAATGATGGTCGTATGCGTGTTTGGCGCCGTGCAGGTGAGCGCCACAATCAGGACTGCATACGACCGAGGCACACAGGGCCAACACCCGCCATCATGGTGTGGGGAGCGATCTCCTACACTGGCCGTACACCACTGGTGATCGTCGAGGGGACACTGAATAGTGCACGGTACATCCAAACCGTCATCGAACCCATCGTTCTACCATTCCTAGACCGGCAAGGGAACTTGCTGTTCCAACAGGACAATGCACGTCCGCATGTATCCCGTGCCACCCAACGTGCTCTAGAAGGTGTAAGTCAACTACCCTGGCTAGCAAGATCTCCGGATCTGTCCCCCATTGAGCATGTTTGGGACTGGATGAAGCGTCGTCTCACGCGGTCTGCACGTCCAGCACGAACGCTGGTCCAACTGAGGCGCCAGGTGGAAATGGCATGGCAAGCCGTTCCACAGGACTACATCCAGCATCTCTACGATCATCTCCATGGGAGAATAGCAGCCTGCATTGCTGCGAAAGGTGGATATACACTGTACTAGTGCCGACATTGTTCATGCTCTGTTGCCTGTGTCTATGTGCCTGTGGTTCTGTCAGTGTGATCATGTGATGTATCTGACCCCAGGAATGTGTCAATAAAGTTTCCCCTTCCTGGGACAATGAATTCACGGTGTTCTTATTTCAGTTTCCAGGAGTGTATATCCACGGTTCAGTAATGTTTCTACAAAACAGTATATAACTTAAGAAATTTCATTTCGACCAATGATACGAGAGGTATTCCGAAAGTAAGGTCCGATCGGTCGCGAAATGGAAACCACAGTGAAAAACAAAAGTGTTTTACCTGCAATAGTTAGCGACACCTTCCAGCAACGTCTCTACATAGTCGACGCTCCATCTGTGACATTTGTCGTAGCGTTGTACCAACTTTCCAATATCCTTGTCATATAAGATCATAGAAGGCAGCCGCCAGCACTTTTCTCCGATTCGCTACACTGATCTGCATTTCGTGGTCTGTGCCAAAATGCTGACTTCATAGCCAGCGGTTCATGTCAGCAGAGATGAAAATCAGAGGGAGCGAATTCCCAGCGCGGGCGTACGGCGGCGGTGCCGCAGTCATGTGGCCAGGGTGTTACACTGTGGAGGGGCTATCCAAGTCTCCTTCGTTCCCCACTTTTTCTCTCATAAAATTATAAACTGTCTTGACTGACGTGTCTGTTCGCTGTATACAAATTTGTGGTTTAATTTCCGTTTGCAATAGCGAAGTGTAAAGAAAGAACCTCCACACGAACGTACCTCCTATTTGTTCTACACTAGTATCACATGCTATGAATTTTGCGTTGCGTTTTGAATCTTGAATTCCTTTGTTGCAACATAGTTCACAACCGGTTTTTTTTTCATTTTTGTGATTTCCTTTACCATCCTTCCCCAATCCGATGGAAACGATGACATTTACCTGTGACGGTAATACATTCTTATCACATGATTCATTTTGTATAAGAAATGTATAGTATGACTACAAGAGGAGAATATGTAAGTGTACTGTCATATCGCTGAATTGGTTGCGGAGTATCTTTGCGGCCAGCCGCGTCTGCAGAGTCGAGCACGGGACGCGGAACTGTTATGTTGTGTAGTGTGTAGCTCTGCATGTGAGAGGCATTGTTAGTATGGAAGTTGAAGTGTTGCTACAAGTGCTATTACAGTAAAGTGATGAAATATGGAAGTGATTCAGAGGAAAGTGGGTCAAGATGTAGTTAAAAATGTGCAGTGCCGTCGATAACGTATTTGTGTTTCCTCTCGTTACGTGTCGTACCGTACTGTATCATTCATGCGCGCCGTGTTCGGTCTCCCAGAATCAACTAACGTAATCAGTAAAAATTAGTTACCACAAAAGAGTGCAATCATTTGCCAGTGTCTTGTAGCGAGCGTGAGAAAGTGTGTTCGGTCATCGAGTTTCTGCATCATCAACAATCAGCCGCGCCGCGACGGTTACACGCACGCTCGTACAAGTGAGAACTGAAAATTTATCTTTATGGACGGTGTTATATTATTACTAGTGGCAAGGAGGACTGGTACCAGATATCTGTGTATGTGTGACGAGCGTAAGAACTTTCGTTCGATTAGTCGGCTTCAGCATCATCATCGCGCCGTGTTCGGTTACGCGTACGCTCGTCCAAGTGATGTTGTGGCCAGATAATCATCTAGAAGTTGGCATCAAAACTTACGACTTAGAGTGTAAGCAGTGCAACCTGCGATTTCTTATCGGCTCAGGATGTAGATGTTCATACCAGACGTAGGAAAGTGTTGTGTTTGACGTTGAATGGCTCCCCTAAACCAGCTTGCATATTTAGATAGATTATTTCAGGCAAACCAGCAGCAGTGTGGAGCAGAACAGTACGACCGCCACGGGATTACCAGGTACGTGGTGTGGACAGGGCGCACGGTCAAGAAGTGAAGAAACAGTTTAAGGGTCCCCCGCCATTTGTACCCCCGGGCGTGTTACAGATGCGTAAATGATCGGACGGAAAGCTCATAACTTTCTAAGGGAAAGAAACAGGGGCGGAAGGAGTTGTGAACACAGATCTCTCACTTCACAATCCAACACCATAACTACGGAACAATGATTCCTGACATTTTCTCGATGTCGCATATGTTGAGCCTGCTTCCTTTTTTATCAGTTCAGTACACCTTCTTCCAGTTTTCATACTCGATCTGTGTTCAGTTTTTGACGAGCTATGCACTGAGCCATTTTACCACTAAATCTGAGGGAAGTGCGCTGTTGAGTTTCCCTCATCAGTTGAGCGGATAGCAGCGAGCGCCATAATCTGCAGCAGACGGCAGCACATGAGCTTCCTAAGGCGAAATGTGTTGTGTCTTGTATCCACGCTCGAAGACCTCTGCTCACTGTCCCCAGAAGTGCTCTCCACCGTAGCCCGAATCGAAGTGTGTTCTCCACCGACAGATGGTTCTTTCTCACCTCTACAGTTCCACGAAGTTCCCGTGTACCGTTGGAAAACGCTCTGCAAATGCTGACCAATGACATTTTTGCTAATAGGATAGTTACCTCCTCTCCTGGCAAAAGGTTTAGAACATTAATGACTCGTGACGAGCCCACCGCCGCAGTTCTTGATTATGAGTTACTCTGCCACTCCTTAGCTAAGTTTTCTACTCTGGCCAATACACTCGTCTCCACGTACGTATTTTTCGGAGGCTGGCGACCTGATGACTTCTACTGTCCTATTTTTTTGCAGAGTAACCACGATGAGCCCTCTTACATTTTGGGCGAGGTGTTATTCACCTCGCGAAAAATGTCACCGGGAAATCGGCTCATCGCTTTACAAACAGAAGAGAATCGCTGCGCAGGTGTGTCGCTTCTCACAGAGCATCGAGATCTACTTTTGTCACTGACACCTCCTGGCCCATCTTCTTCGGAAGGCGACTCGTCAGTTCCTTTGAAAGGTGTTTTGGCCAGACGGCACTGATTGTAAAAACTCAGACGCTACACGAGTGAATGAAGGCTGGACCCCAAACGCGCAGGGAGCATTGTACGAAGAACTGCAACAGTGCGGCTATCAGACGACATTATTAAGTACTTCTTCAGTAAAAAAAGCTGGATAAACTGAAAGAACCAAAGGTTGTACAGAGTTTCAGCGAGAGCATAAGGGAACAGTTGACAGGAATGGGTGAAAGAAATACAGTAGAAGGAGAATCGGTAGCTTTGAGGAATGAAATAGTGAAGGCAGCAGAGGATCAAGTAGGTAAAAAAACGAGGGCTAGTAGAAATCCTTGGGTAACAGAAGAGATACTGAATTTAACTGATGCAAGGAGAAAATACAAAATTGCAGCAAGTGAAGCAGGCAAAAAGGAATACAAACGTCTCAAAAATGAGATCAACAGGAAGTGCAGAATGGCTAAGCACGGATGGCTAGAGGACAAATGTAAGGATGTAGAGGCTTGTCTCACTAGGGGTAAGATAGATACTGCCTACAGGAAAATTAAAGAGACCTTTGGAGAGAAGAGAACCACTTGTATGAATATCAAGAGCTCAGATGGCAACCCAGTTCTAAGCAAAGAAGGGAAAGCAGAAAGGTGGAAGGAGTATATAGAGGGTCTATACAAGGGCGATGTTCTTGAGTACAATATTATGGAAATGTAAGAGGAGGTAAATGAAGATGAAATGAGAGATATGGTACTGCGTGAAGAGTTTGACAGAGCACTGAAAGACCTAAGTCGAAACAAGGCCCCCGGAGTAGACAACATTCCATTAGAACTACTGACAGCCTTGGGAAAGCCAGTCCTGTCAAAACTCTACCATCTGGTGAGCAAGATGTATGAGACAGGCGAAATTCCCTCAGACTTCAAGAATATAATAATTCCAATACCAAAGAAAGCAGGTGTTGACAGATGTGAAAATTACCGAACTATCACTTTAATAAGTCACAGCTGCAAAATACTAACGCGAATTCTTTACAGACGAATGGAAAAACTTGTAGAAGCCGACCACGGGGAAGATCAGTTTGGATTCCGTAGAAATGTTGGAACACGTGAGGCAATACTGACCCTACGACTTATCTTAGAAGAAAGGTGAAGGAAAGGGATACCTACGTTTCTAGCATTTGTAGACTTGTAGAAAGCTTTTGACAATGTTGACTGGAATACGCTCTTTCAAATTCTGAAGATGGCAGGGGTAAAATACAGGGAGCGAAAGGCTATTTACAATTTGTACAGAAACCAGATGGCAGTTATAAGAGTCGAGGGGTATGAAAGGGAAGCAGTGGTTGGGAAGGGAGTGAGACAGTTTTGTAGCCTATCCCCGATGTTATTCAATCTGTATATTGAGCAAGGAATAAAGGAAACAAAAGTTCGGAGTAGGTATTAAAATCCATGGAGAAGAAATAAAAACTTTGAGATTCGCCGATGACATTGTAATTCTGTCAGAGACAGAAAAGGACTTGGAAGAGCAGTTGAACGGAATGGACAGTTATAATTAACGTGTCGCTACTCATGGAGATCAAGTGCAAGTTGTAATTATCGCACGGCAGCGAAAATTGGTAGATGTGCTAAAGCGTTAAAGTGGAATCTATTGACGCTGGAAAAAATTAGTCCCATTTTTAGCCAGCAGGTGCACATTTGTCGCTGTACAGTGTTTGTATGCTAGTATGAGATCCAAGCCGTCATTTGACAAGCCATAACTTGAGTCAACAGTGTGGTTATCGAGAAGAGAGAACGCGCGCTGTAACTGAGGCTGTTGTATGTGAACGGAAGCAGTTACAGTGCTGCACTGAGAGAGTATCGCCGCCTGGAAGGTCTGAGAAGAGGTCTGATTTCAGTAAACGGTTTAAAGAAAATTATAATCAAATTCGACTCGACAGGTGAGCTCAGGGTGGCACCTGGAAGAGGAAGGCGTCCTGTCACGGTGGAAGTTATGGACGAGGTTGGTGCTGCTCTAACTGACCACGCAGCACGTGCCCCCTCTGGTACTAGACCTCGGGCAGTGTCACGAGGGTTGTCGATCCCACGGTCAACAGCTCGGAAAGTTTTGCGGCCTATTTTACTCTTGTACCCATACGAGATCGAGACGGTGCGACGACTGAAACTCCAGGACCTGCAGCGACATTCTGAATTTGCTCTTCGGTTTCTGGCACGAATCAAAGTTGAAGACGTATGGCTGGGCGACTCTCTATGGAGTGACGAGGCACATAATACACTACAAGGCGCTGTAACTACACAGAACTGCCGAATCTGGGGTAGTGTTAAACTGCGTGTTGGACACGAAGAGCCACTGCACTCGTCGTATGTGTCTGCGTGGTGTGGATTGACAAGCACCTTTATCCGCAGTCCGATCTTCTTTGGAAAGAATACACCCAGAGGGCCTGCCAGCTGCAACGTGACGTCTGCACTTTATCGAGACCTCTTTGCACAGCACGTGGTTCCTGCTTTGCAAATCACTGTTTTGATGCAAGATGGGGCGCTCCCCATGTCGCTCGCCCAGTGAAAGATCTACTTAATGCAACCTTCCACTGACACATTAGATCCAGAGGTTTTCCAAATGGATGGCATGCAAGATTACCTGATCTCAATCCATGTGAGTTTTAGCTCTGGGAGTGTCTAAAAGAACGCGTTTACCGCGGCACGTTCCGTCTCTAGCGGGTCTGAACACCAGTATACAGGAATACGTTTGTCAGATTCCACGGAATACGGATGCAGCATTTCGTCGACGTCTCCGGCGCTAATAGTGAACAAATTGTGTAAGCGTCAGTTAATAGTAAATCGGAATTATGCCTTTCTCACTTGTCTGACCTTTCCTGTGCGCGTCCTATTCCTAATCACTTACATATGGATACATTTCTATATATCTTTATTACAATCACAGAATGAGATTTGCGACTGGATGCGAACGTTGCAACTAATTTTTACAGCGTAAATCGGTTTCGCATTAATCCATTAGAATAGGTGGCAAGATTCGCTTCCGTACTACACTGGATCTCTGTGAGTGACTGAACTTTAATTACAACCACCCGGTACTACGTATTACTCTTATTATGCGAGCAGAAACGTAGAAGGTGCTGGACGCCACTTTTCTTGTTGGCTGATGTCCTTACTGCACTCTTGTAGTCATTGTTATCTTACTTCTGGCGTTCTGGCACCCAGGTTCAGTTTGTAACATTCCGTTCGTATACCTTCGCGGGGAGCTGCTACGGTCTCCGACGAGGTGGATGTTGCACGCATATGTTCTTTGTGTTTTTAAAATAAGTTGCCCCTGAAATTTTTTTCCCATATGACATCATACAATGAAATTTTTTACGGCAAGAAAGTTTCAGGCTATTGCTGATGGGGAATGTCAACATTATTCTGTACGCAAACATAGTGGTGTTCTATAGGAACTTACAATGGGTCTGCCAACAGGACTGTAACAAACTGAATAACTGCGACCGGGCTCAGGTCGACAACTTTCGTATCTGCACCGGCCAGAGTGTGTTCAGCTATAAAGTTTTCGGTTTTTATATGCAGATTATACCGTTACATGACGTCACGCAGCCACGGCACTTTTAAAATCCGCACCACCAGCAGACGATGGCCGAGTAACTCGCTGGCGGCGCTGCGTCACGTCCATCGCGACACAGAAACCGCTGCGAGGACCTTCTGGTGAAGAGGAAGCGAGGATGGAATCTTGTTTTGGAGAGCAAAGGGGCAACAAGCAGAGGACACAATCCAAAAGGGGAAACGACTGTTGGATTTGAGTGCATGCCGTGGCTGCCGTATTGAGACAGCGGAAATAAGGAAGAGTCCGCTGGCCGAACACTTGCGATACGGCGGGGCTGGGAGCAGTTTGTTTCAGATCTGTCCGGCTGGTCGTTTCCGAAGCAGAACCCGCAGAGAGCAGGTTTTCTTGTGTGTGTTGATAGAAGGGGTTATTCTCTGCTGGTTGGATGCCTGCATATGTTGGGGCTGCTGTATGTAATTCGTGTAATTCGGCCTGCTCAGCATACATTATATTACCAGAACTCGCTGTGTGACTTCGATTCATGTCTCTGAATTCCTTATACAAATTGTTTAAGGTTTTCAGTTACCTGCTCGGTTGGCCACTTTCAGTTTTATGTAATTTGAGCTTAATTTATGTTTCTGTAACCAACCCACTCCTTAATTAGTGTATATTTCCCTTTAAAATTTGAAGTAGAATATGCGTCTTTGCGTAATGGTGTTAGTGTCTGATAAAGATTACTGATAATTTCTGAACAAGTTAATAAGCTATTGCGTGAAATGTATTAATTCTTGACAGTGTAATTACTTTTAATTGAGAAGCTTCACTGGTGTTTCATGTACGGTATTGTCCGATGTAAGTGATTTTTACACTATTTCTTGGGCATCTTGTTACTTTTGTAAAGTTTTTTCTTTTCACTTGCTACATAGTTGACTCGCTCTTTCAAGCTGTACTAGGTCTTCTGGAAGATAAAAATTGCTGTAAAATACGTTTAAAACTGTACTATATACAGGGTGTTTGGGGAGGAAACAGTGATTGTGTAAGTAATTCTGAACACAAAATGTTATATGAACACAGGTCCGCCAATGCTTCGTTAGGGAGGTATAGGTATGGAAAGGAACTTTAATTCTGCATAACTGATGTGCACATCCTGAACGTACACGTAATACAACTGCATCGTAATGTGATTTTCTTGCAAACAATGCACGGATGCATGCCATGTTTAGGCTATGCAACTTACCACGTATTACGGTCATGTGACGTACGTACTACAATCACGCGTTGTTTGCGGTTAGCTGTGTAGTGTATAGTGTTAACTGTGTTCGTACAAGCGCTGCTGACAATGCCACACGTCTACAGTAATGAGAAATACGCAGATATGGTGTATGTTTATGGCTTATGCGACGGTAGTGCTACCCCTGCAAGAGAAGAACACCACAGGCGCTTTCCGGCTCGACGATAACCTGATAGCGGGGTGTTTACCAAAATGTTTATCAGTTTGCACGCAACAGGGTCTCTTCCAAGTAGACATTTTTCGTCCGAGCGTGTACACCAACAAACTTTCCAAGAACAGGAAGAAATTATCGCAAGTGTTAAACGAAGTCTCAGTACGAGCATACGAAGAATGTCCCTGCATACGAATGTCCCACAGACACGTCTATGGGAAACATTACACGCGGAAAACATGTATCTATTTCACATACAGCGTGTCCAAAATCTCCACGTTGGCGACAATGCCCAACGACTTCAAATCTGTCACTGGGTAATTGAGAATAGTCATTTTCTTCCATACATAGTATTCACTGACTAAGCCCAGTTTTCACGACATGGAATAAACAATACACGCAATAATCATCGATGGTCACGGGAAATACACACGCTTCAGTGAATAGCAATTTCCAAGTTCGTTTTGCCATAAATGTTTGGTACGGCATGATCGGTAACCTTTTGATAGGTCCATTTATTATCAATTAGCGGTTGACGGGAGAGAGGTACCTACATTTTTGGAAAATTCATTTGTGGAACTATTGGCAGACGTTCCTTTAGCCAAGCGAACTGGAATGTACTTTCAACACGACGGTGCCCCTCCACATGTTACGTTCCGTGTGAGGGACCATCTCAACCATACCTACCCCAATCGCGGGATTCGCCGTGGCGGTGCTATTAACTGGCCTACAAGATCACCTCACCTTACACCTTTAGATTTCTGTTTTGTAGGGTTGGATGAATTCAGAAGTGCACAAAGTGAAGGTAAGTACACAAGATGAACTGCTTCGTCGCATCATGGACGCTGCTGAATTGATTCGTAACCAACCACAGCAATTGAACAAGCAAGACAACATGTTATCGCAAGAGCGCAAAAGTGCATTGACGTTCATGGTGTGATTTTCGAACCTGTTCTGTGAACTGTACAACATCTCAACGATAAGTGTTAAAGCCGTTTGTAACAGACGTGGTACGACTTTCTGAACTAAATACAAGTAACATGCATGTTGTAATGCATTATGTACTAAATGCAAAGTAAATAAACATTATGTGACAATGTGTAACATAACTGTACTTATCTGTAACATCGTTTTCAAGAAAATCACATAAAGGTCCCGTTGTATTGCGTATACATTCACGTTGTGCGCATCAGTTTTGCAGGATTAAAGTTCCTTTCAATACCCATACCTCCCTAACGAAGCATTTGCTGACCTATGTTCATATAACATTTTTTGTTCAGAATTACTTACACTATCATTGTGTAAAATATTGACCTTTCCTCCCCAAACACCTGTATATGAGTAAATAAATGTGAGAGCTTGTCTAAACAAAATAAAAATAATTTTAGCAAGGTGCAAGAATCAGTCACAGTTCAACCCAGTCCTACCATTCCCTCTAGCTGTGCACTGATATTAGACGTGATGCTTCTACTTACGTTTTCGACTCCAGCAGGTATCACCTCGTGACAGCAGTGCCCTGCATCTACTGCCTACGTTTTCTCATTAAGGCTTCATGAACTGAAAATTCCGGTAGGGTCGTGATGGCCACAGTCGTGGATGGATTACTCCGTCCTTTTGATTTTGTATAGATATTCTGGGTAAAGTCCAACTTAATGTGAAACTAAGAATAAGAGTAACGAGACCAGATGTTTAGATGATTACTCCATCACAGTAGGACAAAAATCTATTCTTTGTAAAGACTCTAGACATACAACTTGTAAGGATTAGTATTTACCGTTAAAAAGTTTCATGTTCAGGAAAGTCAGAACTTTCTAATATTAGTAAATTGCTGATTGCGCTATTCGAACGGGAGCTATATTTTCGTACCCAAACTGTCTGAAAACGATCTTGTCAGGAAGAATGTTTGCAATTTCATTCATCATATCAGTTGTTTCAGGAAAGCCTACAGCTGTGTCTTTCATGATTTAAGTAATGAAAAATGCACCAATTACTTTTTTTATGCTTAGCACAACGCCTTTTGAGAATTTATTCTCATTTTGAAGTGCATTTGTTTGCATGAATATGTTTGGTTATGTTTGCGCGTGTCATTTTCTGCCTCTCTTGCGTCTTTTTAGACTCGAATCTTTGTGTGTTTTTAAATGCTACTGTTAGAAGTAACATTTTTGTTTGTCTTCTTACAGGTATTGTGCCTCTTCCAGAATAAAGATTATTACACATACGCAAATCATCACTTACACTGTTTGTTTACAAAACATGCTACAAACATGTGATGACACTATCGGCTGACAGAGAACTTTCTACACGAAGTTGTTACAGCGTTTTTGGACCACATATATAAAAGGTTGTAAATTATCAAATTTATTTTTGCCACTGTTGGCTACTAAATTAGCGATTAATTTTTTCTCTAATGAGGAAATGTACATCATTATGAAATTGTTATAGTTATCATATGCAGAAGAAACATTCCAAGAAATTAACTGATTCACTATGTAGTTTGTCACCGAGAACTTTTTCTCGTTGCTTTTTGTGGTGTACAAAATTTTCAAGCACCTACATTAAATTCATTTATAAGATTTTTGGAAGTGACAGAGTATCTTCTTCTATGTTTTCGAATGGGCGGAAAGTGTTTTTTATATGTGTTACTATTGCTGATTTTGTAAATTGGTTCTCTGTTTAACAGTTGATGTGTTCAGTGTATCTAATTTGAAAATTCCTGCCGGTTTGTCATATGTAGTAGCTTGTGCAAGTTTTACATGTTACTTTGTATATTCCTGAGTCTGAAAATTTATCTTTTTTACTTTTTAATGTGTGGACTAGTTTCTGTTGTAATTGTTGCATGTGCTACATTTTGAGAAATGTTGCTACATAAGGTATGCTAACCATATATTTGACTTCGTTATTGGTTCCTCCTAAAGAGCCATGAATTTCTTTCTTTTTTGTTATTTGTCTCTGCATAATGTCTACCTTTGAGCCGGGGAAGTCATTGACCACTGAAGTTTACTTATTGATGCATAATTTTTTCCTCTCTGTCCTATTTGTTCAGTGGGTTTTTGTTTGCTCTATCTTCGCTTTGTATTCAGCTTTCTTCTGTAGATCTGGGTGACATGATGTGGCAGCAGTTGTTTTGCTGGAGGTTATCTTTTTCCTGTGTATCCTGAAATTGTGTCTGTTTCTCTTGTTTTCTATGCACAAATCTAGAAAATTAATGCTATTGTTTATTTGATATTAGGCTGTGACATTTATTTCCACGTGTACATTATAAAACAAATTTGTGATGTTACTGGTATCTTTGCTGACATTCGAAAACATAGATCTTAAAATACTCACTCATTTCCAAAAATCTCATACAATGGGTATAGTGGAGGAGCTAGAAATTTTTGTACACCACAAAAAACAATGAGAAGAAATTCTCGATGACAAGTTAGATAGTGAATCAGTTAATTTCTTCAAAAGTTTCTCCTGCGTATGATAACTGTAACAAGTTTCATAGTTATGTACATTTCCTCACGAGGAAAAAAGTAATCGATAATTTAGTAGTCAATAGTGACAAAAATAAATTTTATGATTTACAACCTTTTACGCACACATAATGTAATCCAAAAACACTGTAACAACTCTGTGTACAAGCTCCTTGTGGACCCATAGCATCGTCATATCTTTGTAGCATGTTTTGTAAACAAACAGCGTAAGCGATTATTTGCGTGTGTGCAATAATCTGTATAATGGAGAAGGCACAATACCTGTAAGTAGACAAACAAAAATACTATATCAGTAGCATTTAAAAACACTCGAAAATTCATTTTGTCCAACATTCCAACTGCAGTGTAACTTCTAAAACACGCAAACATCACGAAACATGTTCATATAAGTAAATACACAAATTCCCTTGAAAATGAGAATAAATTCTCGGAATGCGTTGTGCTAATCATCAAAAAATAAGTAATTGGGGAATTTCTCATTATTTAAATTATGAGCAACACAGTTGTAGGCTACTAATATGATGAACGAAATTAAGTTATTAGTGCCTAGCCAGTCCACGAAAGTAATACGCAAGTTCAAAAACATGAAAATGAAAGTTTTCAGAACGATTTCACAAAAAAAAAGAAATGGCAATGAGCAGACGGTATTGTGGGAGTCCTCCTTCGGGGGAGTTCGGCCGCCGAGGGCAAGTACTCCACACTGGGCGACTTGGGCGTCGGAGATGGGGATGAAGTGATGATGAGGACAACGCAACACCCAGTCCGTGAGCGGAGAAAATCTCCTGCCCCAGACGGGAATCGAACCCGGGCCCCTTGGCGTGGCATTCTGCCGCGCTGACCACTCAGGTAACAGGGGCGGACGATTACACACATAAAATTCAACAAAGAATGTCGGCAGTTAGGTCTAATTCCAAACCACATTAACTACAGACTGGGATACAAAAGAGGTTGTACAAAGATTGCAAAGCGGAAAACACAAGCAATATGGTTAAACCTAAAAATAAAGCTTCTATACAAGAAGAAAGACATTATAAACAGACAACTATTGACATATATTTACTAACAGCAAACAGAATGTACTATAATATATGGAACCTTGTATTTGAGAAAATTCAAGACAGTTTGTAAGGAATATCTTAAAATCGGTGGCACACACAATAAGAAATTGCATAATGTGAAATCTAAATAATATCAGAATAATAAAGAAAGGAACATTGTTAAAAACACACACACGATCTACAGTAGGGTAGTGAAAAACACAGACAAAGCATTTAATGAAAGAGAGTTAATAATGTTAAATGAAGGTTTGAAATACAATGCAAAAGAAAACCTATCAGACAACACAGTGAAAAAGCTCATTGTTGTAACAAAAATGCAACAGACATGGTAAAACTAAATATCAATGAAAAATCTGGCATAGGTCTCAAACTAAACAAACTCGAAAAGGAAGTAGTGAATTATGAAGATAACCATAGACGTATGCAAAATAATTTTAAAAAATCAGCATGGCGAGCTGCAGCAAACCTTTCTTCGGATTGCAGACCACAACACAAACACGCCACACATCAGGAATCTTTCACGACTTGCTTGACAAGTGCTATGTTGGCAGCCGGGGTAAATTTCCTTGTGCTATTTTCAACGTACTCATTTGTTGTTCTCCAGTATTTGATTGGGGAGTGGTTCATTGGAATGTGACCAAACCATCCGCTGTAACACCTGCAGCAGTCGAGCGTTACCTTTACGGTCAAGGTACTGTTGTCCACAACAAGTGACTGGAGGTGATGGCTCTTTCTGAATAGCGGTTCTCATGGTACACCCTGTCCAGTACTTCCACGATCTCGGATACAGAGCGTGCTATCGTGAGTCCAGTATGGCCTCAAGCAGATGCACTACCATCATGCGTCTATCCCATACTGCAGTCGACTGTCACGCCCGTTGTTAGCGCAAAGTCTGACACGTAGTTGGTTGGTTGGTTGGTTGGTTTGGGGGAGAAGTGACACGTAGTCATGACACAATACCACACCAGCGAGCAATCATGGAGCATCAGATGAAATTCCTGACCACATTACGTATTTATTGGTAGATGGACCCAGCATTTTACCTTGGACGGAGAGTCATCGACAGGAGTAGTAGCGGCTTCGGACGTGCTCCAGGAAAGTGTGTTGGGACGCTTTAATTATTACTGACCTAGCATTAATAGAAACCTCAGACAAGTTTCAGGTGAATAAAGGTGATCAAAAATTCAGGCAGATCCTGATAAGGTTTCAAAGTGCTGCAAAGACTGGCAATTCCTTTAAACGTACTGAAATGAAACACTGTACACTTCAGAAAACGTTGGAAAGTAGTATTTTATAACTACAGTATCAATGAGTCAGAACTGACTAACGGGAATGCTAAAAACCTTATTTTGTAGATGGTTGAATATTGATGCCACTTACCTCGCTAAAGGCTAATTACGAAGTTGCAAGTTGCGGTATTAAGTGAAGAATCTATGAATATTCTACATGTCCCTTCGTATTGCTCCTGTAGGCCTGTGAAGTCCAGATAAAAATCATTATAGTGCTCACAGAGGCTTTTCAACATTCCTCTTGCACGATAAAACGCTAACATGAGGTGCAATGGTAGTTGAAGTGTTGGCAGAAGAGCCAACACCGTGTTGCTAGAGGGGGCCGAAATGCACGCGTTTAATTACACGCAGACTGGCGTGAGGTCTGGAACAGGACAATGTCTTGAGAATTGCAAATAAAGTACGTAGATGATTTAATACTTAACTTTAATCCATAATTGGAGTACATCGCTCTTGATGATACAAAAGTATAATAAGTTCAATATAACTGGTAATGGCGCCTTGCTAGGTCGTAGCAAATGACGTAGCTGAAGGCTATGCTAACTATCGTCTCGGCAAATGAGAGCGTGATTGTCAGTGAACCACTTCTATGAACGTCGGCTGTACAACTGGGGCGAGTGCAAGGACGTCTCTCTAGACCTGCCGTGTGGCGGCGCTCGGTCTGCGATCACTGACAGTGGCGACACGCGGGTCCGACGTATACTAATGGACCGCGGCCGATTTAAAGGCTACCACCTAGCAAGTGTGGTGTCTGGCGGTGACACCACAGTAATTATCTCAGGCCGTGCACTTCACAGTGCTATGGAGTGTATGTAACTCGATGTGGTACTTGGAAATGATGCTGTCTTCTGGGGACAACAAAAATCTCTTGCACATTTCAAAAACACTATGATCCGAGTGACAACTCCATTACCGCTAGAAGAAATACAGCTAGCACAACATATAACATAGCGGAAACATACGGAAAACAGTAAACTTAGAAGTCAACATCCTACCCATGAGTGATCGTTGTTAATAGTGAATCAGTGCTTCAAGGGGAAGAATGATCGTTTAGAAACTTCCTCATGTTACATACCATGCAACGCTTATGAGAAGGAAGTCAGGAAGTCATAGGAAAAGGGCAGCTCTATTCTTGGATACGGCGTCCGCTTCTGCGAATGTTCTACGAACAGAGCGCTTTCGTAGCTTGCGACGGCTCCGGACAGGGACCGTGGGTGGCGCTGATGAGAAGAGGCGCCATGTTTTGAGGGCGGTGCTAATAGGAGCGGCCCATGAATACATAAATTTTGATCCACGGATTAGCGCCTAACGCCAGTAAGGCGAGCAAGTAGTGCGCGCAGGGCTGCCTGCTTGCTAGGGGCGGCAGCAGTCTGGGAGCAACTCTGCCACTTCTAGTACGGGCCGTGGCTAATGACGCAGGACGGACTAAAACACCGGCATACATTTGGGGGTATTTCGCGATTTGTGAGTCTTTTTGTGTCTTTATTTGCTGTAATTTGTTCTGACCAGGCATCAAGTTTCCTGTCGTGGTCTACAGTCTGACGACTGGACTGATGAAGCGCTCCGCACCAGCCTATCGCGTGCAAGTCTACCAACTGCAGCTCACATCCCCCTCAATATGCCTAATCTAAACAAGCTTTGTCTCCATCCTCAATTTCGCTCCCCTCCCTCAGTTAAGAAATTATATCTTCATCGATGCCTCAGGATATCTGACCTACCGAGCCATCCCTTACTTTACTGGTGTGTCATAAAGTCTTTTGCCCACCATTAGATTCACTGCCCCTTTGTTAGATACTCGTTCTGCCTATGTAATTTCAGCATTACGTAAAACTCCATTTCAAAAGCTTGCATCTTATCTTGTCTGCGACTTTAATCGTCCACGTTTCAAAAAAATGGCTCTGAGCACTATGGGACTTAACTGCTGAGGTCATCAGTCCCCTAGAGCTTAGAACTACTTAAACCTAACTAACCTAAAGACATCACACAACACCCAGTCATCACGAGGCAGAGAAAATCCCTGACCCCGCCGGGAATCGAACCCGGGAACCCGGGCGTGGGAAGCGAGATCCACGTTTCACTTCAAACAAATAATTTCCGGAAATTTTTTCTAACAAACCTTTTTGTATTCGATTTTCAAACATTCATTCGTTCCAGAAAAGTTGTGATGTTGCCAATCTTCATTTTATATCGCCTTCGTCTCTCGTTGATAATTTTGTTGCCCAAATAGCAAAATTTATCTGTGTTGATGTCTCGTTTCTTAACTGAATTCCTCTCAGCATGGCCTGATTTAGAGTTACTACACTCCGTTAACTATCTTGTCTTTTTTATGTTTGTCTTGCAAACTCTTTTCATGACACTATCAATTCCGTTCAACTGCTCTCCCTAGTATTTTGCCAACATTGTGTCATCAGAAAACAATTAACTTTTTCTTCGATCTCTCTCAACACTCACTATCATTTAATATTTCCGTTACAGGGTCATCTGCAATCCATTAAGCCTTTATTTCATCCCTCTGAACACTAATTACCTTTAGAAATTATTCTTAGTTTATTTTTCTGCTTATCCATGTACAGACAGAGTAACATTGGGATAACGTGCAAAGCTGTCTCTCTTCCTTCTTGACTACTGACAGCCTGCCATGTCCTTCCATTCTTAGAAGCAGTCTGCTTTCTGGACAAGTTGCGCATGTTCTTTCGCCTCGTGTACAGTTTCACTGATAATTTCAGAAATCCAAAATGTTTTTTCCCAGTCAATAATATCAAAAGCTTTTCTTTCTAGATCTAGTGTGCCGTAGTACTTCACATTTTGATACTCTAACAACTTAATAATACCTGATAATTAATTATTTAATGCAGAGAGTATTACAGCTTCCTAAATAACTACTAAGTACAACAAAAAACAAAAAATACGGATAAAGTAAACTAATGTCTAAGGTTATTATAAAAAAGCAGTAATAATAATAAACAAAAGAATTCCTAGAATATAAATTTGTGACGCCATTATCAGATCTTTATTTCGCTAGCTGAGCAACGTTAATTTTCTTTCCAGACAGACGAACCCTACTAATGTCTTTTATTACAACCTATGTCCCACTGGCCTAAGCTGTCTAGTGTCATGGATCCCATAGTTAGCTATAAACAACGTGAATTATATGGTAGTCGTATTCTAGGGTAGCCATAGTGGCTATTGTAGTGGACTGACAAGGCAGCCAGTCCACAGTGACGGGTAGCTGAAAGGGCACACGTACACACACGCCGACTGGCGCGGTCTGGAACAGGATACGTGATGAATGTGATAAAGAAAAGAACGTAGCTACTAGAACACTTAACTTTTATATCGTCCTTTGGTATACAGCATTCTTGATGATACAAGTGAGACTCTTTAGATTCATGAAGTAACTACTGGCGCCTTGCTAGGTCGTAGCCATGGACTTAGCTGAAGGCTATTCTAACTGTCTCTCGGCAAATGAGAGAAAGGCTTCGTACGTGTAGTCGCTAGCAACGTCGTCGTACAACTGGGGCGAGTGCTAGTACGTCTCTCGAGACCTGCCGTGTGGTGGCGCTCGGTCTGCGATCCTGACAGTGGCGACACGCGGGTCCGACATGTACTAATGGACCGCGGCCGATTTAAGCTACCACCTAGCAAGTGTGGTGTCTGGCGGTGACACCACAGCTATTATTGGCAGACCGACGCAGTGAAATGAATTGAAACAGTGAACTCCATTCACTATATATACGTCGTCTCTGTTCTTTCAGACATGTCAGAAAGAAGAGCCACCATTTTTATCCAGCAGCCAATATGAATTAAGACACAAGGCAGTTACAGACATTGGCTGCAAGTGGGCACTGATTATATCAATGGGGAACATTGAAAATTTGCGCCAGACTGTGATTCGAACCCGGGTCTCTTGCTTACTAGGCGGATGCTTTGACAACTCAGCCTTCCAGATACAATGGTCATCTCTAACCCAGCACGCCTCCCGTCAGACCAACCACACAAGACTCGAACTCTTACGGGAATCAGCGAAATGCCACTAGAAATGAATATAATGAGCAAGGGGCACTACATCAATAGTGTGAGGATATGTTGAGAATTGGGTCTGACGGGAGACATGCTAGGGTAGTCTGAGCAGTTGCGATGACCACTGATTCCAGATGGTTCAGTGGTACGTGACCAGGCCTCATAAGGCGACCCCTCCCACGTTTCCCCCTCCTCTCGGGATTCTCTTAAAAAAATTGTAAGGTAGTCGCTCGCGATAAGCGGGAAATAATAATAAAAGTGCACAGCGCAGCTGCCCAGTAAGCAGGAGTCGCGGGTTCGAAACCGGTCTGGCAGCAATTTTCAACTTTCTCCATTGTTATAAATCAAGGCCCCTACCAGACAATGTCTATAATTTCTTTATGTCGTCCATACAATGTCTTTGTAACATCTGTATTACCACAGTTTAGATTTCGAATGTAAGGACGTTCATCGCGATGTCAATGCATCAGATAAGCATATCTGTGAATTTTGTTCAATCCTGAAAACAATGTGTTAATCGACGTCTTGCCTGTCTACCTAAGACATTTTCTAGCAACGGAAAAATTTTAAAGGATCAAACAATTGGCTAATGCCTCACAGATTTTGACAGATGCACAAAATAATTTGCTCAAATCGGAAAGAAGGATCGCGCTATCATCTCGGCACCAAAATATTCCATACCTTGTCTTACGGCACCAAGGCTCCGTTAGTGACCGATGAGAAACATTTGACAGCCCCTTTCGGTCTAAGACAAAAGTTCCCACTAAAAACTAAAAAATGGTTCAAATGGCTCTGAGCACTATGGGACTTAACATCTATGGTCATCAGTCCCCTAGAACTTAGAACTACTTAAGCCTAACCAACCTAAGGACATCACACAACACCCAGTCATCACGAGGCAGAGAAAATCCCTGACCCCGCCGGGAATCGAACCCGGGAACCCCACTAAAAACTCCAAATACCTGGAACATGGAGTTCTTTTCCTAGGTTGATACTACACTGAAGCACCAAAGAAACTGGTATAGGCATTCGTATTCAAATACAGAGATATGTAAACAGGCAGTTGTTAGATCGATTACTGCTGCTACAACGGTAGGGTTATCAAGATTGAAGTGAGTTTGAACCTGGTGTAGCCACGCGGTCTGAAGCCCTCTTGTCACGATCCGCGCACTCCCCCACCCCCACCCCCCCCCCCCCACCCCCCACCCGCCCAATCCCGTTGCAGGTTCGATCATCCCTCGGGCATGGGTGTGTGTAGTCCTTAGCGTAAGTTAGTTTTAAGTTAGATTAAGTAGTGTGTGTAAGCTTAGGGACAGATGACCTCAGTAGTTTGGTCTTCCGTTGTAAGATGGTAACGGAGTATGCTGTTCTCCTGGCACATCAGTTCTTCGGTTTTTTGTTTGGGTCCAGTTCTAGCTTTACTTGGTTTTCCGTTCTCCACGAGCTGACTTGCAATTTGATTTGCAGAAATGTTACTATGTAGTAAGGACTCTGTTGTATCATTACTGAGGTGTCTAAGTAATCTCCAGGCATTGAAACTGTTTCTTCCCATGTCCAATTCTTCCATTAATTTACCCCATTGGTTGCGTTTGGATTCAGAAATGGATAACACGCTGCCCGATATAGTTTCATCACTGAAATGGTCGTTTTTGAATAGGTCTTGATATTCTTTCAACAAAGTGGATGTTTCGGAGGTAATGCCTTGAATGTAACTGGTCCTGCAGCGTCTAGGAATAGTTTTCTTGAGCAGTACTGGACTACTTCCAGAAACTCTTCATATACCTCAGGAACACGATCAATTATTGTAATCATTTCATCAAGCATTGTGGAGAATGTTTGCCAGTTTGCCTTCTTGAAATTGTACCTTCGCCTGAAGGCCACGGTGTGTGGGCGGATTGCTGGTACCAACTGACACATAACTGGACGGTGTTGTGTGACCGGAATCGGTGTACAAACAGATTTGATACTTTGTTCAGCTAATTTCTCACTCACAAAAATAAGATCAGGGTTGTATCCGCGTTGCCATCTACCACTATTGAAAGACAGAGGAAATTTATTATCGTGGATCAAAGATAGTTGATGCAGTTCTGCCCATTCTAGTACGGCATCTCCATTTGGATCATCGTGAGAGTAGCCCCAAACAGCGCTGTGGCTGTTGCAGTAACCAATAATTACAAATGGCTTCAGGCTGTTGAAATTGGCAGGAGGATTAAATAAGAATGCTTCATTAGGAGGCTAGTAGACAGAGGAAATTACAAGGTTACTAACTTCTACAGTAATTATTTCAATATTATTTTGCTCTGTGATGGTAGTCGTGAGAATATGGAGATCGGGTTTGGCAAAGATGGCAATGCCATATTGGCCATGAGGTCTTTCAACCACCAATTTCATTCCTGAGTCTTAGGGCGTCGTTCATGAATGTCTCTATGTGTTTCTTGGACGCATAATGGAGCGCATTTGTGTGTATAACAAAGGTTGTGTAATAGCTCTTCTTTACACGTTGATAAACCTTCAATGTTTACAGAGATGATTGTAATGTTTGGCTCTGGTACGAGCCTTTCACGGTTCTTGGATACCATCTTGCTCCTCTTACTTGTGAGGAAGGAGAATATGATTATTATTGCTGTTAGTTTCACTCGTAGCAGTTTGTCCTTTTAGGTTCCTGCCTAACCACAGACTCGGAAATTGCGAAATATTTATTTCGTGCTTCGTTCTCTAATCAAACGGAAATGTAAATAACATTAAATATAACAAAACATAATAATATTACATTCGTAACAATGTCCCAGAATGTGTTAACAGAGCTGAGATGAATATATTCAGATGGGGTGGGATGCGAACCTACATTTTTCGATTCCATAAACCACGATATAATCCGCTACGCTAGCGCTTACTTATGTGATATTAATCTCCTGTCTCGGTAATTATAGCATATCTTGAAGGATTATATCGTAGATGCTTTATTAAATAACAATTTTTGATAATGTTGACGTGTTTGTGAGAATATTCGGTGCACCGTTACCCTGAAATGGCATACTGCAAGTTATAATACAAGCGCGTTTCATGCTTAATTTGTAAATTATTGACGATAACAGCTGACTGCTGAGAGAGCACTCTTATATGAAAATACACTACTGGCCATTAAAATTGCTACACCAAGAAGAAATGCAGATGATAAACGGGTATTCATTGGACAAATATATTATACTAGAACTGACATGTGATTGCATTTTCACGCAATTTGGGTGAATAGATCCTGAGAAATCAGTACCCAGAACAACCACCTCTGGCCGTAAGAAGGCCTTGATACGCCTGGGCATTGAGTCAAACAGAGCTTGGATGGCGTGTTCAGGTACAGCTGCCCATGCAGCTTCAACACGATACCACAGTTCAAGAGTAGTGACTGGCGTATTGCGACGAGCCAGTTGCTCGGCCACCATTGACAAGACGTTTTCAATTGGTGAGAGATCTGGAGAATGTGCTGACCAGGGCAGCAGTCGAATATTTTCTGTATCCTAAAAGGCCCGTACAGGACCTGCAACATGCGGTCGTGCATTATCCTGCTGAAATGTAGGGTTTCGCAGGGATCGAATGAAGGGTAGAGCCACGGGTCGTAACACATCTGAAATGTAACGTCCACTGTTCAAAGTGCTGACAACGAGAAAAAGTGGTGACCGAGACGTGTAACCAATGGCACCCCATACCATCACGCCGGGTGATACGCCAGTATGGCGATGACGAATACACGCTTCCAATGTGCGTTCACCGCGATGTCGCCAAACACGGATGCGACCATCGTGATGCTGTAAACAGAACGTGGATTCATCCGAAAAAATGACGTTTTGCCATTCGTGCACCCAGGTTCGTCGTTGAGTACACCATCGCAGGCACTCCTGTATGTGATGCAGCGTCAAGGGTAACCGCAGCCATGGTCTCCGAGCTGATAGTCCATGCTGCTGCAAACGTCGTCGAACTGTTCGTGCAGATGCTTTTTGCCTTCCAAACGTCCCCATCTGTTGACTCAGGGATCGAGACGTGGCTACACGACCCGTTACAGCCATGCGGATAAGATGTCTGTCATCTCGACTGCTAGTGATACGAGGCCGTTGGGATCCAGGACGGCGTTGCGTATTACCCTCCTGAACCCACCGATCCCATATTCTGCTAACAGTCATTGGATCTCGACCAATGCGAGCAGTAATGTCGCGATACGATAAACCGCAATCGCGATAGGCTAGAATCCGACCTTTGTCCAAGTCGCAAACGTGATGGTACCCATTTCTCCTCCTTACACGAGGTATGACAAGAACTTTTCACCAGGCAACGCCGGTCAACTGCTCTTTTTTGTACGATAAATCGATTGGAAACTTTCCTCACGTCAGCACGTTGTAGGTGTCGCCACCGGCGTCAACCTTGTGTAAATGCTCTGAAAAGCTAATCATTTGCGTATCACAACATCTTCTTCCTGTCGGTTAAATTTCCCGTCTGTAGCACGTCATCTTCTTGGTGTAGCAATTTTAATGGCCAGTAGTGTATTAACCGTAGAAAAATCATTATGTGACGTTTAACTATAACAATAATGACAATAAATCAAACGAAGAACGACACGTTTTTATAAATCTTCGATACGCGTGCACGATACGAACTCTTGTGAGAACACCACATCGAACGCTAACGGATGTCGACAGTACTTCCTGTGGTCGTCGATATTGCACGTGACGTTAAAATGACGTCACATTTTCAGAAAGTCTTGTGAAATAAGTGTTATCCCGTCGTATGCGGCGAAGATCATAATTACTGTAGAAAGGTAGAAAACAAAGAATACGCTCACATCATGTCAAGAGTAACGAGAGTGAGCGCTGCAACGATTCAGTAATTTTCTCAACGTGTTCCGCAGCCAAAGATTGTGTGTGCGAAATGTATGTGCCATACGACGCTGGTAGAAGGATATTTGCGAAGCAACTCAAATCGCTTGATACGGGCAAGTCTTCAGGTCCAGATTGTATACCGATTAGGTTCGTTTCAGATTACGCTGATACGATAGCTCCCTACTTAGCAATCATATACAACCGCTCGCTCACAGATAGCTCTGTACCTGCAGATTGGAAAATTGCGCTGGTCGCACCAGTGTTCAAGAAGGGTAGTAGGAGTAATCCATCGAACTACAGACCTATATCATTGACGTCGGTTTGCAGCAGGGTTTTGGAGCATATACTGTATTCAAACATTATGAATCACCTCGAAAGGTACGATCTATTGATACGTAATCAGCATGGTTTCAGGAAACATCGTTCTTGTGCAACGCAGCTAGCTCTTTATTCGCACGAAGTAATGGCCGCTATCGACAGGTGATCTCAAGTTGATTCCGTATTTCTAGATTTCCGGAAACCTTTTGACACCGTTCCTCACAAGCGACTTCTAATCTAGCTGCGGGCCTATGGGGTATCGTCTCAGTTGTGCGACTGGATTCGTGATTTCCTGTCAGGAAGGTCGCAGTTCGTAGTAATAGACGGCAAATCATCGAGTAAAACTGAAGTGATATCAGGTGTTCCCCAGGGAAGCGTCCTTGGACCTCTGCTGTTCCTGATCTATATAAATGACCTGGGTGACAATCTGAGCAGTTCTCTTAGGTTGTTCGCAGGTGATGCTGTAATTTACTGTCTAGTAAGGTCATCCGAAGAGTAGTATCAGTTGCAAAGCGATTTAGAAAAGATTGCTGTATGGTGTGGCAGGTGGCAGTTGACGCTAAGTAACGAAAAGTGTGAGGTGATCCACATGAGTTCCAAAAGAAATTCGTTGGAATTCGATTAGTCGATAAATAATACAATTCTCAAGGCTGTCAACTCAACGAAGTACCTGGCTGTAAAAATTACGAACAATTTCAGTTGAAAAGACCGCATAGATAATATTGTGGGGAAGGCGAGCCAAAGGTTGCGTTTCATTGGCAGGACACTTAGAAGGTGCAACAAGTCCACTAAAGAGACAGCTTACACTACACTCGTTCGTCCTCCGTTAGAATATTGCTGCGCTGTGTGGGATCCTTACCAGGTGGGGTTGACGGAGGACATCGAAAGGGTGCAGAAAAGGGCAGCTCGTTTTGTATTATCACGTAATAGGGGAGAGAGTGTGGCAGATATGATACGCGAGTTGGGATGTGAGTCACTAAAGCAAAGACTTTTTCGTCGCGGCGAGATCTATTTACGAAATTTCAGTCACCAACTTTCTCTTCCGAATGCGGAAATATTTTGTTGAGCCCAACCTACATAGGTAGGAATGATCATCAAAATAAAATAAGAGAAATCAGGGCTCGAACAGAATGGTTTAGGTGTTCGTTTTTCCCGCGCTCTGTTCGGGAGTGGAATGGTAGGGAGATAGTATGATTGTGGTTCGATGAACCCTCTGCCAAGCACTTAAAAGTGTATTGCAGAGTAATCATGTAGATGTAGATGTAGTATGTAAAGAAAATAAAACACTGTTCCGCATGCTCGGTTTTTGTTCATTAGGCGACGGATTATTTCGTCCACGGTCCTTTAAGCAGCATTTAAGAGTGTCTCTGTGTGTCGGAGGTGGGAATCGCGGCCGTCCGGCACAAAGGACGTGTACTCGCACAGTGCCGGGAGGGAAGTCTCTTTGACGCGGCCGGTCCGCACGCGACGCGCGCCCATTACGCACGGGCGGGCGGTCCCGTGATTCTGTTAGCGCGGCAGCGGCCACGGCCGCACCTCGGGCGCCGCTGCCCTGCCCCAGCCGCGCCGTCGCGACGCCCCTGCCGGCCGCTGATTGGATGCAAACTTATCGGCGCGGCGGTTACTTCCGCTTGATTGGCCGTCGCCCTGGCTACGCCAGATAAGCCCCCAGCGCCCTCCTCCAGGCGCCGCAGATAACCGGCCCCTCGCGCAGACACCCTCCACCCGACACCCTCGCTATATTTAAAAGCTAGGCAGGGGCGCCGCGTGCACTCGTCGCCAAGGGGCTGCTCGCTTACAGGCGGGAGGTGAGGTGTCTCTCTCTGCCGAGACCGGCCTTCTAGCACTCCACGTTCACGCATTCTATTTATCCTTGCATTTATTGCTCTTATATTCAAACTCTCTCTTCATTTTCAAATGTGTGCTATTAGTCTCTGATTCGGATCTCCTTCGCACTTGTTTCTAATCATATCTACACTACTGGCCATTAAAATTGCTACACCACGAAGACGACGTGCAACAGACGAGAAATTTAACCGACAGGAAGAAGATGTTGTGATACGCAAATGATAAGCTTTTCAGAGCATTCACACAAGGTTGGCGCCGGTGGCGACACCTACAAGGTGCTGACATGAGGAAAGTCGCCAACCGATTTCTCATACACAAACAGCAGTTGACCGGCGTTGCCTGGTGAAACGTTGTTGTGATTCCTCCTGTAAGCAGGATAAATGCGTTCCATCACGTTTCCGACTTTGATAAAGGTCGGATTGTAGCATATCGCGATTGCCGTTTATCGTATCGCGACATTGATGCTCGCGTTGGGCGAGATCCAATGACTTTTAGCGGAGTATGGAACCGGTGGGTTCAGGAGCGTAATACGGAACGCCGTTCTGGATCCCAACGGCCTCGTATCACTCTTATCACTAGCAGATGGCTGTAACGGATCGTGCAGCCACGTCTCGATCCCTGAGTCAACAGATGGGGACGTTTCCAAGACAACTACTATCTGCACGAACAGTTTGACGACGTTTGCAGCAGCACCGACTATCAGCTCGGAGACCGTGGCTGCGGTTACCCTTGACGCTGCATCACAGACAGGGGCGCCGGCGATGGTGTACTCAACGACGAACCTGGGTGCACGAATGGTAAAACGTCATTTTTTTCGGATGAATCCAGGTTCTGTTTACAGCATCATGATGGTCGCATCCGTGTTTGGCGACATCGCGGTGAATGCACGTTGGAAGCGTGTATTCGTCATCGCCATACTGGCGTATCACCCGACGTGATGGTATGGGGTGCCATTGGTTACACGTCTCGGTCACCTCTTGTTCGCATTGTCGGCACTTTGAACGGTGGACGTTACATTTCAGATCTGTTACGACCCGTGACTCTACCCTCCATTCGATCCCTGCGAAACCCTACATTTCAGCAGGATAATGCACGACCGCATGTTGCAGGTCCTGTACGGGCCTTTCTGGATACAGAAAATGTTCGACTGCTGCCCTGGCCAGCACATTCTCCAGATCTCTCAGCAATTGAAAACGTCTGGTCAATGGTGGCCGAGCAACTGGCTCGTCACAATAAGCCAGTCACTACCCTTGATGAACTGTGGTATCGTGTTGAAGCTGCATGGGGAGCTGTACCTGTACACGCCATCCAAGCTCTGTTTGACTCAGTACCCAGGCGTATCAAGGCCTTCTTACGGCCAGAGGTGGTTGTTCGGGGTACTGATTTCTGAGGATCTATGCACCCAAATTGCGTGAAAATGTAATCACATGTCAGTTCTAATATAATATCTTTTTCCAATAAATACCCGCTTATCATCTGCATTTCTTCTTGGTGTAGCAATTTTAATGACCAGTAGTGTACAATTAAGAATTAAATTATTCTTCCCTACACATTGCCAACAATCTTTACACCCGTTCCTCTTATTTTCCAGCATACCATACACTTTCATATATACTGTCTCATCAAAAGTAGGCGCCCACTAATTAGTGGACATTAATATGAGGCGTGTCAACCATTCGTCTTTATGAACTCTTTTGCGGACACTTTCAGTGAGGACTCTCAATGTCTGTTGAGGAATGGCAGCTTGTTCTTTCTCAAGAGCTGAAACCAGAGAATGGACTGACGTCGGTCTCTGGTTTCTGCATTGCAGTTTAATTGGTGCCAAAGCTGTTCCATTGGCTTCAGATCGCGACTCTGGGCACGCTAGGCCTTTTGTGGAATATTAGCGACCACAAACCACTGCCACGCAGGGTGCATTGTCAAGCTGAAACAAACAGATCATCGTCTCCAGATTGTTCATCTACTGTGCACAGTATACATTCCTAGAAAGTGTGTTCGTATCCTTCCGCATTTATCATTTTCTGAAGTGCACTGAAGAGGCCACACACTAACCAAGAAAAGAAATCCTTATCGTAACTCCACATCCTCCGTACTTCACAGCTGGCATAGCAGGTAAGGTTCTTCAGCCGTTCGCCAAACCCAATCCCTTCAATCGGTTTACCAGACGGTATAGCTTCACTCCTCAATCCAAATCAGTCTGAGACGGGTGTTACGATTAATCAAGGAAAACCCCCAGTTGGGAAACGGGGCCAAAATTAGTTGGTCACTATCTAGTTGCAATTTACAATCTCTTTATTCATTACTTCAACCATTAAAAGTCATTTCTTTATCACTTGACCAGGAACAGATCCAAAAAGGCTAGTAGGAATGAGTGCCTTTTCAAAATAATTTACTTTACAGTTAACGGCCAAGCCATTTTGCTTAAAACCGACGTTAATAAAACATTTGATTACAAATCAAAATTTTCCAATTAATGAAATTGAAAATTTTACTTTACCGTTAATAGCCAAGCTATTTTACTTAAAACAGACTTTGATAAAGCATTTAATAACAAAATTAAAACTTTCGAGCTAATGAAACAAAAAAAAAACACCAATTTGCATACAATGTCGCCACCGAACATGTAGGGAGCCAACTTGTTGTGGCACAACAAGATATTAAATTACAAAGGCTCGTTAACAGGGAGACAGAACTAGCATTTTCAAAGGATTCCAAGTAGATTAAACAATCAAAGTAAAGATACAGTCATTCACCTTTTACAATAACTAACAATTTTAAAGCCACGTAATTTTAAAACCCCACCAATGAAAGGCAAACTTAAACTTTTTAAACAGTGGCCAAAAACAATCACAGTAAAATACAACCATTTAACATTTTACAATAACTAAAAACTTTAATACAATGTCCTGCCACCAAAATGTCCTGCGATAGAAATAATTAACCGACCGGGTGTAAGGGCGGCCACAATTGTCTCCCGAAGGATGCTCAGGCTAGAAGCGGACTAACAGACCCACAACGCCTCACATTCAGCAATCACATCGACCTCACGCGAGGCCAGGGGAGGAGGAGGAATGAAATCAGGAAACATAATCCCTGCCCAAAAATACACTTCCTCCCAGGCAGTACTAATAAGCCAAAAGTTCACTATCTATAATTACACCGGCGACAGGGACAGGAAATCCGAACGCAGGATGCCACAAGGCAGAAAAAAAAATGTAATCTGAAACAATAATCCCTGCCCAAAAATACACTTCCTACCGGGCAGTGCCAATAAGAAGCGGAAAAGATCACTGTCTATAAATACACCGGCGACAGGGACAGGAAACCCGAACGCAGGAGGCCACAAGGCAGAAAAGACTCTGGTTGCACAAACCAAACTTCTTCAATTAACATCTAAACCTTTAACCAACTTAGCTTGCAGTTTATCAGAGAAACAGCAGGTGAACTCCGATGCAAAGGTTCCTCACACCTGACCGTGTGCACGTCGCCAGCGCACCCAACTGGGCACAGCCACGCAGCCACGCGCTCTGTCACCGGAGCCGTCGTCTTCTCTGCACCCACGGCGGCGAAATACCACTCCTCAGGTTAGGCGAGTTACTAGTCCATCATTCCCGCCTGAAGACGGAAAATTTAACATCCGTTGCCGCTCCCACCAAGTAGTGACTCGGAACCACAGCCGTGGTCCCCGGGTGCTCATAGCAAGAGCTTACAGCCTTATCCCGTCAACTCGTCCCACACGTCTCGCACCGCCAGGATAGACCACGCGGCTTCTCGGAACAACAGCCAACCGTCCACCGCCACGCCACGCCGCGGTCTCATCGTACGACATTCTCAAAATTCCCGATTTTAAAAACCGACCGACCGACTCGTCATCGCTACGCAACCAACCTGCCATCCTTCCAAAGATCTTATTCCCTTACACAAGTCTAACAGGAAGCAACGACTCGAAGATCGATAATACCAGACACGCCGCCAGAGGGGAATCTCAATAGAATTGTACGCAGCATGACGATAAATACGAAAGAATCAATTAACGATGGAATGGAAGGACTCAGAACAATCTTTACAGCGCGTTATCAGGACAAAGAAAACTGGCATTCTACGGATCGGAGCGTGGAATGTCAGATCACTTAATCGGGCAGGTAGGTTAGAAAATTTAAAAAGGGAAATGGATAGGTTAAAGTTAGATATAGTGGGAATTAGTGAAGTTCGGTGGCAGGAGGAACAAGACTTTTGGTCAGGTGATTACAGATTTATAAACACAAAATCAAATAGGGGTAATGCAGGAGTAGGTTTAATAATGAATAAAAAAATAAGAGTGCGGGTTAGCTACTACAAACAGCATAGTGAACGCATTATTGTGGCCAAGATAGACACAAAGCTCATGCCTACTACAGTAGTACAAGTTTATATGCCAACTAGCTCTGCAGATGATGAAGAAATTGATGAAATGTATGACGAGATAAAAGAAATTATTCAGGTAGTGAAGGGAGACGAAAATTTAATAGTCATGGGTGACTGGAATTCGTCAGTAGGAAAAGGGAGAGAAGGAAACATAGTAGGTGAATATGGAATGGGGGGAAGAAATGAAAGAGGAAGCCGCCTTGTAGAATTTTGCACAGAGCATAACTTAATCATAGCTAACACTTGGTTCAAGAATCATAAAAGAAAGTTGTATACCTGGAAGAATCCTGGAGATACTAAAAGGTATCAGATAGATTATATAATGGTAAGACAGAGATTTAGGAACCAGGTTTTAAATTGTAAGACATTTCCAGGGGCAGATGTGGATTCTGACCACAATCTATTGGTTATGAACTGCAGATTGAAACTGAAGAAACTGCAAAAAGGTGGGAATTTAAGGAGATGGGACCTGGATAAACTGAAAGAACCAGAGATTGTAGAGAGTTTCAGGGAGAGCATAAGGGAACAATTGACAGGAATGGGGGAAAGAAATACAGTAGAAGAAGAATGGGTAGCTCTGAGGGATGAAGTAGTGAAGGCAGCAGAGGATCAAATAGGTAAAAAGACGAGGGCTAATAGAAATCCTTGGGTAACAGAAGAAATATTGAATTTAATTGATGAAAGGAGAAAATATAAAAATGCAGTAAGTGAAGCAGGCAAAAAGGAATACAAACGTCTCAAAAGTGAGATCGATAGGAAGTGCAAAATGGCTAAGCAGGGATGGCTAGAGGACAAATGTAAGGATGTAGAGGCTTGTCTCACTAGGGGTAAGATAGATACTGCCTACAGGAAAATTAAAGAGACGTTTGGAGAGAAGAGAACCACTTGTATGAATATCAAGAGCTGAGATGGCAACCCAGTTCTAACCAAAGAAGGGAAGGCAGAAAGGTGGAAGGAGTATATAGAGGGTTTATACAAGGGCGATGTATTGGAGGACAATATTATGGAAATGGAAGTGGATGTAGATGAAGATGAAATAGGAGATAAGATACTGCGTGAAGAGTTTGACAGAGCACTGAAAGACCTGAGTCGAAACAAAGCCCCGGGAGTAGACAACATTCCATTAGAACTACTGACAGCCTTGGGATGCCAGTCCTGACAAAACTCTACCATCTGGTGAGCAAGATGTATGAGACAGGCGAAATACCCACAGACTTCAAGAAGAATATAATAATTCCAATACCAAGGAAAGCAGGTGTTGACAGATGTGAAAATTACCGAACTATCAGTTTAATAAGTCACAGCTGCAAAATACTAACGCGAATTATTTACAGACGAATGGAAAAACTGGTAGAAGCTGACCTCGGGGAAGATCAGTTTGGATTCCGTAGAAATGTTGGAACACGTGAGGCAATACTAACCTTACGACTTATCTTAGAAGAAAGATTAAGAAAAGGCAAACCTACGTTTCTAGCATTTGTAGACTTAGAGAAAGCTTTTGACAACGTTAACTGGAATACTCTCTTTCAAATTCTGAAGGTGGCAGGGGTAAAATACAAAGAGCGAAAGACTATTTACAATTTGTACAGAAACCAGATGGCAGTTATAAGAGTCGAGGGGCATGAAAGGGAAGCAGTGGTTGTGAAAGGAGTGAGACAGGGTTGTAGCCTATCCCCGATGTTATTCAATCTGTATATTGAGCAAGCAGTAAAGGAAACAAAAGAAAAATTCGGAGTAGGTATTAAAATTCATGGAGAAGAAGTAAAAACTTTGAGATTCGCCGATGACATTGTAATTCTGTCAGAGACAGCAAAGGACTTGGAAGAGCAGTTGAACGGAATGGACAGTGTCTTGAAAGGAGGATATAAGATGAACATCAACAAAAGCAAAACGATGATAATGGAATGTAGTCAAATTAAATCGGGTGATGCTGAGGGAATTAGATTAGGAAATGAGACACTTAAAGTAGTAAAGGAGTTTTGCTATTTAGGGAGTAAAATAACTGATGATGGCCGAAGTAGAGAGGATATAAAATGTAGACTGGCAATGGCAAGGAAATCGTTTCTGAAGAAGAGAAATTTGTTAACATCGAGTATAGATTTAAGTGTCAGGAAGTCGTTTCTGAAAGTATTTGTATGGAGTGTGGCCATGTATGGAAGTGAAACATGGACGATAAATAGTTTGGACAAGAAGAGAATAGAAGCTTTCGAAATGTGGTGCTACAGAAGAATGCTGAAGATTAGATGGGTAGATCACATAACTAATGAGGAGGTATTGAATAGGATTGGGGAGAAGAGAAGTTTGTGGCACAACTTGACTAGAAGAAGGGATCGGTTGGTAGGACATGTTCTGAGGCATCAAGGGGTCACAAATTTAGCATTGGAGGGCAGCGTGGAGGGTAAAAATCGTAGAGGGAGACCAAGAGATCAATACACTAAGCAGATTCAGAAGGATGTAGGTTGCAGTAGGTACTGGGAGATGAAGAAGCTTGCACAGGATAGAGTAGCATGGAGAGCTGCATCAAACCAGTCTCAGGACTGAAGACCACAACAACAACAACATATGTTGAGAGCCGACACATGGCTCAGAGTCTATTCGAGTCATCCACCGTCCCGTGGCGTTGTTCTTTAAGGAACATCAAGTGTCGCTTAAAACATCGAATACAGAAATGTGTCGCTGATGAGGAGCTGCTCAACCACTGTGCACCATTATTTTCGACCCCTGCGCACAGTTATTGTGCTGGCTTGACTGCTGGTGAGTCCTCCAGCGGATTTCATGCGATTTTTTTGCAACCACCTTCCACAATGCTCGACGGTCTCTCTCTCCATCAGTGAACGAGGTCTGCGCGTCTTGGTTTATCTGTGACTATTCTTACGTATTTCCAAGTCACAATCAACATCACCAGCAGCCGGCTTGGGCAGCTTCAGAACTTTTGAAATGTCCCTAATATATCTGTCACTCAGGTGACTCCCATTGACTATTCAACGTTCGAAGTCGCTCTCCCGACCGACCGATTCTGCTTTTACTGCTCCTCTACTGACAACACAATAGTTCTCATCTCGTTTTACACTAGTGGTCTAGAGACCCTTTATAGGGAGAGAGTGACCAACCGGACGATACGGCGGCCATTTTTCTATCAAACTGCGGGCGGTACTTTTGAATGCCCAGTAGTGGAGTAGTGGAGTACACACTCACCGAATCAAAAGCACAAGACAATATGGCGAAATCATTCGTTAAATGCCTTTGTTTATAAGAATAATGTGTTATAATAATTTTCACACAGCCAATTTACAGGTCTGTTTTCAAATTTAACTATGTGTATTGCAAGTTGTTTTATATGTAGTAAAAAGCAAAAACGACTTACTTCACATAGATAAGAGTGCTTGGTTGGTTTCCACAAGGCTCCTGTTTGGTTTATGTCAGCCCTGTTGACTGCGACTGCCCACTGCTTTCGTCTTTCTTCATTGCGTGGAAATGCTAACATGCGAAATCCACCTTCGCCTCTATTGCAACAACCAAATGCCGCACAACCTGTCATCGTTTACTAACGTCTGCAGAACGAATTACAGATGTCAAAAACAATACTGTACAATTACTAACGTGTTCAAACATGTAGGCCTACCGACTTCATTACAAAACGCTTCATTATTTCAACGCGTATTTAAGATCGCAAACGCTAAATACGTACTAAAAACGATATACAACTAAATCGAACATGCATGCACAACGCATAACAAGTCTCTCAATAATTCAAATACCTTTTAATCGTTTCCAAAAGTCCCCTGAATTTCAATTCAACTCAAAAGCACGGCGAACATAGGTAGCGCGAGAGACGTTTGGCGCCATTTTTCTGCCAAAGCTAATCAACCAATCACGGGCAACTTCACCTATGGCCAATCTCTCCCTATACATGCTCTCTAGAGTGGTCTCGCCTCTCGTGACATCTAGTGGTCAGTTCACTAACACATACGATGCTTTTAATCAAATACTGTATCTCTATTACTACTTGAACGTAACGTCTGTCACTGTTGTCCGCCGTCGTCTCCAGATTGCACTTAACCCTTTCACTGGTTCCTCTTATTATCAACATCTTCCTATAGATACAAGTATTTCCCATTAATCCCCGCTTCAAGCCTGTTGCAATTGTGTTTCTATTAAGACATACCTTAGCCAGCAACAGTGAGTAAATTCGGTTTTCATCTTCGCCTTATAGGACATTTTTAAACATGTCAATCTGTATTGCAATTTCTAGTATTACTCTGCTGACCACTAATATTGCAACATCAGGAATCATAGCAAATAACGAATCTTCGTTATTGTCCATACACACTGCGTTAGCAAGAATACCTGGTTAAATTTGTAGGTAATTTGGGTAAAATTTATAGGATGCGAAATTTAGTAAACATAGCTGCCCCCCCCCCCCTATGAACTATGGACCTTGCCGTTGGTGGGGAGGCTTGCGTACCTCAACGATACAGATAGCCGTACCGTGGGTGCAACCACAACGGAAGGATATCTGTTGCGAGGCCAGACAAATGTGTGGTTCCTGAAGAGCGGCAGCAGCCTTTTCAGTAGTTCCAGGGGCAACAGTCTGGATGATTGACTGATCTGGCCTTGTAACACTAACCAAAATGGCCTTGCTGTTCTGGTACTGCGAACGGCTGAAAGCAGGGGGAAACTACAGCCGTAACTTTTCCCGAGGGCATGAATCTTTACTGTATGATTAAATGATGATGGCGTCCTCTTGGGTAAAATATTCCGGAGGTAAAATAGTCCCCCATTCGGATCTCCGGGCGGGGACTACTCAAGAGGACGTCGTTATCAGGAGAAAGAATACTGGCGTTCTACGGATCGGGGCGTAGAATGTCAGACCCCTTAATCGGGCAGGTAGGTTAGAAAACTTGAAAACGGAAATGCATAGGTTAAAGTTAGATATAGTGCGAATATGTGAAGTTCGGTGGCAGGAGGAACAAGACTTTTAGTCAGGTGAATACAGGGTTATAAATACAAAATCAAATAGGGGTAATGCAGGAGTAGGTTTAATAATGAATAAAAAAATAGGAGTACGGGTAAGCTACTACAAACAGCATAGTGAACGCATTATTGTGGCCAAGATAGAAACGAAGCCCACGTCTACTACAGTAGTACAAGTTTATATGCCAACAAGCTCTGCAGATGACGAAGAAATTGATGAAATGTATGAGGAGATAAAAGAAATTATTCAGGTAGTGAAGGGAGACGAAAATTTAATAGTCATGGGTGACTGGAATTCGAGAGTAGGAAAAGGAAGGGAAGGAAACATAGTAGGTGAATATGGATTGGGGCTAAGAAATGAAAGAGGAAGCCGCCTGGTAGAAATTTGCGCAGAGCATAGCTTGGTTCAAGAATCATGAAAGAAGGTTGTGTACATGGAAGAACCCTGGAGATACTAAAAGGTATCAGATAGATTATATAATGGTAAGACAGAGATTTAGGAACCAGGTTTTAAATTGTAGGACATTTCCAGGGGCAGATGTGGACTCTGACCACAATCTATTGGTTATGAACTGTAGATTGAAACTGAAGAAACTGCAAAAAGGTGGGAATTTAAGGAGATGGTATCTGGATAAAGTGAAAGATCCAGAGGTTGTAGAGAGTTTCAGGGAGAGCATAAGGGAACAATTGACAGGAATAGGGGAAAGAAATACAGCAGAAGAAGAATGGGTAGCTTTGAAGGATGAAACAGTGAAAGCAGCAGAGGATCAAATAGGTAAAAAGACGAGGGCTAGTAGAAATCCTTGGGTAACAGGAGAAATATTGAATTTAATTGATGAAAGGAGAAAATATAAAAATGCAGTAAATGAAGCAGACAAAAAGCAATACAAATGTCTCACAAATGAGATCAACAGGAAGTGCAAAATGGCTAAGCAGGGATGGCTAGAGGACAAAAGTAAGGATGTAGAGGCTTATCTCACTAGGGGTAAGATAGATACTGCCTACAGGAAAATTAAAGAGACCTTTGGAGAAAGGAGAACCACTTGCATGAATGTCAAGAGCTTTGATGGAAACCCAGTTCTAAGCAAAGAAGGGAAATCAGAAAGGTGGAAAGAATATATAGAGTTTCTATACAAGGGCGATGTACTTCAGGGCAATATTATGGAAATGGAAGTGGATGTAGATGAAGATGAAATGGGAGATATGATACTGCGTGAAGAGTTTGACAGAACACTGAAAGACCTGAGACGAAACAAGGCCCCCGGAGTAGACAAAATTCCATTAGAACTACTGACAGTCTTGGGAGACCCAGTCCTGACAAAACTCTACAATCTGGTGAGCAAGATGTATGAGACAGGCGAAATACCCTCAGACTTCAAGAAGAATATAATAATCCCAATCACAAAGAAAGAAGGTGCTCACAGATGTGAAAATTACCGAACTATCAGTTTAATAAGTCACAGCTGCAAAATACTAACGCGAATTGTTTACAGACGAATGGAAAAACTGGTAGAAGCTGACATCGGGGAAGATCAGTTTGGATTCCGTAGAAATGTTGGAACACGTGAGGCAGTACTGACCTTAGACTTATCTTAGAAGAAAGATTAAGGAAAGGGAAACCTACGTTTCTAGCATTTGTAGACTTAGAGAAAGCTTTTGACAATGTTGATTGGAATACTCTCTTTCAAATACTGAAGGTGGAAGGGGTTAAACACAGGGAGCGAAAGGGTATTTACAATTTATACAGAAAGCAGATGGCAGTTATAAGAGTCGAGGGGTATGGAAGGGAAGCAGTGTTTGGAAAGGGAGTGAGACAGTGTTGTAGCCTATCCCCGATGTTATTCAATCTGTATATTGAGCAAGCAATAAAGGAAACAAAAGAAAAGTTCGGAGTAGGTATTAAACTCCATGGAGAAGAAATAAAAACTTTGAGGTTCGCCGATGACATTGTAATTCTGTCAGAGACAGCAAAGGACTTGGAAGAGCAGTTGAACGGAATGGACAGTGTCTTGAAAGGAGGGTATAAGATGAAATCAGCAAAGCAAAATGAGGATAATGGAATGTAGTTGAGTTAAATCGAGTGATGCTGAGGGAATTAGATTAGGAAATGAGCCGCTTAAAGTAGTAAAGGTGTTTTGCTATTTGGGGAACAAAATAACTGTTGATGGTCGAAGTAGAGAGTATATAAAATGTTGAATGGCAATGGCAAGGAAAGCATTTCTGAAGAAGAGAAATTTGTTAACATCGAGTGTAGATTTAAATGTCAGGAAGTCATTTCTGAAAGTATTTGTATGGGGTGTAGCCATGTATGGAAGTGAAACGTGGACGATAAATAGTTTAGACAAGAAGAAAATAGAAGCTCTCGAAATGTGGTGCTACAGAAGAATGCTGAAGATTAGATGGGTAGATCACATAACTAATTGGGGAGAAGAGGAGCTTGTGGCACAACTTGACTAGAAGAAAGGATCGGCTGGTAGGACATGTTCTGAGACATCGAGGGATCACCAATTTAGTATTGGAGGGCAGTATGGAGGGTAAAAATCGTAGAGGGAGACCAAGAAATTAATACACTAAGCAGATTCAGAAGGATGTAGGCTGCAGTAGGTACTGGGAGATGAAGAGGCTTGCACAGGATAGAGTAGCATGGAGAGCTGCATCAAACCACTCTCAGGACTGAAGACCCCAACAACAACAGCTGCCACCTGTGGCACCAACAACGACTGTACCCCGACTGGGCATCCCGCCGAACCGAGCTTGGATGAAAGCTACGGTTACGCCATTCTGTGCTGCCTTAGTCACTCAATTTTACGTCTACACAATTTTCCCTCATCGCACCGACACTACCTTTAATCCCCTCACTTTTCCCACTTATTCTCCGCCTCTCTCCACAATTTCCATAATATCCTATTAGTTCTTGATTCTAGTGATTGTTGCAATTGTCGGTCGTTGACTGGCGTTGATTATATCCCTGTAACCTCCCAACTATATTCGTTCATGTGTTAAATTTAGCCCAAATTTGCCTCACACACTATAAAAATATGCATACTACTAAAACTATGTATTCACAGACTTTTATCCAGCTTACACTCGTATGCTAATCTTTGACTAAACAGATCCTAATCTGAACTTAACTGTACCTGATCTCAATGCAGCTTGTCTTTATATTAAATGCGCAACTGAAGCAAAACTTTCCACTTACCTCGCGTTCTGACAACGTTGTTGCAGATTTCTCGAAATACAACAGCAAACAGCAAGCAGGCACTGGCTGAACCAGATTTCTATTTCTAAGTGAATATTCAAACGGTTGCGTACTACATGATGCAATGTGGGAATGTGTAATGATAAACAATAGGGTGGGGAGAGTAACTATTCCAAAATTATATTCCAAAACATCGATTTTAGAATGAAGTATGTATTAAAATGATAGTAAAATTTTGCTTGTTCACACATAACATTGACCCGAACAATACTATGCTTAACAAAGCGAACAATTATTTAAAAAGGGAAGAATGGAAACGGAAAATTCCTATAAAAAAACAAACTTTTTTTAAACAGTTGAAATCTTAATGTAGGATTCAGGGAAGTGGGGTGGCCTATCTCTCAATCTGAGAAAGCGAACAAACAATAATCACTTCTACAAATTAGGTGCGCAGTGCTGCAGTCTCACCTCAAGCTTCTTCTCTTCAAGGAAAAAAAAAAAAACCGTTATGCAACACCATTACATACGTTATATTGATCCTTGCTGTCCTGTACGATCATCTGCCTTCACCTAACAGTTACAATTATTAGTCCACACAGCACTACTAAATATGTCCATCACCTACCACACTTCAACTAAGAATGTATCAGAATGCGCAGCGGAGAAGACTGTGCAACGACAAGATCAAACATTGTTTAACGGTAACGTAATTTGCTTTCACTCTGACATGCACATCGGTAACTTAACAAAAAGGAAAATGTCATGACCACTTTACGAGCTTACTGAACCCATCGATTCTGTATTCGTGTATTCATCGCGTTATCCAGACCAAGGCGCGGAACGAAAAACCACAGTCTCGATCTCCACATTCTTATGGCGTTGAATTTCGACACATGCATCAACCATTCACATAACGTGCAATGTGTTTCACAAGTTAGTACAAAGCACTCGCATTCTGAAAGTGTTTACTTAAGGCGAATGCTGGAGTGCTCCTCTCGAACTGTCTGCCAGGTTTTTATAATCGGAGTTCAGTTACTACTGACCTCGCCGTAGATTTAATGGCACATCTTAATCTTGTGAACACCTTTCACTGAATATTGGCCGAGATTTTCTGCATGAAACAAGGAACATTAACCAAAACCGAATCTAATTGAATCCTTCTTGGGATATCTGAATGTAAACTGTGAGTAGGATATTGTAACAGCACTCTGAAATAAATCGTTAGAATTTTTTTTTGGGAGGGGAGGGGGACAAGGGAGGTAGGATGGTGCAGGTAGGTAACAGATTCAGCAGCGTTCGACACTCTAGCTGTATAAAATCCAAGTGGAGCTATTTTAACGTCAGGGAAAGCGTTATTGTGTCTTGGTACACATCAGATTTAATTTGAACCTACCCAACTGCGTGTGTGCGGCAAATACACTCCTGGAAATGGAAAAAAGAACACATTGACACCGGTGTGTCAGACCCACCATACTTGCTCCGGACACTGCGAGAGGGCTGTACAAGCAATGATCACACGCACGGCACAGCGGACACACCAGGAACCGCGGTGTTGGCCGTCGAATGGCGCTAGCTGCGCAGCATTTGTGCACCGCCGCCGTCAGTGTCAGCCAGTTTGCCGTGGCATACGGAGCTCCATCGCAGTCTTTAACACTGGTAGCATGCCGCGACAGCGTGGACGTGAACCGTATGTGCAGTTGACGGACTTTGAGCGAGGGCGTATAGTGGGCATGCGGGAGGCCGGGTGGACGTACCGCCGAATTGCTCAACACGTGGGGCGTGAGGTCTCCACAGTACATCGATGTTGTCGCCAGTGGTCGGCAGAAGGTGCACGTGCCCGTCGACCTGGGATCGGACCGCAGCGACGCACGGATGCACGCCAAGACCGTAGGATCCTACGCAGTGCCGTAGGGGACCGCACCGCCACTTCCCAGCAAATTAGGGACACTGTTGCTCCTGGGGTATCGGCGAGGACCATTCGCAACCGTCTCCATGAAGCTGGGCTACGGTCCCGCACACCGTTAGGCCGTCTTCCGCTCACGCCCCAACATCGTGCAGCCCGCCTCCAGTGGTGTCGCGACAGGCGTGAATGGAGGAACGAATGGAGACGTGTCGTCTTCAGCGATGAGAGTCGCTTCTGCCTTGGTGCCAATGATGGTCGTATGCGTGTTTGGCGCCGTGCAGGTGAGCGCCACAATCAGGACTGCATACGACCGAGGCACACAGGGCCAACACCCGGCATCATGGTGTGGGGAGCGATCTCCTACACTGGCCGTACACCACTGGTGATCGTCGAGGGGACACTGAACAGTGCACGGTACATCCAAACCGTCATCGAACCCATCGTTCTACCATTCCTAGACCGGCAAGGGAACTTGCTGTTCCAACAGGACAATGCACGTCCGCATGTATCCCGTGCCACCCAACGTGCTCTAGAAGGTGTAAGTCAACTACCCTGGCCAGCAAGATCTCCGGATCTGTCCCCCATTGAGCATGTTTGGGACTGGATGAAGCGTCGTCTCACGCGGTCTGCACGTCCAGCACGAACGCTGGTCCAACTGAGGCGCCAGGTGGAAATGGCATGGCAAGCCGTTCCACAGGACTACATCCAGCATCTCTACGATCGTCTCCATGGGAGAATAGCAGCCTGCATTGCTGCGAAAGGTGGATATACACTGTACTAGTGCCGACATTGTGCATGCTCTGTTGCCTGTGTCTATGTGCCTGTGGTTCTGTCAGTGTGATCATGTGATGTATCTGACCCCAGGAATGTGTCAATAAAGTTTCCCCTTCCTGGGACAATGAATTCACGGTGTTCTTATTTCAATTTCCAGGAGTGTATATTCCACTGCTGCTTGAAATGCAAGAACCAGTGATCGAATATGGTCATCTAAACTCGATTTCACAATCTTTTTTATTTCTAATGTGTCCACAGGACGTACTGAAATTTGGAAATTTATGGTACGTTTCTATGGGACCAAACTGCCGAGATCATCGGTCTCTAGACTTACACACGATTTAATCTAACTTAAACTGACTTAAGCGAAGGACAACATACACGCACATGGTCTTGTTTCTCTAAAAAATGGTTCAAATGGCTCTGAGCACTATGCGATTTAACTTCTGAGGTCATCAGTCGCCTAGAACTTAGAACTAATTAAACCTAACTAACCTAAGGATATCACACACATCCATGCCCGATGCAGGATTAGAACCTGCGACCGTAGCGGTCGCCCGGCTCCAACTGTAGCGCCTAGAACCGCACGGCCACTCCGGCCGGCTCTTGTTTCTCTCACAGTCTTCAAAGAGAAAGATAAACGTCACAAATTGAATGGGTTAATAAATCTAGAAATTTATTTATGAATATCGTTAGTTAAGAACTTTTGAGCACTGACGTTTTAATAGTATGATTCTAAGTGACAACACACAGTGTACTGATGCTAAAGATCAGATAATGTAGTAACCCGAAACGCGCCATGAGAAGTTGAGAATAAAGAAAACCTGGCTACCAAGAGGAGTGTGTGACGAGATGGCGTCAGGTCCCCTCAAAGACATTTTGACTAAGATGATGAGAATTTACATCATCAAAAAAATTAACACGAATTTAGTTTTGTAATACGCACTAAATATTGCAAAAATTATATCGCTAGTAACAGTGACAAAAAGGAAATCGCAAGAGAAGGTGCACATAAACGGTTCCATAAAATTCGATTTCGTAATGCCCATGGTCTGATGTAAAACACATTTGCAATCGCAATGTTTCCTGAACGAACCGAAGCTTCCTTCGATATCGTTATACACGCTTCAGTTATGAGATACTTTAAATTCTGTGACTTCGTAGGCTTTCCCAGCGTAATAAGTCTTGAAAGTCTCTTCGGGTTTGCTGCCGGATCCTAAAATCAAGTTGACTCGATATTTCGGCGGTCCAGCTGGTCGCCATCTTCATGGAGAATGCTGCTTCTGCTGATGAGTCCCGCTGAGAACCGACGCCAGGCTGCAAATCGACGTCCAATAAATTCTCTTTGTCATGGCATGGATTTCATCTTTGACCTTATTCTAGAGAAAAAGAAGGAGTTGGGTGAGCGCTTTATTAGCTACTATCTAACAGTTAGCTGAGCACCCATCGTGCTGATATCACATACGTAACATGTCCACTTCGGTAAGAAATTGCGAGTATGTGTTACCTGTTACGATTTCTTCAACAAAGGAAGGATCAATCACGTAGTCTGCAATAACACCGCACCAAAACTTTACACTCCACAGCCTCTGACCAAATTCAGCCATAGCTGCTTCTTTGCGATTTACTAACGGATATTTTTAACAGTCTGTTTTAGATAATTTAGGGTGAAGGTTGTTTCATCAGGAAAAATTATTTGCAGAAAGAACTTTCTGTTCTGATGTCGCATCAGAACATGACACCTCAATTCGATGCATTCTGTGCAATCCCGCTGGTTAATTTGGTAGTGAAGTGACGTACGGTAGGAATAGGAGCTGCTTGCACACAAAATGCGAGGAACGCTAGGGTGACTAATTCCAGAGGTACTCACAATTTATCCGATGCTAACATATGGATTCTGAGCAACAACTTGCAGGACATCTTTTTTTTAATTTTTTTTAAATAAATTGTAATTCTTGTTGACTTGTTGGATACTCTCTGACAGGATACGTTTGTAGATACAGCTAGACTATTTTCTTCGTGCTCCTTCTATATTATCTGTAAAGAAATGGAATGTCTCATTTCTCTTCTTTAATGAAATACATTTTTGTTTCACAGCAGTCAGTAGTCGATATATGTGAACGACACAGATACAACAGGAATCTGCGTGCATTTCTCTCTTCCTGTTATACAAGTATCACGGCGATGTTTTTCCTTTTCCTGTCCAACGTGATGTGTTCTTTACTTGAGTGTGGAATCAGGAATATCCACGGAAGACAGGAATCAGTTTGATTTCTGCAGATAAATCCTTAGTACAAATTACTGATTTTTTTTTTTTTTCGAAGCTGTCTTTCTGGTTCTTGGCAAGTGAAAATCGGTTGAAGTCATCTCTAAGGCCCACGAGTCTAGCTGCAGAAACTGCTATTGTTTTACTTGAGAAAACAAAGGCGAAGTTGGTATCGGTATCTCTGTAATTAATACCGCTATGACAAGAGACGATACATCGTTTGCTTAGTACTTTGTTACATTTGTTCACATTTCCCATGTTGTTGACAGAGACCATCAGTGAGCACACTACATTTGATTACAGAGGCTACCAGTAAATGCTCAGACATGTTTTCTGTCTAAACCAGTTTTGATTCTTACGTCATTCTCTTGTGTCATAGTCTTTAGCCGATGGCTGCATCAGTATTATGTAACAGGAGCGGGCGTTTCGATAGCTCTCCTACTAGAAGACTGTGGTCAGACGCACGCTCCTACCAAGTACTGACACAGCCGTCAGCTTACTTGTGAATATTAACGTACGGGAATTATAAACAACCTGCGGACTAAAAGTTGCGCTCTCCTTTCATAAATTGCAAAATTATTTCTCTATTATCTGCTCAAGATACATATGCTATTAATAAAACTAATAACCATTGTATTTTTCTTTAAATACCATTAACTTTGTTTCCAATATCGATGCAAGACACTCAATAAGTTATTGTGTTAATGATGTTTGTATCAATGAAATTGTCATCAATTAATTCACACTCAGCTTATATTAGTTTGACATTTAAATCAATATTTTAGTTGCTACGTCTATTTACGTCACGTATATTTCAATTGCTTGTTTAGGACAGGAATCTAGTAAACACACACTCATGAAGGAGACAGATATGAAAGTAATTCTTTACTACAGATAACCACTACGAGGCCCATTGCATACGAGACAGAGAAATCTTAGATCTATACAGAACAAGTACGAAACTGGGATAAATCCTTCAAATTACACAACCTCAAAATGAGGAAAAATAATCCTCCCATTTAGGTATTAATTCTTTTCTGTAATTTTAGATCTATCCAATAACAATGAATTTCAGTATGGTCTGAGTGGCACATGGTTGAACACTCCGACACGAATACAAAGAAACCCAGTCTCTTCTCCAAGAGAAATCGATTTATATTTCGAAATCTGCACTTATATTGCATAATCACTGAAGGTGCAAGCATTTACACTTATGTAATGGGACAGAGAACTCGGCTTCTGTCAAAGATAATGTGGGGTCCTAGTTGACCAAACCCACCAGCTTTTAACTAGGTATAAAATTCAATTCTGGATTTCACACAATTGTGCTCTGTGAATTTACTTTACACATTTGAAGCAGTTTGACTTTACGAACTGTACTGGAGAATTTCTTTGTGCTGAACACCACATGGTAGGCAACACATTCACAGGCAAAATACTTTCTTTTAAAACACAAAAATGGTGGTAAATCCATACCCTAAATTAGTTCTATGATAATTAGCATGATCTCCCCCTAATATAAATATGCTGAAATAAAGATAGTGAAATATAAACGTCGCACACTAATTAAATTCAGAGTCCCCCTTTCACAGGCTGGCAGAAAACACGTCTGTTTCTATCCGGTCTCACCAGAAACGTGTGCTTCTACCGTACGAGAGGTAACTGTCCCTCGCCAGCACCCACGGCAGAGGTAGCCATCAAAAATGTCCACAGCACCCACTTGTCGACCTGAAGAAGACTACCCGCTCAGACACCTGCTCTGAAAATCACCGTAAAACTCTATGACTGATCCCTCTCGACAGTTACTTGGTACCATCACGAAATCAAAGTCAGCTCTCGAATACGTTCCCAGCAGCACAGTGGCCGTTTGAGGCCGAAGTGGGCGGAGGCGATGGCTTTGAGGCGGCCGCTGGTACCTCACTGCAGAGTTGCTGTGGTGACCCTGCTTGGCTGGTAGTACGACTGGGACTGCTCGCTCTGAGGCCGGACGGCCATTTGGTCACGGGCTTGGCGGACAGATGCTTGCTCGATGTTTCTGCGGACACGTGATCGGAGGAAGAGGGCGGCCCGAGCGTGTTCCACCGCCTGCCGTGACGAGACGACCGTGGCTGGTGAAGCGGGCGCCGCACGCTTCCATAGTGTCCGCCGGAACCTTAACTTACAAGCGAACATTCCCAAGTGTCAATAAGTGAGCTTGATGAAAACTGGCGGGTGTGTAGAGGGGCAAAATAACGCAGTAATTACTTTTTTGTTTGTGCGCATTTTCACTGTTAAGCGCTAAAAAACACCCCGAAACGTAATTTGGCATGTTGGTTTGCAATGATTATCTTCGAAACAATGATGGAAAAAAATTTTTCTCATACAAAAGTTGGAATGTATTTAATGTTTTAGAAAACCGTTTAATCGAATTTTGTAATAATTTGAAATTTCGCAAAATGCCCCATACCATTAATTAATTCTGAAAACGAAAACTTTCGTTACAACATTAACTAAAGGATCCATATAATCAGGTGCAATCTACATGGTGAAGAGTAATAGTTTTTTATTTATTTTTTTTTAAGTCGTCAGTCTTCTGACTGGTTTGATGCGACCGTCTACGAATTCCTCTCCTGTGCCAACCTCTTCATGTTAGAGGAGCACAACCTACGTGCTCAATTATTTGCTAGGTGTACTCCGATCTGTTTTCGTCTACAGCTTTTACCCTCTGCAACTTCCTCTAGTAGCATGGAAGTTATTCCCTCAAGTCTTAACGAATGTCCTATCATCCTGTCCCTTGTTCTTATCAGTCTTTTCCATATATTCCTTTCCTCGCTGATTTCCTGGGGAACATCCACATTTATTACCATATCATCCCAGCAAATTTTCAACATTCTTCTCTAACAACACATCTCAAATGCTTCGATTCTCTCCTTTACCCACAGTACCTGTTTCACGACCATACAACGCTGTGCTCCAGACGTACTTTCTCAGAAATTTCTTCCTTAAATTAAGGCCTGTGTTTGATACTAGCAGACTTCTCTTGGCCAGGAATGCCCTTTTTGCCAGTGTTAGTCTGCTTTTGATGTCCTTCTTGCTCCGCCCCTCATGTGTCATTTGCTACCTAGGTAGCAAAATTCCACAACTTCATCTACTTCGTGATCACTAATCCTAATGTTAAATTTCTATTTGTTCCCATTTCTGCTACTTCTCACTACTTCCGTCTTTTTCAGATTTATTCTCAGTCCATTTTCTGTACTCTTTAGACAGTTCATTCTACTCAAAAGGAAACCTCCCCGTCGCTCCCCCCTCAGATTTAGTTATAAGTTGGCACAGGGGATAGGCCTTGAAAAACTGAACACAGATCAATCGAGAAAACAGGAAGAAGTTGTATGGAACTATGAAAAAAATAAGCAAAATATACAAACTGAGCAGTCCATGCGAAGATATGCAACATCAAGTATACTGTGAGCGCAGGAGCGCCGTGGTCCCGTGGTTAGCGTGAGCAGCTGCGGAATGAGAGGTCCTAGGTTCAAGACTTCCCTCGAGTGAAAAGATAATTTTTTTTATTTTCAGACAATTATTATCTGTCCGTCCTTCCGTCCGATGCGAGATAACGCTACGCCTAAACAAACATCGAAACAAAACATATGTTTTGACAGAGCACAGGGAAAACTGTGCGACTGTGAAACTGTTGCATTCAATTGTTGCAGTTTATGTGACAAACTCTTATGTTTTCATCACTTTTTTGGGAGTGATTATCACATCCACAAGAAAACCTAAATCGGGCAAGGTAGAAGAATCTTTTTACCCACTCGCCAAGTGTTCAAGTTAGGTGGGTCCACAACATATTCGTGTCATGTGACGCAGTGTCGTATAGAATGTATCAGACGTGTTTTCTTGTGGAGGAATCGGTTGACCTATCACCTTGCGACCAAATGTTTTCAGCCGGCCGAAGTGGCCGTGCGGTTAAAGGCGCTGCAGTCTGGAACCGCAAGACCGCTATGGTCGCAGGTTCGAATCCTGCCTCGGGCATGGATGTTTGTGATGTCCTTAGGTTAGTTAGGTTTAACTAGTTCTAAGTTCTAGGGGACTAATGACCTCAGCAGTCGAGTCCCATAGTGCTCAGAGCCATTTTTTGAACCAAATGTTTTCGGTTCCCATTGGAGAGACACGTCCTTTCGTCTACTAATCGCACAGACACTAAACTTAATACAGTGAACAGAGTTGCGAAAATAAAGAAAGTAAACTTCTCACTCGAGAAAGACTTGAACCAAGGACCTCTCGTTTCGCAGCTGCTCACGCTAACCACGAGACCACGGCGCTCCTGCGCTCACAGTATACTTGATGTTGCCTATCTTCGCATGGACTACTCAGTTTGTATATTTTGCTTATTTTTTTCATAGTTCCACACAACTTCTTCCTGTTTTCTCGATTGATCTGTGTTCAGTTTTTCAAGACCTATCCACTGTGCCAACTTATAAATAAATCTGAGGAGGGTGCGATGGGGAGGTTCCCTTGTCAGCAGACCCTGTAATTCTTCTTCCCTTTCACTAAGGAGAGCAATGTCCTCAGCGAATCTTATCATCGATATCCTTTCACCATGAATTTTTAATTCTACTCTTGAACCTTTCTTTTATTTCCATAATTGCTTCTTCGATGCATAAATTTGACACTAGAGGCGAAAGACTACATCCCTGTCTTACACCCTTTTAATCTGAGCACATTGTTCTTGGTCTTCCACTCTTATTGTTCCCTCTTAGTTTTTGTACTTATTGTATATTACCTGTCTTTCCCTGAAGCTTACCCCTATTTTTCTTAGAATTTCGAACATCTTGCACCATTTTACATTCTCGATTGCTTTTTCCAGGTCGACAAGTGTCTTGATTTTTCTTCAGCCTTGTCCGCCTCATTAGCTGAACGGTAATCTATTACTTTGTTTTGCGGGAAGCACAGTGATGAAACTGGTATATACCCTTTATTTAGTTTCTATCTTTCTTTCCTTTTCTTTTCACAGGAAGACACATTTCTGTTAATTATGTGTAAAATCAAGCAGAAGAAACCTAAATTACTTCATTATCTTCTGAAGAAGAAAATTTTACTTATCAGCAATAATGAGTTTGCTTCTTTCCGTTTTTCCACGCATGGAGAACGAAATTTATAGCTGCAGTTACATTTCCATAACAATTATGTGACTGCCTTCTCAATGGAATTTACATTTATTTTTATTCAAGCCATGTTGCAAACAAAGGCAACAGAAGGAGCATCCTTCTTTTGTCGTTGAGAAGAAGCGTATTAAAAAAAAAAACGGTCAGCGCGTTGGACTGCCACGCACGGGAGCCCGGGTTCGGTTCCCGGCTGGGGTGGGACATTGTTTCCCCTCAGTGAATGGGTGTTGTACTGTCCTCATCATCATTTCATCCCCATTGTCGACGCGAAAGTCGCCCACTGTGGCGTCGCACTCAATAAGACCTGCACTTGGCGGCCGAACATCTCGCCTGGGAACTCCCGGCCACTAACGCCATACGCTCATTTTTCCATTTCTTCAGCCTTGCTTCCATTATCAACCACAACATCAGAATTGCGTCTCTGGTGCCTTTACGTTTTCTAAAGCCAAACTGATCGAAACCTAACAGATCCTCAATTCTTTTCCTTTCTTCTGTACATAATTCGTGTCAGCAACTTGGATGCATGAACTGTTAAGCTGACTGTGCGATAACTCTCGCACTTGTCGGCTCTTACGATCTTCGAAATTGTGTGGATGATGTTTTTCCGAAAGTCAGATGGTATACCGCCGGACTCATGCATTCTACATACCAAAGTGAATAGAAGTTTTGTTGCCACTTTCCTTAATGATTTTAGAAATTCTGATGGAATGCTATCTATCGCTTCGGCCTTCTTTGATCTTAGGTCTTCCAAAGCTCTTTTAAATTCTGATTCTAATGCCGAATCCCCTATCTCTTGTATATCGACTTGTATATCGACTTGTATATCGACTACTGATTCTTCTTCTATCACGTCATCAGGCAGAGTCTTCCCCCTCATAAAGGTCTTCATTGTACTGTTTCCAGCTATCCGCTCTCTCCTCAGCATTTAACAGTGGAATTCGCGTTGCACTCTTTACGTTATCACCCTTGCTTTTAACTTCACCGAAGACTGTTTTGACTTTTCTGTATGCTGAATCATTCCTTATTATAATAATTTCTTTTTCGATTTCTTTTCATTTTTTCTGCAGGGTTTTCGTCTGAGCCTCCCTAATCTTCCTATTCATTTCATTGCTAAATGGCTTGTACTTCTGCATTCCTGAATTTCGCTGAACATTTTTGTGCTTCCGTCTTTCATCGATGAGCTGTGGTGTTTCTTCTGCTGCCCATGGTTTCTTTGCAGTTACCTTATTTACGCCTAAGTTTTTCTTCACAACGTCAGTAATTGCTCTAGTGATTTCCTCTTCAATTGGACTGACTACAGAGCTATTCCGTTTCGGAATATCTATAGCCTCAGAGAACTTCAAGCAAATTTCCTCATTCCCTGGCATTATACTTCTGTGCACACTGACTTTTCCTGACTAATCTGTTGAACTTCAGCCTACTGTTGATCACTAGTAAACTGTGATCTGAGTTCGTATCTGCTCCTGGGTACGCCTTACAACCCAGTATCTGATTTCGGAATCTCCTCCTGACCATGATACAATGTAACTGAAATCTCCCCGTATTTCCCGGCCCTTTTCAAGTGTACCTCCCCCTCTTGTGAGTCTTTAGCAGAGTGTTCGCTATTACTAGCTGACGTTTATTGCATAACTCAATTATTCGTTCTCCTCTATTATTCCTAGTTCGAAGCTCATATTCTCCCACAACGCTCTTTTCTACTCCATCCCCTACAACCGCATTCCAATACCCATAGACTATTAGATATTAATTTCCCTTTACGTACTGAATTACCCGTTCAATAACAGTACAGACCTCCTCTATCTCGTGATGTTGGGCTAGCGACATCGACATATACACCTCAACTATTGGTGTCGGTGTTGGCGTTAGTTTGCTACGAATAACGAATCCTATTCTCGTTATACCATTTTCTGCTTCTATTGATATTATCCGATACGCTTCTGACCAGAAATCCTCGTCTTCTTTCCATTTCACTTCACTGAGCCCCACTACATCTAGAATGAGCCTTAGAATTTCCCTTTTCAAATTTTCTATCTTCCCTACCACGTGCAAACCTCTATCATTCCATGCCCCGACTCGTAGAACAATACCATTTCTTTACTCAATCTTTTTCTCATGGTCACCTCCCCCTTGGCAGTCCCCTCCCAGAGGTCCGAATGAGAGACTAATCCGGAATCTTTTGCCAGTGGTAAGATAATCAGGACACTTTTTCAGCTACAAGCCACATATCCTGTGGATACACAGTATGTGTCTTTCATGCAGTGATTTCCATTGCCTTCTGCATCCCCAAGCCATTGATCGCTGCTGATTCTTCTGCTTTTAGCGGAGGTTTCCCACCTCAAGGGCCAGAGAGTGCCCAGAACTTCCGTCCGCTCCTCCGCCCTCTTTGACAAGGCCGTTGACAGAGTGAGGGTGACTTCTTATCCAGGATGTCTTCGGCCGCCAATGTTGATGATCGCTCCTAGTCAAGATATATTATTCAGTGACTATTGTCTACATTTCATTGGCGAACGAAAGGAGACAAAGATGTGATCCATTAATTTCGTAGATCGTTGATGGGTGAATCATGCAGTTATAAAGCCACATTTTAAAAACTGTCTGTCTCTAAAAGAACAAAGAGTACTTTATAGTGAGAAAACATTAAAATTTCTTTAAAAAATGTTCAGAGGCCGGACTGGCAATAAAAAATTGTTACTACCAACATGGGTAGTAAATTACTGTATGGAATGGTATGAGATGGACCTTTGTTCCCGGTGCGACAGCAGGAAAACCCGGTATTGACCCGGTATTGACCCGGTATTGACCCTCGAATCATGAAACGACGCAGTCATGTTTTCGATTAATGAGGGTCAGCAACTGATAAAAAAGAAGGGGCCCCCCAAGGTCACGATGGCGGCGTCACTGTCCCGCCGAGATAATTTGTCCTTTAAGGACAATTATCTGAGCAAGCACCCACGCCAGCAAAAGGTTGCCCGACACGTGCTGTTCGATAACGTAATGTAAAACGGACTCGGAACAGAAAGAAAGGATGTGTCATGCTGATATGATCAACTGTATAATCTAGGGATAAGATTCCAAAATAGAATGTAAAATTTGAAAAATTTTATATGGCAAGGTATCAGAATATTCATTTTTCGGCAGCTTTTTTGTGATTATATATACAGCCTGTCCCATTTATCTTGACCACCCTAAATAACTGTTGGTCCGGATGCAAATTACAAAATGTTTCAAGCAAATGTTATTTAGCTGTCAGGGGCACATCAATCATCAATCAGCGTGATTGCCTTCGTTGTAGCTTTTTTTCTTTTTTTCAGAGATATGAACAGCGGTATGACTTTTTTAAATGGCACCCTGTATTTTTTATTCGGTAATTCATTTCCTCTCCTAAAGACCTATTCAAAAATGTAGCACAGTGTACCATTCATTGGAACACAACGTTTTAATTACATTTTATCAGTTGCTGACCCTCGAATCATGAAACGACGCAGTCATGTTTTCGATTCACAAGCGGCTGAGACGGGCTGAAGGGCTGGCGGAATGGAAACTATCTACGTGGGCAGTGTGACAGCGCGTACTCATGATTAGCAGCACTTGGTCGCTCCCTTTACAAGCGAGGATAATACTGAATATTATTTCGTGTTAATACCTAATCGAATAAATAATCGAAATTACCTAGAATGTTATGGGGCTTTAATTCTAATCAAATATTCAACGTGAACTCTGTAATCTCATTTTGGCGTCTAAGAACTTCAACTTCATCTAATATATTCAAAGTATCACATTCTTCTATTTTGTGAAGTATTTTTAAATATCCCGAACGGCTTGTGATGCTGTGCCCCTCTTCCTGTATGTTAATGCAGATAGGGGACTGTTTAAATTAAGATGTTCCTGAAATCTATTTAGAAATGACCAACCAGTTTGCCCAATATATTTCATAGGGAAATCATTGCATGTAATGCACTACACACGCGCTTCATTATATTTTATTTATCATAGCTTTTCCCTTATGCTAAGTTCGCTACCTATATCCGAAGAAGTACACTACTGGCCATTAAAATTGCTACATGAGGATGATGACGTGCTACAGACGCGAAATTTAACCGACAGGAAGAAGTTGCTGAGATATCCAAATGATAAGCTTTTCAGAGCATTCACACAAGGTTGGCGCCGGTGGCGACACCTACAATGTGCTGACATGAGGAAAGTTTCCAACCAATTTCTCATACACAAACAGCAGTTGACCGGCATTGCGTGGTGAAACGTTGTTGTGATGCATCGTGTAAGGAGGAGAAATGGGTACCATCACGTTTCTGACTTTGATAAAGGTCGGATTGTAGCCTATCGCGATTGCGGTTTATCGTATCGCGACATTGCTGCTCGCGTTGGTCGAATTCAATGACTGTTAGCAGAATATCGAATCGGTGGGTTCACGGGGGTAATACGGAACGCCGTGGTGGATCACAACGGCGTCGTATCACTAACAGTCGAGATGACAGGGATCTTATCCGCATGGCTGTAACAGGTCGCGCAGCCACGTCTCGATCCCTGAGTCAACAGATGGGGACGTTTGTAAGACAACAACCATCTGTACGAACAGCTCGACGACGTTTGCAGCGGCATGGACTATCAGCTCCGAGACCATGGCTGCGGTTACGCTTGACGCTGCATCACAGACAGGATCGCCTGTGATAGTGTACTCAACGACGAACCTGGGTGCACGAATGGCAAAACGTCATTTTTCGGATGAATCCAGGTTCTGTTTACAGAATCACGATGGTCGCATCCGTGTTTGGCGACATCGCGGTGAACGCACATTCGAAGCATGTATTGGTCGTCGCCATACTGGCGTATCACCCGGCGTGATGGTATGGGGTGTCATTGGTTACACGTCTCGGTCACCTCTTGTTCACATTGACGGCACTTTGAACAGTGGACGTTACATTTCAGATGTTCTACGACCCGTGGCCCTACCCTTCATTCGATCCCTGCGAAACCCTACATTTCAGCAGGATAATGCACGACCGCATGTTGCAGGTCCTGTACGGGCCTTTCTGGATACAGAAAATGTTCGACTGCGGCTCTGGCCAGCACATTCTCCAGATCTCTCGCCAATTGAAAACGTCTGGTCAATGGTGGCCGAGCAACTGGCTCGTCACAATACGCCAGTGACTAATTATTCTTGATGAACTGTGGTATCGTGTTGAAGCTGCATGGGCAGCTGTACCTGTACAAGCCATCCAAGCTCTGTTTGACTCAATGCCCAGGCTTATAAAGGCCGTTATCACGGCGTGAGGTGGTTGTTCTGGGTACTGATTTCTCAGGATCTATGCACCCAAATTGCGTGAAAGTCTACTCACATGTCAGTTCTAGGATAATATATTTGTCCAATGAATACCCGTTTATCATCTGCATTTCTTTTTGGTGTAGCAATTTTAATGGCCAGTAGTGTAAAATACGCTGGAATGATGTTTTTGGGTCTTATAGATCCGTCTGTTTTTTCTGATATTAGACCGAGATATGGTATTTTGATCGGCTGGTCCAAGGGTTCTAAGATCTCTTTCTCTACGGAAAAGAACATTTTTCCTTTTTAATATATTTCTGTTAGTTGGGTTAACAAATTCTATGTCATAACCGTTTTGAACACTATACGCGGTATAACCTTACAGTCAGCCCTCAGTCATCCATCTGAGTTTCGCATGTAAGGAGCATTTCCTTGCGGATTTATAATTCATTAGGTGACATGACTCCTTGTGGAATTCTTCTTAACATCATGCCTATCAACAGCTGCGTATTCGAAGAGTACAAAATACTTTGTGATTGACTTTTCAGTTCCTGTACATCAGAGTGCGAGCTCTGAACCCTATCTATCCCAATTTGATCCACACAAGTTATATTAATTATGAATTAATTACTATTTGAATGTGAGAAATTTGTGGGGGCGATTAACGTTTTCTACGACGGTTTGTTGTACACTTTCTGTACTTCGATTCGGGATCGATCCTTCGTTTTCTAACCATTCACGTGCAGAAGCACACGGTCTAGCGCTCAACCGATCGGAGCTACAAAGGGGATACGTTACAAACTCATTCACCCATTGCCTAGCTGAGAGGTCGGCCTGACAACACACCTGCATCGGTTACCCTCATCTGTAGTGACACGTTGTGACGTCATTCTATTGAGTTCTCTGCTCTTTAGCTAAACCAAAGGTCGACTGCGAGTGCTCCAATTATATCTGAACGATTGCTTCAGAAGGAAGACCATCTGTCAACGTATCCGACATTTTCTCTCAACAAAAGCAGGTTCTGATGCAGCAACAGACATTTTTGACTACAATATAAAATTACTTGAAATGATCCTCTTCTTTTCATATTAACCATTTTACTTATACACCGATGAGCCAAAACATTATCACCACCTGCTTAATAGCTTGTGTGTCCGTCTTTGGAACGAAATACATAACCGATTTTGCGTGTCAGGCATGCGACAATTTGTTGTGAGGCCTGTGGAGGTATGTGGCATTAGAAGTCTAAGAACGGGCGGCTGACTTGCGTACGCGATGATGGCACCCGAAAGCGACCCAGATGCATTCCACAGGATTTACATCAGGCGAGTTTGGTCTTCGAGACATCAATGTGAGCTCACTATAATGCTCCCCGAACCACTGCAGTACGTTCTGCCTCCGAGACACGGACTGCTGAAAGATTATGTCGCTGGCGGGGAAGACATCAAGCATGGAGGGATGCAGGTGGTTCGCAGCTGTCCGTGTGCCTTCCATTCCTACCATAGGTCCCATTCAAGCGCAGAAGAATGTCTCTAATAGAATAACACCGCTCCTACCAGGCGATATATTCGTGGCGCGCTGCGCGTTTCGAGTTGGGGTTCACATCGATGACGGCGTTTGTGGAGATGACAAGCGACCTAGCGTATAAAAAATGTGATTCACCAGATGATCGACAGTCCGTTGATCGACAGTCGAATCCCAATAGTTCGGTGCCCACTGCAATCGTGACTGGCGATGTCGTCGGGTAACATGTGATCACCCAGGGGTGGTCTGCTGCGAAGCTCCATGTTCAATAGTTTACGGCGAACGGTGTGGTCAGAAACACTTTGCACCAGCGTTGTCCTCTTTCGGCAGAGATACCACGGATCACCATCTATTCTGCTTTACAGAGCAGACAAGCCTCCGAATCCGTCGTTGTTTAAAGAGTCGTGATCGTCCAGCCAGTGGTAGTTTCACTGTCCTTCCACCTTTTTCTGTAGATGCTCACGACAGTAGCACGTGAACATTCGACCAGCTTCGCCGTTTTCGAGATACTCGTTCACAGGCTTTACATAATAATGATCTGCTCTTTATCTCAATGAATTTCCACATTTTCAGTCCATATCTTCGCTAGGGTGATTCCCTGTCCGTATCTGCTCTGCTTACATGATTTTGTTACCTCGTCACGTTCCCGCAGCGTCACGTCTTGGTGGGCAGAGGTCGTAGTGTTTTGGCTGATCAGTGCAGATGATGAAGTGCTGAGAAGAAGTGATCTATGCAGCCTGCACAAAAACCTTACTGAAAGAGACTGTAGTCACGAAAGATCGAAAAATCAGTGCATTTACTTTATCAGGTTGCTTCCTGTAATTCAGATTTTCAAAGTGTGTTCCACTTTCGGAAAATGTCCTCAGAAATACTAAAAGTTATTGTAACTCAGACACCTCTTATTCGCTTTGACGTAATAGGTTTCGTGGGGGGTAGCTCCCATAACGTAATGCCACAGAGCCTGATAGCCCACAGCTCAACTTACTTTTTGGTACTTTCTTTGAAAACCATTCGAGAGCTATTACGTATCAGAATCGACTCATGAGGCCGAAATACCTCGATACGGGTAATTTAATCCCGAAGGCAATCTTTTGATTATTATTGATTAATTCAAGTGTCGATACAAATGCATCCATAATTTAAGAAACAGTTTGCCTTGGCAAAATCAAAGCCCAGATTTGTGATCTGTGAATTAAATCCAATCTTTTTATATATGTATCAACCACAATACGTCTGTGCTTCTTAAACTTCTCCCAGCGTAATTTTTCAATGGTGAACACCTGGATGTGATATTAATGTTCAATGGGCGCAATCTTTTCGCAAGCGACAACATTCCCATCATCAGATTCGCTGATGAACTGACTGCCGTCAACCCCAACCCCTTTCCAGCCTACGCCTCGTCACATCCAGAGACGAGTGTTGATGGGTGTCTGATGTTACTCCTCCTACCCCTGAGGTCAATTCGTTGTAGGATGACTCTTTCCTCTTCTTAATCAGACTAATTTTGGGTTCCCAGACCTAGCTAAGGATGTATCACTGTCGTGACTGATCAGCTGTTCCCTTACTGAAATCTCGGTAGATTCATTAATCGTACAGTCCCAGAAGTCAGACCCTTAGTTTGGTCGTAATCCGTTCTGTGTAGTTCCGATGGGCAGTGTTCCACAATTACTGACTGATATACGACCAGGAGCTAAATCATAGGTACTGCTTGGTAGTGTCTTGGACTGTAGAAGTGCAGGGTCTACCAGATCCCCCACCAGTATGGCATGGCCTACATAGGTGAGAAGCCACTTTCTCTTATGAAGACCAAGGGCATCCCAGACTACAACAGCCTATCGGGTTGACAGTTGCAAAACCGTGGCTACACGGAACTATACCCGATGGATTACGACCATACTAAGGTTCTCACACAGACATCTAACTTCCGGGACTGTGTCATTAAAGAATCTGTGGTGACTCCAGTAGCTTATCAATCATGAAAGTGACTACATCCTCGGAAAGGCCTGGGAACCCGCACCTAGACTGGTTAAGAAGAAGGAGATACCACAGAATGGAGTGACCGTGAGGGCAGGCAGAACAACAATAGAGATGCCGACGGGACGCATCCCTGGGCACGATCCGCTGACGGAGCGACAGTTGGAGGGAGCTGAAGATAATGAGGGAGGGGGGGGGGGGGAATACGTACCGTGCCGGCTGCTGGAGGCTTAGTTCATCAACGCACCTGCTGATGGGAACGAAGCCGCTTGTTGAAATACTGTATCCGTTGGACGCTTACAACCATCTTTTCATCATTGAACTATTTCGTCACATTCTGTTTCATTTTTAGTTTGACCTTTGTGTAGTGATTAATGATTGTGGCTGTTACATATTTTCAGCACTTCTGTCGCCATACCATCCAGGTTTACTCAATACATAATCAACGGGATTTGCATGGCAATACAACCGACAACCTGTGAGAGTCCTGGAATGCTGTTTTGTTTGACCGATTCATAGTGCAACTTGGTCATTTAAAACTATAGAAAGAATAATTTGATTTATAAGACATTTCGTAAATCTGGCATAGGACTTTGTTGACACCATAAGTATGACATCACAAGTCAACATAATAAAAGGAGTTGCATCAACTGAAAATGGGCAGCTGTGGGCTGTTCTGGAAAGCTGTCAATGAATTACATCAGTCACTGGCAGATTTATGGAAGAAGAAGCTTCAAGTGATACGTTTCTAAGAAGTAGCACGGTGGGAACACTGACGATACTATATTGAAGTGGAGCAGTATGGTCTGTGTTCAATAACAATAATCAAACATCATATGAATCCGAACACAACAGTGGACAAAACGAGATAAGTAAGTCAACAGGAGCTGCGGATTTGAGAATCCACGGATGTGGGCTCGCCTTTAATGCCAAAATATATATAGCAGTTGGACAAAAATATGGAAACACCGAGGGAAGTGCGTGCCTGAACATAAATGCAGATACAAGCCAAACCCGCAGCCTGCGTTATTCAAGAGTCAATCGTAGTCAGATCAGCGTTCTGTGTGAGTGCATTAATTCGCAGATAGTGAATTCGAACGTGGAGAAATTGTTGGTAATCTTATGGTCGGTGCTTCCGTAATCACGATAGTCATTGTCTGGTGTTTCAACAGGCACTATATCGAAGATTTCTACCGAATACAAGAAAAGCAGGTAAACGTCATCCGCTAAGTCACAATACGGACGAAACTCTGTGTCCAGTGATCGGACAGACGGTCACTGATAAGAATTTGGACGAATAATGGGAGGACCACACCAGCAAAAGTCACTGCAGAACTGACTGTTGCACTCGAGAATCCCGTCAGCACCAAAACAATATGAAGGGAGCTTCAGAAGCCGGGAATTGCACGGCGAGTTGGAATTCGAAAGCCACTGGTCACTGACTCAGGTGCCCATAACAGGAAAACGGGCTGCCAAAGCCACGACACTTGGACTGTGGATCAATGGAAGAACGCCATTTGGTCAGATGAGACTTGTTTCACACTGTTTACAACTTCTGGCCGAGTTTACGTCCGAAAAAGTGTCACATGATGGGATACATTAATTATTTGAGCACCTAATCGTGGTTGTTGTTGTTGTGGTCTTCAGTCCAGAGACTGGATTGATGCAGCTCTCCATGCTATTCTATCCAGTGCAAGCTGCTTCATCTCGCAGTAACTACTGCAACCTACATCCTTCTGAATCTGCTTAGTGTATTCATCTCTTGGTCTCCCCCTACGATTTTTACCCTCCACGCTGCCCTCCAATACTAAATTGGTGATCCCTTGATCCCTCAAAATATGCCCTACCCACCTATCCCTTCTTCTAGTCAAGTTGTACCACAAATTTCTCTTTTCTCCAATTTTATTCAATACATCCTCGTTAGTTATGTGATCTACCCCTCTAATCTTCTGCATTCTTCTGTAGCACCACATTTCGAAAGCTTCTATTCTCTTCTTGTCTAAACTATTTATCGTCCACGTTTAACTTCCATACACGGCTACAATCCATACAAATACTTTCAGAAACGACTTCCTGACACTTAAATCTATACCCAATGTTAACAAATTTCTCTTCAAAAACGCTTTCCTTGCCATTGCCAGTCTACATTTTATATCCTCTCTACTTCGACCATCATCAGTTATTTTGCAACCCAAAAAGCAAAACTCATTCACTACTTTAAGCGTCTCATTTCCTAATCTAATTCCCGCAGCATCATCCGATTTAATTCGACTACATTCCATTATCCTCGTTTAGCTTTTGTTCATGTTCATCTTATATCCTCCTTTCAAGTCACTGTCCATTCCATTCAGCTGCTCTTCCAAGTCCTTTGCTGTCTCTGACAGAATTACAATGTCATCGGCAAATCTTAAAGTTTTTATTTCTTCTTCATGGATTTTAATACCTACCCCAAATTTTTCTTTTGTTTACTTCACTGCTTGCTCAATGTACAGACTGAATAACATCGGGGAGAGGCTACAACCCTGCCTCACTCCCTTCCCAACCACTGCTTCCCTTTCATGTCCCTCGACTCTTATAACTGTCATCTGGTTTCTGTACAAATTGTAAATGGCCTTTCGCTCCCTCTATTTTACCCCTGCCACCTTCAGAATTTGAAAGAGAGTATTCCAGTCAACATTGTCAAAAGCTTTCTCTAAGTCTACAAATGCTAGAAACGTAGGTTTCCCTTTCCTTAATCTAGCTTCTAAGATAAGTCGTAGGGTCAGTATGCCCTCACGTCTTTCAATATTTCTACGGAATCCAAACAGATCTTCCCCAAGGTCGGTTTCTACTAGTTTTTCCATTCGTCTGTAAAGAATTCGCGTTAGTATTTTGCAGCCATGACTTATTAAACTGATAGTTCGATAATTTTCGCATCGGTCAACACCTGCTTTCTTTGGGATTGGAATTATTATATTCTTCTTGAAGTCTGAGGGAATTTCGCCTGTCTCATATACCTTGCTCACCAGATGGTAGAGTTTTGCCGGGACTGGCTCTCCCAAGGCTGTCAGTAGTTCTAATGGAATGGTGTCTACGCCCGAAGCCTTGTTTCGACTCAGGTGGTATTCCATGAATATTCTGCTAGGTCATATCACTGCCAAGAATTGTGTGACCATTTCGGCTGATCAAGTCCATTCCACGGTAGAATGTTTGTTCCTCAATGGTGATGCTGTTTTCGTAGATGACAGGGTGACTGTTTATACAGCTCGCATCGTCCCGGTCTGCTTTTGTGAGCACGAGGATAAACTCTCACGTTACTCCTGGCCGCCACAGCCAACGGATCTAAGTATTTTTTACCCTTTGTGGTCTACACGGGAGAGAAGTGTTCGTGGTTGCTGTCCACCTCCATCATCGTTATCTGAACTCCCACTTATTTTGGAAGTAACTCCGCGAGGGTAGAAAATCGGATGCACATAATTACGGGCCAATTTCACTGACATCGATTTGTTGTGGAATCATGGAACATATTTCGTGTTCAGACATAATGCCCTTTCTAGACTCTGAGTAGCTCATCTGCAGAAACCAGCACGGTTTTAGGAAACAGCGGTCATACGAGACACAGCTGGCCCTCTTTAAGCATGATATAGATACCGGCTCCCAGGTTGATGCCATATTTCTCGACTTTCGAAAGGCGTTCGACTCACTTCCGCACTGTCGCTTGCTCCAAAAAGTGCTCGCTTACGGTCTATCCAATGAGATATGCTGTTGGATAGAAAGTTTTCTAACAGACAGGGAGCAGTATGTTGTCCTGAACGGGGTAACTTCAACAGGTATGCCTCAGGGCAGCGTAATAGGTCCTCTGCTTTTTACGATTTACATAAACGATCTGGTTGATAGTATTGACAGCGGCCTTAGACTGTTTGCAGATGATGGTGTAGTCTACAGGAAAGTAGTATTACACGAAAGTTGTGAACAAATCAATGAGGATTTGCAGAAAATAAATGCGTGGTGTAATAACTGGCAGTTATCTCTCAATATTAGTAACTGAAATCTACTGCATATAACAAGGCTAAAATCCCCATTAATGTATGAGTACAAAATAAATGATCAGTCTTTGGAAGCGGTAACATCAGTCAACTATCTGGGTGTGACTATTCGAAATGATCTCAAATGGAATGATCAGATTACACAAGCAACGGATAAGGCAAACTCTAGATTGCGGTAGGATCCTGAAGCGATGCAGTCCTTCAATAAAGGAAATAGCTTACAATACGTTAGTTCGTCCACTCTTATTGTTCGTGTGTGTGGGACCATTGCCAGTTGGGTCTGATTCAAGAGATTGAGAAGGTCCAAAGAAGAGCGGCAAGATTCGTGACGTACATTTAGCCATCGCGAAAGCGTTACAAATCTCATAGAAAGTTTGAAGTGGAACACACTTACAGATAGACGACGCGCTAAACAGAAGGGGCTCCTCTATAAACTCCGAAATCGAATCTTAACCGACGATGTAGAGCATATATTATTACCACCAACTTTCAAATCGCGTAATGATCATCATTCAAAGATAAGGGAAATAAGAGCTCGTACTGAGGCGTTCACCACACACTGCTTGGTGGCTAGCGGAGTATATATGTAGATGTAGACCGTTTGAATTCCAACGGCTTTTCTACTCCGTGTTAGGTACGGTAACATGTTTTTTGAAGGCGCCGTTTCAGAACTGAAGCAAGCCAGCAACCTGAAGGTGTGCCGTACCTTACGTCTGTTCAGCCACGCAATTAACGAAACACCTGTGCCGGAGTACGGAAGTCGACTTGTGGGCGAGTGCAGCACGTGCTGGTGGGAGCCATCAGGGGAGCGGAGGCGGCCCGGGCGGCGAGACGGAACGGCCAACAAGTGTCAGCGGCAGCACCTGCGGCCGGCCGGCCCACTGGCTGCGTGATGCGATTGGCCGCTTTGATCGCGGCGACGCGTGGCCGCGCAGAGGCCGCCACGGGCGAGCGCCGCCGCACGCCCGCACTTCAAAGGCGCCGCGCCGCTATAAATGGACACCGGCGCCGACCGCCGACGCACGGCGGGCAGGCGTGGAGTGGTGCGTAACGCGCTCAGTGCGAGCCGCACGCAAAAAGGCGCGCCGCCTCTTTCTGTGACCCCTCGGCCGGACAGCTAGCTGATAGCGACCACACACACGGACGCAGACAATGGCTGTACGATGATCTGCCAGATAGGAGTACCTCGCGGGGCCCCACTGTCACTGCAGCGGGTGCTTTGTAAGCCCGCGTTTACTCGCTCGTCGATTCTCACCCACCATTAGCTGCTCTGCCTTCTCGTGGTGAGTAACCGGGCAGTCGTATCAGGAAAAGGCTACCATAGAAGCACTTTAATCGAAGTCAGTAAATGCATTAATAGCGGTCGTGGTTCCAACCCGAAAAGAATGCTGTATTTGAACGTTGTGCGTTTGGTTTTCCTGCTAGTCTTTTTACATTTCGAGCTAACTGACATTCATCACACAAACTAGAAATTTTGTCTAGGTCATCTAGTATCCTCCTACAGTCACTCAAAGCCGACACCTTCCTGTACCGGGTGATCAAAAAGTCAGTATAAATTTGAAAACTGAATAAATCACGGAATAATGTAGATAGAGAGGTACAAATTAACACACATGCTTGGAATGACATGGGGTTTTATTAGAACCAAAAAAATACAAACGTTCAAAAAATGTCCTACAGATGGCGCTTCATCTAATCAGAATAGCAATAATTAGCATAACAAAGTAAGACAAAGCAAAGATGATGTTCTTTACAGGAAATGCTCTATATGTCCACCATCATTCCTCAACAATAGCTGTAGTCGAGGAATAATGTTGTGAACAGCACTGTAAAGCATGTCCGGAGTTATGGTGAGGCATTGGCGTCGGATGTTGTCTTTCACCATCCCTAGAGATGTCGGTCGATCACGATACACTTGCGACTTGCGGTAACCCCAAAGCCAATAATCGCACGGACTGAAGTCTGGGGACCTGGGAGGCCAAGCATGACGAAAGTGGCGGCTAAGCACACGATCATCACCAAACGACGCACGCAAGAGATCTTTCACGCGTCTAGCAATATGGGGTGGAGCGCCATACTGCATAAACATCGTACGTTCCAGCAGATGTTTATCAGCCAGGCTGGGGATGATGCGATTCTGTAACATATAGGCGAACCTCTCACCCGTCACGGTAGCAGTTTCTTTTTCTTTTTTTTTTATTCTAATAAAAACCCATGTCATTCCAAGCATGTGTGTCAATTTTTACCTTTCTGTCTACATTATTCCGTGGTTTATTAAGTTTTCAAATTTATACTGACTTTTTGATCACCTGGTACATCACAGTACCATCACATTACTGCTCATTTTCTCCTCTAGACCATTTATGTATAAATAAAATAACATCGGTAATGCCACACTTCTTTGGGGCAGTCCTGATGGTACCCTCGTCTCTGGTGAACACTCGCCGTCAACATACTGGGTTCTACAATGAAGAGCCAAATAAACTGGTACACCTGCTTACTATCGTGTAGAGCCCCCGCAAGAACCCAGAAGTGCCGCAGCACGACGTGTCATGGATTCCACTAATGTCTGTAGTAATGCTGGAGGGAACTGACACCGTGAATGCTGCACGGCTGTCCATAAATCCCTAAGAGTGGGAGGGGGAGTTCGGAAGAGCACCAAAAATTTGTTTACGTTCGAATTCACTTATCTCCGGCATAATACACTCACGATTACAGAGAACACTGTGCTGGCCACTATTAACGCTTGCAGTGTATCGAGGAGATTTCACAGGTGTTGTTCGTGGACAAATAGAACAACGCAGCCAGAGGGCTTGGCTGGTATTTGCATTTATGTTCAGGCACGTATTTCTTGCGGTGTTCCCATATTTTTGTCCAACTCCTACATATATTTCGGCATTAAAGGCGAGCACACATCACTAGATTCTCAAATTCACAGCTCCTGTTGACTTAGTCACCTTGATTTGTTCAAGATTTTGTCCAGATTCATATAATGTTTGCTTATTGTTATTCAAAACAAAATAAAACCATACTGCTCCACTTCAGTATGGTATCGTCAGCGTTCCACTGTGCTACTTGTTAGAAACGTATCACTTGAAGCTGCTTCTTCCATAAATCTGCAAGTGACTGATCTAACTCATTGACAGCTTTCCAGAACAGCCCACAGGTGCCCATTTTCAGTTGATGCAGCTCCTTTTATTATGGTGGCTTGTGATGTCATACTTGTGATGTCAACCAAGCCCTATGCCAGATTTATGAAATGTCTTGTGAATCAAATTATTCTTTCTACAGTTAAAAATGACCAATTTTAATTACGAGTCGGTAGAACAGGCACGTTGCAAGGCATACCGCATTTGCTCAATACTGTTCATGTCTGGGATGTCTGGTGGCCAGCGAAAGTGTTTAAATTCAGAAGAGTGCTCCTGGAGCCACTCTGTAGCAATTCTAGAGGTGTGAGGTATCGCATTTTCTTGTCGGAATTCCCCAAGGCCGCCGGAATGCAGAATGGATATGAATGGGTGCAGCTGATCAGACTGTATACTTACGTGTCACCCGTTAGCGTCATATCTAGACGAATCAGGGGTGACGTTCAAATGGTTCAAATGGCTCTGAGCACTATGGGACTTAACTTCTGAGGTCATCAGTCCCCTAGAACTTAGAACTACTTAAACCTAACTATCCTAAGGACATCACACACATCCATGCCCGAAGCAGGATTCGAACCTGCGACCGTAGCGTCGCGCGGTTCCAGATTGTAGCACCTAGAACAGCTCGGCCACTCCGGCCGGCCAGGGGTGACGTGCAGGGTCCATAGATTCATGAGGTTGTCTCCACACCCGTACACGTCCATCCGCTCGATACAATTTGAAACGAAATTCGTCCGACCAGGCAACATCAACAGTCTTGATCAGTCCAGTGTCGGTCTTGACAGGCCCAGGTGAGACGTAAAGCTTTGTATCGTGCAGTCATCAAAGATAAACGAGTGGGCCTTCGGCTCCGAAATCCTATATCGATGATGTTTCGTTGAATGGGTCGCACGCTAACACTTGTTGATGGCCCAGCATTGAAATCTATAGCAATTTGCGGAACGGTTGCACTTCTGTCACGTTGAACGATTCTCTTCAGTCGTCGTTGGTCCCGTTCTTACAGGATCTTTTTCCGGCCGCAGCGATGCCGCAGATTTGATGTCTTAGCGGATTCCTGATATTCACGGTTCACTCGTGAAATGGACGTACGAGAAAATGCCCACTTCATAGCTACCTCGGAGATGCTGTGTCCCATCGCTTCTGCGTAGACTACAACGCCACGTTCAAATATACTTAAATCTTGATAACCTGCCATTATAGCATCAATAATCGATCTAACATCTGCGTCAGACACTTTTTGTCTTATACAGGGTGTTACAAAAAGGAACGGCCAAACTTTCAGGAAACATTCCTCACACACAAATAAAGAAAAGATGTTATGTGGACATGTGTCCGGAAACGCTTAATTTCCATGTTAGAGCTCATTTTAGTTTCGTCAGTATGTACTGTACTTCCTCGATTCACCGCCATGATTTCATACGGGATACTCTACCTGTGCTGCTAGAACATGTGCCTTTACAAGTACGACACAACATATGGTTCATGCACGATGGAGCTCCTGCACATTTCAGTCCAAGTGTTCGTACGCTTCTCAACAACTGATTCGGTGACCGATGGATTGGTAGAGGCGGACCAATTCCATGGCCTCCACGCTCGCCTGACCTCAACCCTCTTGACTTTCATTTATGGGGGAATTTGAAAGCTCTTGTCTACGCAACCCCGGTACCAAATGTAGAGACTCTTCGTGCTCGTATTGTGGACGGCTGTGATACAATACGCCATTCTCCAGGGCTGCATCAGCGCATCAGGGATTCCATGCGACGGAGGGTAGATGCATGTATCCTCGCTAACGGAGGACATTTTGAACATTTCCTGTAATAAAATGTTTGAAGTCACGCTGGTACGTTCTGTTGCTGTGTGTTTCCATTCCATGATTAATGTGGTTTGAAGAGAAGTAATAAAACGAGCTGTAACATGGAAAGTAAGCGTTTCCGGACACAAGTCCACATAACATATTTTCTTTCTTTGTATGTGAGGAATGTTTCCTGAAAGTTTTGCGTACCTTTTTGTAACACCCGACAGCAGCGCCGTATTCTGCCTGTTTACATAACTCATGCTTATACCAGTTTCTTTGGCGCTTCAGGGTATAACTTAATAAGTGTTCGAGCCACTCTTATCTGGGAACGTATTGCGTATGCTTGTACCTTCGTTAACAGTCGGCTGTGTTGCTCCATGTAAAAATCTTAACAGAAATATAGGAATATGGAATCCACCTGATGCGCTTCATGCACAGTTCTGAGGCTACCTTGAGAGGAAAAAAAGGGCAAGCTGAGTTTCGCACGAGCAACGCTTTCTAAACCCATGCTGATTTGTGGACAAAACCCTTTCCCTCTCAAGGAAATTTATTATATTCGAAATAAGAATATGCCCAAGGGTTCTGCAGCAAACCGATGTTAAAGACTTTGGTCTGTAATTTTTCTGGTCCGTTCTTTCACCTTCCTTATATACAGGAGTCACCTGCGGTTTTGCTAGTCGCTTGGGACTTTGCGCTGGGTGAAATATACGCGATAAATGCAAGCTAAATAAGGGGCCAATACTATACTCTTCGTATAAGCGAACTGGGAATCCATGAGGATCTGGCGACTTATTCGTTTACAACGCTTTCAGTTGTTCCTCTACACCAGGGATTCTTATTATTATGTCATCCATCCGGCAGTCTGTACGTAGGTGAAATAACGTTACGTTTGTACGTCTACGCGTGAACGATTTCTGAAATCCGAAATTTAAAACTTCGGCCTTACCTTTGCTGTCTTCCACTGCCACACTATACTGGTCAACAAGTGACTGGACAGAAGCCTTAGACCCATTTAGCGATTTTACGTAGGACCAGATTGTTCTTGCCTTCTTTTGCTAAAGCATGACGCTGGTATTTGTTGCAAGCTTCTATCATCGATCTTTTTTTTTCTATTAATTTTGCCTGTCGTCATTTGGACGTTCTCTTTCGTACCGAGTGTGCAATACCCTTTGGCTCCTCAGAAGTTTTCGAATTTCATTGTTAAACCACGGTGGATCTTTTCCGTCCTTAATTGTCTTACTCGGCGCATTCTTCTACAGTGTATGGTTTACAATTCGTTTACATTTTGCCCATAGTCCCTCTATGTCCATTTACTGGAACTCAATGATGTCAGTTCATCTTCTAAGTGGGATGCTAATAACAGTCTGTCGGCTCTTTCTAGCAGAAATAATTAACTTTAGTAAGCAAAGTCGCTATGATGACATCATGGTAACTAATCCCTGTCTCTAATCTGATGCGGTCGATTAGGTCAGGCTTGTTTGTAGCTACAATTTCTAAAATGTTTCCATTGCGTTTGGGCTGTCGACCTACCTGCTCAAGACAGTTTTCGGAAAACATGTTCAAAAGATATGAAACTTCCTGGCAGATTAAAACTGTGTGCCCCACTGAGACTCGAACTCGGGACCTTTGCCTTTCGCGGGCAAGTGCTCTACCAACTGAGCTACCGAAGCACCACTCACGCCCGGTACTCACAGCTTTACTTCTGCCAGTACCGGGCGTGAGTCGTGCTTCGGTAGCTCAGTTGGTAGAGCACTTGCCCGCGAAAGGCAAAGGTCCCGAGTTCGAGTCACGGTCGGGCACGCAGTTTTAATCTGCCAGGAAGTTTCATATCAGCGCACACTCCGCTGCAGAGTGAAAATCTCATTATGTTCAAAAGAACTTCGCAAGACTATATGTCTCTACTCCATGCAATGAATCCATAGACATTCAAACAAATACTCATGATCTGAGTATTTCCGAGCTACTAATCATAAAACTTCTCTGAATGATTCTAAATCCGTCACAGCAGAATCGACTGGCCGGTAAAAACATCCAACAATTAACTTGATTTCACCTTGCTATGTTATATGCGACCAGATAACTTCACTGTCACAATCAAATCTTACCGCAGTAGAGACAGTATTTTTTGTCAACTGCAATGAACACAGCAACTCCTATGGAGACTAATCTGACGCTTCGATATACATTCCATGATTCGCTAACTATTTCAGAGGTTTCTCAGCCACCCCTTGCTCCCGAGAATAATTTGAGCGCGATAGGTTTCTTGGAAGGCAGTAAATTCGGGAACTCTGTTACGACTACTTTGACATTTTACTTATAAAATTTTGAGAGTCGAAGTGCGTCTAATCCGAATGTGGTTCAGATCGCTGTCTGTGAGTCGTCTATCGAGCATTCATCGGAGTACCTCAACCTACCGCCTAGTCTAAAAAGAAGAACCGATGTGCACTGCACAAGTACTCTGCTACCTGAGTAGCTGCTTCCATTGAGAAGTGCACCCCTGATCTGTCAAGGGTAGTGTTGTGCTGGCAGAAGAGCCAACACCGTGTTACTGGAGGAGGCCGAGATGCACGCGTTTTAGCTCACGCAGGCTGGCGTGAGGAGGGAAGAACTATACTGACGTGAGGTCTGGAACATGACAAGGAATTAGAATTCAGAAAGCGGACGTAATTAGTTTGATACTTAACTTTAATCCATTAATGATGAACGTCGCTCTTGACGGTACATGATTCACAATATTACGAGGGCGGTTCAGAAAGTAACCTCCGATTGGTCACAGTGCGGGTCGTGGGGGGAGTAGCGACGCCATCTGTGCGTTCACGCACTCAACAGGTCAGTCGGCATCAAGCCGTGGTCGAGTGAACGTCGTACCTGCGCTAGTTTAGTTTTTGTGGCAGTTTGAAATGTGTGCTGCAATAGAAAACCCCGCCAAATGTGAAGTGCGTGCTGTCATAAGGTTTTTTACAGCCAAAGGATATTCTGCAGCAGCTATTCATCGTGAGCTTTGTGTCGTATACGGACCAAGAGTTATGAGTGAAGGAGTTGTCCGTGAATGGGTACGTTTATTTAAAAGTGGACGAGAAAACGTTCATGATGAAGAGAGGAGTGGTAGACCATCATTGGTGACTGACGAACTCGTTCAGACAGTTGATGCAAAAGTTCGTGAAAATCGACGTTTCTCAATGTCGGAGTTGTCTACTGGTTTTCCACAGATTTCTAAGACTCTCTTGTACGAGATAGTGACAGCAAGATTGGGTTACCGTAAGTTCTGTGCACGATGGGTGCCCAAAATTCTTACCGACCACCACAAAACTCAAAGAATGGCCTCTGCATTAGACTTTCTGTCACGTTATGAGGACGAAGGAGAACCATTGTTAAACAGAATCGTGACCGGTGACGAAACCTGGATTAAGTACGTGAACCCTGAGACAAAAGAACAATCAAAGATGTGGGCACATTCAAATTCGCCTACCAAACCAAGAAAAGCCTCGCAAGATTTTTCTGCCAGAAAACTGATGGCAACGGTGTTTTGGGATGCCAAAGGGGTGTTGTTGGTTGAATTCATGGAACGTGGTACGACCATTAATCAAGACGTGTACTGTGAAACAATAAAAAAGTTACGACGGGCTATACAGAACAAACGCCGTGGTATGCTGACTTCCGGTATCGTTTTTTTTGCACGATAACGCCCGTCCTCACTCTGCTCGCAGAACAACGGCCCTTCTTGAGTCCTTCAAGTGGGACGTTATCAACCATCCACCTTACAGCCCAGACCTGGCGCCAAGTGATTATCACCTCTTCATGCATTTGAAGAAATGGCTCGGGTCACAGCGGTTTGATGACGACGAAGAGCTCAAAGATGCGGTCACAGGCTGGCTCCAGGCACAAGCGGGTGATTTTTATGTAGAAGGAATTTCAAAGCTTGTGAAGAGATACGATAAGTGCCTCAATCGCTATGGAGACTATGTAGAAAAATAGTGCAAAGATGTAGTTGTAAGATGTATATATTAAAATATTTTTATTTAACTTGGTGTATATTTTTTAAATCAACCGGAGGTTACTTTCTGAACGGCCCTCGTATACGTTCAGAACACATTCTTTAAGAATATGGCGCCTTGCTAGGTCGTAGCAAATGACGTAGCTGAAGGCTATGCTAAACTGTCGTCTCTGCAAATGAGAGCGTATGCAGACAGTGAACCATCGCTAGCAAAGTCCTGTACAACTGGGGCGAGTGCTAGGGAGTCTCTCTAGACTAGACCTGCCGTGTGGCGGCGCTCGATCTGCAATCACTGATAGTGGCGACACGCGGGTCCGACGTATACTAACTGACCGCGGCCGATTTAAAGGCTACCACCTAGCAAGTGTGGTGTCTGGCGGTGACACCACAGGTAGTCCTACGGATCCCCACACGATAATGCATATCTAGAAATCTGCATCCAAGACCGTCACAGAGTTGACAAAGCCTTTGGTTGAGATCCTTCACTCAGGTCCAAACCAAAGGGCCTCGATCGACTCTGGGAACAATGCTACAAATTTGGAGCTCTGTTTGTACCAAGTGCGCGAGGCCAGCAACCTCCATCACCTTCACCAAACGTCTGTACGAGCTGAGGGTGGCCTCAGAACCCAAGCTACAGGCGACGTTAATACCGACATGAGCCACAACTCGCAGACGACTGCACCCTGGTAGCCGCAGGCAAGGCCTTCACCACATCTCAGATGAGGCCCCCCATCAGAAAAGACCGAATGCACATTTTCTTTCTTTTCGACCCTGAATGCTATCTCGCTAAAGGGCTCCACAACTAGTAAACCCCTCCCACCGTGTGCCTTCTCGGACCCTGCTGAAGGAGCGGCCACCTGTCCTCTCACAGCGTGAAGGCGAGGGCTGATGACCAAGGCGGACCCACCGCGTCGGGTGCACCGGGAGGTGCCTCAGTAGCAGAGCCCGTGGGCGAAAGAAGATATACCAGTAATGTGTTGATTTACATTTAAATGTTACTAGTATGCAATCAGTAGTTGTGTACAGTATAACAGAAGCAGTCTGCAGAATACAGTGTTCCGAAACAGTGTGGCACTTATGTCACATTGTGGGCTACGATCTATCATATCGTGTACAATTACATGAGCTGTTGTAGCGATACAAGCCGGCAGAAAATGCACTATTTCGTCTCTCAAAGCTGCCCATTCTTCTTCTACTGTATTCCTTTCCCCGGTTCTTGTCAGTCGTTCCCTAATGCTCCCTCTGAAACTCTCTGCAACCTCTAGTTCTTACTGTTCATCCACGTCCCATCTCCATAAGTTCTTACCTTTCTGCAGTTTCTTCTGTTTCAATCTACAGTTCGTAACCAATAAATTGTGGTCCGAGTCCACATCTACCCCTGGAAATGTATTACAGTTTAAAACCCGGTTCCTCAACCTCTGTCTTACCATTATATAATCAATCTGAAACCTTCCGGTTTCTCCAGGTCTCTTCTACTTATACAATCTTCTTTCATGATTCTCAAACCAAATTTCAGCGATAATTAAGTTATGCTCTGTGCAAAATTCTACCAGGTGGCTTCATCTTTCATTCCTTACCCCCAGTCCATATTCACCTACTACTTTTCCTTCTCTTCCGTTTCCTACTATCGAATTCCAGTTCCCTACGACTATTAAATTTTCGTCTCCCTTAACTATTTGAATAATTTCTTTTATCTCATCATACATTTCTTCAATCTCTTCATCATCTGCGGACCAAATTGGCATATAAATGCCACATAATGCGTTCACTACACTGTTCGCAGTACTTATCCGTGTTCCTATTTTGTTTATTCATTATTAAACCTACTCCTGAATGACCACAATTTGATTTTGTATTTGTAACCCTGTATTCACCTGACCAGAGGTCCTGTTCCTCCTGCCACCGAACTTTGCTAATTCCCACTATATTCGGCAAACAGGAAGAGCCTTATTAACAAGGTACAACAAGGAGCATATTCCGACTAAAACTGGAGACTGCACAAGTGGTTCGACATTTGCTGAACATTTAGTGCAGTTGGCTCATGCACCCAACCCAACACCCCCCCTCCCCCCATTACAACACTCAAACATTTACTACAGGACATAAAAACAACCTTCTTAATGACCAACTGCAGCTGCGAAATAGAAGCTTCTTTGAAGGTTTACAACCATTATTTCATCCACCGTAATGTTAATGCGGGGTATTAGTTTGACATCGTAAACATTTTTTGGACCCATCTATGAAGGTGTCTATTAGTTATATAGGAATATTCAGCTATCTAATTAATATATCATAATTATGTAGGGTAGCAGCGTAAATGGTTAATATTTGGCGTATTGAACACTTTGAACATGCACACAGATGGTCAACCGATATTCGGCATGCACGTCCTAGAGTTAAGAACGCTTTCAACATTTGATTTAATTAGTGGATAATAACTTCGTCGGTGTAGAAACCGGAATGACGATCACCAAGTCACTACCCCATTATAGAATATAGGTACTACCACATAAGCCTTCAATATGACCGATTGTGGTCAATATTATGTGTATGTGATAGCAGTGATGCCATCACCTAGTCATACACAACGTTTTATTGACATAATTTTGGCAGTCATATCCATATAATCATCACGGGAGGGTAACGTCACCTTGCCACAATCTACTGGATACGAAGTTTTGGTTCAGACTAGCCGGATCAGTTTGAATTACTCATACTCAATGACGTTTAAAGGTGTCGTTTGGAGCGTTGTTCGCAAAAATCACATCATAATTTAACCATAGTTTAACCCCTCCCATAGTTTAGACTAGTTGTTTAAGTACATATTGAACTTTGTCGGTCAATTATTTTAAGTGTGTTGACTGGTGCGATGTTTGCCAAGTCACACTTTAGCTTTGAGCATAATTGACCTCTGTCGGTCAATAGTTTTTAGTTTGTTGACCGGAGCGATGTTCGCCAAATCACACTTTAGCTTTAAATTTGATTCCGCTGTCATTCCCTAAGTTCAATGGCAGTGGTCACCTGGCCAGAATTATGATGGCAGTATTCCACACTCCATTTTTACAGAATGTGTGTGGATCACCTCCATGAAGACAAATTGATACCCCATTGCCGCCACATTATCCCTTACTTCAGTGTCTTCTGTAACTCATAACCATAACTTCGTCATGAAGCTCAATCAGGCACGTGCATTAGTTAATTTTGACATGATTCTAGACCATTTCAGGTAAAATATACAAATCTTGAATAATAACCATCTATTTTATAAGGCCCGTATTGCTGGATGTTACAGATTAGATGTAGACTTGTTCATAAGTTCATTCATGACCATTTGTGTGCTAAGTCAGTAGGATGTTCATGCGTTGTAACCATAGCTAAGCAAATGCTTAACATTTACGTCTCAAAAAAGTTTTAGACCTAGTCATAATAATGACGATGTTGGATTTACATTATCCTTCCCACTCCTAAGTTCTTTTTAGGTGATTAAACTTCGTGCTTAAGCACAAAATTTTCCTAGATAGGCCATATGTTGTAAGCACTTGATGCTTCCTCGTATCATGACCAACGAATACTGAAACTTCCCCTTTAAACAATTTATACTCGACTGTGCTTAACCTGACACACAATATTTTTAGCGCAACGCAATCTGACTTTCAAAATTCCCTACAAAAGAATGGCCCTGACTAACATTAAACTATACCTTTCACAAATCACTTACCTCACAAAAATCTTCGCTGCTCAAGCTACTGCAATACAGCGAGCGCCACTACTGCCAGCTAAATAAAAGATTCAAACTATGGAAGGCACTAACTACTGATAGGGATAGTTAGCAAATGAAAGATATTAATAGAGAACAAACAATGTATTTACCTTGATATCATCATATATATAGCAGTTCATGACAAATTACAAAACTCCGCCATCTCTCTCCCCACATCCACCACTGCTGGCGGCTCACCTCCAACTGCGCAACGCTACGCGCTGTTCACAGCCAGCTGCCTAACACTACAATGGCGAATATTACAACAATGCAAAGCAGCCACAGACTGCACACAGCACAGCCAGTGATTTTCATACAGAGGTGGCGTTACCAATAAAAAAACCTAAACAGCCTACTTACATAGCCCCCATGCTCCCCACAAAAAATTTTACAAATGGTTTTGGGCAGTGGCCACTACAGATTTGTTAAAATTTTTCATAATCGTAATTACAATAACAAAGAAATCAAATGCACACACTTATTGATACAATGTTGGTCAAAAGCTAAAATTTTCTCACAGTCCATAAAGACAGTCCTGATCATTCATCACATTGCAGTATTTTTCTCAAAGTCTGAGCAGTAAATGAAAATGCACACGGAAGTAGTGGATTTCCATGCAGTCTTGAAGAAGTAGTGTTGTCCTTCCAACGGAAAGACAGTGCTGACTCTTGACATGCTGACAGGTAATGGGCCACAACAGAGCAAACCCACAGCGGAGTCAATCGAAGTTTTGAAGAGTATTGGTGGGTAGGTCATCACAGAGCAGACCCACTGTAGTCCTGGTAGAGATTACGGTATTGGTGGGCCACTAGAGGTGCAGACCCACTGCAGTCCTTGTAGAAATAATGGTATTGATGGATCATCAAAGATGTAGACCCACTGTAGTCCTTGTAGAGATAATGGTACTGGTGGGTCATCAAGGATGCAGACCCACTGTAGTCCTTGTAGAGATGGCCAGTAGCCATCTGTTGTGACTGTGCAGGTGCACAATCACCATTGAAGAGTCTTGTGGCTAATACAGCAAGTCCATAAACCACCACTTGTCCACTCACAAAGTTTTTGGAATTGTCCTTAGAACCAGCAATGCTGTTATCCAGTCCCTTGCTGAATTATTAACACATGTGCAAACACTAACAGTCCCTACTTGTCACATATTGTCCATATAGTACGACCAACAGAAACGTGTGCAGTGAAATGGAACTTACAAGTTACTTAATTTGATGAACTGCTGTCAATTACAATTTCATAACATGAGAGTACAATTACAAAGGTACAAAATACATCATTAAAGAACATAACAATACAGATAACATTTGTAGTACAGGCATTACAGCACAATAGAAATAAACATATACATCAATGTTACAGGAATTATGACATAAGTAAATACATAAAAGATCAGAATAATTATTGAAACATCAACTTCATACATGAGCATTAAAACAAAACAGAATAAATAATATCTAAGCATATTTACAAGTTAAATAACATATTATTAATACCAATTATATTTGAGGATAACAGTATTCCTCATCATAGTGAATAGTATTAGAAAAAAAATTCTATGAAACTACACAGAGACAGGAAGAAAACAAATACACAAGGGTACACAAACACATAGAGGGATAACACAAAAGGAAAGGACAGGGTTTGTTTTATTGCAGTATTTTGCAAACAAAACTTTCTTTACTTCTCGGAGATTTCCCTGCGTTCTTCATTATTTCCAAAAGGTCCTATCTAAACCTCCTTCCTGTATTCTATTCATATTTCTCTCAAAATAATTATTTCTCATTGTACAATACTCATTTGGCCCAAATCTTTTTCATATACCTTGTTAATGCATTGCTTCCAATTCATCATAGTTAGTTTCTTATATAGTCTACCCCCTCTTAAGCTAACTTAAATCTACTGAGCTCAGATACATATACCAAGAGACGAGGCAATGCAGCATCACATAAAACAATTAATATAAACAGCAATGAAAAAAAACGCAGATTTGCGAAGCAAGCATCATTAAGAAATTAGCAAAGCAATTGTAATATTACAACTAATCTAAGGCAATGTGCAGCAAACAATAAAAATAAATCATTAGTAAAACTGGCTTAACAGAATAATACAAAGTCAAATTCAATAACACTATGCCTGGCAAACAGCAGCAACTTATACCTAAACATGACATAGCTCAAGCAGAAAAAATATTACAGTAAAAATGGCCGTGTTTAAAACTTACGTCACATCTTAACACTAGAGTGATGCATCACAAAAATTACTCTACGAAAAAAAAATTACCAAGTAGTTGAAAAGAAAATTATGTATGCAGTTCCTGTTATTAATCCCTTCTTATTGTTCTTTCCATTCCAAGAGCTCCTTTTTCGAAGAATGTGGATCATAAAGTAATTATTTAATAGATCTGTTGACAGAAAGTGTTCACATTAGCAAATGCATTTAATTTTATTTTATGAAACCAATGCTGCAAGACAGCTGGAAACCAGATATCAAATGAAATAAGCAATTACGCAAACCAAAGCATAAAAATATCATTCAATAGTCATGTGACATTTCATAAGTTAGTAGACATTCTCTCAACTCTCGTAGAAAGACGCTTGTCTTAATCAGGTGTGCAGATGTAAAAATATTTCTCGTCATTTCATTAGGCATTTCTGTAAATATCATAAATTAAGAGCTCCACAGTGTCAACATATGTTTTCAAATTCGACCGTGTCGTTTTTGCGATGCTCTCTACAAAGGAACGTCAATAGCGAGGATAATGGCCTCCCTTTTTTTTTTTTACCTGTGCCGCTGGAAGGCACACGCTAATGGCTTTTTTTCTCGGGCGGCTGTCGCCCATCTGGGTGCCCACGACGTATTACGTGCAGGTGGTCACTTAACTTTCGTACGGAAAGATTTACGACAGCAGTTTCCGCTACAGTGACAGTCTCATATAAAAATATTTCACAGGTCAAGAATTTGCGTTGCAAATGTGTAGAAACAAAATCCTATAAATATAACAGTGTCCAAAAAATTTTCGCCAGCATTGTGATACATTCACGCATATACACACATTTCATAACTCTTAAAGTACGACTCTTGGTTTCCAACAACCTTTTTCACAAACCATAGTCCCTAACTTCTATTCATTATCCATATACATATAAACATGTAATCACATTCCTTATATAGCATCAGCTTATTGATCATAAACATACCTCAACAGCATAATACACATCGTCGTCGTAAAAATAACATCATAACACCTCAGTCAACTCTCGAAATCGTCGTAGCTTCCTCCAATTGTTCCTAAACCTAAAAAAATTCTCTGCTCATGTCAAAAGTGTCATCTACCTCAAATGTACTTTAAAATCATGCTCCCTTACCAAATACATCATTCAAAGCTCTCATAGTATCACAATGGTTCCGAAAAAATATGAACAGTTCACAAAGTACAGACAAAATGCAATTTCATAAGTGTGAAGTTATTCAACTGTGTAATTACGTAAACATCTGTCACTAATGCAGTAAAAAAAATGTTTATCTCTCAGTTAAATGATCAGATAGCTGTGTAATTTGTGTGTTAGAGAAATATGGTACCGATGTGTAAAGTTGTATAAGCAAATACCATATTAGCTAGGGCTCCTTGTGCGTGCCAAACACATGGTACACAAAGTAGGCGTGTACCCCCCTGAGGATTAATGTAATTATACCCTCAGGTGTTACAGATTACAGCAATGGAATGAAATGTATCACGGAAAACTTTCTTTGTAATTAAAAAATCTTTAAAAATAAGTGTCTTAAGTATAAGATTAATCACTCAAATGCGTGTACTGTAGCGCTAAACTGTGCGTCTTGTCGCAACATAATCTCTGTGGAAGTATCGTAGTTATCGTCCTCCGAAAGCTAAGTTCTGCAGAAGTCAATGTACTTACCTCATGATAAACAAAAGTGAAATGCTTTGCGTATAGATATCTTAGTTATTACGCTTATTGTTGTGATGAAGAAAGTACTGTACAGTAACGTATTGTTGTGCCACGAAAAAGGCCGTCTCATTGTTGCTATACCACAAAAGTTACTACTAAAACATGTTTTACTTTCCAGAAGAATTCAGAAAAACTGTGCATATATAAAACAGATACACCGCAAAAGCAACAAGGTAAATTGTGTCACACATTAGTAGCATCGTGATATAGTCGTGTAGCTGTCAAATAAACTAACCACTGTGTCACCTGGTATCTCTCAGAAAGCACTTTAATTTCAGAATGTATTTTCAAATAAACCAAAATGTTGCATTAAAATCTCATTAACAGTACTGGTAAATGTTCTAAGTATGTGAGCCTTATAGTCGTTACATAATCGTGCAACGAACAGCAAGAATGCACACACACAATAACACTGTGTCGTCTGTTCACAATAACAATGCATTCGTAATTTCTGTTTAAATAAGTTCTCTTGGTTCTTGATTGGATATTTAACTTCAAACATTGTTGTATGTTAACAGATTCTAAGTCTGACAAAGCATACTAGAAATGTGAAGTGAAAAGTTTTATGGCAAAGACAAAGTTAAAAAGCAGATTATCTTTCAATAAACGGTTTTACATGTGAAATGTGGTGTAGACCTTTACTCTTCCTAGTACGCAGAGTTTCAAGTTTAACGCAATTATCATGTGGTATACGTCGGTAAAGAATACTGGAATTTTTCTCAAGGTTAGCGTCTATGTTATTTTTCCCTGAGCCAGCTGGCGCACGCGGCTGCCTGCTGTGCGAGTCATTGTCTTTCTCTTTGTTGGCGTGCGTCGTTATTGGGATTAGGAGACCTAACTTCTACAAATTCGCCTTGCCGAGAGGGCCCAGCTCTGTTTAAATCCCGCCAGTTCTGATGCATTTCAGGTCTGTCGTTACGAATATATCGTCTGTCGTCATGTCGGTAGGTTCCGTAGTTTCTTCCTTGTCGGTTAAGTGGTGGAGAATTTCTCCCTGAATCATAACTGCGCGCAGGACCATTGCGTCTAAAGTTATTCTGCCTCCCTTGATAATAAATGTTTTGGTACCCATATTGTCTGTTTCTCTGATTGTCTCTGTGATAGTCACTACCGCGGAGAGGTGATCTTTCCCTGTAATTATTACTACTCTGCCAACGGTTGGCGTACGGGTGGTGTCTGTTTTGGTCACGATTTACGTTGTAAGAATAGCCTTGTCGTGTCCAGTTATTATTTCTTTCATCGCGGAATTGCGACGGATGTGACCTGTAATTGTTGTGCTCGTGCGTTCCGCGATTGTCAGTGTCAATTTCCAGTTCTTGTAACAGTCCCTGAAATGCTTCAATGTCGTCTTTGCAACGTCCTGCCAAAATAATATGTCGTAAATGTTCAGGCAGTTTGATTAAGCAAATGCGGATGAGTTCTGAGGGGCTGTATGGGTTTGAAAGATACTGATTCTTGTGTAACATGTCTTCAAAATATTTCACAAGACTGGAAAATTCAGATTGTTCGAAATGTTTCATCATTATGATGCTATGTTTTACTCGGTCTTGTGTAGCTTGAGACCAATATGCTGAGAGGAAGGCAAGGTAAAATTCTCCTTCACTGTGGCAATCATGAATGACCGATCGCATTCTTACAGCTGGTTCATTCTCTAAGTAGCCACACATAAATTCTAACCTGTGCTCCAATGACCAGTTGGGAGGAAAACAATGAGAGAATTGATGGAGCCACGCTTGTGGATGAATATCGTTGGCAGAATTCTTAAACGTTTTGAATTTACGTGTAGTAATGAACAGCTTATAGTCAAAATCATCGTGTCGGCGAGTAGCATATCGGTCATTGTTACGTCGTGTCGGCGGTTCCATCTCAAAATTCGGTGTGCCTTGCCAATTTCTTTCATAATTTCCGAAGTGTCCTGTGTTATTATTTTGTGGTTGATCCGTATTTCTATGTCCCTCTTCCCGTATTGGGGCGCGAGTGTCCTCTGAAATACGTAATTCTTGTATTACCTGTGTCAGCTGATCTTGTACTTCGCGGATTTCTCTTTGGTGTTGCGTATTAATTTGATTCAGATTTTGTTTCAGTTTCCTAATTTGTTCGCTCTCTTCTGTGTCATTAAAGACTACCGGTTTTGTGTCGTTCAGATTATCATCTACCTTCGTAGATAAGTTAGTGAACTGATCCGAAAGTTCGGCTACTTTCTCCGATAGTGAACACATTTCCTCAGTGTGTTTTTCTGAACCAAGTTTCAGATTGTCCATTTGTGTTGAAATCGAATCTACTGTGTCCTTCAAGTTTTCCTGAGTTTTTGCAAGTTGCGTAACCGAATCGGTAGATGCAACTGAGTCAAATTTAGCTTGTAAGGTCTCATGATTTTCATGAACAGTAGTTTGCAGTTCTTTTATGGCTGCTTCGTGATTCTGTAGAGCATTTTCATGACGCGAAAAAATAGGTTGGAAATGCTCACAAATTTGTGTTTTTACGTCGTTACAGACTTTTTGACATTTCGATTCAATGTGATGTAACTCAGTAGTTAAATCCTCACGTGTTTGTTCAAGTGTGGTGTCTAACTTTTGAAGATTTTGTTCCATTGCGTCTAACTGTTGCTGTGTTTGTCTCTGGTGTTGTTCCATTGTGTCTAACTTTTTAAGATTTTGTTCCATTATGTCTAACTTTTGAAGATTTTGTTCCATTATGTCTAACTTTTGAAGCTTTTGTCCCATTTGTTGCATTAACTGTAATAACAGTGCACTGGTGTCTGAAACATGTTCCTCAGTGCTATTCGGCAGTGAAGTTGCACCAGCAACATTCACATTTTGACAAGCAGAAAATGTGTCTTGATTCATTTGAGAAAACGGTGAGGACCCAAAACCTTAGTCTACAATATTTGCGAGATTGTTTCCTGTCATTTCGGATTCCTGAGGCGAGCTGTTGCCGACCGATCGATCGATAATGCTTCCCTGTTCTCTAATTGTTTCACTGTCTACACCATTGTTTGCCGCCCGCTCCATTTCCCTATGCACAATTACCAAATTACTACTTTGAACATTAGTTAATTCATTACTCTGCGGCGCTAACACACTGCTTTTGTCTTCACTGTCATTTCTCAATTTAGTTTGGAGCCTAGTATTACGTTTTACACACGCCATTATTGTCACAGTATTTCACACGACAACACAGAAAAGTACAATTTGAAGAGCAAAAATAAGAGAACACATTAACATAACACTGAAAATAATATCTAGTTAATTGCAGCTGCGAAATACTTGGTGCAAATCTACATGCGTGCCACACCTGTTTTACTGTACAACAATGAAAGACTGCAACTACAAAGGAGATTTTCTCTACAATTACGCGCTAGCAATAAACAAAATCTACACTAATTACACAAACTACAAGAAAAAATCAGAAGATTCCAGTGAGGTATCCTAGGCTATGGGTCGACATATGAAACTTCCCCTTTAAACAATTTATACTCGACTGTGCTTAACCTGACACACAATATTTTTAGCGCAACGCAATCTGACTTTCAAAATTCCCTACAAAAGAATGGCCCTGACTAACATTAAACTATACCTTTCACAAATCACTTACCTCACAAAAATCTTCGTTACTCCCACTACTGCAATACAGCGAGCGCCACTACTGCCAGCTAAATAAAAGATTCAAACTATGGAAGGCACTAACTACTGATAGGGATAGTTAGCAAATGAAAGATATTAATAGAGAACAAACAATGTATTTACCTTGATATCATCATATATATAGCAGTTCATGACAAATTACAAAACTCCGCCATCTCTCTCCCCACATCCACCACTGCTGGCGGCTCACCTCCAACTGCGCAACGCTACGCGCTGTTCACAGCCAGCTGCCTAACACTACAATGGCGAATATTACAACAATGCAAAGCAGCCACAGACTGCACACAGCACAGCCAGTGATTTTCATACAGCGGTGGCGTTACCAATAAAAAAACCTAAACAGCCTACTTACAATACTTCATAAATGTTAAGATAGTCGATCTAAGTACGTTCTGCCCAGGATAACATACACGCCCTTTTCCTGAGCTGTGCCTTTCTTTTATTTCACTTTACTAGTAAATTCAAGGTCAGGAGTTAGGTTCACGTCTTGTCCCAACAACTAACTATCACATAGTTTATGCGCAGGCGCAAGGTATTGTGTCCGCCTAGGCGGGCCTCGTGACGCTACGGTCAGTTCCAGTACAGCACTCGTGGCTGCCGCATCGCGGTCGCGAGGTGGGGTTATCCTGACTGAAACCTAGGTAAACTTTGCAACTGAGGCCTGTTGGTTTTTAAAATTAAAATTAATTCCCACTATACCTTACTTTAACATATCCATTTCCCTTTTTAAATTTTCTAACCTACCTGCTGATTAAGGGATCTGACATTCTACGCTGCGATTCGTAGAACGCCAATTTTGTTCCTCCCGATAACGTTGTCCTCCTGAGTAGTCCCCGACCGGAGATCCGAATGGGGGACTATTTTACCTCCGGAATATTTTACTCAAGAGGACGCCATCATCATTTAATCATACAGTAAAGCTGCATGCGCTCGGGAAGAATTACGGCTATAGTTTCCCCTTCCTTTCCGCCGTTCGCAGTACTAGCTCAGCAATGCTGTTTTGGTTGATGTTAGAAGGCCGGTTTAGTCTATCATCCAGACTGTTGCCCCTGCAACTACTGAAGAGGCTGCTGCCCCTCTTCAGGAACCACACGTTTGTCTGGCTCTCAACAGATATTCCACCGTTGTGGTTGCACTTACGGTACGGCAATCTGCATCGCTGAGACACGCAAGCCTCCCCACCAACTGCAAGGTCCAGGGTTTGTGGGGGAGGCAGTTATATGTCTTAAAACAAAGGCGGAAAACTCCAGGTCAATTGGAATGAAATGTCCCCTCCCCTTCCCCTTCTTTATTACTCCAGATGTGTGAGTTTCATCATTCGATGTCTGTAAACTGTAGGGAAAGTACTAAAATGTAGACTTTCACGGCCGGAAATATCATGTCCATTATAATTATCCGGGCTGTTATGCCGTGGTCGGTTGATGAATTTAGTCTCAATTCCCAACGTTTCGTCTCCGACTGCGGGAGACATCTTCAAGGCGGTCCGTAGGTCGATGGAAGGTCCAACACACGCACTGGCTCGCTACTGACTGAGTAGCGAGCCAGTGGGTGTGTTGGACCTTCCATCGACCTACGGACCCCCTTGAAGATGTCTCCCGCAGTCGGAGACGAAACGTTGGGAATTGAGACAAAATTCATCAACCGACCACGGCATAACAGCCCGGATAATTATAATAGACATGTAGGGAAAGTATCAACATGAAACGCTCGCAGCGGATATCGGCCATCGGTCAGAAGAAGAGTAAGCAATTGCACATCCATTATTTTTCATATTATTAATACCCTACGCCTCGAAGAATCAATATAGAAGGAAGAGCGATAGTGAAGCACTAAGTAATGATGGGATGTATTTGAAGTTCACTAAGAATATCACGAGAATAACATACAGAAAAATGGAAAGGAAAACTGATGATCTGTTAGGCGAGGATCACTTTGGCCTTAGAAAAGGTAAAGACACCAGAAAGGTAGTCCTTGCATGGTGCTTGATAATACATTTAAAACAAAGGTAAAAGTGACAAAACAGTCTATAGGCTTTAGCGAGGAAGGTTCCCAAGGAACATTACTGAGAAAGTGTATGAGTTGGATGAAGGAGCGGACATACGACCGGTTAGCTCTATTCATGTCGAATATAACATCGCAACAAATTCATATCTCAATGACAGATTAATTCACACAATCTATCGAGGCTTCCACACAGTGAAACCAGAATATAAACCCATTGAAGTGCTGAGCAACCGATGTACATCCTAGTGAGTCTTCAGACATTAAGCCGGATCGAGTTGAACACTGTGGACCATGATGGAAATACAGCTGATTTACATTTTTGTACTGTTTACATATTTTTTGATTTAACTTGTCTACCATATGGGTATCATAACCATTTTCTAGTGCTATTTGTTTTACTGTGTTTCCCCACACAGACACAGACACACACGCACACACACACACACACACACACACACACACACACACACACACACACACACACATACACATAAACACACACGAAAACTGGCTACACTACGAATACACTCTGCAAAGTCTCACCATTTTACACAAAAAAAGGAACACCATGTAAAAGGCAACACAAACAGCTAAGAAGCGTACAGAAAAACATACACACATAGGCACACAAAGATAAAATTTAAACAAAATTCAGATTTGGCGCCGAACTCTCTGTTGAACAAATGAACACTGACTGGGCTGGGACACACAACAACCACAATTACACTGTGTTTTGGTGAAGTGCAAAGCGCTTTTGTGACCTTATTTGTGAAAATACATCTTATATTTAGGTGTGTATCACGACACTTCACCATGATGCGAGAATAAAAGGGCTTGCCACACGAAAACGTAAGTAAAACGAATATAGGGGTGAAATTACGCGACAAACTAAATTACTTTAAGATGGTAGGTTAACTAGCAACAAAATTTCTCATCAACATCGTTTGGTTGCAGATGACAAGCTACCTCTAGTAAATAATACACAAGTGGGCCTAAAAATCATGCACACCAAGTGTAAAGGTATTAACAAAAAGAAACGAACTATTGTTGAACTAAATATCCACATAATTTTGTAATCATTTAGTAAAAATGTTTCACATTACAGATTAAATGAAATGGAAACCTGCTGATGATGGCACAGTCGTTCTGAGACATGTTTGGGTACTTGGAAAAACGGTGTTTTGCGTAACTGGCGGACCTCACATCCTACAATTTTAAGTGCAAACACGGTAAACACAAAGAGCTGCAAATCAAAGTGATGAATATGTGATCCGTGTGTGTGTGTGTGTGTGTGTGTGTGTGGGTGGGTGGGTGGGTGGGTGTGTGGGTGCGTGGGTGGATGGGTGGGTGGGTGTGGAAGTTATGTAAACAATTCTATCATGCCTCTAGTGCAGAAATACCTAGGCTTGATCATGTCCCTAGCATGATCTCCAGGACATGAGAGACTCTCGAATACGTAACCCACATTAGAATGTTATATAAAATTATGTGTGATTATGAGCAATTATTCTAGGAGACAGAGTTGTGCTATAGGGGAGATACACAAATCTTTATACTATGTAGTAATACTAATTAATATTTCTTGAATATTGACTTACACTTGCTTGCATTATGTATGAGATGTTCTTGTTTCTTTCATCTAGATGCTGTCGATAATGGGTGGCCGCGGCAGGGGGCTGGTTTGACGCTGCAGTCATGGAGGTAAAAGCTGTAATGCCTTTCTCCAGTCGGAATTCATGGGCTTTGTAGCCAATCATCGAGGGGCAGATACAAGGGGTGGATATATATGTAATAATTCGTTTATTCGTTGATGAAAAGAAATCGTCTAAAAATTGAAGCATCCCAACAATACTTATACCCACTGTCTTTTTCTTTTCTAGCTGTACTTGAAGCTGACATTGTGATGTCTGACCAATACTGATGCCACATCCACTCATATCGACATGAATGTTGCTGCCAAGGTAGATAAACTATTGGAATTTATGTAATTATTTTGCAATTTTCTTTTAGTGTAGATACAAGAACAAACCAAATGTAGCTAATGAATTGGCATGCATATGCCACCCTATATTTTAATGTAATTTCAAATGTATTAGTACCAATAGGTATGATGGTAGTTAAGGATAAAGATCTACAGAAAATATCTATGTTAATAGAAGAAAAACAATTTTTAAAAAGAAAAAATGTCTACAGACTGCATTGGGCGATCTGGGGTACAGAAATATGTTCACTAGGAGTCCAGAAGCACATGCTACTGGTCTACTACCACTACACTACTAAACAACACTACACAGCACTACACTGCGCTTCTCAACACTACTGTATATAGTATCAAGACCAAGCTAAAGTATTATGATCCATTATTCTGAATGATGCTGATAATGTGAGGTCTGCCTGTATTGAGATGGATGTTGTTGCTGAGCTGGATAAAATATTAGAATCCGTTATTATTATGATGATCATGAATGGCTAAAATCCGCATGTGGATATACCAAGACTGATAATTTCCCGTGCAAGTACTAGATATTATTATTATTATTATTATTACTGATGTCTGCATGTATGTCTAAGAGACATATGATACTTTTCCGTAATGTTTCTTTGGAACAACTGCAGGAGAGCAAGTGCCAAAATCAACACTACAGCCAGACCAATCAACGATGCATTCATTACCATCACTGCATGTGGGCCTGTCAACGTCATGTTCACTTCAGCCCATTCTGCAATCCTAACATGAACTATTAACACTGGAGTATTTGCCATGGTCCAGGCCAACAAAGCTGCACTTCCCGATTTTTGACAATCTCATCATTACCTGAACCATCTAAAAATCGTCCTGGACCATCTCAACATTGTTTTGCTCCCACAACCAGTCCTCCAGTGCATCATTGTAATGAGCGCCACGTTAATTGCTTGCCTACATTCGACAACTCTGCAGTTTCTGGCACTTTTGAGGATCAGATCTTGCAAATTCGCACAGACGACTCTAATGCGCGCTATTGAGACCCTATCACTTTCCTTGATGTGTTCCTGCCCATCTTGGAAGGTAAGCTCTCTAGAATGATCAATGATCCACTGTACCCTGGCATTAGGTGCAACATGGTTCCATTCTGAAAACTTGTGTACCCCCTCCCACACAAAAAAGAAGGTAGCAATGGTACTTGGGAAATGACCATTGTCCACATTCAGTGGAAAATGGTTTGATATCATGGTGCAATGCAGTTGCAGATTGCTTCAGAACTTTTATCAAGAGTGTAATATTGGACCATTTCTCTGAAATGCAGAGAAAGGGGTCTGGTAAGGAACTCAACCATGTACCCTACTTCACAGTCTACTCAAATGTCTCTGATCCGGTAAATTAGGCCTAGCCTTGTCTCCGAGTCCACATTCGTGTCACCTCCTAGGGATGTTGCCACTAAACAAGCATGTATTAATGACTAAAATATGCTGAGGGAGATGAATTTGGCTTTACATTGTCGTTTCTAGCTTGTGATAGAAAATATATAAGACTCATGCAATGCTTGCAAAAACATGTCAGACATCTAACCTGTACGAACATTATAACTTCAACAGAACCACATTCCCCATTAAACTCCAGGGTCTACAAAATTTTGAGAGGCAGGATCCACACTATTGAGCTTGTACTTATGGATTGCAGTTACATGAAAGCAAGCCAGAAGAAGATGATGAAGAGCACACTGTGCAGAACAAAAAAGAGAAAGATGTGCAGCATGAGGAGTACACAAACCTCTATTTTTCAAAAGCAGCTGGTCAACACCCCATCACACAGATTTGTTGCTATTATTTGAGGTGAGATGCAGCAGTGCATCTGTATCAAAAGCATGATCCACCTCTTTTCCACTCAACTGAGTGAAAATAAAGGGCATGGTATTTTTTACCACAGATCCCTGAGCGCATTTGCTGTGAGCGAGTATAATTGATTGATCTACCCAGGAACTCATAATGTGGAAATGCCTGCAAAACTCAAGAATGCCCACAACAACGAGCACTGCTTCTTTGATATTTATATAGCAAGGGGAAACTACAGCCGTGATTTTTCCCGAGGACATGCAGCTTTACTGTATGATTAAATGATGATGGCGTCCTCTTGGGTAAAATATTCCGGAGGTAAAATAGTCCCCCATTCGGATCTCCGGGCGGGGACTACTCAAGAGGATGTCGTTATCAGGAGAAAGAAAACTGGCATTCTACGGATCGGAGCGTGGAATGTCAGATCCCTTAATCGGGCAGGTACGTTAGAAAATTTAAAAAGGGAAATGGATAGATTAAAGTTATATATAGCGGGAATTAGTGAAGTTCGGTGGCAGGAGGAAGAAGACTTTTGGTCAGGTGATTACAGGGTTATAAATACAAAATCAAATAGGGGTAATGCAGGAGTAGGTTTAATAATGAATAAAAAAATAGGAGTGCGGGTTAGCTACTACAAACAGCATAGTGAACGCATTATTGTGGCCAAGATAGACACAAAGTCCACGCCTACTACGGTAGTACAAGATTATATGCCAACTAGCTCTGCAGATGATGAAGAAATTGATGAAATGTATGACGAGATAAAAGAAATTATTCAGGTAGTGAAGGGAGACGAAAATTTAATAGTCATGGGTGACTGGAATTCGTCAGTAGGAAAATGGAGAGAAGGAAACATAGTAGGTGAATATGGATTGGGGGGAAGAAATGAAAGAGGAAGCCGCCTTGTAGAATTTTGCACAGAGCATAACTTAATCATAGCTAACACTTGGTTCAAGAACCATAAAAGAAGGTTGTATACCTGGAAGAATCCTGGAGATACTAAAAGGTATCAGATAGATTATATAATGGTAAGACAGAGATTTAGGAACCAGGTTTTAAATTGTAAGACATTTCCAGGGGCAGATGTGGATTCTGACCACAATCTATTGGTTATGAACTGCGGATTGAAACAGAAGAAACTGCAAAAAGGTGGGAATTTAAGGAGATTGGACCTGGATAAACTGAAAGAACCAGAGGTTGTACAGAGTTTAAGGGAGAGCATAAGGGAACAATTGACAGGAATGGGGGAAAGAAATACAGTAGAAGAAGAATGGGTAGCTCTGAGGGATGAAGTAGTGAAGGCAGCAGAGGATCAAGTAGGTAAAAAGACGAGGGCTACTAGAAATCCTTGGGTAACAGAAGAAATATTGAATTTAATTGATGAAAGGAGAAAATATAAAAATGCAGTAAATGAAGCAGGCAAAAAGGAATACAAACGTCTCAAAAATGAGATCGACAGGAAGTGCAAAATGGCTAAGCAGGGATGGCTAGAGGACAAATGCAGGGATGTAGAGGCTTGTCTCACTAGTGGTAAGATAGATACTGCCTACAGGAAAATTAAAGAGACCTTTGGAGAGAAGAGAACCACTTGTATGAATATCAAGAGCTCAGATGGCAACCCAGTTCTAAGCAAAGAAGGGAAGGCAGAAAGGTGGAAGGAGTATATAGAGGGTTTATACAAGGGCGATGTACTTGAGGACAATATTATGGAAATGGAAGAGGATGTAGATGAAGATGAAATGGGAGATAAGATACTGCGTGAAGAGTTTGACAGAGCACAGAAAGACCTGAGTCGAAACAAGGCCCCGGGAGTAGACAACATTCCATTAGAACTACTGATGGCCTTGGGAGAGCCAGTCATGACAAAACTCTACCATCTGGTGAGCAAGATGTATGAGACAGGCGAAATACCCACAGACTTCAAGAAGAATATAATAATTCCAATCCCAAAGAAAGCAGGTGTTGACAGATGTGAAAATTACCGAACTATCAGTTTAATAAGTCACATCTGCAAAATACTAACAAGAATTCTTTACAGACGAATGGAAAAACTGGTAGAGCGGACCTCGGGGAAGATCAGTTTGGATTCCGTAGAAATGTTGGAACACGTGAGGCAATACTAACCTTACGACTTATCTTAGAAGAAAGATTAAGAAAAGGCAAACCTACGTTTCTAGCATTTGTAGACTTAGAGAAAGCTTTTGACAACGTTAACTGGAATACTCTCTTTCAAATTCTGAAGGTGGCGGGGGTAAATACAGGGAGCTAAAGGCTATTTACAATTTGTACAGAAACCAGATGGCAGTTATAAGAGTCGATGTGCATGAAAGGGAAGCAGTGGTTGGGAAAGGAGTGAGACAGGGTTGTAGCCTCTCCCCGATGTTATTCAATCTGTATATTGAGCAAGCAGTAAAGGAAACAAAAGAAAAATTCGGAGTAGGTATTAAAATTCATGGAGAAGAAGTAAAAACTTTGAGGTCCGTCGATGACATTGTAATTCTGTCAGAGACAGCAAAGGACTTGGAAGAGCAGTTGAACGAAATGGACAGTGTCTTGAAAGGAGGATATAAGATGAACATCAACAAAACCAAAACGAGGATAATGGAATGTAGTCAAATTAAATCGGGTGATGCTGAGGGGATTACATTAGGAAATGAGACACTTAAGGTAGTAAAGGAGTTTTGCTATTTAGGGAGCAAAATAACTCATGATGGTCGAAGTAGAGAGGATATAAAATGTAGACTGGCAATCGCAAGGCAAGCGTTTCTGAAGAAGAGAAATTTGTTAACATCGAGTATAGATTTAAGTGTCAGGAAGTCGTTTCTGAAAGTATTTGTATGGAGTGTAGCCATGTATGGAAGTGAAACATGGACGATAACCAGTTTGGACAAGAAGAGAATAGAAGCTTTTGAAATGTGGTGCTACAGAAGAATGCTGAAGAATAGATGGGTAGATCACGTAACTAATGAGGAGGTATTGAATAGGATTGGGGAGAAGAGAAGTTTGTGGTACAACTTGACTAGAAGAAGGGATCGGTTGGTAGGACATGTTCTGAGACATCGAGGGATCACAAATTTAGCATTGGAGGGCAGCGTGGAGGGTAAAAATCGTAGAGGGAGACCAAGAGATCAATACACTAAGCAGATTCAGAAGGATGTAGGTTGCAGTAGGTACTGGGAGATGAAGAAGCTTGCACAGGATAGAGTAGCATGGAGAGCTGCATCAAACCAGTCTCAGGACTGAAGACCACAACAACAACAACAACAATAGATTTTGGGTGCCTCCCAGCTACTTTGATGGATTGTAAAAATGACTCCTCCACCTACCACATTATCTTCACAGAACTACATGTACCATATGCAGCTGCATATTAATTTACATGCTCATATGAATCGAGTCTTCACCAATTCAGGTCACATGTCAGGTTTAATATGGCGGGATGGTTGATCTCTAAACTCGAAAATGTTACATGGCACCTTGATGCAATTTGCTACAACATCCCTATGACCAAATCACAGGAGAATGATGTCTCATCCAAGCTCGCAGTTGCCGTTAGATAGGAAAGAGGAATCTCTACATACAGACCTCTGTCATCTGACGTGGACGTTCTGTGGAGTAGCACACAATGCGTGCAACTTAAAATAGTAACTGCCACTACACATACCCATTCTCTTTCACAATTTCAGCAGGTGTGGTGTTCACTTGAGTGGTGATACGGTTTTGTGTCCTATCTGATAATGCTGAAAAATGCATCTCATTCTCAAAAAGTCACCAAAAACATTATTTTCTGCTTCGTGTATTCCCTATGTTTTATGCATACACGTCTTCAAAAACTTGCTGAGATAACGTGTCAGGAGAACAAACACATCACCAGAGTCCACCTGTTAATGACGGGCTGTTTCAGCCTGTGGCAAAGAAGGGAGTCTTTCCTTATTCCTGGATTCGAAGGAAATATTCAAAAAATTACAGGGAATTGTAGAGTGTATGCGTGGAACATACATTCTGAACCCTGCCTCCTATTACACTGCACCAAGAATTTCATCAGATGCAATGTTAAACAGACATATGACAGCATCAGATCACTGACAAATGTTGACATGCTGCTCTTTCTCGCATGTGGGATTCACAGATGACTTTGTCAGCGTGTGGACAGGTACGCTAAGGAGAACAACCCACGAATGAGCGAGGAGGAGTACAAGCCATCTGACAATTTCAGTTACATCCTGTATTTGCATGTAAACAACTTACAGGGGTAGGCCACTCAATATTCTCTGACAGTTGGAGGATTCTGATGACTGCATGATAAGCAAATCCCTAGATTGGATGGTTTATAAGATGTGGCTGCAGATTCTGTCGATGAAAATGTTTTTGAGACAGACTTGTCATATCCTGCTCATTTGCTTGATGTACACAGTTACTTCCACTATGTCTGGAGTTAGTAGTTCCGCGCGGTGGTTTTTCCCCCAAGCTGATGACAACACTGGGTGACAAAAAGAGATACATGAAGGTACGGGTGGCCAAACGATACTCGTGTTCGAATGGGTTTGAGCTTTCCCGATAAGCCTCAGCATTCAATACATTTCCGAGCTTGTTCGAAGGATCACGTGACATTTGATTCGTGCAGTGAGAGTGCGACGAATACGGAAGACACTGCAAACTTCCCACAACAATAAGCTGTAGCTCTGCTTAAAATATGACACTTCCGTGGAACGCTGAAGGAAATAGAGTTATATTCTACCATTGCACACACTCCTGTTGTGTTCAAACAAATTTACAATACGAGTTCTCAATCACTACCAGTATGTATGGATATATAAACATTTATGCTGATTTGTAAGTAAAAGTATTAGACTAAAAACGTAAATGTTATCCTCCAAAAAAATATTACTTGATCGAAGCCTCTTTAATATTTTATTTGTTTATGAGAGGCGGTGATGATTTACCAAGTAGGTCGCAAATGAGCAATTCAGTCCCTATTCACATATTAGAATAATATGTAAAAACTTTACAAAAATTTAAACAGTCTGAAAACAAGATAACAACATTCAGATGAAACAATCAAGGCAGTTAATCAAGACAATGAGGAACAAAGGAAAAAAATCGTAGTAAAGGCACTACAGTATTTATCGTGAGGATTAATTACAGTGGTAAGACTCGTCTTCCAGACCGTTCAATCAACGCCACTACATCCTGGGACAAGCGGAAGCTCGAGATTTGGACAGAAACGCGATTATAAATTTTTATTTACTGATGAGTTGCCGTTGCTACATATGAACCGAAACGTAGCTCAGTCCGTGTTTCATAGTTATTTTTATTATTAACACCTGTAGTGTATTAAAAACACTGAGAGAGGTCGTTGCGATAATAACAACAAAAATAGCCAGATCGTAGGACGAACGCTAGATCGAACAGAACCCCCGATTTCCCGAACTGTGACGTAAAATATTGGAACAGTTCGAGTGGTGTTCTAACACACCCCTACATGAAGCACCAGGAAAACTCCAGCAGTGCCTCAGTTTGTGGATGAAACTTGTTAGAATCACGCTGGTTGAAGAAGTATATAGATATAGTATCGAAAACAGGGGCATTGTGACATGCAGTTTTAAAAACTATTTTTTTTAAAATTAATGAACAATTTAAATTTCGTGGAAACTGTAGAAGATTTGAGAAAGCGCCATGTAATTCATTTTGTGTGCAATTGGGATAGGCGTTATCGTGCAAGAGATTATATCACCCAGCCAAATTTTAAGCAGGGCACTATATTCAAGCAAGGATTAGTCGCTCTGGAGAGGGATAAGGTTTCAGTAGAGTTCATGAAATCTGTCTACCTCGGTATGTGTATATTGGTCCTTTTCAAACGCCAGGTGCACTTATTTCACTGTGAATTCGCAAAACCTCATTTTACTGATCCATTGTTGCTTTATATGTATTAATCCGCAAATCTCCTGCTCTCGCACTATTCAATTAGGTGATAGTGGGGGAGTGGATGTATTTACAATGTATGTGCATGCGGAATAGTATTATGAACCATCTGTCATAGGTGTAGGTGTATAGGTGTCTGCTTTTACACCATGTGTGTGAAATTGTATATGTGTATTGTGTATACTACATACAAATCTGTGACAATATACATATATATATATATATATATATATATATATATATATATATATATAGTGTGTCCCAGCTATCTTGTCCACCCTAATTATCTCTGGAACAATAACAGCTATTGGAAAACGACTTTCACCGGTATCAATGTAGGGCTGGGGCCCATGAATGTACATATTTGGAAACATTCTAAAACGAAAGCATATGTGTTTTTTAACACAAACTTATGTTTTTTTAAATGGACCTCCTATATTTTTTCTTCAGCAATCCATAGCAAGACAAAGCACATACACAATGGCGTTGATTGCATCGCAATATTCTCATTACATCCCGAGATATTAAGACGCGAAGTTGACGCTTGAAACACCCGACATGCGCTGCTAGCGCACGTCCTGAGGCTCAGGCGTGAACCCCATGCTGCCCGTAATCGCGATGTGATTGACATGCGTGATCACACTTCCATACTTATCAAGAGGTCCGAAACGAATAATACGGTCTGCTGCCATCCTGCATTAACGTCGTACATTCCAGCAGGTATTAATCCCATAGGCTAGGGGTGATGCGGTTCTGTAACATATCTGTGTACCGCAACGTTAGTCACAAAGTTAACTTCGCTTATCGTTAATCCGTTAATAAAAAGGTAATGCCGTTCAACGTTAAAACTTTACTTTACTGTAGATCTAGCGCAAGTGACAGTTAATCATTCATTGATTTGGGAAGTTCAGGTAGGACATAGAAGATGAATGTAAACATGTTTAACCAATTAGTTTTATTATCACATAATTATCAATGTTATGTTTATCTAATACGTTAAATGACAAATTGTTGCAAACAAATGTTTGTTAACATCACCGGGTAAAATGGCCCTTTGTAGAAACTTCCACTGTGATACCAGCACTACATACTAAACATAGCGTTCACATCTCATGCTCAAAGTGATGCCCATTGGCTTGCATACATAGGGTCACTCTGCGGATGAAGGATGCCCTACTTCGTGCTACTGTTTCCTCTTTGATGGCTGTACAAGCATCAATAATGCGTTGCTTCATGTCCTCTGGTGTTGTTGGTTCACGTTGGTAAACAGCATCCTTCACTGCTCCCCAAAGAAAATAATCCAGCGGTGTAAGGTCCGGAGATCGGGCAGGCCACCTAACTGGGCCACCTCGTCCAATCCACCTACCAGGGAACTTACGGTTCAGAAGTCGTCGTGCTCGTAAGACGTTATGTGCAGGGCATCCGTCATGCTGATACCACATGACCATTCTCCGGTTCAGAGGTACGGTGTCCAAGAGTACAGGAAGATTGTGTCGTATAAATCTGGAGTATTGTCTGCCATTTTGGATGCCATTTATAAAGAAAGGTCCGATAATGGTATCTCCAATAATCCCACACCAAACATTAACTTTCCACGGACGTTGATGCTCTACCTGACGGAGCCATTTTGGATTGCCTGCGGACCAATAATGCATATTCCTTATGTTGTGTCGATTCCCTAAGGTCTCGACACAATGAGTGGCTAGGTGCACGCGAAACTAACGCAGACGGGCGTAAATTCTGAAACAGGAGACTGGATGAAAACTATAAAGAAAAGAAGAGAGATTTTAATATACTTAACTTTAATGTAGTCTTGTTCTTGTTGAAATACATCTCTTGCATAGTAGTAAGCAATTAGCAATGATACACATGGCGCCTTGCTAGGTAGTAGCGATGGACTAGCTGAAGGCTATTTAATCTGTCTCTCGGCAAATGAGAGGAAGACGTGATACGTCTTGTCGCAAGCTATGTCGTCCGTACAACTGGGGCGAGGTCAAGTCCGTGTCTTGTGACCTGCCATGTGGTGGCGCTAGGTTTGCGATTACATAGTGGCGACACGCGGGTCCGACATGTACTACAGGACCGCGGCCGATTTAAGTTACCACCTAGCAAGTGTGGTGTCTAGCGGTGACACCACACCTTACATTGGCAATTCCTTTGTTGGAGAATGATGCCTCGTCGGTAAAGAGAACATCTGCAAAAAAATTTGGATTAGTCAGAATTTTTTGCTGAGCCCACCGACAAAATGTTACCCTATTGCGGAAGTCATTTCCATGAAGATCCTGGTGTAAATGAACATGGTAAGGATGAAATTTATGACTTTTAAGAATACGCTGTGCACTTGACTTCGACACACCAACTTCACGTTCAATTTGACGTGTGCTGATTTGAGGATTCACAGCTATGGTAGCGAGCACAGCAACTTCAGCACGTTCATCTGTGCGTGTTCTAGGACGATGTCGAGGTCTTGGATTTAAGTTTCCCGTTTCACGTAAACGAGATGTGAGACGACCAAACATCCGGCGCGAAGGCGATGGCTTGTCAGGGAATCGTCTTCTGTACAGTCGTTCTGCCTGAACAGCATTTCATCCACCTACAACAGGGTACAGTACAGGTATGTAGAGTAGGGTAGAAAAAAGACATATTAACTTAATAATCATAATGTTCGCTAACAGTACTATCAACAAACAAGCAATCTCATAACGTATTTCCCGTCAACGTACATTCTCCATACATCAGCAGCATTTCTACCATATCTTCATGTGTGTACATTATACTGTACAGTATAAGTTCCACAGCACAACGTTTATTCACAATGTGTGCTACCTCCGTGCCGTCACTAGATTACTCTGATGCACGACTACACTGGCAAGCAGTGTACTGCACGCCAAAGCAACAACAAATGGGATGCTCGGAGGGTGGTGGAGTACAGGAGTTTGCATGGGTCGCAAATCATAAACAAGGCGAAGTGGTAACTGTGGCAGTAGTGAGAACTACGTTGGACACTTGACTAGGTAGAGCCAGGCCCTGCGCGACAGGCACAATGGGTCATATAACGCATTAGATAAACCTTATTTTGGGTGTGCAGGATAAATAAGACAACCTGACGGGTGTACACCGATCGGTACTGGTTCATATTGTGTACGTAGATACGTAAAACGTGCAAGAGGGAAACCATTATGTGCTTATGAGAGTTGATGGCAGCAGACCGTATTATTCGTTTCGGACCTCTTGATAAGTATGAAGGTGTGATTACACATGTCAATCACATCGCGATTACGGGCAGCATGGGGTTCACGCCTGAGCCTCAGGACGTGCGCTAGCAGCGCATGTCGGGTGTTTCAAGCGTCAACTTCGCGTCTCAATATCTCGGGATATAATGGGAATATTGTGATGCAATCAACGCCATTGTGTATGTGCTTTGTCATGCTATGGATTGCTGAAGAAAACATATAGGAGGTCCATTTAAAAAAACATAAGTTTGTGTTAAAAAACACATATGCTTTCGTTTTAGAATGTTTCCAAATATATACATTAATGGGCCCCATCCCTACATTGATACTGGTGAAAGTCGTTTTCCAATAGCTGTTATTGTTCCAGAGATATTTTGGGTGGACAAGATAGCTGGGACACACTGTATACATATATATACATATGCGTGTGTGGGGGTTGGGTGGATGGGTGTGAGTGAGTGTGGTAGGGGGGGGGGGAGGAGAAAAGAATTAGAAGGGAAGGTTAATGCAACTGCCTAGTAAGCACAAGATCCCAGGATCGAGTCCTGTCCGAAAGAACAGACACCATGCATTCATGTAATTGATTCGCCTCGATGGGCAACCAATCCATCTTTCCCAGCGCGGAGCACGATTATGTCTGTCCTCCTGTGGGAATTTCGAAGTAGAGGGCATGAAGGACACAGACAGGGACTGTGGACAGGTGGCGCCAGGTGGGAGTGTGGGTCGGCCGTGAAGTTTGCCGAGGTAGTCCGCGCATTGGCGATGAACACTGCGTCTGAGTGGCGCAGTGGTTAACACATCTGCCAAGTAATCAGGAGATCTGGCGTTCGAATCCAGTCTCGGCGTCGCTGATTCTGCGTAATGTCAGGATGCAGCTGGCATCAATAATCCCTTCCCTTTCCTTTCCTTTCACCCACTCCACCTTCAGTTGCCATCTAAGTAAATTACTTATCAGAAAAATAAATGGGAAACATAGCAGTATGTAGATTCCTTACTAGTTCTGTCTCTGTATATAAGGTATACCTCTGTTTGCACATGTCTATGTCCTAACAGAGTGACTGACTCAGCCTCGCCGAGCCCAAACTTTAAATTTGGAGAAGGTGTGGCTCTTACACAGTAGGCATCGTTTAAGAAGGTATTTTTCGAAATTACAACATCAAGGGGGTGAAATAGGCGACAACGTGCTTTTTTAACTTTCGCTATTAAGCCAATTTTGAAGACAGATCTAGGAAAATTGGTATTTGGTGTCTTGGTCAGAAATAAATACATGTCTGTTTCAGAATTTTTGAAAATTCAACCCATAGGGCTTGAAGCAGTGGGTGAAAACTTTTTCTGAAAATAAATTATTGTTAAAGAACTATGAAAATATTTTTAAAGCTATATCTAAGAACTTTGGTATTTGGCTTTTCAGTTACAAATAAAAAAAAATACGTGTTTCAGTGTTTTTGATAACTGAACCCCTGACAGGGTGAAATAGGGGACGAGATTTTTTATGAAAATATTCTATCATGAAACCATTTTAAATCTAAATCTAGAAAATTTTAAATTTGGCTTCTCAGAAAAAGTACCTGGTATTTGGCTTTTCAGTTACAAATAAAAAAGTACCTGTTTCACTGTTTTTTAAGATTCAAGCCCTATCGGGTAAAACACGTGATGTAAGTTTTTATGGAAATGTTACATTGTGCAAGCTTTTTTGAAGCTAAATCTATGAAAACTTGTATTTAGCTTCTTTGTGAGAAATAAAACGTACCCTTGTCAGTGTTTTTGGAAATTCAACCCCCTGAGGAGGCAAAACAGATGGTGGAACGTATTACGGAAATATTTCATTGCAAAAGCATTTTTAAAGCTAAATATCTGAAAATTGCTGTCTGGCTTCTAGGTTAGGGATGAAAAGATACCGTGTTCCACTGTCTTTTGAAAATTCCACCCGCAACAGAGTTACACTGATTCACTGACTCACCATCAACCAGCCCAAACCACTGAGAATAGAAACTTGAAGTTTAGAGGGTGTCGATCTTACACTGCTGGCTGGCTTCGTCTAAGAAGTGATTGTCGGAAATTACATTCCTAAGAGGGTGAAATAGGGGATGAAAGGCTTTTCAGAAGTACGCCGCTATTAAGGAAATTGTGAAGGTATAGCTACTGAAACTGGTCTTTGGTTTCTGAGTCATAAAATAAGAAATAGTTGTTCAGAAATTCGACTAAAAAGGCGGTAAAATAGTGGATGAAAGCTTTTTTGGAAATGAATAATTACTAAAGAACTAGTAAAGGATATTTATTTTATGATGATTGGTGTTTGACCTCTCGTTTAGAAATAAAAAAACTACGTGTATCAGTGTTTTTGGAAATTCACCTAGGAAATTTTTAAAAAAACATTTAGTTACATTAACAAAATTTAAAGCTAAATTTAAGGAAACTGGTATTTTACACCTCAGTCAGATATAAAGAAATATTTGTTAGGGGAAGAAAGTTGCTATGGAAATATCTCCACAAGAACGCAAAAAGCATGAATGACTTGGGACTCGAACTATCAAAATCGCATTTTGGTCAGAAACACATTCGGAAATGATCTTTATTAGCACGAAAAGCTTAGAAGTTATTGCAATTTGCAAACAACATGGAGGGTCATGCAAGTGCTCTAGAATGAGAGAGAAGAGGATAAATGCACTGGCCGAGAAAAATTACTGTAAATAAAAAAATCTGATATTAATTTGTTATTATTTTTAAAGAATACCGCCACCCTAATCTCAGACATCCGTGCTAATCGATATGAGTATCATGTGTGATATAGTTCAATAAAGCAGGCCAACACTACTCCCACACCACACCTGTCCTGCGGGGCAGGGTACACATCAGCCACTTCAAAATCCTTTATTTGACCCTGATGTTATTCGTCCTCTGTTCCCCATAAGGAAAGAATTAAGGGCTTTCTTTGAATATATTAACAGGCATATAACAAATATCTGGCTTGTTACCAATATTTTTAAAAGACATTTTTTCGAAGTAGTGTTTTAAAATATTTTTTTGGTACATTAATAGAAAACTTTCATACACACTAGCTTATCAGCCATTGCTTCGCTCATGTACGCTGTAAGGCTTGCAGACATTTTTTCATTTCATCGAATTTTTTTGTTGTTTGCAAATTGCATTAACTTCTAAGCTTTTCATGCTAATAAAGATTATTTCCGAATGTGCTTCTGACCAAAATGCGATTTTGATAGTTCGAGTCCAAAGTCATTCATGCTTTTTGCGTTCTTGTGGAGATATTTCCATAGCAACTTTCTTCCCCTAACAAATATTTCTTTATATCTGACTGAGGTGTAAAATACCAGTTTCCTTAAATTTAGCTTTCAATTTTCTTAATGTAACTAAATGTTCTTTTAAAAATTTCCAAGTTGAATTTCCAGAAACTTACTATGAAGTATAGACCTTGAATAAGATAAGGGGGAGACGGAATTGATTGCTATTCGTCTGTAGGTTTCCCGGCCTCCATGTCCTCTTCCTAGATTGTTTCTGTCCTTGTATTGGTACAGTTGATGGGTGACCATTTCTCCGTAATTTTTGACACATACAAGTGCCCACAAGCAAGACAAGTATCAATATTAAGGTTCTCTGATGATATAGTGTGGACTTCCTGGTCTGATTTACAAGATTGTTGAAAGGAATAGACAGTGTACTTAGGACAGAGTATGGCAGAACAGAGAAAAGGCAAAGGTGATGACGAGTAAAAGAAAAGAAAGTAACGACTTGCTTAAAAAACAGGCTTGTAATGACACCATGCTGAGATACATGAATATCTCATACATGATGCAAGATTACACACGATGTCAAAAGTAGACTGGCACAGGCAAAGAAAACTTCCTTCAATAACAGGGCTGCATTCATATCAGATATTGATGGTCTGAGGAAGAAATGTCGTATCGAAGTGTAATGTGGAGCATCAAAAATCCAAAGAATACATTGGAAGTATTTGAAATGTGGTATTAATGAAAAAAGTTAAAAATTAATGCTACAGAAAAATGTGAAATGAATCCATATTACTAAACAGTTAAGCCAGTGCATGGTTCATTATCCTACTTGAAGATTGCCTGCCTAACGGATTCCAAGGGCAACAGAAGTCTTTTCAATAATTCATATATTTATTGACCAACCTAGCCTTTTCCCCGTGGCCCAATGGATGCCTGTATTGAACACACCTCCCACTCCCCCTCTTTCTATCCTCATTCTCCCACCTCTCTCTCCTCCTCCCACGCCCTCTGTTTCTTCATCCCCTCTTCCTACTCTCTTTGTCCATTTCTACCACATGTCTCTTTAGCCACATCTTCCTCCTACTCCCTCTGATCATATCCACCTCCCCATGTATCTTCCTTTCTCCACCTCCTCCTCTTCATTTTCCACCTACTGTAAGTAGGCTGTTTAGGTTTTTTTTATTGGTAACGCCACCTCAGTATGAAAATCACTGGCTGTGCTGTGTGCAGTCTGTGGATGCTTTGCATTGTTGTAATACTCGCCATTGCAGTGTTAGGCAGCTGGCTGTGAACAGCGCGTAGCGTTGCGCAGTTGGAGGTGAGCCGCCAGCAGTGGTGGATGTGGGGAGAGAGATGGCGGAGCTTTGAAATTTGTCATGAACTGCTCTATATATTTATATATGATGATATCAAGGTAAATACATTGTTTGTTCTCTATTAATATCTTTCATTTGCTAACTATCCCTATCAGTAGTTAGTGCCTTCCATAGTTTGAATCTTTTATTTAGCTGGCAGTAGTGGCGCTGGCTGTATTGCAGTAGTGGGAGTAACCAAGATTTTTGTGAGGTAAGTGATTTGTGAAAAGTACAGGTTAATGTTAGTCAGGGCCATTCTCTTGTAGAGATTATTTAAAGTCAGATTGCGTTGCGCTAAAAATATTGTGTGTCAGTTAAAGCACAGTCTTGTGTAAAATTGTTTAAAGGGGAAGTTTCATATGTCGACCCTTAGCCTAGGATACCTCACTGGAATCTTCTGATTTTTTCTTGTAGTTTGTGTAATTAGTGTAGATTTTGTTTATTGCTAGCGCGTAATTGTAGAGAGAATCTCCTTTGTAGTTGCAGCCTTTCATTGTTGTACAGTAAAACAGTTGTGGCATGCATGTAGATTTGCACCAAGTATTTCGCAGCTGCAATTAACTAGATATTATTTTCAGTGTTATGTTAATGTGTTCTCCTATTTTTGCTCTTCAAATTGTGTTTTTCTGTGTTGTCGTGTGAAATACTGTGACAATGATGGCGTGTGAAAAACGTAACACTAGGCTCCAAAGTAAATTGAGTAATGACAGCGAAGACGAAAGCAGTGTGTTAGCGCCACCGTGTAATGAATTAACTAATATTCAAAGTAGTAATTTGGTAACTGTGCATAGGGAAATGGAGCGGGTGGTAAACAATGGCGTAGACAGTGAAACAAATAGTGAGCAGGGAAGCATTATCGATCGATCGGTCGGCAACAGCTCGCCTCAGGAATCGGGAATGACAGGACACAATCTTGCAAATACTGCAGATTCAGGTTTTGGGTCCTCACCGTTTTCTCAAATAAGTCAAGACACATTTTCTGCTTGTCAAAATGTCAATGTTGCCGGTGCAAATTCACTGCCGAAAAGCACTGAGGAACATGTTTCAGACACCAGTGCATTGTTATTACAGTTAATGCAACAAATGGGACAAAAGCTACAAAAGTTAGACACAACACTTGAACAAAATCAGAAACAAATGGGACAAAATCTTCAAAAGTTAGACACAATGGAACAAAATCTTCAAAAGTTAGACACCACAATTGAAAAAACACGTGAAGATTTAACTACTGAGTTACATAACATTGAATCGAAAAGTTAAAAAGTCTGCAATGACGTAAAAACACAAATTTGTGAGCATTTTCAACCTATTTTTTCGCGGCATGAAAATGCATTACAGAATCACGAAGCAGCCATAAAAGAACTGCAAACCATTGTTCATGAAAATCATGAGACCTTGTCGGCTAAAATTGATTCAGTTGCATCTACCGATTCGGTTACGCAACTTGCAAAAACTCAAGAAAACTTAAAGGACACAGTAGATTCGATTTCAACACAAATGGACACTCTGAAACTTGGTTCAGAAAAACACACTGAGGAAATGTGTTCACTATCGGAGAAAGTAGCCGAACTTTCGGATCAGTTCACTAACTTATCTACGAAGGTAGATGATAATCTGAACGACACCAAACCGGTAGTCTTTAATGAGACAGAAGAGTGCGAACAAATTAGGAAACTGAAACAAAATCTGAATCAAATTAATACGCAACACCAAAGAGAAATCCGGGAAGTACAAGATCAGCTGACACAGGTAATACAAGAATTACGTATTTCAGAGGACACTCGCGCCCCAATACGGGAAGAGGGACTTAGAAATACGGAACACCCACAAGATAATAACACAGGACACTTCGGAAATTATGAAAGAAATTGGCAAGGTGCACCGAATTTTGAGATGGAACCGCCGACACGACGTAACAATGACAGATATGCTACTCGCCGACACGATGATTTTGACTATAAGCTGTTCATTACTACACGTAAATTCAAAACGTTTAAGAATTCTGCCAATGACATTCATCCACAAGCGTGGCTCCATCAATTCTCTCATTGTTTTCCTCCCAACTGGTCATTGGAGCACAGGTTAGAATTTATGTGTGGCTACTTGGAGAATGAACCAGCTGTAAGAATGCGATCGGTCATTCACGATTGTCACAGTGAAGGAGAATTTTATCATGCCTTCCTCTCAGCGTATTGGTCTCAAGCTACACAAGACCGAGTAAAACATAGCATCATAATGATAAAACGTTTCGAACAATCTGAATTTTCCAGTATTATGAAATATTTTGAAGACATGTTGCATAAGAATCAGTATCTGTCAAACCCATACAGCCCCTCAGAACTCATCCGAATTTGCTTAATCAAATTACCTGAACATTTACGGCATATTATTTTAGCAGGACGTTGCAAAGACGACATTGAAGCTTTTCAGGGACTGTTACAAGAACTGGAAATTGACACTGACAATCGCGGAACGCGAGAACAGGAGCACAACAATTACAGGTCACATCTGTCACAATTCCGCGATCACAGAAATAATACACGACAAGGCTATTCTTATAACGTAAATCGTGACCAAAACAGACACCACCCGTATGACAACCGTTGGCAGAATAGTAGTAATTACAGGGAAAGATCACCTCCCCGCGGTAATGACTATTACAGAGACAATCAGAGAAACAGACAATATGGGAACCAAAATAATTATTATTACGGGAGACAGAATAACTTTAGACACAACGGTCCAGCGCGCAGTTACGATTCAGGGAGAAATTCTCCACCACGTGACCGACAAGAAAGAAACTACAGGAACTACCGACATGACGACAGACGATGTGATCGTAACGACAGACCTGAATTGCATCAGAACTGGCGGGATTTAAACAGGGCAGGGCCCTCTCGTCACGGTGAATTTGTAGAAGTTAGGTCTCCAAATCCCAATAACGACGCACGCCAACAAAGAGACAGACAATGACTCGCACCGCAGGCTGCCACGTGCGCCGGCTGGCTCAGAGAAAAATAACATAGACGCTAACCTTGAGAAAAATTCCAGTATTCTTTACCGACGTACACCGCATGCCAATTGCATTCAAGTTCAAACTCTGAGTAATATGAAGAGTAAAGGATTTGACCACACTTCACATATAAAACCGTTTATTGAAAGATAATCTGCTTTTTAACGTAGTCTTTGCTATAAAACTTTTTACTTCACATTTCTAGTACAATTTGTCACACTGAGAAACTGTTAACATGCAACAATGTTTTGAAGTCAACCATCCAGCCTAGAACCTAGGGAACATTTTTAAACAGAAATAACGAATGCATTGTTATAGTGAACAGACTACACAGTGTTGTATTTGTACATTCTTGCTTGTTAGTTGCACGATTACGTAACGACTATCAGGCTTACATACTTAGGACACATACCAGTACTGCTAATGAGATTTTAATGCAACATTTTGGTTTATTTGAAAATAGATTCTGAATTTAAAGTGCTTTCTGAGAGATACCAGATGACACAGAGGTTAGTTTATGTGACAGCTACACGACTATATCACGACGCTACTAATGTGTGACACAATTTACATTGTTGCTTTTGCGGTGTATCTGTTTTATATCTGCACAATTTTTCTGAATTCTTCTGGAAAGTAAAACAGGTTTTAGAAGAAACGTTACTAGTATAGCTACAATGCGACAGGGTTTTCCGTGGCACAACAATACGTCACAGCACAGTACTTTCTTCATCACAACAATAAGCGTAATAACTACGATATCTATACGCAAAGCATTTCACTTTTGTTTATCATGAGGTAAGTACATTGACTTCTGCAGAACTTAGCTTTTGGAGGACAATAACTACGACACTTCCACAGAATTATCTTACAGCAAGACGCACATTTAGCGTTACAGGGCACGCATTTGAGAGATTAATTTTGTACTTGAGCCATTTATTTTTCAAGATTTTTGAATTGCAAAGAAGGTTTTCCGTGATACATTTCATTCCATTGCTGTAATCTGTAACACCTGAGGGTATAATTACATTAATCCTCAGGGGGGTACACGCTTACTTTGTGTACAATATGTTTGGCAAGCACAAGGAACCCCAGCTAATGTGGTATTTGCTTATACAACTTTACACATCGGTACCATATTTCTCTAACACACAAATTACACAGCTATCTGATTATTTACCTGAGAGAAACAAACATTTTTTTACTATATTAGTGACAGATGTTTACGTAATTACACAGTTGAATAATTTCACACTTATGAAATTGTATTTTGTTAGTACTTTGTGAACTGTTCATATTTTTTCGGAGCCATTGTGGTACTATGAGAGCTTTGAATGATGTGTTTGGTATGGGATCATGAGTTTTAAAGTACGTTTGAGGTTGATGACACTATTGAAATGAGAAGAGAATTTTTTTAGGTTTTGAAACTATTGAGAGTTGACTGAGGTGTTATGATGTTATTTTTATGACGACGATGTGTATTATGCTGCTGAGGTATGTTTATGGTCAAGAAGCTGATGCTATATGAGGAATTTGATTATGCTACATATTTCATATAATGAAATATTAAAGAAGCGTCGACGAATATATATATATGTGTAATAAGGTAAGGAGTAATGAGTAGCGGTTAGGGACTCTTGACTTGTGAAAAAGGATGTTGGAAACCAAGAATCGTACTTTAAGAGTTATGAAATTTGTGTATATGCGTGAATGTATCACAATGCTGGCGAAAATTTTTTTCGACGCTGTTATATTTATAGGATTTTGTTTCTACAGATTTGTAACCCAAATTCTTGACCTGTGAAATATATTTATATGAGACTGTCACTGTAGCGGAAACTGGTGTTGTAAATATTTCGGTAAGAAAGTTCAGTGACCACCTGCACGTAATGCGTCGTGGGCACCCAGCAGAGCGGCCAGGTGTGCCAGCCGCCTTGAGAAAAAGCCATTAGGTGGTAGAAAAAGAAAAAGGGGGAGGCCATTATCCTCGCTATTGACGTTCCTTTGTAGAAAGCATCGCAACATTTCACGGCTATTGTCTTGTCGTGCTAGTTGAGAGAAATGCCATATGGCTTGCTTTGTGTATTTATTAACTCATTTTGTTTAATATCTGGTTTCTAGCTGCACTGCAGCATTGGTTAAAATAAAATTTAATAGATGTACTAATATAAATATTTTATGCCTACAGATCCAGTAAATAATTTTACGATCTATTAAAAAAAAACGAAGGAGCATAAAAAAATATTTCCCTTCACAGGAATTGCATACGGAATTTTCTTTTCAACTATTGGGTAATTTTTTTTGGTAGAATAACTTCTTGTGGTGCACCACTTTAATTACTTAGACATTAAGATGTGATTATACATTTCCCTTATCTGCATTGTTATCTTTAGTGTACTATTTTTTCTGCTTGAGCTATGTCATGTTTAGGTATTTCATTTTCTGCTGCTGTTTGCCAGGCATAGTGCTACTGAATTTTAATTTGTGTTACTCTGCTAAGCCAGATTTATTTTTCTTGTTTGCTGCACATTGCCTTATATTAGTTGTAATATTGCAATTGCTTCGCTAATTTATAAAATGCTGCTTCCTTTGCAAATCTGCACTTTTTTGTCATTGCTGTTTATGTTAATTGCTGCTGCTGCATTGCCTCGTTCCTTAGTTTAGCATCTGAGCTCAGTAGATTTAAGTTAGCTTAAGAGGGGGTAGAATATATAAGAAACTAACTATGATGAATTGGAAGCAATGCATTGAGAAGCTATACGAGTAAAGTACAGAAAGCAGGTATAGATAGGACTTTTGGAAATAATGAAGAACGATGGGAGATCTCCAAGAACAAAAAAGGTTTTGTTCGCAAAATACTGCAGTACCAAAAGTTACACTGAAAACGAACCCTGTCCTTTCCTTGTGTTATCCCACTATGTGTTTGTGTTCCCTTGTGTATTTATGTTTTTCCTGTATTAATATGTTTATCTGATAAGATTTATGTTGTAGAATTTTTCTGGTACTTCTCATGTGTGAAATTAATGTTTCGAAAACTATTCTCATTATTTTATTTATCTACTTATCTCAAAATTCCTGTAACATTGATGTATATGTTTATTTCTATTCTGTTGTAAAGCCTGTACTACAAATGTTATCTGTATTGTTATGTTCTTGAATGATGTGTTTTGTACCTTTGTTATTGTGTTCTTATGTTATAAAATTGTACTTGTCACCAGTTCATCATATTATTAACTTGTAAGTTACATTTCACTGCACACGTTTCTGTTGGTCATAGTATATGGACAATATGTGAGAAGTAGGGACTGTTAGTGTTTGCACGTGTGTTACTAATTCAGCAAGGGAGTGGTTAACAGCATTGCTGGTTCTCAGGACAATTCAAAAACTTTGTGAGTGCACAAGTGGTGGTTATGGACTTGCTCTATTATCCGCAAGACTCTTCAATGGTGATTGTGTACCTGCACAGTCACAACAGATAGCTGCTGGTCATTTCTACAAGGACTACAGTGGGTCTACACCTTTGCTGACTCACCAGTACCATTATTTCTACAAGGACTGCAGTGGGTCTGCACCTCTGGTGGTCCAACAATACCGTAATCTCTACCAGGACTACAGTGGGTCTGCTCTGTGATGACCTACCCACCAATACTCTTCAAAACTTCGACTGACTCCGCTGTGGGTTTGCTCTGTTGTGGCCCATTACCTGTCAGCATGTCAAGAGTCAGCACTGTCTTTCCGTTGGAAGGACAACACTACTTCTTCAAGACTGCATGGAAATCCACTACTTTCGTGTGCATTTTCTTCTACTGCTCAGACTTTGAGAAAAACACTGAAATGTTATTGTGATGAATCATCAGGGCTGTCTTTATGGACAGTGAGAAAATTTTAGCTTTTGACCAACATTGTATCAATAAGTGTGTTCATTTGATTTCTTTGTTATTGTAATTGTGAAAAAAATTTTAACAAATATGTATTGGCCAGTGCCCAAAAAAATTTGTAAAATTTTTTGTGGGTAGCATGGGGGCTATGTAAGTAGGCTGTTTAGGTTTTTTTTATTGGTAACGCCACCTCAGTATGAAAATCACTGGCTGTGCTGTGTGCAGTCTGTGGATGCTTTGCATTGTTGTAATACTCGCCATTGCAGTGTTAGGCAGCTGGCTGTGAACAGCGCGTAGCGTTGCGCAGTTGGAGGTGAGCCGCCAGCAGTGGTGGATGTGGGGAGAGAGATGGCGGAGCTTTGAAATTTGTCATGAACTGCTCTATATATTTATATATGATGATATCAAGGTAAATACATTGTTTGTTCTCTATTAATATCTTTCATTTGCTAACTATCCCTATCAGTAGTTAGTGCCTTCCATAGTTTGAATCTTTTATTTAGCTGGCAGTAGTGGCGCTGGCTGTATTGCAGTAGTGGGAGTAACCAAGATTTTTGTGAGGTAAGTGATTTGTGAAAAGTACAGGTTAATGTTAGTCAGGGCCATTCTCTTGTAGAGATTATTTAAAGTCAGATTGCGTTGCGCTAAAAATATTGTGTGTCAGTTAAAGCACAGTCTTGTGTAAAATTGTTTAAAGGGGAAGTTTCACTACTCACTGCCTCTCTTCACCTTTCACCTGTTTCATACATCTCTCCCTCCTCCTCCCTCCTTGTCCATTCCCTCTTCCCTTTACCTCTGCCCATCCCCTGCTTTACCCATCCGTGCTAATCGATATGAGTATCATGTGTGATATAGTTCAATAAAGCAGGCCAACACTACTCCCACAACACACCTGTCCTGCGGGGCAGGGTACACATCAGCCACTTCAAAATCCTTTATTTGACCCTGATGTACAGCGCACCACGCAAAGCACATTGATTAAGCAAGCTGATACTACTCCAACCCAACACACCTGTCAAGCACAGCAGACTACATGCTGTAGCCGGCAGAAACCAATTTTTGCGCCGACATGTAGGCTACCCTGCGAAGAAATTTTATTTGACAGACTGATACTATTTCCACACAACATATATATCACACACGACAACCTCTATGCCAGGTGCTGGAAAAAGGACACATTTTTGGACATACCTCTGCTCTTATTGGAGGTAGCAGGTTACAAATCCCACAGTGCTCGTACTGGTGAGGCCTGCTGTTTCTGTGCCAAATTTGGTTGAAGTGGATACAGGGTTTGGGGAAGATCCAGGACACACAATACATACACTCTAATTTACATATATAATAGGTTTAAAATTTTAAAATCCTGTCAGTATCCACTCATTAACAAGTACACTCCTGGAAATTGAAATAAGAACACCGTGAATTCATTGTCCCAGGAAGGGGAAACTTTATTGACACATTCCTGGGGTCAGATACATCACATGATCACACTGACAGAACCACAGGTACATAGACACAGGCAACAGAGCATGCACAATGTCGGCACTAGTACAGTGTATATCCACCTTTCGCAGCAATGCAGGCTGCTATTCTCCCATGGAGACGATCGTAGAGATGCTGGATGTAGTCCTGTGGAACGGCTTGCCATGCCATTTCCACCTGGCGCCTCAGTTGGACCAGCGTTCGTGCTGGACGTGCAGACCGCGTGAGACGACGCTTCATCCAGTCCCAAACATGCTCAATGGGGGACAGATCCGGAGATCTTGCTGGCCAGGGTAGTTGACTTACACCTTCTAGAGCACGTTGGGTGGCACGGGATACATGCGGACGTGCATTGTCCTGTTGGAACAGCAAGTTCCCTTGCCGGTCTAGGAATGGTAGAACGATGGGTTCGATGACGGTTTGGATGTACCGTGCACTATTCAGTGTCCCCTCGACGATCACCAGTGGTGTACGGCCAGTGTAGGAGATCGCTCCCCACACCATGATGCCGGATGTTGGCCCTGTGTGCCTCGGTCGTATGCAGTCCTGATTGTGGCGCTCACCTGCACGGCGCCAAACACGCATACGACCATCATTGGCACCAACGCAGAAGCGACTCTCATCGCTGAAGACGACACGTCTCCATTCGTCCCTCCATTCACGCCTGTCGCGACACCACTGGAGGCGGGCTGCACGATGTTGGGGCGTGAGCGGAAGACGGCCTAACGGTGTGCGGGACCGTAGCCCAGCTTCATGGAGACGGTTGCGAATGGTCCTCGCCGATACCCCAGGAGCAACAGTGTCCCTAATTTGCTGGGAAGTGGCGGTGCGGTCCCCTACGGCACTGCGTAGGATCCTACGGTCTTGGCGTGCATCCGTGCGTCGCTGCGGTCCGGTCCCAGGTCGACGAGCACGTGCACCTTCCGCCGACCACTGGCGACAACATCGATGTACTGTGGAGACCTCACGCCCCACGTGTTGAGCAATTCGGCGGTACGTCCACCCGGCCTCCCGCATGCCCACTATGCGCCCTCGCTCAAAGTCCGTCAACTGCACATACGGTTCACGTCCACGCTGTCGCGGCATGCTACCAGTGTTAAAGACTGCGATGGGGCTCCGTATGCCACGGCAAACTGGCTGACACTGACGGCGGCGGTGCACAAATGCTGCGCAGCTAGCGCCATTCGACGGCCAACACCGCGATTCCTGGTGTGTCCGCTCTGCCGTGCGTGTGATCATTGCTTGTACAGCCCTCTCGCAGTGTCCGGAGCAAGTATGGTGGGTCTGACACACCGGTGTCAATGTGTTCTTTTTTCCATTTCCAGGAGTGTATAATAATGTGGTAAAGGTTTAACATACACTACTGGCCATTACAATTGCTACACCACGAAGGTGGCGTGCTACAACGGGAAATTTAACCTACAGGAAGAAGATGCTGTGATATGCAAATGATTAGCTTTTCAGAGCATTCACACAAGGTTGGCGCCCGTGGCGACACCTACAACATGCTGACATGAGGAAAGTTTCCAACCGGTTTCTCATAGACAAACAGCACTTGACCGGCGTTCCCGGGTGAAACATTGTTGTGATGCCTCGTGTAAGGAGGAGAGAAGCGTACCATCACGTTTGCGACTTTGATAAAGGTCGGATTGTAACCTATCGTGATTGCGGTTTATCGTATCGCGACATTGCTGCTCGCGTTGGTCGAATCCAATGCCTGTTAGAAGAATATGGAATAGGTGGGTTCAGGAGGGTAATACGGAACGCCGTGCTGGACCCCAACGGCCTCGTATCACTAGCAGTCGAGATGACAGGCGTCTTATCCCCATGGCTGTAACTGATTGTGCAGCCACGTCTCGATCCCTGAATCAACAGATGGGGACGTTTGCAAGACAACAACCATATGCACGAACAGTTCGACGACGTTTGCAGCAGCATGGACCATCAGCTCGGAGACCATGGCAAAACGTAATTTTTTCGGATGAATTCAGGTTCTGTTTACAGCATCATGATGGTCGCATGCGTGTTTGGCGACATCGCGGTGAACGCACATTGGAAGCGTGTATTCGTCATCGCCATACTGGAGTATTACCCGGCGTCATCGCATGGGGAGCCATTTGTTACACGTCTCGGCCACCTCTTGTTCGCATTGACCGCAATTTGAACAGTGGTCGTTACATTTCAGATGTGTTACGACCCGTGGCTCTGCCCTTCATTCGATCCCTGCGAAACCCTATATTTCAGCAGGATAATGCACGATCGCATGTTGCAGGTCCTGTACGGGCCTTTCTGGATACAGAAAATTTTCGACTGCTACTCTGGACAGCAGATTCTCCAGATCTCTCACGAATTGCAAACGTCTGATCAATGGTGGTCGAGCAACTTGCTAGTCACAATACGCCAGTCACTACTCTTGATGAAGTGTGGTATCGTGTTGAAGCTGCGTGGGCAGCTGTATCTATACATGCCATCCAAGCTCTGTTTGACTCAATGCCCAGTCATATCAAGGTCGTTATTACGGCCAGAGGTGGTTGTTCTGGGTACTGATTTGTCTGGATCTATGCACCCAGATTGCGTGGAAATGTAATCGCATGTTAGTTCTGGTATATTATATCCGTCCAATGAATACCCGTTTATCATCTGCATTTCTTCTTGGTGTAGTAATTTTAATGGCCAGCAGTGTATGTAAGAGACACATCAAGACTATAAACAGTGTATATGTTTTGAGGCAGCATAACTCATGGTGCACAAAGTATCCTGACTATACACATCCTGTGCTTGATAATGAGACCACTTAGCTATTTCCAACAAACTTTAATCACAATTTCAAACCTTTTCTTATCTTTTTAATGACTTTACGACTGAATAATCTGAAGCTAATAAAACCAATAGAAATAGGGTATTGTGTCTTCAAACATGAGGGTTTTACACATTTCACGTGAAGTACTTAATACATTAACTCATTTGTAAGATAACCAGACATTTGAAGCCGTTTTGTACATGAGAGTTTGATTCTTTAAAGTGTCAAGGGAGGAGAAGTTACTACTAGTACTGGTAAGTACTAAAACAAGTAGGTAAGTATACAAGTAGGTAGAAGAAACTTACCAGAAGATGGGACGAGGTAGCGTTGCATTAATGTCTGACTGCAGCTGTTGGCAGTCATCCCTCTTCAGTTTACATATAGTGTTTCACAGCTGCGGGATCTGCGAGGTGTTTGTTCTTTCGAAGGAACAGTCACCAAGCATTCAAATAATTCATAAGCCTGGCTGGGCGGTGGAGCCACTTTCTTCAGTGCAAACGCACGAATACGTCGTACATCCCGTGGGAATCTCTAAGTAGCGAACAGGAGTTGAGTGGGCAGGGACAGCAGGCGGATATGTGGCTCCCAGTGGGTGTGTTAATCGGCCGTGAGGCGTACCGAGATAGTCCGTGCAGTTGCGCTAACGCTGTGTCCTGGATGGCGCAGTTGTTATCGCACCTGCCGAGTAAGCAGGAGATAATGGGTCCGAATCCCAGTACAATAAACGTTTTCACTCGTTGCTGATGATTCCACTTAATGTCCCGCTGCAGTTGAGAGCAGTCATCCCCTTCAGTTTACGTAAAAAGATTGTTGTTGTTGTTGTTGTGGTCTTCAGTCCTGAGACTGGTTTGATGCAGCTCTCCATGCTACTCTATCCTGTGCAAGCTTCTTCATCTCCCAGTACCTACTGCAACCTACATCCTTCTGAATCTGCTTAGTGTATTCATCTCTTGGTCTCCCTCTACGATTTTTACCCTCCACGCTGCCCTCCAATACTAAATTGGTGATCCCTTGATGCCTCAAAACATGTCCTACCAACCGATCCCGTCTTCTGGTCAAGTGGTGCCACAAACTTCTCTTCTCCCCAATCCTATTCAGTACTTCCTCATTAGTTATGTGATCTACCCATCTAATCTTCAGCATTCTTCTGTAGCACCACATTTCGAAAGCTTCTTTTCTCTTCTTGTCCAAACTATTTGTCGTCCATGTTTCACTTCCATACATGGCTACACTCCATACAAATACTTTCAGAAATGGCTTCCTGACACTTAAATCTATACTCGATGTTAACAAATTTCCCATCTTCAGAAACGCTTTCCTTGCCATTGCCAGTCTACATTTTATATCCTCTCTACTTCGACCATCATCAGTTATTTTGCTCCCCAAATAGCAAAACTCCTTTGCTACTTTAAGTGTCTCATTTCCTAATCTAATTCCCTCAGCATCACCCGACTTAATACGACTACATTCCATTATCCTCGTTTTGCTTTTGTTGATGTTCATCTTATATCCTCCTTTCAAGACACTGTCCATTCCATTCAACTGCCCTTCCAAGTCCTTTGCTGTCTCTGACAGAATTACAATGTCATCGGCGAACCTCAAAGTTTTTATTTATTCTCCATGGATTATAATACCTACTCCGAATTTTTCTTTTGTTTCCTTTACTGCTTGCTCAATATACATATTGAATAACATCGGGGAGAGGCTACAACCCTGTCTTACTCCCTTCCCAACCACTGCTTCCCTTTCATGTCCCTCGACTCTTATAACTGCCATCTGGTTTCTGTACAAATTGTAAATAGCCTTTCGCTCCCTGTATTTTACCCCTGCCACCTTTAGAATTTGAAAGAGAGTATTCCAGTCAACATTGTCAAAAGCTTTCTCTAAGTCTACAAATGCTAGAAACGTAGGTTTGCCCTTCCTTAATCTTTCTTTTAAGATAAGTCGCAAGGTCAGTATTGCCTCACGTGTTCCAGTGTTTCTACGGAATCCAAACTGATCTTCCCCGAGGTTGGCTTCTATTAGTTTTTCCATTCGTCTGTAAAGAATTCGTGTTAGTATTTTGCAGCTGTGACTTATTAAACTGATGGTTCGGTAATTTTCACATCTGTCAACGCCTGCTTTCTTTGGGATTGGAATTATTATATTCTTCTGGAAGTCTGAGGGTATTTCGCCTGTTTCATACATCTTGCTCACCAGATGGTAGAGTTTTGTCAGGACTGGCTCTCCCAAGGCCGTCAGTAGTTCCAATGGAATGTTGTCTACTCTGGGGGCCTTGTTTCAACTCAGGTCTTTCAGTGCTCTGTCAAACTCTTCACGCAGTATCGTATCTCCCATTTCATCTTCATCTACATCCTCTTCCATTTCCATAATATTGTCCTCAAGTACATCGCCCTTGTATAGACCCTCTATATACTCGTTCCACCTTTCTGTTTTCCCTTCCTTGCTTAGAACTGGGTTTCCATCTGAGCTCTTGATATTCATACAAGTGGTTCTCTTATCTCCAAAGGTCGTAAAAAGACTAATGCTCTAAAAATTGGTTGGCATAAAAGTTCAACATCTGTCATATTAGGTACATCTACAAGGTTCTGCAGCTATAAAATGATCGCAAAGAACTCATATTAATCGAAATAAAAAGTCACAGTGACATCTGCAGGTACAGTCAAGGTGACTGGCTAAACAAGCTGAAACTACTTGCACACTAAGCCACCAAAAGATACTGCTCAGCGATTATCTACAACGAATTAAAACAACAATGTGAATGGGATTGGTGGCAGAATGGAGAAACAGAACTAACAACAAAAGGAAACATTATAGAGAAAGGTACCGTGTGATACAGATAATTCACTTGCTCTGCTCTCTCACGATGTCTAATGACTACTGAGGTCGCCGATACGGAGTACCTGGCAGTAGGTGGCAGCACAATGCACCAAATATGAAAAACGTATGTTTTTGGAGGTGTACGGATACTTTTGATCACATAGTGTATAATTTCGAAACTGGTAACGTCATATGACTGCAAGTATGCTGTTCAAATTGCTTATTCGTAGTATAAAAACAGAGTACAAACAGTGTCAGAGACTGGAAAGAAGAAATTACCCATGAGCCTGAACCATATGAGTCATTAATAGTGGCAGTCCTAATAGTGATGCACCCTCAAGTCAATAGCATGTGTTAGATATAAGGTATGTTACACATAGAAGTAAACCGAGTACTTTTATCAGAACGATGATTACCACAGTGTGTTTATACTGCACTCACATGAAGTATGGAAATAGAAATAAGTAAACTGTCCACTCACCTACATTTGAAGAAAGGCTATACACATCAGGAGCTGTGTAACGGATGCGAGATTAATACGCACATTCATTACAAAATCAAGTAAACAGCCAGCTAACTAGGACAATAATAGTACTATGACAGTGAAAGCACTGGCTCATTTTAATATAATTTACTACCACAACCCCTGATCGCCAATAAGAAATACAACATCGTTAATTGGGCTCTCATGTAATTGTGTTCTGTCTCTCTCTCTGCACTCTCTCTGTCGCTCCCCCTTTCCTCACCCCCCTCCTCCCCATCCAACGCTTGGTGGCCAACGGCGTTTCACTACTGGACCGAGGCCTTCTCCACGTGGAGTGCCATACCATACTGTCAACTGGCCAAGCAGTACCAGTGCCACTCGTCTGACAGTGGCAGCAGCAGCAGCAGTAACAACATAAATTTGCAGTGTTGCAAAAAGAAAGACATACTGTAAGTAGGCTGTTTATGTTTTCTTATTAGCAACGTTACGTAGCGCTCTGTATGAAAATCACTGGCTGTGCTGTGTGCAGTCTGTGGCTAGTTTGCATTGTTGTCTGCCATTGTAGTGTTGGGCAGCGGCAGCTGGATGTGAACAGCGCGTAGCGTTGCGCAGTTGGAAGTGAGCCGCCAGCAGTGGTGGATGTGGGGAGAGAGATGGCGGAGTTTTGAAATTTGTAAGACTGGATGTCATGAACTGCTATGTATATTGTGAGTTTTCAACACTATTAAGGTAAATACATTGTTTGTTCTCTATTAAAATCTTTCATTTGCTAACAATGCCTATCAGTAGTTAGTGCCTTCCGTAGTTTGAATCTTTTATTTATCTGGCAGTAGTGGCGCTCGCTGTATTGCAGTAGTTCGAGTAGGTAAGTGATTTGTGAAAGGTATGGGTTAATGTTAGTCAGGGCCATTCCTTTGTAGGGATTTTTGAAAGTCAGATTGCGTTGCGCTAAAAATATTGTGTGTCAGTTTAAGGACAGTCGTATATAATTTTTCAAAAGGGGACGTTTCAATACTAAGTAGTAGCTGGCAGGCAGCAAGTATTTGCAAATATCAGTGTACTGATATTAGTAAGCAGTGAATAGGTATTTGTCAAATACAGTTGTGTGATTTTCTAGCTATTATAACTGCTTGTAATTGTTTTTCAACAATCCAACATTGATACTGTTGCTATTATAATTTTTATAACTGTGTTTCGGCACCCCGTCACAGTGTTGCTTCCAGCAGCACAATGTTAGAGCGTGCCTGCTCACCAGCATACGTCGAGAAGAAGACTAGGGGCTCCGCCACCAAGTTAACTTTTTCATCAGCACACACTCATGTGAGCAGGTAGTTGAAAATATTAATTAATATTTCCCCATGCCAGTTTACCCGTCATTGCCCAATTAATGGAATGTGAGCTGCATTATCAATATGTAGTGGTCTGTGGGGTAAATAACTAAAAAAAATTAATTAACATTTCTATATGTAGGTCTACCTATTGTGATCCAATTAATGTGAATATCTATAGCAGCAACGTCAATAATCAGTGGTGTGTGGGGTTAGGATATAGTGAGCTAAAGAATTAATAACGCAATGCGAGTGCAGCGGTAGCAGAATTATTATTATTATTTGGTGCCCTCCTCCACAACTGTGTCAGGTTGCATACTATCTGCATGGCTACCCGATTCGACAGTACTGTGGCAGCGGTCAGGGATTAATAAGTCTTATCGTCTGGAGAGAAATAAGGATCCTCAAATACTTCCCCCTGTATTCTAAGAAAGAACATTTAACCAGTACTGCAGCGGATTATTCTAACGAAAGATACACCAAGACAGAAAGGAATTAAAGACATCAGGTGTCAGTGGGTTTTGATTTAGGTCAGTGGATAAGGTGAAAATATGTGCTGTATCAGGATTCGAACCCACGTTTCCTCCTTACTGGGCAGCTGGGTTGATCATTACGCCATCTCGACACAGAGGTCACCAGGAATATACGAATTACCCTGCCATGCCTCCTGTCTTGTGAATTGATTCACTGTGGCAGCCGGATCAAAAATGTATAAAAAATACAGCGATAAACAAGCAGCACAGTGTCAGAAAGCAGTATAAGCAACACACCAAATAAACACTTTTGTTACATCCTCGCTGGATTATTGTCGTACACCATCATGATAGTCACAGAAACATCTACCCAAAAAAAAAAAAGACTGCCAACCATGCTGCCACCCGCTACTGCTCTGCCAAGTGCCACATCGTAACATACACTATTGGACATTAAAATTGCTACACCACGAAGATGACGTGCTACAGATGCGAAATTGAACCGACAGGAAGAAAATGCTGTGATATGCAAATGATTAGCTTTTCAGAGCATTCACGCGAGGATGGCGCCGGTGGCGACACCAGCAACGTGCTGAAATGAGGAAAGTTTCCAACCGATTTCTCATACACAAACAGCAGTTGACCGGCGTTGCCTGGTGAAACGTTGTTGCGATGCCTCGTGTAAGGAGGAGAAATGCGTACCATCACGTTTCCGACTTTGATAAACGTCGGATTGTAGCCTATCGCAATTGCGGTTTATCGTATTGCGACATTGCTGCTCGCGTTGGTCGAGATCCAATGACTGTTAGCAGAATATGCAATCGATGGGTTCAGGAGGGTAATACGAAACGCCGTGTTGGATCCCAACGGCCTCGTATCACTAGCAGTCGAGATGACAGGCATCTTATCCCCATGGCTGTAACGGATCGTGCAGCCACGTCTCGATCCCTAAGTCAACAGATGGGGACATTTGTAAGACAACCACCATCTGCACGAACAGTTCGACGACGTTTGCAGCAGCATGGACTATCAGCTCGGAGACCGTGCCTGCGGTTACCCTTGACGCTGCATCACAGACAGGAGCTTCTGCGATGGTGTACTCAACGACGAACCTGGGTGCACGAATGCCAAAACGTCGTTTTTTTGGATGATTCCAAGTTCTGTTTACAGCATCACGATGGTCGCATCCGTGTTTGGCGACATCGCGGTGAACGCACATTGGAAGCGTGTATTCGTCATCGCCATACTGGCGTATCACCCGGCGTGATGGTACGGGGTGCCATTGGTTACACGTCTCGGTCACCTCTTGTTCGCATTGACGGCACTTTGAACAGTGGACGTTACATTTCAGATTTGTTACGATCCTTGGCTCCACCGTTCATTCGATGCCTGCGAAACCCTACATTTCAGCAGGCTAATGCACGACCGCATGTTGCAGGTCCTTTATGGGCCTTTCTGAATACAGAAAATGTTCGACTGCTGCCCTGGCCAGCATATTCTCCAGATCTCTCACAAACTGAAAACTTCTGGTCAATGGTGGCCGAGCAACTGGCTCGTCACAATACGCCAGTCACTACTCTTGATGAACTGTGGTATCGTGTTGAAGCTGCATGGGCACCTGTACCTGTACACGCCATTCAAGCTCTGTTTGACTCAATGCCCAAGCGTATCAAGGCCGTTATTACGTCCAGAGGTGGTTGTTCTGGGTACTGATTTCTCAGGATCTACGCACCCAAATTGTCTGAAAATGTAATCTCACGTCAGTTCTAGTATAATATACACTCCTGGAAATTGAAATAAGAACACCGTGAATTCATTGTCCCAGGAAGGGGAAACTTTATTGACACATTCCTGGGGTCAGATACATCACATGATCACACTGACACAACCACAGGCACATAGACACAGGCAACAGAGCATGCACAATGTCGGCACTAGTACAGTGTATATCCACCTTTCGCAGCAATGCAGGCTGCTATTCTCCCATGGAGACGATCGTAGAGATGCTGGATGTAGTCCTGTGGAACGGCTTGCCATGCCATTTCCACCTGGCGCCTCAGTTGGACCAGCGTTCGTGCTGGACGTGCAGACCGCGTGAGACGACGCTTCATCCGGTCCCAAACATGCTCAATGGGGGACAGATCCGGAGATCTTGCTGGCCAGGGTAGTTGACTTACACCTTCTAGAGCACGTTGGGTGGCACGGGATACATGCGGACGTGCATTGTCCTGTTGGAACAGCAAGTTCCCTTGCCGGTCTAGGAATGGTAGAACGATGGGTTCGATGACGGTTTGGATGTACCGTGCACTATTCAGTGTCCCCTCGACGATCACCAGTGGTGTACGGCCAGTGTAGGAGATCGCTCCCCACACCATGATGCCGAGTGTTGGCCCTGTGTGCCTCGGTCGTATGCAGTCCTGATTGTGGCGCTCACCTGCACGGCGCCAAACACGCATACAACCATCATTGGCACCAAGGCAGAAGCGACTCTCATCGCTGAAGACGACACGTCTCCATTCGTCCCTCCATTCACGCCTGTCGCGACACCACTGGAGGCGGTTTGCACGATGTTGGGGCGTGAGCGGAAGACGGCCTAACGGTGTGCGGGACTGTAGCCCAGCTTCATGGAGACGGTTGCGAATGGTCCTCGCCGATACCCCAGGAGCAACAGTGTCCCTAATTTGCTGGGACGTGGCGGTGCGGTCCCCTACGGCACTGCGTAGGATCCTACGGTCTTGGCGTGCATCCGTGCGTCGCTGCGGTCCGGTCCCAGGTCGACGGGCACGTGCACCTTCCGCCGACCACTTGCGACAACATCGATGTACTGTGGAGACCTCACGCCCCACGTGTTGAGCAATTTGGCGGTACGTCCACCCGGCCTCCCGCATGCCCACTATACGCCCTCGCTCAATGTCCGTCAACTGCACATACGGTTCACGTCCACGCTGTCGCGGCATGCTACCAGTGTTAAAGACTGCGATGGAGCTCCGTATGCCAAACTGGCTGACAATGACGGCGGCGGTGCACAAATGCTGCGCAGCTAGCGCCATTCGACGGCCAACACTGCGGTTCCTGGTGTGTCCGCTGTGCCGTGCGTGTGATCATTGCTTGTACAGCCCTCTCGCAGTGTCCGGAGCAAGTATGGTGGGTCTGACACACCGGTGTCAATGTGTTCTTTTTTCCATTTCCAGGAGTGTATTTGTCAAATGAATACCCGTTTATCATCTGCATTTCTTCTTGGTGTAGCAATTTTAATGGCCAGTAGTGTAGGTGCATGCCCTGCTGTACTAGACAGTGCTCTGCTGCCTCTCCCCACAACAGAAAAAGATAGGAAGTGCACTTTATTCATTAAAAAGTGCATGTCACAAAGTCCCAGGCGCTCACAAGAAGCTGGTCGGCAAGTAGACTGGACGAAGACCGGCATGCCAACAGATGCAATCTCCAGCCAAGGTTCCATTATTCTCTATGCCCGGGCAGTGTAGCGATAAGCTGGCAAATGGCTCCATGAAGTAACGAGCAGCAGCTGTATGAAACACTAATAATTTTCTGTGTGCTTACACCCATTACAGAACCGCGTTGCTACAGCATTATGCTTCTTAAAATCTATGATCTAGCGGACTGTCATGAGCGATTAGAAAAGGAGCAGTCAGTAAAGAAGTAGGTGTTTAAGTCGTTTAACTATTGTCTCCACAATAATTTCTCCAAGTTATGAGCGGACACCTTAGATTTGGCGGCGGGAAACGCTATTTTCGACACATCCACCACTGCAGTTGGAAAATTCATTCTGGAAACAATAACCCTGGGCTCTGACTGAGCCATATCTCCACAACATCGTTTGTTCCGAGAATTCTAGTCCAGCATAGTTGCAGGAGAACTTCAGTGAAGGCTGGAAGGTAGGAGATGAGGTACTGGCGGAAGTAAAACTGTGAAGACTGTGAAGGCGGGCCGTGAATCAGGTTTGGGTAGCTGAGTCAGTGGAGCACAGGTCCCAGTTCTGAAGTTCTGGTCTGGCACGTAGTTTTAATCTGCCAGGAAGTTTCAAACAGAAAATTGGTTTACAACAGTCAGTCACAGTGTTCACATTACTGCACTGAAGATGGGCAGAAATAAGACTTTAGTGGTATTTGATATTAATTATAACTTATATTTCATTCAATTCTACTAACAAGGGAACCTCCCCATCGCACCCCCCTCAGATTTAGTTACAAGTTGGCACAGTGGATAGGCCTTGAAAAACTGAACACAGATCAATCGAGAAAACAGGAAGAAGTTGTGTGGAACTACGAAAAAATAAGCAAAATATACCAACCGAGTAGTCCATGCGCAAGATAGGCAACATCAAGGATAATGTAAGCTCAGGAGCGCCGTGGTCCCGTGGTTAGCGTGAGCTTGAAAGGTCTCTGTTGGATTCCTTTCATGTTAATTTCTTAAATATGTTGTCATTTACGGCATAAATTCCTCTTCTAAATTTACTGTGCTGTTTCTGACTATCTGGGAGGTGACTGAGCAGTGGAACATGTTATTTTTACACATAAACAAGAACTATCTGTCACACTACGACACTTTAAAGCACAGTTTATATGTAATTCATGTCACACAGTCTCATACGAAACTACATCCGCTTTCTTTTATATACTGTATATGATAAGATACTGTCATCCCCCTTCCCTTCTGTGTGAGAGGATGAATGACCAAATGTATTTGTAGTTGCATACTGCATGGTAGCAGACAAGCCTGTCTGCTAGAGAACAGTAGGACCAACGTCGGAACAGGTAGCTACGCTTTCTAAAAGCAGAGAGGTTTCTATGCTTAGTATGGTCCTGTCCGTCCCTTGTCATGTTGGTATAGGAAGCTGCCTCTCTGGTCACTTCCGTTTGTATTTGGGAAGCACGCTCGGTAGGAGCGCAGGTCAGTCGCTCCGCGGCGAGCGTCTGAAGTGGTAAGATCTCCGGCTAAGCGCGTGTCTGCTAAGTCCGTAGGACAATGGATTTCTTAAGTTCAGCCTAACTGAAAATTTAATCACCTTTATTTCAGGTTTAGCTCTAAAATATCTAATGTTATCTTAAATTGCAACGAAGTGTGATTCGAGTGTACAGTTCAGAATATTCCAGTAGTTGCTTTTCCACTACTTTGTGAGTAAAGTGGAACCACGTGTTGATCAGTAACTCTAAGATCATCAATCTTAAATGCAAATGTGCGCGAGATTATAACGTCTCGTCTTGACAACATTTTTCAATATAGCAACTTTTCTTTATGTTCAACCCACGTGGGGTGTACTTTGTGAGACCAGTACCACGTGATTATACAATTGTTTGACCCATCAGGTTAATAATAAGACGATAGTAACCAGTTCGAGGTTTTTCTTTTGTAAATTGCTTTTCGATCAAATTTATTTTAATTATCAAAATTATTGTGGAGTTACACGCTTTGTGTAAACCAAGTTGACCACATGAAGCATGTGGTGTAATCATCAAAGTAGCCCTCAGCTATTCTTTTCGGGAAGATTTCACAGAGAGTTAGTATGAATTTAGTAGACCAGTATGTGGTAATTACATGACGGACAGGATTGTGCTGCGAACGTAACTTCTTTGGGTGAAAATTGAATCGGTTGGTTGTGGTTAATTTCCTCTTGCATGTGTTTCAACGTTCTTCGTGTGTTATTTTATGAATGCAGTGTTGTATGCAGTCTCCCAATCTTGGCTCCATATTTGATGTGTTCCGTAAGATTACAATCTCACATTTTCACAATCCTAAATAAGGCACCAGCTTAGTTACGACTCAAGTTTAATATGCTGAAATTTCAATGATCAATGTTAAAATAAATTTTCAAATATAAACTGATTTATTTCTTTTTATTTAAATTCTATTTATATATATATATATATATATATATATATATATATATATATATATATATATATATATATATCACCGGTTGTCGTACGACTATTAAAAGATTATAATTAATGTTAGTCTGGTTGGGAATTTGGTAAGCTAGAATGGATACCTGGTGAAACAGTCGCGCAGTAATGCAAGGTTAACTTCCCCAGACAGCTCACAGCTTTCAACCCGCTTTTATTGTTTATCAGCACCGCTTTCATAGCAAATTAAAGTAACACCGTTACAAGCTGCTGCGGACCGAGAGGTCCTTCGTTCAAGCCCTCCTTCGAGTGAAAAGTTTAATTTTTTATTTTCATACAATTATTATCTGACAGAGCACAGGTAAAACTGTGCGCCTGTGAAACTGTTGCATTCATTTGTTGCAGTTTATGTGACAAAGTCTTATGCTTTCATCACTTTTTTGGGAGTGGTTATCACATCTACAAGAAAACCTAAATCGGGCAAGGTAGAAGAATCTTTTTACCCATTCGCCAAGTGTACAAGTTAGCTGGGTCAACAACATATTCCTGTCATGTGACGCACATGCCGTCACCAGTGTCGTATACAATATATCGGACGTGTTTTCCTGTGGAGGAATCGGTTGACCTATGACCTTGCGATCAAATGTTTTCGGTTCCCATTGGAGAGTCACGTCTTTTCGTCTACTAATCGCACGGTTTTGCGGTGCGGTCGCAAAACACAGACACTTAACTTGTTACAGTGAACAGAGACGTCAATGAACGAACGGACAGATCATAACTTTGCGAAAATAAAGAAAGTAAACCTTTCACTCGAGAAAGACTTGAACCAAGGACCTCTCGTTCCGCAGCTGCTCATGCTAACCACGGGACCACGGCGCTCCTGAGCTCACACTGTCCTTGATGTTGCATATCTTGCGCATGGACTACTCAGGTTGTGTATTTTGCTTATTTTTTTCATAGTTCCACACAACTTCTTCCTGTTTTCTCGCTTGATCTGTGTTCAGTTTTTCAAGGCCTATCGACTGTGCCAACTTATAACTAAATCTGAGGGGGGTGCGATGGGGAGGTTCCCTTGTAATTAATTCATGAACTGGGTAGGAGTTAGCCATAAATAAATGCTTTTGGCTCCTCTTAAACTGAACTTTATTGCTTTAAGATTTCTGGCAACTTGTTGAAAAGCTATATTCTTAGGTAATATGTAATGATTACTCTGTATAAACAATATATTTGGTTTTTCTTCGTATCTAATTCACTGTTGAGCCATTATGCAAAAATATTGTGAGATATCTGCCTTTCTGAGGACGTCATAAGGGTATGATCCAGAACGACTGCTTATTGGTGGGAACAGTGGGGAGCCTTTTTCAATATCTGGAATAGAGTTTCTTAAATAAAACATAAAAGCAATTGATAAATAGGAAAGTAAATAAGAATGAGAGAAAGATTGTATGTCAGAAACTGTAGTGAACAGAATCATGAATCTTAAGGACAGGCGTATGCCAAATGCATTCTTGTACTGAAACATCCATTGTTGTTGTTGTGGTCTTCAGTCCTGAGACTGGTTTAATGCAGCTCTCCATGCTACTCTATCCTGTGCAAGCTTCTTCATCTCCCAGTACCTACTGCAACCTACATCCTTCTGTATCTGTTTAGTGTATTCACCTCTTGCTCTCCCTCTACGATTTTTACCTTCCACGCTGCCCTCCAATACTAAATTGGTGATCTCTTGATGCCTCAGAACATGTCCTACCAACCGATCCCTTCTTCTAGTCAAGTTGTGCCACAAACTTCTCCCCAATCCTATTCAATACCTCCTCATTAGTTATATGATCTACCCAGCTAATCTTTAGCATTCTTCTGTAGCACCACATTTCGAAAGCTTCTATTCTCTTCTTGTCCATACTAGTTATCGTCCACGTTTCAGTTCCATACATTGCCACACTCCATACAAATGCTTTCCTCCCTACTTCGACATCATCAGTTATTTTGCTCCCCAAATAGCAAAAATCCTTTACTACTTTAACTGTCTCATTTCCCAATCTAATTCCCTCAGCATCACCCGACTTAATTCGACTACATTCCATTATCCTCGTTTTGCTTTTGTTGATGTTCGTCTTATATCCTCCTTTCAAGACACTATCCATTCCGTTCAGCTGCTCTTCCAAGTCCTTTCCTGTCTCTGACAGAATTACAATGTCATCGGCGAACCTTAAAGTTTTTATTTCTTCTCCATATCTCCAAAAATATCACAGCTAAAACAGCAAAGCTTGAGACTTTTATATACAACATAATACTTGATGTTCCGTTCAATTTTTATTTGAAAATGAGCATCGACATAAAGTCTTTAATTACTATTATTTCTATAATTTACCTTTTCTCGTAAACTAATCAAGCAATAAAACTGTAATTTCACAGTTTGCGATTGCAGAAGAGCTTTATAAAACGTATGGAACAGATTTTTCAGCTGGTGTTACCCGGGACTGCTCTATTTTTCTCAGATTTTAAAGGAGAACTTTTCTCAGAGTAACCATAACGGAAATGTGCTGCACAGGATTGTTCAATAAGTACTTTTTAAGATTTATGCCAAATTTCAGAATTTTAGCTTTTGTAGTTCCTGAGAAGAGTTCCGTTGTAGCTCAAATAAGTCAGTTTACAGCAATTCGCATTTAAAGTTTTTATTTCAGTTTTGGACAATATTGTTGTACCTGTAGTGACTAATGCTGTCCATATCCATATCCATAATCTTTACTCTCTTCCTCGTCTTCTTGGAGTAATCTCTTCCCCTGCCTCCTTTACCTAGCCAACTTTTGCAATTTTTTATTCTGTTGCCTGGGCTTTGTTCAGTCGCACTTCATCGATGTTTCTGAGTATCTTCAGTGTTAATGCACCTGGTTGGAAGTCTATTCTCTGTAGGCACTTTATCCTACCTACATTTCCACTACTGAACACTAGGCAGGCATCACATGCAGCTATCTTCACAACAACTGAGGTAATTGTCATCATACAGTGTAAGGCCATTTGTCCCACAATTACTACATGCTCACGAAACATTAATCATATGGGCAAGTATTTCTAAGGCAATTAACCTAAATCCACTGGAAAACTCGTCTTTCGTACTGTATACAGCATCATCAGTTCCTTCACTAGTGTTCTTCTTCGATTCAGTTAGTGACTTTGTCGAAAATTGTCCTTCACATTTAGGAGCTGCATCTGTAGCAATGTTATTTAAATGTCCTGTACCTTTTACGCATGAAATTTGACATTTACTCACTTTTTTTGAATATGCGTACAGTGCTACAACCCATTTCGAGCAAAACAGATTGATATATGCAAAACTAAAAACTGAAATAAGTCTGTAGCTCCCACTATTCGAAAAACCGACTTTGTAACAAAGGAACAAGCAAAGATAATCTCTTTCACAGCCTTCTAGACTCATCTGCAATTCGTTTCGATTGTGTGAACGAAAAATTAACACAAAAAAATTTCTAGCGTAGAGAAGGTGTGGATCATAGCATACAAAGATGGGGCATAGCAGGCGCAGACGCCCAAACAAAGTTTTATAAAACATATTTCTAGCCAGAATTCGATTATGAAAGTCTGTGATGTTATTTTTAAAGAATCAGTCTTATAAATTATGCAGTGAAAATCTAACATTTTCGCAATTTTGCCCCACATCTACCCTTAAAAGGATTTATGATTCGAATGGTTAAGCCACTGGCGTGGCACCTTCTTTGCGAGACTGAGGCAGAAATGTCGCTTGTTGTTTGTTGGCACAGCAGAGCGTTTCTGCACTCTGTTTTTGAACTAACAGAATGTAAACATTAACTAGATATAAAATTAATATTGTGTGTTAGTAAATGACTTTGGGGAGAACTGAGGCAGTTCTGCTGTAGATGAAGATTATAATTAGACAGCGGATTTTTAAGTCTTAAAAAGCGCATCTTAGGCTCCTGAAATAAGCTCTTTTAGTACCTCACTTTGGCTGTGTATATCCAAAAATAGGCCCTAAAATGTATTATACAGAAAATCTAAACATAATGTAATCCACACAGTGTTGATATATGAGCATGTTATTATTTATTAAGAACCAGGAAATGCACGTTTGCACAACACTGCAAACATTATAGTATTTTAATATTTAAGTTCATCCCAAACGTTTTTAGTTCTTTTTTTTCCAAGATAAAAATGCAGAATAAAACGCATGAAGCCATATCTTGAAATACATGCAATACGTAATTTTACGACTGCTGGATAAACCATTGGTTTCAAACAGTCAGACTGTAGTTGGTTTCACAGAGGAAAACTATGGCGATAGACTGTCAGCATAAATTTATATGCCTTAAAAGAACGTTCTACATCTACAGGGTGTTACAAAAAGGTACGGCCAAACTTTCAGGAAACATTCTTAACACACAAATAAAGAAAAGATGTTATGTGGACATGAGTCCGGAAACGCTTAATTTCCATGTTAGAGCTCATTTTAGTTTCGTCAGTATGTACTGTACTTCCTCGATTCACCGCCAGTTGGCCCAGTTGAAGGGAGGTAATGTTGACTTCGGTGCTTGTGTTGACATGCGACTCATTTCTCTACAGTACTAGCATCAAGCACATCAGTACGTAGCATCAACAGGTTAGTGTTCATCACGAACGTGATTTTGCAGTCAGTGCAATGTTTACAAATGCGGAGTTGGCAGATGCCCATTTGATGTACGGATTAGCAGATTTCCAGAACTAAGGTGACCCGACAGGAAGACGTTCGAAGCAATTGATCGGCGTCTTAGGGAGCACGGAACACTCCAGCGTATGACACGCGACTAGGGAAGACCTAGCAAGACGAGGACACCTGCAATGGACGAGGCAATTCTTCGTGCAGTTGACGGTAACCCTAATGTCAGCGTCAGAGAAGTTGCTGCTGTACAAGGTAACGTTGACCACGTCACTGTATGGAGGGTGCTACGGGAGAACCAGTTGTTTCTGTACCATGTACAGCATGTGCAGGCACTATCAGCAGCTGATTGGCCTCCACGGCTACACTTCTGCGAATGGTTCATCCAACAATGTGTCAATACTCATTTCAGTGCAAATGTTCTCTTTACGGATGAGGCTTCATTCCAACGTGATCAAATTGTAAATTTTCACAATCATCACGAGAATCCGCACGCAGTTGTGCAATGACGTCATCAACACAGATTTCCTGTGAACGTTTGGGCTGGCATTGTTGGTGATGTCTTGATTGGGCCCCATGTTCTTCCACCTACGCTCAGTGGAGCACGTTATCATGATTTCATACGGGATACTCTACCTGTTCTGCTAGAACATGTGCCTTTACACGTACAACATGTGGTTCATGCACGGTGGAGCTCCTGCACATTTCAGTCGAAGTGTTCGTACGCTTCTCAACAAGAGATTCGGTGACCGATGGATTGGTAGAGACGGACCAATTCCATGGCCTCCACTCTCTTCTGACCTCAACCCTCTTGACCTTCATTTATGGGGGAATTTGAAAGCTCTTGTCTACGCAACCCCGGTACCAAATGTAGAGACTCTTCGTGCTCGTATTATGGACGGCTGTGATACAATACGCCATTCTCCAGGGCTGCATCAGTGCATCAGGGATTCCATGCGACAGAGGGTGGATGCATGTATCCTCGCTAACGGAGGACATTTTGAACATTTTCTGTTACAAAGTGTTTGAAGTCACGCTGGTACGTTCTGTTGCTGTGTGTTTCCGTTCCATGATTAATGAGATTTGACGAGAAGTAATAAAATGAGCTCTAACATGGGAAGTAAGCGTTTCCACACACATGTCCACATAACATATTTTCTTTCTTTGTGTGTGAGGAATGTTTCCTGAAAGTTTGGCCGTACCTTTTTGTAACACCCTGTATATAAACGGATGTGACAGGCGCGTACTTCGTTTTAGTCACATGTTGGGCAGGGACGCTCCAACCAGGGTAGCTGGATTTCTTGCTAAGTATGTACGTTGCTGCCCACAGGTCTTTCAGGGCGGTGCTCTCCTGCAAAAACTTTTGCCTTTTTGGCAGTACTTTCTCTTCCACTTCAGCTGGTGCTTGAGTAATTTTCTTTTTAGTTTCCAAGCCTTCTAATTCGGAAATAATTCTTGCCATAAATGTGTAGTTGGTTCTAATATAAGCTAAGCCCCGTTGGACTGTCGGATCTTTGAGTAACTGTTTTGCTGAAGTTACACAGACGCAGACTCCTCCGTCAGATATTCAGTTACTTTTTGGACTGCAGGGAGATACTTCGCTGTAGTATTTCACTGCTGCTGACAACGTGCTCCAGCGGAGAACAACAGGTTCAGATGGGAAGGAGACATCTGGAAGTTGATTTTTGAATGCCTGTATCCTTAATGATGCTTTAACAAAACTGTCTTTACGGTGGACATTAATTCAATTGTTTGTTGTTGTTGTGGTCTTCAGTCCACAGACACTGGTTTGATGCAGCTCTCCATGCTACTCTATCCTCTGGAAGCTTCTTCATCTCCAAGTACCTACTGCAACCTACATCCTTCTGACTCTGTTTAGTGTATTCATCTCTTGGTCTCCCTCTACGATTTTTACCCTCCACGCTGCCCTCCAATACTAAATTGGTGATGCCTTGATGTCGATGCCTCAGAACATGTCCTACCAACCGATACCTTCTTCTAGTCAAGTTGTGCCACAAATTTCTCTTCTCCCCAATTCTGTTCAATACCTCCTCACTAGTTATGTGATCTACCGATCTAATCTTCAGCATTCTTCTGTAGCACCACATTTCGAAAGCTGTTATTCTCTTCTTGTCTAAACTATTTATCGCCCACGTTTCACTTGCATACATGGCTATACTCCATACAAATACTTTCAGAAAAGACTTCCTGACACTTAAATCTATACTAGATGTTAACAAATTTCTCTTCTTCAGAAACGCTTTCCTTGCCATTGCCACTCTACACTTTATGTCCTCTCTACTTCCACCATCGTGAGTTATTTTGCTCCCCAAATAGCAAAACTCCTTTACTACTTCAAGGGTCTCATTTCCTAATCTAATTCCCTCAGCATCACCCGATTTTAATCGACTACATTCCATTATCCTCGTTTTGCTTTTGTTAATGTCCATCTTATATCCTCCTTTCAAGACACTGTCCATTCCGTTCAACTGCTCTTCCAGGTCTTTCGCTGTCGCTGGCAGAATTATAATGTCATAGGCGAACCTCAAAGTTTTTGTTTGTTCTCCATGGGTTTTAATTCCTACTCCGAATTTTTCTTTTGTTTCTTTTACTGCTTGCTCAATATACAGATTGAATAACATCGGGGATAGGCTACATAGCGAATTCTAGCTTGACTTGATCTGCTACACGGCTGATACCACGTGCTACACTAGTTACATACACCATCGAAAATGAAGAGAACACAGCAAATGATTTGCTGTCAGGTGGAATTTCTCTCTCCGAGTAGCACCAATCCATTTCCGATTTAGAAAATCATTTGTAAGGGGAAACCTAAACAAAAACAAACGCTCATGATGTATTATTTACCATGAAAATACTATATACAAGTAATATTAAGTAACAGACAACCAGAAATGACTGACCTGTGAAATGTATCATTGTTTCCGTCTTCGTCTTTGCTTCCATTATACTATTACAATTAAAAGCAGCACACAAACGAACCATGTCTACGCACTGTTTCCCTGCAAACTGCGGCTTCTATCACATTCAATGTGGGGACGCGACACTAGCGCCAATGCGCGGTCTAGTTTTTATTTAGTAAGTCTATGGATAAAAGCACGTGGGCTGCACGCCACAGGCGGCGCCGCCCCCGGCCCCCCGCCGGCAGCGCGCCCCGGCGCCCTGCTCCGCCCCCCACCCCCGCAGCTGCGTGGCCCTCGCCCGCCTCTGGCTCGCAGTGCGGCCGTGCCTCTCGCCGGACGCAGCAGCATCGCCAGCCGCCTCCTACCTCCGCCACACAAGGTAGGCCGGCGCGCACATGTCTAGCTTCACTCATCCACGGATTTCTAGGGTTTTGGACATGCCGTGGTATTACGGATTAACAACAAAGGGCATAATTCGTACGTAAAGGCATTTACGTTTTTACGGATCTAGCTTGACACGGATGCGACAGGTAGTCGGCCGTGGGCTGTTCTAAACCCACGGCCTACCACCCCAGCAACTGCCCGAAGTAACTTGAAAGAAACCACATGAAACTTAAATGACCGAATGCGGGTTACAGCCTCCGCCCTACCGAATACCAGGCCAGCCTGTGTAAAGCAGCGCAACTTCATTCATTTTATCTCTAGTTTACAGTACTGCTTTCTTTACGCAGCGTGGTGCACGAAAACTGCTCCCCGTCACCCGCCTGCTGTCATCTATCGTTTGGAAGCTGATGCGACTACGTTTTTTATTGCAAGTACCAAAGCCGTTGCGACCTGACTAAGACGTGTGGGGTAAATATCTGAGTGAGCTGTATCATTTACAAGAAAGAATCGCAGTAGCGGAGGCATACGTGTCCATGGTTAATTTAAAGAAACGAGGGACATTTTAGTAAAGAAGTTTTCTGGCATTGCCATAACAGCAAAGAGCAGTATACAGGATTTAGTGACGAAGTGGGGTACTACAGGGTCAGTTGCTAGCCCAAAAAAGAATGCAGGCCAGTCCGTTTGTACACCTGCATTGAAGAACAAAGAGGTCATTTTCAGCGCCTAAAGTCATGTAATGGAAAAGACAAGATCAATTCAGTAAATATAGACCTTTGCATTGGCTTATTTGTTAATTCTTTATCAGATAATTATCACATGTTTATCCACTTGTTGTTGTATTGTACATGGCGGACAATAATTCGTGCCTAATTGGTGACCTCCGTGCTACTAAGTTACTTCATGATGAAAACGTCTAGTGCTTCTGAGCGCCAGTCAGTACACAAATTAAAAATGCAGACTATCATCTGACATCACGACCGTGACAATGCTTGGTTTCTGTTTTGTTTACCACAACTTTCCATTCGAGTGTCTGAAAAACTTAGTCACTATCCCTCCATTTTGAGAAGTTCAGCTCAGAAGGAGGATAAGCTCTTTCTTATATGTTGCCAAACAACGGTACAAGCTTTTCTATAAAAATATCATGATGCGAAAGCGTGTTGTGAAATGAGAAAAGTGTTTTTTTTTATTTACTTTCAGTAATTTTTTTACTAGACCTTCTAATGTGTGTTCTCTAAGTAATCCTTCAATGTAAAGCTCAACAGGCACTTTTTAACTCCGTTTTTAAATAAATTTCTTTTACTAATCCCTTATACTCCTCTGACTGTTCATTTTAAAATTTTATTCTGTGGTAGGAATTGCAGTTTTGAATTTATTGTTTATTATTTCTTGTTAAATTCTCTCGGAATCTTGGTCTGTGGTCATAGATGAAGCTGTTTTTGTAGCAGTTACCAACTTTTTCTTTAATTTGCATAACCAATTGATAAATTTATGCTTGTGTCGTAGTTAAAAATCCCATTGCCTTGAACAGATCTGTATAATGGGCACCATGATGGTTTTTTTTCTCTAGTTTGAGAACTGTTTTCGTATTTTTTTGAATTTTTTCCCACGAAAGAAGATCCATCTGTAAGAATTTAGTGTACGAGCTGATAGTATTTAACTAACAGATACTGGCTGTTACACACTGATGAAAACAACTCTTAGGACGTAACGTTCTAATGAAATTCTGTTTGCTAGTGCATTTGTGTTTCACATAATGTACGGCGCGAACCCGAATTTCACCGGGAAAATTTCGGTTCTTGTTCAGAGATATTTTTGAATATTTTGCCGAAATAGGAGTTTGTATCCGGTGACTCTTTGCGGCAGCAAAACTTCATTTCGTTTGATTTCTAACTCCCATTTTTCTTTGTGTGTGTAGAACACTGAAAACATCTGGGGCAATAGCGCCTATGTCGATATTACGCGGTGCGTATCTTGTTTGAAAACAAACTTTCTCAACGTATTCGCTGTTGATAACAGTAGCACCCGCTTTACTCTTCACCCTCAGTTTCGTTTCAGTGCAGCACGGTTCTGTTTCGGATTAGTTTCTCTGACACTGTTAGCTGTACGTTAATCCTCACCCACAACGACAGTAACTAAAGCACAGTACCTTTGCGTCCCTGCATAGGCATCTCTGAGCAAACATGCTTTTTGTACGTTTTTGTGATTGCATTCACAGGATTTTACGCGGGTGTGAAGATATCTTGACAGAATAACAAACCGAATAAAGCACAACTACTTTATCACTCTTTATTGAGCCACTCATGAAATATCTGTGAACAGCTTTCGAATTTGTTTCGGTGTACCGATTAAACTTATGTACAGGTACCATTTACATTTAATTTAATACCATCACTGTCTCTCTTTCACAAAAACCCCCCTTGCGATTTGTGCGCCGATTTTCCGTCCGTTTGCAGTTCTCATAACGAGCTCTTCTCTCAAATACGTTTTGGCTTGCAAGTTTCTCTCCAGCACGTTAAAGCTGTTAAGCGTTTCATTTCTTCCTTTAGACGGCTTGCCACTTCTCCAATCGAACGTCAGTGACTATTCTCAGTACAATTCTGTTTTCTCGCTCTTTTCTATTCTTTACTGTGCAAATTGTTTTATCATAGTGGATTATTTTTGTTGTTACCGAGAGCCACTAAAAATACAAAATCTATTTATGTTATTAACACTAAAAAAAGCGTTGAAAATTTGTACGTGTTTATGTATTACTTCCTCGTTTAAATCGTTATGCGTCTCTGCAAATGATAACTTTTCTCGTAAAAAATCAAAATGTGTTAGCCATTCTAATGACACTTTCTCTGCCCTAGGATTCCATCTCTATCTTGATATTCTCCATCTTTGTTCTGCAGTAACTCCGTCAGTTTTAAATTAGAATTAAATTATTTTTCGATACTTCCAAAATACTAAACCATCTCTTTCCCTTGTCCTTTTCAATTCACGCATTATTTCACGCTTATTAAGAGCTGGTTCATTTTATTGGAAAAGAAATGTTATTATTGTACTGATCACACCGAGAACATGTTACGAAACTATTCTCATTGCTAGGAGAGTGAAAGCGTGGCAGTTCTTTCTGGTAAACGTGATTCCGACGTAGCGGTTAATGCACACGCAGCAGGCACTCAACTGAAAAGAAGATATAAACGTAAGTCGACCGTGAACCTGAAGGAAGTAACCAAGCATTCCGTCCTTGTGATTTAGGGAAAACCCGGAAGATTTGAATCTACATGACAGGACAGGGATGTGATACACAAGCCCTTCTCATTCGAACTCAACGTCCTGACCATTATGCTACCGTACTCCATAGTCTACATTCTTTACTAATAATTTATGGCAAGTTCGTGTAACCTATGAACCTCTTCTATGCGTGAATACTATAGGAGAAACAACGTGTATCTTGTAGCACCCACTGAAGATGGGACTCGGCCCCAGCGTATTCAAGACTAAATGAAGCATCATTTGATGAAATTGTGATTGACGGCAGGGCCGTATCTCTTTATTATTATAACTTACAACAGTTCCAGAACTCTTCACCCACCATGCATAAAATAATGTACATTGTTTTTGTTTGGTTCACCTTGTCTTTGTGTTACGTCAGTCAGTCTTAAAATGAGGATGTGAATTCCTTTCTATACTTGACGCTTCAGCAAAATTTTGGGCAACGCTTAGCTATTTATTTTGTTTTATTCCTACGCTTGCGAACGTCAGTTGTCAAAACACATTTTACGAACGTTATCTACAAGTGCGTCCAGGCAGCATATTTCCTAAATTCTCGTTGAGCTTCGAAATTTTATGCCCGTCATTGTCCTAATTTTACTTCAGTTAAGTCTGCTTGCCTGGAACCCTTATTAATCTCATTATTACCGGTATAAAAGTCACAAAACTTGATTTCGTTACATTTTCAGTTTCCATTTTTCTACACTAACAAAAGTTTCTGAGTCATCTGTAAAAATGTAATACACCTTGCCTTTAAAGACGACTATGAAAATTTATTTAAAAAAAAAGTAAACCTCAGAAGGAGCTTATTAATACATCTTAAAGTATATCATCTCTTTAATACTGCCTGTGTCACATTTTGCAAATTAGCTAAAATGGGTATAAGCACTTCTGAAATGTATACTGAATAGTTTAAATGTCATAGATAATAGTCATATTCTGCAACTCATTGTCAACAATTTCAAGATATATTGTCTGGTAAAATTATTAACGGTTTTATAGAGGTTTAATGAGATGTGTTTTGTGAAACAGCAAATTTTCATGTGTAAAGTTTGTAAATCAGTTCATATGAAACCAATAGCCAGCACATCGTTTAGCAGAAATACACTTTCCGGCAATGTGCTCACTTTTTCTTAGCATTTTGAAAATTTGTTATTTACAAAAGTTAGAATCGGGATTCAACGAAAAAATATTCAACTTGTATAGCATTGTTTATTTCTTAATGTTGGTGTGAAGGTGGCATTAAGGTATTTTAGAGACTTAACTGTGTTCATCCTAAAATGTAATTTAGTAGTCTAGTGTGCAAATGTTAAAGAATGTAAGATGAAATACTGAAAGTATACGATCGAGAAACGTGCTAAATCTGGTTGCGACACACATTCGTCGTACAAAAATGTCTAGAGCCTATGTTTGCTCAAGGAACACCATGAGAAGCAAGCTCTTTTCTTCATTGTCTGGCAGCGAACTACATTTCTTACCTTTACAACCCTCTCTTCCCTCATCGTCACTCCACAAAAATTTAACCACAGACTCGTGAATCAGCCCCTAAGAACACACACCACAATGACTGCAATGAAATGTTGAAGACATTGTATGCACCTTGTACTGCGATGTGATAACGAACCTTCGAACCGAGAACAACTCTATTTTACACATGATTCTTTAAGGAATCAAACGCCCATGTACAAAATAGCTTCAAACGTCTGATTGCTTTACATACGAGTTAATGCGTTAAATATTTGACTTCAAGCGCTTAAGCGACAAAAAGTTTAGTAAGGGTTTAAAACTATACTTAAATTTTGTTGGAAGTCGCTAAGCGCTCTCGTTGTGAAATACTGGATGGGTACAGTCTGGATTATTTATGCTCCGTTTAGGCAAAAGCTAGTTTTTTACGCGTTCTAATGTTTTTGACGTCAAACCTACTGCGTTATGTGGAATTCTGCAGGTACATTCAGTGGTATATGTGAACACTGTCTGTAAACTGCTGCGAAAAGAGTTCCTAGTAAGAAGGTAACAAATTAAAACGTCATACCTGATGCGATCATTTGTGGAGGTGTTATCGAGAAAAAGTTCCGTAAGCGTTTTAAATTCTCTGTGAAGTTTGTTAGAAGTAACTAAGTGCTCTCAGTTCCAAATATTGGCTGAATAAAGTTCGAGCATTTAGACGTCTTCAGTTACATTGCCACAAGACAAACACGGTTTCTAATTGTGTTACTTGTTGTGTTAAACTTGTAAGTAGGCTGTTTAGGTTTTTATGTTGGTATCGCCACGTAGCGCTCTGTATGAAAATCACTGACTGTGCTGTGTCCAATCTGTGGCTGGTTGGCATTGTTGGAATATTGGCTATTGTAGTGTTGGGCAGTTGGATGTGAACAGCGCGTAGCGTTGCGCAGTTGGAGGTGAGCCGCCAGCAGTGGTAGATGTGGGGGGAGAGATGGCAGAATTTTGAGAGCGGACGATCTGGACGTGTGTCCATCAGAAAAAGGAAATGTGTAAGACTGGATGTCATGAACTGATATATATATATATATATATATATATATATATATATATATATATATATATATATATATATATAATGAGTTTTGAACACTATTAAGGTAAGTACATTGTTTGTTCTCTACCAAAATCTTTCATTTGCTAACTATGCCTATCAGTAGTTGGTGCCTTCAGTAGTTAGAATCTTTTATTTAGCTGGCAGTATTGGCGCTCGCTGTATTGCAGTAGTTCGAGTAACGAAGGTTTTTGTGAGGTAAGTGATTCATGAAAGGTATAGTCAGGTTAGTCAGGGCCATTCTTTTGTGGGGATGATTGAAAGTCAGATTGCTTTGCGCTAAAAATATTGTGTCAGTTTAGTGTTGATCAGAATAAGTAAAGAGAGAAATGTCTGAGTACGTTCAGTTTTGCTCAGCTGTTTGAAAATCAAATAAGGTAAGAGGCTCAAATGGCTCTGAGCACTATGGGACTCAACTGCTGTGGTCATTAGTCCCCTAGAACTTAGAACTACTTAAACCTAACTAACCTAAGGACATCACTCACATCCATGCCCGAGGCAGGATTCGAACCTGCGACCGTAGCAGTCGCACGGTTCCTGACTGCGTGCCTAGAACCGCGAGACCACCGCGGCCGGCCTAAGGTAAGAGGTTTACTAGCACTGTCATTCTTAATTTTTCTAAGGGGATGTTTCAAACTTTTAATGTAAGTTAATACCTCCTGATGAGTGATTACAACAGCATTTTAAATTTGTAATTCGCTCAATAATTGCGAGAAATAAAACAAACAAACAAATACTGTCGGAACAGGCCTTGAAGGCCCAACGGTACCCACCGGCCGCCGTGTCATCTTCAGCCCTTAGGCGTCACCGGATGCGGATACGGAGGGGCATGTGGTCAGCACGCCGCTCTCCCGGCCGCATGTCAGTTTTCGTAAGCGGTGCCGCTACTCCTCAACAAAGTAGCTCCTCAATTGGCCTCGCAAGAGCTGAGAGCACCCCACTTACCAACAGAACTCGACAGACCCGGACGGTGACTCTTCCAAGTGCTAGCTAAGCTCGACAGCGCAAAACTCCGGCAAACTAAGGGGAATCGGTGTTACCACTGCTGCGAGGCCGTTGTCTAATTACGCGAAGTACGGTACTGCGAATAAAATTTTTCTCGTCCCTGAGAGCCGTTAGATAGGCAACCTGCAACTGACATTGGGTTCGGGGATAGTGGCTTACAAGGGAACCTCCCCATCGCACCCCCCTCAGATTCAGCTATAAGTTGGCACAGTGGATAGGCCTGGAAAAACTGAACACAGATCAATCGAGAAAGCAGGAAGAAGTTGTGTGGAACTATGAAAAAAATAAGCAAAATGTACAAACTGAGTAGTCCATGCGCAAGATAGGCAACATCAAGGACAGTGTGAGCTCAGGAGCGCCGTGGTCCCGTGGTTACCGGGAGCAACTGCGGAACGAGAGCTCCTTGGTTCAAGTCTTCCCTCGAGTGAAAGGTTTACTTTTTTTTTATTTTCGCAAAGTTATGATCTGTCCGTTCGTTCCTTGACGTCTCTGTTCACTGTAATAAGTTAAGTGTCTGTGTTTTTCGACCGCACCGCAAAACCGTGCGATTAGTAGACGAAAGAACGTGCCTCTCCAATGGGAACCGAAAACATTTGATCGCAAGGTTATAGGTCAACCGATTCCTCCACAGGAAAACACGTCTGACACTGGTGATGGCATGCGCGTCACATGACAGGAATATGTTGTCGACCCACCTAACTTGTACACTTGGCGAATGGGTAAAAAGATTCTTCTACCTTGCCTGATTTAGGTTTTCTTGTGGATGTGATAATCACTCCCAAAAAAGTGATGAAAACATAAGAGTTTGTCACATAAACTGCAACAATTGAATGCAACAGTTTCACAGTCGCACAGTTTTCCCTGTGCTCTGTCAAAACATATGTTTTGTTTCGATGTTTGTTTAGGTGTAGCGCCCCATACCACGGCGCAGTTACCTCGCATCGGACGGACGGACGGACAGATAATAATTCTGTTTTGTCTAAAACTGACAATTGTCTGAAAATAAAAAATTGAACTTTTCACTCTAGGGAAGACTTGAACCAAAGACCTCTCATTCCGCAGCTGCTCACGCTAACCACGGGACCACGGCGCTCCTGAGCTCACACTGCCCTTTATGTTGCCTATCTTACGCATGGACTACTGAGTTTGTATATTTTACTTATTTTTTTCATAGTTCCACAGAACTTCTTCCTGTTTTCTCGATTGATCTGTGTTCAGTTTTTCAAGGCCTATCCACTGTGCCAAATTATAACTAAATCTGAGGGGGTTGCGATGGGGAGATTCCCTTGTTAGTAATATGGATAATAACTGGTTTACGTTTTAATTTCTGTAAAACGGCCCTGTATATGTGTCGAAACAGTCACGGTCTCACATTGCCACTTCTTGACAAGATAGCATTCAGCTGTGGTCTGTTTGAGAGGTATCAGTGACATCAAAAGCGATGTTAACGGGCAGAGCGGCACGGGGAGTTATTGCAATCCATTAGCTCCAGCAGCCACCCAACTGGAAGCGCATCGCGTGACAGATCGATTTGTGCACCTGAGCGGACTCGATCCCGGGACTTTGCCTTTGGCGCTTCTCTGTGCAGACATGCCTCGTCACGCACTATCAGGTTTGGTTTGTACCAGTACATGTTTGCGTTTAAGGCGGTAACTCTGTGTTCGGAGTTAAAACGAATAAGAGCTGTGTTGCTTTACAAATTTAATCGATAGCTACTTTCACGAATCATAAACATTGAAGGACTCTATCCACTAACCAAAGACGTTACAGCCAAAACATAGCTCACTAAAATTCTAATATGGACGTAAGGCTGCAAAACTGAATCAGTGTTTACGGGTGCCGTTCTCTCGACGTTCGAAAATATTCACCTCATATTACATCGCACACACAAAAGAAAAACATTTAAAAATTCTTTTACATTTACTGCATCAGCTGCACACAATGCTGGCGTTACCAATCGAGAGAGTTCACACGCTTCTCAGAATTCGAGGTAAGTGTCTCACCGAATTTGTCTCAAGACTAAAATTAAAACGTTGGAGCCTTAAAATATAAAAGAAGTACCAAAAGGTAAATTACAGGAAAAATACTTTCAATTGGCTTTCAGTCTTAAGAGCATAATCTTGGTCGCCCATGTGAAAACTTGACAGATGAGAGAATCGCTTTCTCGTCCACACGGGACAACTGAAAATAAGTTACGAGAATCCGAGGACCGAAATTTTTTTTTCCACCCATTGTAAAATACGATAGGTTCTACAATGGATAGAATAAGCAAACCGGTAATCTTGATTCCGTTACAATGTCCCGCAACAAATGTTATCGGATTTACCCCTTTCCCTTCGAAATAAATACATAGGGTTTTGAGAGAGCAGGTCAGTGTTCTATTTACACATACTTTACAGTTATAATCGGAATTGCCATTACGAAGATAATGAGCTAACGTCAATTTCTTTGTTGTTTGTATTCTATTTCTTTCTTTAATTGATTCTGAGAAAGTGCAAATAGTAGAACTTTGTTTTTAATTATAACCATACGTGGCCTGCTGGGTCGGCCAGGGTGGCCGAGCGATTCTAGGCGCTACAGTCTGGAACCGCGCGACCGCTACGGTCGCAGGTTCGAATCCTGCCTCGGGCATGGATGTGTGTGGCGTCCTTAGGTTAGTTAGGTTTAAGTAGTTCTAAGTTCTAGGGGACTGATGACCTCAGAAATTAGGTCCCATAGTGCTCAGCGCCATTTGAACCAATTTTTGTAGCCTGCTGGAGTAGCATTTTCTTTGAGAAGAAGAAAAATTAGGGAAAATATAGAGTGCACGTTCCAGTGGAATAACGTTCTACAATTACAGGACAGATGTCAGACGTTTATGGAAAATTGATTATGTTTGGGAGTAATACATTTACGATCTAGTAGAAAGCATCGGATGCTCTTTATCTCTAATCGCAGATGTTTGTACCAAAGTAGCAACGCCAGAAGATAGTAAGAATTTGCAGGACGACCTGCAGAGAACTGATTAATGGTGCAGACTCAGGAAGTTGACCGTGAACGTAAACAAATGTAACATATTGCCATACATAGGAAAAGGGTTGGGTTGGGTTGTTTTGGGCGAGGAGACAAAACAGCCAGGTCATCGGTCTAATCCGATTAGGGAAGGACGTCGGTCGTGCACTTTTCAAAGGAACTATCCTGGCATTTGCCTGAAGAGATTTAGGGAAATCACGGCAAATCTAAGTCAGGATCGCCGGACGCGGGATTGAACCGTCGTCCTCCCGAATGCGAGCTCAGTGTGCTAACAATTGCGCCACCTCGCTCGGTGATAGGAAAAGAAATCCACTACCGTACAGCTACACTATAGATGACAAGCAGCTGGACACAGCGTCTGCCGCAAAATATCTAGGCGTATCCATCCAGAGCGACCTTAAGTGGAACTACTACACAAAACAAATAGTGGGAAATGCAGACACAAGACTCAGATTCATAGGAAAAATCTTAAGGAAGTGTAACTCGTCCACGAAAGAAGTGGCTTATAAGGCGCTTGTTCGCCCGATCCTTGAGTATTGTTCATCTGTCTGGGATCCCTATCAGGTAGGACGGATAGAGGAGATAGAGAAGATCCAACGAAAAGCGGCGCGTTTCGTCACGGGATCGTTTAGCTGGCGAGAGAGCGTTACGGAGATGCTAAACAAACTCCACTGGCAGACGTTACAAGAGAAAAGGTTGTGCATCACGGGAGATTTACTTCTGAAATTTCGGGACAGCTCATTTGAGGAGAAGACAACATATTACTTCCCCCCACATACATCTCGCGTATTGACCACGAGGAGAAAATTCGATAATTTAGAGCCACTACAGAGGCTTACCGACAATCATTCTTCCCACGCACTATTCGCGAGTGGAACAGGGTTGGAGGGATCAGATAGTGGTACCGAAAGTACCCTCCGCCACACACCATTAGGTGGCTTGCGGAGTATGATGTAGATGTAGAATGAAGCCTCAAGTTTGCTGCAGTATTATTCGGGAAATACTAACTCCATGCATTTTTGTGAGCAGTTGTGTGGTTCGAAACACCAGCTATGAGCATATAACACGCTACACTGCACTTATTGTAACATCTTTGGAACCAGCAGGAACACAATGGATGGTTGCTGAACTGTTATTTTGAATAGCACTCTATACCAGCAGTAATCACAGAGTTCCTACGATTTTTTTTTTAGCTGAGACTAATGAGATTTCTTCATGTACGTTTTATTCACCTGTATTCTCCGTTAAGAAACAGACTGTGAAATGTATTTCATTTGCTTTTTACTCAAGATGCTTTTATCAAATACTTGCTCTAGTGGGGGAAGTGTCACTTTATGGATTTTAACAATGTCTACCTGCACATTTCTTTTGTAACCTTCGATTGTATATGAGACCGATATTATGCTATGAACACTGTTACAGATTTTTTGTGACTCGAAGCTACATTATAATTTTCGTAAATATTTATTACTTTATTCGTTTGGTAACAATCTCCCACTAGGCTGGAGTAAATATATGGTGACACAAGACAGTCCTCGAAAAGAGAAATGGAATAAACATTTATTACAGTTTTGATGTAACTGGTGTGTTGTCCATTCAAAACAATGCCAGCCTTCTAAATGTGCCTATTTCGTGGGTATACTCTTATAATAAATGACGTTACGGAAACTGAATCCTTCCACTACCTATAGAAATTCGTTAATTTTTCTTGTACACCAAATCACACAGAAGTGCACTTTTTAAGCTGTCAATAACTGCATATATTTAACATAATTTATGAACAAAACTCTGTAATTCACTTTTATTGATCATTTCAGTAACACGAGGACTATTTATAGCAGCGATAGTGTACAGATTCATCGCAAAAGTACATTAACATTTGCTCAGTTCTGTCTGATCGCAAGTAATAATTGTTCACCAGTCCAAAACAAAGCTTATTGCTATTCATATCACTAAATCTATTTGTCACAATAAGAATGGGCAAGATCTATACGAAAGTCGTAAGGGAGTTGAAATCCCTTACCTGTGTTTACACTGGCTTCCCTAATTCACACTAAGCAAATAACAAGGTCGGTCCAGTTAAAGCATCTTCGAATCACTTCCTCTATATGTCCACCTGCTCTAGGATTCCTGCTCTGAGGAGTATAAGCTCCGCGCGTTCCTTATGTAAGTGACTATTTCATGAGATGCATTGGTTATCAGAGAGGACGAAGATGTGGGAAACTATGAGACACGCAATCGCAGGTTATGGTTCTAGAAAACAATCTTAATTTATATAATAACCGTCTCATTATGCCTATACCGAATTTTGTAATTTTAAAGATTTTTTTCAGGTTCCGCTGAAACAAACAATGTATTAATCGCAGAATTTAGAGAAAATGTATGGATACTGGCGATCCGTTTGGCAGTCTGGTACACTTAACTAGTGTATCTGAGCTTCAAAACGAGTTATGGACAAAAAGATACGATAACGTTTGTCAGGAATACATTAAATAAATCCTTCGGCAGCCACTGTTAGGTGTTTTCTGCTCGCTCATTCAGATCGCTAGTTTCTAGACAATAACTATCATTACGAGATGCTACCTGCACAACATTTCAAAAGATCAGTAAATAAAGAAACTCCTGTAAATTACACATTGTCAATTATAAAACATAGGAACTCTTGTGGTTCTTTAAATTGGTCGTTCGAAAAGCAAAGTTAAACTGCAGTTGAATGTACTTATGACATGGAATATTAAGACACACACATACCACGTCTATCTATGTACATAGAACTCCAATTTAACACTTATTTCGCTAATGTATGTGTAACTTCAAGCCTCCAGGTAAATTTTAAGTCACACAATCAAATCAAGATATACGCACAAATGACAGGAGTTCTTTTGGGCAGTCTACCAAAACGTGAATGTGATCTGCATTTCTACTCAATTTATGTTCTCTTCGAATCAATATATATGCAAACATACTCTAAAGTGTACATCAAGACAAGGCAGACGAGCTGACTCCATACTGCAAGGAATTCTCAACTACTACAACCACACGGTTAGTTTGCCCAGTCAGACGGCTTGTGTAACCACGGAGCAAACATGAGAGCAGTCCAAGTAATAGTAGTGACAGTATTCACAGATTATCCGCAGCTGTGATGCAATTCATTGACATTTCAACCTCGGACTCTCACAAACGTCATCAAGATGAACAAAACCATGAACATGAAGTTCATGTTCAGTGTCCATTACGGTTAGACTATGACGGAGAAATATGTTCTCCCAACATCTGTCTACAAGACAGGAGGGAGTCATTGTTAATGTACTCAAACAATAGCACAGAGGACTTTCCCGAAGACAGGATACAGTCATCGGAAGTTGGTGGCCTTCTGATCCCATGTCTTCACCATTGACAGACTAGACGACTGGTGCTTTCAGTGACGGAATACACAGGACTGCTGAGAAAATGTGGTGCTACGTGCCACCAAATTTCCAACATACGTTAGAAATGTTTGTTATTATTAATGTCATTCAGATTATTTTATTGAGCGACGACTGTCTGGGAGACCTGGCAGTACAATGGAACTCAGATTGATATTATAGTAAAGATGTAATGTGTCGCATAAGATAAATCATGGAAAAAGGAACTTTGTGTAGAAAAAGTTATTAATTTTATAGACTGTAAAAAAGCTTTCGACCGCGTTAGCAGGCACGTTTTGTGAATTATTTTAGAAAGAATAGGGTACTTTAACAGAAGTTATTAAAGGCTTATATCAAGAAAGTAAAGTCATAGTAAACGGGAGTAGAGATAAAACTGAAACTACAACAATTAATAGAGGCGTTGGACAAGGGTGCAGCTTACCTCCCACGCTTTTTAATCTTTGCATTGGCAACATTGTTAGACATTGGTCAGCCTAGGTAAACCTAGGCATTAAAGTAGTACCAGATATCTGAATGCATACCGTGATATCCGCTGATGATCAGACAATTTTACCGACGGTGAGGACGATCTGCAGTGAGCAATACGTTGCCTACGTCAAATACGTAAGGACTAAATTATTAATATTTCTCGAAGAAAGACTAAGATTATGGCTTTCAAAAGAAAAGACCCTGAACATTCCAAAATATTGACAAATGATCATGCTGTAGAACGAGTTTCCCACATTATCTCCTTAGGTTGCCCAGATGAGATACTCGAGGATTACACTATTAATGTATCTCGCATGAAGACTAAGCATATGGCTTTTTCACTGAAGCGCCAAAGAAATTGGTGTAGGCATGCATATTCAAGTACAGAGAGATGTAAACAGGAAGAATATGGCGTTGCGGTCGGCAACGCCTATATAAGACAACAAGTGTCTGGCGCAGTCCTTAGATCGGTTACTGCTGTTACAATGGCAGGTTATCAAGATTTAAGTGAGTTTGAACGTGGTGTTATAGTCGGCGCACGAGCGATGGGACACACAGTACCTCCGAGGTAGTGATGAAGTGGGGATTTTCCCGTACGACCATTTCACGAGTGATTGCCTCAAGAAAGGAACTAAGCCCTCCAAAAACAAGTTAAATCGAACGGAAACATCTCAATAAGATTGTCCACTAGTGTAAGAGGGTGGCCCTCATACCACAGAAGATAGGCAAATGCTCACTGATAAGCCTTCTGTAGTTTGTTGGTGTTCAATGCCTCACACCTCTGCGATATAACTAGTTGGAGTGTACTGAATATGCTTGTTATTTGAGTTGTGACTTTCATTAGACAGCTCTACCACATTTTTGCTAACAAATGATTGACCACTGTCTTACCTAAAGAGTAACTCTTGAAATGCTATATTGCGGAGACGCGCCATGCCGTTCTTAAACGTGTAGTACGAGGAATACTCCGTAGCATTCCACTCTGCAGTGGCAGCTCATATGGCTGGCAGTGTCCCTTGAAAACAACAGGAAAGAAAAAAGTGCTTGTGTACGCCTTCCTATCTGCAGTCTCCTTGTTCGGCGATACGGCCGTTGACCGCAGTTTTCTAATGTAGTGGGCCAATGGCAACACCCACTGTGAACGATTGCTCACTCATAGCGCTTCCATGTGACTGATAATTTTTTGTCATCTGGAGATCTGACCTCAAGTGGAAACTAGCGAAAAGTATCACCCTTCACTACAAAATAAAAGCATACAGGTTTTTCAAGGACGCTAAACGATCGCCTGCGATCTCTGAAAGGATTAACTGAAAACTCATTGGTGATGGAGTATTTGCTATACATCGTTAAAAAACCGTACACAATTACAAATTTCTAAATCACACAGCGTACTCAAATTTCTAAACTAAGGATTTAAAAATAAGGGTACTTTATCTAAAAATATTTTTATCATATTTAATATTGCAGATGTTATTAAATGTGCACATGGAAGGTTAACTAATTACAGATTCTTGGAGTAACCCCACTGAATCATCTGTCGTTTGATTTTGCATGTCCATACCAGGCGAGCTGCCGTCCTATCTGTAACGCTTTCTTGACTCTGGGTCATTTTCCTAAAAGCAGCATTTCTTACGTGGTTTCGCCGAGATATTCTAACAAGAACTTTTGAATTGATCATTTCTACAACTCCCAATTTGTTTTTATTTTTTGTCAGTAAGCTCCCAGCATTCATAAGTGTTTATAGGCTCTACAGTACTTCTTTAGTTGTCAGCTGACCTTAGAGTACCATAACAGATTGTTTAAATTCTGAAATGCTGTTTTCCGATGAGCTACTCGTTGCTTTATTGTCAGTTTACTTCTTCTGTCTTTCGATAAAATGCTAAGAAAATATTTCAGTTTTTTACATACTTTGATGTACTGGCCGTCTACTATTACGTTCCCACAGTTTCCCTACACCACAGGTATTCAGTCTTTTGAAAATTTACTTTGAATCCCCATTTATCATGTTCTTATAATAGTTTTCTTAGAATAAAGCAATATAATCCTCTTCGATAGTCATCACTACTTGACCATCTGCGAAGAACAAGGTACACTTACATTGACCCTTTTTTATCTGACTCTCCATTTCTGATCATTTCCTTCTCTACATGTCTAAGACTACCTGCGCCTACGTTTTAAACAATGGAAGAGACAAGCAGCTGCTTTAATCGTTTCCTAATTTTGAAACGCTGTGCCAAGTGAACAGTTGCGAACAATACTAACAGAAAACAATAAAATCACAGCAAGTGTTGCAAGTGTCTCTTTCCAAAATTGTAGCACTCCGGTCTCGCACATATCATCGACTGAGGCTCACGTTGCGACATGTCGTGAATATAACGGACATTACACACGCTGTGTATCATGCCGACTACATGCTCCACTCTTCTCGGATTTCATGGACACTGTTTAGATGTTCTAGAAGGAAGAACTCCAACTCGCTTAGACTGACATGATCCCCATATCTTTAGTGTTGTATAGTGTTGCTATACTGCCAAGCACTTCAGTGATTCGCAGAGTACAGATGTAGGCACGAAATTACCCGAACATCGATTTCTGTTATATACAGGGTGTTTAAAATTAGTGTCACATATTCTTACAGGAGGTAGTATTTGTCAAAACTAGCCGAAAAGTTCCCGTAATATGTCCTGAAACCAATAGTTGTTGAGGTATGAGCCAATCTGCCCTCTCGTTCTTATCTCTCTGTTGCGTACAAGTATACACTATAGGCACGACTGCATGTGGTTACGGCGCACACTAACACATCCTTCAGTCTATACTATTTCAAATGCAGCTGGTTCCATTCAGATTGCGTCACACGCTTGGGTCACACGCTCCTGTCACGTCTGCACATTGTCGATGGGTTTGACACCACACCAATGGCCAGAAGAACCTCCATAGTCAGAAATCCAACGGATTCAGTTCCGGTGAATGGGGAGACCTGGCTGCCGGAACCACACGACCAATCGATCGCCCATGAAACTGCGGGAAGTACTGTCGCACCATCGTTAGAAAACGAGATGGAGTCACGTCGTACATAAACTGCACATAACACGTAAAGCTGTTTGTAGTGGTGGCGGCTGGGTAGCGCTCTCAGCTTAAACTATTACTCAGCTTATACTATTATCCTTTCAAGCTGTTCTAGACAATGGGAGACAGTTTCATGTTCAACTCGCTTAGACTGACATAATGGCCCTATTAGTGTGTCACTGGCAACACCTGAGCATACAGTAAAACTGCAACGATCCAAATGAGTCATCTCCATGATTGCTCGAGGATATGCTTCCGCCTACACGTGCGTATTGTGGTAATATACTATGCCATCTATTCTGAATCCTGCCCACACCACCGAATACTACACATTATTCGTCACATGTAAATCGACTCATATCTCGACAGGTATTGGTTTCCGGACAAATAATTATAGGAACTTTTTTTCTAGATTTACCTAGTACTATATCCGATGTGACACTTGCTTTTTAACATCCAATGTCCGTTTTTGCTGTCACCGTATGCCTCTGTTCTAGTTATCTGGCACCATTTAAAAACAGCCTGCGTACATGTGAATGTCGAAGTGCGAGATAGCCAAATGTACCACAGTAATAGCAGTGTGTGTTCTAGGCGTGTAGCAGAAGTGTTTTACTTGAACTACAAGTCATAACCAAACGCTGCGCAATTGTTTTGTCCACGTAGGTACTTATGTTATTATCACTCCTGAAAAGCAACAACACTATGAAGAATTGGAACTCTTAGCCTATTTATGGAACATAATGAGTTTTATCGTGACTTACTTACGTAATTAATGTTTACAAACTGCAGTGTAAATACGTGTACCGTAAGTAAACAGAAATAGAGTCCCATTAATTGATAGTTTGGTATAACAAGTTTGAATTAAACACTAAAATGTGTAATTAAATTGTAGGTCTTGAAGGGAAATCATTTCACAAATCAACAATCCTGCTTTTGATCCATCATTAACGATTCTTAAGAAGTTATCTTCCTCTTAGTTCCTTGTACCGCTGCTGTAGTGGAAGACGGTGAATTATCTCTTCTTTCAGGGTCAAGCTTCTTGTTTTATCCGTATTCATCAGCAACTACATATTTTAAATGTCCTTTTGAAGATGTAACTGTCTCCCACTGTCTAGAACAGCTTGAAAGGAATCTGCATTAGTAATAGTTTAAGCTGAGAGCGCTACCCAGCCGCCACCACTACAAACAGCTTTACGTGTTATGTGCAGCATTCCATTAGTAATTAAGCCACTGCACAAAGCTGTAACGGCATCTGAAGGAAACGACACCTTAGTGTATTTACGATTATAGTTGTAGAGTAAGGAAGTATGCTGCATAAATGGACGTCGATACTACAGTCAGCGATCAAATTGAAAACGAACATGCAATCCTATAGCAATCTGACTCTTGGAAAACTAACATGAGTTACTGAGGTTAATTATACGGGACTTTGATTGACGTCTTTAAGAAGCCTGAGAGAAAACAAAATCAGAGCTACTCATCTGCGCAACTCGCATTTTAAAATTAACAAGGAAAATAACCGAATAATCTCCGTATCCAAGCTGCAGAAACAAGCAGATACGCTGAAGCGCCAAAAAGACTAGTATAGGCACGCGTGCATGCGTATTCAAATACAGATATATGCAAACAAGCAGAATACGGGGAAGACAACAAGCGTCTGGCGCAGTTATTAGAGCAGTTACATCTGCTACAAAGGCAGGTTATCAACATTTATTCAAGTTTGAACGTGGCTTTATAGTCGGCGCACGAGCGATCAGACACAGCGCCTCCGAGATGGCGATGAAGTGGGCATTTTCCTGTACGACCATTTCACGAGTGTACCGTGAATATCAGGAACCCGGTAAAACATCAAATCTCCGACACCGCTGCGGCCAGTGAAACATCCTGCAAGAGCGGGATCAACGACGACTGAAGAGAATCGTTAAATCGTGCTGCAGATTTCAATGTTGGGCCATAATCACGTGTCAGCGTGCGAATCATTCAACGAAACATCATCGACATGGGCTTTCGGAGTCGAAAGCCCACTTGTGTAGCCTTGGTGACTGCACGAAACATAGCTTTATACCTAGCCTTGGCCCGTCAAAACCGACATTGGACTGTTGATGAATGGAAACATGTTGCCTGGTCGGGCGAGTCTCGTTTCAAATTGTATCGAGTGGATGGACATGTACGCGTATGGAGACAACCTCATGAATCCATGGACCCTGCATGTAAGCAGAGGACTGTTCAAGCTGGTGGAGGTTCTGTAAAGGTGTGGGGCGTGTGCAGTTGGAGGGATCAGGGACCCTTGGTACGTCTAGAAACGGCTCTGACAGGTGACACGTACTTAAGCATTCTGTCTGATCACCTGCATCCACTCATATCCATTGTGCATTTCGACGGACTTGGGCAATTCCAGCAGGACAATGCGACATCTCACACATCCAGAATTGAAACTTCCTGGCAGATTAAAACTGTGTGCCCGACCGAGACTCGAACTCGGGACCTTTGCCTTTCGCGGGCAAGTGCTCTACCATCTGAGCTACCGAAGCACGACTCACGCCCGGTACTCACAGCATTACTTCTGCTAGTATCTCGTCTCCTACCTTCCAAACTTGCCCGCGAAAGGCAAAGCTCCCGAGTTCGAGTCTCGGTCAGGCACACAGTTTTAATCTGCCAGGAAGTTTCATATCCGCGCACACTCCGCTGCAGAGTGAAAATCTCATTCTGGAAACATCCAGAATTGCTACAGAGTGGCGCTAGCAACACTCTTCCGAATTTAAACAATTCCCCTGGCCATCAAACTCCCTAGAGATGAAAATTACTGAAAATATCTGGGATGCCTTGCAACTTGCTGTTCAGAAGAGATCTCCACCCACTCGTACTCTTACGGATGTATGGACGGCTCTGCAGGATTCATGGTGTCAGTTCCCTCCAGCACTACTTCAGAGATTAATCGAGTCCATGTCACGTCGTGCTGCAGCACCTCTGTGTGCTCGCGGATGCCCTACACGATATTACGAGGGCAGTTCAATAAGTAATGCAACACATTTTTTTTCTGATACAGGGGTTGTTTTATTCAGCATTGAAATACACCAGGTTATTCCCCAATCTTTTAGCTACACAACACTATTTTTCAACGTAATCTCCATTCAATGCTACGGCCTTACGCCACCTTGAAATGAGGGCATGTATGCCTGCACGGTACCATTCCACTGGTCGATGTCGGAGCCAACGTCGTACTGCATCAATAACTTCTTCATCATCCGCGTAGTGCCTCCCACGGATTGCGTCCTTCATTGGGCCAAACATATGGAAATCCGACGGTGCGAGATCGGGGCTGTAGGGTGCATGAGGAAGAACAGTCCACTGAAGTTTTGTGAGCTCCTCTCGGGTGCGAAGACTTGCGTGAGGTCTTGCGTTGTCATGAAGAAGGAGAAGTTCGTTCAGATTTTTGTGCCTACGGACACACTGAAGTCGTTTCTTCAATTTCTTAAGAGTAGCACAATACACTTCAGAGTTGATCGTTTGACCATGGGGAACGACATCGAACAGAATAACCCCTTCAGCGTCCCAGAAGACTGTAACCATGACTTTACCGGCTGAGGGTATGGCTTTAAACTTTTTCTTGGTAGGGGAGTGGGTGTGGCGCCACTCCATTGATTGCCGTTTTGTTTCAGGTTCGAAGTGATGAACCCATGTTTCATCGCCTGTAACAATCTTTGACAAGAAATTGTCACCCTCAGCCACATGATGAGCAAGCAATTCCGCACAGATGGTTCTCCTTTGCTCTTTATGGTGTTCGGTTAGACAACGAGGGGCCCAGCGGGAACAAACCTTTGAATATCCCAACTGGTGAACAATTGTGACAGCACTACCAACAGAGATGTCAACTTGAGCACTGAGTTGTTTGATGGTGATCCGTCGATCATCTCGAACGAGTGTGTTCGCACGCTCCGCCATTGCAGGAGTCACAGCTGTGCACGGCCGGCCCGCACGCGGGAGATCAGACAGTCTTGCTTGACCTTGCGGCGATGATGACACACGCTTTGCCCAACGACTCACCGTGCTTTTGTCCACTGCCAGATCACCGTAGACATTCTGCAAGCGCCTATGAATATCTGAGATGCCCTGGTTTTCCGCCAAAAGAAACTCGATCACTGCCCGTTGTTTGCAACGCACATCCGTTACAGACGCCATTTTAACAGCTCAGTACACCGCTGCCACCTGTCGGAAGTCAATGAAACTATACGAGACGAAGCGGAAATGTTTGAAAATATTCCACAAGAAATTTCCGGTTTTTTCAACCAAAATTGGCCGAGAAAAAAAATGTGTTGCATTACTTATTGAACTGCCCTCGTAGACGGGTGTACCAGTTTCTTTGGCTTTTCAGTGTAAATGCGAGCTGCTCGGAGTACGGAGCCCTGAGATATGACACTAACACCACCTGGTATAGCAAACTGGACAGTTAGATGATCAAACTGCACAGTCATAACGGGACGTCAGCCACGAAGCGAATGATAAGAACTGAAACTTCTCTGTTCTCAGCGCAAACTCACTTAGGAGGGATGGCAGCAAGACTGTAGCCAGTCTGACGAATGAGAAAGCGCCTTGAATCATGAAAACTGGCCTAGTGCGAATTCGACCAGCTAACTAAGAGGTACAAATATTACTGTGTGTAGAGCCAGCTCATACATTCCCGGAATCGAGGATGCAGACCATTTCTCCTGTTATCGACGTTGATACTAGCAAGATATCGGTTCCAGGGATTCCAAGATTTTCGAGTATGTTTTAAGTCAATGCTTGCCATCGAAAAATAATGACAAAAGAAATATTTCTTTCTTGTGACATTATTATAAATCAACAAATTTCGGATTTTTTTCCTTATAGTGTGAAGCCTTGCTTCTTACCAAATTTCATGATTCTGGGTCAATTGGAAGTACCCTATATGTCTTGATGGGTGAGTCTGCATCAAAATAAGAGACATACTTGGCCGTATTTGCTAATTGCATTGAGTTAGAAGCTTAAATATATTACGTCACAAAGCGCGTACAGACTTTAGTGTGCGACATAAATTAGTTTTACTGTGAAACCTTGCTTTTCGCCAAATTTTGTATTTCTAACCCAACGGGAAACACTCTGTCGGTTTTGATGAGTGATTTGGCGAATACCAAAATATGTAGCATAAACCACGGTAGCTTTTTACCGCATTGACTTATGAGCTCCCATTCTTTGCACTGCCAAAGAACCGTAGACCTTAGTATGCGATGTAAATTTCAAATCTATACGTCTACTCGTTACTGAGAAAAAAAAAGTTATTAACAGTCGGAGAGACAGTCGGACAACAAAGTGGTGTTATAATGGTTCCGTTTCTACAGATTATGGCACGGAGTCATAAAAATTGAGGTGGTGTAGCTTACAAGTTGTAACCTCCCCCTCACTTATCGACCTTAATGACAGTGAAAAATTAAACCGCGTGTACCTAATGGAAATTTGGGAAAAGCAATCGTCACCGAGGTTAATTTGTCGGTAAAGAGGGAGGAAAGGGTTACATCTCAATGAAAGGAAAAATGCTAATGAAACTGGTGGAAATTAATTTTGAAATAGGGGTAAAGTTAATAAAGAAAGTAAATGTGCGGCCGTTACGTTAACAATCAACTAGCGGTAATTAGATATTTGAGATTTGGGGGAAATTACGGTCGCCAGTCCTGAGGACAATTACTATAGTAACTGAAAAAGAAAGATTATTACACATATAAATAGCACTAGAAGCGTGGCAACTGAAGGTTGGCAAGTGTAGTGTGAAAACTGAAAGTTTGTCAGAAGTAATAAATTTCGCTACACTTAATTTAGCAAAAGAATTAATAAAACCGGAAAATCGAAAGTTAATTTAGTGACTGAAGTTAATAGTGAGCTTTCTTTCTGAAGCACATCGAAATTCAGTAAAATACGGTTAGTCTTGGACTACCTCAACAATCATTTCAAAAGCTACTTGAATCTACGCAATTTAGAAATAACAGATTTAACTTTGAACTTGAATTAAATGATTCTGAACAATTAACAATAGTAAAATTTAGTACGTACCAAGCTGAGCTGTAGTCACAGGTAAGCTAAAATATGGTAACAAAACTAGCACTCTTAATTTGTACTTGTGTAATCTAAGTATTGTAGCCAGCTATGAATACTTTAAGTGAACTTTGAAATTAAAGCAGTGAAATGGAATTATGCTGGCGTTTGAATTTCAACGACACTCGGGTTCATTTCGGAAAAGGAAGGGACCCTGCTTGGTAATGCAATTGGGACAATGAGCAACAAAGGTTCATGCTAAGTAGCTGTAATTTTGTGATGCAACAATTTTAAAAGTTTGAAAAGCTGAGGTCTGCCATACAGTTCTAAAACTTTACGTGCTTCCAGTCTTCCTTGTTGGTTGATTGAAGGTTTGAAGCCGTCGATCGAGGATGTGGCGACAGTCACTCATTGTCGGCCGTCGCTGTTGCAGAAGCTGGATGTTGGCGCGCCTTCTTCTCGACACGGTCACCAGACGAAACGGGCTCTTGATGTGCGCCAGCTAATGCTTCCCGTCCGCGACACCATGTCAGAAACTATCATCGCAAGTCGAGCGCAATTACATGCTGCCAAACCCCGAAAGCGCGGCAACTCGCGGGAGCTTCACACCACACACCTGCTCCACTCGCTACTCCAGCCAGACTCTCTCATGCTCTGCCCGCGCTCCACGCGGCAGAGTTAACACTACCAAAGATCCTAAACACTTTGGTTCTCCACACGACCTATCGATGTATTCGTTCGATAGCATAGTTTTCCCTAGGCCAGACCCAGCGTAAAAATACAAATAATCTTTACACAACAAACCAATTATACATCGACATAAATGCATATATATACAAATAGTAAAACAATTACAATATATAAAGAGACAGAAATGTCATATCTTGAGGTAACATACCAAGGAAAAAAAATTATAGTACAATAGATGGAAATAGGAGGATATGCATTTCCGGCGTTACAAAGTGTGCATAAAAAATTTACTAGGCTCGTACCAAGTTTGTTTGACATGGAAAAAATGGTGTACGGAGCGGGAGGCAATACACAGGACTGGACAAACAGAGATAATGTTGAGATGGTTTTGAAGTTCTCACGTTTCTTGGGAGCAGAGCGATGGTAGTCTTGTTGACATATGTTCTGAACAGAGAGACTTGATAATCTCAAGTAGGCGTCTGGGAGCAGAAGCATCCTTCTGGCCGAGCGTAAGCGATTAATTCGTGGAAACCGCAACTTCAGAATATGCCAAGCAAGCCCTAAGTGCCACTAGAGAATGCCACCCAACTTGAGCAGTGCCTTTCTGCTGCAACACTACAGTAACCACAGGATGTCCTGGATCCTGCCTACCTGCTTACATGAAACATAACCACCCAACAACTTGCACTAGTCACTTTCATAATGAAATAAACGTAACCAAAGTACACTACTTGCCTTTAAAATTGCTACACCACGAAGATGATGTGCTACAGATGCGAAATTTAACCGACAGGAAGAAGATGCTGTGATATGCAAATTCTTTTCAGAGCATTTACACAAGGTTGGCACCGGTGGCGACACCTACAACATGCTGACATGGGATAAGTTTCCAAACGATTTCTCATACACAAACAGCACTTGACCGGCGTTGCCTGGTGAAACGTTGTTGTGATGCCTCGTGTAAGGTGGATAAATGCGTACCATCACGTTTCCGACTTTGGTAAAGGTCGGATTGTAGCCTATCGCGATTGCGGTTTATCGTATCGCGATATTGCTGCTCGCGTTGGTCGAGATCCAATGACTATTAGCAGAATATGGAATCGGTGGGTTCAGGAGGGTAATACGGAACGCCGTGCTGGATCCCAACGGCCTCGTATCACTAGCAGTCGAGATGACAGGCATCTTATCCGCATGGCTGTAACAGATCGGGGACAGATTGGAACGTTTACAAGACAACAACCATCTGCGCGGACAGTTCGACGACGTTTGCAGCAGCATGGACTATCAGCTCGGTGACCATGGCTGCAGTTACCCTTGATGCTGCATCACAGACAGGAGCGCCTGCGATGGTGTACTGAACGACGAACCTGCGTGCACGAATGGCAGAACGTCATTTTTTCGTATGAATCCAGGTTCTGTTTACAGTATCATGATGGTCGCATCCGTGTTTGGCGACATCGCGGTGAACGCACATTGGAATCGTGTATTCGTCATCGCCATACTGGCGTATCACCCGGCTTGATGGTGCCTATGGTTAAACATCTCGGTCACCTCTTGTTCGCATTGACGGCACTTTGAACAGTGGATGTTACATTTCAGATGTGTTACGACCCGTGTCTCTACCCTTCATTCGATCCCTGCGAAACCCTACATTTCAGCAGGATAATGCACGACCGCTTGTTACAGGTCCTGTACGGGCCTTTCTGGATAGAGAAAATGTTCGACTGCTGCCCTGGCCAGCACATTCTCCAGATCTCTCACCAACTGAAAACGTCTGGTCAATGGTGGCCGAGAAACTGGCTCGTCACAATACGCCAGTCACTATGCTTGATGAACTGTGGTATCGTGTTGAAGCTGCATGGGCAGCTGTACCTGTACACGCCATCAAAGCTGTGTTTGACTAAATGCCCAGGCGTATCAAGGCCGTTATTACGGCCAGAGGTGGTTGTTCTGGGTACTGATTTCTCAGGATCTATGCACCCAAATTGCATGAAAATGTAACCACATGTCAGTTCTAGTATAATATACTTGTCCAACGAATACCCGTTTATCATCTGCATTTCTTCTTGGTGTAGCAATTTTAATGACCAATAGTGTCGCCGGCCGGAGTGGCCGCGCGGTTAAAGGCGCTACAGTCTGGAACCGCACGACCGCTACGGTCGCAGGTTCGAATCCTGCCTCGGGCATGGATGTGTGTGATGTCCTTAGGTTAGTTAGGTTTAAGTAGTTCTAAGTTCTAGGGGACTTATGACCACAGCAGTTGAGTCCCATAGTGCTCAGAACCATTTGAACCATTTTTTTTTTTTTACCAATAGTGTAATACACGATCGTGAAGCGATCTTCAGGTCATGTTACAGGCTTTTCTCTCACATTTAACAGTTCTCAATGTTTGTCAACTTCAGTGACTGTTCCACTTCTCTCAGGACTCATTATGATTACGCTCCAGACTGAGGAGGAGCTGATAAACGCATACAGCCTCACGTAGACACACGTGGTAACTGAGCAGCACTTAAAGTGTGTACATGAACTATGACTTAATGGGCTACTGAGACCCTTATGCGTCACCTAAGTGGCAGTTCTGGTGTGTTTCCAGTTTCCGCACAGTGAATACTAATCTCTGTTGCAGAAGGTTCTTGGGAAATTTTAATAATCCTCCCCATAGTCGACATTCGTGAGGCAAGTTGTAAACAGCGCCGTCCCTGTGTACGGGGACCGAGGCATTTTAGGACGCAGCAACACGTTTAGAGCGGCTGGCAACGTACGAGGCGTATTCCGAAAGTAAAGTCCGATTAGGCTCGAAATCGAAACGACTGTGAAAATCCGATGGAACTTTCCACAGATGAGTTGGCAGTGTCTTTAGTGCGCCTGACGATCGCTTCACATCGCTATAAAAAATGCTCAAATGTGTATGAAATCTTATGGGACTTAACTGCTAAGGTCATCAGTCCCTAAGCTTACACACTACTTAACCTAAATTATCCTAAGGACAAACACACACACACCCATGCCCGAGGGAGGACTCGAACCTCCGCCGGGACCAGCCGCACAGTCCATGACTGCAGCGCCTTAGATAGCTCGGCTTCACGTCGCTCTTTTCGGTTCAGAGCACAAAGTGATCACGTAGAAATGCCTAAACGACAGTGCCTCCCGCCATGTATGTGGACCTGGTGAGAGATTTCGCCTGAAGCTATGCAGCCCACATAATGTAAATGTCACGCGTTTCTTTTTTCAAGACAATTTTCAATCGCATTATGCAGGGGCAATGAAGACGCACCTGCAACGTTTTCGATGGGAAGTGTTTGATCACCAACAATACAGCCCTCAATTGGCTCTCTCCGTTGTTCATCTCTGCTCACATGAACCGCTGCCTACGAAGATAATATTTTGCCACAAACAACGAAAGGTAGACCAGCGTAGAGAATTGGCGGAAAGCGCAGGTGGATATTTTTCGTGACGAGGGTACTGGAAAGTTTATACAACGACAGGACAGATGCCTAAGTCGGAGAGGCGACTATTTGGAGTGGTAGGTGGAAGATTGTAACGTGTTACTATGTTTACGACGTTGCTCATCGTGCCATATACGTTATCTCGCATTTCTGGCTGCTGTGGGAAGTGTTGGATCACCAACAATACAGCCCTCAATTGGCTCTCTCCGTTGTTCATCTCTGCTCACATGAACCGCTGCCTACGAAGATAATATTTTGCCACAAACAACGAAAGGTAGACCAGCGTAGAGAATTGGCGGAAAGCGCAGGTGGATATTTTTCGTGACGAGGGTACTGGAAAGTTTGTACAACGACAGGACAGATGCCTAAGTCGGAGAGGCGACTATTTGGAGTGGTAGGTGGAAGATTGTAACGTGTTACTATGTTTACGACGTTGCTCATCGTGCCATATACGTTATCTCGCATTTCTGGCTGCTGTGGGAAGTGTTGGATCACCAACAATACAGCCCTCAATTGGCTCTCTCCGTTGTTCATCTCTGCTCACATGAACCGCTGCCTACGAAGATAATATTTTGCCACAAACAACGAAAGGTAGACCAGCGTAGAGAATTGGCGGAAAGCGCAGGTGGATATTTTTCGTGACGAGGGTACTGGAAAGTTTGTACAACGACAGGACAGATGCCTAAGTCGGAGAGGCGACTATTTGGAGTGGTAGGTGGAAGATTGTAACGTGTTACTATGTTTACGACGTTGCTCATCGTGCCATATACGTTATCTCGCATTTCTGGCTGCTTCTCTCACACAATTAATCATACGAATTCAGAAATTCAGGGTCGCCACCAGCCCAAGCGCTTCCTCATCATTTAGAAAAAAAAACGGAGCCGGAAAATTATTAGTTTAATTACTTTAATAATTTAATTACAAGTACGCAAATTTCTTTAAGCAGCCAGATAAATAGCAGTCCATGTCGTGCATGAAGCAACTTGATTAATTCAGTATTGGAAATCAGAGTAAGGGGGTAAGATCGACACCAAAGAATTTATCTTTCACGTAAATTATTTATTGTAACTAAATATTTGGTTGCACATCCTAACTACACGTAACTGGTGCCTGACTCGAAATATTTAAGTAAGAATTACGTGAGAATGAAACAGAGCATAATTTAACTACAGCAAGAAGAAACACAGAAGACGGGGGTGGGAGACAATTATACTATCATCTCCTTTGTATAAATACCATAAAAATATCTAAGTGAGATTTGCATTACGATTCTTCTCATGCTCTATTCTGGACAGAGGTTTAACCAATACACAAGGCTGTGCGATAATTATTTAACATACTAACTGCGTCTGCTACTTGCAAACGGCCGAACTAGAGCACGTCGTGCATTCTGACTCAAACTGTTGTGCTGCTTTGTAGAAAGCGCACGAAAGAACAGATATTCTTGCAGAAATTGTAGCTCATTAAACAAGCAAACTGTTAAAATAAAGCCTATTGCGGTGCTGTGATGAACCAGAAGGGTCATTGATTACCAAACACGTGGCACAAAATCGACACACAAAGACAAAAGCAATTTCCACAAAATATAAGATTACAAATCATTCAAAAAAATAACTCGCTTCACACACTTCATATAAGCTAAAGTTCTTAAGTATTTCACCAGTTAAACATAACGAAGTCCTAACTCAACCTGATTCCTATCACCTGAAACCCCCCTTAAGAGCTACGATCCGTACTCACGAGGCGTTCACCGAAGAATGCCGCTTACTCTTTCGAGATTACCTTGCTCCCCGTGCAGCGGAAGCTACCAGAGGGGTAGCCCTCCGTCACCAACCTCACACACAAAAACAGCCTTCGACTAAGATGGGTAAACCTCTGTTCAGGTATTGGAAACCTAGATTGGTCATCCTGTGCTCTCCTTTGAACAAGAAGCAACATCGTCTGCTCCCAGCAGACGATGGCCAGTTCGGCGATTCCCACAAAACAAAACCGAAACCCACAATAAAACACACATTTAATAATCAATAGGCCTTATTTGAGTGCTCAGTCTTTCTGGAAGAGTTCATGAATTGAGCTAAAATCAGAGAGTAAAATGAATAGGTTGTACCGAATTCGACAAATGTCTTATGAAACGACTTCACAGAGACGTTTCAAGGCGTGGCTAACTGTTGCGAATAAAATATTTTTGGTTTTCACTGCGGCTTTCATATCGCGACCGATCGGACCTTACTTTCCGAACAGCCCTCGTAGTTTTTCGTTACTTTCTACGTCTAAAGTTCAAATATTGAACCGGCAACTCTGGGGTAAATCTTACAAGGGAACCTCCCCATCGCACCCCTCTCAGATTTATTTATAACTTGGCACAGTTAATAGGCCTTGAAAAACTGAACACACATCAATCGAGAAAACAGGAAGAAGTTGTGTGGAACTATGAAAAAAATAAGCAAAATATACAAACTGAGTAGTTCATGCGGAAGATATGCAACATCAAGGATAATGTGAGATTAGGAACGCCGTGGTCCCGTGATTAGCGTGAGCAGCTGCGTTACGAGAGGTCCGTGGTTCAAGTCTCCTTTCGAGTGAAAAATTTTAATTTTTTATTTTCAGACAATTATTATCTGTCAGTCCATCCGATGCGAGGTAACTGCGCCGTAGTATGGGGACGCTACACGTAAACGGAAAATTTGAAAACGTTAAAAACACATGTTTTGACAGAGCACAGGGAAATCTGTGCGACTGTGAAACTGTTGCATTCATTTGTTGCAGTTTATGTGACAAACTCTTATGTTTTCATCATTTTTTTTGGGAGTGATTATCACATCCACAAGAAAACCTAAATCGGGCAAGGTAGAAGAATCTTTTTACCCATTCGCCAAGTGTACAAGTTAGGTGGGTCGACAACATATTCCTGTCGTGTAACGCACATGCCGTCACCAGTGTCGTATAGAATATATCAGACGTGTTGTCCTGTGGAGGAATGGGTTGACCTATGACCTTACGATCAAATGTTTTCGTTTCCCATTGGAGAGGCACGTCCTTTCGTCTACTAATCGCACGGTTTTGCGATGCGGTCGCAAAACACAGACACTAAACTTATTACAGTGAACAGAGACGTCAATGAACGAACGGACAGATCATAACTTCGCGAAAATGAAAAAAATTAAACTTTTCACTCAGGGGGAGGCTTGAACCAAGGACCTCTCGTTCCGCAGCTGCCCACGCTAATCACGGCGGTCCTGACCTCACCCTTTCCTTGATGTTGCTTATCATTCGCATGGACTACTCAGTTTGTATATTTTGCTTATTTTTTTCATAGTTCCACACAACTTCTTCCTGTTTTCTCGATTGATCTGTGTTCAGTTTTTCGGGGCCTGTCCACTGTGCCAACTAATAACTAAATCTGAGGGGGGGGGGGGGTGCGATGGGGAGGTTCCCCTGTTAGTTTCAAAAACTCTAGAACCAGAATGGCAGTGCAGTTTCAGTGGGAATTTCTGACCTTTCGGATTCGGAGGCGAAGCTCCGCTAGGGTCCCTACGGCGGACGGACTGCCTCCGGCAAGACGGTAGTGGCGCGTTACGGATATCACATTAGATCCGCAGCCGCCACCAGCTGGAAATTAACCGCGTGTTTATAATTTCACTGCGAGCCCAGCTGGCGGCCACGGAAGAGACCTGGACGCGTTAGCGAAGCGCGCCCGGTGCTATGAATACGAACTGCGCGTAATAAGTCGGCGTGCTGTTTACCCGGGCCGCTGCTAACGAGAGGGGAGCCGCTGCGCGTCGCATTAGCTCGCTTCGCCAGGCGGCGCCCCAGCCCCTCCCCTCGCCCCTCACAACTCTCCCCCCCCCCCTTGCCAGCTCTCGTTACGCAGCTTAGCAGGCGCGACCGCCAGTCAACACGCCGCCGACTCCCTGTCACCGCTCCCCGGCAGGAAGGCTTCTTTATTAAAGCGTGGCTGTTCACTTGCAGCAAGTGTGACAAGACATTCACGAGTCTACGTCTCCGTATACGATCGCAAACCACCTAACGGTGTATGGAGGGTGTACCACTGTCACTTCCCTCACTTTTCCCCTCCACGTCTACAAACACACTCCGCAAACAACAACACGTTGCATGGTGGAGGGTACGTTGTACGAGTGCTAGAGGTCCAACACGAAATTAGGCACCTCAAGGTCTCACCAGTTCCATGCAGTCCGCCGGCGTTAAGCGCTCTGATTCCTATAGGAGAGCTACATATACATCTACATCTACATTAATTCTCCGCAAGCCACCCAACGGTGTGTGGTGGAGGGCACTTTACGTGCCTATGTGCCACTGCCATTGCCTCCCTTTCCTGTTCCAGTCGCGAATGGTTCGCGGGAAGAACGACTACCGTAAAGCCTCCGTGCGCGCTCGAATCTAATTTTTCATTCGTGATCTCCTCGGGAGGTATAAGTAGGGGGAAGCAATATATTCGATACCTCACCCAGAAACGCACCCTCTAGAAACCTGGACAGCAAGCTACGCCGCGGTGCAGAGCGCCTCTCTTGCAGAGTCTGCCACTTGACTTTGCTAAACATCTCCGTAACGCTATCACGCTTACCAAATAACCCTGTGACGAAACCCGCCGCTCTTCTTTGGATCTTCTCTATCTCCTCCGTCAACCTGACCTGGTACGGATCCCACACTGATGATCAATACTCAAGTATAGGTCGAACGAGTGTTTTGTAAGCCACCTCCTTTGTTGATGGACTACATTTTCTAAGGACTCTCCCAATGAATTTCAACCTGGCACCCGCCTTACCAACAATTAATTTTATATGATCATTCCACTTCAAATGGTTCCGTACACATACTCCCAGATGTTTTACAGAAGTAACTGCTACCAGTGTTTGTTCAATCATACAATAAAGGATCCTTCTTTCTATGTATTCGCAATACATTACATTTGTCTACGTTAAGGGTCAGTTGCCACTACCTGCACCAAGTGCCTATCCGCAGCAGATCTTCCTCCATTTCGCTGCAATTTTCTAATGCTGCAACTTCTCCGTATACTACAGCATCATCCGCGAAAAGCCGCATGGAACTTCCGACACTATCTATTAGATCTTTTATATGTATTGTGAAAAGCAATGGTCCCATAACACTCCCCTGTGGCACGCCAGAGGTTACTTTAACGTCTGTAGGCGTCTCTCCATTGAGAACAACACGTTGTGTTCTGTTTGATAAAAACTCTTCAATCCAGCCACACAGCTGGTCTGATATTCCGTAGGCTCTTACTTTGTTTATCAGGCGACAGTGCGGAACTGTATCGAACGCCTTCCGAAAGTGAAGGAAAATGGCATCTACCTGGGAGCCTGTATCTAATATTTTCTGGGTCTCATGAACAAATAAAGCGAGTTGCGTCTCACACGACCGCTGTTTCCGGAATCCATGTTGATCCCTACAGAGTAGATTCTGGGTTTCCAGAAATAGCATACGCGAGAAAATAACCTGTTCTAAAATTCTACAACAGATCGACGTCAGAGAGTCAGAGATACAGGTCTATAGTTTTGCGCATCTGCTCGACGACCCTTCTTGAAGACTGGGACTACCTGTGCTCTTTACCAATCGTTTGGAACCTTCCGTTCCTCTAGAGACTTGAGGTACACGGCTGTTAGATGGTGGGCAAGTTCTTTCGCGTACTCTGTGTATAATCCAATTGGTATCCCGTCAGGTCCAGTGGACTTTCCTCTGTTGAGTGATCCCAGTTGCTTTTCTATTCCTTGAACACTTATTCGATGTCAGCCATTTTTTCGTTTGTGCGAGGATTTAGAGAAGGAACTGCAGTGCGGTCTTCCTCTGTGAAACAGCTTTGGAAAAAGGTGTTTAGTATTTCAGCTTTACGCGTGTCATCCTCTGTTTCAAAATGGTTCAAATGGCTTTGACCACTATGCGACTTAACTGCTGAGGTCATCAGTCGCCTAGAACTTAGAACTAATTAAACCTAACTAACCTAAGGACATCACACACATCCATGCCCGAGGCAGGATTCGAACCTGCGACCGTAGCGGTCGCTCGGCTCCAGACTGTAGCGCCCAGAACCGCACGGCCACTCCGGCCGGCTCCTCTGTTTCAATGCCATCATCATCCCAGAGTGTCTGGATATGCTGTATCACTAGTCTACGTCTCCGTAGTATGGAGGGTGCTATTCGGGAAGTAAGGCCCGACAGGACAGTGAAAATCCGATGAAGCTTTGCACAGACGTGTTGGGCAGTGTGTCTCGTGCCGACCGCGTCACGTCACTCTTTTCATTTCTGAGCACACAGTGAACACGTAAACATGCCTAGAACAGTGGTGTCTCCCGTCAAGTACAGTGCCCGCTGAGAGACTGCCCCTAATTTGATGCAACCCCACATAATGTACATGCCAGCGTTTTCTTCTTCAAGACTTGGTCGCACACACCAAGGGCAATGACGACGCTTCTGCAGCGTTTTTGATGGGAAGTGTTTGATCAGCCACCATACAGTCCGGACTTGTCTCCGTCTGATGTTCATCTCTGCTCAGATGAACCTCTGGCCATGAAGACAAAACACAACATTTAGGCACAGAGAACGAACTGCAGACCAGTGTAGTGAAGTGGTGGAAAGCACAGGCGGCTGCCTTCTATGACGAGGATGTTTGAAAGCTGGTACAACGCTACGACAAATGTCTATATCGGAGCGGCGACTCTGTAGAGAAGTAACTAGAAGCTGTACCAAACTGTTGCAAATATAACATTTTTTTTAAATTTTTACTATGGTTTCCATTTCGCTCCCGATAGGACCCCACTTTCCGGATAGGCTTCGTAGTTTTGTTACCTCATGTACGTTATTCACAGGAAAGCAGGTCAGCGCCACCTGAATGTTCATGATTTGTGGGTGGTTTCAGTCTTACGTGCAATGTTACGTTGACTTGTGTCTGGTAACGAGCGAAATGCAGGACCAAGGACCGACGTGTAGTGCTACTCCGGTCGTAAGGGCGAAAACACATTCGAAAACAATCCTAGATTCTGGTGTCGAATGTGCCACGTTTTTTACTGATCTGGCCAACAGTGAAGAAGCCAGGAATGGTATAAATTTGCGCTAATTCATAAAATGACAATAAAAATTTGTGGTATTTCCGAATCGACTGTATTCCGGATTAACAGTGCAGTAATATCGCGAGAATATCTAAATATTATCACGTGTTTTGATTATCCAAGAAAGAGATATAAATGAAAACGGAAGCCGGCCGGGGTGGCCGAGTGGTTCTAGGCGCTACAGTCTGGAACAGCGCGACCGCTACGGTTGCAGGTTCGAATCCTGCCTCGGGCATGGGTGTGTGTGATGTCCTTAGGTTAGTTATGTTTAAGTAGTTCTAAGTTGTAGGGGACTGATGACCTCAGAAGTCACGTCCCAGAGTGCTCAGAGACATTTGAACTATTTTTTTGAAAACAAAAATTACGGAATTTGACGATTTCGACAAAATATTGGCGTGTAGAATTGTACTTCGATACTGCGGCAGAGGAGAGTACTATCCGACGGCTATAAAAATACAGGGTTATCTTGTAAACAAAATGTGCTGATATGTGACACGATACATTAATGATGTCTCAGCTGGCATCAAAATTAATTTCATAGTTTTCTTAATAGCTTTCTCCCTGGGTTTCTACAAGGTCCAACAGAACACAGATTCATTAGCGACGAAATTTTTCCTTACACAAGCGGAACAACTTCACAGGTCTTACGGTATTTTATTTTTTGTCTCTGAATACTTCGACGTTTTCACGACAAAATACGTATCACATGCATCTATAAAGTTTAAGAACGTTCATATATTATTTTAAGTGTAAGAACATTAGAAAGAACATAAAACAAAACCATTAAAACGTACTAGATAGATCACGAAATTTGGGTGCTCTTCAAGACCCGTTTTAGTTCTGTACAAATGTCGTAATAAAAAGGTTTAAGCTACCTTAGCAGAGAAAAAGACACGATGATAAACTTTAAAAACGGCAGAAGATAACAATACCAAACATAACGGGCAGGACACAGACAGAAGGGGAGCCTTGAAACATCCCCTTAGAAAATTATGTACTACTTTGTTATAAACCTCTACGTTATTTGATTTTCAAACAGCTGAGCAAAACTGAACGTACTCAAACATTTCTCTCTTTACTTATTCTGATCATCACTAAACTGATACACAATTTTTTTTTTTTTAGCGCAACGCAATCTGACCTTAAATAACCCCTACAAAAGAATGGTCCTGACTAACAATAACCTATACCTTACATGAATCACTTACCTCACAAAAATCTTCGTTACTCAAACTACTGCAATACAGCGAGCGCCAATACTGGCAGCTAAATAAAAGATTCAAACTACTGAAGGCACTAACTACTGATAGGCATAGTAAGCAAATAAAAGATTTTGATAGAGAACAAACAATGTATTTACCTTAATAATGTTCAAAAGTCATCATATATACACTCCTGGAAATTGAAATAAGAACACCGTGAATTCATTGTCCCAGGAAGGGGAAACTTTATTGACACATTCCTGGGGTCAGATACATCACATGATCACACTGACAGAACCACAGGCACATAGACACAGGCAACAGAGCATGCACAATGTCGCCACTAGTACAGTGTATATCCACCTTTCGCAGCAATGCAGGCTGCTATTCTCCCATGGAGACGATCGTAGAGATGCTGGATGTAGTCCTGTGGAACGGCTTGCCATGCCATTTCCACCTGGCGCCTCAGTTGGACCAGCGTTCGTGCTGGACGTGCAGACCGCGTGAGACGACGCTTCATCCAGTCCCAAACATGCTCAATGGGGGACAGATCCGGAGATCTTGCTGGCCAGGGTAGTTGACTTACACCTTCTAGAGCACGTTGGGTGGCACGGGATACATGCGGACGTGCATTGTCCTGTTGGAACAGCAAGTTCCCTTGCCGGTCTAGGAATGGTAGAACGATGGGTTCGATGACGGTTTGGATGTACCGTGCACTATTCAGTGTCCCCTCGACGATCACCAGTGGTGTACGGCCAGTGTAGGAGATCGCTCCCCACACCATGATGCCGGGTGTTGGCCCTGTGTGCCTCGGTCGTATGCAGTCCAGATTGTGGCGCTCACCTGCACGGCGCCAAACACGCATACGACCATCATTGGCACCAAGGCAGAAGCGACTCTCATCGCTGAAGACGACACGTCTCCATTCGTCCCTCCATTCACGCCTGTCGCGACACCACTGGAGGCGGGCTGCACGATGTTGGGGCGTGAGCGGAAGACGGCCTAACGGTGTGCGGGACCGTAGCCCAGCTTCATGGAGACGGTTGCGAATGGTCCTCGCCGATACCCCAGGAGCAACAGTGTCCCTAATTTGCTGGGAAGTGGCGGTGCGGTCCCCTACGGCACTGCGTAGGATCCTACGGTCTTGGCGTGCATCCGTGCGTCGCTGCGGTCCGGTCCCAGGTCGACGGGCACGTGCACCTTCCGCCGACCACTGGCGACAACATCGATGTACTGTGGAGACCTCACGCCCCACGTGTTGAGCAATTCGGCGGTACGTCCACCCGGCCTCCCGCATGCCCACTATACGCCCTCGCTCAAAGTCCGTCAACTGCACATACGGTTCACGTCCACGCTGTCGCGGCATGCTACCAGTGTTAAAGACTGCGATGGAGCTCCGTATGCCACGGCAAACTGGCTGACACTGACGGCGGCGGTGCACAAATGCTGCGCAGCTAGCGCCATTCGACGGCCAACACCGCGGTTCCTGGTGTGTCCGCTGTGCCGTGCGTGTGATCATTGCTTGTACATCCCTCTCGCAGTGTCCGGAGCAAGTATGGTGGGTCTGACACACCGGTGTCAATGTGTTCTTTTTTCCATTTCCAGGAGTGTATATATATCAGTTGATGATATCCAGTATCACAAATTTACTCCTTATGACAGACACACGTCCAGATCGTCCACTCTCAAAACTCCGCCATCTCTCTCCCCACATCCACCACTGCTGGAGGCTCACCTCCAACTGCACAACGCTACACGCTGTTCACATCCAACTGCCCAGCACTACAATAGCGAATATTCCAACAATGGAAACCAGTCACAGACTGCACACAACACAGTCAGTGATTTTCATACAGAGCGCTACGTGGCGTTACCAACATAGAAACCTAAACAGTCTACTTACAGCCTGTAAGGCGCGGTCACCGAGAGCGCGTCCAGTGACCGATCAAGGCTGCCAGCCGACACGTCAATATAAACAGGCACGTACAAGGTCCACCCTGGCCGCGGAGGCACACGTCACGGCTGACGTGAGGACTAGTATAACGAATCAAAAAACTCTTTAAGATAAGAGAGAAAACGCGTATGACAATCGTCTTTTTAACGTATTAAAAAAGGGGTGCCTCCAGAGAGATTACAGTTTTAAGAAACTCAAACATGAAATACCAAAAGGTGGCTCAAGTAGCCAACCACGATTCAAAACAGTTTGCAGCGGGTACATTGGCCGAAACATGACAAGAAAAAGTCCAATCAACAGATGAACACAATAGAACAGAAACACCTGGCAGTAGAAACAAAAAGCGGAAACAAATTAAATCCAAGTACGATGCTGAACATTCCGTTGCTATATCGACATGAACACGCCACAGGGACAGTAATAAGCAATACGGGCAGGTGTCGAAATAAAGAAGTGATGCAAAACAAGAGGGCAAACTGACAAGCTACCGAATAATATTCCAGGTGCTAAACACTGCACTGCCCAGATCTCAGGAAAACCACAAACATTTGACGATAGTTACGACGCTCACTTAGTCCTAAGTCCAGGAACAACAAGACGTCGTCCTATGGATTAAGGAGCATAAATAAGGAGATGTGGAAAACAGAAATTACCACAGGCCGCGCCGGTCGGAGTGGCCGACCGATTCTAGGTGCTACAGTCTGGAACCGCGTGACCGCTACGGTCGCAGGTTCGAATCCTGCCTCGGACATGGATGCGTGTGATGTCCTTAGGTTAGTTAGTTTTAAGCAGTTGTGCGTTCAAAGTGAGTGATGACCTCAGAAGTTAAATCTCATAGTGTTGAGAGCCATTTGAAACATTTTTGAATCACAGGCCGCGCGTCTTCTTGTCACTGTAGTTCCCGGTGCAGGAATATCCTTCTTGGCGTGCCTATGCTGTTTCACCTCACTCGCCCACCGATCTCCAAACACAGTCCTTCCGTACCGAGAGCCTCGTAGCCAAAACAACCGCCAGTGACGTCAACGGCAGCCACTGAAAATCTCTCTTCCCCCCTACCCCCTCCCCCACTCCCACCCCCGCCACCACCCCCACCACCCAAGCCGGCTGTGTCTAAGCAATGGGGACTCAACTTCTGAGGTCATTAGTCCCCTAGAACTTAGAACTAGTTACACCTAACTAACCTAAGGACATCACACACATCCATGCCCGAGGCAGGATTCGAACCTGCGACCGTAGCGGTCTCGCGGTTCCAGACTGCAGCGCCTAGAACCGCACGGCCACTTCGGCCGGCTGTACGATAACACTGACTAACTGTGCCTGTGATGGATTCACATCGAAAGCGACGGCGGTGGCGCGCACTTCACTTATATAGTGGCAGTCAGGAGTCCCCATTGCGCTGAACACGAAAAACATGCTGAGTAATCAAATCACTCCGAACTCTTTCGGAGAGCCGTTCTCTTAAACTGCTGGTACACCCCCGCCACTAGCTAAGACAGCGCTAAACAAGTTGCTTAACGAACCTTCACACGAAAGAGATATCACCTGAAAACCTAGCTTCTAAGTAATATTAAAAACATTGATCTGCTTTCCAGGCCGACAGAAAACAACAACAAAATTTACTAAGCGAGGGACAGCATCTATTGCTAAATAATCTACCTCTTGTATCACGCTGCAAAGGGATTTCAAAAGCTAGCCGAAATGATCGAAGTTGCAACCATTTCGTTCGTCTGGTGGACTTTGAGCCTGGCCGGTGTTTTCCATTGACAAACCACCAAAAATGGCTCTGAGCACTATGCGACTTAACTTCTGAGGTCATCAGTCGCCTAGAACTTAGAACTAATTAAACCTAACTAACCTAAGGACAGCATACACATCCATGCCCGAGGCAGGATTCGAACCTGCGACCGTAGCGGTCGTTCGGTGCCAGACTGTAGCGCCTAAAACCACACGGCCACTCTGGCCGGCGACAAACCACCCTCGGCGCTTCGGCGTAACCCCTTTCCCCACTCTAACCATGCCTTTTAAAGGAAGATTTGTCGTAACCAAATTTAAATCCTCCGTGCGGTTACTTAAGTGAGTAATAATCTGCGTCTGAAGCCTATAGATTTGGGACCGAGCAGTCGATATTCTTGCCCAAATCGCTGAGAGGGGCCGAACTGTATTCTAGGGTGGCACTAACCTGTCCAGTATGCCCCGGCGTAATTTGGCCTGGGAGCATGAGAACACCACGAATCCGCGAACACAAATCCGGTACGTCACCGTGTTCGGACTGGTCACGGATCTTGAGCTCGTACCTGAGCTGCTCCTTGTGCAGTACACCCAAGTCGATCACCTGGCACGGTTCCATGTCGGCCAAAGAAAGCCTGCAAACATCAACAACCGGCAGTGTCTGATCCAAGGTCAGAATCAACCAAAACCTAAAAGCAACAAATGTGGAAACGAGCAAGGCTCAATCGACATGACGTCCCAGAAAGTAAACAACAAAATCAGAACAGTCGTGGACCGTCCCCGGTGCAAGAATATGCACATTGGCGTGTTTACGCTGTTTCTCCTCAATCACCCAGCGGGATCCAGACAGAGTCCTTCCGTGCCGAGCGTCCCGTAGCCAAAACAGGCGCCAGCGACCTCTTGCAACGGCAGCCACCAGAAATCTCTCCCTGCATGCTGCCCCACCTGCTCTGTGTAAGCAAACCACATGGCAACACCACAGACAGACTCGCGAGATGGACGCGAGGTATCGACCGTGCAGCACGGCTCAGCATGCTGCGTCTTTCATATCAAGAAATCCTGAGGCCAGTCATAAATTTCATTCAACACCTCATATTATCGTACTTTCGTTAATAAGCGCAAAAGTTGTACTGAGCCAAAAGCTTTTCGGAAGTCAAAAAATACTTCATCCACTTTTTTGTCGCTGTCAATGGCTTTCTGAATGTCAGGCAAGAAAGTGCACAATGCGATTCACCAGACCCGTGTTTTCGAAATCCATACTGGTTGGTGTTGAGCAGTTCATTCTGTTCGAGACGCCTCATAGCGTCAGACCTCAGACCATTTCACCCGTGCTTTCTTCTAACCAATGGACACAGCCTTTCGTTCGAGAAGTTTATGGCATATCAAGGTTCACAGAAGGAATAACTCAACAGCTATTTCTGTATACAAGGTCGTCCATTGATCATGACCGGGCCAAATATCCCACGAAATAAGCGTCAAACGAAAAAACTACAAAGAACGAAACTTGTCTAGTCAAAGGGGGAAACTAGATGGCGCTATGGTGGGCCCAGTAGATGGCGCTGCCATAGGTCAGACGGATATCAACTACGTTTTTTTAAATAGGAACCCCATTTTTATTGCATATTCGTGTAGTACGTAAAGAAATATGAATGTTTTAGTTGGACCACTTTTTTCGCTTTGTGATAGATGGCGCTGTAATGGACAGAAACATATGGCTCACAATTTTAGACGAACAGTTGATAACAGGTAGGTTTTTTAAATTAAAATACAGAACGTAGGTACGTTTGAACATTTTATTTCGGTTGTTCCAGTGTGATACATGTACCTTTGTGAACTTATCATTTCTGAGAACGCATGCTGTTACAGCGTGATTACCTGAGAATACCACATTAATGCAATAAATTTTCAAAATGATGTCCGTCGACCTCAATGCATTTGGCAATACGTGTAACGACATTCCTCTCAACAGCGAGTAGTTCGCCTTCCGTAATGTTCGCACATGCATTGTCAATCCGCTGACGCATGTTGTCAGGCGTTGTCGGTGGATCACGATAGCAAATATCCTTCAACTTTACCTACAGAAAGAAATACGGGGACGTCAGATCCGGTGAACGTGCGGGCAGCTTCGACGACCAATTCACCTGTCATAAAATATGGTATTCAATACCGCTTCAACGGCACGCGAGCTATGTGCCGCACATCCATCATGTTGGAAGTATATCGCCATTCTGTCATGCAGTGAAACATCTTGTTGTAACATCGGTAGAACATTGCGTAGGAAATCAGCATACATTGCACCATTTAGATTGCCATCGATAAAATGAGGGCCAATTACCCTTCCTCCCATAATGCCGCACCATACATTAACCCGCCAAGGTCGCTGATGTTCCACTTGTCGCAGCCATCGTGGATTTTCCTTTGCCCTATAGTGCATATTATGCTGGTTTACGTTACTGCTGTTGGTGAATGACGCTTCGTCGGTAAACAGAACGCGTGCAAAAAATCTGTCATCGTCCCGTATTTTCTCTTGTGCCCAGTGGCAAAACTGTACACAGCGTTCAAAGTCGTCGCCATGCAATTCCTGGTGCATAGAAATATGGCACGGGTGCAATCGATGTTGATGTAGCATTCTCAACACCGACGTTTTTGAGATTCCCGATTCTCGCGCAGTTTGTCTGCTACTGAAGTGTGGATTAGCCGCGACAGCAGCTAAAACACCTACTTGGACATCATCATATGTTGTAGGTCGTGGTTGACGTTTCACATGTGGCTGAACACTTCCTGTTTCGTTAAATAACGTAACTATCCGGCGAACGGTCCGGACACGTGGATGATGTCGTCCATGATACCAAGCAGCATACATAGCACACGCCCGTTGGGCATTTTGATCACAATAGCTATACATGATCAGGATATCGACCTTTTCCGCAATTGGTAAACGGTCCATTTTAACACGGGTAATGTATCACGAAGCAAATACCGTCCGCACTGGCGGAATGTTATGTGATACCACGTACTTAGCCGGCCGGAGTGGCCGAGCGGTTGTAGGCGCTACAGTCTGGAACCGCGTGACCGCTACGGTCGCAGGTTCGAATCCTGCCTTGGGCATGGATGTGTGTGATGTCCTTAGGTTAGTTAGGTTTAAGTAGTTCTAAGTTCTAGGGGACTGATGACCAAAGAAGTTAAGTCCCATAGTGCTCAGAGCCATTTGAACCATTTGAACCACGTACTTATACGTTTGTGACTATTACAGCGCCGTCTATCACAAAGCGAAACAAGTGGTCCAACTAAAACATTCATATTTCTTTACGTACTACACGAATATGTAATAAAACATGGGGGTTCCTATTTTAGAAAACGCAGTTGATATCAGTTTGATCAATGACAGCGCCATCTGGCGGGCCAACCATAGCGCCATCTGGTTTCCCCCTTCAAGCTAGACAAGTTTCGTTCTTTGCAGTTTTTTCGTTTGATGCCTATTTCGTGAGACATCTGGCCCGGTCACTATCAATGGACCACCCTGTATAAGCTGACAAGGATTGCGTCGGACCCCAGTACCTTGTTCAAATTTTACCTGTTTTAGCTGTTTCTCATTGCCCTTGTTATTAGAGTCTATACCAGTCATCTTTGCATGTAATTGTTTGCACACGATGACAATGCACTTACATCAGGTCATGAGGTCCAGAGACACTCGACTCCAGCGGCCCTTCATGTTAATCTTCTATCGAAGAGATTTGGTGTCAAGGCGGATATATAATTTCAAGTCCATTGTTGGCAAAGTTATTGCGTCTAGGAAACGTCAGCGAAGGAGTAAATCTAATAGCCACTCTGGTAGGACTGAGGTCTGTACGAATCAGCAGTCACAAATCCTTTTCCATTATCGCAAAGAACTTCAGCAGCGGTCAGTTACAGACATTCGATTAAATATATTTCATTTCTTTCTTCATCTGCAGAACTCCTTTCGTCATATGCATTTATATTTAATAAGTCTGTGCTCTCTCTATCTCTTTCTGAGCTGTATAATGTTAAGTAACTATCGATAGTGGCCACGCTGAAATCTCTGACCGCCCGGAATCCACGGTGATCTTAGGGGTTTTGAGTAATGTTACCGACACCCGCGTGAAGCAGGACCTAAACGCAGCTGAGAGTAGAACAAGCTCCGAAAGTGTACGTAGTTGGCAAATATCCCATGAATACTATTGTAGTCTGTCATTTAACTATTTCTTATGCTGCTATTTTATCATAGTTATTCAGATCTTTGATTGTGTATGTAAATGGGCAAATCGGTCGTATCTTTGATAGTATCCAGAAAGTATTGGTTGGTGATACTGGTTGCAGTCACGCCTGGAGCGTCTGAAGATATTTCGTGATAACCATCAACCAATACGCACATGTGTTTTTGATACAAATCAAGAATCAAAATGCGTGTCCCTCTCCCCCATACCCTCCTCCTCCTCCTCCTCCTCTCTCTCTCTCTCTCTCTTTGTCTCTGTCTCTCTCTCTCTCTCTCTCTCTCTCTCTCTCACACACACACACACACACACACAGCAGACACATAAGGTCGTGCTTGTGCAGAGACATATACATGCCTGCATGTGTCAAAAGGGCTGTGCCTGTCGCTTGATGGTAGTGGGACTATCCCCTGCTAGCGACGGTCGAGCCACGACGTGGCTCATTCAGTGAGAAGGTGCCCTTCCTGCGAGTCGTCTGGTGCATTTTCTTCGATGTTTCGGCAGATATTTGCAATTTTGTTTTTGCATTGCATGGCTGTAGCCAGCGCAAGCAAATACTGTGCTCATCACGTCTTTCATGCACCGCCCAGTATCGACAGAAAGCGTCGATTAGTTTACCGTTACGAATAGAATTATTTTTGTAGAGGAATTTTACGTGGCCATATAGCAGAACGACCCCAAATTAGTGGAGCGCGACATCTGTTTTATCGGTGCGTATTAACAGGGTCGGTAAAACACGAAGAATAACCAGTAACCAGAAGAGACAGTGCCGCCGTTGCGCTCTACCGCGAAATGTTTCGAAAACCTTTCTAAGTCATCGAGACGCGAGACATACTATTAACAACGGAAAACCACCAGCTGTTTCGAGTGTCGGTGAGAGGACATTTGGATGCATTCGCCGGAACGCGTAGTTGAACGACAGAACGGGCGCTGAGTTCGAATGACAAAAGAGAGACGTGGTAGGTCATATAGGGTGGCTTTGATCGTCCACACTCAGGAGGTAGCTGCTTCCATCAAGCGTTCACCAGGCCACGGAAGGTCCATTGTAATCGGCCTGTGGTACAATACATAAATCTTCGCTCATTGACATCGTAGCAACAAACTGTATTTCCGCATATTCTGTCGTTTATGGAATGTCTTTTGTATAACCGGTTTTCGTTGAGGAAGGATATAAATTACTCTTCGTTAAACGAGGGTAAAAGCTAATGTCCTGTCAATATCGAAATCATAAGATTTCGAGCACTAGCCGAGTTCAGTAACTAGATAACGAAGAGTTAAAAATGTCCTCACTTTACGAAACCGATAAAAAGTTTCTAAGTTCTGTCACGATTCCGTAGCATCTCTGGTCATGGCTTCCCACTCGCGACTGTGCCAGGTACGCTAATCCTGTCATGGATTATCTTGATGAACCGACGTGTAAGTTTTCCTCTTATCTGTATCCTGTGAATCTTTCGTAGCACTACACTTCAAATATTTTCAGTCTTTCTTGTGTCCTATGGTCCACGTCTCACTTACATACGATGCCTAGATTTTCGTGTATGAGGTCAACAACTTCAGTTTCATGTAAATATTTGAACAACTCTAAGCCGTTATTCTTTCAGTCAGATAGTTGAGTCATGTGTGTACTTTCTCGTTGTCATCTGTTTCCTTGCATTTCCCTACAATTTATTCGTTATCTGTTCACCACCCACGTTAACCAACCGCAACAATAGCGTGCAACTCTCGTTTTTACCCTTAGTAACACACTCTTATCTTTCTTGATCTAACACTTTCATTGCTCCTAACACATACATACTACGTATATTAATCAGATAGTGAGCTATTCTGTTCCTCAAACAGTAGGAGGCTCTTCCACATGTCTTGGTATAGATGCGCGTTGCCCACTTTGGTGTGGCACCGCGATCTTTAGACGATACTGCAATATTTTTACCAGAAGAAGTAGCAACTTAGGAGATACCTGTTGTGGCACGCTGGAACGATAGAATGTTTAATTAGGAGATAGTAGAAGCAGTAGAAAGAAAAATTGTAGGAACAAATAATGAGTAAAATATTCAGCGCACGTTATCGAAGATACTGACTGTAGAATGGATGTAGAGAAGAAATTATTATCATTAGACAGAAGACGAAACTAAATTACTTGGAAGGCTGACGATCGGAAAAATTTAAACGATTTTCGTGCCCCATGCAGTCGATCGGTTGGTCTTTCCACAATTTTTTCTTTACTGGTACACCTTCCATATTGCTATGTTTGCATCGTCGTCTTGTCCACTTCTTTCTGGCGGTACGGCTTATCAAATTACTAGGCCTAATTTCCTGTATCCGCGTTTTTACGGTTCGATAGAAAATAAAAGCAAAACTGGGGATTATTTCCAATGTCGACTCTGCAAAAGTGTATACACTTTAAAGACGAAAGTTTTGAGAAACAATAAAACGGTTGTATCCCAAAACGTTTTTCTTTCATTTTTAGGAAGAAACAGGCAGCCCTCCTGTCTGACCCAAGGTATAGGGAAGTGACTGCCAAGTCTAATATTTCTACCCACCATTTGGATTTTCAACAACGCATTCCCCTACCTTCTGTTGGACAGAGCCAGTCGGATCTGCCTCGATCTCGCAGGATTGGAACCCTGGTGCAGAAAGGCATTTCTGCAGACTCTGGGCTCGTACTGGAATAACCAGCTTGTTGCAGGTAACATACAGGCACACTAAGAATTTGTTTCCTCTCCGGCGGTGTAGCACAACGAGCTGTAATCTACGACACATGTTACTAGGAATTAATTTTATTATATTGAAAGATTGAAAAAAATCTGCCACAGCCACATTTTTATGGTTATTTATTTTGCTTTTATCAGTTCCACTTTTGTTTCTCCATTTTCAGACCGGTCAAGGTTAGGTGAGAATGTGACGGTTTTGTTGAGAGTTGACGAAGCCAACGAATATGAAAGTAGAGAGCTACTCGAAGCGCCAGTCCATCTCTGCACAAACGCCCCACTGCACAAGTGCCACAAACTCGGAACCAGCAGAGGACGCTCAGCCACAATTTGGTGCGTAGGTACCCCACGTCACCACATCTCGTCCCTAGTTGGCAACATTGCAGCAATAAACATTTTTACCATCACCAGAATTATAATACACTACTCGACATTAAAATTGCTAGACCAAGAAGAAATGCAGATGATAATCGGGTATTCATTGGACAAATATATTATACTAGAACTGATATGTGGTTACATTTTCACGCAATTTGGGTGCATAGATCCTGAGAAGTCAGTACCCAGAAAAACCACCTCTGACCGTAATAACGGCCTTGATACGCCTGGGCATTGAGTCAAACAGAGCTTGGATGGCCTGTACAGGTACAGCTGTCCATGCAGCTTCAACACGATACCACAGTTCATCAAGAGTAGCGACTGGTGTATTGTGACGAACCAGGGGTTTTCAATTGGTGAGAGATCTGGAGAATGTGCTGGCCAGGCAGCAGTCGAACATTTTCTGTGTCGAGAAAGGCCCGTACAGGACCTGCAACATGCGGTCGTGCATTATCCTGCTGAAATGTAGGGTTTCGCAGGCGCTCCTGTCTCTGATGCAGCGTCAAGGGTAACCGCAGCTACGGTCTCCGAGCTGATAGTCCATGCTGCTGCAAACGTCGTCGAACAGTGCGTGCAGATGGTTGTCGTCTTGCAAACGTCCCCATCTGTTGACTCAGGGATCGAGACGTGGCTGCACGATCCGTTACAGCCATGCGGATAAGATGCCTGTCATCTCGACTGCTAGTGATACGAAGCCGTCGGGATCCAGCATGGCGTTCCGTATTACCCTCCTGAACCCACCGATTCCATATTCTGCTAACAGTCATTGGATCTCGACCATCGAGGGCAGCAGTGTCGCGATACGATAAACCGCAATCGCGATAGGCTACAATCCGACCTTTATCAAAGTCGGAAACGTGATGGCACGCATTTCTCCTCCTTACACGAGGCATCACAACAACGTTTCACCAGGCAACGCCAGTCAACTGCTGCTTGTGTATGAGAAATCGGTTGGAAACTTTCCTCATGTCAGCACGTTGTAGGTGTCGCCACCAGCGCCAAACTTGTGTGAATGTTCTGAAAAGCTAATCATTTGCATATCACAGAATCTTCTTCCTGTCGGTTAAATTTCGCATCTGTAGCAGGTCACCTTCGTGGTGTAGCAATTTTAATGGCCATTAGTGTAGGTAGCTTACCTCCCTTACTCCGAACAAGTGGCCACGACTGCGTAGTCTTGTCTACAACCAACAACAGCTGTCAGATCATTTTTTGGTGTTACCAGTAGTGGTATTCCTTCATCACCTCCATATGAAGTGCAAACAACAAACAGAGCAACCAGTAAGCTGACGATAAGACGCGGTATTGAACTTTAGGAAAGCGGCAAACAGTACACACCTAACGGCGGCGAGCCACACAACACGGGCGGATGAGAGGAGACAGTGCTAAAGTAGCGGAGGGCGTCAAGGCTCCTCGGGACGGCCCTTAATTTCCGGCGTCTGCCGACACGGGGTGCTGAGCCAGCCACGCTGGAGGAGGGGCCTCGGCTCTGCATTACCCGGCCCACGTGCAGTACGTCAACAGGGCGCTCTGCAATTCAGTTCGCTGAGTAATTACTTAAATACAAATCAATTTCTAACAAACCAAGTTTTTAAATGGGAAGGAAAAGTATAAAGTAATTTATCCTAGACCTATACGGATTTCTAATGTCATACAGATTGTCCTAAAAATGTATGATTGTGATTTTTTAATATCTATGAAAATACAGTGAGAATCGTGGGTCACATGAAATAGATAATAACAAGTCGGTGAACTATTCATACATAAGTTATCAAGTAGTGAACAGCAGGGTGGTGAGCTATTCATGCATCAGTTATGTACTGCAGAGGCCCTGCGCTTTTTGTTTTAAGTCGTACAAGAATTCAGATAGCCATTAAAAACTCACAACCACAATTTTTCAGGAGTATCTGGAGATATTAACATGGTACATTAAAAATTCGTTTTCAATTTAATCATTATTTTCTGCTTTCTACTTCTTGTTAGTCTGACATTTTTCAGTCAATTTCAAATATTTTGATGAGACTGGAACAGAGACCTGTGGTAAATTTCAGGTTTATTTCAGCTTCTCTTCGCCTGACTCAACCAATAAGTTCTTTCCTCTCACATATACCTCTCGTAAAGAACGTGAAGATAAAAATTAGAAAAATTGAAGCTCACACAGGAGACTTCCTGGCAGATTAAAACTGTGTACCGAACCGAGACTCGAACTCGGGACCTTTGCCTTTCGCGGGCAAGTGCTCGGTCCGGCACACAATCTGCCAGGAAGTTTCATATCAGTGCACACTCCGCTGCAGAGCGAAACTCTTTCTGGAAACATCCCCTAGGCTGTGGCTAAGCCATGTCTCCGCAATATCCTTTCTTTCAGGAGTGCTACTTCTGTAAGGTTAGCAGGAGAGCTTCTGTAAAGTTTGGAAGGTAGGAGACGAGGTACTGGCAGAAGTAAAGGTGTGAGGACGGGGCGTGAATCGTGCTTAGGTATCTCAGTTGATAGAGCACTTGCCCTCGAAAGGCAAAGGTCCCGAGTTCGAGTCTCGGTCCTGCACACAGTTTTAATCTGCCAGGAAGTTTCATATCGGCGCACACTCCGCTGCAGAGTTAAAATCTCATTCTGGCTCACGCAGGAGGTTTCCAGCAATTACTCTTCGCACAAACCATTCGCTACTGGATTAGGAAAAGAGGGGAATGGCAGTAGTACATGAAGTACACTTCGCCATACACCACACATGAAAGCAACTTAGTACTGCACTGTAATTCTGTGCAGACCTGCATTTAAAATTTCAACACTCTAGCTCGTTGGGAAATGACAGTATAAAGAAAGTACCTTTCGCCACACACTAGACCCTAAAGTGAGCTAATACTGCATTGTCATCCAGTTCTGAGCTAGGTTTAAAATTTTAGGTCTCTGACTAATCAGGATGTTGGTTTAAATCCAACTGAAAAATCTATACTGACCAGACATACAAGAAAGCGATATCCAACTCCTCTCACTGCTCAGCCTTCGCCACCCACTCAATGCCGCCTGGAATGCGTTATCGTACTACCTGCACAACATGACAGTCTGGCAGGGCAGCTTACACACCAGGTATTACCAAACCTTTTCACCACCACCCCTTTGCATTAGACAGACAGCAGGTTAATATTGCAACAATATCCAACAATGAATTGTGTTTAAAATCTCGTTCATCTTGCCTTCACTCTTGTGTCAGCTAGTTACATTTACGAATTCTCTACATTCTGGCTCTGTCTAAGAAACAGTTGATATAGAGAAAACTAGATACTGAAGCCGGTGATTACTAACAAAGCTTTTAAGTGGATTTTGATTTATAAATTGTTTAAACGTTACCTGAAACTGTTTTGATTGCTATTAAAGCAATCTATTACCTTGGAGTGTTTTATGAGTCCTGAAATGGATCTTTTCTCTAATCACTTTTAACATGCACTACAATTCTTTCTTCAATCATTAATTTAATGACTTCAAGACATCCATTAAACTACAGTGCTTTTACTCAGCACTGGAACGAGAAGCAGTATAGACTTCGTTTCTCTCATTTTCTTCTCCAAAAAATCTCTAAGTCTACAATGCTAGAAACGTAGTTTTGTGTTTCCTTAATCTATCCTCTAAGATAAGTCGTAGGGTCTGTATTGCCTCGTGTGTTCCAACATTTCTACAGAGTCTACCTTGATCTTCCCCGAAGTCGGCTCCTACCAGTTTTTCCATTCGTCTATAAATAATTCGTGTTAGTATTTTGCAGCCATGACTTATTAAACTGATAGTTTGGTAATTTTCACACCTGTCGACAGCTGCTTTCTTTGGGATTGGAATTATTATATTCCTCTTGAAGTCTGAGGGTATTTCGCCTGTCTCATACATCGTGCTCACCAGACGGTAGACTTTTGTCATGGCTGGCTCTCCCAAGGCTATCAGCATTTCTAATGAAATGTTGTCTACTCCCGGGACCTTTTTCTGGCTTAGGTCTTTCAGTGCTCTGCCAAATTCTTCACGCAGTATCATATTTCCCATTTAATCTTCATCTACGTCCTCTTCTATTTCCATAATATTGCTCTCAAGACATAGCCCTTGTATAGACCCTCTACATACTCCTTCCACCTATCTCATTTACCTTCTTTCCTCAGGACTGCCTTCCCATCTAAGCTCTTTATTTATTTATTTAGCGTATGGCAAGTACAAATCAAGTTTATAGAGAAATAAGCCGCTACAATAACTTTATAACTTTGGCACTAAAAAACAAGACATAAAGAATTAAATACAGTTATGTCATGAACAAAATATATGTAATTACAAATTAACATTTAGGTTTTTAATATATTGAACTGCACTTCGAGTCGCATCCAGGATGTCCGTTGTTTGACCTGAGCAGGCTCTCGGAAGGCACTGTGTGCCGGATCGTCTGCTTCTCAGCGCCGCAGTTGCACTTTGGGGATGGTGCTCTTCCCCATTTGTGTAGAGAGTCCGCACATCGACCGTGGCCCGTCCTGATCCTGTTGAGGATGGTCCAGGTTTTACGTGGTAAGCCAAAGCCTGGAGATCTGTTCGACGGTTTCAGTAAGGTGTTTACCTGTGGTGGTGCTGATTCTTCCTGTGGTGTCACTGCCAGACACCACACTTGCTAGGTGGTAGCTTAAATCGGCCGCGGTCCATTAGTACTTGTCGGACCCGCGTGTCGCCACTGTGTGATCGCAGACCGAGCGCCACCACACGGCAGGTCTCGAGAGACGTACGAGAACTCGCCCCAGTTGTACGACGACGTTGCTAGCGACTATACTGACGAAGCCTTTGCTCTCATTTGCCGAGAGACAGTTAGAATAGCCTTCAGCTAAGTTAATGGCTACGACTTAGCAAGGCGCCAATTGTATCAGAGCATGTATCTTACGAGTCTCATTTGTATAGTCAAGAGAGATGTACCAAAGGAAGCATTAAAAGTTAAGTATATTCCAAAGATACGTATTTTCTTTATAGTATTCAATACGTATCCTGTTCCAGACTTGACGCCAGTCGGCGTGTGTGTACGCGTGCCTTTCGGCTTCCTCCTCAGTGTGGCGTGACTAGCTTGTTACGCCACAACACTTCCCATTCCACTTTCCAGCGTTCTTCAAGACAGAAACCATTTTCCTCCAGATCTTTCCTCCAGATCTTGGCCCTTATAAGAGGTGGATGTCTAGAGCGCAATCTATCTCTGTCAATGCCATTGCTCAAAGCGTGAATCGGAAGTTGCGGGTTGTCTTGTATTTTTTTAAATTCTCTGAGAAGCGCATGTTCTCTTCGTAAATGAGGTGGCGGTATGTGGCTCAGTACAGATAGCCAGTGAATGGGGGTTGATTTTATTGTACCTGGAATTATCCTCATAGTTTAGTTCAGTACTGTGTCCACCATCTTGGTGTGAGCGCTCTTTAGCCAAACAGGGGAACAGTACTCTGCCGCAGAGTAGACAAGTCCCAAAGCAGACCATCGCAAGGTAGAGGCGGAGGAGCCCCAGCTGGTACCACATAGTTTCTGAATGATATTGTTCCTAGTACGGATTTTTGCAACAGTGTTGATGAGGTGTTGTTTGTAGCTCAGGGTTCTATCTAATCTCACTCCCAGGTATTTTGGATTTTATTATAAGGCAGAATATTGTTATCAAAATATATCTTAAGGCGTCTGTTAGCCAATTTATTATTCAGGTGGAAACACATAGCCTCAGTTTTAGTTGGACTAGGTTGTAGTCTCCATTCACGAAAGTACGTTCCCAGCAAGGACAAGTCGCTTGTCAGGACAGTCTCAGTATGCTCCATATCTCGATGTTGTGTAGCTATGGCTCAGTCATCTGCATATCCAAACTTTTCAGATTTAGTATTAGGCATATCGGCTATATACATGCTGAAAAGTACCGGTGCCAGGATTCATCCTTGGGCAAGCCATTATTGAGCTTCATTGTTTTGCTCCTATAATTTCCAAGTATCACCTGGAATGATCTGTTGCAGAGCATCTCGTTGATAAGGTTAGCCATTTTCAAACATGGCACGATGCGGAGTAGTTTGTAAATCAGGCCTGCCTCCATACAGTATCATAAGCCGCTGTCAGGTCTATAAATACCACGGATGTTTTTTCTTGTCTTTGGAAGCCTGCCTCGATGTAGGAAGTGAGAGGACTTGATCTGTGCAGCTCCTGTTTGGCTGGAAGCCTGCTTGTTCCACAGGGATACACTTTAGGACTTATTCTGTTACATATAAGTCTCTCCAGTAGTTTGTAGATCATGCTAAGAAGGGCAACTGGGCCGTAGCTGTTTGGTTGGTCATTCGGTTTACCTGGTTTCAGTATCGCTATGATTTTTGCTTTCTTAAGGGTATTTGGTATTCTTCCAGTTTCCATCATCCTGGAGAAGAACTGTGCAAGCCATAATTTTGCAGATTTACCGCAGTGAGTCAGAAACTCTGGATGAATTCCATCAAAACCTGGGGCTTTCCGTGGCTTGCTGTCTCTCAGAGCCAGTGTTATCTCTTCGATTGAGAAGGGCTGCGAGTGTAGTGAATTGTTTCCTACTAAAGATTCCAACTTTTTAAGTTCCTTTTCAACTTTTATGGTATGAGCTCGATCCCCTGGAGCTCTACAGGTTTTACTGATGTGCGCCGCAACTGTGTTTGGAGAAATAGAGCCGGTTGGTCGTTGGTTCCTGCTGCTGCCACCAAGCTTCCGAAGTAGCGACCACGCCTTTCTGCTTGATTTTGTGTAGTCCATTTCCTCAACAGTCTCTATCCATTTAGTGCGCCTGGCAGCGTCCAGACTGTGCAATAAGTCATCTGCAATCTCCCTATCCCCATGCTCTGGGAACTGTTTATAGAGGCGCTCACTCTCTTCGTTCCACCCCGGCACGTATTCTTTTCTAAATCCCCGAGGAATGCTGTTCTTAGCTGAGCTGATGACTGCTCCCACACATCTTTTGTAATTTTTATAAGTTGGAGGTATCCATCCAAGGCGTTTATCAAGTTTCTTTGAGAAAGTAGCCCAGTCCGCTTTCCCAAAGTTCCATCTGGGCCGAGGATACGAGGAAATTAGGGGGATAGTAAGGCCTATTTGTATGAGCACCGGACGATGTTGGGAGTGAGGGAAGTCCCCAAGTATTCTGCGGGAGGCTGGTATAGGTTTGTTATTAGCGTCAGCCGTAACAAAGCATAGATCAGGGTGGGTTTCAGTTCCCCATGCAGCTGACTTAAATGTACTTTGGTCTTTGGCGTCAAAGATTAGCTGTGTATTGCAATCTTCAGCCCATTTCACCAAGTCTTCACCATTCTGGTCAAATGTGCGGTATTTCCACAGTTCGTGGTGGCTGTTGAAGTCACCCACATATATTGTGGGGTGAGGCAGGGGTTGTAGAACTTGTGGAGGCCACGAGTGGCCTGGAGCTTTGTAGATGTTGTTTACTGTTAGTTCACCTACTTTTACAGTAACATCGTGGATATCACATGTGTGGTATTTATAACCCTGCATCCTCTATGTCCTTTCTAACGTACGTTGCTGTACCATAATGCCTGTGATGTGTAGCACCTATCAGGTCATAGCCCGTTATTTTACCTCGTGATCTTAGCTGCTCATCGTTTTCTGTATGGGTCTCCTGGATTGCAACTATGTCAATGTTGTACAATGTTAAAATTTTATGCATGTATTGGCATTTGGCTTTACTTATGCCTTCAATATTAAGTTGGCAATATTAAGTCGTACGATCGGTCCGAGCTGTCTAGTCAAGTTGCCCTCAGAAGGACACTCAGCATTCCGTTTTCTGTGAGTCATCGCGATTTGATTATGACCTGGAGATCGTTTACCGATTGTCTGGTCGCCAGTATGGTGCTAGTTTATTTAGCGTTACCCAGGGTGCACATGTAGTTTTCAACCACGGACGCGAACTAGCTTTACACCCCACCTAAATCTCTGTCTAAGCTCTTGATGTTCATACAGGTGGTTCTCTTTTCTGCAAATGTCTTTTTAATGTTTCTGTAGGCAGTATCTATCTTACACCTAGTGATATATGCCTCTACAACCTTACATTTGTCCTCTAGCAATCCTTGCTTAGTCATTTTGCGCTTCCTGTCGATCTCATTTTTGAAATGTTTGTATTACTTTTCGCCTGCTTCGTTTCCTGCATTTTTATATTTTCACCTTTCATCAATTAAATTCTACATCTCTTCTGTTACCCAAGGACTTCTACCTGCCCTCGTCTTTTTACCTACTTGATCCTTTGTTGCCTTTAATATTTCGTCTCTCAAAGCTACCCATTCTTCTTCAATTTATCTAGGTCCCAATCCTTAAATTCCTACCTTTTTGCAGTTTCTTCAGCTGTAATCTACCGTTCATAACCAATAAATTGTGGTAAGAGTCCGCACCTGCCGCTGAAAACGTCTTACAGTTTAAAACATAGTTCCTAAATCTCTGCCTTACCATTATATAATCCATCCGAAATCTTCCACTGTCTCCAGACCTCTCCCACACATACAGCCTTCCTTCATGATTCTTAAACCAAGTGTTAGCTATGATTAAGTTCTACCAGACGGCTTCTTCTTTCATTCCTTACTCCCAGTTCTTATTCACCTACTACTTTTCCTTCTCTTCCTTTCCCGTCTATCGAATTCCAGTCCCCAATGACTATTAAATTTTAGTCTCCCTTCACTAACTGAATAATTTCTTTAATCACATCACACATTTCTTCAATCTCTTCACCATCTGCGGAGCTAGTTGGCATATAAACTTGTACTATTGTGGTAGACGTGGGCTTCGTCTCTATCTTGGCCACAATAATGCGTTGACTATGCTGTTCATAATCACCTGACCAAAAGTCTTGTTCTTCCTGTCACCGAACTTCACTAATTCCCACTATATTTAACTTTAACCTCTCCATTTCCCTTTTTAAATTTTCTAACCTACCTGTCCGATTAAGGGATCTAACATTCCACACTCAGATCCGTAGAACGCCACTTTTCTTTCTCCTGATAACGACGTCCTCCTGATTAGTCCCCACCCGGAAATCCGAATAGGGGACTATTTTACCACCGGAATATTTTACCCAAGAGGTCGCCATCATCATTTAACCATGAGCTGCATGCCCTCAGGAAAAATTACGGCTGTAGTTTCCCCTTGCTTTCAGCCGTTCGCAATACCAGCACAGCAAGGCCGTTTTGGATAATGTTACAAGGCCACATCAGTCAATCATCCAGACTGTTGCCCCTGCAACTACTGTAAAGGCTGCTGCCCCTCTTCAAGAACCACACGTTTGTCTGGCCTCCCAACAGATACCCCTCTGTTGTGGTTGCACCGACGGTACGGCTATCTGTATCGCTGAGGCATGCAAGCCTCCCCACCAACAGCAAGGTCCATGGTTCGTGGGATAAATATACACTCCTGGAAATGGAAAAAAGAACACATTGACACCGGTGTGTCAGACCCACCATACTTGCTCCGGACACTGCGAGAGGGCTGTACAAGCAATGATCACACGCACGGCACAGCGGACACACCAGGAACCGCGGTGTTGGCCGTCGAATGGCGCTAGCTGCGCAGCATTTGTGCACCGCCGCCGTCAGTGTCAGCCAGTTTGCCGTGGCATACGGAGCTCCATCGCAGTCTTTAACACTGGTAGCATGCCGCGGCAGCGTGGACGTGAACCGTATGTGCAGTTGACGGACTTTGAGCGAGGGCGTATAGTGGGCATGCGGGAGGCCGGGTGGACGTACCGCCGAATTGCTCAACACGTGGGGCGTGAGGTCTCCACAGTACATCGATGTTGTCGCCAGTGGTCGGCGGAAGGTGCACGTGCCCGTCGACCTGGGACCGGACCGCAGCGACGCACGGATGCACGCCAAGACCGTAGGATCCTACGCAGTGCCGTAGGGGACCGCACCGCCAATTCCCAGCAAATTAGGGACACTGTTGCTCCTGGGGTATCGGCGAGGACCATTCGCAACCGTCTCCATGAAGCTGGGCTACGGTCCCGCACACCGTTAGGCCGTCTTCCGCTCACGCCCCAACATCGTGCAGCCCGCCTCCAGTGGTGTCGCGACAGGCGTGAATGGAGGGACGAATGGAGACGTGTCGTCTTCAGCGATGAGAGTCGCTTCTGCCTTGGTGCCAATGATGGTCGTATGCGTGTTTGGCGCCGTGCAGGTGAGCGCCACACTCAGGACTGCATACGACCGAGGCACACAGGGCCAACACCCGGCATCATGGTGTGGGGAGCGATCTCCTACACTGGCCGTACACCACTGGTGATCGTCGAGGGGACACTGAATAGTGCACGGTACATCCAAACCGTCATCGAACCCATCGTTCTACCATTCCTAGACCCCCAAGGGAACTTGCTGTTCCAACAGGACAATGCACGTCCGCATGTATCCCGTGCCACCCAACGTGCTCTAGAAGGTGTAAGTCAACTACCCTGGCCAGCAAGATCTCCGGATCTGTCCCCCATTGAGCATGTTTGGGACTGGATGAAGCGTCGTCTCACGCGGTCTGCACGTCCAGCACGAACGCTGGTCCAACTGAGGCGCCAGGTGGAAATGGCATGGCAAGCCGTTCCACAGGACTACATCCAGCATCTCTACGATCGTCTCCATGGGAGAATAGCAGCCTGCATTGCTGCGAAAGGTGGATATACACTGTACTAGTGCCGACATTGTGCATGCTCTGTTGCCTGTGTCTATGTGCCTGTGGTTCTGTCAGTGTGATCATGTGATGTATCTGACCCCAGGAATGTGTCAATAAAGTTTCCCCTTCCTGGGACAATGAATTCACGGTGTTCTTATTTCAATTTCCAGGAGTGTATATATATATATATATATATATATATATATATATATATATATATATATATATATATGACACATTCCTGGGGTCAGATACATCACATGATCACACTGACAGAACCACAGGCACATAGGCACAGGCAACAGAGCATGCATCCACCCTCCGTCGCATGGAATCCGTGATGCGCTGATGCAGACCTGGAGAATGGCGTATTGTATCACAGCCGTCCATAATACGACCACGAAGAGTCTCTACATTTGGTATCGGGATTGCGTAGACAAGAGCTTTCAAACGCCCCCATAAAAAAGTCAAGAGGGTTGAGGTCAGGAGAGAGTGGAGGCCATGGAATTGGTCCGCCTCTACCAATCCATCGGTCACCGAATCTGTTGTTGAGAAGCGTACGAACACTTCGACTGAAATGTGCAGGAGCTCCATCGTTCATGAACCACATGTTGTGTCGTACGTGTAAAGGCACATGTTCTAGCAGCACAGGTAGAGTATCCCGTATGAAATCATGATAACGTGCTCCATTGAGCGTAGGTGGAAGAACATGGGACCCAATCAAGACATCACCAACAATGCCTGCCCAAACGTTCACAGAAAATCTGTGTTGTTGACGTGATTGCACAATTGCGTGCGGATTCTCGTCAGCCCACACATGTTTATTGTGAAAATTTACAATTTGATCACGTTGGAATGAAGCCTCATCCGTAAAAAGAACATTTGCGCTGAAATGAGGATTGACACATTGTTGGATGAACCAATCGCAGAAGTTTACCCGTGGGGGCCAATCAGCTGCAGATAGTGCCTGCACACGCTGTATATGGTACGGAAACAACTGGTTCTCCCGTAGCACTCTCCATACAGTGACGTGGTCAACGTTACCTTGTACAGCAGCAACTTCTCTGACGCTGACATTAGGGTTATCGTCAACTGCACGAAGAATTGCTTCGTCCATTGCAGGTGTCCTCGTCGTTCTAGGTCTTCCCCAGTCGCGAGTCATAGGCTGGAATGTTCCGTGCTCCCTAAGACGCTGATCAATTGCTTCGAACGTCTTCCTGTCGGGTCACCTTCGTTCTGGAAATCTGTCTCGATACAAACGTACCGCACCACGGCTATTGCCCCGTCCTAATCCATACATCAAATGGGCATCTGCCAACTCCACATTTGTAGACATTGCACTGACTGCAAAACCACGTTCGTGATGAACACTAACCTGTTGATGCTACGTACTGATGTGCTTGATGCTAGTACTGTAGAGCAATGAGTCGCATGTCAACACAAGCACCGAAGTCAACATTACCTTCCTTCAATTGGGCCAACTGGCGATGAATCGAAGAAGTACAGTACATACTGACGAAACTAAAATGAGCTCTAACATGGAAATTAAGCGTTTTCGGACACATGTCCACATAACATCTTTTCTTTATTTGTGTGTGAGGAATGTTTCCTGAAAGTTTGGCCATACCTTTTTGTAACACCCTGTATATAACTTCAAGGTCAGGTTTATTGTCTATAATACAGCATGCAGTCTCCCACAATCTTTATCTTGCAATTTTTATTGCCTACTTTAGTCCAAATAAACAAATACTCGTCAGAGTTCAGCTTCTTCTTTCTTCTAGTTGAGAAAGAGAACGGCTTCTCTGAAACCAAAGTACCATAAGGGACCTTAGCCAGTAGTCCTGCATTCTCAGCTATACTCCACGTCTTTCAACCCAGAATATTAGCATCAGGGAAAGCTTCAAGGCCACCGTAATCTACATGACTGCCCCATACAACAGCCAAGGTCAACCATGTACTGCCTCAAAACAGAGCTGACACATCACAGGTGAACTGTATTCGCAATCCACGAAACACACATGGACCTCCAAGAATCTGCTGCTTATTAAACTGCCCAGTAAGGTCTATATTTACTGCCTTCCTGCGACGCCAACGGCGACGATGAAAATGTTGAACAGGCATTGCAGCGGTATATATTGCATCACCTCCGTTCCGAGAGTTCCGGAACCTGTACAGAAAATTGGAATGGAGATCAACATAAACATCATTTCCGCTCTTTTTATTGCTCGTGAAAACCACACATTGCATGTTGTACCACCATACAGTGAGACCTTCAGAGGTGGTGATCCACATTGCTGTACACATCGGTACCTCTAATACCCAGTAGCACGTCCTCTTGAATTGATACATGCCTGTATTCGTCGTGGCATACTATCCACAAGTTCATCGAGGCACTGTTGGTCCAGTTTGTCCCACTCCTCAACGGCGATTAGGCGTAGACTCCACAGAGTGGTTGGTGGGTCATGTCGTCCATAAACAGTCCTTTTCAATCTATCCCAGGCATGTCGATAGGGTTCATGTCTGGAGAACATACTGGCCACTCTAGTTGAGAGATGTCGTTATCCTGAAGAAAGTCATTCTCAAGATGTGCACGATGGGGGACAGAATTGTCTTCCATGAAGACAACTGCCTTGCCAATATGCTGCCAATATGGTTGCACTGTCGGTCGGAGGATGGCATTCACGTATCCTACAGCCGTTACGGCGCCTTCTATGACCACCAGCGGCGTACGTCGGCCCCACGTAATGCCAGCTCAAAACAGCACGGAACCTCCACCTTGCTGAACTCGCTGAACAGTGTGTCTAAGGCGTTCACCCTGATCGGTTTGCCTCCGTACACGTCTCCGACGACTGTCTGGTTTAAGGCATTGCGACACTCATCGGTGAAGAGAACGTGATGCCAATCCTGAGCGGTCGATTCGGCCCATTGTTGGGCCCATCTGTACCGCTCTGCATGGTGTCGTGGTTGCAAAGATGGACCTGGGCCATGGACGTCGGGAGTGAAGTTGCGCATCATACAGCCTGTTGCGCACAGTTTGAGTGGTAATGCGACGTCCTGTGGCTGGACGAAAGGCATCATTCATCATGATGGCGTTGCTGTCAGAGGCCCCCCGAGCCATAATCCGTAGGTAGCGGACATCCACAGCTGTAGTAGTCGTTGGGCGTCCTGAGCGAGGCATTTCATCGACAATTCCTGTCTCTCTGTATCTCCAGCGCTTTGGTTCACTCCGAGGCGCCTGGACACTTCCCTTATTGAGAGCCCTCCCTGGCGCAAAGTAACAATGCGGACGCAATTTAACGGCGGTATTGACCGTCTAGGCATGGTTGAACTACAGACAACACGATCCGTGTACCACCTTCCTGATGGAACGACTGGAACTGATCGGCTGTCGGGCACGCTTTGTCTAATAGGCGCTGCTGAGGCATGGGTGTTCACATTTTTGGGCGGGTTTAGTGACACTATATCCACAGTCAATGTCTATCTTCAGGAGTTCTGGGAACCGGGGTGACGCGCGGGATTAGCCGAGCGGTTTCAGGCGCTGCAGTCATGGACTGTACCGCTGGTCCCGGCGGAGGTTCGAGTCCTCCTTCGGGCATGGGTGTGTGTGTTTGTCCTCAGGATAATTTAGGTTAAGTAGTGTGTAAGCTTAGGGACTGATGACCTTAGCAGTTAAGACCCGTAAGATTTCACACACATTTGAACATTTTTGGAACTGGGATGATGCAAAACTTTCGGGTACAAGTGCAGATATTTCTATTGCTGACCGAAGACGACAGTGTAATGTACTACAACGCATCAGTATTTATGTCATTTGCAGACTAATATTTATAACTGTTACAGGTCTTATGTTTCTAGTACATGTGGCAAGAGCAAGCATTAATGTTTACTTTTCCCTGGGCAGCAGACCAGGTTTGAAGTGTGGATGCATGGACGCAAAACTGTTAGCCTATACTGACAGGCGTGGTCCACTTAGTGGTCAGTTACAGCCATGCAGAAATCATCATGCCGTGAAGTTTGTGACTTGTTTATGGGAAGACTGTTAGAAACAGAGAAAAAAGAACCATCACCCTGATGTGTGCACCTCTCAAGGTACAGCATATGAAAATACCAGTCCTTATGTGCGTTACACCCTGTACAAACGTTAGAACGTGTATGGATCTTTATATGTTCCGTAGTGATACGGTAGTTTGTCGCTTCTTTGTTCGGTCTTTGCTAGTTTTGGTTTGCGCTCCAGGTACAGACACGTCGAAGTGGAAGCACGCGCAGATACTCACGTCTTACAAGTTTTCCCCGACACGTAACATAGTTCAGCACTTTCTCGTGGTGCTTTCAAAGAAAAATGCAGATCGTACCAGTCTCTGGATCTAGATACGTCTGATCATTTATGTTAGTACTCCCAATGTTTTGACATCCATGTGAAGAAGTTAAATTACTCAGACGTCCATTGCCTCGAGTGGATATTTGCGTCTCATAGCACACATGCGTTTTGTAATACTTCAGTCAAGCTTTCCTTACGGGAACTGCGTAAGATTATGTCATTCACCTTTCTTCATCTTCTCTACTACACAGAGATGTGTCTCGCGGTGCTACCGTTGCTTAAAAATCGCTTGGCACCGTTAAATGCTATATCAATGCGTTGTTCAAATCATGAGTTGATGGGACGAACAAAAGGTTCTCAGAATGTCAAAGTAGACAATGGACTGAACTGAAAGAATTTTCATATTTTTAATGCCATATCTCCCTGCGATGAAGTAAGTCTATACGCTTAGTTCTGCGGTTTATACCGAAAGTTCTGTCGTTAGTTATCGATGTTTTCTGTAGTCGCAGAGCTCACTTGAGGGCATTAAATCCAGCGTAACATCTGGAGGTCACCCGAACACGAAGACAAGACAAGGGGAGACAGAAATTATTGGCTTTGTATGAACAGGGAATTCGTGGATGAATCGGGAGTTTGCCGTACACTGGTACATAAAGAGTAAACTTGTCATATTGTTTGACTAAATGTATGCTACTAGTGCTAGTGCTGTGGGTGACATTGTGGTGTCACCGCCAGACACACCACTTGCTAGGTGGTAGCCTTTAAATCGGCCGCGGTCCGATAGTATACGTCGGACCCGCGTGTCGCCACTATCAGTGATTGCAGACCGAGCGCCGCAACACGGCAGGTCTAGTCTAGAGAGCCTCCCTAGCACTCGCCCCAGTTGTACAGCCGACTTTGCTAGCGATGGTTCACTGTTTACAGACGCTCTCATTTGCCGAGACGACAGTTTAGCATAGCCTTCAGCTACGTCATTTGCTACGTCCTCGCAAGGCGCCATATTCAGTTACTATAATCTGAACAGATAATATTGTGAATCATGTGCCGTCAAGAGCGACCTTCATCATTAATGGTTTAAAGTTAAGTATCAAACTAAGTACGTCCGCTTTCTGAATTCTCATTCCTTGTCATGTTCCAGACCTCACGTCAGTATAGTTCTTCCCTCCTCACGCCAGCCTGCGTGAGCTAAAACGCGTGCATTTCGGCCTCCTCTAGTAACACGGTGTTGGCTCTTCTGCCAACACTTAAGACATCTACATCAACTACTTTGTGACTGACACAAGTGGTCTGCAGAAGGCTCGTCGAGACTCTTTCGGACTATTTGTCTGCCGTTCAGTTATCGAATAGTACGTGCGAGAAACGACACTTAAATCTTTCCATGCGAGATCTAATTTATCTTGCCGGCCGGAGTGGCCGAGCGGTTCTACGCGCTACAGTCTGGAACCGCGCGACCCCTACGGTCGCAGGTTCGAATCCTGCCTCGTGCATGGATGTATGTGATGTCCTTAGGTTACTTGGGTTTAAGTAGTTCTAAGTTCTAGGGGACTGGTGACCTCAGAAGTTAAGTCCCATAGTGCTCAGAGCCATTTGAACCATTTTCTAATTTATCTTGTTTTATTATGATGACCGTTTCGTCCTATGTAGCTGGAAGTCAGCACGCTGTTTTTGTATTGTGAGGAGGAAGTGGGTCACTGAAACTTGGTGCCAAGATAGATACCTTTGCAACGAGGAACACTTGAGTTTTAATGAATGCCATACCCACTTGCGTATCGTATCCGTGACACTCTCTTCAATTTATCGCGATAATACAAAACGAAATGTCCTTCTCCGAACTATTTCGATGTCCTGCGTCAATCTTATCTGGTAAGTACCCATACCTACCTGCAATAGTTCAGCAGAGGGCGGACAAGTGTAGTGTTGTCTGTCTCTTTGACAGAAGTGTTGCATCTCTTAAGTGTTCTGCAGATAAAGCGTAGTCTGGTTCGCCTTCACCACAACATTTTTATGTGATATTTTCAGTTTAAGATGTTCGTAATTGTAGCCCCTAACTATTTAGTTGAATTGATAGCCTTTAAATTTGTGTGGGTGATCGTGTAACCGTAATTTAACGGATTATTTTTAGTAGTCATGTGGGTGAAGTTACGCATTTTATTGTTTAAAATCAATTCCCACTTTTCGCACCGTAAAGATGTCTTGTCCAACTAATTTTGCGTTTGGTTTTGATCTTGTGATGACTTCACTAGACTGTAAGCGACAGTATCACCCACAAACATTCTAAGAGCGCTGCTCAGATTGTCTCCTAATTAGTTGATATACAGATCAGGAACACTTTAGGGCGTGTAGCAGTTCCTTGGGGAACGCCAGATATTACTTCTGTCATACGGGATGGCTGTCCGTCAATCACTACGAATTGTGATCTTCCTGACGAGAAATGAACTGACATAGAAATCTGTTGCCATATTCTCTGTGTGCCACCTTGTTTCGTTTGATGTGGGCCGACACTCGTCGATTTACAATTGGCAGAGTCGCACCAAGTGGCACAAGCCAACGGACACGTCCACATAACGTCACCTGTGGACGGAGCCAGCCGGCAGTGTGCGGCCCTGTGCGGACGCGACGTAAACAGAACGGGAGCGCCGCCCCCGCCTCCGCCCCCGCAGTTTCCACGCGAGCAGCTCTGCCTCCGCCCTCGCCTCCCTGGGGGCCAGACCGCAGCGGCTCGCCTCTGTCCGCCGAAGCCGATAACGCTGGGGCAGACAAACTTTCCTCGCCTTAGGCCAGCGCCGGCACTTCGAATGAGCTTGCAACCGGATACTTATTCTTCCAAGGCCGTCTATTGTAAACGAAATTACTAATCGACCCACAGAAGCCTAGCAGTGCAATAAAACTACAAGCGAATCCATAATAATGTCATTCGGCGCACAACGAAACCAGAATATACAGGGTGTCCACAATGAGACTCCAACATTTGAACTCATAAAATCTAAGAGGAAACACAATTTATTGACGATCAAATACAGGGAAATCATACAGCAGCTCATCAAGTTTTCATACACAGGTGGACGGTTCAGTGCATTGGAATATCAAGTCTATAATCGATTTCGTGTCATGTGTTGCGGAGCATCTGTTCTGTGACAGAGTTGATGACAATTCTTATGCGCTGTTTCAAGTCTTGCAGGTCCTTTACTGGTGTAGCGTATACCCGGTCTTTCACATAACCCCACAAGAAAAACTCGAGGGGGGTTATGTCGGGCGAACGTGGCGGCCAAGGAATTGGACCTCCACGGCCAATCCATCGTTGCGGGAATGTGTCATTTAAAAATTTCCGAACATCCAGGCTCCAATGGGGTGGTGCACCGTCCTGTTGAAACATCACATTTGGGTGCAGATCTGTTATCTGTGGCACGGCAAATTGTTCCAACATGTCCAGGTAGATGGCTCCATCCACAGTCGGCTCCTGAAATAAAAACGGCCCAACAATGCAATTTATCATCAAACCACACCAAACATTAACTTACGGACTGTCGCGCATATGTTCCCTAGGTACATGTGGATTTTCGGACCCCCAGATGCGCATATTGTGACGATTGACAGCTCCTGACACGTGAACGTTTGCCTTGTCAGTAAACATCACGCGTGATAAAAATGTCTCGTCCGCGGCAATACGATCTAACATGACACATGCAAATTCTTCTCGCTTTGGTCGATCATCTGGCTTGATTTCTTGCACAACCTGCACTTTATATGCGTACAAACGTAATCGCTGATGGAGCACTTTGTGCACTGTTGAACGTTTCATACCAAGTTCTCGTGCTGCCTGTTGCACTGACTTCTGTGGACTTGGTTCGAATGACCGCCGCACTTGTTCCACATGATGTCTGCTGATCCCAGGCTTACCACCACCATGCCCTTTCGCAACACTCTCAGTAGCCAAAAACTGATCACACCACTTCTTTATAGTCTTGAACGACGGGGGCGCTTCGTTGTAAACTCGACGGAAGTTTCTTTGCACTTGGGTCGCCGATTTTGTCTCTGCATACCACCAGACAACTTGTGCACGCTCCTTCATATCCTCCATTTTGCTAAAAAAATCGATTGCAGCTCCACTACGGCCACTTGGCGTATCAAATTTGCACACCACAAACTTGTTGAGTTGCTCTGTCTGCCCCTCCAGGATTCACAGGTCCACCATCTGAAATGAGAAAGATATAGGATATTAAAATGTTGGACTCTCACTGTGGACACCCTGTATATACAGGGTGGTCCATTGATCGTGACCGGGCCAAATATCTCACGAAATAAGCGTCAAACGAAAAAACTGCAAAGAACGAAACTCGTCTAGCTTGAAGGGGGAAACCAGATGGCGCTATGGTTCGCCCGCTAGATGGCGCTGCCATAGGTCAAACGGATATCAACTGCGTTTTTTTTAAAATAGGAACCGCCATTCTTTATTACATATTCGTGTAGAATGTAAAGAAATATGAATGTTTTACTTGGACCACTTTTTTCGCTTTGTGATAGATGGCGCTGTAATAGTCACAAACATATGGCTCACAATTTTAGACCAACAGTTGGTAACAGGTACGTTTTTTAAATTAAGATACAGAACGTAGGTACGTTTGAACATGTTATTTCGGCTGTTCCAATGTGATACATGTACCTTTGTGAACTTATCATTTCTGAGAACAGAACGCATGCTGTTACAGCGTGATTACCTGCAAATACCACATTAATGCAGTAAATGCTCAAAATGATGTTCGTCAACCTCAATGCATTTGGCAATACGTGTAACGACATTCCTCTCAACAGCGAGTAGATCGCCTTTCATAATGTTCGCACATGCATTGACAATGCGCTGACGCATTTTGTCAGGCGTTGTCGGTGGATCACGATAGCAAATATCCTTCAACTTTCCCCACAGAAAGAAATCCCGGGACGTTAAATCAGGTGAACGTGCGGGCCATGGTATGGTGGGTGCTTCGACGACCAATCCATCTGTCATGAAATATGATATTCAATATCGCTTCAACCGCGCGGGAGCTATGTGCCGGACATCCATCATGTTGGAAGTACATCGCCATTCTATCATGCAGTGAAACATCTTGTAGTAACATCGGTAGAACATTACGTAGGAAATCAGCATACATTGCACCATTTAGATTGCCATCGATAAAATGGGGGCCAATTATCCTTTCTCCCATAATGCCGCACCATACATTAACCAGCCAAGGTCGTTGATGTTCCACTTGTCGCAGCCATCGTGGATTTTCCGTTGCCCAATACTGCATATTATGCCGGTTTACGTTACCGCTATTGGTGAATGACGCTTCGTCGTAAATAGAACGCGTGCAAAAAATCTGTCATCGTCCCGTAATTTCTCTTGCGGCCAGTGGCACAACAGCATACGACGTTCAAACTCGTCACCAAGCAATTCCTGGTGCATAGAAATATGGTACGGGTGCAATCGATGTTGATGTAGCATCCTAACGCCGACGTTTTTGAGATTGCCGATTCTCGCGCAATTTGTCTGCTACTGATGTGCGACAGCAGCTAAAACACCTACTTGGGCATCAGCATTTGTTGCTGGTAGTGGTTGACTTTTCACATGTGGCTGAACACTTCCTGTTTCCTTAAATAACGTAACTATCCGGCGAACGGTCCGGACACTTGGATGATGTCGTCCAGGACACCGAAGAGCATACATAGCACACGCCCGTTGGGCATTTTGATCACAATAGCCATACATCATCAGGATATCGACCTATTCCGCAATTGGTAAACGGTCCATTTTGGTTCAAACGGCTCTGAGCACTATGGGACTTAACATCTGAGGTCATCAGTCCCCTAGAACTTAGAACTACTGAAACCTAACTAACCTAAGGACATCACACACATCCATGCCCGAGGCAGGATTCGAACCTGCGACCGGAGCGGTCACGCGGTTCCAGATTGTATCGCCCAGAACCGCTCGGCCACACCGGCCGGCCGGTCCATTTTAACAAGGGTAATGTATCACGAAGCAAATACCGTCCGCACTGGCGGAATGTTACGTGATACCACGTACTTATACGTTTGTGACTATTACAGCGCCATCTATCACAAAGGGAAAAAAGTGGTCCAACTAAAGGATTCATTTTTCTTTACGCACTACACGAATATGTAATAAAAAATGGAGGTTCCGGTTTTAAAAAAAATGCAGTTGATATCCGTTTGACCTATGGCAGCACCATCTAGCGGGCCAACAATAGCAACACGAGTTTTATTCTTTGTAGTTTTTTCGTTTAACGCTTATTTCGTAAGATAGTTGGTCCTGTCACGATCCCGTATATATATATATATATATATATATATATATATATATATATATATATATATATATATATATATATATTTATATATATATATATGTTCTGGACTGGCAAGACAGCCAATCCACTGTGACGGGTAGCCGAAAGGCACGCGTTACTCACGCAGGCTGGCGTGAGGTCTGGAACAGGTAAGGGAATTTATAGTAGCAAAGAACGTAAGTAACTACTGGAATACTTAACTTTAATTCATAATTGGTGAACATCGGTCTGACGGTACATGCATCACAAGATAAATAGCAAATGATAATAGCGCCTTGCTAGGTCGTAGCAAATGACGTAGCTGAAGGCTATGCTAACTATCGTCTCGGCAAATGAGAGCGTAATTTGACAGTGAACCATCGCTAGCAAAGTCGGCTGTACAACTGGGGCGAGTGCTAGGGAGTCTTTCTCGACTAGACCTGCCGTGTTGCGGCGCTCGGTCTGCAATCGCTGATAGAGGCGACACGCGGGTCCGACGTATACTAACGGACCGCGGCCGATTTAAAGGCTACCACCTAGCAAGTGTGGTGTCTGGCGGTGACACCACAATATATATATATATATATATATATATATATATATATATATAAAAGTTAAAAACCTCAAATATGGTTGACTTATAAAAAAGTTAAGCGGACTTCCTCGAATAAAGTGTGAATTATACTGTATACTGTTACGGTATGTAGAAAAATAGTAGGGGAGTGTTATACCTAGGGGATAGTGTAGTTAGGAACAGGTGATGGTTTCTAGTTGGTACTTCAGTCTAGCAAGTGTTTTAGAACCAGGTGAAGGAATGCGCTCCAGAGAACACCGTAAGCGGTTTCCGCCATTTTCGGGTCTTTTATTTTTTTCCTGCTAGACAAGAGGTTATGTTTTGCGCAGCATTCGTAAATACAGTATTTCTCGTTCTACGCATTTAAGTACTGTGTAATCTATATTACAGAAAATTGTTAATCTTCAGGTACAGAATTGTATGGTTAAAATGCCACATTTTTAAACTGTTTATACAAAATTTCGTCAGTGAAACAATGCTTCGTCAGTCGTGCACCGCCTTGTACCTTGAAACAGAAGAAAGTCTTTTACCACAGAACATATGGTATTTGTAAACGAACTGAGTTTCTGCAATTAGTGAAATATGGACACACAGTGAGGGACACAAGGGTACCGACGCCGATTTCTCCCGCGCCCTGGCACTTGAATAGCACAACGAATGGGCTGGCGGGGCTTATGATTTCAAATGGTTCAAATGGCTCTGAGCACTATGGGACTTAACATCTGAGGTCATCAGTCCCCTAGACTTAGAACTACTTAAACCTAACTAACCTAAGGACACCACACACATCCATGCCCGAGGCAGTATTCGAACCTGCGACCGTAGCGGTCGCGCGGTTCCAGACTGAAGCGCCTAGAACCAAGCGGTCACTCTGGCCGGCGTTTATTATTTGACGCTGCTAGCAGACAGCGTTAAAGGCTGGCTTCCCTCTGCTGGCGCAGCCGTCAGAAGGTGCCGCCCGCGGCAAGTTCTCTGCTAGCAAAATGTCTGTCTCAAGAGGCGAAGTTCAGAAGAAGTTGTAAATTATTTGGATGCTGAGTGGTGCACCGTCGGAGGCTAATGAGCGCAGGTAAATGACATACGAGAGTTCAAGTACTGGGATATCCATCGGAAGTTCACTGAGGCTTTTTGCGGATGATGCTGTGGTGTATCGAGAGGTTGTAACAATGGAAAATTGTACTGAAATACAGGAGGATCTGCAGCGAACTGACACATGGTGCAGGTAATGGCAATTGAATCTCAATGTAGACAAGTGTAATGTGCTGCGAATACACAGAAAGAAAGATCCTTTATCATTTAGCTACAATATAGCAGGTCAGCAACTGGAAGCAGTTAATTCCATAAATTACCTGTGAATACACAGAAAGAAAGATCCTTTATCATTTAGCTACAATATAGCAGGTCAGCAACTGGAAGCAGTTAATTCCATAAATTACCTGTGAGTAGGCATTAGGAGTGATTTAAAATGGAATAATCATATAAAGTTGATCGTTGGTAAAGCAGATGCCAGACTGAGATTCATTGGAAGAATCCTAAGGAAATGCAATCCGAAAACAAAGGAAGTAGGTGACACTACACTTGTTCGCCTACTGCTTGAATACTTCTCACCGGTGTGGGATCCGTACCAGATAGGGTTGATAGGAGAGATAGAGAAGATCCAACGGAGAGCAGCGCGCTTCGTTACAGGATCATTTAGTAATCGCGAAAGCGTTACGGAGATGATAGATAAACTCCAGTGGAAGAGTTTGCAGGAGAGACGGTCAGTAGCTCGGTACGGGCTTCTGTTGAAGTTTCGAGAACATACCTTCACCGACGAGTCAAGCATTATATTGCTCCCTCCTAAGTATATCTCGCGAAGAGACCATGAGAATAATATCAGATATATTTGAGCCCACACAGAGGCATACCGACAATCTTTCTTTCCAAGAACAATACGAGACTGGAATAGAAGGGAGAACCGATACAGGTACTCGAGGTATCCTCCGCCACACACCGTCAGGTGACTTGGGTAGAATGGATGTGGATGTAGATGTAGAAAATTTGACATTCTAAGTAACAGTACAAAAGGGTCACAAAATATTTTGCTCTCTAGACTATCGATTTCGGTGAGGAATAATCATCTTCAGATTTGTAGAAAAATGAGAAACCAATTACAATTAATGGACGTCTACAACTTAAAACAATAAATTACACTTGTTTCACGTTCATACATGTGGAATGCACGCGCTCAAAATATGACGAAGCATATCTGTGTGAAACGTGACCAAATACAAAGAAGCCATTGCGGAATCGTCAAAAAATGCACACAAAACAGCTTAACATCGTCTTTTAAATTAGGCCACAGCGTCGAGAGAGTCACGCTGTTATCAGCGTATCAGGTGTACGCATACTCGACAATTATGCTATTACGAAAACGTACAGTTAGGTAAAAACTGTCGTGAGCCTTTAAAACGTATAAGTTTTTACAGTAATAAAATGAACTATATTAAGACGTGAGTAGCTCTACATTTTGAAATTATCAAAAGTTTGACCGAAACCGGTAGTGTAAGGACCAAAAATTGTTGTGAGCATAGCCGGAAACAAAAAAGAATTATTCTACACTCTCTGGATCACTATTTAGTCGCGGCTATACCGCGGCTTGTGAAACTAAGTAACAATGACGTTATTTTAATTGTATAGAAGATTGTCCAGACTTTGAATATTTTATAATAATAGATAAGTCTATATTTGAAGAGCTGTTTCACGTGGTTTCTCCTCACGATACACGCACACGCACACACACACACACACACACACACAGCAGTTGGAAATACTACCATAGCTTGGGCACGGAGGTTTTGTTGTAATAACATGGCGTTTTCGCAGCATATGACAGCAAGTCTTATCTACGTGCGCCGGCCGGTGTGGCCGTGCGGTTCTAAGCACTTCAGTTTGGAACCGCGTGACCGCTACGGTCGCAGGTTCGAATCCTGCCTCGGGCATGGATGTGTGTGATGTCCTTAGGTTAGTTAGGTTTAAGTAGTTCTAAGTTCTAGGGGACTGATGACCTCAGAAGTTAAGTCCCATAGTGCTCAGAGCCATTTGAACCATTTGAGCCGTATCTACGTGCATTAATTTAACAGTCAATGCTATCGTTGCTACATTTTGGAGCCATTCGCGGTAATTCAGATGCTCTGTGGGGTAAAGTTCCAACCAGTCAACAGGAGTCATGTCAGAAGCCGACATGATCCCTGTTTGGCCAGAACAGGCAGCAGTCAAAGAATTTCACATAGAAAATAGTATCGGACCTCTATCTCCTATCGTTTAGCCCGTCGTATGGGAATTGCGATTTTTCATAATAGGACAAATTTATTATATTTTGCCCTCCCTGTCGTTGCAGTTGACAGTTAAGGGACGGAAGTCGTGTGAACTTTGTCCTGTGTGCTTTCATACTTGAACTGTTTACGTATCGGATTTTGTGAAGCGGAGATTGACTACAATCTAGTTTTTGCCTAGACGCGAGTGAAAAACCGCTGAAAAGCCAGACTCAGGCCGGCCGGTGTACCAGATGGAAATGGAAATGAGAGTTTGTCGTCATTGGGCGGGAGGCCCCTTACGGGGCAGATCCGGCCGCCGTGGTGCAGGTCTTATTAACATTGGATGCCACATTGGGCGACCTGCCCGCCGGATGGGGATGAAATGATGATGAAGACAATACAACACCCAGTCCCTGAGCGGAGAAAATCCCCGACGCAGCCTGGAATCGAACCCGGGCCCGTGGGATGGCAATCCGTCACGCTGACCACTGAGCTATCGGGGCGGACGGTGTACCAGATGAAAGGTCGTTAGTCCTGCGCGCTGCTTCGATACGGGCTTGCCTCTTTCCCCATCTTCAACAGATCGAAAATGCCACTGCAGCTGTCACCCGAACAGGGAAACAGCCAAACAGTCAACAGCGGCTGCTTGGGAATTGCTACGCTAACCGGGAAAGCGTCAGTCATTTGAAACTCAAGTTGCGATTTTCTCGCGAGACGTTCTGGAAGCCACGCGTCAAGCCAGTCAGGCAGCTACATTGTTTCCTGGCGTTCGAAAGGATTTGACTCAGTACCAGACCTATGCTTATTATCGGAAGTACAATAGTATGGGGTATCAAGCGAAATTTGTGACTGCGTTGAGTGTTTCTTGGTAGGAAGGGCTCATCTTCTTGTCTTGGATACATAGTAATCTGTAGATGTAGAAGATATTTCAGGTTGCTCCTCTTTAGTGTTCATGTTGTACATTTACAACCTGGCCGACAGTATTAATAGCTAGTAATCTCATTTCTTTCGTAGGTGATGCATTTAGCTATAATAACCTACTTTCTGAAAAGATCTGCACAAATATTAACTCAAGTATTGATAAAACAGTCATGGACTGTGCGGCTGCCGGCCGTAGTGGCCGAGCGGCTCTAGGCGCTCAGTCTGGAACCGCGCGACCGCTACGGTCGCAGGTTCGAATCCTGCCTCGGGCATGGATGTGTGTTGTCCTTAGGTTAGTTAGGTTTAAGTAGTTCTAAGTTCTAGGGGACTGATGACCTCAGATGTTAAGTCCCATAGTGCTCAGAGCCATTTGAACCATTTTTTGACTGTGCCGCTGGTCCCTGCGGAGGTTCGAGTCCTCCCTCGGGCATGGATGTGTGTGTTTGTCCTCAGGATAATTTAGGTTAAGTAGTGTGTAAGCTTAGGGACTGATGACGTTAGCAGTTAAGTCCCATAAGATTTCACACACATATTGATAAAAGTTCACAGTGGTGCAGATATCGGAAACTTGCTTCAAACGATGTACTACACGAAACGAAAAATATTAATACACAGTTTGAATCCGTTAACTAATATAAGTACCTGAGTGTAACAACTTGTAGGGATATGAAATGTAACGATCACACAGGCTCAATTGTAGGTACAGCAGGTGGCACACTTCGGTTCACTCGTAGAATACTAGGGAAATGCGATCAGTATACAAAGTAGAATGCTTACAAAACACTCGTGCGACCAATTCTAGAATATTACTAAAGAGGGTGGCAATCGCACTAAACATATCTACTAGGGGATATTCAACGTATACAAAGAAGGGTAGAACGTATGGTCACAGCTTTGTTTGACCCACAATGCTGAAAAACTGAAGTGGTAGGCGTTTGAAGGTAAGGGCAAGCCTGTTTACGAAGCTTCAAGAAGGAACTTTGAATGACGAATCTAGAAAAATACTACAACCCTCTACATGTCTCTACCACAGGGATGGCGAATACAAAATTGGACTAATCACGAGACAAATATTCTGCACGCACACCGTACATGGATGGAACGGAAGGAGCAGTAATAACTGATACAGTGGGTAGTTCCACCTGCCACGTATTTCACAGTGGTTTGCTTAGATGTACAGAGAGACAATTATTGAACTATATGAAATAAAATGGTCATAATTTCTGAACGGTTTGCGTTAGGGCGTTCAAAGTGCACGGTTGGTCGCGTGGCATGGTGGGAATTAGTACGGTTTGGTTTACCGACGAAGCCCATTTTCATTTGGAAGACTGAGAATCCGGATTTCGGGACCGCGAAGTCTGCTCACCCTCAGACGGAGACTGTGTGGAGAGCAGCGTTCAGACGCGGAATAATCGGTGCGATATTCCTTGGTGGCACGGTGATTACCGAACGGTACGTGAAAAATTTGGAAGATGATTTCACCCCATTATCCAAAGTGACCCTGATTTCGACAAGATGTGGTTCATGCAAGACGGAGCTCGACCTCATCGAAGCAGGAGAGTGTTTAATCTCATGGAGGACCACTCTGGGGACCGCATTCTGTCTCTGTGGTACCCAGGGGCCACTGGCATGGGCCTTGATTGGCCGCCATATTCTCCGGATCTGAACACATGAGACTGCTTTTCGTTGGGCTGTATTAAAGAGATGGTGTTTACCAATAACCACATGGTTCAAATGCTTCAAAAAATGGCTCTGAGCACTATGGGACTAAACATCTGAGGTCATCAGTCCCCTAGAACTTAGAAGTACTTGAACCTAACAAAAGTAAGGACATCACACACATCCACCAATAACCCCAAAACCATTGATCAGCTGAAAACAGCCATTCAGCAGGTCATCGACAGCATTGATGTTCCGACACTTCAGCGGGTCAGGCAGAATTTCGCTATTTGTCTGCGCCACATCATCACCAATGGTGGCAGGCGTATCGAACATGTCATAACGTAAATCCGCGGTCCAACGCACTGCTTTCCGGGCGGGAAGGCGTGCCGGTCCCCGGCACGAATCCGCCCGGCGGATTAGTGTCGAGGTCCGGTGTGCCGGTCAGCCTGTGGATGGTTTTTAAGGCGGTTTTCCATCTGCCTCGGCGAAAGCGGGCTGGTTCCCCTTATTCCGCCTCAGTTACACTACGTCGGCGATTGCTGCGGAAACACTTTCTCCGCGCACGCGCACACCATAATTACCACGCAAACATTGGGCTTACAGTCGTCCAGTGTGAGACGTTCCCGGGGGGAGTCCACTGGGGGACGAGCCGCACAATAACCCTGGGTTCGGTGTGGGGCGGCGGTGGGCTGAGTGTAGCCTGTTGTGGGGTTGTGAACCACTGAGGGCTACGGCGGGGACGGAGCCTATCCGCCGTTTCTAGGTCCCCAGTTCGATAAAATGCAATACAAACTTTGAGCAAACGGTGCTGCCTCTGACTCGGGATTCACGATGCTTGCTGAGAACACGACCAGATGTAGCAGCCAGTGACGAGCGTGTCACGAGTTTACAGTGTCTGCCAGTTGGCGATGCGCTGTTGACTGTGGAGTGTTGAGTGTGTGTAGGCTTTGTATGCGGCAGTCTTTGTGAGGCACGAGCGGCGCGCCAGCTCCTCGAGTTTCGGGTTTCGGCGCGGCGAGTGGCCCCCGCCCTCTGCCCCTGCTAGCCGGTCCCACGGAGAAACCATTAGTAACCGGCAGCGACCGCGCCGTGTAGCGACACCGCCGACGGGCGTTTTTCTGCCCTCGCCACGCCGCGCTTCTGTGCTGTTGAAGACGTCAGCGCCTTTGGAATTGCCGCGGCTAATCGGCGACAAAGGCCTAACACGGCTCACAACAAGCGGCCGCGCCGACACCTGGCGGCCATTTATCTCGGCCGCACAACACTGGGCGAGGGCCCTTCAGCCCTCGAGGGCTCTCCGCGCCCTTTCTTTGCGCGAGCCCCGAGGGGCTGCCGCGGACCGCCGAAATATGTCGCGGGGTCAGCAGCGCGCATCGCGCTCCCCGTGCAGAGTGCGGCTGTGCTACACGGCCGTGCCGCCAGCGGGGGGCTGCACAGTATCCGCCGCTTGCAGATGTTACACTTTGTAGCCAAAGACAACACAAACAGCCCGCTGTGATCGGCTGAAGAACGAATACACTGACCTAAAGATGGCTTTATAATATTTCCATACACGTCCCGAGAAATTTTCCGTGCGTTACCACTTCGCGCAATTCTCATCGTCGTCATCATAATCATCATAATCATTATCTTGCGAGTATTCTATGGCTGGAGCAGCTTCTTGCTTGTCGTATTCCACTTTCTCCGATCATACCAGTATCCTTCTGATAGTCCTCTGGCATCTGTCGCCTCGTAGACATCTCGACCCTAGCTTCTCCCATGTCATTCACGCTTTCCTCGACCATCGGCTATCGTACATCTTTTCTACGTCTACATCCATACTCCGCAAGCCACCTGACGGTGTGTGGCGGAGGGTACCTTGAGTACCTGTATCGGTTCTCCCTTCTATTCCAGTCTCGCATTGTTCGTGGAAAGAAAGATTGTCGGTATGCCTCTGTGTGGGCTCTAATCTCTCTGATATTATTCTCATGGTCTCTTCGCGAGATATACTTAGGAGGCGGCAATATACTGCTTGACTCCTCGGTGAAGGTATGTTCTCGAAACTTCAACAGAAGCCCGTACCGAGCTACTGAGCGTCTCTCCTGCAGAGTCTTCCACTGGAGTTTATCTATCATCTCCGTAACGCTTTCGCGATTACTAAATGATCCTGTAACGAAGAGCGCTGCTCTCCGTTGGATCTTCTCTATCTCTTCTGTCAACCCTATCTGGTACGGATCCCACACTGGTGAGCAGTATTCAAGCAGAGGGCCAACAAGAGTACTGTAACCTACTTCCTTTCTTTTCGGATTGCATTTCCTTAGGATTCTTCCAATGAATCTCAGTCTGGTATCTGCTTTACCGACGATCAACTTTATACGATCATTCCATTTTAAATCACTCCTAACGCGTACTCCCAGATAATTTATGGAATTAACTGCTTCCAGTTGCTGACCTGCTACATTGTGGCTAAATGATAGAGGATCTTCCTATGTATTCGCTCCACATTACACTTGTTTACATTGAGATTTAATTGCCATTCCCTGCACCATGCGTCAATTCGTTGCAGATCCTCCTGCATTTCAGTACAATTTTCCATTGTTACAATCTCTCGATAATCCACAGCATCATCCGCAAAAAGCCTCAGTCAACTTCCGATATCATCCACAAGGTCATTTATGTATATTGTGAATAGCAATGGTCCTACGACACTCCCCTGCGGCACACCTGAAATCACTCTTACTTCGGAAGACTTCTCTCCATTGAGAATGACATGCTGCGTTCTGTTAACTAGGAATTCTTCAATCCAATCACATCACACAATTGGTCTGATAATCTATATGCTCGTACTTTGTTCATTAAACGACTGTGGAGAACTGTACCGAACGCCTTGCGGTAGCCAAGAAAAACGGCATTGTATACGTCCATGCCATTTTAGCCGTTGCGTCACTATGGTGTCAATTTACTGATCTGACGACAGCCATAGTGCCCGGTCCTGCTTGGAGATGCCGCACCTTCGCTTCCAAAATTCCATCTCCAATGCAAGTAATCTGTTGCTCTGGCGCTTGTTTACTACCCGTATTTCTCCTCCGTACGTATCGATGTTTTCGACAACTGAGCAAAAATCACGTGTTTGGTTCTTTCAGGTTATTTTCTTCTTCCTAACGACCGATTTCAGTTATCGTAAGGCACTCTTACTCTGCCCTATTTTATTATTTACGTCATCTTCAAAAAAATGTTCAAACGTGTGTGAAATCTTATGGGACTTAACTGCTAAGGTCATCAGTCCCTAAGCTTACACACTACTTAACCTAAATTATCCTAAGGACAAACACACACACCCATGCCCGTGGGAGGACTCGAACCTCCGCCTGGACCAACCGCACGTCATCTTCAGTTTTTCCGTTTGATGATATCTTAACCCCAGGTACTTAAAATACTTACTGATGTCATTAGCTCAAACCTCCACATCCTCTGCGGTACTGTCGCCAGCCTTAAGATATTCGGTGTTTGTCGAACTCATTGTAAGGCCCCATGTTTTATATACCTCTTTAACTTCTGAAGCATGTAATCACCATTATCTGTCGTGTACATAAATGTTCGTCGTCTTCCGTCGAATTTAACATTCCTTGTATGTGTGCCTTTCTCTTCTCTGTAAGCAGGACTTCGGTCACTTCTCCATGCTTGTTAGAGTAACCGCAACACTGCCTTTGTTTTCACCTCTCATTGTCCACAGTATCTTCCATATACTGCTTGCTCTAGTTCCACCAAAGTGCTCTTCTATATCCTCTCCCACTTTCTGCGAGGCCTCATATGTAGCTTAAGTAATGGCTCTTGGCTTAGCTCCACACGTTCAACATTTTACTATAGGCTTCCTCTTACATCTTCACCAATTTCTCTACTTCCTCTTCTTTTATTTCCATTTTTTTCTCTCCTGCATTTTTAAATGCCGCTTCATGATTGATACACATTACCTGCTGTTTCTTTCTTGATACGCGATGCCAGTCTAGGTTTGCGTAGTGCAAACGTAGTTCCCATGGCGGAAAGCCGTGTGCGCGGCTGTTTCGTGGAAAGGCAAGGTAGCAGAACCCAATCTTTTTTGGGTGCGCAGTGTAGTACACTCGTGCATTGAACTACAAATGTTGTTGTCTCTTAACTACTGTTTCTTGATTTGACCTCCAGAGTGTGTACTATATTAGCCATTTGAAGCACGTGGTTATAGTGTACACTGAACTGTACGAAGATAATAAATAAATGCATATTTACAGATATAGGAACCCAAGCTGTTACAGTTTTGTCCACCGTAGACTGTTAACAAATAGATTTAGAAGTAAATTGATTTTACTTTATCGGTTTACATGATTTCTGTAATTTCAAGGCATAAAAATGATATATGCATACTACCAAAACCAACAGATTTTTTCTAGTGCTCTTGGGGAAATTATGAATCACTCACAAAGGCGAATGTCTTTAGTCAACAAAAGAGAAAAGAGGGAGGTACCTATTACTCATCTATGTTTTCAAAATGTCGAACCTTTCGCATAAACCGGGGACGCGAAAACAAGCACCTTCCGATTCAGAATCGGGAGAACAGTAAACGGATGTTTAAGAACCCGTGACTGTCTATATGCAATGCAAATATAGAAAACTGCAACCAGTCCCTTTTCTGAAATTCTTATTTATTTCATGTACCGATTTTAGAACCTTTTCAGCGGAAGAAGATGAGCCTGAAAAAGTTCGAAAACCGGTTCATGGAATAAATAATGATTTCAAAAAACTCTAGTGTTGATTCTATGTAGAATGAGAGGAAAAGAGACGTGGTTGAAGCGAAGTCGAATGATGGTGTAAATCGTTGATCGGTCCAAATATGTCCTCGTAAAGCACGGCTTTGAAGGAATTCAAGGGTGTAACACTGCACAATAACCGCTTTTTAATCACTAACGAAAGCCAGTGGACGCCACAATACAAGTATTAGTTAAAATTAATTCTTTCAGTTAAGTATTCTAAAGGATTAACCCCCATATCTCCTATTTTTCGTATTATGTTTATCTAGCAATTTGATTCTTCTATATATATGGTCTAGGAATATGATGCGTCAGGTCCAGAAGCAAAATTTTGATAAGTTTCATAAATAAATGTGTTAAGTTACAGTTAATCCAGGTTCAAGTGTTAAGCTTTTCTTTCTCAAATAGTTTATTATTCCGGTAGTGGTTTACACTTGTATTTAGTCTCGTTAGTTTTTGTAGCTTCATAGTAAATAAGCCAAATTATATACAGATTTAAACATGTCTAGCACAGAATTTGACTTACTACTACTTCGTAAAGAGCGATGGCCTTTTATTGTAGCATGAAGAACTCCGTAAATTTTAGAACCTTACATAATCTCCTTCCTTAAATGGACAAATATTTTATTTCTTACGTACATTCAGCGAAGATGAACAGAAAAATGGATATGACAATAAGTAGGTCATAGTTCATCAGTACAATTACAGTTACAACGAAATTTAAATAATACACCTTGCACAGTACCTACTGTGGTTACTGAAGGCTGGTGTTGTCAATCTCTGAATGAGTATACGAAGCAAATTTACGAAATAACAAAGATCACAGTACACTGCTTGAAACTTACATTAGATTCACGAGCTTAGTTTACATTTTGTTAAACAAATATGATTCACTGGTTAAATGAATACAGTTCCATATCCTGAATTATCAACAACGTAGCCCAGCGATTGACAATGCTCACTTTTAGAATTACGGATGCTTTTCCCTTTTAACCTATTATTTCACTGGTTATTTCTCCAATACATGTAAGAAACAGATGAATTATTTCATTTCTTAAGCCATGAAACATCTAATATTTCAGTGCTTATTTGTAACATTTTGACCCTATTATTTTAACTGGATCAAACGTAATTTATTTCTCCGAAGTAAGTTCATAATATCTGAATAATAATATGTACCATAAGTTATGAAATACGTAACTCCAGTTAATGTAAGCTAAAGGCTACATGATGTTCGAATCGCAGTTTTACTAGAAATCCGTTTCCAATATCGAAATTATCATTTATTTATCGAATTCTATTTATATATTTTTCATCTCAAAACATCCAAAAACTCGTTCTTTTGAAAGGCATTCAATTGTAAAATACTCCAATAGAAATATATCGACTCAGCTGAACATATTTACTAATTAAATATGACAAAAGTCAAATACGCAACTGTTGGAAGTAACTGTAACTGTAACAAAAAAGCAACAAGCCCGTATAAACAATTCATCAAATGTTGTCGTAAAGTTTTTCCGGTTTGTAAAGTAAATGCTGGAATACAGAATACCTTTTTACATATTTCCAGGTGATACACTTTTTCCTCACCTTCTGCTGGCCAGGATGAGACGGAGAATAAGCGTTAGTTCCTCAGCAGCACGCACTTCCAAACTTGATTTGAAATGGAAACATCAACAAAGAACGTTCGCTGAAGCTGTTGTGAAAACTCCAGCGTGACACAAACTATGAAGTTAAAAGCGCCCCCCAGTGTTCTATGTGCACCTAGAGCATGAAAATGATCTGTTCATCTGTCAGGGGAAATGTAACCGTGTCGGCGAGTCATCACTGTGATGTTGCATCATGGCTGTTCCAGTCGTGAGAAGGGTAATGTTCTGTTTAGAACAAACGAGAATGTACAAGAAGAAATATGAAGGAAACGAAAAAAGGGTAACAAAAGTGAAGCATTTTTCTCGCACTTTGACTTGGGAAATATTTCTTTTTTCGCGTCGAACTAGGGAACACACGCTGACTGGGCCGAAAGTACTTTCTAAATAACTTAAAAGTGCTATATCTAGAAAAATATAATTCATATAACATTTAGTAACGTAGAAGTTGGAGGTGTGGGTTGAAGCTGTAGTCGTGTAAAAAAGTTTGGCTTGCCTACACGCCACATCCCGCTAGGCACAACACGTTTTCCCGCCACCGCGTTGCAGGAAATTCCTTGTCTGGTGAACTAAAAAATATTCATGAGGGGGACGTTATTTGTACTTTACAAGGCTTCAGTATCGCATTACGTTGAATATTTAGGGGAATCTTAATGTTATTGAAATGTCAAGTGAGCAATAATAATCGATTCTAAGCGTACACCACTTCTGGTGGATGGAGCTTAAGGCGAAGCGACTGTAAATGAGCGTGAGTTCTCTAGCAGCATGTATTTCAAGGCTGGCAATATGAGGGGAATAAATTCGCTCTTCTTGTCACAAAATTTCTAACACGACACAATCCGTGAGCGTGGGGCTGCTATCAAGTTCTCTGTGTCTCTGTGTGCGCATGGGCGATGAAACTGGTCACCTCGTCCACCAGGAAAAATAGAACCGTATTGACGGAGTCATAGTAAATCTGTCGTGTCGTAACTCCATTAGTGAGAAGGAAAATATTCGTTGTAAAATAGACGTGAATCTATCAGAAAAGCAATGTCACGTGGTAAAAATAAACCACGTTACATTACTTTGCTGACAGATTCACATCTATTTTACAACGATTAGTTCCCTTCTCACTAATGGAGTTACGACACGACAGCTTTACTATGACTCCGTCAATACGGGTGACGAAAGTCAAATATTTTGCTTACATTTGGAATGTCTACAATTTCTGTGTCATATTACAAGACACAAATCGATTAGGTGCAACGAAGTTCATCAATAGTTAAAAACTGTCATATCTCAATAAGTGCGAAATAGCATCTGGAGATGTAGGCTGAAATAGCAGTCGTATAAAAGTCTTTGTCCTGCTAAGACCTCACAGTTCTCTTGGCTTCAGTCGCTTTGCAGCTACCATGTTTCAGTAAAATCATTGTGACTCGTGAACGATAGGATGTTCATAAGGAGAGGTTGTTTCCATGTGCACAGATGATTGTATAAAATAAAATTAATTAGCTTCGACATATTCGTTTTTGAGTCGTGACACCGGCGCAGAAATGATGGAATATAATCACTAGACATTCTCAGTATATGAAGTTTAAAAGGCAGAAGTATAAAACGGCTACCAGAAATCGGTACAACGTTGTATATCGACAGCGAATCAATCAAAACGCCGTTATTGTTTGTGCTATGTGCTGTCGTCCGGAAGAACGTGCGTGAATGGTAAGTAAAAAGTAACACCTGAACTACAGAGCACAGGAAAAGGCTAAGTGTGTGGGCCTCTCGCGTAGAGCTACCGTGGGCAATTCGGGAGAGCGTTAGTTTCTCGTTCCAAGGGCCACGGATTTAAGCCCTGCTCGTGCCAATTTTTGTACTATAGGACGTGTGAAACTGTTACATGGGACAACATTTTCCTGACATGTAGAATAACTGTTCGGAGTTTACAGCAATTTTCTATTGGCAGTCCACTTTCGATTCGATTATTTGAAAGAAGGAAACGTCTGGAGCAATAACCATACACAGTCGAAACAGAAGAAAAAAGGATCAGTTGCGTCACACGTGGGAAGTATTAATGTTAATAATAATAATAATAATAATAATAATAAAAGAAGAACTAAAAGAAAAATATAGACAAAGACTAACAAAAATACTGAAAACAGAATTGACAGCAAGAAACAAGACAAAAGCTATAAATACTTATGCCATACCAATATTGACCTACTCATTTGGAGTAGTGAAATGGAGTAACACAGACCTAGAAGCACTCAATACACTTACACGATCACAATGCCACAAATATAGAATACATCACATACATTCAGCAACAGAAAGATTCACATTAAGCAGAAAGGAAGGAGGAAGGGGATTTATCGATATAAAAAACCTACATTATGGACAGGTAGACAATTTAAGAAAATTCTTTATAGAACGAGCAGAAACTAGCAAAATACACAAGGCAATCACTCATATAAATACATCGGCTACACCACTGCAATTTCATAACCACTTCTACAACCCTTTAGATCACATAACATCAACAGATACGAAGAAAGCAAATTGGAAAAAGAAAACACTTCATGGCAAGCACCCATATCATCTAACACAGCCACACATCGATCAAGACGCATCCAACACATGGCTAAGAAAAGGCAATATATACAGTGAGACAGAAGGATTCATGATTGCAATACAGGATCAAACAATAAACACCAGGTATTTCAGCAAGCATATTATTAAAGATCCCAATACCACAACAGATAAATGCAGACTTTGTAAACAACAAATAGAAACAGTAGATCACATCACAAGCGGATGTACAATACTAGCAAATACAGAATACCCCAAAAGACATGACAATGTCGCAAAAATAATACATCAACAGCTTGCCTTACAACATAAACTTATAAAACAACACGTTCCTACATACAAGTATGCACCACAAAATGTACTGGAGAATGATGAATACAAATTATACTGGAACAGAACCATTATAACAGATAAAACAACGCCACATAACAAACCTGACATCATACACACCAATAAAAAGAAGAAATTAACACAACTAATCGAAATATCCATACCCAATACAACAAATATACAAAAGAAAACAGGAGAAAAAATTGAAAAATACATCCAACTGGCTGAGGAAGTCAAAGACATGTGGCATCAGGATAAAGTTGACATCATACCAATTATACTATCAACTACAGGAGTCATACCACACAATATCCACCAATACATCAATGCAATACAGCTACATCCAAACATATATATACAATTACAGAAATCCGTAATTATTGATACATGTTCAATTACCCGAAAGTTCCTAAATGCAATATAACATATACCGTACAGCAAAAAGGAAGTGACGCTTGATAAAGGTCCGCGTCACTCCATTCCTCACCAGACTTAACGTCTGAGAAAGTAAAGATAATAATAATAATAATAATGAAAATAATAATAATAATAAGCATAATAAAAATAATTATTATGCGGAGAACTGGAAAACAGTATTCTGCTTGATATTTTATTTTAGTATATAAGCTTTGCCTTCATCAGTACATCAGAAAACAATGACATTTATTTATAATTTACATAATATATTACTTATAAAGTCTTTTACATTTGATGTTGTACTCACGTCCTGTCGTTGTAGATGGACATACGTCAACCTCGAGTCAACCATTATCGCTGTCTTAGTTGCTGGTTGTAATATTATTTTCAGCAATGATTCAAAATTGTTAGGTAATTTGCTTGTTTGGTAATTTGCTTGTTTGGTAATTTGCTGACGCACGTTTACTATACAGGGTGTTACAAAAAGGTATGGCCAAACTTTCAGGAAACATTCCTCACACACAAATAAATAAAAGATGTTATGTGGAAATGGGTCCGGAAACGCTTCATTTCCATGTTAGTGCTCATTTTAGTTTCGTCAGTATGTTCTTCCACCTACGCTCAATGGAGCACGTTATCATGATTTAATACGGGATACTCTACCTGTGCTGCTAGAACATGTGCCTTTACAAGTACGACACAACATGTGGTTCATGCACGATGGAGCTCCTGCACATTTCAGTCGAAGTGTTCGTACGCTTCTCAACAACAGATTCGGTGACCGATGGATTGGTAGAGGCGGACCAATTCCATGGCCTCCACGCTCTCCTGACCTCAACCCTCTTGACTTTCATTTATGGGGGCATTTGAAAGCTCTTGTCTACGCAACCCCGGTACCAAATGTAGAGACTCTTCGTGCTCGTATTGTGGACGGCTGTATACAATACGCCATTCTCCAGGGCTGCATCAGCGCATCAGGGATTCCATGCGACGGAGGGTGGATGCATGTATCCTCGCTAACGGAGGACATTTTGAACATTTCCTGTAACAAAGTGTTTGAAGTCACGCTGGTACGTTCTGTTGCTGTGTGTTTCCATACCATGATTAATGTGGTTTGAAGAGAAGTAATAAAATGAGCTCTAACATGGAAAGTAAGCGTTTCCGGACACATGTCCTCGTAACATATTTTCTTTCTTTGTGTGTGAGGAATGTTTCCTGAAAGTTTGGCCGTACCTTTTTGTAACACCCTGTAATAGGTTTTTTACTGTCTGACAGTTGGAGAAATTCAAGTTTGACAACTAGCTGTTTACTCAAAGATATTTACGTTGTTGTGGGTCGTGTTTCTATGGCACTCTATTGATTGGTTTTTAAATTCTGGTGTTTTACTTAGCCGTTATTCCTGTACAAAATTTCAACAAATTTTTTAAAAAAACTGTGAGTGCCCGAAATCGGTTTGTTCATTTAGTATATTGTAGGGCTAATCCTTGGTGTGCACTTATACATCAAACTCCTACAAAATATTCAGGACTGGAACATTTGGGATTTTGTGCACGATTTGTAGTGCGTGTTCAATGTTGTCAATTTCGTATTTTCCATTTTTGAGAAACGTAAAGAAAGTGGATTGCTTGTTATTTGTTTCTCTCGTATGTTCTCTGAATCGAACTATAAAATTTATTCCCGTCTGTCCTATATATTACAAAGACATCAATAACAGGTCCATGTGAATATATGGAACGTAAATGTCTTTGAGTAAACAACTAGCTGACAAACTTGAATTTCTACGACTGTCAGATAGTAAACAACGTATTATAATACGCATGCAACAGCAAATTATCGAATAATTTGAAAACGTTGTTGAAAATAATATTACAGCCCACAACTATGGCAGCAGTAATGGTTTACTCGAAGCTGACATACGTCCATCCACAACATCGGGACGTGAGTACAACACCAATTGCAAAAAAACCTTTATAAATTATATATTATCTAAATTATAAATAAATGCGATTGTTTGCAGCTGTACTGACGAAGGCAATGAAGCCGAATAAGCTTATATAGTAAAAGAAGATGTCAAACAGCATATTGTTTTCCAATTCTCTGCGTGTTGTCCTACTGTGACAATATACGCTGCAGGTCCCACAGTAAAGAAAAAATACTAATACCAGAAATAAACCAAATAATATGATTAATAAGAAGTACGTATCGTTCTGCACAGTTTATTCAGGAACAAGAGCTTCACAATAGTGATAGCGTACAAAGAAGTGTGTGAAGCAAATTATGTGTCACAAATACAGTATGTTGTCCCATATAACAGTTTCACACGTGCTACAGTATAAAAACTGACATGACACTTGGCACGACAAACTAACACACTGCCTACTTCCCCACGGGAGCTCTACACGACAGACACTAAATAGTTATGTTTTTCCCGTGCTCCGTCGTTTAAACATTTTCCCCTGGTCAATAATGCATAGCACAAGCTATATCAGTGTTTTGGTTGATTATTGTTGTACAACATTTGGTACCGATCTGACTGTCTGACATCCGGAGGCTTGGGTGTTAGAACCGAGTATACAGTCGCGTCGTGAAGATGTCGATACCACACTAGGCAACTCACGGCCCCCATAGTGGCGCGCAGCTGGTGATGCAAACGAGATTCGGCGCGTGGTGGAGCGAGTAAACGGTCTGCATACGGGTGTGGCTGAGGAAGTTCCAAAACGGAATGGAGAGGTAAGTACAAGACCGGATGCCGAGTTTAACATCTCGCCCGAGTCGTCATCCGTGAAATTCCGTTCACACGACGACGCAGAAAACGTTCCAACAGCTCTTGTTCGGCCTCACCTTGAATATGAGCGTCCGTATACAGTTTAATTTGAAGCCGATCACCAATAAAATTGCAGCACTCTCTCGTGACGAATTCCTAGTAGAGGACAAATACGATACCGAAAGATGTTCTAATTAAAAGCCGCAGTGCGGTAGAGACTAGTGTTCGGTGTTAAATCGAATCAAATGTTTAATAAATTCCTCTGCTGGCGAAACTGTCTTTTCTTAATACAGTGTACAAGTAGCATGTAACAAAACGTTTGTTTAAGCAGTACATGTGCTGATATTACACTCCTGGGAAAACTTTTATTGCCTTAACGTTAGGCAGAAATGTTCGAACAATGTATAAACCTTACGTCTCCTATTTCTCACCCTATCAGCCGGTGTTCAACAAATACATCCTGCCTATAAAATGTGAAAGAAATCATGAAGGGCAGAACTGTTTTAGTTTCGACAATCTACGCACTAACATAACGATAGTGTTTCCGACACTGCCTGCCCTCACTTCTTTTTTGGATGAGCATCGTGACATTTTTGAGAAGTGATCAAAGACAGTGAAAATAGCTAAAACATTTTTTTTGGGAACCTGTTAATTTTACTAAAACTGACTTTGCTTTTGAGCGCAGTTATATGTAAATAGAACTTGTCGACCTAGAAAAAAATCCACGTTGTAAAGTGGCGGAAGATGTTCTCAGTGCTAAGAAAAATAGAAGTGAGCTGTAGGGAAAGACGGGTAATATTAAATAAGTACAATAACCAAAAGGGAACGCTAAGAATGGGAAACCATGAACGAAGTGATCGAATTAGAACATCTTCTTCAGCCTCTGCTGTCCAGTCATTACGTCAAAGAAACGATGACGGAAATAAAAGATAGGTTTAACAGTGGGAGTGAAATTCAGAGTGAAATATCAACGATAAGATTCATTGATGACATTGCTATGAACAGTAAAAGTGTAGAAGAATTACAGCAGCTGTTGAAGAGAATGAACAGTCAAATGAGTGCAGGGTATGGACTGAGAGTAAACTGAAGATGGACAAGAGTAGTGATGAGTAGCAGAAATGAGAGCAACGAGAAACATCACAATTGTGACGACGAAATAGACGAAGTGAAGGAATTCTGCTACCATGGAAGCAAAATAACGCATGACGGACGAAACAAGGAAGACTTAAAAACCAGACTAACACACTCAGAAACGGAATTAGTGGCCAAAAGAAGTCTTCTAGTGTCAAATATGACCTTAATTTAAGGAAGAAATTTCGGTATACATTATTGCATGGGAGTGAAAAATGGATCGTGGGGAAACCGAAAAAGAAGAGAATCGAAACGTTTGAGGTATGGTGCTGTACAAGGATGTTGAAACAGGTGTAATACTAATGTAAGGTATGAGGAGATACTCCGTAGAATCGGCGAAGAAACGAACTTACGTAACACACTGTCAAGAAGAAGGGACAGGATAATAAGACATATGTTAAGACATCAAGGAATGATTTCCGTGGTGCTAGATGTTGCTGTGGAGGGTAAATACTGGGATATTTGCACTTACTGGTACATAAAAGTACGTGAAGTGACACGTCTGAATTTCACTCAGGCTAGTATGGAGGGAATAACATGCAATGTACAAACGAGAACCATTCCCTTCAAGAAATTGGTTCAAATGGCTCTGAGCACTATGGGACTTAACTTCTGAGGTCATCAGTCCCATAGAACTTAGAACTACTTAAACCTAACTAACCTATCACACACATCCATGGCCGAAGCAGGATTCGAACCTGCGACCATAGCGGTCGCGCGGCTCCAGACTGTAGCGCCTAGAACCACTCGGCCATTCCCTTGAGTTTTGTTCCATAAGAATTGTTTGACTTGTCTGGTCTTTTTCCAATGTCTGCATACACGTCAATAAAAACGCATTACTTTCGAGCAGTGTTCATGAAAACCAGTTTGCGACATAGCCTCTTTCGAAAGGAATTTTACTAAGTTCTTCAATACAGGTGCGATTCGACACACGTAAACAAAAAAAGTAAAAAGAAAATTCTTATCATTAATTTCTGAAGTACGGTCATCATAAGACAAATCACTTAATACAGAGCAGATTCCTTTGCAAGGTGCCTTGGAGACCTGTCGATATCGAATGAAAAAGTTATAAAAGTGATCGCTGAGCTACTGGTAGTTCGTAAACCGCTATGTTAAGGCCCAGGGTGAGTGAATCCTGTAGATTGTAATGTCGCAGAATTGTTGACGCTAGCGTCCAAACTCCACCATACTTGCTGTCTTCTTCGATTGTGACAGTAGCTCCCAGAAAAATAATTTTCTATGTCAGCTGGCCAGAATCGTCCTGCAGCGATTCGAGAAGCATAACAGCGAAGCCACGCCTATGTCCTGGCCATCAAATTCCCTCAATCCCCACCCGATTGAATACATATGGTATACATTAAATGTATTCGCAATTGCGAATATGGACGACCAGCAGCTGTAGAATGGAATGACGACAATGAAAATTTTTGGCGGACAGGTACTCGAACCCGGCCTTCCCGCTGATCGAGAGCGCTCGTGTTACCATTTGATTATCCGTGCGCGACTCATCGGCGGACCCAGACGTCCACATGTCGTCAGCGGTGCGTCTACGGCCCGTTCTCGTACAACCATTATGTATATTCCAGTGAAGATTAGACATTTTCTTTTAAAGTCACGTGCCCGGTACATGCATGTCCAAAGGAACTTCGCATCGTCATTTAGAATATATAATATTATACTGTAATACACTCCTGGAAATTGAAATAAGAACACCGTGAATTCATTGTCCCAGGAAGGGGAAACTTTATTGACACATTCCTGGGGTCAGATACATCACATGATCACACTGACAGAACCACAGGCACATAGACACAGGCAACAGAGCATGCACAATGTCGGCACTAGTACAGTGTATATCCACCTTTCGCAGCAATGCAGGCTGCTATTCTCCCATGGAGACGATCGTAGAGATGCTGGATGTAGTCCTGTGGAACGGCTTGCCATGCCATTTCCACCTGGCGCCTCAGTAGGACCAGCGTTCGTGCTGGACGTGCAGACCGCGTGAGACGACGCTTCATCCAGTCCCAAACATGCTCAGTGGGGGACAGATCCGGAGATCTTGCTGGCCAGGGTAGTTGACTTACACCTTCTAGAGCACGTTGGGTGGCACGGGATACATGCGGACGTGCATTGTCCTGTTGGAACAGCAAGTTCCCTTGCCGGTCTAGGAATGGTAGAACGATGGGTTCGATGACGGTTTGGATGTACCGTGCACTATTCAGTGTCCCCTCGACGATCACCAGTGGTGTACGGCCAGTGTAGGAGATCGCTCCCCACACCATGATGCCGGGTGTTGGCCCTGTGTGCCTCGGTCGTATGCAGTCCTGATTGTGGCGCTCACCTGCACGGCGCCAAACACGCATACGACCATCATTGGCACCAAGGCAGAAGCGACTCTCATCGCTGAAGACGACACGTCTCCATTCGTCCCTCCATTCACGCCTGTCACGACACCACTGGAGGCGGGCTGCACGATGTTGGGGCGTGAGCGGAAGACGGCCTAACGGTGTGCGGGACCGTAGCCCAGCTTCATGGAGACGGTTGCGAATGGTCCTCGCCGATACCCCAGGAGCAACAGTGTCCCTAATTTGCTGGGAAGTGGCGGTGCGGTCCCCTACGGCACTGCGTAGGATCCTACGGTCTTGGCGTGCATCCGTGCGTCGCTGCGGTCCGGTCCCAGGTCGACGGGCACGTGCACCTTCCGCCGACCACTGGCGACAACATCGATGTACTGTGGAGACCTCACGCCCCACGTGTTGAGCAATTCGGCGGTACGTCCACCCGGCCTCCCGCATGCCCACTATACGCCCTCGCTCAAAGTCCGTCAACTGCACATACGGTTCACGTCCACGCTGTCGCGGCGTGCTGCCAGTGTTAAAGACTGCGATGGAGCTCCGTATGCGACGGCAAACTGGCTGACACTGACGGCGGCGGTGCACAAATGCTGCGCAGCTAGCGCCATTCGACGGCCAACACCGCGGTTCCTGGTGTGTCCGCTGTGCCGTGCGTGTCATCATTGCTTGTACAGCCCTCTCGCAGTGTCCGGAGCAAGTATGGTGGGTGTGACACACCGGTGTCAATGTGTTCTTTTTTCCATTTCCAGGAGTGTATCTTATCCGTCCGCCGACAACGGGCAAGCGACTTTCAAGTAAAATGTCTCACCTGTACGGGAATTCACATAACGGACGTACGAGTAGAGGCTGTAGACGCTTGGGTGGCGACATATACAAGTTTGGGTGTGGTCTGGGTCCTGCACGGGTAGCCAAACGGTAAGGCGACCGTTCGCGATAAGCGGGAAATCCGGGTTCCGAGTACCGGTCCGTTACAAATTTCTTTTGTCGTCATTCCATTTGAAACTTCCCCTTAGAAAAATTTTACATGACTGTTCTTAAACTGACACACAATATTTTTAGCGCAACACAATCTGACTTTCAAAAATCTCTACAAAAGAATGGCCCTGACTAACATTAACCTATGCGTTTCACAAATCACTTACCTCACAAAAATCTTGGTTACTCGAACTACTGCAATACAGCGAGCGCCACTACTCCCAGCTAAATAAAAGATTCAAACTACAGAAGGCACTAACTACTGATAGGCATAGTTAGCAAATGAAAGATTTTAATAGAGAACAAACAATGTATTTACCTCAATAGTGTTCAAAAGTCATAATGTACGAGGCCTGTTCAGAAAGTAAGCTCCGATTGATTGCCAAATTGAAACCACAGTGAACATCAGAAATGTTTTACTTGTAACAATTAGCTACACCTTTCAGCTACTTCTCTACGTAGTCACCGTTCTGACTTAGACTTTTGTCATAGCGTTGTACCAACTTTTCAATAGCCTCATCATAGAAGGCAGCCGCCAGTGCTTTCCGCCAATTCTCCACGCTGGCCTAGACCTCGTTGTCTGTGTCAAAATGTTGTCTTCAAAGACAGCGGTTCATGTGACCAGAGATGAAACTCAGGGGGAGACAATTGCGGACTGTATTGTGGGTAATCTCACATTTCCATTTGAAAACGATGCAGGAGCATCTTCATTGCCCCTGCAGAATGCGGCTGAGAATTGTCTTGAAGAAGAAACAGCACGACAGTTATGTAATGTTAGCTGCATAGCTTCAGGCGAAATTTCTCACCCGGCCCTCGTACTTGGCGGCAGACACTATTTTCTAGACATCTTTACGCACTCACTGCGAGCTCAGAAATGAGAAGAGCGACGTGATGCTAACTGGGGTTATACTAGAGACACTACCCAACACATCTGTGCAAAGCTTTATCGGATTTTCATAGTCGTTTCCATTTCGCGACCGATCGGAGCTTACTTTCTGAATGCCCCTCGTATATAGCAGTTCATGATATCCAGTATTACAAATTTCAAAACTCCGCCATCTCTCTCCTCATATCCACCACTGCTGGCGGCTCACCTCCAACTGCGCAACGCTACGCTCTGTTCACATCCATCTGCCCAACACTACAATGGCGAGTATTACTACAATGCAAAGCAGCCACAGACTGCACACAGCTCAGCCAGTGATTTTCATACAGAGCGCTACGTGGCGTTACCAATAAAAAAACTTAAACAGCCTACTTACACATTTTGCAGCTGATGGTCGTCCATATTCGCAACTGCGAACACTTTTAACGTACTTCACAATGGGTGCAGTCTCCGCAGTGCCTGCTCCTTTGAGGCAAAGGAAATTCAGAATAACACAGCCACTGCGATATCGAATACATATGGGATTCTATCGGACACCAACTCCGCGACCGCAAACCACAGGCCCCTAATATAAGAGAAACGCGTTACCTGTGTGTAGACATCTCGTGGCACATATCTGCGGAAACATACCAAGGACCTTTGGAATAAATAAAGCATCCCAAAAGTGGATCAAGATGCTATTAAGTAGATGGTCATAAAGTTTTAGTCTTATAAAATCATACATTTTGAAGTATTATACATCGCTTACTCCTACGTCCATCTCGTGAAAAGAACATGAAAGTAAAATCAGAGCCCACATGCAGGCTTACCAACAATCGCTACTGCCGCGAACGATTCGCTACAGCAATAGCAAACGGAAAAGGGTTATTAGCACACATAGTACCCTCCGCCACACATCATAGAGTGGCTTGCGGAGTATATATGCAGTTAAATCGTATGTAAGTATGGCCTCACGTGTTCCTAGATTTCTCTGGGCGCAAAAAAATCTTCCGTGAGATCGTCTTCTATCACCTTCTCAATTCCTTTGTAAATAATGTGCGCCAGTATTATGACTTACTAAACTTATGCTTTGGTAATGTTCACAACTGTCAGCACCTGCCGTATTTGGGATTGGAATTAGTATATTCTTCTCGGTGAGTGGGCTATTTAACGTATCACGTATCTTGCATAACAGGTGGATTTGTTTTGTCAAGACTATCTCTCACAAGGGCCTGAGTATTTGAGAGAGAATGTCGCCTAGCCCAGGTGCCTTGTTTCGACTTTGGTCTTTCAATGCTCTAAAAAATTCTTCTCTTAATATCGTTATCTCCTATCTCATTTTCACCTACTGCCTCTTCCATTTCAATAATATTATCTTCATTTCCTTTTTAGAGCCCTACCATCTTTTAGCTTCCTTTCCTTGTTTAGTACTGACACATGAGAATCCTTGATATTCTTAGAGCTGATCCTCTTTTCTCCAAAGGTCTGTGATTTTCCTGTAGACGTACCTGTATTTCCCCTTCTCATGCATACTTCTGCAGCTCTGAGTTCCTCCTCTACCTAATCATGCTGAGCCATTTTGCACTTCCTGTCAATCTAGTTTTCAGTAAGTCTGTCTTCCCTTTTGCTTGATTCATTTGCTGCATTTTTGTATTTTCTCTTTTTGTGAGTTAAGTTGAACATGTAGCGTGCTATCGAATGATTTCTACTGTGTCTTTTCTTTTTTCCTATTTCATTCTCTGATGCCTTCCTTTGTCTTCTGTCCCCTTGTTCTGCTCAGTCGTTTCGTAACGAACCCATTAAAACTCTCAGTTGTAGTTCTGTTAGCTTACTCACATCCCATATTCTGAAGTTCCTACCTTCCTCCATTTTCTTCAGTTCTTATTTACAATTCGTAAACAATAAATTAATGTCAGAGCCTACGTTCCCCCTGGAAAACACAAATCAATAACGCAATCATTTGTTCAATGTATGTATTCCATATTGATCGGTTTCCTTTATGTAATCGGTCCCCATCTATGTAAATGGCTGTAAATTCACTTTCAGAATAGTGATACTACGATATCATCAACAAAATTTGGTGACAGAATACGATGGTAGCCACACAATTTGGGACTCTGCGTAAAGCGGCTAAACTAGCCACTTCTGTGTTCTCTTGCTTTCTATGTTCTGTAGCTATGTCTACTGATTTAACTCTCAGACGGAAATCATAAAACAACATGTAAATTAAGAACTGAAACTGTACTTGAAGAGAGTGGAATCTGATTCCGAAGGAGTGTCATTTAAATTCCATTATTAACTATTTACAAGGAAGTTTTCGTTGAGTCGCCTAAATCACTGTGATGGCATATTTCTGCAAATTATTACAGTATGTGCTGCGTATAAATATTTTGTAACGTGATGAAACTGTATTGTCACGTGGGAGTCTATCACTGCAACTTAACGAACAATCAGCTAGGACTGGGAGTGGAGGTCACAGCCCGCCACCCCACACTGGGGCAGTGCTAACTGCCCGGCCGTAACCCGGCCGTGATTAACTCGCGCTCGTCCACACGAGAACAGCGGTACTGGGCGGCTGTTATTCGGAGGTGTTAAGTGTCCCGCGCCATTGTCGCCACGCCACATTTACACCCCCTGCGACCCCCTCCTCTCGGACAGAGGTCGTGGTCGCCCCTCATTCCGACACACAGGCGGTCGTACGGACTGCGGGGGAGTCGCTTTCAGCCGCTACTGCACTCTGTGGCCATCAATCGGCCTCCTTTTCCCTCACCCTGCACTGTGCATTGTCTCTCCCTCAAGCTGCCTCCCAGCAGCTGGAAAGCGATCAGGATGTTTCCGTTACGAATTGCTAAGTAAGGTTAGCTCACCGAACGTCACCGCATAACCTCTGCTTCTTTTTTATCTACGTGTATATACTACCCAAAAGGTAGCTCACTATTGAAAGCGCATCGTTTCTTACAGTCAGATCCTATCTTCTTATTATTTTTCATCTGCTTTTTCTTTATATTCACTTATTCACTGTTCCCCCTAAAGCATATTTTGATATGCATTTAGGCCGGCCGGGGTGGCCGAGCGGTTCTAGGCGCTACAGTCTGGAACCGCGCGACCGCTACGGTCGCAGGTTCGAATCCTGTCTCAGGCATGGGTGTGTGTGATGTCCTTAGGTTAGTTAGGTTTAAGTAGTTCAGAGTTCTAGGCGACTGATGACCTCAGAAGTTAAGTCCCATAGTGATCAGAGCCATTTGAACCATTTGATATGCATTTACTTCCGAGCAGTATCCCAACACTTTCTGTACCCTTCACTGTTCTCAGTATTTACTGACCTTTAATTATTTTTTAAGTGTCACGTGTCTGTTTCCCTCGTGGAAAATAAAATTTGCCTACTTCTAAAGACCCGATATTGAAATGGAATTCATTAATGGTAATTATTTATAACATTGTGCTGTGGATGCCGTAGGAACGTGACTGGTCTGAAACAGCCGTCTACGACTTTCTCTCCGGTGCCCACCTCTTCATTTCAGAGTAGCATCCACACTCATCCTTTGTTACTTCTCAGATGTATTCTAATCTCTGTCCTTGTCGATTTTGCAGAAAACATCGGTAGCATATCGATAGTTCGAAAGCAACGAACTGTCAAAGATCTTAATGCTCTCCAGCGATAGGGTTGCCACTGATGGTTCGCCGGCCGCGGTGGTCTAGCGGTTCTAGGCGCTCAGTCAGGAACCGCGCGACTGCTACGGTCGCAGGTTCGAATCCTGCCTCGGGCATGGATGTGTGTGATGTCCTTAGGTTAGTTAGGTTTAAGTAGTTCTAAGTTCTAGGGGACTTATGACCACAGCTGTTGAGTCCCATAGTGCTCAGAGCCATTTGAACCATTTTTTGAACTGATGGTTCAAATGGCTCTGAGCACTATGGGACTTAACATCTGAGGTCATCAGTCGCCTAGAACTTAGAACTACTTAAACCTAACTAACATAAGGACGTCACACACACCCATGACCCAGGCAGGATTCGAGCCTGCAACCGTAGCAGTCGAGCGGTTCCGGTCTGAAGCGCCTAGAACCGCTCGGTCACAGCGGCCGGCTTGCCACTGATGTCCACCAAAGGCAAGCGAAGGAATTCGCCTATAAATCGTCGTACCAGGCGGACCTAGTGAAACAGTTAGGAGTATGTAGTGGAGCCCAGTGGCTCCAGACGGGTTTATTCAAAACGTACGAAGCTATCTCGTTTGCGACGTACATACAGTTCTTGATTAGGATGTTGACTTGCATTCATTTCGTTTGTACCGGCAACTGTCAAACTCTACAACCCCGTCCTGCACGGGTAAGGTTCTGAGTCACTGCTGAATCTGTCCGAGCACAGTCTACAAATTTCTCGCATAACCAAGGATAAAAAAAGCAGGGATCAGGATCTTTGGTTCCCATACGCTTTTGGTTATTTACGCTTCTGGATCGAAAGGTCTTCGAACGACGGCTGTAGCAGTAAACAGTGAAATGCGGCTTGTGTTGGGTCGCTAATCTGCGACGTAGCACGGTGTTCAGCTCCTGACAAAGAAGCGAAGTCTAGGCCGCTGAGTGCATCAGAACCAGGCCTTATCGATGTGCTCAAAGTCACTAAATCTTTTAAGGTAGCTCCCGCAGCTCAGTATACATTCAGTAATGAGGTAAAACTGGCTCAAGCTATGAGAGACCCAGACATAGAACCACAGCTAAAATTCAATCTGTAGAGAATTTAAGATCACTCACTCTATCGTTATATTATAGCTCTTAATCCAACCAGTCACATGCCACACACCCATACCCTTACAGACCTAACAGCAACAAAGAGGTCAGATAAAGTACTCTACTAGCCATTAAAATTGCTACACCACGAATATGACGTGCTACAGACGCGAAATTTAAATGGTTCAAATGGCTCTGAGCACTATGGGACTCAACTACTGTGGTCATAAGTCCCCTAGAACTTAGAACTACTTAAACCTAACTAACCTAAGGACAGCACACAACACCCAGCCATCACGAGGCAGAGAAAATCCCTGACCCCGCCGGGAATCGAACCCGGGAACCCGGGCGTGGGCGAAATTTAAACGACGGGAAGAAGATGCTGTGATATGCAAATGATTACCTTTACAGAGCAGTCACACAAGGTTGGCGCCGGTGGCGACACCTAAAACGTGCTGACATGAGGAAACTTTCCAATCGATTTCTCATACACAAACAGCAGTTGACCGGCGTTGCCTGGTGAAACGTTGTTGTGATGCCTCGTGTACGGAGGAAAATTGCGTACCATCACGGTTCCGACTTTGATAAAGGTCGGATTGTAGCCTATCGCGATTGCGGTTTATCGTATCGTGACATTTCTGCTCGCGTTGGTCTAGATCCAATGACTGTAAGCAGAATATGGAATCGGTGGGTTCAGGAGGGTAATACGGAACGCCGTGCTGGATCCCAACGGCCTCGTATCACTAGCAGTCGAGATGACAGGCATCTTATCCGTACGGCAGTAACGGATCGTGCAGCCACGTCTCGATCCCTGAGTCAACAGATGAGGACGTTTGCAAGACAACAATCATCTGCATGAACAGTTCGACGACGTTTGCAGCAGCATGGACTATCAGCTCGGAGTCAGTGGCTGCGGTTACCCTTGACGCCGCATCACAGACAGGAGCGTCTGCGATGGTGTACTCAACGACGAACCTGGGTGCACGAATGGCAAAACGTCATTTTTTCGGATCAGTCCTGGTTCTGTTTACAGCATCACGATGGTCGCATCCGTGTTTGGCGACGTCGGGGTGAACGCACATTGGAAGCGTGTATTCGTCATCGCCATACTAGCGTATCTCCCGGCGTGATGATACGTGGTGCCATTGGTTACACGTCTCGGTCACCTCTTGTTCGCATTGACGGCGCTTTGAACACTGGACGTTACATTTCAGATGTGTTACGACCCGTGGCTCTACCCTTCATTCGATCCCTGCGAAACCCTACATTTCCGCAGGATGATGCACGATCGCATGTTGCAGGTTCTGTACGGGCCTTTCTGGATACAGAAAATGTTCGACTGCTGTCCTGGCCAGCACATTCTCCAGGTCTCTCACCAACTGGTCAATGGTGGCCGAGCAACTGGCTCGTCACAATACGCCAGTCACTACTCTTGATGAACTGTGATATTGTGTTGAAGCTGCATGGGCAGCTGTACCTGTACACGCCATCCAAGGTCGTTTGACTCAATGCCCTGGCTTATCAAGGCCGTTATTACGGCCAAAATGGTTCAAATGGCTCCGAGCACTATGGGACTTAACTGCAATGGTCATCAGTCCTCTAGAACTTAGAACTACTTAAACCTAACTAACCTAAGGACATCACACACATCCATGCCCGAGGCAGGATTCAAACCTGCGACCGTAGCGGTCGCGGGATTCCAGACTGTAGTATTACGGCCAGAGATGGTTGATTTGGGTACTGATTTCTCAGGATCTATGCACCCAAATTGCGTGAAAATGTAATCACATGTCAGTTCTAGTATAATATATTTGTCCAATGAATACCCGTTTATCATCTGCATTTCTTCTTTGTGTAGCAATTTTAATAGCCAGTAGTGTAACTTACCCCAGTCAGACTTCTGCCCCAGGCTGCTCTATGCATGACGTCATATTCTTAATGTCCTCAGTTCACATCACTAGGGAAAAATGTTACCTGGTAAATAAGAAACATATAACAATCATGATGCTCCACAGATGGACTGGAGCCAAATTAGACGGTAGAGACAGGGAGTTTGGTTGCAGATTTACTGCGTGGTATGACAAGCGTGCTCGGTATTCATGCGTCAGGGTAAAGAGATTTCCTACTCCATGGCTGACTGCAGAACTACGCCACATAATGAGTACACAATACTTTGCACATTCGACAAAATTCTTCAGCATTTGGGGCCGCATTGTCAACTATAAAATTCCGACGTTTCGGCGACCATTGCACGACGCCTTCCTCAGGGTGTATTGCTAACTGCAGCAGGAAGGCTTCTTGCAATATTCGCCGAAACATCGGAATTTTATATTTGACAATGCGGCCCCAAACGCTGAAGAATTTTGCCGACTGTGACAACGGCCGCGGAAGCCTACGTTTACAATACTTCGCACGCGCAAGAGTCAAGTGAAATCTAACACCTGGACTGTATAAAGTATACAGGATCTGCGAAATAAAGCGAAGTAAAGCAGGCGTAACACCAAAATCACGCCTTTCCACTTTGCTGTATGCACCGAGTCGAATTCCGCATCACCGTGAAGAAAACTTTTTAGCTTCGATATCGGAAACGGAAAGTATGATTCTGTCTGTCAGACCTCTGCGGACAAATTTAACGACTTTGTCTCTAAATCAGTCAGTTCTCAAGTTGCAATAAATCATCACCTACAACATAGAACCTTCTCGATGGAATTGTTTTATTTAAACCATGTTTCTACAAACACAATACGGAAAACTATCATGAGAGTCTCATCTGAATAGTAGATCATTTTGGACTGAGGATAGGTACGATTAAAAAAGTTGCTGATACGAGAATGTTCAGTTCCAAAAGACGTCTTTAATCTGTTTCTTCTTAGTAACACATCTTACTTGAGTGGAAGCAATATCCACCCAGCAATGATAACCCAAACCGGAATCACCAGACAACTATTGGTCGAAAGACAATTTACTTGTAGTATCTAAAGACTTGGGGTACATCTCATAAACAGATGACAGATTACTTCAAAACTTAAATCTCTATATTATATAAAAATGTATGTATGCATATTTAACATCTCCTCCTTAACTACTGAATCGATTTCAACAAATTTGGTACACATATTACTATCTGCAAAGAAACACCTATCTCTGAAAGGGGTGGGGGTGGGGGTGTGAAAGAAGAACTTAACACATCATTTTAAACCTTTGCAAAACTTTTTCTAGAAGATACCCCCACATAATGTTGAATGGAAAGTAAAACAGTCGTATCATTCATAATGGTTTAATTTATTACTTCTTTATTATTAACTCTATTCGCAACCTATTTCACAGATTGTACATTCATACATCACTAAATTTACCTGCGAAATTGTACCATGGTACGACACATAGTTGAAGAGATACGTCGTCTGTTGTGTAAAATTTCATACCCAGTGGTAAGGAGAGGTCAGCTGCAGAGGGTGTGCTAACAGTTGTCGTAGGAAAGCTGAACAGGAGCAGAAATCATTAGCGAACGAGTTATCACAACAAACGGAAGATTTACTTAATTTGTACTTCTCCAGAAGTACGAAGAGTCAGTAAAAATAGTGCAACAAGAAACAGAGTCCAGGTGTCACAGTGTCCACAAAGATGAGGCCCGAAGAAATGTGCTGCGAGCGGGGATGAGTCACCGCCACCAGCCATCCTATATTGCGGCGGCAGAGGGCGCCAGAAGTACAGAGCTGCAGCAGGTGTGGCTCAGCGGGCACGCAGCATTGGGTCCGCCACAGCCCGCATGACCGTTATCGGCACTGGATAGAAACTTGCAATCATGTCGCCAGCGGTAATACGGTGGTAGGGTGGTATCGATACATGATACCTCAGCATCAACACTGAGATGCATCAGAAACTAGGGTCTTCTAAAAAACAGCTCATATATCCCAGTTTGTCTCATTCAGTGTTTGTTGAGAGCAATTAGCAACGTCCAACGACCTTTAAACATAATTTCAAATATTTTCATAATGTTTCCTCACATAATCATCAACATCAACTATTTAATAATTAATAATTAACTCATTTGTAAAGCAGTCAGAAGTTGGATGCTCTTTTATACAGGTTTTTATTGATTAGTAACTCAGGAAACCTGCATGAATTTCAACGAAATGTGTTAGGTGCATGATATATTATTTGTATAAAAATACTGTGGCGGTTAGATTCCCCATTACCACTAAGGGTGAGTGTGTGGATGAGGAAGAGGTACGAAAAAATTATCGAAAATGAGCTATTAGTATTTATTTCCTTTATTTAGTTGACTTGTAATACTTTTAGGTGTATGCAGCGCAATTTGTCTCTTTTTTGTGTTGGTCAGTGTGTCAATCCAAAAAAAATTTTCCTTCTCAAATTAAACGAAAATTAGTCCACTTTAGTCCTGCCAAAGCTTTATTACCATTGATGTAGTTCAACATGGCGCAAATAGTGAAAACTTAGTAGATCCGAGTTAACTATGAATGCTTATGTAAGTTTTTTACATAGAGAACTTATATACTCACTCGCAAATATACGTTCTTAAACTAATACTAGCAGATACAGAGATTTCTATCATATACAGTGGAAGACACTGTTTATACAAAAATTAGTAAAGAAAAGACTGTATACTACGTTTCTCATGATAAAAATAATGTCAATCATTACTTTTCCCATTTGCTTTTAAACTTATTGTTATACGGTTCATTTTTTTCTTTGTAGTGCAGAAAACTATTTAACATGTAGGATGTATCATAAGTAATGGCAAAAAAGCATGCAGTTGAATGTACACAATACTAGAAGCAATGAAGTGTAGTAAACATAGGCTCTAAGATGCATACCTGAAGAGCTATAGGATCTTCTTCATCTTCCACACTGTGAAGCAGATTTTCTGAGGAGGTATTATGGACATTTTCTGAGGAGGTATTATGGACAAAAAAAGTGTAGTAAACATGCGTCCTAACATGCATGTCTTAAGAGCTATGAGCACTTGTTTAGTAGAAGATGTGTGTTTCACAGCAGTGAATATGAAGAAATGCTCATGGCTCTTAACGTATGCATTTCAGATGCAATGTTTACTTGTCCTTTTTTCTTGTTATGATCCATACTATCACCTCTGAAAGTACAGAAAGCAAAGAGCATGCTGTAGAACAGATTTGTTTCACAGTATCAAAGATGGAGAAGTTCCCGCAGCCCTTCAGACATGAATCTTAGAGCCTATGTTTACTAAACTTTTTTACTACTAGTATTTCATACTTTCAACTATACATGTTTGCACCATTAATTATGATACACTCTGTATAGAGGCTTTTACATGTGAAACCGTACATTAATAATCTAACTGGTACAACTACCAACAGGTGAAGAAAAAGACACATACACGCACACACTCTCACACACACACACACACACATACATGGACGTGTATCTAGTACACAACTACACTGCAATCAATTAACTCAGGTGCACATACATGTACACACCTATGACTAAAGTGTCCACATTGCTAGTCTGCATGCACTTGTGCACATGCATATTCTTTGCAGATAATTACCCATTTACGCTATATCACTCAAGCAAATAGTATGTGAAGAGGAGGGTTCTGAACCCATCCTCATTGATGAGCTGCTTGTCACCACAGCACGACATACTGACTTTCGGCTGCATTACAGTATGTACTACAGGGTTTCAATTGAATGCTTACTTCCTGCACCACATGCAGATGTCGAGATGGAGCGTTGGCAACGCCATCAACAGGCACTACTTGCAACCATTGATTGTTAGGGCTATTGAGGCCACGTGATGCACACTATTAGGCTGCATTTGGGTGACAAGTATATCTGTATGGTATGTATACTTTTTCGATCTGAGGACCACAAACTCCAAAATCTGTGATCCAATTGCCTTATCATATATCACGCCCATATCTTTCTTTTCTAGATGTGTAATGCCATGAGTATTATCAGCCACATACCCAGACTTGTCAAATGTATTAGGGTGCACCTTATTACTTCATATGAATCGTACCCTTTCACCCAGCACATGAAATTGTCTGTATCTATATAAAGTTACTTTGGATAAGTGAAGATGGAGCTGCAAACTCACAGCGAAGTCTGTATATATGGGGTTTGGTTAGGTCCGGTATACACATACCAACATAGACAGGTCTTATGAACGGTACCGAGCAAGCAGTTACTTGAAATATGCGTAATCTGTAGCGAGACAATGCCCCTGTTCGGGGATGTTCTTGAACTTCTAGAATTTTAAGAATGTGTTCTCACATGTACCAGTTCCTAGCTAGAGCAATCAATTACATGTATACCTACGCCCTCGTTCGAAGTAAACGATTTGAGGCATCTGTGATAAAAATGCCGGTTTTAGTCAGCTGAGAGGAAATTAGGTGGAACAGGCTTTAGATTAGACGTAGTGTTCTTTCTCACCATTGGGGAATAACAAATAATGTATATGTTTAGGGAGCTGATGGGATATTTTTGAAAATTAGATTCATATGATTACTTTATGCTTTACATCTTTATCCTGTTCTAGACAGTGTGTTCTTCGCTTTACTCTGGCTTGCTGTCATCTACCTCTAGGCCATAAACATGATCTGAATAACATGGACACTGAATCTGAAATTTTGGTAGGAGATGCCATTGAAGTTACAATATTCACAAACATCAGATGTTTGGTATGTAGATGTAAGCACTCCATATTCCTAGTAGAAACAACAATGCAAATTTGTTACACTAAACTAGATTCTGGATATTAATACACGCTATTTTAGCGAAAGCATCCCTTGGAAGTGGGATCAAGCTGAAGCACCCATTTACTGGATCATAGTAATGCTGGTGTACAGCTGAGTGCCTTACCATACCTTCTTTCAGCATTTTGGAAAAATGGTCCACTATGCCACTGATGGTAAAAGTTCTGAATCAACATGCGATTGAGACGCCCCACAATATCTCACCATTGCTCCTCCAAAAGTAGACAATGGTTTTTTCTTCAGCTCCATATCTACCTTCTTTACAAGGGGGTGTGGAGGGGGGCGGGGGGAATGCATGAGCTCACAGCACAGAACTTGGCTGGTCTTAATGGCAGGATACCATGGGTCGCTGACTATTTTGAGAAACTCCCTCTCCAAAATGTGTTCAAAAACCACCTGCGACCATAGAGTAGTTCATAGTGGGTGTATATCTGACATCGTGCTCACAAACAGGACAGGCTGAGGGACTGCTGTTACATTTCATTTTCCAACCCATTCACAGTACGAATTATGCTCGCCATCCTGTATTGAACTCGAATTATGCACACACACCTCTCCAGAAACTTGCAGAAACAATGCATCAGAGGTTAAGTATATCATTAGAGCTGCATAGCCCAGTGATGCAAAGTTTCAGCTTGTGACGAAGTCGAGGGTCTCTTCACACAAATATGTGGATTCAATGCAGATACTCAACGAAACCAAATTTCCTTCACTCACTTACATGCACTGATTCAGGGGAGTATGTTAGAGTATACTTGAACACAGAGATATGGCTCCTTGCAGATATTTTTTAGAAATCTGGAATGGATGCCTGGGCAGTTACACGCTAGGTGCTAACTTCTATGACGTAGTGCCGCGTCTTTGTGGGCTGCAGTGCTAAAAAGGACACATGTCAGCATGTAACTGACGACAAATATTGACATGTTGCCCTTTCCAAGTGCGGGAATCGTGGAGGAATTTACCAGTGTCTTTAAAGTACACCAAGGCAAATAACCCATGAACGAGAGAGTAGGAGTAGGAGACATCTGAAGATTCGAGGTAGATCTTATGCTTGGACATAAAAGAGTTATACAGGCAAGCCATGCAACAAATTCTGCCGACTGGAGGGTTTCTATGGCTTTAAGATAAGGAAATTGTCAGACTGGATGAGTTCCAAGCTGTACCTGCGAATTCTGGGGTATGTTTTTCTTTTTATGTGCCTCTATGTCAGAGCACCTGGTCCCACACAATGGTTTCATCCCCACGTATTCTATTACCCCATCTAAGAGGTCACAGCTATTGGGCTTCCTGCAAGAGACACTGGTGCAGCCTTTGGACACTGTGCCATTGTCTGTGGGTCCAGCATGATAGCGCAGTGTCCGTCAGCACCGTCACCAAACATTCAGTGACAGGTGAATAGGCCACAGTGAACTGATTTGTTGGACACCAAGATCACCCAATCTTACGCCTCTGGACTTTTTCCTGGGGGGCTACATGAACAGTATTGCACATGAGACTCCTGGTACATGAGTCTCACAAGATGATTTCCTTCCCCATATAATGGCTGAAGTTGAGGTCATTCAAGACATTCCAGGAACTACAGATAGTGTGTATGTGAACTTCGCAGGTACACTTTGTGGTCGCCTCTTCACACAGGCAAGAGTGGTTCAAATGGCTCTGAGCACTATGGGACTTAACTTCTAAGGTCATCAGTCCCCTAGAACTTAGAACTACTTAAACCTAACTAACCTAAGGACATCACACACACCTATGCCCGAGGCAGGATTCGAACCTGCGGCCGCAGCGGTCGCGCGGTTCCAGACTGTAGCGCCTTTAACCGCTTGGCCACCACGGCCGGCAGGCAAGAGTTGGTTGATGAATATGCAGTGTGTGTTTTGCATTCTTTCAAAGTCGTTTATCTTCCAAGTGGCGCATTTCTGGACGTGGGCCTACTACCAAATATTGCTGCCCTTAATCCCATCCACAATAACAATAACTGTGTAATAGGAACTCTGAATCGCACTGTAGATGTCAACACTGAAAGGAGGGCTTTTGCAATGTCTAATTTTGAAAAATATTTTTTTAATTAACGAAGAACTTAATTTTCGGAAACACAATAGGATATTTAAAAAAACGCCATGAAATTCAGACAGTTTGCCGCTGAGCTGGGCATAATGACGCAAGAGTGAATGTCACCAAATTTTAAGTAGGCCACAACCTTATATGTAAATGGCTAAAGTTTCGCGACAGTTCTAAGTTGGTACGTGCATACTGGACCTCTCTAAACTACACGCGTGCCGATTACGCTATGAATTGGCGAAATCTAGCTTCGATGATCCAAAGTAACTACATATGGCTCTAGATAATTTCATCTACTGGGTGAAAAGGTGCAAACTATGTGAAATAATAAGGTGCACCCCAATGCATTAGACACCTCTGGATCTGTAATTGATAATCCTTAAGGTACTACATCTCAAAATAAAGTTATCGCCGTGATGAAAGATGAGGCAAATGGGACACTGATTTTGAAGTTTGTTGGGCTAAAATCGAAAATGTACACATATCGTACAGATACAGGTTCCACCCAAATGTGGGCTAAGTGTGTGCATTGTGCAGCCTCAGTGGCTCTAACTATCAATGATTATAAGCACTGCCTGATCGATGGTGTTACAAGCACTTCATTTCAACCTCAGCATATGGAGCATGAAGCAAGCATTCCATCATCAGACCGTGAGGTACACACTGTGTCACAGCTGTTAGTTAGTTTGCTGTGCCATGACCGATTGTTACTGGTGTATAAGTGTATGTGTGCCTGAGTTAGATGATCACACACTGTGTGTGTTCATTTGTGTACTGTATACACATCTGTGTGTGTGTGTGTGTGTGTGTGTGTGTGTGTGTGTGTGTGTGTGTGTGCGTGTGCGTGTGTGTTGTGTGTGTATGTGTGGCTTTTTCTTCACTGCTACTAGTTGGACCGGTTAGTATCCTACATGTAGGATTACCCATGGAAAAGCTACTCTGTATTGTATGAAAAAAAAATGGTATTTAAAAAAAATCGTGCATTTAAAATATTTTTGTCCTGAGATAGGTTTCCATATCTACAAGATACAACTACAAGAGATACAAACTGACTTACCAAGAGTTCGAACACGAATGCAGGCGATTCGATTGGCCAGCACTCGCTCACTCCGGAAGCCAGGGACTGTGAGAGCGCTTGGCCAAAGATCACGGCTTCCTGATATTAACCATAGCATAATCTCTCGTACAACAGCACGTGCCTCTACCTACTGCTAAACCTCTCTGCCTTTCTGCCTAACCACAATGCGCTAGAAAGACTGGTTTAACACTTTACAAGACACCATTTATCCACGAGGAGACAAACTCGTCTCACATACCTCAGACAGGAGGTACAGAATAAAAATACAGTCTTAAAGCATGGTAAAAATGGATTACGATACCAAACCATGGATGCTATGAGGGACAGAACAAAAGATACGGATCTTTTTTAAACTTGAGTTTCGCTTATGTCACATACAGGAAGCTAGAGGCATCGAAAACCCAGAAACAACACAACTAAGTGATACAAACATATGAAATGGATTTGACGGATCCTCGTAGATTCTTTTCTTTACTGATATCTGTGTGAACAGTACCTCTCCCTGTACATAACAAGAATCAGTTTACCTGTTAGTATTAATATAAAATGTATATCTGTACATAAGTTCTGTATTTAAGTACAAAAATAGATGTATCATAAAATTTTTTAAAAAAATTCTTGTTTATAACATGCAAAAACTGTTAATAAAATATGTTTTAAAACTTTGAAAAAATATTATTAGTAAACAAAAAATTAGTTTGTTACATTACCTGATTTTGCATTGGAAGACCTATACTATGATCCCAAACAGACGTGATCGTTTCACTGCCATGAACAAAGCAAGAGTGACAAGGCTCGTGCAGTTGAACTAGAAAGGAAACAGGCAGGTGAGGGGTGGGTCCATCATTTTCAAGCCACCCCATGCTGAAGAGGGGGAAGAGAGGTTTCCCATAATCCCAATGGCCAAGATGGTGAGCGGAGAGTGACTTCTTTTAGATCATTACTTGGGCTAGATTTCTTACAGTGTATGGGTGATTTTCATTTCCCAACTATTTGTACTTGAACTATTACCAAAGATGCATATGCGGGGTATCAGATTACATCCGTACCTTGAATGTACCATGTACTATTTCTCTACAGTGTAAGGGGGTAGTGGGGTCAACCCCCCATACCTTGAGACAAGCCGCATTCAAATGAGCAACAAGGGTGGGCGCAGTATCAGGTTACACTGTTATTTTATTTTGAGAAATGCACTCGTTCATTACCCATGTTCAACAAGAACATAGTGAAGAAATTACTTAACAAAATGTTACACACACACAACGAACATACAGGGTGGCCCATTGGTAGTGACCGGGCCAAATATCTCACGAAATAAGCATCAAACGAAAAAACTACAAAGAACGAAACTCGTCTAGCTTGAAGGAGGAAACCAGATGGCGCTATGGCTGGCCTGATAGATGGCACTGCCATAGGTCAAACGGATATCAACTGCGTTTTTTTAAATAGGAACCCCAATTTTTATTACATAATCGTGTAGTACGTAAAGAAATATGAATGTTTTAGTTGGACCACTTTTTTCACATTGTGATAGGTGACGCTGTAATAGTCACAAACATATGGCTCACAATTTTAGACGAACAGTTGGTAACAGGTAGGTTTTTTAAATTAAAATACTGATCAGCCAGAGCATTATGACCACTGACCTGCTATCAATACAAAGCCACTGAGGCGATAGCACCATCAACTGGTGAGCTGGTGAGGAATGGCTGGTTGTCAGACACACACGAGGTCCATGTAGTATCAGCAAGTGTGCAGTCTGTGTGTGGAATGGGGAAGGTGGGCAATCTATCTGAGTTTGACCAAGAGCAGGCCCAGAGGATTGGCATCAGAATTTCAGAAACTGCAAGACTCATCAGGCATTCGAGGATTGCTGTGGTGAAGGTCTTTAACACATGGCGAAACTAAGATGAAACCACATCCAAGACATTGTGGGGCTGGGTGCCACCCCTCCTGAAAAATGTCGAAGAGCCTAGGCTGGGCAGCCTGGTAAAACGGGACTGGCAGTGAACTGTGGTTGAACTAACATCAGACACTGTACCGAACACTCCCAATGATGGTCCTCTGCAACGATGACCCATGCAAGTGCTAGCATTAACACCAGTATCAGAATCTACAACTGAAATGGGCACATGACACTGAATGTTGGCACAGTGACAGAGCATTGCAAGGTCTAATGAATCACGAAATATACTTCAATATGCCGATAGGAGGGTGCAAATCCCTCATTTTCCAGGAGAACAGCTCCTTGACACCTGTTCTGTGGGACAGAGACAAGCTGATGGCGGCTCCATTATGCTCTGGGGAACTTTCATGTAGGCATCCATGGGTCCAGTGGAGCTCGTGCAAAGTACCATGATGGCCCAGCAGTATTGCACACTGGTTGCAGACCACATACACCCTTCATGATGGCCATGTTTCCTGATGACTGTGGCATTTTTCAACAAGGCATTGCGCCATGTCATAAGACCAGGAGTATGATAAAAAATGGTTTGAGGAACCCAGTGGCGATTTCCAATTGATATGCTGGCTCCCAAGTCTCCAGATCTGAATCCCAGAATTAACAGGAATAAGGTGATGTGTGTGTGTGTGTGTGTGTGTGTGTGTGTGTGTGTGTGTGTGTGTGTGTGTGTGTGGCGCCAACTTCCTCCAGGGACTACCAAGGGTTCATTGCTTACATGCCACAATGATTTGCACTGTTATCCATGTCAAAGGTGGACCGGCTATTAGGTAGGTGGTTATAATGTTCTGACTGATCAGTATATGTATGTGTGTGTTTGTGTGTGTGTGTGTGTCTATGTTCATATACATTGCCTGACAAAAAAGTGAATTATCTACAGGAAATAGTCAGTTGTCAATGGAATTTGATGCAATCGACAGATGTCTAAATTGTCTTGTCACTTGAAGATGATGGATACAAAACTCCTCAAAAGGTTGTGATAAGATGGCGTCTCTACTCAGCTGATCACTCAGGGAGATTTCGCCACTGTCTGTAACAGGTACAATGGCCACCACAGACCACATCTGACCACCACAAGGCAGGACTGCAATGTTGTGCACAAAGCACATCATGGCCCATTCACCTCAGCACCTGCCATCCAAGTACAAGTAATGGACTCCCTGCAAAATTCTGTGTCATCCAGTACCACTGGCCAGGGACTAGTAGCAGCTGGATTAGGGCATTACTGTCCCCTGCTTATATTGCTTATAACACCACAGCACATATGGCTGTTTTTGGGGTGATTCTGTGACTGGAATGCGTGGATTGCTGATGAATGGAGTCTCATTTTGTTCAGTAACGAATCACAGTTCTGTGTGACCCCTTATGGCCATTGTCGGCGAGTATGGTGGCGTCCTTGGAAGAAGTTCCAATCTTCCAATGTTTTGGAGCGGCACAGTGGAGTTATACCTGGGATCATGATGTGGAGAGGCACTAGTAATTGTGGGAACTTTGATGGCACAATGGTATGTCATGAACATCCTGGATCCTCAGGTGTTACCTCCTGTGCGACAGCGTTAAGGCGCCGTTTTTCAACAGGACAGTGCTCATCCATATGTTGGTCTCTTTGTGTGATATTGAGATAGACCTGTGGCCAGCAAGATGCCACAAGTGTGGTACCAGCTCTGACATCAACTCTGTATGACAGCATACACTGCATCAACGACCAGTTACAGCAGTTTTGGGTTAGCTTGTCTCAAGACAGGACACAACCGAATCTGTGCATGCACCCAGGCCTTACTGCTAAGCGGGGTCATGTTGACAAGTTATTTGTAAATTTGATCCGATTTTGTAATCACTGAAATCGTTTTACATCAGGTAGTGAAAGTATTATTACTCTCTCACATATGATTCGAATTTTAAGGTCGACTCACTAAGAATGCCTGGTTAGACGTCAGAGAAGTCATGGAGGTCCTTATCTTGGCAGATGAATAAAAAAATATTCTACATTCGGCATTCCAAACCATATTCATCTAACGACGTTCTAACATCATAGTCTTCTAAACTGAGCTCACTGTCAAGCAGCATTCAAGTGGTGGGGATGTTAGGAGTAAGCCTGTAGTGACCCATGTCATCCACACTCAACTAACAATCAGTTGTCATTTAGTTTGATATACCACAAATGGCCCACACCATAATGTCATCCCAGCAACAGGAGACTCCTACAATCGTTTCCAGACTGCATCCGGACAAGACATCACTTCCTTCACAAGAGGCAGGGCATATTTGTTGAGGAAATGATGGACACTTGATTTTTGTGGCATGTCAGCACTTCCACCACACATCTCTGGACTAAATCAAAAGTGCCATCAGTGTTGCAACCAGTCAAAGAAATTCCAATCATGCTGATTCAATCCCATCACAAACTGTCAACCTGTGACATTTCAAGTAGACATGGGAACTCTAGTATCACTGTCAGCTGTCAGTACACACAGGTAAGGTCACAGCCATTGCAAAAGACCAACTGAATGTGTAATAACAGCTATCTGCTGTGTAAACTTTCCTCACGAACTTATTTAGGCTAATCTGACAGTGTAACACTTGATGGTGATGGTGACATAGGTAAAAAGCATATGTAGAGCGAATGATTGATTTTTGTATACTCATAAACAACCACACTCTCACAAACACTAGACTACCACTTTTTGTCTGGAACATATTGTCCCAGAATTAAATTATAAATAGTTCCCATTTCCTCTTTCTGACCAAGGGTTCTGGGAGCTTTCTTTTGGTTATTTTGGAGGTTACATATAGATCCTGGCAGGGTCGCCATATGTAACCTCCCCACTATGTTTTGCTTCTGTATGGAATTTAGCCCAGCTTTACCTCCCACTGTATAAAAGTCTACATATTACCAGAACTATTTTTTCATAAACTGTTACCCAACTTAAGCTCACATGTTAACTATTTGACTAAGCAGAACCTAATTTGATCTGACCTGTAACTGATCTGAATACAGCTTGTCTTATATTAAATGCACAACTGAAGCAAAACAGTTATCTGGCCCTAATCGAAATTTCCACTTATCTTGTGTCTTGACAACATTGTTGCAGATTTCTCAGAACACAAGAGCAAACGCCGGCCGGAGTGGCCGAGTGGTTCTAGGCGCTTCAGTCTGGAACTGCGCAATTGCTACGGTCGCAGGTTCGAATCCTGCCTGGGGCATGGATGTGTGTGATGTCCTTAGGTTAGTTAGGTTTAAGTAGTTCTACGTTCTTGGGGACTGATGACCTCAGAAGTTAAGTCTGATAATACTCAGAGCCATTTGAACCATTTGAACATCAGCAAACAGCAAGCAGGCAGTGGCTATGTTACATTTCTATTTCTAAATAAAATTTCCAAAAATGTTCAGACAGTTTCATATCACATGGTACAATGTGGTAATGTATAGTAATAAAGAGTGGGATGGGGAGAGCAATTACTCTTATCGAATTATATCCCAAAAATGATTTTAGAATGAAGTATATATTCAAATACAGAGTAAAGCTTTGTGTGATCTTCACACGTAACATAGATCTCAACGATAATATGCTTGCCAAAGTGAACAATTATTTAAAGAGGGTACAATGTTACCAAGTAATTTCTATAAAAATCAAACAGCTTAATCAGTTAATGTGTTAATCCATGACTCAGGCAAGTGGGATGGTCTTCCTTTCAGCTCTGGGTAAGTTAACAAGCTGACAATAATCTATCTGACAAACTAGCTGCGCAATGCTGCAGTTTTACCTTTAACTTCCTCTCTTCAAAAAATGATAACATTATTCAAAATTTATATTCCTTTCATCTTTCAATGTACACATCATATTCATTCTTGCTGTCCTTTACAATCAACCTTTTTCATATAACAGATACAATCAGAAGTCAACACAACACTTCAGGGTACAATCATCACCTACCACACTTCAACTAAGGATGTATCAGACTGCACAGAGGCAAAGACTGTGCCACAACAAGACCAAAGATTGTTTAACAGTAACGTAACTTGCTCTCTCTCTGACGTGCGCATCGATAACATACAAAAACCAAAATGACATGACTACCTTACAATGTAAATGTGCATCCTCACCGAAGGTTTTGGGTTCATAGCCAATCGAGGCAAATCATTTATATGAAGCATGGCGTCTGTTCTTTCAGACATGTTCGAAAGAACGGATACCATGCTGTCATATAATCTTTTTTTAAATTTCATTTTGCATCACTGAACTGTTTCAGCTGGGGAGTTATTTTAAGAAGCAATTACAGAAATAATACTAAGGTAACATAGTAAAATACGTAAATAACGAAAAACTTTCGTATCAAAATTTTACAAAAATAGCACAGATGGTTACTCTTTGTGTAGATTCAACGAAGCAAACCATTTACACATGCGGCAGCGTAATCGAAAAGAGTCAATTTAACATGCAATTTTGTCATGAGCGTTATTATAGACACACAATGTGTGGAAGTAGTAGGAACATAACATCTGACCGATGGCCTTTGTAGTCTGGTCCCTTCAACCCCCACAAACCAACCAACGTAACATCTAAAATTAATGGGTAATTTTTTTCTTGCTACGTTACCAGACATCAGAAACAAATTCATAAAAAACAGTGGTTGTCCTTTGTACCACGATGAGTCATGAGGTTGTAGTACATCTAACAGCAGCCAAAGTGGAAAAATTTTTTTCATTTGAACATTTTACTGCGGCTGTAGACACAACTATAATCAAAATAATGCAGCTGACCAATTGTATCCTTTGGATAATGCCATTACAGACCTAAATGACCTTACATGAATTCCTTGTGTATTGGTATCATATCTATTTGTCGGACATAGTTCGTCGGCCTCATATTTATTGTGAGCTCCAAACCCTTTATAAAATTGGATAATATTTTCATTGCCTTTGTTTTATCTCAATCACAGATATCAACATTATATAAAAATACACTTCGTTACTCAAATAATGAGAATTTCATGCATACAAGCTAGACACTTCAATCCATTCATGAATCCGTATCCCAAGTGTATCATGATGCACTTCAACAACACTAGCTAGTTTTATGATATTTCGCACAAACACACACTTACAAATTAAAAACACACAATTATCCTTACGAGCAAGCTTCACAAGCCATGAAAGCTCTTTGCTGCTGATGTCAAAATGCTTTGCCGGATAGTTCTACCTTAACATTTAATTTTCCAATTAGTCACATGTAAGTTTTTCATCTTGGAACTCGAAGTTCGTACCAAATCCAACGAATTCTCCTAGCTTTAATTTTGGACTCGACGTCTGGTTCTTGGTTTTCTGTATATATCATATATTTCTTTGCTTGTTAATATTCTAACTTCCACTTTGTTCTTATCTTGAATCCCATTAAATATCTTCTCATAATTTTCCTTTCAAAGGTTCTTAATTTTGCTTCTTCCGATTTTGTTAATGTCAGTGTCTCACAAGTGATATCAAAACAGTTATGTTTTATACATGCGATTCTTCAGATTTCTTCAAATAAGTTAACTTTTAAATAGTCCAGTAATGCGAAATGACATCTATTGGCTTTTCGAATTCTATTATTTATCTCTTCATTGACATTTTTGTCTGTAATTAGGAAGGTTCCAAGACAAGTCAACCAGTTTACTGTTCTGGTTTTCTCTGCACCAATTTTGAAGGTATAATCTCCTTCAGTTTGCCACGAGACAATGAAGTACTTGGTTTAACTGATATTTCTAGATCTGTACCAAGTGAACTGTTATATCACATATATAAACAGTGAATTAATAAAACTAAAGTTGCTTTCATGTCTTTTTTTTCTCTTCAGCGGAACAGAGAGGCATTGCCAGGATTCCAATTCAACAGCCGCAAGAGAATTCGACGAAAATCTGAATATCTTGATGTCCATTGCTGGCAGGAGAGTTTTCATGCTGATTGATAGACTGCGTCACGTGCTCTTTAACTGCAGGAGTAGTCAGTATCACGTACATAGACGGCAAGTACGTTCTCCCGAGTCGATTTCTGTAGCGTCTGTGGTTAAACTTCAGGCTTGTCACAGTCACGTAAAATCTGTGTGTGATGGTCTGTTTGAAATACCAGCCTGTGATTAAAAGCAGCTGACTATAGAACCTGCCCTCAAGACGCTAGGGGCTCTCCATCCAGTATCCCAATACTTCTTTTTCTTCTGACTGTTATGAGCGGCCCGCCACGAATTCTTTCCATCTCAAGTAGCACTTGCTTCTTACAGCCTCAGTCATTTGCTGGATATATCACAATGTCTGTCTTGCTCTACAACTTTTACCCTCTACAGCGCCCTCCAGTACAATGGAAGTTCTCCAAATGTCTTAACAGGTGTCGTACCCCCCTGTCCCTTCTTGTCAGAGTCTTACCTATATTCCTTTCCTCGCCGATTCTGCGCAGAACCTCCTCATTCCTTACCTTATCAGTCCACCTAGTTTTCATCAGTTTCCTGTAGCAACAGATCTCAAATGCTTTGATTCTACTCTGTTCAGGTTTTACCACAGTCCATGTCTGACTGCCATCCAGTGCTGTGCTCCAAAGGTACATTCCCAGAAATTTCTTTCTCAAATTAAGACGCATGTCAGATTGCAGTAGCTTTCTCTTGACCAGGAATGCTCTTTCTTCCAGTGCTAGTCTGCTTTTCATGTCCACATTGCTCCTCCGTCATGGGTTATTCTGCTGCCTAGGTAGCAGAATTCCGTAACTTTATCTATTTCGTGATCACCATTTATAGTGTTGAGTTCTTATTTCTGCTGTTTCTCATTACTTTTGTCCTTCTTAGGTTTACTCTCAATCCACATTCTGTACGCATTAGATTATTCATCCAATTAAGCAGATCCTATAATTCTTCTTCACTTTAACTGAGAATCGCAATATCATCAGCGAATCTTAATATTGACATCGTTTCCCCTTGAATTTTTGCCCTACTCTCGGACCTTTATTCTATTTCTGCTACCGCTTTTTCGACGTACAGGTTAAACAGCAGGGGCGAGAAAGACTACATCCCTGTCGCGCACCTTTTTTAATCTGTGCACTTCGTTCTTGGTCTTTCATTCTTGCTATTCCCGTTTGGTTCTTGTACATATTGTATATCATACGTCTTTCCCTAAAGCTTACCCCTATTTTTCTCTGAATTTCGAACACCTTGCACCATTTTATATTGTTGTTGTTGTGGTCTTCAGTCCTGAGACTAGTTTGATGCAGCTCTCCATGCTATTCTATCCTGTGCAAGCTTCTTCATCTCCCAGTACCTACTGCAACCTACATCCTTCTAAAACTGCTTAGAGTACTCATCTCTTGGTCTCCCTCTATGATTTTTACCCTCCACGCTGCCCTCCAATGCTAAATTAGTGATCCCTTGATTCCTCAAAACATGTCCTACCAACCGGTCCCTTCTTCTTGTCAAGGTGTGCCTCAAACTCCTCCTCTATTCTATTCAATACCTCCTCATTAGTTACGTGATCTACCCATTAAACAGCATTCTTCTGTAGCACCACATTTCGAAAGCTTCTATTTTCTTCTTGTCCAAACTATTTATCGTCCACGTTTCACTTCCATACATGGCTACACTCCATACAAATACTTTCAGAAAACCGAGCGAGGTGGCGCAGTGGTTAGCACACTGGACTCGCATTCGGGAGGACGACGGTTCAATCCCGTCTCCGGCCATCCTGATTTAGGTTTTCCGTGATTTCCCTAAATCGTTTCAGGCAAATGCCGGGATGGTTCCTTTGAAAGGGCACGGCCGATTTCCTTCCCAATCCTTCCCTAACCCGAGCTTGCGCTCCGTCTCTAATGACCTCGTTGTCGACGGGACGTTACACACTAACCACCACCACCACCACCACTTTCAGAAACGACTTCCTGACACTTAAATCTACACTCGATGTTAACAAATTTCTCTTCTTTATGTTGTCGAACGCTTTTTCCAGGTCGACAAATCCTATGTAGGTTGAAACTTCTTTATTTTCCATTGTGATGCTGTACTTAAACTGCTGAATGAAATGAGAAGTTGAAGCTTCTACGTTATTTGATTCTGAAGCTGCTGAGTGAAACTGAACGTACTGAGCTTACTTTCTCTTTACTTATTCTTATCACGTCAACACTGACCTACAATATCCTAGCGCAACGCAATCTGACTGCTCAGAAAATGATAACCTGACTTCAAATAATTAATTCAAAAGAATGGCCCCAACTAAAAAGAAATCCTAACAATAACCTATATATTTCATTAACACTTACCTCACAAAAATCTTCATTACGCGAACTGCTGCAATACAGCGAGCGTCAATAGTGCCAGCTAAATGAAAGATTCTAACTACTAAAGTCACTAACAACTAATAAGCATATGGTTAGCGAAGGAAAGATTTTGTTGCAAACCAAATAACGTATTTTTTTTCCTTAATAATGTCACATCCAGTTCAAACACGAATATAAATCGTCATTGACATCCAGTACAAAGGTATGTGATCATAAATAATATACCATCTCCAAGTCAGATACGTCCAGATCGTTAGCCTACGCTAACACTTCAGACTTCTACCCTTCTTCAGTGTAACTTCTCACATCTGATATCCATCACAGCTGGCTGTTCACCCCCAACTGCCCTAACTTCCAACTGCCCAACACTACCGGCGATTAACTTCCAACAACGAGTCCAACCAGCCACAGCGTCTCTTACAGAGAAAGTGCAGTCAGAGATCCAATGCAAAGCGCTACACAGCGCTGCCAGCACAGAAGCAGCCCACTTACAAGGTGTCTCGATTTTTCTTCAGTCTCGCTTCAATTATCAATAACAATGTCAGAACTGTCTCTCTGGCGCCTTTATCTTTCCTAAACCCAAACTGATCGTCGTCTAACACAACCCCAGTTTTCTTTTTCATTGTTCTGTATATTATTCTTGTCAGCAACTTGCACGCATGAGCTTTTAATATGATTGTGCGATAATTCTCGCACTTGTACAATATTGCAATCTTGGTACCTGTATAGATGATTTTTTTCCGAAAGTCAGATGATATGTCGCCAATCTCATACATTCTACAAACCGAAGGCAATAGTGGTTTTGTTGCCACTTCCCTCAATGGTGTTAGAAATTCCGATACAATGTTATCTATCTCGTCTGCTTTGTTTGATTTTAAGTCTTCCAAAGCTCTTTTAAATTCTGATCCTAATATTGGATCCCCTATCTCTTCCCTACCGACCTGTGTTTCTTCTTCTATCACGTCATCAGACAAGCCTCCCCCTCATAGATTCGCTCAATGTACTCTTTCCACCTATTCGTTGTCTTCACTGCGTTTAACAGTGGAATTCCCATTGTACTCGTAATGTTACCGGCCTTGCTCTTAATTTCACCGAAAGTTGTTTTGGATTTTCTGTGTCAGTCCTACCTACAATGATTTCTTCACATTTCTGATGTAGCCATTTCGCCTTAGTTCCCATACGCTTCTTATTTATTTCATTAATAAATGTATTTATGTATGCCTGAATTTCCCTGCCCTTTTTATATGATTCCAAATATTTACATGCACAGCCTGGGGCAGACTTACGACTACGACTCCTTGACATATTTTAAACCTGTTGTTTTCCGCGTCCCTCTAGGACTGAGTGGTGTGAGTAGCTACATTCTGAGCTGCGGCGCAGATGGTTGCTCCTAATGCCGCGTCCACACCATAAAGTGTGCGACGGGCAGCAAATGGTCCGATACATGTCAGGTCACATGGTGAATTAAGAGTTGCTGCTGGCTAATTTCGTTCGAGGTATTCGCTCAGGACACTGTCGTTTCTGCTGCTGCGGGCGTTTGGATCACCTGTAATGTAGCTACCTAGAACTCTGGTGTACTTAAGAAGCTCAGTCGGTAGATCTTCCCGCGACGGTACATGTACCGATGTCGACTAGCCTCTTTGTCCGTTTCGCATTTAATAAAATCATTTGTATGATTTCAAAAGCTTGGTGTTGGATCCATTCCGACAGCAATGACTCTTTTTTTTTTTGTGTGGAAATGATGAGCATCCCCACGTGGGTTTATTGCAGTTGATAAATCGTGCGCGCGTGAAATAAATCCCTGCATGAGCAGTCGTGGGTCGTTGGTTCGTATTTGTAGATGCCCATGTTATTTTTACACCAGGCGTCCAGTGTGCAGTAGCTTGTGGCGGATCCCATTCGTGTTAGCGAAAACCTTCGTTAGTGTGTTCATCGATTTTGCTGCTATTGTTTCTGGATACGCTCGTGTACTCAAGTATTTATATCTCGACTGTTTTATTCCTTCTGAAATATCGTTTTCGACAACTGTTAGAAACAGGTGTTAGTACTGATAATTCACTTGAGTCAAAGTTTACTAATTTTGTTTTTATTTTTTATTTTTTTAATACGATAGTGGTCTGAATTTCCAGTTAGGTGGGAACCCTCACTAGCAATAATAATCTCAGAAACCGGTATAGTACGGTAAGCTAAGATTTCCCGAGATTCGAAGGATTCCAAACCTGGTCTACCTGCATTGTTACAAGCAACGAAAGCTACAGTTAGCCATCCGTTACCCAAACTGGAGGAAGAAGAAACTGTCATTACAGAAAAGTTTAACCTCGCACCACAAAATAAAGTAGGCCCATGAATAAGAACAAATTGAGAAGTTTTACCAACTCCTCTTACTTCGTTCTTTTTACCCTTCGAAGAAGATGTCGAAGCACCCAGAGTGCCGTCCACATTGACAAGTGATTTGTAAATCAGCATTCGCCGGCGACGACGACTGTTTTATTCCTTCTGAAATATCGTTTTCGACAACTGTTAGAAACAGGTGTTAGTACTGATAATTCACTTGAGTCAAAGTTTACTAATTTTGTTTTTATTTTTTATTTTTTTAATACGATAGTGGTCTGAATTTCCAGTTAGGTATAGGCTCATTTCAAGCGCTACGATATTTTTAATTTTTTATTTGTTAGTTATTTACGTACTTCTTCAATGAGTTTTTCGACTGGTTTGGTGCTCCCCACCACATGTTTCTCTGCTGTCCGAACCGATTCATCTCAAAGGCGTTCTTGCACCCAGCGTGCTCCATTATTTGTTACATATACCACAATTTCTTGTCCTGCAATTTTTGCTCTCTCCGGCTACCTCTGGTGCCATGAAAGTTATTCCGTAGTATCTTGTCGTTCTGTTTCTTATCCTAGGTTACAGTTTACTACAAATTATTTTCCCTGCGATTCTGCAGATAATCGCATCATTTTTATCAGTTCGCTTAATTCGCAGCGTCTTTCTGCAACACCACATCTGAAACGCTTCGATTCTCTCCTTTTCCGGTTCCCCCGCAGTCACGGACTGTCTAAATATTGCTGCGCTGCAGATGTATACTCACAGATACTTCTTTCTAAAGCTGCTACTTGTAGACTCCGTTTGGCGAATCATGCGCCCTTTGGCTCTACCAGTTTGCTTCTTATACTCGACCCCCTTGTTTCGTACGTCGTGCATTATTTCGCTTCCATGGGAGTGGAACTGCTTCGTCTTTGCGTCGTCTTCTGCGGGTTCCTAAGTGTAACGTTGCTAGCATGATTTCTGCTAATCCACAATACTTTCATCTCTCTGTGGTTTACTATCAATTGGTATGCTATGCTCAGTAAACAGTTCATTCTATTAAACAATTCCTGCCGCGCGGGATTAGCCGAGCGGTCTAGGGCGCTGCAGTCATGGACTGTGCGGCTGGTCCCGGCGGTGGTTCGAGTCCTCCCTCGGGCGTGGGTGTGTGTGTTTGTCCTTAGGATAATTTAGGTTAAGTAGTGTGTAAGCTTAGGGACTGATGACATTAGCAGTTAAGTCCCATAAGATTTCACACATATTTGAACATTTTTGAGACAATTCCTGTAACTCACCCTCAGTTTTGCAGACGATATTATTGTCATCAGCAAATCGTAGCAATGATATCCTTTCGCCTTAAGTTTTAATCCCGCTTCTGAACCTAACCTGACCAGCCAAAACATTATGACCACTGCCCACGGTGACGTTGAATGCCGATTAGTGGCGTTGCGGACACGTGACGTGGTAACAAAAGAGTGTAAGCGCAGTAGATACGAAAGGGGGATCACCGTAGCGAAGATATGGGCTGCATATGTGGAAATCCATTCAGATAAGCGACATTGAGAAAGGACAGTTTGTTATAATGCAGAGCCCGTGAACGAGTATGTAATGTAGAGCCTGTGAACGAGTATCTCGAAAACGGCGAAGCTGGTCGAATGTTCACTTGCTACTGTCGTGAGCATCTATGGATAGTGGTAGAACACAGTGAAACTACCACTAGGCGCTAAATGATTGGACGTCTACGACTCTTCACAGAACGTTGAGTTCGGAGGTTTGTCTGCTCTGTAAAGTAGGACAGATGTTGATGGGTGGCACCTCTACCGAAACAGCACAATGCTGGTGCACGAACAAGTGTTCCAGAGCACACCGATCATCGTGTATTATTGAACGTGGAGCTGCGTAGCAGATCGCCCGTACGTGTTCACATGTTTACCCAACGGAATCATCACTTACGTTTGCCTTGGGCACGGGAGCATCGGGATTCGATCGTCGATCAATGGAAACGGTCGGCTCTTCGGGTGAGTCACTTGGTTGCTGGTCTTCTCCAGAAAAGCCGTCATCAAGGAGAATGGCGGCTCGAAACGTGCAGGGCGTCACGGAAGCGGGCTGGTGGGAGCAGTATCGTGCTGTGGGAGACATTCTGCTGCGCTTGCATGGGATCTGCGAATTACCTGCATCCCTTCATGCCTGGTGTCTTCCCCGAGGGCGATGTCATCTTTCAGCAGTCTACGAGGGCAGTTCAATAAGTAATGCAACACATTTTTTTCTGAAACAGGGGTTGTTTTATTCAGCATTGAAATACACCAGGTTATTCCCCAATCTTTTAGCTACACAACACTATTTTTCAACGTAATCTCCATTCAATGCTACGGCCTTACGCCACCTTGAAATGAGGGCCTGTATGCCTGCACGGTACCATTCCACTGGTCGATGTCGGAGCCAACGTCGTACTGCATCAATAACTTCTTCATCATCCGCGTAGTGCCTCCCACGGATTGCGTCCTTCATTGGGCCAAACATATGGAAATCCGACGGTGCGAGATCGGGGCTGTAGGGTGCATGAGGAAGAACAGTCCACTGAAGTTTTGTGAGCTCCTCTCGGGTGCGAAGACTTGTGTGAGGTCTTGCGTTGTCATGAAGAAGGAGAAGTTCGTTCTGATTTTTGTGCCTACAAACACGCTGAAGTCGTTTCTTCAATTTCTGAAGAGTAGCACAATACGCTTCAGAGTTGATCGTTTGACCATGGGGAAGGACATCGAACAGAATAACCCCTTCAGCGTCCCAGAAGACTGAAACCGTGACTTTACCGGCTGAGGGTATGGCTTTAAACTTTTTCTTGGTAGGGGAGTGGGTGTGGCGCCACTCCATTGATTGCCGTTTTGTTTCAGGTTCGAAGTGATGAACCCATGTTTCATCGCCTGTAACAATCTTTGACAAGAAATTGTCACCCTCAGCCACATGACGAGCAAGCAATTCCGCACAGATGGTTGTCCTTTGCTGTTTATGGTGTTCGGTTAGACAACGAGGGACCCAGCGGGAACAAACCTTTGAATATCCCAATTGGTGAACAATTGTGACAGCACTACCAACAGAGATGTCAAGTTGAGCACTGAGTTGTTTGATGGTGATCCGTCGATCATCTCGAACGAGTGTGTTCGCACGCTCCGCCATTGCAGGAGTCACAGCTGTGCACGGCTGGCCCGCACGCGGGAGATCAGACAGTCTTGCTTGACCTTGCGGCGATGATGACACACGCTTTGCCCAACGACTCACCGTGCTTTTGTCCACTGGCAGATCACCGTAGACATTCTGCAAACGCCTATGAATGTCTGAGATGCCCTGGTTTTCCGCCAAAAGAAACTCGATCACTGCCCGTTGTTTGCAACGCACATCCGTTACAGACGCCATTTTAACAGCTCCGTACAGCGCTGCCACCTGTCGGAAGTCAATGAAACTATACGAGACGAAGCGGGAATGTTTGAAAATATTCCACAAGAAATTTCCGTTTTTTTTCAACCAAAATTGGCCGAGAAAAAAAATGTGTTGCATTACTTATTGAACTGCCCTCGTATGTGTCTGTGTCTCACAGCCAGAACTGTGTTGCAGTGGTCTGAAGTAGTGGATTCACGTCGATGTCTCGGCGGCCAAATTCGCCTGATGTAAATTGTATGGAAACCATCTGGATCGTTATCGGTCCCCATCACCGCTTACCCAAATCAGCGGCCCGTTATTTACGCGAATTACATGACATGTGCCTAGACGTCCAATGCCACATATCTCCACAAAACTACGAACAAACTTTGAGAGCATTGATAGGCAGAATCAGTGATGTGCCTCGTTCCAAAGACTGACAAACAAGCTATTAAGCAGGTGGTCATAGTGCTTTGGCTCATAAGTGAGTCTTTAAGTGCACGACATTGTTCAATAGTTTCTCTTAGTAAATGCAGTTGCCTCATGTTGCTGGGGGGCTAGCAGCTGCCGGCCAGAGTGGCCGAGCGGTTCTAGGCACTACAGCCTGCAACCGCGCGACCGCTACGGTCGCAGGTTCGAATCCTGCCTCGGGCATGGATGTGTGTGTTGTCCTTAGATTAGTTAGGTTTAATTAGTTCTAAGTTCTAGGGGACTGATGACCTCAGCAGTTAACTCCCATAGTGCTCAGAGCCATTTGACTAGCAGCTCATGCAGGTTGCTAACATTAACTTTATAGGGGTCTCGGTTTTACACCGCTTAATTTTGTAAGAATGATATACTAACGTTTAGGTTCTTGTCGCTTGGGCTGCCAGCGACGATCATTTTACATCGTGGTAGTCAACACAGTCCCTACCACCTACTTTCGGGCGTTGCAGATTTCGTAGTGGGCGGAAGGGTTTTCAAATACACGATATTTTAACTTTATTTTCATACAATTTTGACATAAAGTTTGTGGCAGGTAATTCCTATTTCACGCATTGACTTGTAACTCTGCATAATAAATTTTATGAAAGTAAAATTATTTCCCAACTTTATGATACTGTGGAACCGCTGGTCGGTTAGAAGATTTTACTACTAACAGAGATACAGAAGTGGGCCATACATAAAAAAGTTGACTACCCGTGGCGTACACGACTGACTGGTGTGCGAAACACTGACCTATTGGAGTTTGGAGGTCTGTCAGCACGAGTTTCGCCGCTTGGATATCCACTGCACAGTTGGTGCATTCATATTTATCGTTTCTGCTGATGCACGCGTGTGTATTTTCCGCACTTACGACAGAGTGACACAGAAGTAGCGCTCATTTATCAGTGATGGGTGGACCGGGAGGGTGAGGGTGAGGCAGGTCGCAGAGACGGCGACAGCTGCCGGCGGCAGATGTGCGCACGCACCGCTGTCCGGGGGCGGGGCCCGGCCCGGCCACGCCCACCAGCCGCCGTGGAGGGGAGCAGGAGGGGCGGGTGGCTAGGCTCCGCAAAAAAGTCCGTTCAGTCGTACGCCGGCACACGGGACGCGGTACACGGCCAGTCCCGTAATCTAACCCTAATCTGGGAACGTGCCAGTAGTAATCCTCACGGTGAACACTACGAATAACTGGAAAGATCTCCTAAACTGGGAGGCTGGGTTGAAAACCGCTGTGCGTTACAAATCTGCATCAGGTGTGATTGTCAGATGACCGTTTACAGGGCAGCTGTCGTAGCAACAAGCAATGGAAGAGCGAGGTCGGTGAAGCCGTTCGTTGTTGCCACATCGGTCCACACTACTGCCGGTACTACGATCAGTTGTTGCTTGCGGCCGGCAACCTTTAATTGTTGTACATGAAATGTATTCGCAACTGCGAATATGGACATCCAGCAGCTGTATAATGGAATGACGACAATGAATTTTATTTATTTCTTTTCGTGCCCGAAGGAACATCGTATCGTAATTCGGAATGACGCAGACACTGCAATATCGTATTTAACTGTTGCCATCCGATTTCGTTGTTTCTCCCTGCAGCATGTTTAATCTACGCGGCAGAGTTTCTGCAACAGTGCCTGATAGTGTAATGAACAAATTATAAGGTTTTATGAGCTACCAAAGGAAACACAATAACGCACGTCAACAAAGGATCATGTGAATAAATTCTGTAGAGGGTGGTGGGGTAAATTAGCAACTCTAAGGGAAACTGAATTTTCACTTTACCACACCTGCTGACAGTTTATCGCTTACACATTTTGAATGCGTATTATAAGGTATCACACCAAATATTCTTAAACGAAAAAGTACATGATATTCCATGTTGTTGTTGTGTTCTACAGTCCAGAGACTCGTTTGATGCAGCTCTCCATGCTGGTCTATCCTGTGCAAGCACCTTCATCTCCCAGTACCTACTGCAACCTACATCCTTCTGAATCTGTTTAGTGTATTCATCTCTTGGTCTCCCTCTACGATTTTTACCCTCCACGCTGCCCTCCAATACTAAATTGGTGATCCCTTGATGCCTCAGAATATGCCCTACCAAGCTATCCCTTCTTCTAGTCAAGTTGTGCCACAAATTTCTCTTCTCAACAAATCTATTCAATACCTCCTCGTTAGTTATGTCATCTACCCATCTAAACTTCAGAATTCTTCTGTAGCACCACATTTCGAAAGCTTCTATTCTCTTCTTGTCTAAGCTATTTACCGTCCACGTTTCACTTCCATACATGGCTACACTCCATACAAATACTTTCAGAAAATACTTCCTGACACTTAAATCTATACTCGATGTTAACAAATTTCTCTTCTTCAGAAAAGCTTTCCTAGCCATTGCCAGTCTACATTTTTATCCTCCCTACTTCGACATCATCAGTTATTTTGCTCCCCAAATAGCAAAACTCCTTTACTACTTTAAGTGTCTCATTTCCTAATTTAATTCCCTCAGCATCACCCGATTTAATTCGACTACATTCCATTATCCTCGTTTTGCTTTTGTTGAAGTTTATCTTATATCCTCCTTTCAAGACACTGTCCATTCCGTTCAGCTGCTCTTCCAGGTCCTTTGCTGTTTCTGACAGAATTACAATGTCATCGGCGAACCTCAAAGTTTTAATTTCTTCTCCATGGATTTTAATTCCTACTCCGAATATTCCATATACTGTACGTATTACATGAAATTTTCTAGAGGTTTAAATAGAGACCACTTTGCCCTGCCTAAGAGAACAGGGGGGGGAGGGGGGCAGGAAAATTATTGCCACAAAGAAATGACAAATGACCAAAAAAAGTCTTCGAATCTGAGGAATGAACACGAGAGCTCTGGAGGCTGTCACGTATTTGCATCTACATCTACATGTACATCTACATCTACATCAGTACTAAGTAAGTCAGCTGACGGTGAGCGGCGGACAATACTCCTCGTACCATTAACTGATCCCCCCTCCCAGTTCCATTCGCGAATGGTGTCTGGGAAGAATGATTGCCGGTAAGCCTCTATGCGAGCTTCAGTTTCTCGAATTCTGTCGTTGTGGTCCTTTCGCGAGTCGTAGGCCTGTGCGGGAGGAAGTAATATGACGTCCGACTCTTCCTGAAAAGGAGACTCTCGAAATTTCGATACAAAATCTCTCCATGATGCACAACGCATCTCTTATAGCGTCTGGCACTAGAGTTTATCCAGCATCTCTGGAACGCCCCGCGCCGACTAAACGTTGGATCTTCTCTATTTCTTCAATCAGTCCTACCTCCCAAGAGACCCAGATTGATGAACAACACTCAAGAATCGGTTGAACAAGCGCCTTGTAACCCACTTCTTTACTGGATGAATTACATTTTCTTAAGATTCTTCCTGTGAATGGCATCTGCTTTTCCTGCTACCGGGTGGTTACAATTAAAGTGTACCTAGTCACGGAGGTACAGCGTGGCCTACAACTGTGGTATGGCAGCGAAAGTTGGTAGATGTGCCGATGCATCAATGCAGAACTGATTTACACTGGAAAAAATTAATTCCACTTTCGGCCAACTGGTGAAAATCTGGCGCTGTGAATGCGGGGAAGATGTTTAGAAATGTTTCCATATTTAATAGATCGGGAACGGGACGTGGGCAGAAAAGGTCAAACAAGTGCGAAAGACAAAATGTTGATTTTATTATTAACTGCCGCTTACACAGTTTGTTCAACATGGGCCCCGGAGACTTCGACAAGATGCTGCATCCTTAAAATGACGTTATCAATAGTTGCTTGGAGCAGTACCTCTGGAAAGTGTTACTGTATTCTAGCCTTCAGGTCAGGTAGAGACCGAACGTATGCCCCGTAAACGCGTCTGTCTGAAGTAGTGATGGAGGGAACTGACATCATGAATCCTGCAGGGCTGTCCATAAATCCGTAAGAGTACGAGGTGGTCGACATCTCTTCGAAACAGCAAGTTGCAAGGCATCCCAGATTCGCTCAATAATGTTCATCTCTGGCGAGTTGTGTGGTCAGTGGAAGTGTTTAAACTCAGAAGAGTGTTCCTGGAGCCGCTCTGTAGCAATTTTGGACGTGTGGGATGTCGCATTGTCCTGCTGGACTGCTGGAATTGCCCAAGTCCGTCGGAATGCACAATGGATATGAATGGATGCAGGTGATCAGACAGGATGCTTACGTACGTGTCACCTGTCAGAGTCGTATTTAGACGTATTAGTGGTCCCACATCGCTCCAACTGCAAACGTCCCACACCGTTACAATGCGTCAACCAGCTGACATGCAGCATCCATGGATTCATGAGCCTGTGTCCATACCCGCAAACGTCCATCCGCTCGACACAACTTGAAACGAGACGCGTCCGACCACGCAACATGTTTCGAGTCATCAACAATCCAATGTCGGTGTTGTTGGGCCCAGGCGGGGCGTAAAGTTTTGTGTCGTGCAGTCATCAATAGTCACGAGTGGGCCTTCGGCTCCGAAAGCCCATGTCGATGATGTTTCGCTGAATGGTTCGCATGAAGACACTTGTCGATGGCCCAACACTGAAATTTGCAGCAATTTGCAGGAGGGTTGCACTCTTGTCACGTTGAACGATTCTCTTCAATCGTCGTTGGTCCCGTTCTTGGAGGATCTTTTTCCAGCGTCAATGATGTCGGAGATTTGATGTTTTACCGGACTCCTGATATTCACGGTACACTCGTGAAATGGTCGTACGGGAAAATCCCTATTTCATCGCTACCTCGGATATGCTGTGTCCCATCGTTCGTGCACCGACTATAACACCACGTTCAAACTTACTTCAGTCTCGATAACCTACCATTGTAGCAGCAGTAACCGATCTAACAACTACACCAGACACTTGTTGTGTTACATAAGCGTTGCCGACCGCAGCACCGTATTTTTCCTGTTTACACATCACTGCCATCAGAAACCAGATGGCAGTTATAAGAGTCGAGGGGCATGAAAGGGAAGCAGTGGTTGGGAAAGGAGTGAGACAGGGTTGTAGCCTCTCCCCGATGTTATTCAATCTGTATATTGAGCAAGCAGTAAAGGAAACAAAAGAAAAATTCGGAGTAGGTATTAAAATTCATGGAGAAGAAGTAAAAACTTTGAGGTTCGCCGATGACATTGTAATTCTGTCAGAGGCAGCAAAGGACTTGGAAGAGCTGTTGAACGGAATGGACAGTGTCTTGAAAGGAGGATATAAGATGAACATCAACAAAACCAAAACGAGGATAATGGAATGTAGTCAAATTAAATCGGGTGATGCTGAGGGAATTAAATTAGGAAATGAGACACTTAAAGTAGTAAAGGAGTTTTGCTATTTAGAGAGTAAAATAACTGATGATGGTCGAAGTAGAGAGGATATACAATGTAGACTGGCAATGGCAAGGAAATCGTTTCTGAAGAAGAGAAATTTGTTAACATCGAGTATAGGTTTAAGTGTCAGGAAGTCGTTTCTGAAAGTATTTGTATGGAGTGTAGCCATGTATGGAAGAGAAACATGGACGAAACTAGTTTGGACAAGAAGAGAATAGAAGCTTTCGAAATGTGGTGCTACAGAAGAATGCTGAAGATAAGGTGGGTAGATCACGTAACTAATGAGGAGGTATTGAATAGGATTGGGGAGAAGAGAAGTTTGTGGCACAACTTGACTAGAAGAAGGGATCGGTTGGTAGGACATGTTTTGAGGTATCAAGGAATCACAAATTTAGCATTGGAGGGCAGCGTGGAGGGTAAAAATCGTAGAGGGAGACCAAGAGATGAATACACTAAGCAGATTCAGAAGGATGTAGGTTGCAGTAGGTACTGGGAGATGAAGAAGCTTGCACAGGATAGAGTAGCATGGAGAGCTGCATCAAACCAGTCTCAGGACTGAAGACCATAACAACAACAACACATCTCTGTATTTGAATGCCGCGCGGGATTAGCCGAGCGGTGTAGGGAGCTGCAGTCATGGACTATGCGGCTGATACCGGCGGAGGTTCGAGTCCTCCCTCGGGCATGGGTATGTGTGTTTGTCCTTAGGATAATTTAGGTTAAGTAGTGTGTAAACTTAGGGACTGATGACCTTATCAGTTAAGTCTCATAAGATTTCACACACATTTGAACATTTGTATTTGAATAGGCATGCCTGTATCAGTTTCTCAGTCTATGTCCCCATAGTGAGATGTCACATCAATTCAGATGCAGGCCAAGCGTCTCGAAAAGCTCTGGATATAACACATTAGTGGAAAGAAGCGTTAATGAAATCTGAGGGTGAGTGACACGAGGTGTTGTCCCATCTTGCATGAAAACAGTGGTATCCGCACAACTGCGCTCTTTCAAAGCGACAATTGCATACTGTACAAGGGAAGTCTCGGTGGACCTGACAGGCTTTCGGGGTGTATTCTATTCCAAGAAGAACGAATCAACAATAAAGGTGCTTGTAAATCCACCTGTACAGTCGCATACGGTGAGTGCTGTGGCTTTTAGTGCACAGCACGCGTTTTAACATTACCCCAGATTCAGTAGTTCCGTGTATTCACTGCACCGTGCAATGCAAAATGTGCCTCGTCATTCTATAGAGTATTGCCTGGCCGCATGTCATCAGCTTCGATCCGTGCCGGCAGCGAAAGAGCAAAGTCATAGCCTTGCTGCGGATCATGAGGTTTCAGTTGCTGCACCGTCTGGATCTTGTATGGGTACCAGCGTAACACGGACCGCGAAACCTTCCGTAATGATGAGTGTGGGACAGACAATTCTCGTGACACTGCATGGTCTCTGGAACTACCCGCGGCAAACGCTGCATTGTCAGTTATAGCAACCTCGTCAATGGTTTCCACCGGGATAGGACACGTTCCTCTTTCAGGAACCACATCAAGCTCACCCGTGTTTCCGAATTTCATTATGTTTTTTAAATAATTTAACAACATCGAATTTCTCCAAAGGCCTTTCAGTCGGTGCTGTTCTCTCAATGATGCACTGTAATTGCTGCCGTTGACATAAAACAGCTTCAGCAACGGCGCACAGTCTCTCTTCGCGACAGCCATGCCGCTGTAAAAAGAGTGTACAGCGTCAGATTTGCGCCTGGTGGCGAAAATTGGAATTATTTTTTTACCATCTTAGATCGGTTTCGCATTAACGCATTAGCAAATCTACCATGCTTCGTTGCCATACGATAATTACAGCCCCACACTGGACTTCCATGAGTAGCCGCACTGTAATTATAACCGCCCAGTACTTGTTTTATATGGTAATTTCACTTAAGATCGCTCCCAATAGGCACTTCTAGATATTTTACAGTGGATACTGTTTCCAGCAATAGTGTAGCTGTAGAGCAGTGGATTTCTTATCCTATGTGTGGGCTGTATGTAACATTTATTTACGTTGAGGTTCAATTGTCACTCCCTGCACTCTCATGAGTACACTGCAGGTCCTTTTGCAAATCGTTACTGTCTTCTGACACCGCTACCTTTTTATCGACAGCCACATCATCTCAGAACAATCTCAAAGAGCTTTCGACGTAATCTACTAGATCACTTGCATACATTGTAGACCTTAACGGTCCTATCACACTTCCTTGGAACACCTTTACATCTGTCATTTGGGTTCCGTTAAGAACGACGTGTTGAATTCTATCTGTAGCCATTTGTCAACCGAGTCACAAACATAGAAGGCAATTCGTAGAAGGATGATCACTGAATTCCCATCCTCGTTGTTGGTAAGTTCTATCGGGCTGACCGAAATACAGTCTTAGGAATTTTGAAGTTATTAAGAATAAAATGTGTGGAACAAAGTTTACGTACTGCTTATACAGAAACTATTTCCCAGCTATAAGTATTCAATTACATGGAAGGAAAGTAGCGTTTGATAAGGCACTCAGAAATGGTTGCAACGTATCCTCTATGTTACTTGACCTACAACATGGAGCAATTATTACAAGAACCCAAGAGAAATTCGGAAAAGGAATCAGTGTTAATGAACAAAAGAAGATATTTAAGTTTTTCAATGATCTCGTCAATCTGTCAGAAATGGCAAACGATTTGGAATATAAATTAAGTGGAATCTATCGTGTCTTGAAAAGAGTTCACAAAACGCACATCAACAATAGTAAAACTAGAGTAATGGAGTGCTGATGATTTAAATCAGGCGATACTGACGGAATTAGGGCTTGCATTACGAACTGAAACACTAAAAGTAGTAGAAGAGTATTGTTGTCTGAGCAGCAAAGTTACGGACGAAAGTAGAAGCAAATAGGATATAAAACTGCAGACTTCTAATAGCGAGAAAAACTTTTATGAAAAAGAGGAATTTGTTGACATCGAATGCAGATTTAAGTGCTACCGATTACTTTGTGAAGGTGTTTTGAATCAACATTACCAACCGAAAAATGCTCCTTTGGTGTAAAATAAAGGCGAGTATACTGAAAGACTCTGACTGAAATGTGGGTTCCAGTTGCCTCATTCTACCTTCCTCAGCACCTTTGAAAATTTTTCTACAAATTTTGGCATGCGAACATATTCCCGCTCTTTTTAACATGCAACTCATCTCTCACTTCCACTAGTCCATCGCTGTAAGTCGCTTATACCAATCCACTCCCACTTGCTCATTCTCACTCACTCAGCTCAACTCATTGTCATTATCTCTTTGTGTCTCTGTCGTTGTCTCCTGTCTTACAGCCACAATCTGCTTCGATTTGTTCTACTACTAGTGTCTGCGCAGACTGTCACTGTCCCCCTCTTGCTCTCTCTCTTACCGCCACTGTCTCATTCATCCCTTCCCACCGCTGCTGTCTCTTCTCACTTCTCTCTTCCTCGTTGTCATTGTCATAGACTCTCTCTCACTATCAGTGGCTCTCATCCATTTCTACTTCTCCTTCTCTTTATTCCTCTCCCATTGTCACTATCTCCTTCACTCTTTTCCTAGCACTGTTCTGTCAGCTAGTTTATCCTTGTCTTTCTCTCACTGTCTCCTTCGCTCTTTCTGTACCAGAACCACTGTCTACAATATTCTACTATTTAGTATTTTTCCGTCTCTTTTCCACTGCTACAGTCTTCTTCTCTCTGAGCATAAGAAGCGGGAATATGTTCGTATGCCCAATTTTGGGAGAATTTTTAAAGATGTTGAAAAATGGCTCTGAGCACTATGCGACTTAACCTCTGAGGTCATCAGTCGCCTAGAAGTTAGAACTAATTAAACCTAACTAACCTAAGGACATCACACACATCCATGCCCGAGGCAGAATTCGAACCTGCGACCGTAGCGGTCGCTCGGTTCCAGACTGTAGCGCCCAGAACCGCACGGCCACTCCGGCCGGCTTAAAGATGTTGAGGTAGGTAGAATGAAGCAGATGGCACCCCAGTTTTCAGTTAGAGGAGTCTTTTAATAAACAGGAGCATATTCGCATTTTTTGTACTCCGGTAGGAGCGTTTTTCCGCTGGTTCCCTTATTTTCCTTGTCCGCAGCTCGTGGTCGTGCGGTAGCGTTCTCGCTTCCCACGCCCGGGTTCCCGGGTTCGATTCCCGGCGGGGTCAGGGATTTTCTCTGCCTCGTGATGACTGGGTGTTGTGTGATGTCCTTAGTTAGGTTTAAGTAGTTCTAAGTTCTAGGGGACTGATGACCGTAGATGTTAAGTCCCATAGTGCTTTGAACCATTTGAACCTTATTTTCCTTGCTTCGGTAGGGCATGTCACTCACACGAAAAGAACTTTATGGGTCAGTAAAATTTTGATATTTCACTTATGTGTAATTAAAGTAAGGCAAGACTATATCAATTTTTACACCTCAGACCGGATTTTATGTGCACAAAAATTTGACATGTGCTTAAATACTGCAACAACAGGGGGTTCCAGAAAACTTCTGATGATAACGGAGACACTTTACAGCATATTTCTCCGTGCTACGACACCGTATAAACTACAGTTCCCACTAACAGCTGATTTTAAATGTGTATTTTACACATAAAAGTTGAATAACTTTGAACCTCTGTATCTCGAAAATGGATTAACACATGAAGAAAATTCTCTAGGTTGTTTGAAATCGGTATCTCAGAAATACGTTGTATACATTTCAACCATTTGCTGTTCGTAGGCGTCTTGCAACCCGTGGCTCGGTTTTGGAACGCAAAATGTATATATTTCGGGTTTCCTCATGAACTGCCCATGAACTTAATAGTGCCCCAGAAACTCATTATGGCGAACCTTAGACCACATCTAATGCAAAAATAGTCACCCCATTTGCTCCATTGGCCTAAGCTGAAGGAAGTGTGTAATGTTGGGACATTCACCCTACATTGTAGGATAGTTACAGTAAACGGTCCCTCTGTCGAGTATACAAATGGTCCTTAGCCCAAGGATTATCCAAAACATTTGATCCTACCTTTCTGTCATCAATAGAAACCGAGGTATGAGACCAAGAAAACCCAGTTGCTGTGTACGACGTTTTGGAAATATTAGGTGGCGCATGCTGTCGTATGTGTATCGATAAGCAGATGAAACATGATAAGCAGCTGAGAAAAGAAAGGTGTGCTTTAATTCTGTTGAGTCCTCAGCTCTTTTCGTAAATCAAACAAAAATTACGAACGCTTGGTTCACATTTGATCGCTTGATTCAGAAGGAAAAGCATTTCTTCATCAGGGCCTAAATTTCGTATTGTTGATACTTTTGTAAGGTAACACACGTCCGCAGCTCGTGGTCTCGCGGTAGCGTTCTCGCTTCCCGAGCTCGGGGGTCCCGGGTTCGATTCCCGGCGGGGTCAGGGATTTTTCCTGCCTCGACATGACTGGGTGTTGTTGTGTCGTCCTCATCGTCATCATTCATCCCCATTACGGTCGGAGGAAGGCAATGGCAAACCACCTCCACTAGGACCTTGCCTATTAAGGCGGCGCGGGTCTCCCGCGTCGCTCCCCTACGCTCTGTAAAAGAAATATGGGACTCATCATCATCAAGGTTACACACAGTTTTCACCACTGCATAAAACAGCTTGAAATTATCCGTCTCTTCCTGTACTGATGTTTTTAGTGGTGTTTACATTATCAGCCAAAAATTCACAAATTGTAATCAGATGATTCATACATCAAATAACTCGTAACAGTTGACATGAAGGCTAATGAATCAATGCGAAAGTTCACTCCAAAGAATCAAGTCAGAACAATCTTATTTTCGGCCACTTGTCTATCAATCTCGAACAGAACAATAGATAACATGTATTAACGACTGCACTAGTGCAAGATGCTCACAACGGCTAGCTCTAGTTACTGTCGCACAATTAAGCGCTATGTAACCAGTATGGTGAGTTAAAATCCACACACACACACTTGAAGTTCACCAAGAAAGCAGTTCACCATTAATTTCGACAGTTAGCTAAGGCGCCGTTCTTCCAACAGCTGAGAGTCCACCTCATTCAGATGGTGTCTGACGTAGCGGCACACACTGGCCCCGCTCATAGCAGCTGCAGTTCGCCACGTTTAGCCGTGCTCCCAGACATTCAGTGTTGTCTTCTCACGTCAGGAAGCATGCAGTCTGTGCGGAATCACTATTTCGCCCTCACGATGATGATGTTTGGTTTGTGGGGCGCTGAACTGCGCGGTCATCAGCTCCCGTACAAAGTCCCAATTTTTTCACAGTCCAATCTATCCACTGTCACGAATGATGACGATGATGGAATGATGAGGACAATACAAACACCCAGTTCCCCGGCAGAGAAAGTCCCCAGCCCGTCCGGGTATCGAACCCAGGACCCCGTGATCCAGAGGTGGCAACGCCAGCCAGTGGAGCGCAAGCTGCGGACTTCCCCTCATGCAGGTCGGGGCCGCGTGAAGCCGCCAGGCGACGAGGCAGAGGTGTTCCACCAAGCAGACTGTATCGATATCAGAGCAAGTCAGCGATATAGCCCGCGTACGCCACAGTTCTTGTTTCATTCCCAACGGCTACAAATAACCTCATAATTATGAAGCTGTGGATCTGTAATCTTAGAGAAAACAACTCAAAATAAATATAAGTACATGTACAGTAGTTATGGATTTGAGAATCGGTTGGCCCACGAAAAAAAAAAAAAAAAAAAAAGGAATGACGACGTCGACATATAGGTAGATCTCCAGACAATAAAACTTCTCAAATTTGGTGCTAAGGGAGAATGATGAAGATTATATGGGTATATCGAATTGCTAATGAAGAGATATTGCATCAAATTGCAGAGAAAAGTCGTTTTCTGACATAATTTGACTGAAAGAGTTGAGTAAACATGTTCAATTGGGGGTATGTTTCAATAGTTGTGCAGAGATGAAGAGACTTGCACGGTATAGACTCCATAAAATCATACTCCTAAAACATATGCCAGATAGTGTACTACTATGAAGACCCTTTTCCAATAAGCTCTAAAATGAAATGTCAGTCTGAGACAGGACAGGTGCTCCCTTTCTCCAGTTTCAGGCTCACACTGACGTTGTGGCGAATACATTTAGGCATTATTCCCTGTCTTGGATTTTTTTCGTCTGGCATGATGGACGTGAAACTAAAAAGCTCAACTATCGTTGTCGTAACGGTAAATCCATGTTCATAACTTTCATTTTTCATGGTTGCATGATTCTTCAGTCTTTCCCAGCGAACTCATTGGGTTCAAATGGCTCCGAGCACTATGGGACTTAACATCGATGGTCATCAGTCCCCTAGAACTTAGAACTACTTAAACCTAACTAACCTAAGGACAGCACACAACACCCAGTCATCACGAGGCAGAGAAAATCCCTGACCCCGCCGGGAATCGAACCCGGGAATCCGGGCGTGGGAAGCGAGAACGCGAACTCATTGATCGAAGAGTCCACCTCTGTATTGCCAGTTATTAGTGGCTGCTGGACATTAAAAACCAGCAATACACCAGTGGATTGTTTGTTACTTGATCATGTTTCCTTTGGCTAGCATTAACTGAAACCCAATGCTGTCCTCCTGGTTTTAGTAAGGGTTCTGATTAAGAAACACAGTACTGTCGAAATTACTCTGTGATATTCGTTACAAACAGACGGGAGTGTGCCTCAACCAGTCAGAGAAGAAAATGCGACAGAAGTGGAGAACCAACCATGTCCATTACTTAGACAAAAGCTATCAATCTTTAACATGGCACTAATTGCCTGAAAGAGAAGACTTTAAAAATTTTGTAAAGAAATTGTGACAGTTAAAAATTTGGACCACACTGGAAATCGAGCTGGTATTTTCTGTGTATCACGACCAGTCGCCATGACCACTACGCTGTGTGAACGCTACTCCAGACGACTCTCAGACATTCATTGTCACTGATAAACTATGACAGACATCATACCCATCGGTCCACTCCTTTTATTTCATTTAATTCATTTCACTTACACTGACGAACCCCAGTATTACGGCCACATGCTTAATACAGCGTTGGTCCACGTTTGGGACGCAATAATAAGTCAGTTCTACTTGGGACGGATTCCAAAAATCCTTAGTAGGTACTGGAGATACATGGCACCAGACGTCTATGTACAAGCCAGACGATTCCCGTAAATTATGAGTCGGTGGTTTGTAGACACATAGCTGGTGCCCGACGGCGTCCCAGATGTTCTCCATTGGGTTCAGATCAGGCGAATGTAGTCGCCAAGACATCAACATGAGTACACCATCATGCGCCTGAAATCACTGTAGCACAATTCTGGCTTTGTGACAAGGACAGATATCGTGGTGGAGGATGTCATCCCGTCGGA